>NC_133174.1:132753212-134003212 GCF_040802235.1 Manis javanica
GTATTGAGGCCTTGGATGAACTTGCTTCATTTCAGGTCACAATGCAGTAAGCTCAGAAACATACAGAGATGATCACAACACTGAAAAAATATATGGCGATTCAAAGTTAGTCAGCTTATCATGGAAAAGTCTACCATGTTGTATAACAAGTTTAAGAACTTGTTTTTGGTTGGTGAAGGAGACTCTGTGATCACACAAGTGCTGAATAAATCTCTTGCTGAACAGAGACAGCATGAGGAAGCGAATAAAACCAAAGATCATGGGAAGAAAGGGCCAAACAAAAAGCTAGAGAAGGAACAAACAGGTTCAAAGACTCTAAATGGTGGGTCTGATGCCCAGGACATGAACCAACCACAGCATAATGGAGACAGCAGTGAAGAAGGCAAAGCAGCCACGAGGCCAGCAGCAAGAAAAAGCCATCCAGTGAAGAGAGAGAGACTGAAATATCTCTGAAGGATTCTACACTAGATAACTAGGTTGACATACCTGGAATACAAAGAACATTTGAGAAGTTTCTAATGGTTTTCACTTGAAATACTTAGATTGCAGAAAGTTTTACATTTTTATAAGCTTAGGTTTTGATGTTTAAAACTTGTTTTGAGGGAGAAGTAATCCCTTTATCTTTGTTTAAACATTGCTACTTGTATAAACCTTTCCTTTTTTCCCAGATACTGTGGGTTTTGTGCACAGTTTTTACAAATCTTGGATTTATCAGACTGTCTTTTCACTGTGTGGGTTTTGTAGAAGTCATACATTTTTATGATAGATAAAAATGTTACTTCTATACAACTACTCTCTCCTTTTATCAAGTTAATTTTTATCTCAGTCTACATTGTGCTACATTATCCTGCTGCTTTGTAACGTGTGGTCTGTATACCTTTTTGTATGACTAGATAATTCAATGTGAACTGACAATTCTACAAGATAGAATACTCACGCTAACTTTTGATGGTAATTTAGGTTTTTTGGCTGGGAATTAAGTGAAGTCATAATTTTCCTGCAGAGAGCAGAATGGGGTATAATAGAGGAATGGATCTGGCTTTAGGATTCAACCACCCAAGATCTTTTGCAGGCACTAGTAGTTGAAACTGAAAACTAAAAGATAAAAGTTTATTTTTGAGAAATGTCTCAAATTTCTGAATGTTTCTAAAGTCATGCTCATTAAGGAAGTCATTAAGTATTTTTTTAATTGGAAAAAAATTCATAATGCTTATAAGGAAACCAACTCATTTGAAAACATGGCTGGGGAATTTTTATTCCTGTATCATACATGTGATAGTACTACAAAAAGTGAAAATGTTGCTCTGAGTCAGGAGACCAAATAAAGGAGTACTTTGACGGTCTGTGTATACAAGTATATGGACTAAATCAGGGTGAACCAAGGTTAACACAAAATTTAAGAGTAACTTAACAGATAGCATTTTTGTAATATTAGGTCAGTTGGTGGTTAAAACACTTGTGATGTTAACTCTGAATATGGGGAAAAATAGCTTAATATCAGTGTTTGCATGTGACATGCATTGTATGTTTTGACCTCTCAAATAATTGTTTTCATCTACAGATGAAAAGTGTGAATAACTTCAATAATAGTTTTGCTTTTGAGAAGTCTTTGAATGGGAACTAAGACCCACTGTTTTCTATTACATTATATCTGGTACTGAGTACAATTTAAATTTGGGCAGATTTATTCTAGTTAAGCCATAAGTGTCAACATGTAAACTTGTTTTGATTAAAGGATTTTTCTATCAAAAAAAAGATATATGCCTATATCTATTGCCACATTATTTACAATAGCCAAGATATGGGAGCAACCTAAGTATCCATCAACAGATGAATGGATAAAGAAAAGGTGGTACATACACCTAATAGAATATTATTCAGCTGTAAAAAGAGAGAAATCCTGCCATTTGTGACAACATGGACAGACCTAGAGGATATCATGCTCAGTGAAATAAGCCAGGTGAAGAAAGACAAATAACATGTGATTTCACTTACTTGTGGAATCTAAAAACAAAACAAAACAAAATGAATGAAATAGCAGTAGGCTCATAAACACTGAGAAGTGGCTGGTGGTTACTACCATGGGCGAGGGTTTGGGGTGGGTGAACTGGGAGCATGAAGAGGATCAATGGGCATAAAAATTCTCAATCATAATAGAAGTTGGTCATGGGGAAGGTAGTACAGCATAGAAAATATAGCCACTGGTTCTGTAACATCTTCCTATGTTGACAGATAGTAACTGCATGAGTGGGGGTGAGGATTTAATAAAATGGGTAACTGTTCTGGGTTGTAAACTTGAAACCAATATAAGATTGTACATCACGATACTTCAATAAAAAAAGGTCACCAAAAAAACTTAGCATCACACCAATTAACAGGAGAAAAACAAATTTAATTTTGTACCCATGGGAGTCTCAACACAGACATGAGAGTTTCAATGACAATCAGGCAATTGAGGGTGGTATGCCATGCTGAGCTAAGAAGTGGGTAGGGGTCTGGAGCTTCAAAGGGAAGGAAGACAATTCACAGGAAGATGGGAAGAGCAAATGTTTGATAAACAAATGCCTGTTATGCCCTGCAGAGACAGTGGGACACTGAGAGGAATTTGGACAAACAGGCCCTGTGGAACGCCCCCCAGCTTACCACACCTAGCCCACAGTCTGTAGTTGTCTCTGGTAATAGCTCTCTTCCTGGACCACTATCTAAATTTTTAGGGGCAGTTAACAGGAGGTAAAAAGTTCTTGCTGAGTCTTTTGGGTCTTGATTGTCTTCAACTCAAAATAATCCACATGCCAAAGTGGTACATTTTGGGGAGGTCTTCCCTGAACCTCTTCAGTTGTATATGTGAAAAACTGTGATGTACAAAACCTAAGATTGAAAAGGAGATGGCAGATGGAGACTAGATGGTCTTGTGGCCATCATTCCCCATCATTCTTGAATTAAACTGAGCCCTCTTTGGTCCCCTTCATGCCTGGCTCACTACATGTAACCTGCTTGAGGTCCCTTGAGTTCTCTTTTACATTGCCTTTTTAATCCATCCCTTCTCCATTTCCCCTGCCCCTGGTGCAGAGCCTAAAAACTGCTTAGATGACTGGAAGTGTCATATAAGTGAAATCTTTGTAGCCCTGCACATCCTGGAAGAGTAATGCTCTTGAAGTGCACTCTGCCATACTACTCAAAACACCCTAATGCCTCCCCTTGCAGAACAAATGCATGACAAATTTTTCCCCAGTCAGCTCTGTCCTTATCCACGCTTCTGTGATTAGTTGTGCTAAAGTCATACTAATAAGAATTTCATGAGCTTAATCTGTCAGATTCTGGGCAAGGGTTGAGATTCTGGACAGAGGCGGACAGACTTCTTCAGGGAGACTCAGTGATACAGTTCAGGGGCTGAGCCACTTCACCATCCAAATGCCAAAAGGAGGCCCAGAATTGGAGCCCTCAGAGGTCCTTCCAATAGCAATGCCCTGGCACCCTAACAACTTGAAGCTTTGGAGCAGCCAGAAACAGTGTGTGTGGTAGGGGCATTAGCGTTCTCATGACAGACAGTGAAGGAGGTGAAGCTTGTCCCAAGGGGCTCTCACATGGACAAGCACGAACCACAGAGGGAAAGATATACAGGAGGTGTGGTGACTGCGGCTGCCTAACTGGTTTAGATACATGTGAAGCATAACTTCGGGGACTCCTCAAATAACAGGAGGATTATGTTATTTTAAGACAGTTGACTCATGACAATCTATCAATTCTGTAGAGATTCATGCTATCCAAATTTGGATTAAAAAAAAAAGACTCTAATACTCTTGGACTTTGTCTCCAGAAAGTGTTATATTGGGTTTTAGTCTAGACCAAGAAGAGAACACTTTTATTTTCTCGTAGCTGCTCCACACAAAAATGAGTTGCCAATTAGATTGGGTCAAGGCTTGAGACACCAGTGAGGCTGTGTTTAATAGCGACCTGAGTAACTGTGTACAGTCATACACGTGGATGTGCTTTTCTTTCTCACCCTCCTCCATCCATACTCCTGGGTTGGGAAACTGAGCTGGGCCTGCCTCCTAGGGGAATAAATGGCCAGCTTAACCTCTTTTTCTTCTCATCTACATCATGCCTTCCATGGTGAGCTGAGCCAGGATCTGGTGCCAGTGGAGTAGGTCTGGAGACCTTGTTTCCTCTCATGTATAAGCTATGAGAACTCCTCCATTACATAGCCCTCTGCAGTCCACTGGTGGTTAGAGCTGGGTTTAGAGGGAGGAAGAAGCTATCTCATTCCACAGTAACACATACCCATGTTAGTCATTCTTAATTACAAAGTTCACAACTTATTTCGAGGATGAATAGCTGAATTACTGGCAACTAGACAAGATTTCCCAGTCCATTATCAGTAAAACACTGTCACCTCAAGCTGTTCAACTCTCCTCTGAAGTAAGGCTTCCTTAAATATCTGTTTGCCTAAGTCTCAAACCATCCATCTGAGATATGTGAGATGCTTGTCAAAAACAAACAAAACACTGTCCTCACTGCTAGGCATGCCAGAGACTTTCTTAGCTACAAAGTGCTTGGTTTTCCACAGTTGATTTTATAGCCTCCTCTCAGTTCCTCTCTGGTGAACTTGGCCTTCCCATTTCAGCCTCTTAGCTAACCAGTCTGTCAACTCAATCTCAGTGGTTGAGATAATATTGGTTGCCTATAGTATCTCATGTACTCTCAGCTTTGTCTTGTCCATGAAGAAGCTGTGACCTCTGTAGATCTTGTTTGGAGCTATGCTTCAGTTAATAGAAATGCATCCCACATAGGAATTTCAGTACTCATGCCTCTCTCAAACATTTGACAGACTCCACGTGGTTATTTCATAGCATCTGCCATTAAAATTCTGTTGCCACTTCTTTGTCGCAATCACCTCTTTCCTCGTCCCTTGTAAAGTTCTTCACAGCTTGCATCTGATGTGTTGCATCCCCCAGCACACACAGGACCAGGGAGTGGTTGGGGGCAGAGGGAGCAGTTCTTTAGCACTTATTTTCTCAAGAGAATCCAACTGCTCTCATCTCTCCTTGGAAGATGGGAAATGCAAATCTGCCCACTCATTCGGCATGTATTCATTGACAATCAGCTACATGCTAGATACCGTTCTAGGCAATAAGAAAAGAGCTGTGAACAAAGAAACAAAGGATCTCTACCTTCATGGAGCTTACGTTCTAGCACGTGAGACAACTAAGATCCTAAAAAAAAAGAACCAGTAAAGCTTATCCCTTTACAATTGTAAACACTTTATTTATGCTTCATCGATAACTCAGTGAGGCAATGGGACATGTTAATGAGCTGCCTTATACAACCTCTGTGATTACCTCCCCCACTGGCCACTCATAAGGAACCAGAACTAATAATTCTAGCTGCTCTCTCACTGAGGCTGTAACTTAACTCATGACCATAAGCCATGTGCTGCGGCAGTTTACCAGAGAGGTCCCTAATTAAAGAATGTTTCCAGCACTAGTCACATAATCATAAAGTGGCACTTGGTTTTTTTCTATTTGCCATTTCCCTTTGCATGCCTGTCTCTCTCAGGAATGTCAAAAGGAGGAGGGGCTCTGGGCTAAACTGGATTAGAACATTCTTGGATTCTTGACCTAATGCCACTCACTCTCAAATCTCTTCGCTATTTCTGACAGACCTCATTTTGTAGTCATGGTCTGGATTAACTGTTCTCCAAATTTTCCTTTTTTAGGTTCTTGATCTAATTCCCCACTGCTGCCACCTTCCTTCTTTAAACACGTTATACTGAGATGTCCCTTTCCATTTTTTCTTAAAAAGCACTCTCCCTTCGCAGTAAACTTTCCCATGAGCAAATGAGATTAGAAGTTGCCAACCCCTACTCACCTCCTCCCATTAGTTACTGACCTCTGCCATCTTCAATGCCAAATAACAGTTATTTATTCATGTACCCAAATAATACTTTACTGAGTGGCTACTGATAGGTACTGGTCTTGATGCCAGGATAGAACACTGACTAAATTAAGAAACATCCCTGCTCTAAGGAAGATTATTCCCCTGAAGGAATGTCTACAATAAACAAGCACAATACCCCACAAGGCGAAGCATCTATGCAGGAAAATTAAGCAGGTGAGGAGGGTAGAGTGACAGAGGGAATATTCAAGACAAGAGTAGCTGTTAAGTGCCACTGATCCTGCTCCACACTCCAATCTCAGTAGCAAAGCTGCTTCCAGGCCATAAAGATGGGGAAATGTCTGAAAATGGCCAAATACAGGCACCCTGGCACTAGAAACTGTTAGGTAAGTCTTAACCTCTGCCAGATGATATTTTTCTGCTTTATTTTCTGATACCCTGATTGGCATTTCCCAGCTCTCTGTCTTCCTTTCCCCAAAGGGCATGCCACGGGTTCCCATGACCTGTGCTTCACTCCCACACTGCTCTGCATTGCCCTTGTTGACCTGCCCTTATGATATATGCTTTGTCTTGGAAAATCCTTCTCCAGTTTCCCTGCAAAGGTCATTGTCAACCTAGACAATCAAAACTGCAAGAGAGAAAGTTTCATTCAGCTCATCTCTAAAAGCCTGCATCCATTTGTAGAGAAACCTCCAGCCATTAGAACACGCAGTCCCTCATGGAAGCATTTTAAGTCTTACTTCTTGAGCTGGGACACATATCTTTGAACCACACTTCTTAACTATTTAAAATACTGGCTTAAGCCTGCACAAGTTCACTTCCTATTTGCTTCCCTTGCTCCTCCAACACTTTCATTAAAAAACTATCCATTACTTGTTGGTTGGTTATTTTGGAGCCAAAATAACTTCCTTTCCTTGGGTTCAGATCAGACTTAAAATGCTCCCTTCTCTTCCAAATTTCTTATATTCTAGGACAGTGCAGGTTTTGTGAACCAAATTTTATGTGGGAGATCAAAATTGTATGTATATAAAATGATGTAATTTCTAAAAATTGTAATTACAGAAAGTGTAATTACTAAATGGATCACTGCTCATCAGAAATACCAATGTTCATATGAGGAAATGATATGACATTATTTCTACTTCCTGGTCCTCCCTCCACTTCTATATGCTGGGGAAGATGCCTTTGTTTTATGCCTATAGCTACTCCACCACACAAGGGAATCCTGCTCCAAGAGCTCAGGGACAATATCCCTAGACTATAAAAGTTGATAGAGCTGACTTGTTAGTTTGAAACGTTCTCACTCTTAACCCGCCCCCCACACTCGAGATTAGGCCAGTGTTTCCCCAAAGTGTAATTTACTATCACCTGCATTTGAATTGCCTAGTGTGCTGATCAAATATATGTGAATTTGGATCTCACTTCAGACTTGCTGTAAAAGAAGATGGGGAATGGGAATCAGTATTTTGCAAGTTCCCCCGGTAATTCTAATGCACAGTAAGTTCTGAGACCCAGTGGACAATTGGAGAAAGCCTAAGCAAATTTGCTTATTCAATCTGATTTTCATAATGGGACTAATGCCTGCCTCTCCAGCCTTATTTCTGCCATTCTCCTATGTGAACACCTCCGTTCATCCATTCATTTTAATCACTGAATGATTAAGCTATGCATTGTTTGTACAATGATGTACATGCATTATTCCAGGCTCTGGGGATGTAGGAATGAGCAAAACATTCATTTTTGCTCATACTTTCTCCTCTGTGCCTCCCCACCTATCCCTTAAACCATGGCATTCTATCATAGGTCTTGTCAGTCTGTATAATTTCCCAGGGGGTCTAGTAGGTTTGGTCTGCTGTAACAAATTAGCACAGACTGGGCACTTAAACAATAAACCTTTATTTCTTACATTCTGAAAGCTGGGAAGTCCAAGATCAAGGCACCAGCAGATTTGGTGTCTGCTTACTAGTTCATGGATGGCCAACCTCTCCCTATGTGCTCACATGGCAAAAAAGGAGCAAGTGAGCTCTCTACAGTTTCTTTTATAAGAACACTAATCTCACTAGTGAGGGTTCCACCCTCATGACCTAATCACTTCCCAAAACCCCACCTCCAAATACTGTCACATTGGGAATCAAATTTTGCCATGGTCTGAATGTTTGTGTATCCCCCAAATTCATATATTGAAATCCTGACCCCCAAAGGTGATGCTAACTAATAGGTGGGGCTTTAGGGAGGTGCTTAGGGCATGAGGATGGAGCACTAATGGGTGGGAGTAGTGCCTTATAAAAGAGGTCCCAGGGAGATACCTAGCCCCTAATAACATGTGAGGACACAGCAAAAAGGTGCCCACTATGAACAGAAAGTGGGCCCTCACCCAAATACACCTATGCTGATGTTCTGATCTTGGACTTCCCAGCCTCTAGAACTGTGAGAAATTTCTGTTGTTGACAAGCTACCCTGTCTCTGCTATTCTGTTACAGAAGCCTCAAAGGGCTAAAACAGTTTTCAAGATACCAGTACGACATCACGGCACTAAGTGATCAACTTCCATGCCTTGATACCTTCTCTATGCTGACAAATAGCAGTTGTGTATTTCCCATCTACTTCTCTCTCCTGATTTCCAGAGTTGTATAGCCATCCTCCTGCTGGACACTACCACTGGAATTACCCACATGCACCTTAAACTCACTGTGTTGTAAGCTACCTGGAAAACCTGTCCTCCGTTCCTACTACTTACTGTTCTCCCAGTGCTTCCTTATCTCAGCAAGAAGACTATTTATCACTCTGATCTGTCTTTTCCTGCCCATCCTCCCCAATTTTCCATAATTACATCCTGCCAGTTGTATTTAAGTGAATTTCAAATTGCAGGCTTTCCCTGCTGTCTGAAAATATAGAGCATTCCTATGAAACTTTTCGTAAGTCAAAATGGCGTAAAGCAAAAAGGCAAACACCATTAATTGATATGGAAACGTTTTTGAGCACCCCCAGAACTAAAAAATCACCTCTTAGGCTTTTCTGATACTTAGGACACATGCTGCTAATGCATAGACAAAGTAAATGCAGATGAAGCAAAGATGCTCAGAGACACAGGTCAGAGCTCTGGCAGCTTGATGCTGAGATGCTGCGTGTGGCTCCTGGGAAGGAGTTTGAAGGGGCTGCTTTCCCTCGGCTCAGGGTACATGCTGCCTCTACACTGGCTTGCTGCAAAACAAGCACTGAACATTATTTTTGCTTTTAATTTTTGTTCATAAAAGTGAAAATCCTCTACAGATTTCTTTCTGTTAGCAAAAACAGGTACTAGTGTAGGTCTTTCATAAACATCAAGTGGCACAATGCAAACTTTCCCAATTTCCCCCAAACCCTGCACTAGCTTAGACTAGGACATCACCTCCTCTTGCCTAAAGGAAAGCAACTTCTCCCCTTAATTCATCATCTTATTATGTGTAATTCTACAAGTAGTATTTGTTCTTTGTCACAGGTCAAGCATATACAGGTTTATGAACAATTTAAAAGCCTCCTATTTGTCTCTTTTAATTTCAGCTTCTGAAGTAACCTGTGTTAACAGGTGAATCTCTGAACCTGTCTTCCTAACTTCAGAATTGTCCACACTCCATCCATTCTTGGTGCCAAAGCCTCGTAACTACCCTTTTGGTGTTGCAAGTAAGTCACCTCACTCTCCTGCTTATCTACAGGATAAATGTGAAAATCCTTTAGCAGGGAGGATATTTACTTCCCCTATAATCTAGTACAGCTCTCAGTACAAAGATTAGTGGTCACCACTGAGCTTTTGATTATGGGCATGTTAAAAAGGATTTTAACTTCTCAGTGTCATACAACTGGCCATATATACAGATAAAATCTCCATGTGTTTCCTTGGAAAGGCAAAGATAGGGAGAAAGAAATTGATAGCACTTTTCTATATACCAGACTCAGTACTATAGGCTCTGCATGAAACTCTTCATTTGATCTTTACAACCATAGGTGTAAGGAGTGTTATTATTGCCATTTTCCAAATGAGGAAACTGAAGCTCACAGAGATCAACCTAAAAAGTTAAATACCATAATTTGAACCCAGTTCTGCCTGGATCTAGAGGCCCTATACCTGACCATACTGTAATCTTGCTGAAAAAAATTCTGCAATTCTACACCACTATTTCATATCAGAGAGGCACAATGTAGACCCGAAGTCCACATGAGGCCAAGGACTACACGACATCCACAATACCAGTCACATTGCAGATCCTGAGATGTTTCACATTACAGTGTTTCTCCTGAATCACTCAACCACCTGACAAACATCTGCTTCTCTTATATGATTATCTAACCCCTCCTACTGATGGCCTTTATTTCTTTTTGACAGTTGGGATTCTAATCATGTCTCAGCTTTTTCCTGGCATATCTGGTTGAGCTAATGCCAACCCTAGCATAATTCCCTCTCTTGCACTGTTCCTTTACTACAGCTACCTTCTTCTTGCTCTCCCTTCGTATGCATTAACTTCTGAAATCTCAATTTTAATTAAAGATTATAGTTTAGAGATAAGTGCCAAGCTCTTATGAAGTAAGGGGATTTTCTGGAGCAAACACATGCACATGAGACTGTTAATCTGAGACCCAGGTGTTCAAAAATTCAAACTGATTATGTATCCAAGAACACAAGGCTCTAAAGCAAACCTGTTTTTTAAAAATAATTTAAAAAGTATGCAATAACTATTAAGCTATGGGGCACAAAATATACATACACACAATTTTGTTGATACTACAATACATAGAAATGCATTTTATTTTCAATAAAAACTTCACTGAGCTCATGCTGTGTTCAAGGTACTAGCAGACAAAATAAGAAATGACACAGAGGAATCTAAGATAATAGTAAAAAAGGTAGGAAAAAGAGAAAAACAAGCTGTAAACAAAGATTCAAATGAGGTAGGCACTACTACTGGTTACTGATATCAGAAAAAGTTTCATCTAAGTGTCAGTACCTGAACCAGCCCCAAAGGAAGCACAAACGCTCAACAGAAAGAAATGATGAAGAAAGTATTCCAAGCAGAATCATCTAAGTACACAGAAGTGGGAAAGTGAGGGAGTGATAAGAAATACAGTTTGGCTTGAGCACAGGATATATCTAGGAAGGAAATGGCAGATAAGCCTGCACAGACTGCCATAGGAGGTCTTAAATTCCATATGCAGGAGTTGGAACTGGAATTTTTATGTATTAGAAAATGTAGAATAGAGAAGTGTGATTAAAGCTCCACTAGAAATAAATCTGGAGTGGCAAATGAATTAGGATGACATAGAGATAGAAGGCCATTACCGAAATCCAGGCAAGAGTCAATTTATTCAAGAAAGAACAATTTTTACCTGGATCCCTACAACAGCTGCCTACTGGTTTTCCTGTACCCATTTCTCTGCGACTCCCCCCCACCCCGCCACCTTCAACAGCAGCAAGCCAGGAAATAGAAGACAATGCATTCATTCTAGGAGACTTCAACACACCACTCACTCCAAAGGACAGATCCACCAGACAGAAAATAAGTAAGGACACAGAGGCACTGAACAACACACTAGAACAGACAGACCTAACAAATACAGAACTCTACACCCAAAAGCAGCAGGATATACATTCTTCTCAAGTGCACAGGAATATTTTCCAGAACAGACCACATACTAGGCCACAAAAAGAGCCTCAGAAAATTCAAAAAGATTGAAATTGTACCAACCAACTTCTCAGATCACAAAGGTATAAAACTAGAAATAAATTGTACAAAGAAAACAAAAAGGCTCATAAACATGCTCCTAAATAATCAATGGATCAGTGACCAAATTAAAACAAGAGATAAGCAATAAATGGAGACAAATCACAACAACATCACAACTTCTGTTCATCCCAAATGAACAGTTTAATGTCACAATTACTGAAACTGGAAAAAGAAGAATAAGTGAGTCCCAAAGTAAGCAGAAGGACAGACATAATAAAGATCAGAGAAGAAATAAATAAAACAACAGAAAAACTCCATGAAACCAAGAGCTGGTCCTTTGAGAAAATAAACAAAATAGATAAACCCCTAGCCATACTTATTAAGACAATAAGAGAATTTACACACATCAATAGGATCAGAAATGAGAAGGGAAAAATCATGACGGACCCCACAGCAATACAATTATTAGAGAATACTCTGAAAATCCATATGCTAACAAACTGGATAACCTAGAAGAAATGGACAACTTTCTAGAAAAATACAACCTTCCAAGACTGACCGAGGAAGAAACAGCAAATCTAAACAGACCAATTCCCAGCAAGGAAATTGAATCAGTAATCAAAATACTACCCAAGAAGAAAATCGTCAGATGAGATGGATTCACTGCTGAATTTTATCAGACATAAAGGGAAGACATAATACCCATACTCCTTAAAGTTTTCCAAAAAATAGAAGAGGAGGGAATACTCTCGAACTCCTTCTATGGAGCCCACATCACTCTAATACCAAAATCTGACAAAGACACCGCAAAAAAAGAAAACTACAGACCAACATCCCTCATGAACATAGATGCAAAAATACTCAAGAAAATATTAGCAAACCGAATTCAAAAATACATCAAGAGGATCATACACCATGATCAAGTGGGATTCATCTCAGAAATGTAAGGATGTACAACATTCGAAAATCCATCAACATCATCCACCATATCAACAAAAAGGACAAAAACCACGTGACCATCTCCATAGATGCTGAAAAAGCATTCGACAAAATTCAACATCCATTCATGATAAAAACTCTCAACAAAATGGGTATAGAGGGCAAGTACCTCAACATAATAAAGGCCATATATGGCAAACCCACAGCCAACATTATACTTAACAGCTAGGAGCTGAAAGCTTTTCCCCTAAGATCAGGAACAAGACAAGGATGCCCATTCTCCCTGCTTTTATTCAACATAGGACTGGAGTTCTTAGCCATGGCAATCAGACAACACAGAGAAATAAAAGGTATCCAGACTGGTAAGAAAGAAGTCAAACTGTCACTGTTTGCAGATGACATGATAATGTACATAACAATCCCTAAAGATCAGGGGCATTAAGATTAGTCCAAATAATGTAGTGGGGGAGCACAGGGAAGGCAGAGCAACACAGAGAAGACAAGGAGTGACTCTATAGCATCTTACTACACTGATGGACAGTGACTGTAATGGGGTATGTGGGGGGGACTTGATAATGGGGGGAGTCTAGTAACCACAATGTTGCTCATGTAATTGTATATTAATGATACCAAAAGGGAAAAAAAAGAATGAGAAAAAAATAAAATAATAAAATATAAAATAAAATAAATAAAATAAAATAAAATAAAATAAAATAAAAAGACTTGTTCGTTGATCAGGTTTTGAGGAAAAGACAGAAATCACATGATGACCGAGCTTTCAAGCCTGCCTGAAAGGGTGGCATTGTCATTACACAAAGTAAAGATTCTATGTGAAGGAAAGATGACAAGAATTTTAAAACAGTTAATTATTTTTAATCTTCACAACCTTCTCCTTATATTTAAAGCCTGTTTTTTTATTCAGTGCACAGGAAGCCTAGTTTTAAGTCTTGGTCAAAATGGAAAATTTGGAAGTTTCAGCTTGGAAACATCAATTCTCAAAATAAGCAGTTTCATCAATAGTGTCGTAAGGATACACTGGACTACAAATAACCAACACCAAACTACAGCAGCAGTGTCAACCCTCCCATTTTCGTATGCCTTCTTCACCAATTCCTTCTTAGTCCAACAAACCCAGAGACTGGTAAATATTTCTCAAGGGGAAAGATTTAACATAGGGAGAAATATACTAAAAGGAAAGCAAAATTGAACTACATAAATGTACCCAAAAAAGCAAGGCAATTTTTGTGAGCTTTGGGTATTAGGAACACTCACTAATCTTCTGAAAAATGAATTCATGGACTAGATATGATTGTAAGTGATAAGGTAGCCTTCCAGAATAAAAACTAAAAATTTAAGTATTGTTTTAAAAGAAGCAGAAACCAATATGCATCTCTGATGGTTAAGTTGGCTTCAAGTTTTTGCAAACATCACTTTGAGCCAACTTTCTACCTTCTGAGCCTTCCTGCCGGCTATGATTTACATCCATGAATGGTGCTCAGGCACACATGCCCAATTTTCTATGGCTACTCAGAAAACATTGGCCTCAGAATATGGTATTCTTAGGGGCTTCCCAGAACTTAATTAAAATTCCCAGCTGACTAAGCTGACTTTAAATACTGCCATAACAAAACTTACTAAAGCTCTTCTGCAAAAAAAATATGACATTAATCTCAAGTTCAGCCACTATCAATCATACTTGAAACACTGCAAGTGCCATAATTCATATTGAACCTGTCTCTACACTTCGCCAAGTGTTGTCCAAACAAAATTTATATTTAGGAAAATGAGCAATTCATTTGGAACAGTCTTAACAGATCAAATACATTTGTGTTGGTAGAAAACGATCTTCCAAAGAGTCACTGAGGCAAAACAAAGACCTTCTTTGAGGCACCTGACTTGGTTCAAACACACACCCAAAGTTTTCAAAAAGTAGTTCCCATTTACCTTGTCACCTGTGAGATTTCACCATTCCAGTGATATTGGAAGTTACATTGTTTAACAGTTTAACAACATAATAGGGAGGTACTATGTCTTAGTTGAAAAATAAATGGATTTTGGACACAGATAGACCTAGACTCAAATATCAGCTCTGCCACTTATTTACTGTATAATTTTTGGCACATAATGTAACCTCCTTATGCCTCAGTTCCCTGTGTTTTCAAAAGGGATTATACCACCAATACCACTTAAGTGCTGTAAGAATCAAATGAGAAAATAGACATAAACTAGAATAATGCATGATATAAGGTACAAAGTAGACAGATTTTAGGTAATGTTTCCTTTATTCTGCTGGAAGGAAACAGCCATACAGATATCGAAAATGCCACCATCTTCCTGCAACGTTTGCATTTGCTTGTACAAAACATCTCCAGAACACAGCCCCAGGGAACATCCTGAAGTCTTTATTTCTCATCTTTTCTTTTACTTCTGTTCAGATTCAAGTTAATTTATCCTTCTATTCTCAAATCCACTTTGTTGTAGCCCCTTTTACTTCCTAAGGTAGAGCTTAATTTTTTCCTTCGGAAAATCTTCCCTGCATCATGCAAAACCACTTAGTAACCCAGTTCACTTCATTGCTATATAATCTGATCTCCCCTACAGATGTTCAACTCTTTGAGAGTGGAGCCAGCATCTAATTGAATTTTCCCTGAGTGTGCTAAGTTAATACCAGTTGATGATGCCAGATGGTATGAAGCTGGTGTTAGAGCTGTAGTAGAGGGGACAGAAGTAGTAAGAGAGGTAGTCAAAGAGATTACCATGAGCTTGACCATGTAAGTTTAAATTTTATTCTAATTTTGATGGAAAGACAGTAGAGGGATGGCAAATCCTACTTCTATTTTATAAGGGCCACTCCTGTTAAGTGGAAAAATCTATTTAAGAGAGTGAAAGAAAAGAAGCCAGTTCCATTGCTATTGAAATCAACCAGGAGAGAGATAATGATGGTCTAGACTCGGGTGGCAGAGGTGGCTGTGTAAGAAGTGGGCACATCTGAGCTAGAGCCAACATAGTTTGCTTATGGACTATATAAGAAAAGATTCAAGAATGATTCCAAGGTTTGTGACCTGGGCAGCTTGATGAGTGATGATGCCACCTGTTGAGGTAGGGAATGCTTTTCCCTCCTAGATAGGATTTATCTTTATTCATTTTATTATCCCCAGTGCTTAGTACAGTGCTGATACTAAGTAGTATCCAATAAATGAAAGTTGAAGAAATGGTCTGCTAGATTTCTGATAGCAAAAATCAGCCATAATATTTGAAATGTTTCCTGTGATTCTCTGTGCTTTAACTGAACTGAAACACACATCCATTGTTAGTACAACATGGAAAGAAGGTGGGCTTTCTCTTCTGTGGGAATAAAAACTCTCAATGTCTGGTTAGTCTTCGGAATGTTCCAGAAGCCCAGATAATAGTCTTTCTTCATTCATGTATATCAATGCCATGTATCATGCCACCATAGTGATATCTACTTAGGATCTAGGAAATTCTGAAAAATTATAAATTACTCCAAAGGATGGTCCTGAGGCTGTCAGAATGAGATGCTTAGCACATAGGATTAGTCAAGGATTGTAAGTTTACTGAGGACAAAGCCTATGAGTGACTTACTTATCTCCATACACAGAAGAGTGACTTGCACATATTAGGTACTAGCTGAATGTCTGTGGAACTGAATAGCAGAAATATTGCTATATAATTTTTACCTAGTTTAGTAGGAAAATATGTATGTGTAGAAAAGGAGTGAAATTAACTATGATAAAATGATTCACCTACAAAAAATTAAAGAGTAAATTATGGTGTCTTCTAGTGCCATCTACTGCTTAATTCTTGAGATACAGTATGAGCCTAACTGATATCTTTCAGTATTGTAATGGTACGCATTCTTCAGATTAAAATGCATATAACTTCTCTAGTACAGCCATATTTTGGTACCCACTCAGTACTAAAATCCCTTATATCACTAGGTCTAGAGCAGGTTACTCAACTTCATCATCTTAGATAGAAGTACTAAGTGGGTATGAGATAGTAATAGTAGAAATGATAATGCAAAACATAAATATTTAAAGAAATGATATGTAAAGACATCAAAGTTGGAATTGGGGTCTTTTGAGCCTGATGGCATGACTTCTCTATCAGGACCCATGATCAAATGCTCACAGAAGATCAGTAGCAATTTCCTCACCAAAATAGTTCTGGAGGGATTATTCATGAGGCACCTGGTCAATGGTGGCAGCAGAGTACAATGAAGGGAACCCTAAACAGGAGTCAGTTAACAAAGGCTAAGACATCTGTTAGACATGGTAACTGAGGTAGTCCCAAACCACTGAAATTATTTCCTCATTTGCACAACAGAGATAAGAGCACAAATTCTACCTAAGTTGAGGTTTTTCAAGAGGCTTGAATAAAGTAATGCCTGTGAGTGTGCTGTGTAAACTAGAAAATATAATTCCTTATCCTGATAAAAGGCTTTCTGAGCTGTTAGCAATTCTGCTGTACTCAGTCAACCTCTTTATCCTTTCAATACCTTGAATTCTTCAGAAGAGCTGAAGAAATGCAAGTTCTCCTCAGGAGAAATACAGATAGGACACGTTAGAATGTCTTGTTTGAATCGCGCGGTCAGAAATTCTAGTCTGGATCACCAGCAGCTTGAGGGACCTCTCTGTTTCCCATTCCACTATGGGACTCACAGGCTAACCCACAACAGAACTTACTGCATGGGTCTCCTAGTTGTTACCAGTTGGAGAAAAGGACTAAACAAAAGAAAAAGAAAACTGAAATCACTCTATTCTGGAGAGAAATTTCCAAATACTGAGCTGACATTGCAATGGCACGCTTTCATCTCCATCTGTGCTGGTCTGCTTGTACAATCAACACTTATTGTCCAGGATTTCAAGCAGTTTAAAAAATATTTCTAGAAATATAGGACCCCTTTGACTTTTAATCAACCTCTCAGTAGTCACTTGCTGTAACAGACAAATGATAGAAAATGCTTATTCTTTTACCTCATTTTTTTCCACAGTGAGTCACAGATTGGCTGGGTTTGTGGGGTTTTTTTAGGAGAAAGGGTCAGAATGGAAAGAAAATTCTGAAATTATTTGCAAGGTGGCTTTAAATGACCATCTAAAGTAACTTTCAGCTGTTTTTTTTAAGCTAATATTTTTTAAAACTTTATTAAGGTATAATTCACACACCACAAAGTTCACTCCTTTAAAGTGTACAATTCAGTGTTTTTTAATATAGTCACAGAGTTGAGCAACCATCATCAGTATCTAATGTTAGAGTATTTTAGTCACCCCAAAAAGAAACTTCACACCCATTAGCAGTCATTGTCCATTCCTCATCCCCTCACATCCCCCTACCATAGGCTACCACTTACTTACTTTCTGTCTTTATAGATTTGCCTATTTTGGACATTTCATAAATAGAATTATATAATATGTGACCTTTCATGACTGTCTTCTTATACTTAGCATAATGTTTTTAAGATTCATCCATGTTGTAGCATGTATCAGTATTTCATTTCTTTTTATCATCATCATATTCCACTGTGGGAATACCATATTTGCTTATCCATTCACCAGTTGATGGAAATTTGGGTTGTTTATACTTGCTGGCTATTACAAATAATGTTTCTATGAACATTCACATTTAAGTTACTGTGCAGACATCTGATTCTATTTATTTTAGCTATGCACCTAGGAGTGGAATTGCTGGTTTTCCCCAAAAGTTTTAAAAATGGTGATTTGGAACAATTATTGTAGAGATGGATTTTTTTGATAAAATAATTGGAATTCCTATAAAACTACTGTAGGCATGTAAGAATTGGTATTAGAAATATTTAATTTAAAGGTTATGAAGATTGAAAGATTATTTCTCTCTCAAATATGAAAGCTTGCAATTAAGCTCTTACCAACTTTAACAATTCGAAACAAATTGTAACTGGTCATTATAAGTTAAGTTTTCTCCCATGTGTTTTAGCATTGCTATTCCCTATTTATGAATTTCATTATAGTCAAATTATAAATTATAGTAAGAAGGATTGCTATGTCAGATCATAACTTTCAGGCCATTTAGAAGTTTAATCTACAAGGCTTAAAATAGCTGTATTGTTATATCTGTGAATAACTAAATGAGCTAATAATGTATATAGAATATAAAAACAGATGAACATGAAATGTGCCTGCAATTTCATTCATTCACTAGGAATAAGAAATGCAGATTTGCTACAAATATCACAAAATACTTTGCTTGTTTTGCTTGAAAATGAAAGCACTGGTTTTAAAAGGATCTTCTTAAGAGTAATATTAAATACATTTAACTGAACTGATTCATGCTCTAAAATAACTGCATTATTGGTCTCACCTAGAGTAGAAAGAATAATCAGAAGCTGAAATCCGAGGACTTCATAAAGCAGAGTGTTGGAGGGGTCTTCTCCACTCCGGCCCACTTCAACCAGCAACCTGTTCACAGTGTGACCAGTACGTTCTTAGGAGCTAATTAGGTCTCAGCTACATTTTCTAAAATTTAGACTCTCCTTAGCCAACTGCAGACATGGGGAATTTCAGAGCAGACCATGTGGTGAAATATTCAAGAACTTTTTAATGTTAAATCAACTTACGGATTTAGTCCCATTTCCATTAGCTTACCTTAAAGGCCCTGTTGCTCCAGTTAAAATCTCCTTGCCCCTAGATTAGCCAACACCTCCATCATCTGTGTCCTAGATCTTACCCCTTCTTGTCTACAAAGGACAGACTCCAGCAAGTCTCCCTTATCCTTGCTCTTTTTTTCCTATTGGACTATCCTCACCAGCACATACGCCAACAGACTGCCATTTCGCTGATTTTACAAAACAAACAACACAAACTTCTTTTGATCTTAACTGCCCTGCCAGCTATCCCCTCATTTCTATGCTTCCATTTGTAGCAAAATTCTTGGAAACAGTTCTCTACACTTCCTGTCTCTGATTCAGCCCCTTATTTTCCCTCTCAAACCCACTACAATGTCGCTTTCACTCTCACCTCCACCAAAGTCACAACGATTCTAATTGGATGTCCTCTACACTTCGAATAAAATCCAAACTCGGCGGGAGCCAAGATGGCGGCGTGAGTAGAGCAGTGGAAATCTCCTCCCAAAAACACATAGAGCTATGAAAATATAACAAAGAAAAATCTTCCTAAAATAGAGACCACAGGACACAGGACAACATCCAGACCACATCCACACCTGCAAGAACCCAGCGCCTTGTGAAGGGGGTAAGATACAAGCCCCAGCCCGGCGGGACCCGAGCGCCCCTCCCCCCGGCTCCCGGCGGGTGGAGAGAAACCGGAGCAGTTTTTTTTTTTGGCGAGCGCTTTTTGGAAGCCTTAGAGGGACGGGCCCCCGTTGCTGGGGAGGCAGGGTGGCGGGACCGGTGAGGAGGTGCCTGGGAACGGCGCCGGAGGACAAAGAATATCCCGCGTTTCTCCCTGCGAGACCTGGGGGCGGGTGCCTGAGACCGGTGCCTGAGGACGGAGGAGGTCGCGCGTTTTTCCCCTTTTTTTTTTTTTTTTTTCTCTTTTTGGCAAGCGCTTTTTGGAAGCCTTGAAGGGACGGGGACCCCAGTGCTAGGGAGGCACGGTGGCGGGACTGGTGAGCGGGTGGCTGGGACCGGCGCCTGAGGACAAAGAATATCCCCAGTTTTTCCCTGCGGGACCGGTGGGCGGGTGCCTGAGACCGGCACTTGAGGACAGAGGAAATCGCGCGTTTTTCCCCTTTTTTTTTTTCTCTTTTCTGCGAGTGCTTTTTGGAAGCCTAAAAGGGACAGGGACCCCGGTGCTAGGGAGGCAGGGCGGCGGGACTGGTGAGCGGGTGCCTGGGACCGGCACCTGAGGACAAAGAATATCCCGCATTTTTCCCTGTGGGACCGGTGGGTGGGTGCCTGAGACCAGCACCTGAGGACGGAAGAAATCGCGCGTTTTTCCCCTTTTTTTTCTCTCTTTTTGCCAAGTGCTTTTTGGAAGCCTTGAAGGGACATGGACCCCGGTGCTAGGGAGGCAGGGCGGCGGGACTGGTGAGCGGGTGCGTGGGACCAGTGCCTGAGGAGCAAGAATATTGAGCGTTCCTTCCCTGCGGGACCGGTGAGTGGGTGCTTTTTGGAAGCCTTGAAAGGACAGGGACCCTGGTGCTAGGGAGACAGGGCAGCAGGACCAGTGCGCGGGTGCCTGGGACCGGCACCTGAGGAAAAAAAAAAAAAATCGCGTGTTTTTTCTTTTTTTTTTCCTTTCTGTTCCCTCTCTCATTGTTGCTGTTGTTGTTTTGGTTTGGAGAGTGCTTTTTGGAAATCTTAAAGGGGCAGGACAGGTCACTTAGACCAGAAGCAGGGAATCTGGGGATCTCTGGGCACTCTAACCCCCTGGGCAGCAGGGAGCACAGAGGCCCCTTACGGAGATAAATAGTCTCCTGGCTGCTCCCCCTCTAACGGGGCTCCACCATTTTGGAGGAACAGCCCCAGCCAGGCCAAGCCCACAGCAACAGTGGAGATAAACCCCAAAGCAACTGGGCAGGAAGCAGAAGCCCTGTCTGCGCACAGCTGCCCAGCACAAGCCACTAGAGGTCGCTATTCTCCCAGGAAAAGGCTACAAACCAACAAGAAGGGAAGCTCTTCCAGCGGTCACTTGTACCAGCTCTGCAGACTATCTCTATCACCATGAAAAGGCAAAACTACAGGCAGACAAAGATCACAGAGACAACACCTGAGAAGGAGACAGACCTAACTAGTCCTCCTGAAAAAGAATTCAAAATAAAAATCATGAACATGCTGACAGAGATGCAGAAAAAAATGCAAGAGCAATGGGATGAGATGCAGAGAAAAATGCAAGAGCAGTGGGATGAGATGCAGAGAAAAATGCAAGAGCAGTGGGATGAAGTCCGGAAGGAGATCACAGATGTCAGGAAAGAGATCACAGAAGTGAAACAATCCCTGGAAGGATTTATAAGCAGAATGGATAAGATGCAAGAGGCCATTGAAGGAATAGAAGCCAGAGAACAGGAACGTATAGAAGCTGACATAGAGAGAGATAAAAGGATCTCCAGGAATGAAACAACACTAAGAGAAATATGTGACCAATACAAAAGGAAAAACATTCGTATTATAGGGATACCAGAAGAGGAAGAAAGAGGAAAAGGGATAGAAAGTGTCTTTGAAGAAATAATTGCTGAAAACTTCCCCAAACTGGGGGAGGAAATAATCGAACAGACCATGGAATTATACAGAACCCCCAACAGAAAGGATCCAAGGAGGACAACACCAAGACACATAATAATTAAAATGGCAAGGATCAAGGACAAGGAAAGAGTTTTAAAGGCAGCTAGAGAGAAAAAGGTCACCTATAAAGGAAAACCAATCAGGCTAACATCAGACTTCTCAACAGAAACCCTACAGGCCAGAAGAGAATGGCATGATATACTTAATGCAATGAAACAGAAGGGCCTTGAACCAAGGATACTGTATCCAGCACGACTATCATTTAAATATGATGGTGGGATCAAACAATTCCCAGACAAGCAAAAGCTGAGGGAATTTGCTTCCCACAAACCACCTCTACAGGGCATCCTACATGGACTGCTCTAGATGGGAGCACCCCTAAAAAGAGCACAGAACAAAACACACAACATATGAAGAAGGGAGGAGGAGGAATAAGAAGGGAGAGAAGAAAAGACTCTCCAGACAGTGTATATAACAGCTCAATAAGCGAGCTAAGTTAGGCAGTAAGATACTAAAGAAGCTAACCTTGAACCTTTGGTAACCACGAATCTAAAGCCTGCAATGGCAATAAGTACATATCTTTCAATAGTCACCCTAAATGTAAATGGACTTAATGCACCAATCAAAAGACATAGAGTAATAGAATGGATAAAAAAGCAAGACCCATCTATATGCTGCTTACAAGAAACTCACCTTAAACCCAAAGATAAGCATAGACTAAAAGTCAAGGGATGGAAAAACATATTTCAGGCAAACAACAGTGAGAAGAAAGCAGGGGTTGCAGTACTAATATCAGACAAAATAGACTTCAAAACAAAGAAAGTAACAAGAGATAAAGAAGGCCACTACATAATGATAAAGGGCTTAGTCCAACAAGAGGATATAACCATTCTAAATATATATGCACCCAATACAGGAGCACCAGCATATGTGAAGCAAATACTAACAGAACTAAAGAGGGAAATAGACTGCAATGCATTCATTGTAGGAGACTTCAACACACCACTCACCCCAAAGGATAGATCCACCGGGCAGAAAATAAGTAAAGACACACAGGCACTGAACAACACACTAGAACAGATGGACCTAATAGACATCTATAGAACTTTACATCCAAAAGCAACAGGATATACATTCTTCTCAAGTGCACATGGAACATTTTCCAGAATAGACCACATACTAGCTCACAAAAAGAGCCTCAGTAAATTCCACAATATTGAAATTCTACCAACCAATTTTTCAGACCACAAAGGTATGAAAGTAGAAATAAATTCTACAAAGAAAACAAAAAGGCTCACAAACACATGGAGGCTTAACAACAGGCTACTAAATAATCAATGGATCAATGAACAAATCAAAATAGAGATCAAGGAATATATAGAAACAAATGACAACAACAACACTAAGCCCCAACTTCTGTGGGATGCAGCGAAAGCAGTCTTAAGAGGAAAGTATATAGCAATCCAGGCACACTTGAAGAAGGAAGAACAATCCCAAATGAATAGTCTAACATCACAATTATTAAAACTGGAAAAAGAAGAACAAATGAGGCCTAAAGTCAGCAGAAGGAGGGACATAATAAAGATCAGAGAAGAAATAAACAAAATTGAGAAGAATAAAACAATAGCAAAAATCAACGAAACCAAGAGCTGGTTCTTTGAGAAAATAAACAAAATAGATAAGCCTCTAGCCCAACTTATTAAGAGAAAAAGAGAGTCAACACAAATCAACATAATCAGAAATGAGAATGGAAAAATCACGACAGACTCCACAGAAATACAAAGAATTATTAAAGACTACTATGAAAACCTATATGCCAACAAGCTGGAAAACCTAGAAGAAATGGACAACTTCCTAGAAAAATACAACCTCCCAAGACTGACCAAGGAAGAAACACAAAAGTTAAACAAACCAATTACAAGCAAAGAAATTGAAACAGTAATCAAAAAACTACCCAAGAACAAAACCCCGGGGCCGGACGGATTTACCTCGGAATTTTATCAGACACACAGAGAAGACATAATACCCATTCTCCTTAAAGTGTTCCACAAAATAGAAGAAGAGGGAATACTCCCAAACTCATTCTATGAAGCCAACATCACCCTAATACCAAAACCAGGCAAAGACCCCACCAAAAAAGAAAATTACAGACCAATATCCCTGATGAACGTAGATGCAAAAATACTCAATAAAATATTAGCAAACAGAATTCAACAGTATATCAAAAGGATCATACACCATGACCAAGTGGGGTTCATCCCAGGGATGCAAGGATGGTACAACATTCGAAAATCCATCAACATCATCCACCACATCAACAAAAAGAAAGACAAAAACCACATGATCATCTCCATAGATGCTGAAAAAGCATTTGACAAAATTCAACATCCATTCATGATAAAAACTCTCAGCAAAATGGGAATAGAGGGCAAGTACCTCAACATAATAAAGGCCATATATGATAAACCCACAGCCAGCATTATACTGAACAGCGAGAAGCTGAAAGCATTTCCACTGAGATCGGGAACCAGACAGGGATGCCCACTCTCCCCACTGTTATTTAACATAGTACTGGAGGTCCTAGCCACGGCAATCAGACAAAACAAAGAAATACAAGGAATCCAGATTGGTAAAGAAGAAGTTAAACTGTCACTATTTGCAGATGATATGATACTGTACATAAAAAACCCTA
Organism: Manis javanica; assembly: GCF_040802235.1. NCBI lineage: Eukaryota > Metazoa > Chordata > Mammalia > Pholidota > Manidae > Manis > Manis javanica. The sequence continues at coordinate 132,777,673 of NC_133174.1, forward strand.
AAGACTCCACTCCAAAACTACTAGAACTGATATCGGAATACAGCAAAGTTGCAGGATACAAAATCAACACACAGAAATCTGTAGCTTTCCTATACACTAACAACGAATCAATAGAAAGAGAAATCAGGAAAACAATTCCATTCACCATTGCATCAAAAAGAATAAAATACCTAGGAATAAACCTAACCAAGGAAGTGAAAGACTTATACTCTGAAAACTACAAGTCACTCTTAAGAGAAATTAAAGGGGACACTAATAAATGGAAACTCATCCCATGCTCATGGCTAGGAAGAATTAATATCGTCAAAATGGCCATCCTGCCGAAAGCAATATACAAATTTGATGCAATCCCTCTCAAATTACCAGCAACATTCTTCAATGAATTGGAACAAATAATTCAAAAATTCATATGGAAACACCAAAGACCCCGAATAGCCAAAGCAATCCTGAAAAAGAAGAATAAAGTAGGGGGGATCTCACTCCCCAACTTCAAGCTCTACTACAAAGCCATAGTAATCAAGACAATTTGGTACTGGCACAAGAACAGAGCCACAGACCAGTGGAACAGATTAGAGACCCCAGAAATTAACCCAAACATATATGGTCAATTAATATTTGATAAAGGAGCCATGGACATACAATGGCAAAATGACAGTCTCTTCAACAGATGGTGCTGGCAAAACTGGACAGCTACATGTAGGAGAATGAAACTGGACCATTGTCTAACCCCATATACAAAGGTAAACTCAAAATGGATCAAAGACCTGAATGTAAGTCACGAAACCATTAAACTCTTGGAAAAAAACATAGGCAAAAACCTCTTAGACATAAACATGAGTGATCTCTTCTTGAACATATCTCCCCGGGCAAGGAAAACAACAGCAAAAATGAGCAAGTGGGACTACATTAAGCTGAAAAGCTTCTGTACAGCGAAAGACACCATCAATAGAACAAAAAGGAACCCTACAGTATGGGAGAATATATTTGAAAATGACAGATCTGATAAAGGCTTGACGTCCAGAATATATAAAGAGCTCACACGCCTCAACAAACAAAAAACAAATAACCCAATTAAAAAATGGGCAGAGGAACTGAACAGACAGTTCTCCAAAAAAGAAATACAGATGGCCAAGAGACACATGAAAAGATGCTCCACATCGCTAATTATCAGAGAAATGCAAATTAAAACTACAATGAGGTATCACCTCACACCAGTAAGGATAGCTGCCATCCAAAAGACAAACAACAACAAATGTTGGCGAGGCTGTGGAGAAAGGGGAACCCTCCTACACTGCTGGTGGGAATGTAAATTAGTTCAACCATTGTGGAAAGCAGTATGGAGGTGCATCAAAATGCTCAAAACAGACCTACCATTGGACCCAGGAATTCCACTCCTAGGAATTTACCCTAAGAACGCAGCAATCAAGTTTGAGAAAGACAGATGCACTCCTATGTTTATCGCAGCACTATTTACAATAGCCAAGAATTGGAAGCAACCTAAATGTCCATCTGTAGATGAATGGATAAAGAAGATGTGGTACATATACACAATGGAATACTACTCAGCCATAAGAAGTGGAAAAATCCAACCATTTGCAGCAACATGGATGGAGCTGGAGAGTATTATGCTCAGTGAAATAAGCCAAGCGGAGAAAGAGAAATACCAAATGATTTCACTCATCTGAGGAGTATAGGAACAAAGGAAAAACTGAAGGAACAAAACAGCAGCAGAATTACAGAACCCAAAAATGGACTAACAGGTACCAAAGGGAAAGGAACTGGGGAGGATGGGTGGGCAGGGAGGGATAAGGGGGGGGAAGAAGAAGGGGGGTATTAAGATTAGCATGCATGGGGGGGAGGGAGAAAGGGGAGGGTGGGCTGCACAACACAGAGAGGACAAGTAGTGACTCTACAACATTTTGCTAAGCTGATGGACAGTAACCGTAATGTGGTTGTTAGGGGGGACCTGATATAGGGGAGAGCATAGTAAACATAGTATTCTTCAGGTAAGTGTAGATTAAAAATTTAAAAAAAAAAAAAAAGAAAGAAAGAAAGAAAAGGGGGATTACTCCTTAACAGGATAAAACTATTGGTAAATCAAAGATCAACGCATGCTTTAAATATCCTTAATGTTGATCACTTAAAGGGTGTCAGATGATCAGCTATGGAGGTACTCTTTTCTGATAATATTCCTTTCTCTTAATTAAAAAAAAAAAAAAAAAAGCAGTTACTGTGTGCTGACCTCCAATGAGTTCTGTACAGTGGTATAGAGGGCATGTCAAAGTGTGGGCAAAGGGTCTGTTTGTTTCTACGCAGAAGATCAAGGCCTAGCTTGGATACCCAGAAAATGAACTAAGATACGATATGAGGAGGAGCTTCCGGCATCAGCACTCTCTGGAGGACTCGTGCCGGGGGATGATCATCAAAAAGCCTCCACAGGGATCCGGACGATGCTGCGGTTGTGGCTGCATCCAGCCCACCATCTCCTGGACTTGCCATAAGAAGGAGGAGGGAGATGTCTAGGCTGGCATGTGCATACAGTGAGACAACGAATTTGACTGGATCTGTACTGTTGGAACTCAACCAGGAGTTGGGAGGGGTGCAAGTTGTAGCACCCCAAAATCTCATGACTATAGACTATCTATGGTTAAAAGAACATATGGGATGTGAACAGATCCCAGAAATGGGCTGCTTTAATTTGTCTGATGGTTCAAGTACAGTTGGAAAATATCCATCATATCATAGATAAATTTTCACAAATGCCTAGGGTGCCTAAATGGTTTTCTTGGCTTCACTGGAGATGGCTGGTAATTATAGATTTGCTTTGTTTATGTCACCGTATTCCTATTATGTCAATATGTGTGTGCAAATTAGTTAGTAGTTTAAAACCTATACATACTTAAGGTACTATACAAGAAGATATGTCAAAGAAATAATCAATCCTCCCAAGTTTCCTTCATATGCTACATCTATAGCTTTTCTTCTTCCTTCCTAACTACAAACTTTAAATAGAATTCGTGCCTCATATCGAATTTACCGAGTATCATAATTCCTCCAGGTGGTAAAGATACCTCGAGACAAGTGCTGGGCATAGAAGCCACAGGGCATAAATCTGCAAAGAAGTAAAAAGCTAACCTTTGCAAACAATATGGCTTCTCTCTCACTTACCAACTTTACATTTCCCTGTATGGCCCCGGAAGATGACTGGTTAGCCAGAGACGGGTAAGATTCCTCAAGGGAGGAACAACCTAAGACAGGCACAGTCGCAGGGGGGCCATCAGGTGAGAATTTGGGGATCAACAGAGGTGAGGCTCAGAACCTCACCCCCCCTGCTTTGAGAGAAATCTTCTGCATCCGTGGATGTCTTGCTGCCCTTGTCTAGCCTGGATTAATACTTAGTCCATAGGCACACACCTGATCATCTGATCATCTACATTTGCCTTCTTACAGCACTAAACTATGTTTTCTACCTTTATCTTGCATCTACCTACCACTTCAGCATTTTATTAAAAATAAAAATAATAATAATAATAGGAGAAATGTGGGATCAACATATAAATCAAGTACAAAAATCAAATGAATATTCATATTTGACCTGATGGTTTATAGGTCATATTGCATGATCAAAACCGAAAGTTTCGATGATGACTGCCCTTGTACTGTTCACCATGTAAGAATTTATTCACTCTGTAAGAATTCGTTCACCATGTAAGAACTTGTTCGTTATGCTTCAGAAGATTGGAGACTGACGAGAATTAGACTTGAGATGGATTAATGATTGTACATTGAGCATTGACCCCCCTATACTGAATTTTATTGTTGTTAACAACCATTTGATCAATAAATATGAGAGATGCCCTCTCAAAAAAAAAAAAAAAAAAAAAAAAAAGTAACAATAAAATCCAAACTCACCATGAACCTTTCTACCCAACAGATCAAAGCATAACAGGGATTTAAGATGAAATTTCTACAGATCATTCTTTTATTTTAGTGCTAAATGAAATCAGCTTTACCAAAAGGCAAAGTATAGCCTCTCATGAATGGTAAGGTCAGTACTAAATACACTCAGAGAGACACAAAAATGCAGAGGATCTGATCACTGAATTTGACCAAGTTCGTGGTAAGAAAAAATCTGAAAATAATGACAGTCAAAATAAATGTGATTAGATTGGATTTATCCACTGAAAGAGACTATCACAACAGATTAAAGTAACATGATCTGTGATGATAGGCTACCTAAAAAAACATGTTATGAGTAAAACAACATAGTTTGAAGAAAAAGAAAATATCAAAGGGAAATACTAATAAAAAAGGCGTAAAATATAAATACCAAATGCAAATAATTTATGTAAAGAGCATTCATAGAAACAGAAACAACAAAATGATAAAAGGAACAAGTCCTCAACAATTATTAAAATCATGAATTTTAATGTCCCTGACAGAATAGCCTTGTGTCCTAAAGACGGCCTGGGTTCTGGTTTCTGATAACACCATCGACTCTGTGCCTCTCCAGAACTAAGTGATGCAGTGCCTGCTGTTGTTAATCTCTAAATTGTCTCACCTTCCCATCTGATTTCCCTGCATTAGCATCATCTGTTTACCAATTCTCTATACTAAATTTGCTCTTTATAAAACACTTGGAGTGATTTCTGTTTTCCTACTTGGACCATGACTGACAAAAGCATACATACTGCTTTTGACCAAAAATAGAGCATATACAAATTATGCCATGCCACACCTCACAAAGTTCGCTGGTTGTTTCCCATGTGCTCCCATCCACTATTGATTCTTTGCTTTTCTCTGCCTTGTACTATGTCTTAAGTGGTAACCCCTATAAGCTACATCACCTGACTCCCTACCCTCTGGCTTCCAGTTAGGTATAGCTAATGGGAGATACTGGCAGGAGAACATGAAGAAAGAGAGATCTAGGTGATTTTCCATTCCCTCTGTGCCTAGGTGGGTGCCATGATTCTGGCACTGGCATCACCCTTCTAGAACTTCACCTTTGTATAGAGCATCTGCATCTCTGCACGGAGGATCCCCATCTCCACTGCTGTACATCTCACTGGGCTCCAGTAATACTGCTTCCTCCCTTTGTCTCATAAAGCTTGGCCATCATAATAGTCCCTTCTCACTATCGACAGTCTCCAGGTGCCACTCCACCCTGAATGTATTTTTGAGTTAAGTCCTTGTCAAAATCCCAGTTGCATCTGCCTGCTTTTTCCTAGACCTTAAGTGCTGCTGAAGCATAACTGATAGAGGAGGCTTTACCAATTATCAAAGAATTGGTATCTACAGATGAAAATATTTGACAATACAATTAGAAATCAGTAGTAAAAGTTGAATAAATATATACATGTTGTGGATAAAGTGAAGGTTCCTATGGCCAGGATTCTCAGCTGGCCCTGGTCAGCTAGCTCAGTACACATATGGACAATACGTTACTATTGACTCTATAAAGAGCTCCACCAAGTGCTCTGGGCGACATGGTGGCGCGGCTGCAAGGCTGCAGGAGAGCAGAGCAGAGGCTGGGGTGGTGGCAGAGCCAAGGACAGAGACTGAGATGGCTGTGTGGACAGAGGGGCCCAGAGGCAGACACCGGCTTGCTGCATGCAGACTCGCTCTGAGTGGACGGGATTCTAGTGATTGACCTGCCACCGTGGGAATAAAGTTGGTATAACCCTTTCACCCCAAGAACGCTTTACTGTCATTTCTTTGGTCACACTGAATCCATAGTGAACTTGCCTGGGGCTGAAACCCATTGGCAAGACACATGTACACTCCTGAATAACTGTTGAGATAAAGGAGAAATCACAATGCAACTTACAAGTAAATGGTACTAAATTACTATATGTCAAACATTTTATAGTAATATTTAAGGGCATTTTATATGGACACCTATTATTTAGTTTTATCTGTCTCATAATTATTTCTTCACTATCCTTCCTTGCCATCTCAGATCTTGCTTCTGAAGTCTTTCTTTCTTCTTCCTGTATAAATTCTTTGGAAGTTTCTTCAATGACGGTTATTTGTAAGCAGGCTGTTTCGTTGACCTTGCATGTCTTCATTTTTCCTACACTGTTAAGATTTGTCTAGGTGTACACAATGTTGCTGATTATTTTCTCTCAAGTCCTTGAGAAATATTACTTCATCTCATTTTCTTGGTAGTTGATTTGGAGGTTTTTTGTCTTTGGTTTTCTATAGTTTTAGAGCAATTTGTGTATTTCTGCATTTCCTGCTATTTATATCTAATATCGCCTATATCCAAAGATTCAGGACTTTCATTAGTTCTGGAAAATATTCAGGCCTTATATCCTCAAAAATGACTACTTTTCTATTCTCTCTATTTTATATTTCTTGGGTCTGACTTGATATACATTAAAATATCCCTTTTATATAACAAAATGACAGATTAAATCTGCATGATATGTACATAGATACTTCAGTACATTTGAACTATTTCACATTAAAGAAGAATACTTGCCCATGGCTAAGGATTAATTACCAAGTGCTTAAATGTTTCTGAATGGATGAGTATATCACAGAATCAGAAATAAAGCTATTAAAAAGATACAACCTAAAAAATATAGCTTCCTCCCAAATCCTCACTAGCACTTGAACTATCTCTAAAGACAAATTAAGCTATCCTAAAAGCCTATACACAATGAAACAAATGCTTGCCAAGAAAAGATTCCCATATTTCCCTGGAAAATTCTGGAATATATCTTAAATTCTTAGTACTGCAGTCATGAAGCACTTACCAGTAAGGCATTATGACCTAGCTGATGATTTCATCAGTTTGCAGTTTGTTTCTCATAGAGGAGGCTTTCATTTAGATGTTACTGTTCAACCATCAAGAGTTGAGATTGTACCTAATTCTACTCAGCTCCGTATCTCCAGTGTCCAACACAGAAGCTGCAGCAGAGAAGCACTCAGTAAATGTTTAATGCAGTGGTTCTCAAACTTTAAGTTGCTGAAGAATCCCCTTGGAGAGCTAATTACAACACAGTTTCCTGGATCTCATCATAAGAGATTTGGATTCAGTGGTTCAGGTAGGGGCCCACGGATTTGCATTTCTAAGCTTACAAGTAAAGTTTATACCACTAGTCTGAGAACCACACCATGAGTAATACCAGTTTAATGAATGAAAATGTATATGAAGACATGCTGCTTGGGGAAGGTACTGAATTTTACTTTACTCATGTTATTATCTGATTCTCTTTTTCAGTGATTTATACAAGGAGCACTATTTTTCCTTCTTACGGAGAGGCTCTGAAGCCTCTCACAGTCTTGATACAGCCCTCACAATCTTATTCACAACCGACTTTTCATGCCTCATTTGTCACTTTGTTCTACGCTTTTCGTACTCCACCACACAAATCCACTCTTTCTCCTAACTCACATGCACTTCCACACACAAGTGCCATTACTCATGCTTTGCCTTCTGTCTTGCATGCCCTACTTTCAATCAAAACTCATCCTTCAAGGTTTAGCTCAAACATGCCAAGTGTTCCATAATCTTCCCCTCCTCCATCCCATATCTGGATCACAATATTTCACCTTCACTATACTCCCAGAGAACTCTCATATCTTTACTACATCCAAATTACATTAGGAGTGGTCATTTCTGTCCCTGTCCATCCAGCTCTGTGCTCATCCTCCAATACTGTACACACCATCCATTACAGAACCTAAGCACATAGTAGATAGTTAATAAATATTGGTTGAATTAGAACTAAGAGGACTGGCAACTTTAGGTAATTTAGCATTAAAATCCTGATATAGCATATTTTTATGGTGATGTCCCAGGGACAGTGTGATCCTATGTTCAGGGTAATGCCTGCTGTCCCAGCATAACTATTAAGAGATCCCACTTTCACTCTTGAAAGGACTAGGAGGGTAAAGCACATGGTCACTTTATCACTCGCCTCAAGGTTCATTTACAGAAGGATCTAGCAAAATGCTGCCTCTGGTTTCCATCTTATCCCACTGGTCCCATTATGTAGTCATCCAGATGTCAACTGATACATCTGATTCAAATGTATAAACTCTAAGTCCATTTTCATATTTTAACAACCATTTCTCACTTGTTTCCTTGACAAGAAAAGATGAAGCATATGAGGAAGTCATCATACAATACAAGATCAATCCAAGCAACTAAATGCCACACCTCCATGGACAACTGGGACAGATATGCAAAATAAAAAGCATGCTATTAATGACAAGGGAAAATCCCTGATTCGGTACTCTTAACACCTGACAGGAAGGGACTGTCATTTGTCACTTTGTTATTCTATGCTGGGCCAAGTGAGCCAACCATTCATTTTTAATACAGATTTCTAAAAGCAAGCATGAGGATGACTATTTCTTTTATTAGCTAAAAAGAGCTCCACAGGAAAACCTATTAGGAAAATATGTGACAAGTGAAAGTGTTTGAAAACTCTGAAACAATATTGTTATATAATTTTAAATGATAAGCATATTAGCTTGGCTACTAAATGAGGAAGGGTTTTTTTTTTACACAACACAATGATGAATGGAGTTACTGAGACTCAATGTGACATAATGAAAAAGAGCGCATCTTAAGAGTAAGAGTTAAATTTAAATTTCAGTTCTGTCACTACCTATGTGGTCTCTGAGCCTCAGTTTCCTCACCTGTAATATGGAATCATAGCACCTGCCAAACAGAGTTGCTGAGAAGAATAAATGAGATGGTATTTACGAGGAGTCTAGGACATAGAAAATATTCAATGAATACCAATTATATTGGTTTTCAAAGTAACAAAGTATTGTACAGATGTACATCTACAGAGATAAACCAAAGTTTAAAAATTCTTAACAGTTGTTTTTAATAGAGTAACTCATGGTATCGTCAATAATCCCCTAGGTGTTCTTGGTAGGAGCAGAAATAATGAAAATGGAATAATTAAGCTCATTATAATTTTTAGTGTCATTTCACAACAGCCCAACCACCTGATAAAAGAGTAACTTGAAACACTAATGTATTCACTGGATATGAACCTTTAGGATGCTGAGGAACTAGGTATGCTTTCTCTTTTTCTCTCTAATGAATTCAGTGAATCAATCAGTTTTTTGGCAAGTTGTGACCACATCCTACATTTATTACATAAAATACCTAAAGTTGGCTGTATTTCATTGAACTGCCACAAATGTACTGATTTTTTGGCTGAAGTGAATAGATTTTCTGAAATCATGTTGATTCTGCCAGCATCAAAGCATGCCTGGACTAAAGTACTGCATTGAATTTAGGCTTATAGTTATATCTACAATGGAATTTACCCAAAGAGTGAAAGAGGATAATATTAGAAATGTTGATGATTTGGGCATGAATATTAGGGAACTTTTGAGTACCAAAGTGCTCTGCATCAATTCCAACACTGGAGTACCTGTTACACAACACACGATGTTAAAAACTATAAAGCAGTCTCTTTTCTTAACAGCAGAGACAATCATTTCTTTCTGAATTCTCAGCATCTAACACAATACCTGCTACTTCATTCTGACAACCATGTAAGCATGTAACAGAAGGAAAACAAATGGCTGTGAGAGTTCACAGCATGTTGGGCCCACGTGTCATGATGGTCAGCTTCATAGGGACCAAGTTATCTAGTCTAACAGAATCAGGTGTTGCTGGGTAGTTATTTTGCAGCTGTGGTAAACATCTACAATCAGTAAGCTTTAATTAAGTAAAGGAGACTATCTTTGATAACATAGGTGGGCTCATTCAAGAAGTTGAAAGGTTAAAGAGTAACTGAGGTTGCCCTGTGGAAGAAGAAATCCTGCCTCAAGACTCCTGAGTGTCAACTTTCCAATTTTCCAGCCCCCACAACTGCATCAACTAATTCCTTGAAACAAATGAATAAATACACATGTATATGTCTGTGTGTGTGCCTGTGTGTATGTGTCTTACTGATTCTTTTTCTCTGTAAAACCATGACTGATACAAATGAAAAATAGGGCAACAGTTTTTTGTCTAAATAACCTCTAGACAAATGTACTAAAGTACTGCATTGAATTTAGGCTAATACCCAAGAATCGTTAAGTTGGGTGGCTAGTATCATACCCTAGCAATGCAAATACAAAATAACTTGGCAGCTGGAGGAAAATTACCTTTGCAAAGAGTACAGTGCAGTGAAAAGGGTATTTGTCTTTGGACTTATAACAAGGCTCAGTTAAAATTCCACTTTTGTCTTCTGCTAGCTCTATGACCTTGGGCAAACATTACCTTCTTCAGCTTCAGTTGGGGTGATGATGATGATGATGATATCAAGTCCAGAGGTTTGGAGGGTTAGATTTGACACTTTAGCTTTTTTTACCCTTTTACGAGCCTCCCATTTTGCCACCTCCCAGCTCCTAACAGTCACCATTCTACTGCTTCTATGGGTTCAACCCTTTTTAATTCCATACTCTATTTAATTTGTTTCTGTCTTACTTACTTCTCTTAGCATAATGCCCTCCAGATTCACCCATGTTGTGTGTGTGTGTGTGTGTGTGTGTGTGTGTGTGTGTGTGTGTGTAAATTTCTCTTATACATTTTCTTTATCCATTCATCTGGTCTGTTGACAGACCTTAGCTTGCTTGCTCCCATACCCTGGCTACTGTGAATAATCCTGCAGTGAACACAGGAATGCAGATATCTCTTGGAGACAGTGACTTCATCTCCTTTGTATATACTCCTAGAGGCGGGATTACTGCATCATATGGTGATTCTATCTTTAGTTTCTTGAAGAACCTCATACCATTTTCCACAGTGGCTGCATTTACCAATTACATTCCCACCAACAGTGTAGGAGGGTTCCCCTCTTCTCCATATCCTCACCAACACTTGCTATTTCTTGTTTTGTTGATGTTAGCCATTCTGACTTCTGTGATGTAATATTTCATTGTGGTTTTGATTTGCAGACAACTTTTACTTTAAAAAATAAGGAAATCTTGCAAATACCTGACATATATAGGAGTTCAATAAATAGTACCTATACTATTAAAATAATCACAGCTACTCATCTCTGTCACTGTAGTACAAAAGCAGCCATAACAGATATAGAAAGGAATGACATTAATATCTTCCAATAAATTTTATTTTATAAAAGTAGGCAGTGGGATAAATTTGGCCCAATTTGGCCACAGTTTGGTGACTGCTGTAATAAAATGGTCTTGATGTTCACCATTTTTAATTACCTAGTAGAGACACTTTATCACTCTATTGCTGAACATCCAGGGTTTTTTCCCTTTCTATGGATGGGCGTTACACTACGGTGCTATTATAAACAGTGTTTTAGTGAGAGAGCATTTTCCTCAGTTTGGATTAGTTTTCTTAACGTAAATTTAAATGTGAGGAATCCAATGACTGGGCCAAAAGATGCAGATATTTACATTCTGCCACACTGCTCCAAGTGGGTCAGTTTTAACACTGTCAGTAATATACACCTGTTTCTGCACAGCTTTGCCAACATCCAATGTTAGTTTTACTAGTTGAACATGGATACACATCACAAGTTATCATTTGTGAGAATTATTCCAAAACCCAGTATTGATGGTCACAGGATGCTAAGTGGCTTGTATGAAGGCAAACACCCAGACAATGGGAGGGCTGGGAGCTGCACTAGGCCCTCTGAGCACCCTTTTCCACTTCAAGCTGCATCCTCACAGGAGCCACAGTTCTCAGAGAACAAGCAGAAGATGACCATGCAGACTGTTTTTCTGTCTTTCTCTTAAAACTGTCACATTAGTCATTCTGATTTGCTGTGGCTCATTTAGAAGTACCACAAACCCTGACATGCATAGAAAGACTGTGGGAACATGAAGTAGCCAAATATTTCAGTAAGGCCCATTTTATACTCTCTATAAATTAGGTAGGACTTAACCACTGTAATGTGGATGACGAGAGGCTATAATCCCTGAAGTTTAGGGAAGGTACTGGAATACAACCAACCCTAAAATTTATAAGCCACTGCTATGGATAGTAAAGTGGAAATGTTCCATTTGATTATTTTATTATTTTACTCAGTAAATACGGATGGAAATGAAGTGACACTCAAAAAATAAGAAAGGAGATCAACTCTCAAAATAGTAATAATATTCCAAGTGGGTCACTTTCACAATATCTAGCCTTTCCCTCTGTGGATGCTGTCATCTACATCCTCCTCTCCAGTTTGCATGTTATGCTTTGTAAAAAACAAGTCACTACATACCTTTCATATGTCATCTAAGTCCAAGAATAATAGATATAAGTATTGCGGTATGGGGGCAACTGGAGGCGAGAAAGCAGCTGGATTGTAGATCAAAAGGGAACCACTAATTTGGTCCAGAAGATAATGGAGGGGGAAGGGCAAAAAATATTCAGACTGCAAGCACAACATCCAGAGGGAAGGAGACAGCGACATGAGCTTGGCAGCAGGGCAGCCCAGGGAGGTAGGCATGGTTTTCTGGGAGACATGTGGGGCACAACTTAAAAAAAAATCAACTATAAGTACACACACTGAGAGACCCCAGCTAGCTGCAGGAACTGGGCAGGAAGTGCAGAGCAGGGGCTGGAATTCAGAGACAGGTCTCCAGCCCTATATATGTGTTCAAAGTGTGTGTATGCGGATGTATGCAAGGACTAAGTGTCCAAGTATTTCTTAAGAGACAGTGCCTGGGTTCAAATCCCAGCTGTAATACTTATTAGTTGTATAATGTTGGGCAAGTTACCTCTCTGTGCCTCAGTTTTCTCATCTGTAAAATGGAGAATAAAAGTATTGTTCTCATATAACTTCAGTTATATTAGTTACTGTGTGTGTGTGTGTGTGTGTGTATTTTTTAATTTATAAAAGTGGTGCTTGGCACACAGTGCTCTATAAGGATTGCCTGTTATGCACAACCTCCTCAATATCTGAGAAAATACAGGCTAAGATGGAATATAAACCAGAGTCAGCAAGACTCAGAGTGCCTTCTTCTACCAAATATGCCCTCCTCCCTCCCAGTTCCCTAACCAAGGTTTACATGGTGAATCACGCCTACAAGCAACTTGCTTTGTTTGCATGTTACTTTATGATGTCTTCCTTCATGGTATGTTCCTTCTTCTCAAACATTCTGCCCTCTGGAGAAGGTCTCCTTAGTACCTCCCAATGGAGCTCACTCTCAGCTTACAGGAACTGGAAAGACCTCAATGCTCTTTATTAATCAGGAGCTCAGTGATGAGAATGCTTATAATGTAAAACCAACAATGATATTGACACCATTCTGCTTCTCTGGGTTTTCCTGAAGCCAATGTTAGGGTAAATTTCTATCTCAGAAGTCACACTGTATGTGAGGAAGTGAGTAAGCGGTGAGGCCAAGGGTACCCAAAATACAAGCAGACCACAGGTGAGTCACAAGGAAAATAATATACCCCAAATTGAATCCAGTGTAATTCTCCTTAAGAGTTTACCTGAATGCTGGGAACAATTTTCTCCTTCACAACTCACTCTCTCTGATTTATCTGAAGCAAGTCACAAAGCACAAAAGAGGACATTCACGAGTAATTACTGGAGGGGTCTGAAGGCATCATTGAGCTAGGTGCAAACTTTTTAATGTCGGTTGTGTTTGTTGAATCTTGTTACAAGATGTTAATAGAGGGATAAAACAATAAAACCAATTTCATGTGGCACTTATTCAACACACCAACTTTATATATGTGTGTGTGTATGTGAGTGTGATAAACCACCATTGCATTGCAATATGAAAGTGAAAACATGTGTTAAGTATGCAGATATAATTTATATTACAAACATAACCTATGTTTGATTAATTAAATCTAATAATCTTTTACAAATACTGGTCTTTAGACTTTCAATGTAATGCTATTAGAAACCCACCAGTAATATATAATGTTCTTAGATTTTAAAGTCCATAAAGTCTAAAAATGTATTAGTCAATGAGCTATTTTATTGAGCAATTATTATGCCCAGTATAGTATCCTTTTTTCTCAATACACAAATAACTAAAATATTGTCTCAAGCCTTGTTTTGTGGAACAATATAGAAAGTTTTTCATTTCTGCTTCTTGAACAAAATTTAGGTAAATTGTATTCCTATTGTGAGATTCTGGGAAATCATTTCATTCTAAATACCACTAAATCTCACATCAGGCAGATGGATAAACACTAGTATCCTGTCATGTTTGTTTATATTTCATGTCCCCAAGAAGCTGTCATCAAGGCAGTGTATCTAATGTTTTGCAAAAACCAAAGTCAAACAAAGGCTCATTTTCACTGAAAGTGATGCAAATATATAGTTATATTTGGGACATTGCCATATTAATACTTCCTGTGCTTGTATGATTTACCACTGATGCTGTCTAAATTCTGCATCTTCCCTCAACCATTTCATTTTCCTTCTGCTTAAGTTGCCTCAGCACACTTCCCCCCAAAACCTTATTTATTTTTCTAGGCTCACCCCAATTGCCAAGCCCTGTGACCCTTACTCATGTCAAGAGAAAATGAATACTCAAACACATAATCCTGTAGAAAGTGAGCATTCTAAGGGCAAGAGCTGTTTTGTTCATCCATTTTATATGGCTCAAAGTCCAGCAATTAGAAAAGAAGATGTTTATTAAAACCAAGATCCTTGTTATAAACTGAAGTGTTTCTTCCTCCAAAATCCATATGCTGAAATCCAACCCCTACTATCTCAGAATGTGATCATATGTGGAGACAGGATCTTTATGGAAGTAATTATGTTAAAATGAGGTCATTAGGGTAGGTGCTAATCCAATATGGCTCATGTCCTCTTAAGAAAAGAAGATAAGAATACAGACATAATTGGAAGGAAGACCATGTGAAGAAATAGGGAGAAGATGACCATCGATAAGCTAAGAGAGGCCTAGTGCAGATCCTTCCCTCATGACCCTCAGAAGAAACCAAGTCTGACAACATCTTCATTACAGAATTCTAGATTCCAGAGCTGTGAGAAAATACATTTCTGTTGTTTAAGCCATCCAGTCTGTGGCACTTTGGATGGTAGGCCTGAGCAAACTCATACAGCACTTCCTGTGGCTGGTGGTGATTCCCTCAACTTTAGTGGACTTCCTCCAATCTTTGTCCTGGTCAGCTAACATGAGCCTTGCCAAGCCTTGCCTCTCATGGAAAGTCCCTAGTTGCTATTTATAAGGATTTTAGCAATCCCACATTAATTTTGCCCAGTGGCATTTAACCAATCCCACTCTACCACCAATACAATTATTTCTCTGGCTCTTAACTCATCACTTCTCGCAACTTCCTATTCTTGAAATACCCAGTTTTAAGGCCTTAATCATCCAGACCCTTAGAAAGGAGAAAGGTCAGTACTCTTTGGGGAGCACAACTCCCATGCCAGGCATTTGGCCAGGTCTTCCATGCTCATCTCATCTACTATTCCTCCAAAACAAATTTGATACCTTCAGCCACTCTGGATTATCTGGTAACCTTCATGTGTTCAGCTTTCTCCTTTTACCATTATTGCTTCACTAGAGTGTAAGCTCCTGTGGGTAATCACAGTGCTTTACTTCAGGAATTTGAATCCACAGTGTTCAATAAAGGTTTTTTAATTGAGCTGAAGAGAACTGATGTCATTCAGAGGTTGATTTGGTTAACTTATTACTCTAAATTAATATGTACAATTAAGATATCAGAAAACTGGATTTACTTTAAGTAGGATGTTTTGGCCCTTCGTTTATTCACTCATTCATTGCCATGCATAGGCCCAAGAAGCCAAATATTCAGTTCTCTGGTCTTAGGCTCCAACCTATGATCTGTTCTGCCTTCAATATTCTAAGACCAGGGAAGAAAGGAAGCCCTGAGATAATTCAAAAGATCAGATAATCTCACCTCACCAAAATTAATAGTTCCTTTATTGCTTCCTTTAGATGCTACTGCATCTGTTCCTAATGTCAGTATCAACCCATTTTAAGTAAGTTAAATATACTCCTAAACTTATGAACTGCAGTAAAATGGGACCATAATTGTGATGCACAAAAAAATATTTCTTTTCTATAACTCAAAAGTGTCACAAGATTCATTAAGAAGTTGTCATTACAACAGTATTTTCATGGAAATTTTTGTGTTGAGTTTAAGATCAAGAAACAAATCCTTTCCTCCTTAAATGAACAGATGTTTTGACATATTTGAGAAATCAATCTATGAACAATCAGTGGTATGAAAATGCATTCCAACCCTTATTAAGCAACATACAATGAGAAGATCTAAAATCTCACACTGACAACTTGCACCTGGGAAGGATTGTAATTTTTCTGTAAATTGAGAGATGCAGACAGCAGTGGGCTAGGAAGACTTTTTAAAGAAATACACAGAAATGTTAACTAAAAGTGGTAAGCTCTAATGTACAACATAGAGGAATAGAACAAAATGTTTGTGAACGTTTGCAGTCATAGTATTTGCTCATGGTAATAACTGTTATTAAAGCAGTGAGACTGTAGGATGGTAATGCAACCCGTTTCTTATTATAGAAGTTAAGTGTTTAAATATTTTATAAGTACTAATTCCCAAACAAGTCACCAAACATAAACTTCAGGTGTTAAAAAATGTGTTGAAGTTCATAAACCCACAAGGTATAGAAGCATGAATATTAAAGTGCTGAAAAAAATCACAAATTTTTATCATTAAACTAAGTTTTGAATCTCCTTTATCATACACACCGAGGCTGCAAACTAAGCATGAAATACTGAACTACAAACTGCATAAATAGTTGTGGAGAGCAGGAAAAACAGGAAAAATTTTCAAAAGAATGACTAGTTAGACCACTTCATCAATACTAGACCTAGGCTACTCTAAGCTGATGGAGCCATAGCGGCCAGATCCCCCTACACAGTAAATCCTGATCACACTCAGACCGAAGGCTCTTTCACACTCTCTGTGAACACTCGCACTCCTCTCTTTCAGCAATCTGTTTACACTAGAAGCAGCTTAACACTTCCTGACACTTTTCAAGAATCTTCTTTTTATAACTTGAGTCTCCAAGTATTATTTTTAATTGTTTGCATGCCATTGAAGGTGTAGGATTCTATAGTATTTCTGTCTGCTCCTCTCTCTCTAGTAACCTCCTCTTCTAATCTATATTTGTTCCTCCTGCCAGTACTTCTGTCTGCAGCAGTTACACTAAAAATGATATTGGCATTTATGTCAAAGGTTATCTGGACTTTGAGAATGCCTCAGTAAGTTAGAGGAACCCAGAAAGTATGAACTTGCCAAGCAATTTCTTTCTTTTAGTTAAAGTCCATTTGCTCTCATACACTGTCATTAAGACAGTGGTCTGTTTTTCAAAGTAAGTTGTGAAGATCTGGGCTTGCTTTGTGGGAATGTTGATGCTCCTCTTGATAAAGGATATCATAACCTCCTGACATTTCAAGGCCCAGAGAGAAAGGGAAACAATAGCCTCTTGCAATTAACTTCTACATAAGACCTATATCCCCTATTTTCTGCACCACCTCCCTTTTAATGCTTTTTGGTCCTTATGTGAGTCAAACTCAAATATAAATGCATGGATTCAATCTTACAGTTCATTCAGATAGTAATGTGTTCCATTTGTTTTCTATTGTTTGCAGACCTCCATTGCACTTGGTAACAGATGCCTGACTACAAGGTGACCACCAGAATTCTGAGATTGCTATCAAACCGTCAGAGCAACCAACAAGGCTTCAAAAGCGTTGGGGTCATCTGTGGCTTCTCTCGTGCCCATTATCTAATTGGTTTTCAGGTCCAGTCAATTTTTCAGTCTATGCAAGTGTCCTGTCCCATTGCCACCAGACTAGTTCAAAGTTTTATTACTTCACATCCAGATTATCACAGTAGCCATTAGTATTTCTCTGATTTCATGACTCATTTATCATGATCATTCATTTATCCACCCATCTACCCATTCAAAAAACATCAATTATGTATCCATATTTGATAAATACTGTGTTAGATGGAGAAAGTAAAGGGATGAATTAAATATGGCTACTATCTTCTAGGAAGACCATGATGGTGACCTTTTGAAATTATGCCTTTTATCACATAAACCGTTGCTCAAAAATGTGTTCCCCATCACATACTAAATAAAATAAATAAATAAAATGATCCAACTAACCATTCCAGCCAGTATGGCTAATGGAAACAAACACATATTCAAGTCCTAACTCTGCTATATGTATCTCTGTTATTTTATTAATGATTATGCATGCTTTTTAACTTCTCTGGTCCTCAGTTTCCTTACCTTTAAAGTATACCTACAATTTTGGTATATGGTAGGTGCTCATTAAAAGTTCCTTTGATTTTCCTTGTCTTTAAATAATTGACATCCCCAAACATAAATTCATACAGAACCAGAAAAATAACAGATTCTAGACACCACCAAATAAAGCCCCCTATGATAGTTGGGAAGCTGAGGTGCAATTTGGGAAATCAGTGGCCCTTGGTGACACAGGGACGTGGCAGCAGATAGAAATCTGGCAGCTAGCTCTTCTGACTCCCCATTAAAGCACTAAATGGAAGCAGTCAGGAAATGTTTACAGGGGAAGTTTGAGGGCATGAAGGCAAGGGTCACTCTCACCCAGAAGAATGTTTAGATTAATGACCCCAATTTCAAAGATGTAGCAATGTTCTCACATTACAGAGAAAGACTGCTTTTATTATTCTCCAAATGTCAATGTAGAAGTTACTGATGAAAGTGAAAAACTGAAAGTACAACAAAAACTGATGTAACAAATACTTAGCTATATGACATTAAGTTAAGTTATATGGTAGCATCTCCAGTGGACCTAAAGATGAAAGTGAAGATAGTAGGAGAGTGAGAGGGCAGGGAGTCATAAAACTATAAAAGGTTAGTCCTCAGCTGGTATGCAGAAACCTTTGGATCTAAGCCATTCATATAACACAAGAAAACTAAGGTCCAGGTGAGAGGCTTAAAGATGGCAGCATGAGAAATAAGATAGAATCCTCCTCCCAAAACTACATATAGTATGAAAATATAGCAATTACAACTAATACTGAAAGAGGAACAGGCAAGAAGGCTTCAGCAGACAGCCTACACCTGGGGAAAAGAGAAGACCTCACAGAAAAGGGTAAAGTAGCAAAGTCGCAAGACATCAGGACCCAAGCCCTTCCTCCAACCCTACACACTGGCAGGAGGAAGAGAAACAGAGTGGGGAGGGGCTGGAAGCCTAGGACTGCTGAACACCAAGCCATGTAGATCAGCTCTGGGAGCACGAACCTACATTACATGGTGCTCTGGACATTAGGGGGCTTGGAGAGCTAAGACAGGCAGAATAGTCAGAGAGACTGAGATTCCAGTCACTTGCAGAGAACAGGTACACACAACCGGCCACTCTAGTACAAAAGAAAGGCAGGCACTCTGAGACACTTCCCAACAGTGAGAAGGCTGCTAAAGGGGCAAGGACTGCACAGAGCTTGCTGCTCACGAGGAAGGACAGGTGGACAAAATAGTCCCAGTGCACTCAGTCTAGCATGTTGGGAACTTTTAGGAGCTCCAGGAGCTCCATCCCCTGGCCAGCAACAAAGCCCTGAGCCCCCCCGCCCCACTGCAACATGCAGCCTGCTGCTCCTTCCTCCCAGCCGGCACCAGCTCGCAAACCTGCTGCCCCCACCACTCACCAGACCAGCCAGAGGGTGGCCCCACCTATGGCAGCCTCGGGGGTACAGAATAGAGATTTCTCTGTGCGCACTTGACCCACTGGCCTTAGCAGTGGAAGCAGGCACTGCAGCTGGGAACAGGAGAGAGCTCTTTCCTCCTGGCAGACATCAGTGCTGCTTGCCTGTGACCCCTGCCATTGTCCCAGGTGCTGAGCAGCTCCAGATAATAGAGCTTCTGGGCACTGGAGGGTACAACCTATGTAAAATTCTTATTCCATACTATTCATTACAAAAATGAAATGTAAAAAGAACCTCGTACAAACCAAAATCCCACAAACACCACAAACACGACCAAGTGAAACTGAAATCACTAATCTTCCTGATAAAGATTTCAAAATAAAAATCATAAACATACTCATGGAGCTACAGAAAAATATTCAAGCCCTCAGGGAGGACTTCAAGAAAGAGACAGAAACTTTGACAGAATCTGAAGTAAAACATACAATGGAGTGATTTAAAAGCTGATTAGATTAGGTGGAGAAGATGGTAAATGAAATAGAAATTATAGAACAGGAATAAAAAGAAGCTGAGACACAGAGAGAAAAAAGGATCTCTAGGCATGAAAGAATATGAAGAGAATTGTGTGACCAATCCAAACAGAACAATATTCACATTATAAGGGTACCAGAAGAAGGAGAGAGAGAAAAAGGAATAGACAGTGTCGGTGAGAAAATAACTGCTGAAAACTTCCTCAATCAAGGATAAGGACAGACTATTAAAAGCAGCCAGAGAGAGAAAAAAGATCACCTACAAAAGAAAACCCATCAGGCCATCATCAGACTTCTCAGTAAAAACCTTAGAGGCCAGAAGGGAGTGGCATGACATATTTAATGCAATGAAACAGAAGGACCTCGAACCAAGAATACTCTATCTAGCAAGATTATCATTTAAATTTGAAGCTGGGGTTAAACAATTTCCACATAAATAAAAGTTGAGGGAATTTACCTCCCACAAACATTCCCTACAGTGTATTTTGGAGAGATTGGTATAGATGTAAGTGCTCCTAAGGCTAAACAGCTGACACCAGAGAAAATAAAACCAGAGTAGGATAATTAGACCAATTAACTACTAAGCAAATTCAAAATTAAATCAGCTACCCCGAAGTCAATCAAGGGATACATAAAGAGTACCCAATGTGATACCTAATATATAAAGAATGGAGGAGGAAGAAAAAGAAGGGAGGAAAAAAAACCCCTTTAGACTGTTTGAAATAGCATACTAAGGGACTTAAGTCAGACAGTTATATAATAAAGAAGCTACCTTTGAATCATTGGTGACCACGAATCTAAAGCCTGCAATGGCAATAAGTACATATCTATCTATAATCAACCTAAATGTAAATGGACTGAATGCACCAATCAAAAGACACAGAGTTACTGAATGGATAAAAAAACAAGACTTGTCTATATGCTGCCTACAAGAGACTCACTTCAAATGCAAAGACATACACATACTAGAAGTGAAGGGATGGAAAAAAATATTTCATGCAAATAACAGGGAGAAAAAAGCAGGAGTTGGAGCACTTGTATCAGACAAAATAGACTTCAAAACAAAGAAAGTAACAAAAGACATAGAAGGATTACATAACGATAAAGGGGTCAGTCCAACAAGGATATAACCTTTATAAATATCTATGTACCAAATATAGGAGCACCTAAATTTGTAATAAAAATTCTAACAGAATTAAAGGGGGAAATAGAATGCAATGCATTCATTTTAGGAGATT
Organism: Manis javanica; assembly: GCF_040802235.1. NCBI lineage: Eukaryota > Metazoa > Chordata > Mammalia > Pholidota > Manidae > Manis > Manis javanica. The sequence goes on from NC_133174.1 coordinate 132,799,062, forward strand.
TCAACACACCACTCATTCCAAAGGACAAATGAACCAGAAAGAAAATAAGTAAGGAGACAGAGGCACTGAATAACACATTAGAACACATGGACCTAACAGATATCTACAGAACACTCTACCCAAAAGCAGAATATGCATTCTTCTCAGGTGCACATGAAACATTTTCTAGAATAAATAACATATTAGGTTCTGAAAACAGCCTCAGTAAATTCAGAAGAATTAAAATTGTAACAACCAGCTTCTCAGACCACACAGATATAAAACTAGAAATGAATTATGCAAAGAAAACAAAAAATCCCACAAACACATGGAGGCTTAACAACATGCACCTAAATAATCAATGGATCGATGATCAAATAAAAAAAGAGATCAAGCAATATATGGAGACAAATGTAAACAATAACTCAATACTGCAAAAATCTGTAGGACACAGTGAAGGCTGTGCTAAGAGGGAGGTATATTGCAATACAGGCTTACCACAGATAAGAAGAAAAATCCCAAATGAACCATCTGTACTCACAATTGATGAAACTAGATAAAGAAGAACAAATGAGGCCCAAAGTCAGTACAAGGAGGGACATAATAAAGATCAGAGCAGAAATAAATAAAATAGAGAAGACTAAAACAAAAGGAAGAATCAATGAAACCTGGAGGTGGTTCTTTGAGAAAATAAACAAAATAGATAAACCCATAACCAGCCTTACCAAGAAAAAAAGAAAGTCTACACTCATAAACAGAATCAGAAATGAAAAAGGAAAAATCACTATGGAAACCATAGAAATACAAACAATTATTAGACAACACTATGAAAAATTAAATGCTAACAAACTGGATAATCGAGAAGAAATGGACAGCTTTCTAGAAAAATACAACCTTCCAAGACTGACCCAGGAAGAAACAGAAAATCTGAACAGACAGTTATAAGCAATGAAATTGAATTGCTAATCAAAAAACTACCTAAAAACAAAATTCCTGAACAAGATAGCTTCGCCACTGAATTTTATCAAACATTCAGTGAAGACTTAATACCTATCCTTCTCAAAGTTTTCCCGCCAGAGTCCAGCTCCCGTGGGGGGGTTGTTGCCCGAAAGGATGAGATGGAGTCAGTGCACAGAGAGACAGGACACAGATTCAGATGGAGGTGGTCTCTCGATAAAGTGCCAGTGACAGCTTTATTTATACCATTTTGCACAAGGATATGATTATTTTTTATTTGTTCTTTTGATTAACAAGCATAGGCAAGCTTTTTTCTTTCTGTTTCCTTCTAATCTATACATGGTTAGCCAAGTGTTAGACAGGTGATTTTTTTTCTGTTCCTTCCTTGGCCTAAACTTTTCCTAGCAACATGTACTCTATTGTGTTTCTTGTTTCTATGCAAAGCGGTTTCTAAGTAATGCAAGGGACCACAGAAACTTGCAGCATGTAGCAGTGACTATGGAGTCTATCGGCTCAGGGTGAAATACAGGTCACTCACTGCTACAGTTAGCTAGGCAGGTATCATCATCTATATTTCTAATGCAATGGGTACATTTTATCCCCTCATAATATTTATTCTATTGTAGGTAGATGCAAGATAAAGATAGAAGGCATGATTTAGTGCTGTAAGAAGGCAAGTGTAGATGATCAGGTCTGTGCCTATAGACTAGGTATTAATCCAAGTTAGACAAGGGCAACAAAACATCCATGGGTGTATAAGATTTCTCTCAAAACTGGGGGGGGTGAGATTCTAAGCCTCACCTCTATTGGCCCCCATTTTCTCACCTGATGGCCCCCTGCGACTGTGCCTGTCTTAGGTTGTTCCTCCCTTGAGGAATCTTACCCGTCTCTGGCTAACCAGCCATCTTCCGGGGCCATACAAGGAGATGTAAAGCTAGTAAGTGAGAGAGAAGTAACATTCTTCGAAAAGGTTAGCTTTTCACTTCTTTGCAGATTTATGTTCCATGGCTTCTATGCCCAGCACTTGTCTTGAGGTATTTTTACCACTTGGAAGAATTATGGTACTTGGTAATTTCACATATGAGGCACAAATTCTAGTAAAGGGCTGTAATTAGGAAGGAAGAAGAAAAGCTATAGAAGTAGCAGATGGAAGAAAACATGGAAGATTGATTAAGTGTCAGACAGGGTTATTCTATTCAATATTCCCCATAACTCTATTTCTGTAATTTTCCTATAAAATTCTTCATCATTAATTTCACTAGCATTGCAAACAAGGGGGGCATTCCCACTTAGGTGGAGATGAGGGAGTCAATGTTTGGCTAGCTACCTGCACGTTTTGGTATTCTATGCCAAGATCGCCATCTGGCCCCTGCGTGTTCCATTCTTCAGGAGCACTATCTTGAAAAGCTTCTGGGAAATTTATGTTCTCCTCCTTTGCATGCTGCTTAGCAAAGGTTAGCTTAGCCCTTGGCAACAATGCAAGCAAAAACAAAGCCAATAGTATAATGGAGAATAACAAAATCAAGGTGGGTAATAGGAGGAGCCAGCTGCAAAGGCCCCTGCTTTGTGGGGGTCTTCGTCCAGCCTGAGCTTTGCTACACAGCATGAGTAGCACGGCTCCCACCATTTACCAAAAAGTAGAAGAGGGAATACTTCCAAACTCATTCTATGAGGCCAGCATCACTCTAATACCAAAACCAGGCAAAGACACCACAAAAAAAGAAAATTACAGACCAATATCCCTGATGAACATAGATGCAAAAATATTAGTTAACTGAATTCAAAAATACATCAAGAGGATCATAAACCATGATCAAATGGGATTTATCCCAGCAATGCAAGGATGGTACAATATTTGAAGATTCATCAACATCATACACCACATCAACAAAAAGAAGGGCAAAAATCACATGATCACTCCATAGATGCTGAAAAAGCATTTGACAAAATTCAACATCCATTCATGATAAAAACTCTCAACAAAATGCGTATAAAGGGCACATACCTCAACATAATAAAGGCCATATATGACAAAGCCACAGCCAACATCACACTTAACAGTGAAAAGCTTTCAGCTTTTCCTCTAACATCAGGAATAAGTCAAGAATGCCCACTATCCCCACTGTTATTCAACATAGTTCTGGAGGCCCTAGCCACAGCAATCAGATGACACAAAGAAATAAAAGGCATCCAGATTGGTAAGGAAGAAGTTAAACTGTCCCTGTTTGCAGATGACATGATATTGTATATAAGAAACCTTAAAGAATCCACTCCAAAACTACTAGATACCTGAATTCAGAAAATTTGCAGGATACAAAATTAATACACAAAAATCTGTAGCACTCCTATATACTAATGATGAACTAGCAGAAAGAGAAATCAGGAAAACAATTCCATTCACAACTGCATCAAAAAGAATGAAATACCTAGGAATAAACCTAACCAAGGAGGTGAAGAGCCTACACCCTGAAAACTACAAGACACTCATGGGAGAAATTAAAGAAGATACCAATAAATAGAAATACATCCTGTACTCATGGATAGGAAGAATTAATATTGTCAAAATGGCCATCCTGCCTAAAGCAATCTATAGGTCAATGCAATCCCTATCAAAATACTGACAGCTTTCTTCAACGAACTAGAACAAATAATTCTAAAATTCATGTGGAACCATAAAAGATCCCAAATATTCAAAACAATCCTGAGAAGGAAGAATAAACTGGGGGGAATATGCTCCTCAACTTTAAGCTCTACTACAAAGCTACAGCAATCAAGATAATTTGGTACTGGCATAAGAACAGACCCAGAGACCAGTGGAACAGAATAGAGAGCCCAGATATAAACCCAAGCATATATGGCCAATTAATATACGATAAATGAGCCATGGATATACAATGGGGAAATGACAGCCTTTTCAACAATTGGTGTTAGCAAAACTGGACAGCTACATGCAAGAGAATGAAGTTGGATTACTGTCTAACTCCATACAAAAAAAGTATACTTGAAATGGATCAAATACCTGAATATAAGTCATGAAACCATAAAACTCTTAGAAGAAAACATAGGCAAAAATCTCTTGAATACAAACATAAGCAACTTTTTTCTGTATACCATTTCCTCGGGTAAGTGAAACAAAAGCAATAATGAACAAATGGGACTACATCAAACTAAACAGCTTCTGTTAAGCAAAATACACCATCAGCAGAACAAAAAGGCATCCTACAGTATGAGAGAATATATTCATAAATGACATATCCGATAAGGGGTTGACATCCAAAATATGTAAAAAACTCACACACCTCAATACCAAAAAGCAAATAACCATATTAAAAAATGGGCACAGGATCTGAACAGACACTTCTCCAAAGAAGAAATTCAGATGGCCAACAGGCACATGAAAAGATGCTTCACATCACTAATTACCGGGGAAATGCAAATTAAAACCACAATGACATATCACCTCACACCAGTTAGGATAGCTAACATACAAAAGACAAGGAACAACAAATGCTGAGGAGGATACAGAGAAAGGGGAACCCTCCTACACTGTTGGTGGGAATATAAATTAGTTTAACCACTGTGGAAAGCAATAAAAAGAAAATTAAAAAAAGTTCCTCAAAAAACTGAAAACACACATACCATTTGACCCAGGAATTCCCCTCCTAGGTATTTACCCAAAGAAAACAAGAACCCTGATTCGAAAAGACAGATGCATCCCTATGTTTATCACAGCACTATTTACAATAGCCAACATATGGTAGCAACCTAAGTGTCCACCAGTAGATGAATGGATAAAGAAGATGTGGTACATATACACAATGGAATATTATTCATCCATAAGAGAAAACAAATCCTACTGTTTGCAACAACATGGATGGAGCTAGAGGGTATTATGCTCAGTGAAATGAGCCAAGCAGAGAAAGACAAGTACCAAATGATTTCACCCATTGGTGGATTATAAGAACAAAGCAAAACTGATGGAACAAAACAGCAGCAGACTCCAAGCAGCAGATTCCAAAAATGGACTAGCAGTTACCAAAGGGTAGGAGTGGGAGAGGGCAGGTGGGGAGGGAGGGAGAAGGGGATTGAGGGGTATTATGATTGACACACATGGTGTGGGAGTTAACGGGGAAGACAGTGTAGCACAGAGAAGACAAGTAGAGACTCTGTGGCATCTTACTATGCTGATGGACAGTGACTTCAATGGGGTGTGGGAGGGACTTGATAATAAGTGTGAATGTAGTAACCACAATGTCGCTCATACGAAACCTTCATAAGAGTGTGTATCAATGATACCTTAATAAAAAAGAAAGAAAACTAATGTCCAGAGAATTCAAGAGATGGTCCAAGACTACATAGATACTTAGAGACAGAGCTGGGACACCTGACTTCAAAATCTTGCAATTAGCCCATTTGACTACACTGGCTACTCAAAGAGAAATATTTTCATCACTTAGCATTTTTTGAACAACTCTTATGTACAGTTCACTGGGCAGAGTGCCAGGGAAAAGCTGGTAGGTTATACCTGGGCTGCAGGCAGGTAGAGAGCAGAGGGAGAAAAAGCTGTGCAGTTGTCCCATGTGTTAGGGCCCCTCCATCTGCATGGGCAAAATACATCAACATCTGTAGTCATTCCAAAAGAGATTATTACACTGTCATTGAAAATTAAAATTCAATAAGTTATATTCAAAATGAATTGAAAACATTTATAAATTTAATGAATCATCTAATACTGTGTATGCAACAGTATGGAGCAGACTGAGAGAAAACCTTAAAAGTTATTTTTATGTTTAATTGCAATTAGTAAGTAATGTTTTAAGAACAAAACCCTCTTAAATTTCATGAAGCTTTTTTTTCTAAGGCAGAAAATGTTTATTTTATAAACCATCCCTTATTTTCAGGAATTACATGTTTACTTTTGCTTTCAATGCTAAGCAGTCACTGAACTACAATTTATACTAGCCACCATGTTGTCAGCTAGACTTAGCCAAGCCCAATTTCATGTAGAATGACTACATGGCAATATTGTCAAGTATTTTGTTGTGTTATGATGCCAAAATAATTCCATGTTCACAGACTCTATCACTGAAGAAAAACTCTATTTTCTTAATCAGCATATGACGTCTAGTTTCATTTATATTTCCTTAATATGCTTTCTTTATGCTATATTATAAGTTACTCTTTAATCTCTTTGGGCAACTGTTACTGAAATATCTTCTCAGTTAATATGTCAGCTACCTTTTGGCCCAATATTCAACATGAAGTGGAAAATTCAATTTGAAATTTGACAAGTAATTTGCTAGACAAGTTCAAGGAGTGCGAGTTTGGAAATATTTAAGTCATCACAGCCTGGAATGGAAATACTGCTCCCCACCCCTCCTCTTAGAGAGACTTCTACCCACTTAGGAGCTTCAGTAATCCATAGAATATTAAACATCAGCTTTCCAAACAGCATACTAACTGTGCAACAAATCCTCTCTTCCAAATCCTCAACTGTCTGAGAGAGTTAATTTAGTCTAAATGAAAGATTTTCAGATTTCCAAAGGGCAGAAATGATAAGTTAAAAGCCTTGAGCTGTAAGTAATGTTTTGTTTCTACAGCTGACTGATGTATACACAGGTAATAACTATATTATTCCTTTCACCAGTTTGGTACTTCTTAACTAAAAGAACCATCTCTTTGAAGGTCATGGACATGATCAGTTCTTTAAAAATAATAATTGCCATAAGTATTACATTTGGCAATGTAAGAAATCCAGGCAGCAAAACCAGATTATTAGTATGTTTTCATCCAGGATCTGGCATTTCTCCCCACATCCTCAGGAGTGAATTCTCTATGGAGGTCTTCAGGATTTTACTAATAAACAGTGAGGTTAGATCCCTTCCTTTCCTGTGCTAGTCTGGGGCTATGACTGTATTCCATTCATTTCCTAACATTACTTAGTATGTAGCAGCTGGTCAAGGTTAAACTTTGCTTTTCTTTCAATTCCACTATTCTTCAGTCCTTTATACAGCAGTTGTGTTACCCCTAACATGAAAATGATTTTGGCTTAGGGGGAAAAAAATAAGTTTAAAGATACTAAATCGCTTGGAAGATGAGAATAATCGTTTGAAAAATATAATAAAAAATTACTGCATCCATTGTGAGTCTGAGGAAGAAAATCAGCTGATTTTTCTTTCCCACTTCCAAAGCAAAATGTGGCTCTGGAAAAGCTCAGGAATGAAACAGAGGGAGATAATGCATCCGGCTCTATCTAACTAGAAATAGGAAAGGAATCACAGAAGAACATGTGATTTATGAGAACTGTCAAAGAATGTCAAGAAATTCCAAGAAACCTGCAGGTGTCCCTCTTAGTCAAATATACGTCAACTTTTCATATCTAACAATGTGTCTTTCATGAATTATAATGTATTTATGCATATAGATTGCGCATTTGATTACAACTCAAAAGCAGAATACTACACCATTGCTTGACAGTAATGCATACTCAGAAATGAAAATTCTGAAGCACTGTTCTCTGGCAGATGTACAGTGGATAAGAAACAGAAATATCTAAAGCAATGACCTTGCACTAACCAGGCTCACATATGCACACCTATTTGACTTTCAGGGACTTTGTAGGTCTGCAGGACTAAGGCACACATGTCAATTAATAAAGGTAAAATGTGATGAAATACTTGAAGGTACTTTGTAAATATAAGTTGCTATAGAAATGCAATATACTTCTTTGATCTTAATAAGATTATAGCAAATCAATTTCTAAATGTCAAGTCCACATTTACATACAGGTATCTGTGTACATGACCATATATATATACTTGCAATCATACATATACATATGTATATACTTGCAATTATTCTTAGTCACAAACTAAAATGTTAATATTTGAAAAGAGCACTCATTTAAAAATAGGTGGGCCCTAGTAATGCAGTACAGCCTGTAAGGGCAGAGAAGAATATGGGAACAGGGAAGGCACATAAAAGGTTTAACCCTATAGTAATGGCTTATTTCTTCAGCTAGGAGATGTATACACAGGTAATCACTGTGTTATTCCTTTCACCAGTTTGGTATTCTTAAAACTGATAGATAATATTATTTTATAGGTAAAAAATGCTGTTTTCTCAACATAGGTATTTGTGAGAAAAAAATAATAAAAAGGCAAATATCTAACTGCTGTTCAGCTACAGAACAAAATGCAAACTCACACTTTCACACAAGCACACCTACACGCACTCACATCACGTGAGGTGCAATGGCACCAGATAAACTGCAATTCTGCTTTTAGCTCCACCATTATCTGAGAGGACTGACCTGATACCAGTTATTTAACTTTGCTGAGGTGCAACTGACTTGCCTGGAGATGGCAACCCTTTAAGATTTGTTAATGTAATACAAACAAAAGTACTGTATAAACTGAAAAACCCCTTGATCAGAGTAAGGGATTCTGACTCAGTAGTAAGGGCAGTCTGTGTGGAGGCGATGAAGAAGGCCCTTCTTGCCTATCCAGTCATTGCACTGAATGCTCAGCTGGAGCTGAAATCAAATGCAAGTTGCCTCTGTACATACAAAAGGAAGAAAAAATTTCATATTTGACATGGTCTTATCTTTCAAGATGATGCTTTCTTAGGATGAGTGGGAAAGTGGATGCACCGACTCACTTCTGCCTAAGAGCAGAGCATAGGGTATAGTCTCCCTAAATCAGAGGCCAATGTCATACTGGTGGGAGGGAGGAGTCAATCTATAGATCACATATTTTATTAGACATATTCTGAAAATACATTTTCATATATTTTATACAGAATTCTAATCTTTAAAGTCTGCAAACATCATATATTGTGCATTTTACAGATGCAAAGACAAGTTCAGAAAAAATAAGTGTCATGTTAAGGTGCTAAGCATCCACAACCACCCTGACCCAGGCCACAGCATTTCTGGCTCATGATAGCGTGCTGTGTTAGTCTTCTGGCTGACCTCCCTGCTTTCGCCTTTGCCCTTACAGTTTTCTATACCATGGCCAGACAGAGCCCTCTAAAGCAGTGTTTCTCAAAGTGTGCTCCTCACCCATCTACATCAGTCACCTGACAAACCTCATTAGATAATGCTGATTCCCAGGCTCCCCTCCAGAACATCTGCTTTCATAGGTCTGGGATGAAACTGAGAAACCTGCATTTTGGCAATACCCAGGGAATTCCAAATACTGCTGAAAACCATGGAAGTACAAGGTATATCACAACGTGATTCCTCTGCTGAAAGCCTCCAACCAGCTCCCTCTCTTACACTATAAAGACCAAAGGAGGCATCATGGCCCACAAAGCTCTTCATGACCCCACAGATCTTCTACCATAATACAATTTTCCTTGTTTACTGCTCATTGTTGACTCTTTACTTTTCTTGAGCTGCTTGTGCCACAGGGCCTTTGCACTTAGTGTTCCTTCTGCCGGGAATGTTGTGATGTTTGTAACACAGCTTACTCTGTCCCTCTCTTCAGGTACCAGCTCAAAGGTTAGCTCATCTCAGAGACACCTTCCATTGCCTTCCCATATTGACTAAAACTCTCTTACCTGACTTTATTTTTATTCATGTAACTTATCATAACCTGACATACACTTGTCTGCCTCACTTCAGCTGAAGCTCCATGACAGCAGAAATATGGCCTGTTTGCTACCCACATCACCTAGAATATTTTAGCTCCTAGTAGGCCATTACTAAGTATGAGAAAAGGTAATTGAAAAATCTGAGGTTTGACTTACAATATTTTGAGTTTTAAATCAAAAGAGAGCTTTGGATTCCCTAGAAAGAAAGGAGATGCAATACCCAGAGCCTGCCTTTCTGCACAGGGATAACAGGCTAAAACATCAGGCCAGTAGCCCCTGGAGTGGAGCCTGCATCCTCTAGTTCACCACAAGCTCCCCACTCCTTACAATCACCTGCACAGCAGGCCTGTTTTACTCTTTAAGCTCAGTCACCTGCTCCTTGTAAGCTCCCCACTGCAATCTCCCTCCTCCTGTTCTCTCTCTCTCCTGTGTTCTCCCTTCTTCACTCCCACCCTCCCTCCTAAATTCTGCATCCCTCTGGCACTCTTCCTGCTTCCTTCTTGCACTCTCCCTTCTCCTGTGCACTCTCTCTATTCTACAATGCCAATTCCTCATTCCTCCCAGAATTGTCTTGCTCACGCAATACTTCTCAACCTAGGTGTTTTTGCCTCCCACACTTGAGGGAAAATTTCACTGTCTACATACATACTTTCTTGGTGGTCACAACGAGCCAGAGTAATGCTAGTAACATCTGTTTCATCAAGGCTAAGGATGCTACTAAATACCCAACAATATCCTACTATGTATTAGGATGGCCCCCAACAAGGTCTAATCTGAAGCAAAATGTCAATAGTGCTAAATTTGAGAAACCCTGCTCTAGAGATCACTATCCCATAGCAAACTTCTCTGACTCCATACCGTTCTAGCCATCTCCAGCAGAAAAATGGTAACAACTTTCTTTCCTTCTTGATGAACTCATTGACAAACAACAGAGTATAGAAGCAAAGACGTTTTAGTATGAGTATCACGAAATATTTCAAATAAAAAATAAGAGGCACGTAGAGAAGGCAGAAAAAAGAAAACTATTTGTGATATTTTTAGTTTAATTCTTACAGAAATTGCAGGCCCAGAGAGGAGCTGGAAAACATCCTGCCAAGACCCTGAGAACATCCTCGGGGCTCAAGGGCTGCTAACCAAGAGACAGAAATCCTTGCACCTGCGTCCTGCCCACACCCTTGGAAACATCCACTTGACTAAAGACTGATTACTACAAAACCTCAAAACTTTTTCCTTTCAGCACTGTAGACCCTCCAACTCAGCCCTTCACTGCTTCTGTAGTGAAGTCTTACATTAAATCTTGCTGTCACTAATCTGGACTCCTGCATTTCCTTGGCTTTCTCCAGCTAATAATGTCCTCAGTTGCAACACTGAGGTCACAAATCTCAGTTACTTTCCTAATATTCAGACATTTAAATGTTTCCATTGGATTTTAATGAACATTGGAGAACCTTCACAGTGGAAAAACTGAAGGGAAATACAACAAAATTTAGCCATGGTTAACTCTGAACCATAATGTTACATATTACAAGGGAAGGAAAAATAATTTTCTCTCTACCCTTCTAGGTTCTTGGCTGAGACCCCTCCCCCAACATAATAACACACAGATTAACAGAGAAAAGCAAACAGATGTTTAACAACAGGGCTACTCCTGTACACATGGGAGAGACCCAGGAAAATGCAGTAACTTCAGAAGACAACCCAAGCCTCCAGCTAAAATATCATCTTCAGCTAAGGACAAAAGAAGATCTAGGGGCTGGGGGAGCAGTTACAGGAGGTTACCAGACAAAACACAGTAAATGGTAAGGTTGTTATGCAGATTTAAGTTCTTGTCTTCTCCACTGGCAAGAGTTTCTAGAGACTTACAGTCCTACTTTTTCCAGGACAGAGAGATGCCCTTACAAATGGAGATTTCCCTCATACACACAGAAATCCCTTACAAAAGGGTAACTTCTACTCAGTTTTCAGAGTTTCTCCTGTGTCTGCAGTTTCTCAAAATAACCAGCCCAAATTCATCCTTATGCCAAAGAGGCATATTTTGAGGTGGCATATACTGCTCCTCTTCAATATGATTCATTTTTCAAATTTTCCTTGCTTTATATGTTTGTTTTCCAAATGTTCTACCATGAAAATACATTACTATTAAAATTATAAAAATTAAACAGCATTTAAAATGCCAATAAAAATGCTACCAATATCAAAAGCCTTTAAAATAAGAAATCAGACATCAGTATGAAAAAGATGTTTTAAAATTTGTCACATTAAACTTACAAAATAAGAAACACTTCTGATATGCCAGCATTGGCTTTTACCTGAACCAGCCAGAGTTTTGTTTTGTTTTGTTTTAATCCTAAAAATATTAGCCAAAAAGTCAATTTTTAAAACTCCTCTGAAAACTGAAAGACTTGATCACGTTAACATAGATTTCCAAGGTTAGCTCAATTTGCAAGCGGTATAAAAAAGAGCATTGTAAAATCTGTTTTCTTAAAAATTAAAAAAAAATAAGCACTTAACTTCTGATATATGAGAACCAACCAATGTTGTCAAAATCCTGAAATTAGCCCAAGAATTGCTGAAATAGACCATTATGCATTATAGGTTGTGATATATTCAAGAATTGTCAGGTAGAAAGATAGATATGAGCAGCGAGGGAAGCAGAAGATAAGGTTCAAGGGAAAAACTGCCCAAACTCTGCCCAGGTAGGGGGTCCCATGTGAAGACAACAAAGACTTTGCGGGGAAGACAACTTCCTTGCCTACTGAGACCTGGGCAAACTGGTCCCAACCAGATCTCAACTTCAGCACAATCAAAACTAAGAACCGCCCAAATCATACCTGATCCTGGGAAAGGACATGCTCCCTGAGAGGGATGGCTGTATAGGTGGACCTGTAAATCAAATAAGCCCACCTTGTCAGCCAAAGAGATGGCTCCTAGTCAGAATGCAATATGAAGCCTTCCCACCGAACAGATGGAGGCCTTTGTCTACCTTGACTCTGGCCTGCTTCTTCCTGGAGTGTATTCAAATAAAATTATCCCCCTGCTTCGCTATTGTGTCTCTACCTTTCAATTCTTTGTTACAGTGGGGGCAAGGGCTGAGGGGAATGAACTCAGCCCCGTAACAGAATTATCCAAACTCTGGAAACTGTAGAAAATGTGGGCATGTGAACTTCATAGTTTTCTAAGGTTAGCCCAATTGGCAATTTCACTAAGTATTCTCACCACTAGACATGAACTCACTAAAGAAATACATTAGGTTAATCTCTAACAGATCACTAATAAACAAACTTAAGGTCAACAAGCAAATGCCTGCTACTAAAGGTATTACAAAGCAGTGTTCCCTCTTATGTATATTCTCTCTCATCCTCTTGATACACTATCTTTAAAAACCTCAGAAAGATTTCAACCTTTATGAGGAAACTGAAGTTTTCAGGAAACTAAGAAATTCTCATCATTTCACAGAAAATAAATGTCAAGTTGGATAAAGACCCATCCTGTTGGTTTACATCGTTTATCGTAATCAATTTAATATCACTTCCAACAGTGTGGCACAGCACTGCATAAACAATATGATAACTGGAATTCCTCTGCTCCTTGAATTAGTAAGCAAGTTACAGTGCATATCCATCATGCATAATGAGTCTGAAGCATGGCTTGATTATATTTCATTTGCATAAGAATTTTCTGTAATTTTTTAAACTGATCATTTTTAATTCAGAATAAATTTAAATGCCACACAACTGCTGCTCTCCTCCTAAAATGCTAAGCAATCTTCTTACATAATACAAAAATGTTAATCAACTTTTTAATGCAGATTCTAGCTTGTTAATGAGTTTTCACCTCTCTGCATGCTGTCAAATCTCATTACACTGTCACCTTTCTAGGGTTCAGAACCGGAGTACACATTTATATAGTTCAATTCTAATTGCCACATTATTTTGTTGCATTTACAAAAGAAACATCTTTTAAATAATCCTTGCATTGCCCAATTTGAAGGATAATTTGCTCTCTTTGCATTCTGAAGTTTGTAAACCTCTACTATTAATTTCTGGAAATACTAAATCAAACATGTTGTCTGATATGCCAAGAGTCTTAAGAGTAAAAATGAAACATGAAACAAACAGAAACCACCAGCCAAATAAATATGCATCTAGAATTTAAATTATGATGATAAAATGTAGAAATAAAAATAGCTTATTAAATATAATAATATAGAAACATATAACACTGAGGAATTATTGCATTGAAATAATTATTCATAAGATATACAGAGATAGGCATTTTCTTGAATTTCATATATATTTCTTACAGTAGTCAAAGATCTTGAAAGATTTCCATGTGAAACATGTTGAAATCTTTTAATAGAACATTTCAAAGAGTAGACCTTAGAAGCCAAGACCTTGAGGCAAGTGACTTAAGAACACACCATGTCCTATCAATGCCTTTTTTAAATGACTAGGAGAGAACAACAAAAAAAACACTTTTTTTTTTTCCACAACTCACAGGAGAAACAAGCACTTGATGAGAAAAAATGAATTTTACTTGCTGAGTAAACTCTTAGAACCAAGTCTCTAAGCAATGCCAAGTACCGGCCCACCGGCTAGAAGTAACAGTTTCTGCTAGATCTCATTACCACACATTCAATTTTCTATTCTTTAAGGGAAAATACATACAGTCTCCATCAAGGTAACTTTTTTCCCCTTTAAAGAAACCGTGAAATTTCCATGGAGAAAAATCTGCATGGTGAAAGGATTTACTGAATCATCCTGAGGCATTTTTTTTCCATCTGTAAATTCCTAGTTTAGATGGTTCCATTAATACACATTTGCTTAGGAAAAAAAATTGTCTTTTGTTCAGTTGTTCAAATGTATGCCTAATTCCTAAAACCTATTGATTCACTTTCATCCATTCATCACCTAAAGCTACTAAAAACAGAGTATGTAATATTCTTTGAAAAGTGGTTTATATGAAATTTTAATAAGCTCTTCACATTTCAAAAAATTATAAGATTACTGACATTTCATAGAAGATTTATCCTTTGCTCAAGATCCAAAATCACCTGTTTTAGTGCAGCAAAGACAAACCAGCTCCCTAAAAGACAGTATTGCTTGTGATTAAAATAGAATTTAAGTAAGTGACCACTGAGGCATTCGTTTGATGGTGAGGTTAGAGGTGATTTTCAACAATATACCTGTTGAAAATCTGTAGAACAAAGAGAAAAACAATAAAAACCAAATAGTAAAGTAATGCAAAATGGAGAGAGGGCAACAGACAACGAATACTGGGTTTTTGGAGCCCTTAACGCTCTGAAGGGAAGGACCCTCCCCTAGGGAAGTCCAGGAAACCTGAGGTGTCCAAAAGAACCCTATGGCACAAGAGTGCTTCCAACCTGAGCACAACAAGTGACTTGAGGCCACATGGGCGCTGACGAAACAGAAGCGTCTTTTCATGCAGACTAGCTAAAACACAGCAAAAACAATCCAACCGCAAGGTAAGAGTAAAGAAATAATAATGGACACTGAAAATTCAAATGGCGAGGAAGAGAGACTAGAGATATCAGCTAAATAATAACAAATTCAGACTTGAGTAGAGAACCAGTTAGATTCCCCTCCCCACTCCCCATGCTGAAATCGCCAGGCTGGGGGGGAGGGGGCGGGGGAGGCAAATTTCACCCAGCCCTGCCTCGCCTGGCCCCTCGATTCTCAAGGTTCTGGAGCCCCTACAACGTCCTGCCCTGCTGTCTCTCTGACCTGAATCCACAGGCTTGACGTCTGGCTCACTTGCGACCTGCTGGTGACCCTGGCCTGACAGCCGCAGGGTTGGACGCGCCTGGTCGGCAGGCCGCAGGCAGATCCCGTGCCCGCCAGGGCTGGCAACTGCGCCTGCGCGCGTCTGCGCACTTCCCCGCAGCCGCCTCAACTGGCCCCGCCTGCTGCCTTCGACAGCCACGTGGCTACTCCACCCACCCTGCGGCCAACGCCAGCGTTCAGCTTTGTTCTCCCATTCTCGGTTTTCATCTCTCATTTCCACATGTTCTGCATTCTTTTCTTTTTGTTCAATTTCTCTCCCATCCAAATTTCTTACTCTTGCTCCCATTCTTTTATCTCACCGTTATTTTCTGGTTAGCAAACCT
Organism: Manis javanica; assembly: GCF_040802235.1. Taxonomy (NCBI): domain Eukaryota; kingdom Metazoa; phylum Chordata; class Mammalia; order Pholidota; family Manidae; genus Manis; species Manis javanica. Next base: position 132,814,720 of record NC_133174.1, read on the forward strand.
CTTAGTTTTATTTCATCTACTCCTTTCCTCACTTTCACCCCCTGTAAATGTTCTTGTACTTTATTTTACATTCTTCTCATGTTTAATCTCACAATTTCAGCATTTTCTCCATATTTCTCTTATTCTTTCATATCTTTTCAATCTCAAATTTCATTTTAGCATCTCATCTCTTTCCCTTTCACCGTTCTCTGGTATTCTCTCATTTTCACGTACTGTTTTCCCCTTTCTCATGTTTATGTATTTCTATTTTATCACAGTCTCGTGGGGTTTTCTACTGGTACTTTCTACAGTATCAAAGAGTATACTTTATTCTTGTATGTTATTTTCTCTTATTCTTTGCATTATGTTCCTTGACTAATTTTCATTTTCACCCTATTTTCACTCACATTGTCTCCCATGTTATTTTCTGTCACTTCTCTCTCACACTTTCACACTTCCCCTGTAGTCTCTCTTGGTCTCGATTTTTAAAATAATCATTAGGTCTAACAGAGTGAAGTAAGAAAAGGTTTACTCTAGGGCTCAGACACCTGCTGGTCAGTGAACTTACTTGCTAGTGGTCATTGCAGGTGAATGCTGAAGCCAAAGCTGTGTAAACCCAGATGAAATGAGGGTAAACACAAGCCCACCCAGGGACAATAACTGCATTTTGTAATGTGGTATGGCCTAGCAAGAGCCTCTCATTTGTTGTGAACAATCATATTGTTCAGCTACAGAAATTTCTGGAAACACCAAAAGGCTGGGGAAGTTTCACTTTGAAGTTCTCAACCAATTTCACTTTAAGCACATTATTTCCTCCCAGGATGGACTAATCTCACTGGAGCTTCTCATTATCCTACAGGCCCCAACTATGCCCAACCCTTCCCCTATAAGTCCTATAAAATAATTCAGACAGATGGTGTCTTGCCAATGAGTTTCAGCCCTGGACAAGTTCACTATGTGTTCAGTGAGACTGAAAAAATGACAGTGGAACATTCATGGAGTGAAAGGGTTTATACCCAACTTTATTCCCACAATGGCAGGTCAATCACTAGAATCTCGTCCACTCAGAGCAAGTCTGTATGCAGCAAGCCAGTCTTTGCCTCTGGGTCTGCTTTCTCAAGTCTCTGTCCTCAGCACTGTCACCACTCCAGTCTCTGTTCTCCTGCAGCTGGCCAGCAGCCCAGAGCACTGGGTGGAGCTCTTTATATAGTCAATAACAACGTATCGCCCACACATGTGTACAGAGCAAGCTGACCAGAGCCAGGTAAGAATCCTGGTCATAGGAACCTTCATTTTCTCCACAGATGCAAAAAGAGAAATTAATGTACTGCTTGAGATAGGAAATAGATCATTGTAAGTGTCCTTAAGCCATGTGAGTAACTACAAAAGTAACAGTAAAAAGGAAAGGTTTAAAACAAAGTTTCTTAGATACATATATTCAAATTACAAGAACCAGATAAAGAGGAAAGAATGGGCAAACAGATACTGAAAAAATAAGTTAAAGGGTCACGTGAGAAGAATGTTTCAGAACTGTGAAGGCTGAGAGATCCTGAAGAGAAAATATGGTGTAGACTCAATACTGTGTTTAATCACAGGCAGACAAAATATTCAAAGCAGGGTTTCAGTGAGGTCAGAGGATGGAGGCCAGAGTAGAGAAATTAAGAGGAACAGACCCTGCATTGCTTCATCTTTATGCTTAATTATATGAATCTGGCCAAGTGTAACTGTGAAGATCAGCCCACCTGCCCAGTGTCAAATAGACCTAAATGGACCTAAGGAAGGAGAGACTTGATTTTAAAGGATGACTACAATAGGGAGAATACTCCAAACTTAGTATCTGCAAATTTCAAAATCAGAGAAATATGAAAGAAGAGGCCAGGCCAGCAGAAAGTTCATGGGGGAAAGGGGCAAGTGGTGGGTGTGAGCAATTGGTAAAATTGGGGTGCTTCAACAGGAAATACTTTTCTCTGTAGTCAACCAATTCTCAGTTCTCAGGATGGGCTGTTAAGGGGGGATATTCTGCACTTTGGTGTTTGCTTAAGCTCCAGGTGAGTCAAATTTCAGAGGCCTGTGGGAAGAACAGAAGCCTAACTAAAGTCAGGTCAAGTCAAATCATCAGGTAAGTAATGGACACTAGCACACACTTGACCACCAGTAAGTTAACACAACACTCTCTACCTGGAAGCCTCCAATGACAAATCAGTTCTGAGCAGAGTACTTAGGCTGACCACTCCATTTTCAACATTTATTTCTATTTCATTCAGTTAATATTTTTGGAACCTGTTCTCTGTTCTCTGTCAAAGCTGTGTCTCATTTGTTCTTCTGTTCCAGTCCACCTATGGAAATTAACATAATCTACCAAATAAAATGCACAAATGGAAACAGCAATAGATATTAGGAAAGTTAAATTCCTTGCATTGCAAATGACAAAAAAAGCAATGAAGTGACTTACCCACCACCATACAACTAATTAGTAGCAGAACCAGAACTGAACTCTAGGTAATCTTAATCCTCACACAGACACACAGACACAGACACACACACACACACACACACACACACACACACACACACGTTTAACCTAGACCTCTGAAAAAAATACCATAGTCAATAAGAATGTATATCCTTTTATTAAGAAAAGCATTTTGGCTTGGCTATATAGTTATATTTAATTTAACTGCTTATACATTTTATTTCAATTATTTCTGAAAATGTAAAGTCAATCTTTCTATACTGGAACATAATATACCCACAAGAAAAAAATATATTACTTTTTTTCCCCCAATGCAAAAAAAAATTGTATTAGAGAAAATGGTCCTTAGTCCAGGGAAGTAGCAGGAGAACATTAAATCATACAGAGTTCGAAGTTATGTTTTTGGTTTTAATTAGTGATAATACAACACAATCCAAGAATAATTTGTTGTTACTACCATTTTTAACAAGATAGTTTTTCGTAGTGAATACTGCTCAATATAACCTAAAGTAAATTTGCTCAGAAGTATTTGTTTTGCTATTAATATTTATCAGAAGATACTATAGAATTCATACTACCACATCCTCAATCTGAAGAGAACAGAAAGCAGTGATGGGCAAGATAAGATGATGAATTAGGTGGAGAGTAATCAAATCTAAAAGGAGATACTGTGATTAAACATATTGTTTGTTATGCCTATTGCAGTGGAAAACAAGAATTCAAGAAACTGTAACACGTCTTTTTATAACATGAAATATGGGAAAAGGTATGATAAAAGGAGTGTCACTGAAATCTGCCACTAGTATGGTCTCTTGCCTGCTAATCTTTTATTTGTTTTATATTTTCATATTCTTAGAAACCATTTATTTCTACAGCTTCTAATGATATTACATTATACATACTGTGATCTAGATGTCAAGATTCAATGAATATAAAATAGCTATTGCAAAGATGTATGAATATGGCAAAAAGCAACCTCATCTCCTTAAAGCAAAGAACAATTGCCTAGAGATAAGATAATAACATTTTGCTAACTACATACAATAAGTTATAAAATAGAAATCACAATGGAATAATAAAATATACTGCTTTAACAGTAAAACATGTATTATCTCTAATGTGCACCATATGTTGTAAGTTTAAAAGTATGCTTTTCATAAAGACATTTTAAAAATAAGGAGATATGTTTCAGAATGGTAAAAGAGATGGCCCTTTTATTTTCAGTCTAATGCCCCCTTCTACCACCACTACTATAACTTAAGATTCAACCAGAAAACTATATACTTTCCCTTTTGATTAAAGAACTTCTGGCAAATAGATATATACATGCATATATATTTACACATACACACTCAGTTTTCATTGAAAAAAGTGAACAGCAATTAATTTTACATACACAAAACAATTTAATATTTTTAAATGATTGAGCCATTAAAAAACTCAGGAATTGGTTAAAAATCTTTTTTTTCCATATATAGATACCACTGTGTGTGTATTAGGAGAAAGAAAAAGTGAACACCAGATAGTGAGAACACGTATGTCTTTTAGAGTTGGAAGATTTGGGTTTCACTTCTGGCTTCTAAATAGCTCCAGGCAAATAGCTGAATCTCTCTGAGCTTCACTTCATCCAACTGGAAAATGGAACTTATATCTGCCATTATAATGACAGTCCAATGAGGTAACACGTGAGGAAATGCTTAGTAAACTGTAAAGATACTACAAATGAAAAAATCATTTAACTTCCCTAGCTACCCCCTCCACATATCTCTCAGTGGACTGATTGGATGGTAAGCCCCACAAGGAAGAATGTGGTGTTCTAGGTGTTAAACTGTGATTCTAATCTTTTTGTAGTTACAAACGGCCTGTTTATTCAGCCCTCAATGTAACCTGTAATATGATGTAGACCTAAGAGCCCAGTGTTTCAATCCAGACCCCCGGGAAGGAATCCAAGTTACTCCTCTTTCTGTCATGTGTTTGTGATCATACTCATCTCACTTCAGCTTTCTGAGCTTCAAATTACTCATCAATATGGTGATAAAAATGGTACCTACTTCCCAGATTTGTTTGACAATTGCATGAGATAATACTCCTTAATTTCCAGCACCATACTTGGCACATAGCAGGCACTCAGCAAAAGGTAGTGATGTTACCAATACTGACATGTATCACCCACATTTGACAATTATGCTTCCTGCTCTAAATGGCAAGATTCAAGCCCCGGGGCATTTCTGCCTGAGATGTTTTCATAATGAATACTGCTCAATACAACCTGAGGTGATTCTGTACATAAGATCAGTTTTGATGTCAATATTTATCACAGGCTGTTGCAGAATTCAGACTTTGCACATCTGGTTGGGATTTCTCTGATTCAGATCCTTTCTTCTAAGAATGCTACTTGTTAAGGATTGTTTTCCCATCTCAGTGATCAATATTACAAACAGATGTCATACCAGTGAATTTATATATAAACAAAACTATAAGTTCAAGGATGAAGTTTCCAAGCAACCTCAAAATGAAATAGGTATTTGAATAACAACGTAGTAACATCCTCAACTAATGTTAACTTTTTACTACATGATCCAACACTCCAATCCTACTGATGAAAGTCCTGGCCAGAGATTAGTCATCACCTGTGAATTTGGATCATCCATAAAGCACATCTGATTTGTAGTAGAGGAAATTTTCACTTTCAGAATCCCTGTTTTCTAACCACTTATTTTTTCCAAACTGGACTAAAGAAGAAGGAAGAACTCATTACATTCACTCTTTGGGAGAGTGGTGATTTAGAAACCACTTGATTTGTGGACTGTATTTATTCACTCCTCTGTCTCTACTCACTGTTAACAATGGCTTTATCCCACGAATCATCTCAGATAATGTCTATGGATTTTTATATCTATATCACAAACTTAATATAAGGGAAAAACATAAGCTTTGAATAGATATTGATAACTAAAAAGTACCATGAAAATAAAAAAAGAAAAGGGAGATAGCAGATGCCAGGGTGAAGCTATTTTTAATTGGTTGGTCAAGGAAACCCACACAAATACAGTTAACATTTGATCAGAAACCTGAAAGAAGTGAGGGTGTGATCTATGCAGTTATGTGGAGGAAGGGCAGTCCAGGAAGAGGAGACAATGTGAGGGCAAATGTCTTGAGGTAGAAGTGTGCATGATGTATTTGAGGGGCAGGAAGGAGAGCAGTACAGAGACAACGGTGTAGACAATGGGTGAAGGAAGTGGCTAATAGGTCTTGCGTATAGGTTCGTACATTAACAATGTCTATAAAAGACTTTCATGGAAAAAAATAGTAAAACCTCCTTAATCACACACAACAAAAGACCTAAATAAATGAAAAGGGTACCATGTTTTCCACATAAGGAAATTCACATCACAAAGCTAGAACAATAACACATTTTCCCAACTTGAAATGTAATGTCAATGTAATGTCAGTCAAATTACTGTAGGCCTTTATAGCAACTTGATAAGTTGATTCTAAATTTTATTTAGAGAAACAGTGATACAAGGATAGTCCCATAGAAGACGCTCCTGTAGAAGAACAAAATGGGTTGATTTGATCTACAAAATACCAAGATTTTTCATAAAGCTTTAGGAATTAAAATAGTGTGGCATAGTCATTGTTCTTGCCCCACTATAATATTTCTGACTTTGTCTCCCCTTTGTTCATTCCACTCACAACCATACAGACCTCCTTGCGTTGTTACTCCTTTTGAACATTTGGATTTGGTATTCCATCTGCCTTGTATGACCTGCTCTCAGATATCTTGTGACTTTCCATGGCATCTCCTTTAGGTCTCTGCTAAGAGCAGGGAGGTCTTCCCTGTCTATCGTGTTTAAATAGTAATCGCCAACCCATATAGCATGTCTTATCATCCATCTCTGCTAATTTTTTCTCCATAGCACTTGTCAACATTTACGTATTTTAATTATTTATAACTTTATTGATGGTTTCCCCCTCTAAACTATAAGCTCCAAAAGGGCTATTTTTTTTCCTTTGTTCATTGATTGATTGTAATAATCTAAAAGAGTGCTTGACACATAGCAGATGCTCAATATTTCTTGCAGGGATGAATGATATTGGTGCAGTAAATAATATTTAGCTGAAACACAAAGAGAAGGTCCAGAATAGACCCAAAGATGTATAAAAATTTGACAGATGGCAAAGGTGGCATTGCAGATCACTGGAAATAGAACAAAAATAAATATGATATATTTTGCTGGAACATGTATTTATCCATATGGAAAAATGCAAGTGGATCTTTAGGTCAAACCACATATGATCTATTTAAGATACATGGAACACCTAACTATGAAATGCAAAACTCTAAATATCTTTGAATTAAATATATAATTCATTTAACAGCTTGGGTAGGAAAATTTTTCTAAAACCAGAGAAAAAACAGAATTCATAGGGAAAAGTTTGCTAAATTAAATTACATTAAAATTAAGAATTTCTGTTTAAAAAAAATAACTGAAAAAGAGCAATCACAAATTGGGATAATTGCTGCATAGGTAACCAGCAAAAAGTTAGTTTCCAGAATATTTTTTGAAACTCCTAAAAATTAATAAAAATGACAATCCAGTTAAAAATGAGCAAAAATGTGAACACTTTATATGAGAGAACTCTCAAATTGCTTGTGACATATTCAAGTATACACAAGATAACTAGGAATTATGGGTATACAAGTATAAAAGTATAAAACCAGAACAAGACACTATTTTATGTTCACTACTGAATTGATGATTGAGAAGAAGTTAAGAACTCTGACACTTGCAAGTTCTAGTGCGGATTGTGAATCAACTCTCATACACTGCTGGTACAAAGAAATTGGTATAACATGTTAAAGAGGAACCTGAAATTATCTTTAAAATTATATTGGCTCATATCCAATGATCCAGTAATTGTTCCCATATCTTTAAAATTATATTGGTTCATATCCAACAGTCCGGTAATTCTGTCCATAAGATATACCCTAGAGAAAGTCTTGCATATGTAAAATAGGGAATATGTGCATAGGAGTATTGTACAGTATTATGTACCTTCCTCCTCCAACAACTAATACAAGAAAAACCTAGAAGCAACCCAAATATCCATTGAGAGGAGAATACAAAAATACACTAAATGTTTAGAATTAAGTGAAAATGAATGAGCTGTAGGTTTACATACTGACAATGATGAATCTTACAAACATGATGTCAAATGTAAAAATGAAGTCAGAAGAATATACAGAGTTTGCAAGAGAATAAAAAAAATTATTTGAGTAATAGTTACCAAAGGTAACTGGTAGAATTGGGATGGAAGAGAAAGATACGTAAATACTATTGGTAATTTCTTGTTCTTAAACTGGGTGGTGAATTCATGGGTGTTCATTTTATCATCATGTTTCATGATTTACATAAGCATAATAAATTATTTTGTGTGTTTTGAGTATTTCCTAGTGATACATTTGTTTGATAAAATGGCACATAACAAGGATTTTGGTTGAGCAAAATAAACAGAACATTAAGAAATGGGTGACAGATTAGGAGATGAAATGTATCAAAATCTAATAAGAGATGCATATCTAGACTATACAAGGTATTGAAATGAACAGCAAAAGTAAAATCAGAGATACTGATAGCAAAAATGGACAAAAATATGGACAGTCAATTCACAGAAATGGAAAAGTATATATATAACACGAGTAATCAAAGACATGCAAATTAAAGAATAAACTAACACTTGACTTCCATACTATCATCAAAAATGTGAAAGTCTGATACCATAATAAATAGATTTTTATACCAATGTTGTTAAAAGATAAAGGGGTAAAACATCTTTGAAGCTGCAAAAAAACCACTAGTGAAAAATAGAGCAGGACAATACCATTAACACCTTATGTTTATAGTATAATATTTCCTCATGTTACCCTCCTAATGACCCCATGAGATGGCCTGGGGCAGGAATGCAGATCTATGTGGCCCCTGTTGGATTTAGTACTACTGAAAAATATAAGATGCTTTATATGGAAGTGATCTGTCAACTTCAGTAATTGTCCAATATATTAAAATAATAATAATTATATTTTAAATGCAAGGGTCTATTGCAGTTTAACAGTTTTACAACTACTTTCACTTACACTGATTGCAGGTGGGTGGGTTGGGGGGGTTGTTGGGGAAGGTAAAAAAACACTCTATGCAGCTACCGTCAGTCCCAGTTTATAGAAATAAAAGCTGTATCTCAGAAAAGTTGTCATTTAGCTAGTAAGTTACAGAAGAGCTACTAAAAACGTGTATCTTCTGACTGGGAAGTACTGAATCAAAAAGCAGGTATTTATTTGCATAAAGCACTTTCAAAACAAAGGAAGTGGCAGAAACTGAACATGTGTCACACTTAACACAGAATCCCCCAAATACTAAATTCTACATTTACTGTAATATATTAGGGAATTAAGAGTACTGACTCAAGTAACTAGAAACTCATAAAGTTATCAACTAGTAAACGTAATTAGCAATAAGTGATCTACTGTATTAATATTACCATGAAATATCCTGAGTCAGTTCTGAAATATCAAACCAAGAATGATGATATTCCTCAAGAAGATATGCAAAACAAAACGAGGGTTCTGTTTTGTGTGGTAAAATTTCCACTTGGTTCATGTTTTATTAATGAAAATTCGCTAAATAATATATTTCTAAAAATATTCTAAAAAGACTTCACAAAAGCATACTACACATACTCAGTGACTTATCATAGATGAAAAGACAGCACTTAACTTTTCATCAGTAGTTCTAGAATAATTAGCTATTGAAAGAGGTTATATATTTTCAGAACCATTCCACCATGTAATTCAAATATGTCCTCACTTTAAAATTGTCTCTCACAAATAAACCCAGATGGCTTTTTGCAATATTTAAAGTTCTAAATTTACATGTAACTTCATTTTTAAGCATTTGTTGTCATGTTCCGTTCTATGTGACTCTAGGCAGATACTTGTTTTCTGAGGCCGCTACAACAGAAGAGATTTCTTTTAAAGTGGAATGTAACTCCAGGTTCTACAGTAATCAGCACATAAACCAAGGAATTCACCGAGAATCACTGTGCAATAGATGGTTATTTTTATTTATTTTTTTCATTTTACTCCGTAGAAAGTGGCCTGCCTTATGATTTCACTATATTGCTATGATAGTCATTTGTAAGATCAATTTCTGTACCACTACTGTAGGCTGCTTAATTTCTGTGTAAGCCTGACTTGCTTTTTGAAATATATCCTAGATTCATTTGGATTTTATTAACTTGCCATCCCAAGTGTTTTGTTGTACCAATTATTTGGCTGTGGTATGAATTAGAAGGAAGACCTCCTGCTGTTCATAGCGAGGGAATTGCATTCAATGATATTTTCCAACTCTAGTTAACAATGGTGTCTTTAATATGGATGAATCAAGATACTAAAAAGGAAGTAATGGCATCCTGTTCACTTGATTTACTTGGGCAGAAGGGGACGACTCCGCATAGATCCTAAATTAGTACCAGCACCTAATTGCCTTCTCAATTTGCCCTCCGTGATAAAGCTCTGAAGAATAAGGGACCAGGTAGCCTAATTGTCATTGATTGACATCCTAAACTTCAGGAAGTCTGGATTTCATTCAAGCTATAAATGTGACTATGTCACGCTGAATGTTTAGTATGTAATTTGAAGTATGCTTCTCCCAAGATATTCTTCTTTGGTGAAGATGCCTGAATTTTACATAAAATATTCATGATTACAGTACACAGCCAAAAGAAGGTAAGGTTTAGGTGGCAAAAGGGAGTAGAGAAAAATCCAATTACCTAATGAGGATAGCCTACTTCCAGGCTGAATTATTCAAAGGGGTGTCACTCACAGAGATGTGAATGATGAGCCCTGTGTTTATGGAAGTAAATAAAAAGGTAGCCACAGGACTACAAATGGATTGATTGATAATAAAATAGCTTACATCTGTAACTCAGTTTCCTCCAGGTCACAAAGTGTCAGAACCAGCTGAGTTGGACTAACAATACCAACCTGGATTTTTTTATCCTACCCACTCACTTCACAAGGACCACAGCTTCTGGTTCAGATCCCCATACTTCCAAGTATTTCTGAGAATTCCCAAAGGGAATCTTACATTTTTCTCATGAACAAGACCACACTGCTATGTACACCACCAGTACTTCCTCTTAACGATTGCCATGTTCCCTGAGCCCAGCTGCCTCTAACAGGCCCTGCCACTCTATCTTCCTGGGCATGGCAGTCTGCCACCAGAGCTCTAAGTCTCATGCCAGGCTCTAGTCTCTCATAAACACTCCCACCATCTCCCATTGGGCTCTGCCACTAGAACCCTGAAATGATCAAAATAAAATGGTTCATGGTCAATGGGAGAGAACATAACGGTCAACTTCTCTTTGCTGTACACTCTATTACAGAAGACACACATCTGAATAGTGAAACAGCCTTTTGCGTTTATATCTACAGCTTTCTCTCTACTTAGGACGCTGATACTAACCCCAAAGGGAAGTGGACCAGGGAAATACTCAGTAACACTTCTTCCAAACTTTCCTTCGAACCACTCCTGTCCTCCAACAACTAAGTGGGAGCTCCTGGGTCAAGCTTGTTATACCTGTTTCTTTTTGCCATTTCTATGGTTTGGCTCACAAAGCCCCTCAGCTAACCATGCAAAGAGTCTTCTAACAGGTCATTGCCACATGTCCTCATTCAAGTTACCTACTCAAACCATTGATGGGCTCTGTTTTAGGCTATACATTCTGGGAGTTCAAGCACAAATGTAAGCCATACTTTAAAGGTTTTCACACACATTCTGTCATCTAATCTTCACAACAATGTGAGATAGACTAGGTCTTGTTATGAAGAAATAAAAATTCAGATAGGAAATAACTTGCTCAGTGTCACTTCAGAGCTTGGTGACATTGGGCAACTAGAACCTTTCCTCCACAAGATTCATTATTTTGTTGATTCTGCCTTGTTAAGAGACTTTTTGCATTTGGAAAACTTCCTGCTGAATTAGGACACCAAAGTAGGAAACATTAAAAAATTCAATGTTTAGACCCTAGAAACCTGCCCAATGTATCATCTGCATGGACAAGTCAAAAAAACAATAATGATCACATTGCCTGATGTGATAAACCATGCTTAAGGCCAGTAAACATGGACCAACCAGTTAATAGGCTAACCTTACAGTGAGCGATTTCAGTAGACTGGTGGGGAAAGAAACCAGTCTGCAAATATTTGAGAAAAGAGGGACAAAAGTGGAGAAACCAGGACTAGATTATTTTGAGAAGGTTGACGCTTTTATTTCAAGTTTAGTCTACTTGAAGAATAAAGGACATAGATGAGGATGCACGTAGGGCAAGAAATCTTTCCTACTTAGGAAAGGGAATGTTTGACCATGCTTGATGACAAAGCAGCAGTTAGAGGAAAAAATAGAAAGTACAAAAGAAAGAACACATTCCTCATGGAATAAAGGCCCAAAGAAGGCAGAAGGGAATAGATCAAATGCACACTGTCATGGCATTAGCCTAGGAGTAAAGACACTGTAGAACAGAAAGAAAGGAGAAATGAAAAGGCAAAAAGAAATTTCAACTTTATAGTTGATGGACTTTTCAAGAGTCTACTAAATCTGTTTTTACTTTAATAACTTACTTAGTGAACACCAATAAATAAAAATGTGAAGTAGGCTTTTTTCTCTATCTTGTGAGTCATTATGAAAAAGCAGAATTAGCCACAAGAGTGGATTTAAAATTCAAGCCAAATATTGATGCATGTCTTGACCCCTGCAATATGATGCTATCTACCTAAAAGCTTATTCTGAAGTTCAAATGAGATAATGACCATGTATAGGCCTTGTAAATTATAATGGTAAATATTTCTTATTTTTATCAACCACAGTTTTTTCTGAGGCATTTAAAAACTTTATGAATATATTTAAGCAGGAAGAAGTCAGATAATGATAAGGAAAGAAAGCATAAAAAATAGAAATTGAGACAGAATAGGAGAGACAGAAAGGCTAAGAGAAACTGAATCAGTCAAGAGAACCAACTTAAATGCCAATCAGACAGGATTCCAGCTGCCATAAATTAGCAGAGAAATGGACACTTGCTCTCTGAATTGACATACAAAATACTAGACAGGTTTCCTTCCACAATGCAGCAATGCCACAAAGGAAAACATTTGATCATGCTTTCAATACTCAAAATACATACAGGTTTCCTCAATTAGGTCAGAGTCTTATGCCCAGTCACCAAAGTGTGATTTTTGAACAAGATATTTGATACCTGTTTCTGGTAGACTGTAGGCTTTTTCACCATTAAATCTATCTCAGTGGCCAGTAAAGTGTGGGCACTAACAGAATATTTACTTGGAGTAGGAATTAGTTGCCTACAGCAGCCTTACCACCACTCACAGTAAGCAGTGTTTGAAGAAGTTCACAGAAGCAGCAAAAGACAGAAGAGTCATAAATATTTATAATCACAGTCTACTTTGCATTGCATTCATTACCCTGTGTATCTGTCAGCACCCCTAGGCTGAGACAGATAGTCCCAGACCATGGCTGTTTCCTGTTCCTTCCCTCCCGTCCTTCCTCCCCCACTTCTTTCCCTAACACTGTGCTTAGGCCTTAGTAGGTACACCATAAAAACAGGTCATGTTGATTTAAGGGGAACTTCCCTTTTATTGGGTTCAAATATTTTATTTGCTGATGCTTTGATTACTGTTAAAAGCACATAATAAATGTAACAAAGCAGACTACGGGGGCATGTTTCTGTATCTCCATGCTAGTAATAACAGCAATGACAGCAGTAATATCCTCCCCATTCATTGATGGCCATATACTATATATATATTATCACTGACCCTGGCAATTCAACAACATAGGCATCATTATCCCTATATTATAGATGAAAAAATGAGATGCAGATGGGTTAAATGCCTTTCCTCTAGCTACACTGGTATAAATGGCAGAGCTGTGCTCAAACCTAGATGTATCTGGTTATGAAGTCCATTCTCTTCCCAAAACAGGAAGCTAGAAGAACTGAAGGCTACAGCAGAAATTGCATGTTCATTCAAGTTAGCTGATAAGTCTGGTTTTTTTATGCTCACTTTACAAGACCCAATACAGAACTGCCTGTAGTTGAGACCTTGCTGCCCATCCAGGAGCATAGCAGTACCAGGCACAGGGCAACCAGAGCAGCAAAATCGAAAAGGAACGTAGTGGCAAGACTCAAGTCCAAAATTTATCACAGCCTTTCTCCATCCCCATTAATGGACTCTCAAATGGGAAGAGTCTCGTTAGTCATGTTCTTCAATTCATGATGCATTGTAATATTAGTCTTCGTAAAGACCTTCTTGATGTTACATACACTTAATTTATTCCCTTTTATCTCCAATTTGCTCTCCCATTTGCCTACCACCATAGGTAACCATTATAATGGGTTTTACATGTATCCCTTCATTTGTTTCTCCTGTAAACTGTGTATATTTTTGTTTACATGTATTTTTTAGTATATGCAAATGGCTTTGGGTTATACATCTCATCCTCTTTCTATTTTCACTCATCATTTTGCTCTATGTAGACTTGGTCTATTTTATCTGCCACACTATTTACCTAGCCACTCCCTTGGTAATGGACAAGATTTCATCCAAATCCCTCCCACAGCAAAAAATAAGAACTGCAAAAACACCTCTGTATACATCCATGCATGGATCTCAGTGTACTGTCTTTGAGATACTCAGTTAAACCATTGGGTCCATGAGTATGTGTATCTCTACTGAACTAAAATGTTGACAGCTCGCTTTCCAAAATGACTACACCAGTATAGAAACCCATCAGCAGAGCATGAGGGTTCCCTTTTCCCCACATTCCTATAAACACTTGGTATGATCAAGCTCTATACATTTCATCAGTGTAATAGATGATAAATATGTCATTGTTCTTCAATTTTCATTTCTCTGATTCCTAGTCTTGTTAGCCTTTTCGATTTCCACATCTATAGACAGCAGTTCACATACTCTGCTAATCTTTCAGTCAAGGTTACTGTGTTATATTCTTGTTGATTTGGAAGATTAGTATTATTGAATTATTATCAAATAATCTACATGTTCATCTTTGTTTTAGATACTGCAAGTATCCTCTCTCATTTTGTCACCTTTCTGTTAATGTTGTCCATGGTATCTTGTTAAAGAGAAATCCATAATTTTAGTTTAATTTAATTCATCAGGCTTTTGCCTTATATTTGGTGCTTTTGAAGTTTTGTTTAAAATTCTGTTCTGGCTGCTATAACAAAACACCATAGATTGTGTGGCTTATAAAGAAAGTAATTACTTACTCACAGTTCTGGAGGTTGGCAGTCTGAGATCAGGATGCCAGCATGATCAGGTTCTAGCAAGGACCGTGTTTCAGGTTGCAGACCGCCGACTTCTCTTCGTATCCTCACACGGTGGGAAGAGAACAAGAGCTCTCTGGGGTGTCTTTTATAAGGGCACCAATTCCATTCAGGAGGGCTTCACCTCATAACTTAAGCAATTCCCAAAGGCCCCACGTCCTAATACCATCACACTGGGGATTAGACTTCAACATATAAATTTTTAAGAGAAATATACTCACTTCATAGCATATTCCTTCTCCAAAACTAAATAATAAAAATAATCTATAAATTCCTCTATTAATTTTATAGTATTACCTTTCACATTTAAGTCACTAATTCATCTGAAGTCCCACATGATATATGGTGGTGGAGAGGAATTCAGCTCTGATTTTTTCCATATAATGAGACTTATTTTCCTAATATCATTTACTAAACTATCCTCCTTTACCCATGATTCATGGTCTCCCCTTTACAGTATATTGTGCTCCCACGTAAGCGGAATTTACAGTCCAATGAATTCTATTTAAAAGCATGATAATAGTTTTATTGTAAATATTTATAGTACATTAAGAATTAAACCCTTTACAACTGTGTAAACTCATAAAAATAATTTAAACTATCAAGTTAAAATATAAGACAGGGAATATCATACTTTAGAATTCTGTTAGTGGGTATGAGAAAAAAGAAAAAGTTCATCAATCGTGACTGGAGTACATATTCCCTTCCCTGGATTCTCTGAGGTGCACTTTGTAGGATGGAGCCAAAAGCCTTTGCGAGTTCCTACTCTTGTCAAGATTCTTGGATTTTAAAGGACATTTTCACTCTCCTGACAACCAAGTTCCTAGGGAACTAGGCATTATGGTGTTAGTTATAGGACCAAGGAGACTTCACCAACAAACTAAGCAAATGAAAGGAAGGTAAATGAAAAAAAATAAAACACATCACACCACATGCTTCTGCATCCTCAGTGTCTGGAAGAAAGAAGGTCACTGCACACATTTACTGTGCTCTAATCCACAGGTCAAGTATGTTCACAGGGACGCTATGCAAAAGCACTTTTCTGCCTTTGTTTACACCTCTCTATCACAGTTTCTAGGAAGGAGAGCCTTTTTAAAATGTCCATGAAGGAAAATTTCATGTGATGACATTAATGATTTCATGTAGCTTCAGGCTGTACTCACAAAAGCCACCATTAATCACTTCCTTCATGTACTGTGGGTTCAATTGTTGATATAATAGGAGTTTGAAGGATATGTCCTAAGGAAAAATAAAGTTTCAACTCTAAAAGATCTTTCTATCAGTCTGAAGGAGGCATGACAAAGTTTTCATTTTGCATTCTATTTTGGACACTCCCCATACTATATATGGATGCTAGTAGAAGTGTGTTCCTGTTAGCTCACTTCTACTCTGACACTTTTACACCATGAAATCACATGGTTTCTGACATAAGCATTTAGTTATAGCTCCTTGCTGCTGCAGTAGCCAAAATACCATCATAAACCAAGAGTCAGGGTTGAATTTCCCTGATGTGGAGCATTCCTTATTCCATAAGAATGTAATTTCTTAAGAGTTGGGTAGAGTTTCTTTCAACATATAACCAGTGCCTCAAATCCTGAGTAAATATTCTTAGAAAATTATTTTTCATTCAGACTAAAGGAAAGTGCTGTGCAAACAACAACACTATTTTACAAGTCCTTTTCCAAAGGCACAGGGTTTTGCAAAAATGAAATCTCAAGCAAGACAAATGCAGGCTAAAAGAATAGCAGATTTTGAAATGAGAGCCTGATCTGATTCTAGCACCTTCACCCAAACCTTAGCGCTCCCGGTACACCTGACAGAAATGGAATAAGAATATGATTCAAAAAATCTGATGTTTTTGGCTCCCTCAAATAGCTTTATATGTCCCTCAAAGACTGAGAAAATATCTGTTCTGCTTCACATTACTCCTTTCTTCCTTCGCAATACCCATATTTGTTCTAAAACAGAAAGAATTCTAATTGTTAGGAAAAATATCTGTGTGTGAAAGAAAAATGAAAAGACTTATGGCAGAAGAACTGAAAAGTGCTTTAAAAGTACAGAGGAAAAGAAAGCTCACAGAAATCTTCTCCATTTAACTTATTGCATATAGTACTTAACCCAATACCACATTGAGGGCACTCAATATTTTTTAATAGAAAAGAAGACAAAATGGGCTCCCCAAATTTAGGTAGATGAGTATATTAACATACACACACTTTTTCATTCCACAAGGCCACATCCCACACCTAAGCACATCTAAGGCAAGGAAGAATGGGTTATAATGACAGTATTACCTTTGTGGTCTCAGTTTCCCCATCAGTGAAATTAAAGCATTGCAAGATGTGATTTCTAAGGATCTTTATAATCTCTGATTCCCAATCCTTTTCCTGACATTTATGCTTAATATAAAAATAGAAATTTCTGCTTATGCATAAAGTTCCCAAAAAAACCAAACTACAGTATTTATCTGATTCAAATTTAAAAAATACTTGAAGATTAAACATTAGCTGTGATGACATTTTGCAGCATCATTAGAATTAGGTTATAAATTCTATAAGAAAAATCACAGGACACTGATGATTAGTAAGCGGGAGTGGAAAGCTCGATGAGAGTTTATACTGTGTGAACTCTTATTAGATTTCAAAGGCAATGGGGAAACCCACCAGCGAATTTCAACAGATGCCCCTGAATTTTTGTGTTTAATATTAATTTTTATTCATAAGTAGCTGTTTGTGGGTAAAACTGCAATATTTCCAGAATCTCTTGCCTGGCCTTAGTGCATCTTCATATCAATAGGTGTTTCCAAGGGGTGGAGAGAAGTAGCCCATCTCCATAGCAATAGGTAATTATAAGGAGGAGCGAGAGCACATCTAGACTGGAGAGGTTGGGTCCGGTCTGTTTCTGCAGCCAGGTTGCAAGAGGCACAGGCAAGCAGAAGTGGACAACTGATTGTAAGCAATAAATGGGTTTTGGCCACTTCATTTCTCACTTTGACTGATTTCAGTTCAGAGGTATTTTGCCCCAGGCTGAGAAAAAATTTTCCCCCTGGAGTAAATCTGGCAGTAGTTGGCAGGACCTCTGAACCTGAAACCTGCCTTCATGGGTACAACCCTGGGGCAGGATGCCCCTGGAGATGGTGGGGAGATATCTGGAGCCCCTGCTGTGGATGGTGGGGACACCCCAGTGGCTTCAGAGGTAGAGGGTTCAGCTTCACCCGGGAGCCCCCTATCTGTGAGTTCCAATTGGGGAGGCCCTAGTGGGATTTTGGTCTAGGATAAAGCACCTGCTAGATGGGTGGGGCCTTCCCCAGAATTGGATAAGGGTGGAGACACCAGAAGCAGTGGAAATAGCTCTCCTTAAGAAAGAAGACTGTTTAAAGGTCCTGAATGGCTGTGTAGCAGCCAGGATTGTGGGATGTCTGTTTCTTGAGATAGTGGAAAGGGTTATCAAGGAGAGAGAGAGAGAAAGAGACATCAGCAGGAGAGAGACACACTTGGCATCACTTGGAGGAGCTGCATGATGACCTATGAGATGCCCTTAAGAAAGAGAGACAGTTATTGAGAAGACAGGTCGTTCTCCTGGAAGATACGTTAGCAGTGAGGGAGGAGGCAGCAGGAGATTTCCCATTGCAGGAGGCCGTGAGGGAGGGGGAGGAAAAAGCGGTGCGTTCAGTCCCGGAGATGGTAGAGAAGATGTCAGGGGAGGTGAAGGGGTAGGGCCGAGGATCCATCTGTTGCCAAGGCCACTGCCCAAGGCACCAGCCTCTCCCAAGTCAGGTTGTAATTAAGAAATTAAAATGCAAAAACCGCAGGCTCCTCAGGGGGAGGAGCCATCCCAAGCCCAGGATGTGAAGCACTCCATGCTCTGCCCCTACACCAAGGATGAGCTGGTGGACATGAACATCCAGTTTCAGCAGAAGCCATCAGAACTTCTGCCTACATGGCATTTGCATCTCTGGAATATAGGGGTGGAAAACGTTGCTATGTCAGGGTCTGAAATGGGTAGACTGGCTTCCCTGACAACTGCAAAGTGCCCATCACACCTCAGGGAATTGGTCACTTCTGGTTTGGTTGACAGCAGCCATCAGGGCAGTTTGGCCTAATCAGGATGATTTGCAATACTCACCCACTAGGTGGAAAACGTATGCAGAGCTCCAGCAGATGTTACGGGAATTGGGCATGAAAAATATCTATAATATGGACCCCCAGGGCCCTGATGAGGAGTTCACTGTGGGAATGAGAAATCTGGTGCTCCATACAGCTTCCCTATCTCTCTTTGGGTCCCTAGTGACTATTCTTACCCCGTACATACGGCATCCCATAAGTGAGGCTTGCACTTTAGCAGATCTGGGGGAAGTTGAAACAATATGAGCATAGAAGGAGGTATGTGCTATGACTGAAAGGGGACGTGCAAATGGTCCCATGAAGGTCTTGAGGACCCAGATGTGGGTTGATCTGATAAAGGTGGGGGTAGTGAAAGAAAAACTCGAGGAACAGCCCAATAGGATCTTGTTAGAATTGTGGCACCAAATAAAGCCAGAGCAGCAGTTCCAGTGGCTAAGGTACTGAACATGGAAGCTGGAGGCAAAGCCCCATATCCAGCCTCTGTTCCTGCAAGACATCTTGGGAGTCAGTACTCAGGCTGGGCCTGGGCACTCACGCTCACAGGAAGACAATTAGGCATGACAGTTCAATTGAGTGGCGGGTGTGTGGGGGATGAAGGCCCCCACCTTGGGGGACATGGTAGGGAATGGAGGCCACATGTAGAATTAGCAATTCATTGGTCTCCTATGAATGAACAACATGTCCTGGTGCTGGTAGACACAGTAGCTGAGTGTTCTCTGATTTATGGCAACCCTGAGCATCTTCCCAGACCCCTGCTGTATTAGATGGCTATGGGGATAGGGCAATTAGAGTGAAGAAAGCCCAAATCCCATTGGGGATAGGGCATTTACCCCCAAAGGAGTATACTGTGTACATTTCTCCCACCCCTGAATATATTTTGGGGGTAGATATCCTGCAGGGCCTGTGGTTACAGACCACTGCAGGTGAGCTCAGACTGAGGTATGTGTTGTAAAGGCAGTTCACAGGGGACATGCTAAGTACCCACCTGTAGCTCTGCCTTTACCCTTGGTGGGTGACAAATACTAAGCAGTATAAATTACTTGGCGGCCACAAAGAAATTGTAGAAACTCTACAGGAGATGGGGAAGGTGGGCATCATAAAGCACATTCATAGTCCTTTAAATTCCCCAGTGTAATGTACTCATCAAGGCCCTGTGAGCTAGATGTTCATGTAACCAAGGATGTTTATGGATGGGGTCTTTCGTAGCGGCTTGAAAAGACACAACTTATTGGATTCTGGTCACAACTATGGAAAGTAGCAGAGGTCCAGTACACCTTGACAGAGAAGCAACTGGCTGCTGTGTACCATGCCTTACTGACTATGGAGCCCATCACCAGAACAGCTCCAAATACGGTAATAACCACCTATCCCATCGTGGAGTAGGTGCAAGAGTGAACCCAAAGGCCATGGAGTGGCATGGCACAGATGCCTACACATGCCAAAAGGGGCACATATTTACAGCAGTGTCGCACCCTCCCTACTATCCCCTTAAGTGGAGAACTCCAGTGCTTATTGGGGCCAGTGACCTATACCACTGGAAAGCAGGAAGAACTTCCTTTTGAGCCATTGGTAGCCAAGACTCCTCATAAGGAGGGAAAATCCCCTTTACCTGAAGATGCTTGGTATACAGATGGCTCCAGTCATGGACAGCCCCCAAAGTGGAGAGCTGTGTCTTTCCATCCTAAGACTGAGACAATATGGATGGTGGATGGAGAGGGGAAGAGCAACTGATGGGCTGAGTTGCAGGCAGTATGGCTCATGATCACCCACAAGCCCTCTCCTATAGTTGTCTGCACTGACAGCTGGGCCATCTATGGGGGCTTGAACCTGTGACTACCGACATGGTACCATGCCAACTGGATGGTTGTCCTCTAGCCTCTTTTGGGGCAAGAGTTGTGGCAAGACCAATGGGCCTCTGGTCAGACTAATACAGTTATCATATGTCATGTGACTGGCCATTTGTCTTTGGCATCCCCAGGAAATGATGCAGACACTTTGGTCCAGGTGCACTGGCTAGAAGGAAAGCCTGCCTCTGATGTTGGCCAATGGTTACATCAGCATTTGTTGCACATGGGGCACAAGCCCATTGGTGGGTCTTGCTGTTGACCTTTGAAGAATTCAGCAGAACCCAGAAGGAGTTCCTTGTTTGCTCTAAGAGGGACTTACACCAAGTTCCCCAGCCACATGGGACAATAGTAAAGGGGCCGATACCCCTTGTCAGGTGGCAAACAGACTGTATTGGGCCTCTGCCCATATCAGAAGGATATTAGTATGCCATGGCTAGTGTGGATACAGCTACTGGCCTACTGGTTGCTTTTCCTGCATGTTGTGCAGATCAGTAAACTACCAACCAACAGGGGCCTAGAGCATCAGCTTGCAGCCTATAGCCAGCCTCTGGTGACTGAGAGTGATCAAGGTACCCACCTTACTGGACATGCGTTAGAAGAATGGGTGCAGCAACAAAGAATGAAGTGGAAGTTTCATGTACCATATAACCCTACCAGGGTGGGCATGATAAAGAGGCACAATGGTTTGTTTAAATCTGGCCTGAAGTTCGACACCAATAGTCTATGGTATGGGGCTGGTCAGTTCACTCATGGAGAGTGCTACAGTGTTTGAATGAGAAGCCCTGAAAAGGAGCCTTGAGCCCTGTGGTTGTGCTAACACACATTGCTGCTTCTCCTATACAACTGTATGTATAAACCAAAGAGGAGTTATTGAAGCCAGGCTATGGGCAGCAGAACAACAACCTGCTGCCAGCACCAACTGCATTAAATCCTGGAGACACTTTTGAGTGGACGTGGTGCTGGACATTTCAACACATGGACCAGCAATGGCTGGCTCTTCTGGCATCTTCGGTAAAAGGCCTGGAAGCTAGCCTCCTGTGTATTCCTGGAGTAACAGCAGAGTGGCCCCCAAAGATCACAGTAGTGTACCCACAACATCCAAGAGGTAAGAGCATCTTACGGGGAAGTTTTGTTTTATTTTTATGGCCAGTGCATGTACCTCCCATAGCCCTATATATTGACCCATCTGTAACTCCCAGACAGAGGGTGGTGAAAGTGTGCGTGCTTCCTCCTTAGATTAATAGGAAAGAGAAATTGGATAATAGCCTCTGATTTCTTTTTGCCCGACTTCTCCTTTGAGTCACTGAGTCCATCCTGTCAATGATCTAGAGTACTGTCATGAGCAAAGGTTGCCTCATTTCACCTAGTACTCTAGGGGACAGCCTTAACCTTCTTATTAAGGTTTCAGCAAAGAATCAAAGAAAGCTTTTTTAGGAAGCTGGGTTGATTAAACCATTCCAGCCTCTGTACCTTACACTCTATCACTGTGACATAATATGAAAACAAAAAAAAACCCACATTTTTCACCCAGTGCTAACATTTTTTGCTCTTATTTATCTTTTCTCCCTTGGATTCCAACTCAGTGTCTATAGTTCTATTCTTAAATATAGGTCAGGAGTCTATGTTAATTTAGCATAAACATTTAATAGTAGAAAATTTGGCAAACACAATACGATGCAATAAATGTATGTCTTCTGAGCATCTGAACTTTGCATATATGTGCAAATATTTACATGGAATTACATTCACATAAATTCATTCTCATAACAATATGTTCTGTACCTTAAATTTGTGATTTGAGTTTTCATGAACACTTATCTCAGTCTTACAATTACTTGCAGTTTACCAGGGCAGATATACTGGTTCTCAGTTTTCATGCCCCCAGTATTGTCAAAACATAGATTTAAGGAAATTTAGAATGGCAAGACACTCCTATTAATCTAGTCCAAACTGAGTTTTATATATATATGGAAATTGAGGCACAGATCAAAGAAGTGTCTTACACAAAGTCACACTATTAGTGGCATAGCAAAGAAAAACGTCTCCTAACTGTACAGTAGCCAATCTTTGTGCCCTAACCACTACGACCACCAATTAAGCACTTTGCCATCCAGATAGGACTGAAACCACAAATCATTTCCCTCAAAGGGCTAGTACCCCATCCCATAAAATTTCTGGGGAAATCCTGTTCCTTGTATGTACTAAACCTTAAGACCTAGCTCCAGTATCACCTTTCCTCTAGGATGATTTCCTCAGACCTCACAGGGAGATTTAGTCACTTGTAATAACATATCATAATTTTCTGTCTTCATGCATTACTCTACCCCCCTTGTCTTTGAATCTTCATAGTCATAGGCCATGTTTCAAACATGTCACCACAACCATGTATTAGATGACTGGATATTGTAAAAACTACCACAAAGCTGGTGGCTTAAAACAACAGAATATTAATTATCTCACAGTTCTGGAAGCCAATAGTCTGAATTGAGTTTCACTAGGCCCAAATCAGGGTGTTGGCCAGGCCAGACTCCTTCCAGATGCTCTGGCAGAGCATCTGTTCCTTGCTGCTTCCAGCTTCTTACGGCTGCCAGCATCACTTGGCCAGTGTTCACATCACTCCAATCTCTGCCTCTACACTATTCTCCTCTTCTGTTTGTGTCTAATCTCCCTACACCTCCTACTTACAAGGAGATGGGTGATTGCATTAGGACCCCATTTCTCAATCACATCTACAATTATCATTATTATTATTATTATTTCTGCTATAGAAAGTGATACAGGTTCCAGGATTAGGACATGGAACATAGCTTGCATGGTGCCAGAGAGATCATTATTCAGCTTACTGAAACCCCTACTTCATAGAACAGGATCTGTCTCTTAGCACTATCTATCTATCTATCTATCTATCTATCTATCTATCTATCTATCTATCTATCTATCTATCTATCTATCTTCATGTAGATCTTTGACTACTGAGCATACTTTTAAACTACAGTTTGCAGGGTCAAGCTTCTTTTTTGGTCTTGTCATTCTAGGGAAACTACTGGCACTCAAGATGGGAAGCAATGACACATTGATATCTCAGCTACAATGAACTGCTTTTACAGCTCAAACACAATTAACTTTGATTATGATAACTGGAATAAAAAATGCTTCTTTTCTGATTATTACAAAAACATTACTTGCATATTGTAGAATAAGAGGAAAAAGGAGAAAAATATAAAGCATAAAATTAAAAGCATTTGTAATTCCTTTACCTATATATAATTACTGTTAACATCACATTTATTTCCAGCACATTATATATGTATAATATATATATATAATATATATATATAATGTATAATATATATATATGCATGCTTACATACATTTTACATTTGGCATAGGTGTTCCTAATATTGCAAATGATCCTATTTTATATACAGTAATATACATACATAGCATATTTTCTTAGAGTTTAAATCATGTTACATGGAACATTTTTGGAGTCTATTTTTATTCAGTTGGCAATATATCAGCATTTTCCCATGTCTATAAAAATACTTTGCAAACATCATTTTAATAGCTGCATAACGGTCCATCATATGGATATGCCATAATTTACTTTGCGATTCCCATGATGTTATGCAATTGGGCTGTTTGTAAATGACTTTTTACAGCACTGAATTATAATACAATGAAGGCAACTATCAAGGTCAGTTCATATTGATGGAAGTTGATGAACCTATTTTCAAAGACTGGGAAATGTATGCTTTCCAGAGCCACATTTAACAAAGATATTAAAGTATTGATGTGTAGACCATGGGTTAAAGTACCTTTGCCATCTTAAAGAATAGCTTAGTGACCTAGGGCCTAGTGCTCAGCAGCACTCGTTTGTCAAGAACCAGAGTCTGGGATGCGGAAAAGTACATGACAAGTGTGGAAGGCTTTAGAGACAGACAACCCAAAATACTTCCCTGGGAAATAAAGCCAGATCCAGTTCCGGATGTGAGCTATACAAGGTGTGAGTCACCCAGGTGAGGTGGCAAGTAAAGTTAGATGAAGAGGTTGCCACTGAGCAGCTTGGTTACCTCTAGCAGGCCTGGGAAGATGCAGGAATTCTGAGAGGTGGAGGGAGGGTAGAAAGAGTGATCGAGGTTAAAGAGTTTCATATCTGAAGGCCCAGAGTAATTCTGACAGGCAGAGAGATGTGGTATGCACTTTCCCAAATCTTAAAAGGGACCATCACTTTTCATAATTAAATATTTAAGAGCCAACTATGTGCTAGGCTCCATGAAAATGACTATATACATCATCTCTTATCATCCTCAAAGCAACCCTATGACGTAGTATTATTATCCCTATATGAGAGAAAAATAACTGATGCTCAGGAAGGTTATGCACACACTCAGGATCATATAGTCAAGATGTGCTGATTTCAAAAGCTGTGTTCTTAACGTCTATCCTCTACCTTCATTCCTGACCTAGGCCATAGGTCTCATCTCAAGATATTCTGGCTCTGATTCCAGTTGGTACCTAAAGCAAGTACGTCATAAATGTATGTCTTTGGATACCCAAAAAGAGCTGAGGCTGAATCCCCAGATGATCTCCCTGCTGGAAAAACAACTCAAAGCTCATGACTTACTCCCAGTTAAGTCAGTTTTCTCATGAGCACTCAGGGGGCATGTGCTTTCAATCTCCTCACTATTTCCTTAGGGTCTTTAAATACAGAGAACTGCCACAGTGAATGTTACTGCTACCAGAAGTCAGTAATTATTTGAAAGGAAAATGAAATGTAAGAGACAAAATTGGAGATAAAGGTGTCTTTGAATAGTACCATTCAATACCTGAAGGGTTCAGAAGGAATTCTGAATTTCAGAGCATTAACAAACACACTCACTCATATTAAGCCAAGAAAGATGTTTTGCTTTCAAGTTTATTTCTATCTTCTTCACCCCCATTGGCCACCCACTCATAACACTGTATTTAATACCAACAACAATGACATTGATTGCCCATTTTACATATCACTGAGTAGGAGGAATCTGAATTAATTTCCTTTGGTCATGAAGGGGTGTTGCCTAGACATCACAAAATTTAGCTAAATTTTTATATTTCTCCATACTTGAACTTGTTTCCTTATAACTCTTAGTTCATATACTTGTGATTTCAGTTCTGTTCTTTATTATAGCTTATTATACTTTAACAAAGACCTTTTATTTTTCCCTTATCAAAACTGTAGTCATTAAAAACTAGGGTCAGCTTGACAATGCATTTTCTGCCTTTCTGACCCATTCATGTTCTCTGGTTAGATTACAGTGTTATGATTGTAAAATGTCAAATTTTTAATGTATTTCAATGATCATTCAATGCAACTGGTCTTTTACTACTAGGAACACCTTCTAACTGTACCATAAAATGGTTCACAAGTATTCTCTTGAACATTTCCATTGACAGGAAGCTCATTAAACCTTGAGGTGGTCTATTCCATCTTTGGGCACTTACAATGGCTAGAAAAGCCCTTCTTTTGACCAAAATTCATTTCCCCAAGGCTGCCTTTAATTAGTCCTAGTTTTGTCAGATAAAGCATCAGAGAAAAATCTAATTCTTCTTCTACAGGTTTTAAAACACCATAATTGTAATATTTCAACACTCTGGTACTGATACAGAGCAATTAATAATGATAACTGATCATTAGACAGTGCTTACTGTATGCCAGGAACAGTTCTAAGTGTTTTACATATATTTTAACATATTGTAATACAACAACCCTGTGTAGTAGATTCTACTTTTATCCTCATTTTACAGAGAGGAAATTGACACACAAAGAGAATAAGTAACTTGTCAAGGGTCATGCAATTAGTGAGTGATGGAGCCAAGATTCAAGCTCAGGCTAAGGCCACTGAACTATATTATATATAGAACGTGATTTATATTTATTATGTTGTTGTTATGCTACAATGTGCGTTATATTGTATTATATTATCATGCATTCTAAATGGATTAAGGTTTTATATGTAAAGCATCAAGTTGTTAAAGAACACAAGAAAACATAAGCAAATATATATTTCTGATCTCCCTCC
The DNA here is from genome assembly GCF_040802235.1 of Manis javanica. Taxonomy (NCBI): domain Eukaryota; kingdom Metazoa; phylum Chordata; class Mammalia; order Pholidota; family Manidae; genus Manis; species Manis javanica. The sequence goes on from NC_133174.1 coordinate 132,841,625, forward strand.
ACCAATGCAGTTCTCAGAATCTCGTCTAGATACCAAGGGGAAAGATTAGAATATCCATCTCTGGATAAGTGACTTACAGGTACTGACATGTGGGCATCTACCACACTGAAGTACACCAGTCAACAGCGCAATGTATTCACTCAGAATTTCCAAATGTATTTCTGCTGTCTCAATGCACACAGCCAAGGGACAACAGACATTTGTGAAAATTCTCCAAAGGAAAGCTACAGACCTTAGTAAACAAACATAAGGGAAAACTAAGAAGAAACAGCATGAGCTTAAGGAGGAAAACTCATCATTAATAATCTTGTTAATTAATGGTCATTAACAATCTCCAATAAATAAGATAAAACAATCAAGCCATTAAAGAGGACAGGATAACATTTAAAAGGACATCCCCCAAACAAGAAAATGGTCTTAGAAAATATGAGTCCATGTTTTTAAAATTCTCCATAGAAACTGGGCAATAAGGACCAGTATATCCTGCAGAAAGAAGAACTTAAAGATCAGAAACGGTGCAGACAAAAAAAAGCAAATTAGAGAATCAATTTCAGCTATCTAAATTAAATGAGTTAGAGAGAGAACAAGGGAGGGAGGGTAAGAAGGAGGAAGAAAGGAGGGAGGGAAGAAAAGAGGGAGGAAAGAAAAGAGGGAGACAGAGACAGAACAGAAGGATTTTAAAAATACAAGGACAATTCCTAGAACTGAAGGACCAGAGGCTATCATTTGTAAAGTTGTGCCATTTTCCCAACACAGTGAATTATGAAGTCACCACATCAAGACATATGATGAAATTTCAGAACTCCAGAGATAAAGAGAAAAGTCTAGAAGAGTACAGAGAGCTTAGAACAATAGGTCGTATACAAAGAATCTAGAATTACAGTGCCATCAAACTTCTCAACAGCAATATTGGAAGCTAATTTGATAATGGAGCCATGCCTTCAAAATGAGAGAAAATGATATGCAACTTAGAATTCTGTATCAAGAAAAAACATCAATCAACAGTGTGAGGAAAATAAACATGTTTTCAAATAAGCAGTCCTACAAGTTTTGCCTCCTTACACTTTCAAAAATAAAACTGGAAAATTTGCTGCCCCAAAATAAGGAAGGAACGAAGAAACAGAAAAAGATGGCATCCAGCAAACAGGAGATCTAACACAGGGAAGTTGCAGCATGATGGCACCTTGCATGTCAGTCAATGCAGCCTCCTTAAATATAAATCAGGTCACTTTTTTTTTTAAGAGGGCATCTCTCGTATTTATTGATCAAATGGTTAACAACAATAAAATTCTGTATAAGGGAGTCAATGCTCAATGCACAGTCATTAATCCATCTCAAGCCTAACTCTCATCAGTCTCCAATCTTCTGAAGCATAACGAACAAGTTCTTACATGGTGAACGAATTCTTACATAGTGAATAAGTTCTTACATGGTGAACAGTACAAGGGCATTCATCACAGAAACTTTCGGTCTTGATCATGCATTATGAACTATAAACAATCACGTCAAATATGAATATTTGTTTGATTTTTATACTTGATTTATATGTGGATCCCACATTTCTCCCTTTATTATTATTATTATTATTATTTTTAATAAAATGCTGAAGTGGTAGGTAGATGCAAGATAAAGGTAGAAAACAGAGTTTAGTGTTGTAAGAGAGCAATTGTATATGATCATGTGTGTGCCTGCAGACTATGTGCTAATCCATGCTAGACAAGGGCAATAAAACATCCACGGATGCAGAAGCTTTCTCTCAAAACAGGGGGGGGGGGTGAGTTTCTAAGCTTCACCACTGTTGTTCCCCGATTTCTCACCTGATGGTCCCTCTGCGACTGTGCCTGTCTTAGGTTGTTCCTCCCTTGAGGAATCTTACCCGTCTCTGGCTAACCAGTCATCTTCCGGGGCCATACAGGGAAATGTAAAGTTGGTAAATGAGAGAGAAGCCATATTGTTTGAAAAGGTTAGCTTTTTACTTCTTTGCAGATTTATGCCCCGTGGCTTCTATGCCCAGCATTTGTCTTGAGGTATCTTTACCACTTGGAAGAATTATGATACTCAGTAAATTCGATATAAGGCACGAATTCTATTTAAGGGTTGTAATTAGGGAGGAAGAAGAAAAGCTACAGAAGTAGCAGATGGAAGAAAACATGGGAAGATTGATTATTTCTTTGACATATCTTCTTGTAGAGTAACTTAAGCATGTATAGGTCTTAAACTACTAATTAAATTGTGCACACACATTAACATAATAGGAATACAGTTACATAACCAAAGCAGACCTATAATTACCAGCCATCTCCAGTGAAACCAAGAAAACCTGTTAGGCATACTAGGTATTTGTGAAAATTTATCTATGATATGATGGATATTGTCCAACTGAACCTGAACAGTCTGAGAGAAATCAGACAAGTTAAAACAACCCATTCCTGGGAACTGTTCACATCCCATATGTTCTTTTAACAGTTGATAGTCTGTAGATGTAAGATTTTGGAGTGCTACAACTTGCACTTCTCCTAATTCTTGGTTGAGTTCCGACAGTATGGATCCAGTCAAATTTGTTGCTTTACTGAAAGCACAGGCCAGGTTACATATCTCCTTTTTGATTACAATGGCAGGTCCAGGAACCAGTGAGATGGATGCAGCTACAACTGCAGCATCGCCTGGATCTTTGTTGAGGTTTTTTGATGATCATCTTCTGGTATGACTCTTCCCGAGAGTGCTGATTTTGGAAGTTCTTCTTCATATCGTATCTTAGTTCATTTTCTGGGTAGCCAAATTAGGCTTTGATCCTCTGTATAAACACAAACAGACCCTTTGCCCGCACTTTGATATGCCCTTTACACCACTGTGTAGAACTCATTGGAGGTCACCACACAGGAACTGCTTTTTTTTTGTTATCATTAATCTATACTTACATGAAGAATATTATGTTTACTAGGCTCTCCCCTATACCAGGTCCCCCCTATAAACCTGTTTACAGTCACTGTCCATCAGCATAGCAATATGTTTTAGAATCACTACTTGTCTTCTCTGTGTTGTACAGCCCTCCCCCTTCTCCCACCACCCCATTATGCATGCTAATCTTAATACCCCCCTTATTCTTCCCCCCCTTATCCCTCCCTACCCACCCATCCTACCCAGTCCATTTCCCTTTGGTACCTGTTAGTGCATTCTTGGGTTCTGTGATTGCACTGCAGTTTTGTTCCTTCAGTTTTTCCTTTGTTCTTATACTCCACAGATGAGTGATATCATTTGGTATTTCTCTTTCTCCGCTTGGCTTATTTCACTGAGCATAATACCCTCCAGCTCCATCCATGTTGCTGCAAATGGTAGGATTTTCCCTCTTCTTATGGATGAGTAGAATTCCATTGTGTATATGTACCACGTCTTCTTTATCCATTCATCTTTTGATGGACATTTAAGTTGCTTCCATTTCTTGGCTAGTGTAAATAGTGCTGCGATAAACATAGGGCTTTATCTGTCTTTTTCAAACTTGATTGCTGTGTTCTTAGGGTAAATTCCTGGAGCAGGATTCCTGGGTTAAATGGTAAGTCTGTTTTGAGCATTTGGAGGAACCTCCATATTGCTTTCCACAATGGTTGAACTAATTTACATTCCCACCAGCAGTGCAGGAGGGTTTCCCTTTCTCCACAGCCTCGCCAACATTTGTTGTTGTTTGTCTTTTGGATGGTAGCCATCCTTACTGGTGTGAGGTGATACCTCATTGTAGTTTTAATTTGCATTTCCTGATACTTAGCGATGTGGAGCATCTTTTCATGTGTCTGTTGGCCATCTGAATTTCTTTTTTGGAGAACTGTCTGTTCAGTTCCTCTGCCCATTTTTTAATTCTGTTATTTGTGTTTTGTTTGTTGAGGCATGTGAGCTCTTTATATATTTTGGACGTCAAGCCTTTATCGGATCTGTCATTTACAAATATATTCTCCCATACTGTAGGGTTCCTTTTGGTTGCACTGATGGTGTCTTTTGCTGTACAGAAGCTTTTCAGCTTAATATAGTCCCACTTGTTCATTTTTGCTGTTGCTTTCCTTGCCCGGGGAGATATGTTCAAGAAGAGGTCATCCATGTTTATGTCTAAGAGGTTTTTGCCTATGTTTTTTTTCCAAGAGATTAATGGTTTCATGACTTACTTTCAGGTCTTTGATTCATTTTAAATTTACTTTTGTATATGGGGTTAGACAATGGTCCAATTTCATTCTCCTACATGTAGCTGTCCAGTTTTGCCAGCACCGTCTGTTGAAGAGACGAGACTGTCATTTCGCCATTGTATGTCCATGGCTCCTTTATCAAATATTAGTTGACCATATATGTTTGGGTTAATGTCTGGAGTCTCTAATCTGTTCCACTGGTATGTGTTTCTGTTCCTGTGCCAGTACCAAATTGTCTTGATTACTATGGCTTTGTAGTAGAGCTTGAAGTTGGGGAGTGAGATCCCCCCAACTTTATTCTTCTTTCTCAGGATTACTTTGGCTATTCGGGGTCTTTGGTGTTTCCATATGAATTTTTGAATTATTTGTTCCAGTTCATTGAAGAATGTTGCTGGTAATTTGATAGGGATTGCATCAAATCTGTATATTGCTTTGGGCAGGATGGCCATTTTGACGATATTAATTCTTCCTAGCCACAGCATGGGATGAGTTTCCATTTATAACTGTCCCCTTTAATTTATCTTAAGAGTGACTTGTAGTTTTCAGAGTATAGGCCTTTTTTGGTTAGGTTTATTCCTAGATATTTTATTCTTTTTGATGCAATTGTGAATGGAATTGTTTTACTGATTTCTCTTTCTGTTGGTTCATTGTTAGTGTATAGGAAAGCCACAGATTTCTGTGTGTTAATTTTGTATCCTGCAACTTTACTGTATTCTGATATCAGTTCTAGTAGTTTTGGAGTGGAGTCTTTAGGGTTTTTTATGTACAATATTATGTCATCTGCAAACAGTGACAGTTTAACTTCTTTACCAATCTGGATTCCTTGTATTTCTTTGTTTTGTCTTATTGCTGTGGCTGGGACCTCCAGTACTATGTTAAATAACAGTGGGGAAAGTGGGCATCCCTGTCTGGTTCCCGATCTCAGAGGAAAAGCTTTCAGCTTCTCACTGTTCAATATAATGTTGGCTGTGGGTTTTTCATAGATTACCTTTATTATGTTGAGGTACTTGCGCTCTATTCCCATTTTGCTGAGAGTTTTTATCATGAATGGATGTTGAATTTTGTCAAATGCTTTTTCAGCATCTATGGAGATGATCATGTGGTTTTTGTCTTTCTTCTTGTTGATGTGGTGGATGGTGTTGATGGATTTTTGAATGTTGTACCATCCTTGCATCCCTGGGATGAATCCCACTTGGTCATGGTGTATGATCATTTTGATGTATTTTTGAATTTGGTTTGCTAATATTTTGTTGAGTATTTTTGCATCTACGTTCATCAGGGATATTGGTCTGTAGTTTGCTTTTTTGGTGGGGTCTTTGCCTGGTTTGGTATTAGGGTGATATTGCCTTCATAGAATGAGTTTGGGAGTATTCCCTCCTCTCTATTTTTTGGAAAACTTTAGGGAGAATGGGTATTATGTGTTCTCTGTATGTCTGATAAAATTCCGAGGTAAATCCATTTGGCCCCGGGGTTTTGTTCTTCGGTAGTTTTTTGATTACTGCTTCAATTTCGTAGCTGGTAATTGGTCTGTTTAGATTTTCTGTTTCTTTCTGGGTCAGTCTTGGAAGGTTGTATTTTTCTAGGAAGTTGTCCATTTCTCCTAGGTTTCCCAGCTTGTTAGCATATAGGTTTTCTTAGTAGTCTCTAATAATTCTTCGTATTTCTGTGGGGTCCGTCGTGACTTTTCCTGTCCCGTTTCTCATTCTGTTGATGTGTGTTGACTCTCTTTTCCTCTCAATAAGTCTGGCTAGAGGCTTACCTATTTTGTTCATTTTCTCGAAGATCCAGCTCTTGGTTTCATTGATTTTTGCTATTGTTTTATTCTTCTCAATTTTGTTTATTTCTTCTCTGATCTTTATTATGTCGCTCCTTCTGCAGATCTTAGGCCTTATTTGTTCTTCTTTTTCCAATTTCTATAATTGTGACATTATACCATTCATTTGGCATTGTTCTTCCTTTTTTAAATATACCTGGATTGCTATATACTTTCCTCTTAAGACTGCTTTTGCTGTATCCCACAGTAGTTGGGGCTTTGTGTTGTTGTTGTCATTTGTTTCCATATATTGCTGGGTCTCCATTTTGATTTGGTCATTGATCCATTGATTATTTAGGAGCGTGTTGTTAAGCCTCCATGTGTTTGTGAGCCTTTTTGCTTTTTTTGTACAGTTTATTTCTAGTTTTATGCCTTTGTGGTCTGAAAAGTTGGTTGGTAGGATTTCAATCTTTTGGAATTTACTGAGGCTCTTTTTGTGGCCTAGTATATGGTCTATTTTGGAGAATGTTCCATGTGCACTTGAGAAGAATGTGTATCCTGTTGCTTTTGGAAGTAGAGTTCTGTAGATGTCTATTAGGTCCATCTGTTCTAGTGTGTGGTTCAGTGCCTCTGTGTCCTTACTTATTTTCTGTCTGGTGGATCTGTCCTTTGGAGTTAGTGGTGTGTTGAAGTCTCCTAGAATGAATGCATTACATTCTATTTCCTCCTTTAGTTCTGTTAAATTTGTTTCAGGTATGTTGGTGCTCCTGTATTGGGTGCATATATATTTATAATGGTTATTTCCTCTTGTTGGACTGAGCCCTTTATCATTATGTAATGTGCTTCTTTGTCTTTTGTTACTTTCTTTATTTTGAAGTCTGTTTTGTCTGATACCAGAATTGCAACACCTGCTTTCTTCTCTTTGTTGTTTGCCTGAAATATCTTTTTCCATCCCTTGACTTTAAGTGTGTGCATGTCTTTGGGTTTGTGGTGAGTCTCTTGTAAGCAGCATATGGATGGATCTTGCTTTTTTATCCATTCTATTACTCTGTGTCTTTTGATTGGTGCATTCAGTCCATTTACATTTAGGATGATTATTGAAAGGTATGAACGTATTGCCATTGCAGGCTTTAAGTTTGTGGTCACCAGAGGTTCAGGCTTCGCTTCTTTACTATCTTACTGTCTAACTTAACTCGCTTGTTGAGCTATTATAAAAGCGGTCTGATGATTCTTTATTTCTCTCCCTTCTTATTCCTCCTCCTCCCTTCTTCTTATGTTGGGTGTTTTGTTCTGTGCTCTTTTTAGGAGTGCTCCCATCTGGAGCAGTCCCTGTAAGATGCCCTGAAGAGGTGGTTTGTGGGAGGCAAATTCCCTCAACTTTTGCTTGTCTGGGAAATGTTTAATCCCTCCTTCATATTTAAATGATATTTGTGCTGGATACAGTAGTCTTGGTTTGAGGCCCTTCTGTTTCATTGCATTAAGTATATCATGCCATTCTCTTCTGTCCTGTAGGGTTTCTGTTGAGAAGTCTGATGATAGCCTGATGGGTTTTCCTTTGTAGGTGACCTTTTTTTCCCTCTGGCTGCCTTTAATACTTTTTCCTTGTCTTTGATCTTTGCCATTTTAATTATTATGTGTCTTGGTGTTGCCCTCCTTGGATGCCTTGTCATGGGAGTTCTGTGTACCTCTGTGGTCTGAGAGGCCATTTCTTCCCCTAGTTTGGGGAAGTATTCGGCAATTATTTCTTCGAAGACACTTTCTATCCCTTTTTCTCTCTCTTCTTCTTCTGGTATTCCTATAATGCATATATTGTTCCTTTTTGATTGGTCACTCAGCTCTCTTAGAATTCTTTCATTCCTGGAGGTCCTTTTATCTCTCTCTGCATCAGCTTCTCTGCATTCCTGTTCTCTGTTTTCTAGACCATTAATGGTCTCTTGCATCTCATCCATTCTGTTTTGAAGTCCTTCCAGAGCTTGTTTTATTTCTGCATTCTCCTTCCTTAGTTCTTGCATATTTCTCTGCAAGTCCATCAGCATGGTTATGACTTTTGTTTTGAATTCTTTTTCAGGAAGACTGGTTAAATCTATCTCCCCAGGTGCCTTCTCACAGGAAGATGTAGGAGATGTCGAAGCTGTCTGGGTTAGTCTTGTCTGGATCAAATTTTTTTGCCTTTTCATGTTGATAGGTGCTATTGACTGTCAGCTGGGAGAGCCAAACTTTCCTCTTGCTACTGGCCTTTCTTTACTGGGGCAACTGTGACCCCTAGTGGCTTGTGTTTGGCAATTGCGTATAGACTGGGTCTTTGTGTCTTGCCTGGCTGGTATGGAGGAAGCTCCCTTGCTGAGGGCATGGCCAGCCACAGGCTCCTTCTCTGCTATGTCCGCGCCCCGGAGGGGTCATGGTTGGGGGGCTTTTTTGCTGTTTACCTCCGTGAGGGGTCTCAGAGCTGTTGCCCAGGGGGTTAGTGCACCCAGGTTTGCCTGGAATTTTCAGCTTCTGGACTGTGACCTGGGTTGTTTCCGTCCAGCTGTTGCATCCCTGTCCCTTTAAGACTGTCAAAAAGCACTCACTTTTCTTTGTCACAGAGGCATCAGCTTTGGGACCCACTCAGAGGTCTTGCTACCCTGTTTCCCTAGTTTCTAGCCCTCCACGCATGCACTGTGTCTGCACTCTGGTGTGGATGGCTAGGGCTGGATGTTTAGCAGTCCTGGGCTCCCTCTCCCTCCCCGCTCTGACTCCTCTCCTCCCACTGGGAGCTGGGGGGAGGGGCGCTCGTGTCCCACCAGGCCAGGGCATGTATCTTACCCCTTTCACCAGGTGCTGGGCTCATGCACGTGTGGATGTAGTCTGGCTGTTGTCCTGTGTCTTCTGGTCTCTCTTTTAGGATTAGTTGTATTTGTTGTATTTTCAAAAATATATATGTTTTTGGGAGGAGATTCCCACTCTTCTACTCAGCCGCCATCTTGGCTGCACCCTCTCTGCACCTGATTAACATACTGTACTGTCTTCTCATCATACTTACAAGACAAAAACTCTTCTTTCTGGCCTATTTCTCCAACTTCAGCTCGTGGCACCCTCCTTTTATCTCTCAATGCTGTAGCACTGTATTAGTTCCTTGAATATGTCAAGTTGCATCTGGCACTGGGGTGTTGCAATCCATTTGCTCTTCCTTGGAATGCTTTTCCCTCTGATCTTCACATCACTGGATCCTTTTACCATTGAGCTCCAATACCAAATTCCATGTCCTTAGACTTCCCATCTGTTTATTTATAATTGTATCTCCATCACTTGTTATCTACACTGCTATATTTTCCTTCACAGTACTTATCGGTACTTGGCAATATTTTATGATTCATTTACTTTATTTAACAATTTACTGTTTCTCTCCCCTTTGAAAATACAAGCTCCATGAGGGCAGGGACTCTGTTGTATTCCCTGATACAGCTCCATCGCCCAATCAGCACCTGGCACACAGCAGACACACTGTTAAAGATCTGTGTTATGGTTAAATTTACTAAGATGATGATGTTCTTCACAGCACAAGCTTCTGGATAATCTTTTAAAATACCTTGGTATACCTTTTAGTATTTTCTAAAGCTTCTATAAACATTTAACACTTCAATTATGCAAAAAATGAAAATATTCTAATGTTACAGACTAGAAAAACATCCAGTAGAAATTGTCCTCATAAAGAGGATCTATTGGGTTGTGGCAGTTTGTGCCTATCTAAATGTTATGGAAATTAAATGTCTTTCTAAAACAAAACTCCCATGACCATTTGTAATGATAATCAAGTCCCTTTCACTCCCTATTGAATTTCCAGTGTAATGATCAAATGAATATAAAAACAGGATATGGGAATGTATATCAGAGTTAGAAACTCCTCCATCCCCTCCCCAGTTTTCCAAATTTCAAGGAGGAGCATCGCCTATTGCTCAAGCCCTCAAGTCCAAATGTTGGCACCTCCCCATCTCTCACTTTCCATTCTTTTGCCCCATGTTAGCATGTAGTTCCTAGCACAGAGTAAGGCCTCAATAAAGGTTCTTTCACATAACTACTTAATACATAACTTTCAATATCCTGGTTAATCTCTTTTTCTCTATTTTCAGAAAAAAAGAACAGCTTATCAAATTTCTAAAACACAAACCAGAAACATGTGAGCTGTATATGCACAACTACATAAAATGTAATGTGAAATGTTAATTCTTAAAATTTTTTATGAAGACACAGTTGACATGTAACATTGTATAGATTTAAGGTATACAATGTGTTTATTTGATACATTTATGTATTGCAGTATGATTTTACCCTAGGGTTAGCTAACACCTCTATCATGTCACATAGTTTTGTTTTTGTGGTGAGAACAATTAAGAACTAGTGTCTTAGCAACTTTGAAGTTTATAGTACCATGTCATTGTGCATTAGTGCCCCAGAACTTATTCATGTACATGTTGTAAGTTTTTACCCTATCACCAATGTCTCCCCAATTTCTCCACTCCCTAGACCCTTGCAACTGCCATTTTACTCTGTTTTTATGAATTTGGCTTTTTTAGATTCGACATGTAACTGAGATCATACAGATTTTGTCTTTCTCTGCCTGACTTACTTAGCATAATGCCCTCGGTCCATTCATGCTGTCATAAATGGCAGGATTTCCTTCTTTCTCATGACAGAATAATATTCCATCTTCTTTACTAATTCATCAGTTGATGGACACTTAGGTTGTTTCTATATTTTGGCTGCATATGATGCTATAATCAACAAGGGTGTGCAGATATCACTTTAAGATACTGATGAAATATCTGATTTTACAATCCTTTACACTTATCCTCCATTAAAGCAGCATAGCTGCTCTGTACATCAGCTCTACAACCTGATGGATCCCTTTTTTCCTGATGGCCAAGGACTCTTACAGATAAACAACAGAAAGTACCAGAAAGTACCATAACCATAGGCAGCGCATATGGCTCTTTTGCTCTTTTTCCTATGAGATTGGTACTCTAAGAGATAGTGCATAGGAAATTAAGGATTTCTTACCTAAAAACATTGGAATATATATATATTCCAATGTTTTTGGAACATATATATGTTCCAATATATATATATATATATATATATATATATATATATATATATATATATATATATATATATATATATAATGGAGACATAATGATAAAAATAAAATGTCTTTCACATCTGGCCATGGGTAGAAGAGGTAGAACTCTGTGTTCAGTGAATGTAGTGAGCAGGCAGCCAAGGTCAGACGTGGTCCAGTTGGGGGCGTGGCTGTTTCAAGCCTGTCCCTAGTGGGAGAAGGCTATAGACTCTTGCTGTCCAGTGGAACTCTTCAATGAGAGAAATATTCTACATCTGTGTTACACAGTATATCGTAGCCCCTAGTCACATGTGGGTATTGGCCACTTAAAATGCATTTAGTGTGACTGAGGAACCGCATTTTGAATTTTAATTCAATCTAGTGTCATGGATATAAAACACATGCAAAACTAGGAAAGTAACCTCTCCACATGCAAAGACTGAGTGGGAGGCTTGTCCTCATACAGGCTGGATGTGCTCAGGCCTGCCAATAAGAAGACTGCATGAGCTGGGCAATCCCTTTCCTCTTTGGACCCTGTTTCCTCTCATGCAAAATGAGTCAAGTTGAATTATTTGTTTTTTAATGGTGAATTCAGAAGAGATTAAGAGCAACCACTCACATAAAACAGGCAGCGCAATCTATTCTTTGGAAATGGTGAAAAACCAATGCAGTAGAGAAGACAGCCTGGGCATAGCTAGAAAAAAATACTGCAGCAGAGACACTCATGACAAATCATGGGATGTTGCAAGCAATGGTCATTTCAGTTACAGCTGCTACTCATGGAAAGATCATTGTGGATTAAAGAGTGTTTTAGGGGCTAGATGTACTTTGATCTGATTTAATGCTCACAACAACTCTATGAGCTGACATGTTATTGTTGCCTTGTTGTCTCCATGTTACTGAAGAGAAACCTGAGGCTCAGACAGATTAGATTACTTGCCCAAAGGCACAGTTAAGAAATGGTGGAACTGGGATTGGAGCCCAGGTTTGTTTTTCTACTATGATATGCTATACTTGATAGCTGCTATCTATGATGCTTATTACATGGGTAATGGAGTAGCCCATTTCCATATGTTATTATTTACAAGAGTCCTGGCAAGACTTTTGTGGAAACTGGTAAGCCCTCCCCCATGCCATGCTGTGAGTGATGCTGACCTGTGGGGAGGATGCATGCTAGGATTGCTTGAGAGTGGGAGCACAGTCCTCCGAAAGGTCTTCATCTTATGCAGTGGGGATCTCTGTCTGTACTTTCCAAACTTTCTCTTTTTTACTTTCACTTCACTCAGTTCCACTTAACTAAATTCACCCTTCAGCCTCACCCTGACAAAAGCCTTGACTTGCACTGATTCAGAGTCCTTCCCACTGTATAAAAAAAGCGATTTTTAAATGTCATAAAATATTCACCAGGAGTAATGATTTTTAATGTTGAAAATCATCTGAGCTCCTGAATAGCAGAGACAAAGTGGACACATGGTACAGCCATCATCAAATGGAAGCAAAATGATTACCTACAATTTAGATGGCATAGCATTAGATCCCTCCCACCAGAGGGAGAGTGAATGTGCCAGCTCTGCATTACTTTACTTCGTAATAACTAATGTGAAACAGAAGACCAAATAAAGCAGTAGGACACAAGGACCCGATCTTCCTGAAATTGCTCTGGGAGGGCACCCACTTAATCTTGACTCCAAAGAAGAAACACCAAAGCAAAGCTAGAACTCTTAGCAAACTAGGGCAAAGGTGGTGAGGTTTTTACATTTGTCTATAATCACTATGCCACGCATTAGATCTCCAGAACTTATTTATCTACTAATTGCAAGAAATGGTCGTCCTTCTTTCTAAAAGTGAAACTGAATAAGGAGTCCTCAGCAATGGTGGCAAAAGGCATATTGAGACTGCGTATTGTGAATCCTTTGTATGCAAGGCTCATCCAATTGCTTTCACTTATTTTGGGGGCAGGTAAATTTAAAATATTATTATAATTCACTTTTTTCCCCTTCTCCCACTCCTTCTCTCTCCCCTCCCCTCTCAAGGTAGAATCAGTATGCTCCCCAGAGATAGGCCATATCTCTGACCCATGAACATTATGACCAAAAGCCCTCATGCTGGAAGCTGATTCTCAACCAGTTCTCCCAGCCTATGAAGGAGGCACAAACAATTGACAAGCTTGCTTGATCAAAAGTTGACATTAAATTTCTCATAGTCTTTGTAACTATTCTTCAGTTTATCTCCTTAAATACACAGTACTGAAGAAATTCATGTTTACTTTTAAATTCACCCTATTTACATTCCATAATGGTTTACATTAATCAACTTCATGCTTATATCCCAGACATTTATTGAGCACCTATTGTGTGCAAAGGACAGACTTAGTGGATTTGAGGAGTATCAAGAGGAAAAGCCCCAGATCCTGCTCTTAAATAATATTGAGTCTATCAACATGCCAAGATCAATCATGGTGATGTTCTCTGAGAAAATGTTTTATGCCCATCCACCACAATTGCAACTGTAGCCACCATTATTTCCAATTCTGTCTAGGTTGGGATAGGAGATGGAGGTGGGGACTTCAGGTATGACTGTGCATCAGAGAATTCTAAAGCAAAAGAACACGTGCAACTAGAGAAAAATTTAGATATCTCCCACCTCCACCCCCTGCTCCCTAGAGACAACATGTTCATATGGACTCCAGAAACAGGTCTAGTGATGCTGTGGTATTTGTTCCAAAGGGAATATTTTTGTGACTTTAGAAATCAAAGGCATTATGATTGTACTTATTGCCTAAATTGAACCATAAAATAATTATGGAAGATGACTCTGAGAATTTTTATAAAACTGTATTTCGCAGGAAAACATCCTTCATAATCATCATTCTGATGAAAGGAGGGAAAATACATTTGAGTAATTCTATGTCACATGGTCTATGTTCACAGATACCTAAAAAGTTTGGGTGAGTTAGGGTTATTCATTTGACAAAAGCAGGTGAACTCCTTTACAAAGTCATGAGAACAGTATTATGACTAAATTTGCATTACATTGGGAAAAGTGGGAAAATAATGATAAATTAAACATCAAGTAAACTCAGATTTTGGTATCACAACTGTCCAGTGAAAAATATCTTTTTTATGAAATTGTATTATGGTTTCTGAAAACATACCAGCTATACCAATATACTACACATTTCCCACCAGCACCACTCTTTCAGAAATTCTTTTCCTGAGAAACTATAATGTTTGGCAATTCTAAGTATCATCTAGAGCTGTGTGCTTGTTTTGGCCAAATGCACAAGTCTACAAAATCAAAGAGCAAAGCATTAATATCCTAAATATGTAGAGAGATTATCAAACTCAGTAAAGACCCAAATAAGTAAGTGGACAAAGGAAATCAAACAGGCACAAAAATGAAAACAAATACCAAACAAACATATATTGTGACCAAAAGAATCAGCAAAATACATTAATCACAGATGAGATGCAAGTTACAATCTATTCATTTAAATGCTAATCCCCAGTACTGGTCAGGGCTTTGAGAAGGATAAGGGACAGAGAAGCTAGTATTCTTTCACATTACTTTTAGAAAGCAGTTTGGAAATATATATGAAGAATCACAAAGGTCTTCATTGCTTTTGACCCAGTAATTCTGTTTCTGGCACTCTTTCCTGAGGAAATAAAAAAAATATGCAGATGAAGATAATTCACAACCTCTCAAAGTTGTGAAGATCTAAATGTTCAACATCAGAGGATAGCCAAGGAAATATTTCAAACCCACTGAAAATCATGGTTTTGAAAAGCGTAGCAACATGGGGGATGGTTCTTGTGGTAGAGCACAACTAAGAATTTCTGTGTGGCTGGTAAGGTAAAGAGAAAAGGAAGGCAGGTGGTGTGTGTGTGTGTGTGTGTGTGTGTGTGTGTGTGTGTGTGTGTGTGTGTGTGTGTGTGTGTGTGTGTTGGGAGGCAGGAGAAAAGCTGGTGAAGAATCCTAGGACCAATTAAAAAGGGTCCTGAATGCAATGGGATGCAAAAGGAAGACAGTGTAGTGCTTAGTTGAAGCTCAAATGTGAATTTGATATGTCCTCCAGAAATAGCAACTTTATATGAAGACTGTAAGGAAAATGCTTATATTCAATTGACATACAGAGTGCAGAATTCACATGCATTGTAAAGATAAATCAGAAAAGTTCAAAGGAAATGCATGCTTAGATAAGCAGATCTTTTCAGCCACCAAACTCATGGAAGCATGTGTTCATACTATTCCATAGGGAGAAATGTTTCAGTTACACCATATAAGAAGTGCAACAGTCAGGAGAATAGGAAGCCAATGATGATTTTTAAGAAATCAAGTAACATATTCTAATTTATGCTTTAAAAGGATACTGGAGGCAGTGTAGTTTAGAGAGGAGAAGCTATAGCATATGTAGGGATGTCAGTGAGGAGACTGTAGGCACTGCACACTTAGAGGGTAGGGCCTTTAGATAAGGGTGACTGATAGTAGTCACAAAGGGGAGGTGAATTTGGCAGAAATGTCAGACACAGAATGGTGATTTTTAATAAACAATTGGACTGGATGTGGGGGAGGTGGTTGAGAAGAAACAGTCAAACAGTATCACTTGCCTACTGGAAAGCTCTCAGACTGCTTTTTCCGGCTTGTAATAGTAAGTTTAAAACACTGAGCCTGGCACTCAAAAGCTGCAAAGACACAGCCTCAACCTACCTGTCTTGTTTCTGATTTACAATGTTACTAGTCAGCAGTCCTTGCCATTCTGCAAATATTCCTTGCCATTGTTCATGCCATTTCATGTGCTTGGAGTTCCTCATGTGTATACTTTGACCAGCTTCAAAATGTAGTTAGCATTCAGCCTGGTCCTCTGTGAGGAATGTCTCATCATCCTTGAGCGGTGAGCTCTCATTTCTTTGAATGCCCAGAGCACTTTGTCTGCATCTCTTTTGTGTTCCACACGTTAGCTTCACCTCAACAGGGAAACCAGTTATCCTATTAACCCATAAGGCAGATCCTGCTACACCACTGCTCACTGTGCGTGCCTCCCATGTCACTCAGGTAAATGCCAAAGTCCCTAGAAATCTCCATTTCTGTGTTTCTTAATCAACCCCAGCTACACACTAAATTCGTATCAGAAACTATTTTTATAAAACCCACACCCAGGCCTCTCTCCAGACCAAGTGAATTGTGTCCTTAGGGGTGCAATTTTTGAAAGCTCCTCAGGTGATTCCAAAGTGAAGTCAGGATTGAAGGAGAACCACAGAGGCCATGGGAGTTAAAGCTGTGAGAATAGTTGATTAAGTGGCTCCTGTTCACTCGGTGAACCAGAAAGCCATTCTAGACCAAGGGTTACCTGTCCCTGAGTCCACACCTTTCTCAAGTTCTAGCTTCTTCCGACAAGGACATCAATACACCAGAGGTGACTCAGAACATAGTCCCCCTGAGAAGCTGTCAGTTTCTGTGATATAAAACCTAATTTTTCTTCTGAGTGAAATTATGAACATAAGTTTATCTGCAGAAAAATCAAACCTTTATTAAAACAACTACTTTTTATTCCAGTTTATCAAAATTATGCTTGGTAGAAAGCCAAATGTGTCAGGGTTGTCCAGTGTATCGGAGGGCAGGGTCAGAAGCCTCTCGCTCAGTGCCGCACTAGCCTCGGGGAAGCACAGTGCAAGCGTACAGCTGCTCCCCTTACCCTTTCAGCAAGGTCTGTCTTGGCCATTGTAGTGCAGGGGGGTGCTTCAGCCTCCTCCCCACATTCTAGGATTCTCTCAAGTGTGTCTTGTACATGAATAGTTGTTTTACACAGTTCTTCTTGTGAGCAGGGAGTGAAGTCAGGAACAACCTGTTACCATTGTGGCGATGTCACTCCCACAATCAGAGTCTAAGAAGCATTTCACAAAATGAGGCAGTGGAAATGGAGGGTATAGGGGCCAACATAAGCCAAATATGTTAAGTACTAGGTACAGGAGGTTTAGTATAGAAGTAGCATGTAGAAGAGCTATTTAGGGGGATGAATATCATCAAACAGAATAGCAGTCTCCAAACTTGAGCGCGCATCAGAATCACTGGCGGGCTTGTTAAAACCCGCTTGCTGGGCTCTATCCATAGAGTTTCTGATTCAATAGCAAATCTGCATTTCTAACAAGTTCCGAGGTGAAGCTGCTGCTGCTGCAGCTGGACCCAGCTCTGACAGGGTTACAACCTGTACTGGTTAAGAACCACTCGTGCAGTATGAGTGTTAAAAAATGTCCTGCAAACATAAGTGGAGGAAGCAAATATTCTTCAATGAAATAGGTAATAAGTATTTTCCATTGGTTCTACTAGGCATCAATGAGAGCCATACCCGGGAGTATGACAATCAATGACGGTGAAAGGACTTTTGATCATGTCACATGAGGAAATTGTGAAGGAATAGGACCATATAACTTGGAAAAGGTAAGATTTAGGTAAGATACAATAGTGTTGCTCTCTTTGAATCTCTAGAGGGCTATTACTTGGATAAGACAGATTTGTTCTGGGTACTGTCAAGGAGTAGAAATAGAATCTAAGAGACATCTAAGAGACAGACTTCAGTCTGAAGTAAGGCAGATATTTCTAGCACATAGAACTGTCCTGAGTTACACTGAATTGCTTCCCAAAATGTTGAGCTTCTACCACTTGAGATATTCAAGCACAGACCAAAAGGCATTCAGACACCTTGCATGGAATTGGAAATAATGGCCTCTGTGGCACCTTCAAATCTGAGAAATCCTGTGAGTATATTAATATAGTTGCCTTTAGGTACACAGTCTGGCCAACATGAAACTACTGCATTTGGAAAAATAAGAACAAAGTAATGGATTGTATCCAAAACAGGGTATCACCAATCACGGTTGAAAATGAGACTACAGGTACTT
Source organism: Manis javanica (assembly GCF_040802235.1). Lineage (NCBI taxonomy): Eukaryota > Metazoa > Chordata > Mammalia > Pholidota > Manidae > Manis > Manis javanica. The sequence goes on from NC_133174.1 coordinate 132,859,541, forward strand.
AAGAAAACACTGTAATCAATACAATTCAAAACTGAAGGGAGAAAGTGGTATCATGGCAAAACCCAGACAGACTGCAAGGCAGGAGGGAAAGGGAAAGCTACAGGGGAAATACAAAGTCCATATAGAAGTTGGAGGAAATGCAGGCAAAAAACCAAGACAGATAAAAACTCACTCTTTCCATGGAAATTTACCATCCACAACAAATATTTTATCTCCATTCTGACATCTGATATTAACTGCAGTTATGTATGAGCCCAAATTTCATGTCAACGATCTGGGAATTGATTAGAGTTAAAAAAAACTCATGAGTATGGTAGGTCAAATAAATACCTGTGTCATCAGTGCTGAAGTAGTAAATCAGTCTGAAGGGGAAAAAAGAAAAAAAAATAGCATGATATAGAAAGCTGTCTCTGTAAAACTACTACTTAACTAATCTGGAGACCCAGCTCTGAGATGATTACAAATATTTAGGGATACAGGCTCCATATGACGTCTTGGGCAAAATGGTGATATTTCACCCTATACCACTTTCTGTTTCAAAGGTAAGCTCTTTGCCCTCTTCCCACTCTTAGCGTTTTAGTCCTCTGGGTCTTGCCATTCAGCCCTGATTTTCTAACCGAAAAAAAGCTGTAATACCAGGTACTGATACTCCATTTTGAATGAAGGAATGTGAATGTGTTATGATACTTACAGATGTATTTCCCTTATAAACTTTATGCCATTATTAACAGACTTAAAGGCATCAGAGGCAAATGTGGGAACAATTTGGGGCAGATAGAGGTCTTTCTTTAGGGTCACTAAGAAAACAGCCTACTCTTCCCTTCCGTAATCAACCTGACAGCAACAAGGACCACATCAAAAGCATTGGGGAAAACTTACTGGAGTCAGATCCAACATAAATCACTTCAATTTGGAAAATAACACAAATATTGAGTACTATGTCTTCTGGAATAAAATTTAAAAATGCATGTAGGTGCCATTTTCCAATAGCAATTGATGCTATTCCAGTTGTTAAACTGTTTGGATTCAGTTGGCTAGCTAGCTCACCTGTTGTTGAGAAGGTCACTGGTAGATCAATATATTGGGTTCATTGCCTATGGACAACAATAACCACAGACGGTTAGAGGTGGAAGGACCATTAGAAACCATATAGCTCAAATTCTTATTGTCTAGATATTGAAAATACAGGCCTTATAGTAGGAAAAGAATTGCCAATTTAATTCATAGCATGAGTGAGTAGAAGAGCTGGAATAAGAATACTGCATTGTGCTAACTTAGTCATATTTTGCATTCTTAAGTGGCACCCATACACCTGACTAGAGGGTGACCAACCGTCCTGGTCTGCCAAAATCTTCCAAGTTTTAAAATTGAAAATCCCCTGTGTTAGACAAAGCCTCAGTCCCAGGGAAACTGGAATGCTTAGCCACTCTACCTGACCAGCTTTTCCAAAATACATGCCAAGAGATCAAAGATGACTGTTCCAGACTGTACAAATATACCTCACAGATGTACCAGTGATAATGCTGACGCCAAATTCTACGGGGTCAGAAGCTCATATCCTCATCTTTCTAGTCTTTCTCTTCCTCCTCCTGTTCTTCTTCCTTTCTAAAATCTGTTTAACAATTTATTTATTTTAAAGAATAAGAATTCATAGTATGAACGAGGCCTTGTACTAAATGTTGAGAATTCAACAGTGAACAAAGCAGAAATTCCCTGATCTTATGGAGCTTACATTCTGATTGATGAGATAGGCCAAAAAAAACACAACTTAGTGAAATAGATAACCTATCAGCTGATGGTAATTAATTGATATGGAGAAAAACAAAGCAGGGAAGTGGGGGGGGGGAGTGGTGTTTGTGGGGACGCTGCTATTTTAGATCAGGTCATTAGGGAAGGTCTCTGATGAGATGTGGCTTTATAATTTACAAAGTCCTTTTCTACATTATTTCAGCTACACAAGCATTTTAAAAGAGCACCATTATCACATTAAACCTCAATTCATATCCCCATTTACTTTGCTAGAGTCCTTCACTGCAGCAGCCAAATATTTTAATTCCTCCTCTGAATTCATACATCTACTATTCTGGTAGTGGCATTCGATTTGTGGGGCATTTCCACAAAGGTAACTGGGAGCTTTCTAAAATCCCAAAGGGCCATAGCAGTTGCAATGCGTATTACCAACGACTTCTAAAAACAAAATTTGTATTATATCTCCAGGTGTTATAGAAAAATAAAAATTAAGTTCTACTGAATGACAGTACAGAACAAAGTATCTGGGAACAGAGTATACATTTAATAAATATTTGTGGAATAAATGAATGGATGTATAGGAATTCAAAATCAAACTTTGATTTTTATTCAAATGTCACTTTCTCAGTGAAGCCCACAGTGATTTCCCTATTTATAATTTCAACCCCTCTCCTACACTATCCTGCTTCCCAGCTACATCTTTCTCCACACAACTTATCATTATCTTAACTCCTTCATACATTATTTATTTTATCATCTTTCTCCTCTCATCAGAATGTGCATCCCATGAGGACATTGCATCCCAAACAGAGTATCACCAATCATCGTTGAAAATGAGACTACAGTTACTTAAGAAAAAGCTATAGTCAATGCAATTCAAAACTGAAGGGAGAAAGTGGTATCACGGCAAAACCCGGACAGACTGCAAGGCTGTTTTATTCACTGTTACATCATCAAACCGCAAGACTGATGCCTAGAAAACAGCCTCTCAAAAAATATTCGATGTGTAAAAGAATCCATGGGTTTTTGTCAAATTCATCCATCCCCTCTTCTCTAAATCAACTGCCAGCCCTTTCACCATCTCTCACAGGGTTGATTATGATGGACTCCTAATTGATCTTTCTCTCACCTCTCCAAAGGAGTTTCTACATGACAGTCAAAATAATCCTTCTGAAATGAAGGATTTATTATGCTCTTTTGTGACTTAAAATTCTTAGGATGATGTGCAAACTGCTTCTAATCTATAAGACCCAACTGGAGATAGCTTCCACCTCTCTCTTTAGCCACACCTCCCCTCCTTTACCTACACAAATTTCAACTTCTATTCCTCATGACCTAAGCTAGCCCCGTTGAGCATAATGTCTGCAAGATTTTCCCAAAGTAAATGGAAGCTCCTTTCTTCCACTTTCTCAGGCCATTCATAGACCTTGGAAGCCTCCGTTTGCACATACACATCTAATGCCTCAGCAAACCATGTTGCCCCTGCCTTCAACATATCCCCAGATCTAACCACTTCCCAATGCCTCCACCATGAACACGCCGGATGATGTCACCACCACCCCTCGTCAGCTTCCACTCCGCCTGCCCAACTGGTCTCTCAACCACAGAGCAGTCACAGTAACCTTTCACAATACAACTTAGACATTCTCATGCCTTGCTCTTAACACTCTAATAGCAACCATCTCACTTTAAATAAAACCCAAAATCGTTCCCGTGGCCTCATCTGCAACATCACTGCCTGCCACCATTTTCCCTTTCTGAGCTCCACTCACAGTGGCAACCATATTTTAGATCTTAGTGCAATTCCTGCTTTAGGACCTTGAACTTGCCAGCTGTTCCCTCTACACTGCTTGCTCTCTTAACTTCATTCAAGTATCTGCGCAAATGCCACCACCTCAGAAACTGCACTTTGAAAGATGCTCCCCATTCTCTATCCTCTTAGCTTGCTTTATTTTTCTTCATAGCACTTACTACCATCTGACATTGTAAATTTATTCATGATTTGTTTACTTTCTGATCTGTCACTAAAATGCAAGCTTACAGGGAGGGAGGGGACAGTTGTGTTCACTGCTCTATCCCTAGGTAGCTTGGGTAGTGCCTAGAACACAACAGGAGATCAATCAATATCTGTTCAGTGAAGGAATGCTTTCCTTTCTTTGCATATGTTATTTACTCAGATTAAAATGCCTTTCTTCACATTTTGTGAACTAAGCAAAGGATTTTTCAAGGCCTAGCTCAATTTTGTCTTCTTCTGTAAGGTACCTCACTATTCTTTCTGCATCCCCCTTACCCCACCTCAGGAAAAATTAATTGATCTTCTTCCTAACTTGACTTTTATTTTATCCTTATCTTAACAGCACTCGAGCTATAGTAATGTACCATTTTTTTTCTTTCTTAATCTGAGCCACTTACTCCCTTCCCAGTCTGGTAGCCCCTTTAGGGCAGAGAATACATATTTTTTTTTATAGTCCCCTATTTCCTCTGCAGGACTGCCTACATAATTTGTAAGGCCCCACGCAAAGCAAAAATGTGGGGCACCTTCAAAAATTAAAGATGGCAACAGCAGAACTGGCACCAAGCATGGGTTCCTTCTACACCTGGGGCCATATGTGACTGCACAGGTGGTGCACCCAGAAGGCTGCCCAGCTCCTCTGGCAATCAGAGGAGATCTTTCAGTTTTCTCTTCACAAGTTGGTGCATCTCTGAGGCCTTCCCTGCCCCCATCACAAAGTTACAGGCAGAGGTAGCTGTGTCTTCCTCAGAATTTTCGCATCCTTCAATGCTTACCTTTATGAGAATGTATCATACCACATGGTAGTTTTGTGTTTACTTCTCATTGTTAGCTTCCTAGAAGTTTTATCAGACAGCAATTCTGAGTCACCACAGAGCTTGACACCTCGGTACTCAAAAAATGCTTGTCCATCAAGTGAACTCTACTGGAAAACATAGCCCACCATTGTAATTCATATGAAACAACTGTCCTAATATTGCTGGGCCCAGGGTACTTGACATAAAGTACTACATTTTCAAAAGACAATTTTGAAATGCCTTCATTCCAGCATTCTGGAGATGATGACACCAAGCCTTTGAACTTTGTGGATCCCAGATGAACTGGTCTGTGCCATATGTACGTTGATGAATTTTAAAATAGCACCAGCTAAAATACTGACATGTGACATTTGGGGTGGGAATTGGAAAGGAATTTAGAAAGAAAACAAGTCAAGTCCATTCCCCACTGATATCTAATGCCGGACCACCTCCCTTGGCAGCCTCTGACACAATAACTTCTATCTTCTTTCCTTTTCCCTTTAGTCTATGTTCTTATCTTTGTTTTCTGTGAATCACAGGAGAGACTTTTCTAGTCTCCTATAGTTTTATTATCTAGTAAAATAAGTGCTCTGAACATAATTGCATTATCTTCTTAAAGATAAACAGTTGTTAAAATTCAGAATCTAATTGGATAATTAAAATTTCAAGAAAACATGACAGCAATTCTCTTTGTATACACTGTCTTTAAAATGATGCTTCCCAATCTTATGTTCACTGTTTGTGGAATTTAGTTCTAAGCAGAGCCACTATTGTGACTTGTTAGTTTATGCGGAAATGTAGTGAAAGGCCCTATCACCAGAGAACATTATTAATTCATAGGGCAGCATCCCTGAGTAAAGCTCTAAGTGGATTCTCACATTTAAACACCACACCAGAGCATTTCTAAAACATGGCATGTAATAGAAACCTGCTGCTGCCTCCACTAGTTGAACTGCCTTGCACATGTCTAAGAATTTTGTTACCCTGATTTTGCTATTTTGAAGCTCCTGGATTTAATTTGAGTAGCTAGTTTGATAATTTAGAAATTATCTAAACAGTTCATCATAGGGCATGAAAACACAAAATGAGAGACTCAAAGCTGGACTGACCCATTCTATTCCAATTATCCACCAGGACAAGGGGGTTTTCTATAGCATCCATACAGATAGAAAGGAACTGACATAATCTGAAAAAGGTTATCTATTAAGCATCTGTGCTAAACATTATTATTCATGATGTGACATCTGAAGCATTCTCCTTAAACTCTGGAAGGAGACAGAGAGGTTCACCAGCACCACTTGTATCCTAGTGTGTATGTAGGATCTAGCCAGTACAGTGAGACAAGGGAAAAAAAATCAAAGGTGTAAGAATTGGAGAGGAAGAAACAGAAGTGTCATTATTTGCAACTGTCTACAAAGAAAAGCAAAATTTACCTCGAATTTTGAAGTATAATGAGAATTAATGAGAATGATTATGAGAAATATGTGAAATAGTGAGAATTTAATATAGAAGCTATATATAAAATCAATGTGTAATATTCACAAGAAGAAGTATACACATTTACAATAGCATCTATTCTGAGTCCGGTGTTATCAGCACTTTAGCTATATTAACTAACTTCAGTAATCACAACAACCCCATGAACTAGAATTCCTATTTTACACTTTAGGAAACAGAGGCACAGAGAATTTTGGTAATTTAAACAAATGTACACACTAACAGTGGCAGAGCCAGGAAACAAACCTAGGTAGGCTACCTTCAGTGTCCAAGCTCAGTCATATAGAGGTCGGAGGAAATGCAAACAACCAAGACAGGTAAAAACTCACTCTTCCCCTGGAAATTTACCATCCACAACAAATATTTTATCTCCATTCTGACATCTGATATCAACTGCAGTTATGTATGAGCCCAAATTTGATATCAGCAATCTGGGAATTGATTAGAATTAAGAAAACTCATGAGTATTATAGGTCAAATAAATACCTGTGTCATCAGTGCTGAAGTAGTAAATAAGCAATATAAGTTGAGTGTTCACACTTTACTATGTAGCTGTAGCTATTAGGGCAGTATGGCACTGGCAGAGGGACAGAGACACTGACTCATGGAACAAAACCAAAGGCCCAGAAGGAGACCCAGCTCCCACCCCCGCTGGAGGCTTTTACCCACACTTTTTTTCCCCTCTTCACCTTGGCCTCTTAGCCCTTCACTTTCTCATGACCTTTCAGGTCTTTACTCATCTTTCCCTTCTCTGCTTCCTTTTGTCTATAGCACTTACCACCATCTGCTATACTATATGTTTTAGTAATTGGCTTTATTTACTTTCATCCTCAAAACGAACGAGAGCTCCATCTCTTATTCACTGCAGCGTCTTCAGTGCCTCGAACAGTGCCCGGCACAGAGTAGTAAGTTAAATAACTTATTTATGGAGGTAAGGGATGCAGGAGTGAGTGAGCTTCCTGACTTGTTTATAAAGCCTCTAGTCTCTCTCAAACCACACTCTGTCCAGCCTGCTCTTGGATATGATTCTGAACTTTCTTCAAAGCAGCTGTGTCTAGATACCTTATTAGGATATTACTTTGTGTTTTGTTATTGTTGTCAAAATACTTTTGAAAGAGTGGGATGTGGGGCAGTAGACTTCCTCTTCCCTTCTAGATTCTTGGCTCGTGTAAGAACCAAATTAACATAAGACAGAATAACAAGAGAAAACCAAATGCAGGGAAGCTCCACAGACATTAAGACCCCAAAGCAGGCAGGCAATTGAGGCTTCCAGACCACCCAGAGCTAAAGAGAACGGGGCTTGTCTGGAGTGTCAAAGGGAAGAAAGAAAATTCATAGGAAGGTGAGAAGGGCATATGTTTGGGGGAAAAAGAAATGTTTGCTGCACCATGCAGATAAGCCTTTGTGATACAAAAAGTCATCTCAGATGATAGCTCTCTTCCTGGTCCAGGCTCCCTATCTGAATTATTTTAGGCAGTTCAGGGAGAGGTAATAAGCTTTTCTGAGTTGGCTGGGTCTTAATTGTCTTCAGCTCAGCCCAAGCCACATGCCAAGGCGGCACATGCTGGGGTGGGGTTGTGTATTCTGCTCCCCGCCCCACATGCCCATCAGGAAGACAGACACTTCCTCCCCCAGCCTAAGAAGGTAGTCAAACGCTTTGTGCTTTGGTGTTTGCTTTGAAGGGGAGCAGAGTTTGCCACCCTAACATATGTCTCTTTGGCATTAGGATTATTTGGGGCTGGTTATTTTGAGAAACTGCAGACACAGGGGAAGCTCTTAAACAGAGTAGAAGTTATCCTTTTGTAAGGGGTGTTTGCATGTGTAAAGGAGATCTGCACTTGTGAGGGGTCTCCCTCCCTGTCCCAGGAAAAGGAGAACTCTTTAGTCTCTAGAATTTTTATCAGTGGTGAAATCAAGGGCCTAAATTTGTATAACAACCTTACCCTTATTTACTGGGCTTTTCTTGGTCACAGCCTATAACTGGCTCCCCACCGCAAACATCTTTTGTCTTTAGAGATGGTATTTAAGGTCCATTGGGCCATTTCAAGGAGTTACTCAGTTTTCCTGCCTCTCTCCCAGGTATCTAGGAGGGATACATGTTATTAAACTTTTGCTTGCTTTTCTCCAGATAATCTGTCTTTTTATTACAGGGGAGTCACAGCCAAGAACCTAGAAGAACAGACGGAGATTTCGTTTTCCTCTTTTCCTCCCCTAAAGCTTCTCTGTTCAATGAGCTGACAATTTTGTTTCTGTGTCCACCAGAGTCAACATCCAAAGTTATGTAAGACCTGGAAGACACTCACACACACAGGCTTTCCTTTAGGAATTTGTAGCCACTGGGAGAGACTGTTGAGACCAAAGCCCTTTTATCTAGGAGAGAGGGGTGAGCTTTCCAGAGAAGAGGAGGAAACAAGCACATCATTGTTTCCATATCCTCCCGTACACAGCATACTCCACAGCGCTTTAGAGAGGATATTAACTAAAGTACAGTCCATATACACGGAGATCTAAATCAACTACAGGGGAAATTATTTTTCCTGCAAACTTTGAAGTTGATTTTTCAAATAGATGTTGAATACATGTGGGTCTGTTCCCTATAACACTTGTTTCAGTATTAATTAGTGAAACACAATTTTATATTATAATGAAAACGAAGGTAAAAAAATAAATTAATTGAAAAACAGAGAACCTATACAAGTTAGAAAACCTTAAATTCTTTCCCTCTTTGCAAGGGACAGGGGGTGCTCAAAGCCAGATTTAATTTTATTTTAGTTGAAACTAAATTTTGTGCTGTTTTGTGCAATAGGAGTTACAGAGCACACTTATGCTTGCATCACAAACCTGACCACTGCTCGAAATACTCTGATGATTTCCCACTGTCCTCAAGATAAAGCCCCAAATTACTAGTGCAGCAAACATTCCCCTTCTTGATCAGGACCCTAAAAGTCTTCACCCCTCACAGTGCCCCTTGTATTCAGTATGTAATCATACCTGCAGCTTTCCACCCAAGCCATCTTCTCTCACTTCTCACCTTTGTTCATGTGGCTCTGATGCCTGGGACAGACTACCCACTTTCTTGTTCTTTGCAAGAGGAACTTACTCATCCTTCAAGTCTCTGCTCCAGGGAGGCTTTTCTTAGCACCCTACCCCCATGGGAGGCTGTCTTGCCAGTGGGTTTCAGCCCCGGGCAATTTCACTATGGATTCAGGGTGACCAAAGAAAATGACAGCAAAACATTCTTGGGATGAAAGTGTTATACCCAACTTTATTTCCAGGTGGCAGGTCAGTCACTAAAATCCCATTCATTCAGAGCGAGTCTGCATGCAGCAAGCGGTCTTTGCCTCTGGGCCCCTCTGTCCTCACAGCCATCCTCTGGGCCTCTGTCCTTGGTGCTGCCACCACTCCAGCCTCTGCTCTGCTCTCCTGCAGCCTTGCAGCCCTGCCACTGTGTCATGCCCAGAGCACTGGGTGGAGCCCTTTTTATAGAGTCAACAGTGATGTATTGCCCACAGGTGTGCAGTGAGCTAGTCAACCAGGGCCAGGTGAGAATCCTGGCCACAGGAACTCTCACTTTATCCACATTCCACCCCTCCAGGATTCTCTCCTCTCAATCTATGCACCCTTAGTCCTCTGTAATGGTCCCTGTGCAAGGAAGTTCGAACATTGTTCTCCAGCCTCTCCAGCAAAAAGTCTTACAGATACACAGGCCAGACTTGTGGCTCTGTCTCCGACCTCTGCCTCTTTGGTCTTAATGGCTGGACCTGCTGCTCTGGTTTCAGCTGTTGCCATAGCTCCAGTAAGATCCTACTTGGCTTCCCATCTAATTTCCTTCCATCTACTCCTGCTCATATCAAATCAATCCATATCTAGGTCCTCGTAACCCTCACGAGGCCCCTGAAATTCCTTCTGTGAGTAACAAGTCTTATTTCTTTCCGGGTTCTTGTTGCTTCAGCTACTGTAACATGTTACCTCACATGTTGTAATCGCTGCCTCAAGGCGGGCTGCACTGTCTGGGAAGACAGTTCTCCCATCTCTGATCCCGACAGAACAATTCCACCCACCCCTAAATCCCATAGCCACCGGCTCAGCCTGAGTATAGGGTTGGACCATAGAGTGCTCCACGACCTGGGGAGGGGGCTGCTCCTCTCCTTGGGGAACTTTCAGCTGCTGGGTCTTTATTTTCTTTACAACCAGTGGGCGTGCTTTCAATACAAGAGGCACCAGTGCCTCTGGCACCACCCCCTTCATCCTTCCCCAGCTCCTCCATTTCTGGGGCTAATGGCACCTTTCTGTCCACTCCCCCAAGTGCCTCCTCTGCTATAGTGCCTCACAATGCCAGCTCAGTCTTCAGAAGGTCTCTTACCTTCAGCTCAATGCTTCGCAGCTGACGTTCTCGTGCCACCTCCGCCTGTGCTTCCCTCAGGAGTTCATCCTTTTCCTTGATGGCCTCTTCCTCCTTCAGAGCACCTGGCAGCACTGCCATCTCGTCTGCAATGGCACCTTGCTGCTCTCGTGCTGCCTCCTCCCGCATCAATACCATTTCCCTCCTCAGGGAATCTACTGAAGTTTGCAGCTTACGTTCTCGTGCCACCATTTCTTGGGTCTCCTCTGTGTTGACCTTTTTAAGACTGTGAGAAGCAGCCAACCCACAGTCCCCACTGCCTCATGGGCACTCTGCTTCTCAAAGGATCTGCTTACTATATCAAGAGCCTCCCCTACTGCCTCAGGTGTCACCTCCACTTTGCCTCCAGTCCTGGGCTGGGGCCCAGTCCTCTAGGAGGCAAGCCACCTCAGACCACATACCCACTGGGGGAGGATCCACTGTTTCCCCATTCAAACGGCTGGCCTGCTGAAGCACCCCTCCCATAAGGGCAGCCTGTCTTTTTCCTTGGTCAATAATGAACCCTGCCGACAGGTGTGCAGTGATCTAGTCAGCCATGGCCAGGTGAGAATCCTGGCCATAAGAACTCTCATTTTATCCACAAAGGCCATGCTGACACCCTTCTCTGCACTTGCACAGCCCCCTAAGCTGGTCCATCACAATGCTCAGCACACTTGTGTAACTGTCTATGTATATGTCTGTCATCCTCACGAGGCTGTGAGCTCCAGAAGAGCAAAGGTTGTCTTACTCTATTATCCACAAGGTCTGGCATATAGGAGCTGCTTAATAAATACTTGTTGGATGGATGAATGAAGTAGTGATGGAAGGTAGAGACAGGAGACAAGCACCATGAATAATTTTCCAAAAAGCTGAAATATAAACACTATACTAAGAGCAAAGAGGAGTCCATTTTAAGGCTGAGATTGCATTTTAAAAACCAGGAAGTTTGGAAGTAAGAATTTTAATGTATTCTTTAAAAAATAGAAAATAACTCAACCCACCTTGGGGGTAGGGTTCCCAGAGGGAAGCTGATATCCTGGAGAGGAGCTGAGCAATTTCTTGTGCTAAGTGAAATTTGCAGAATTACCTGGAGGAGTGATAATAGAAGAGAAGAGACATGTCTCTCACTGGAGATAAGCATTTTGAGAGCACTTTGCAAGTTTATACCCCCTGCCCCTTTGTCACATTTCTAAAAATGCTTAAAAGACAGAACTCCCAGCCTTTCAGCACACCTCTCCTCTCTGAGGATGCACACACTTTTCCTCTCTTTAAGTGCATAACTTTAAATAAAGTTTTCTCACTGTTCAGCTTTATTGCGTTTTGTCTCTGTGCTTTTTCCAGTGGTGTCTTTGTTTCTTTGCTATTTCATTTTATTTCCAATTCTTCACTTAGTCTCTGTTTTCCTCCTGATAAGTAGGGAGGGGTTTGCTGAGAGCTAAGATTTGGGCCTTCAAGTGCCCATTGCCTGGGTGACCCAGGGAACTGCAGCTGCAGTAGATTGTGTGAAAATCTCCCTTGTTTGGGAAGTTCTCACAATATAACCTCACTCCATCCCGTGCTCTGCAGCTCCCCAAATCCTGGGGTGGTAGAGGCTTGTCCCCATGCCATGCAGATCCAAGCAGATGCAGGATGATGCCAGGTCACACTGACTTTAGGAGTTAGCAAAGGAATCTTCCCTAAACCTCTGCACTTTCCTGCTCTCAGCTGCCTACACAGCAGCTGCCATTCATTTCTACTCTCACTTTAATGAATTCCTTCCTTACGACACTCATCTGTCCTGCTCGAGAATTCTCTCGTTCAGAGCCAAGAACCCTCCCCGACCCAGGCTGAAGTTTCTCCTAGTGCTTCACCTAGTGCTCAGGGAGAGACCTCCCCAGACACAGCTGCCCGGCAACAGTAGGACTTGCTTCTAAGAGGACCTATTAAACTATGGACGGAAACACCTCTGAGGGTGGTGGCCTCCTCATAGCTGGGGTATCCAAGTGGACCATATTTTACTACCAGTCTGAGAGGCTGTTACCAGGACATATATTTCAAGTAAGGGTTAAGCAAGGTGACTTATTGGTCCTTTCCAACTCTGACTTGAAGCAAAGTAAATCTCAGCAATGCCAAAAAAAAAGAAGTAATTCTGTCACTTCAATTCAATCCATCATGGTTGAGTTCAAATTTGTGTTGTTTAATTTGTATCTAATATAAGCCCCTGCTATTGGCTAGACACCTTCACACCCATTATCTCATTTCACCCTCAGTGTTATATGAAGCACATATTGCCATCTTCATCCTATAGATCAGGAAACTAAAGCTCAGAAAGGTAGTAATCACAGAGCCAAGATTCAGATTTCGATTTGTTTGACTCAGAGTTCATAGACCTTTCCATTATATCCCACTTAAATGATCCCACACAGAGCAAAGACTACAAGGAAAGGTGTACGAATAAAATGTAGGTCAGAGATACTTGGAAAGAAAGTAGCCTAAAGGAAAATCGGTGAAATAAACCTAAATATTTGGTAACTTCTCCTTGTCCTGCTTTCCAAGGATCCCTTTATGTTTCTCTTTTACCCTCAGAATAGTACTGGGCTTCCTTAATAACTGAAATGAAGTCATTCACTGCAGAAAAACAAATGAACTCATTACTATTAACATTAATTTGTGCCAGTGTTCAAAGAAATCATCAAGCCTGCATGGGAATTTGAGAAGCTGCTTCAGGAATCGGTGAAAAATAAAACATGGAAACATATGAATGGAAAACCATTGTCCTATTTGACAAATCTGGCTATATTTTGGGTTTTCTCTATGGGGTTTTAGGGATACTTCTTTAGGCAAAATGTATCACAAATTATGCATGCTCTGCTTCAGAAATTAATGATCAGAACTATGAATACTGCAATGATGAGAATTTCAACTCTCCAAGCAATATTTCCTCTTTGTTTACAAATATATGCAGAAAACACACTGATAATAACTTTTTCTTTTTTATCTTATGACACTGGAAAACAACTTTACTAATTTTTTTAGAAAAGGAAGAATTTTTCATTTTCATTTAACTTTTCCTCCAACATCACCCATGAAAATAATTATGAGGGAAACATAGTTACACCTGTTGTTGATCATTTTTCCTTTTTCACCTCTTTTTCCCTTTGGCCAGGAAATGAAAGATAAACTAATAATGAAGGAAATGGAAATGTTAGGCAGGAAAATAGATATGAGTGGGGTGGAGAGAGAATAAGGCCAGTAAAGCCCACTAAAAGGTACTCAAAGAGTTAACTGGTTAAAACTATAGAGCCAAAAAGACTCCCAGAGTCAATGAATTAATCAGTTGAAGCTCCATAGGCCAGGAATGACTTGGAATGTTCAGATACTCCCCAAAGAAAAGTATCTGAGCACAGCCCATGTCTTCATCATATCAATTAGATTCTGCAATTGTACGACTGACGTTAGCCTGCTAAAAGGTTCAGCTTATTCTTTAACCTAACCTATATGCTGTTTTTTCTTCCTCCAGCCCCTAATCAAGTAATTTGCAACCTGGGCAGGCTACAATAATCATGATTAATTTAGAAAACAACCCTAGATATATACAGCATAGTAAAAACATTAAAGATTCCATCTTAAAACTAAGATTGCATTTTAAAACCCTGGAAGTTTAAAAGTAAGATTCTTAACATATTCTTTAGCAAACAGACAATAACTCAGCCCATCTTGGCAGGGAAGGCAATGTTAACTGTTATGTTCCCATAGGGAAGCTGCTCTCCTGGGAAGGAATCAGATCAGTAAATTTCTTTGTTGATTTTGCAGAATTACCTAGAGACTGATAATAGAAGAGAAGAGATGAACTGTCTCTCATCAAAGATAAACATCTTGAGAGCACTTAACAAGTCTACACACACTAGCCCTTTGTTACATTCCTAAAAAATCTTTAAAAGTGGGAACCCCCCATCTTTCAGTGTCCCTCTTCTTGGAGGATGCCTGTACTTTTTCTCAACTTTTCAGGGTGCCTCGCCTCTCTGAGGACAGCTGCACTTCCTCTCTCCTTAAATAAAACTTAAATGTTTCAGTGCACCTCTTCTCTGAGATTGTCCATACTCCCCTCTCTTCGAGTGTATACCCTTTTGCTTTAAAAAAACTTCTCACTGCTCAACTTACAACTTTTGTAGCTGTGCTTTTCCAGTGGTAAGGGCCTCTGTTACTTTGCTAGTTCATTCTAATTCTCAGGATTTAAGGTCAAATCTTCACTCTCTCTGTCCTATTTCAGATAAGTAGGGAGAGGTTGCTGAGACCTCAGATCTGGGCTTGCACATTACTGTCATCTGGGTGACTGGGAAGGAACTGCAGCTATATGACATGCTCTTTAATAGCCTGCCTGAAAGTCTTCTTTCTTTGCCTCTAGGAAGTTCACAGAACATAATCTCACTCCATCCAATGCTCTGTGGCTCCCCCAAATCCTGGGGTTGTAGGGACTCAGTTTCCATGTGGTGCAGATCCAAGTGGACACTGGATACCATGTGACACTGACTTAAGGCATTAGTAAGCAGGGGATGTGCCCCATGCTGAGTAGCAGTTCAATGACTTCCTTTGTAACTCTATTCTGTCATTACCTAACACTCTTGCTTTAATGAATTCCTTCCTCACCTTGTACTCAGACTTCCCTGCAACCTCAAACTGAACTCCTCCCAACATATTTAAATCTTTTCAACCTTTCAGGGTGCCTCCTCTCTGAGGTCACCCACACTTTCTCTTTAAGTGCATAACTTTAAATAAAACTTTTACTCTGCTTCCCTACTGTGTCTCTGCCCTTCATTTCTTTGTTGCAGCAGGGACAAGAACCGAGGAAAATAAACAACTACCCCTCTAACAAAAACATGTCTGTCCATCTAAAGCATTTGTATTTTTATAGGACATAGATCATCTTCATCAAAAATGTAAAAGTTTAATGTTCTATTTGAAACATTTATTTCAAACAAAACTTTATATTAATTTTTACCCCTCAAAAATAGCTATAGCATGATTATTAATTTCTATGGAAGGAGAAAAGTGTACATGAAGGACAACTCATAAAATGATGTACTGAGTGACAAAAATTTTACTTTAATGTTAAAACTTTGTTTTTGCCTTTCCAAAATATTAGAACTATGTTCAAATACTAGCTGGATGAAGGGTGCTGAAGGGAAGCAGAATGTTACCTCTTTGGCATATTAATAATTTTGAGTTGGTTAATTTTAACAAACAGTAGACACAGTAGAAGCTCTGAAAACCATGTAGAAGTGACCCTTTTGTAAGGGACATTTACATGTATAAGGAAAATCACCATGATTGTAAGGGTGTCTCCCTTTCTGCACCAGCAAGAAAAGAATGGCTCTAATCTCTAGAAACTCTAATCAATGGAGAAGACAAGGAGTTAAATCTGCATAACAACCTTACCCATATTTACTTTGCCTTTCCCAATCACCTCCCAACTGGCTCCCCAACCCACATCTTATTTTGTCTTTAGCTGGAGATGGTATTTAAAGGAGGTGGCTTGGGCCATTTTGGGGAGTTACCGCATTATCCTGGGTCCCTGCCATGTATACAGGAGGGATACATGTTATTAGACTTCTGTTTATTTTCTCCTGTTAATTTGTATTTTTATTACAGGGGGACTTTCAGTCAAGAACCTAAAAGGATAGAGGGAAAATTATTTTTTCTCCCCTACACAGCCTCAGTTTTTCACATGATAAAGTGGGGATGGTAGTGTCTACTTAATGGTTATTATATGGATTGTATGAGATAATTAAGCACTTAGTTGGTCTGCTTTCTTTGCTGTGATTATATTTTCTCTGGTGACATCTGTTTAGTTTTAGGAGTGCTCCCGTCTAGAACAGTCCCTCTAAAATACCCTGTAAAGGTGGTTTGTGGGAGGCAAATTCCCTCAACTTTTGCTTGTCTGGGAATTGTTTAATCCCTCCATCATATTTAAATGATAATCATGCTGGATACAGTAGCCTTGGTTCAAGGCCCTTCTGTTTCATTGCATTAAATATATATATCATGCCATTCTCTTCTGGTCTGTAAGGTTTCTGTTGAGAAGTCTGATGATAGCCTGATGGGTTTTCCTTTATAGGTGACCTTTTTCTCTCTAGCTGCCTTTAAAACTCTTTCCTTGTCCTTGATCTTTGCCATTTTAATTATTATGTGTCTTGGTGTTGTCCCCCTTGGGTCCTTTCTGTTGGGAGTTCTGTGTATTTACATGGTCTGTTCAATTATTTCCTCCCCCAGTTTGGGGAAGTTTTCAGCAATTATTTCTTCAAAGACACTTTCTATCCCTTTTTCTCTCTCTTCTTCTTCTGGTACCCCTATAATATGGATATTGTTCCTTTTGGGTTGGTCACACAATTCTCTTAATATTGTTTCGTTCCTGGAGATCCTTTTATCTCTATGTCAGCTTCTATGCGTTCCTGTTCTCTGGTTTCTATTCCATCAATGGCCTCTTGCATCTTATCCATTCTGCTCATAAATCCTTCCAGAGTTTGTTTCACTTCTGTAATCTCCTTCCGGGCATCTGTAATCTCCCTCCGGACTTCATCCCTTAGCTCTTGCATATTTCTCTGCATCTCTGTCAGCATGTTTATGATTTTTATTTTGAATTCTTTTTCAGGAAGACTGGTTATGTCTGTCTCCCTCTCAGGTGTTGACTCTGTGATCTTTGTCTGCCTGTAATTTTGCCTTTTCCTGGTGATAGAGATAGTTTGCAGAGCTGGCACGAGTGATGGCTGGAAGAACTTTTCTTCTTGTTGGTTTGTGGCCTTCTTCTCCTGGGAGAACAGTGACCTCTAGTTGCTTGTGCTGGGCAACTTCATGCAGACAGGGCTTCTGATTCCTACCCGGCTGCTATGTAGTTTATCTCCGCTGTTGCTGTGGGCGTGGCTTGCCTCGGGCTGCTGCTCCGATATGGTGGAGCCGTGTTGGAGGGGGAGCGGCCAGGGGGCTATTTATCTCCGTGAGGATCCTCCGTGCTCCCTGCTGCCCGGGGTTAGAGTGGCCAGACTTCCCCTGATTCCCTGCCACTGGCTTCTGTCCAGTTTTGGGGTCCCTGTTCCTTTAGGACTTCCAAAAAGCACTTTCAAAAAAAAAAAAAAAAGCCACTCGCTTTTCTTTGTCCCCAGGGTGCTGGCCTCAGGGACCTGCTCACAGTTCTTGCTGTCCTGTTTCCCTAGTATCCAGGACCACACGCATGCACTGTGTCTGTGCTCTGGTCTGGATGGCTGGGGCTGGGTGTTTATCAGTCCTGGGATCCCTCTCCCTCCTCGCTCCACCTCTCCTCCTGCCAGGAGCTGGGGTGAGGGGCGCTCGGGTCCTGCCGGGCTGGGGCTTGTATCTTACCCCCTTCATGAGGCGCTGGGTTCTCGCAGGTGTGGATGTGGTCTGGATGTTGTCCTGTGTCCTCTGGTCTCTATTCTAGGAAGAGTTTGTTATATTTCCATAAATATATGTGGTTTTGGGAGGAGATATCCGCTGCTCTACTCACGCCGCCATCTTGGCTCCACCTGTTTCTTTTCTAATTAAGCATTTAGCTTAATGCCTTAGCTCACAAAGAATGCATAGTAAATGCTAGTTGGATGAATAAATGAATGCATGTGTGACTACTAGATACTGGGAAGAAGATAGACTAAGAGGATACCTTTGAGGAATGACAATCTAGTTGGAGCAGACAGAAAGGCGTATGTTGCAAATAAGAGACAATCATATTACCAAGTGCTTATAGATTGTGAAAACTATAGAGTGATTCAGGACTAATCAAAATAGATGATATGACATGACAATCTAGGCAGACAGCCGGCCTTGTAAATATCACAGGATGACACAAGGATGGAACACTAGGGACAAATAAAAGCATTCTTCTAAGGCTAGGGATTTAGTGGACAAAGTGAAGGATTTCTCAGGGTTATATAAAGGAAGGAAAAATTAATTTCCCTCTACCCTTCTAGGATCCTGGGTGAGACACCCCCCATAATAAAAGAGAGACTAGCAGGAGAAAAACAAATTTGATTTCATATGTACAGGGGCTCCAAAGATATGAGACCAACTAAAAGTTAGGCATTTGAGGTTTATATGCAGTCCTGACCTAAAGAAAAGGAGGTAGGGGCTTGGGGCTTTGAAAGGGAGGAAGACAATTCACAAGGAGATGGAAAGACCAAATGTTTGGTAAACAAATGTTTGCCATGCCTGGGGAGAAGTTGTTCTTGTGTAAAAAAAAAAAAAGTGATCTTTTGTAATAACTGGCTTCCTATCTAAATTCTTTGAGGGGGAGGTTAAAATCTCTTCTTGAGTCCCTGGGGTCTTTGTTGTCTTCACCTCAAAATATTCTGTGTGCCAAAGTGACACATTCTGGGGCAAACTGCCCTGAGCCCCATCAGTTCCCTCTTCTGAAACTTCTGTGGAAGTTTCACATGTTAAAAGCTGAGCTGATTGCTGGGGAGAGGAGAATCAGGTTAGTAGCTGAGTAGTAGCTTGCTCTCTATCTAACTGAACCAGTCTTTTAGTCCTGAGAACAGTTGACTCATTTCAGGAGGCAGTGATGAGGGTGAGCTCCCACAGTTAGGCCTATATTGCATAAGCAATCAAGTATTTAATAAGAGGCATTTCTATGGAGACAAAAGAAAAACAATGGTTAATGATTGGAGCTGACTATAATCCCAGTCTCTGAGTTCTGAAGGCAGCCAGCTGAGAAGAGTGTAGATGTCTGCTTTGAAGCATGTACAGATGGAGTGAGGGCAGGCAGTGGTGATCTGATGAACACCTGGTGTGCAGTGTGAGTATCTCTTGAGATCTGAGTGGGCCACACAGCAGCAGGCATAAAGACTGTCTATCAATGAGCTGTTGTGATGATTTCTCTGATGTTTGAATCAAGCTTTATGAAGCTTATGACCACTTTTAGCTTGCATAGCTTCAGGAAAAGGGCAGCTTTAGTTTTCAATGATGTTAAGACAGAAGGGTGGGAAAAATATTGCAAACATTAGTCTGGAGATTTGTTCTCAGATACTGGAGGAAACTAGAAGAATTCACGATCTAGTCCAGCTTATAAGTGGAAAACAAACCCTCAAAGACAATTAACACAATTAGAATCTAACAACCACAAGTATGTATTATAGTTTCTACTGAAATATAATTTTTCTCTACAGAATCACCCCCATTTCTATCATAACCATAGTAACACTACTTTCTCTGCAAATTATGTCTGGCTTCATTAAACTTGGCATGTTGTCTTGTCAATGGGTTTCAGCCCTAAGCAAATTCGCTATGGATTTAATGTGACCAAAGAAATTGACAGCAAAATGTTCTTGGGTTGAAAGGGTTATGCCCAACTTTATTTCCAGGTGGCAGGTCAGTCATTAGAATCCCATTCACTCAGAGCGAGTCTGCATGCAGTAAGCTGGTCTCTGCCTCCAGGCCCCTCTGTCTGCACAGCCGTCCTCTGGGCCTCTGTCCTTGGTGCTGCCACCACTCCAGCCTCTGCTCTGCTCTCCTGCAGCTTTGCAGCCCTGCCACTGTGTTGTTCCCAGAGCACTGGGTGGAGCTCTTTATATACAGTTAACAGCCATGTATTGCCCACAGGTGTGCAGTGAGCTAGTCAGTCAGGGCCAGGTGAGGATCCTGGCCATAGGAACTCTCATTTTATCCACATTCCACCCCTCCAGGATTTTCTCCTCTCAATCTATGTGCCCTTAGTCCTCTGCAATGGTCCCTGTGCAAGGAAGCTCGAACATTGTTCTCCAGCCTCTCCAGCAAAAAGTCTTGCAGACACACAAGTGGAACTCATGGCTCTGTCTCTGACCTCTGCCTCTTTGGTCTTAATGGCTGGAACTGCTGCTCTGGTTTCAGCTGTTGCCATAGCTCCAGTAAGATCCTGTTTGACTTCCCATCTAATATTTCCTTCCATCTACTCCTGCCCATATCAAATCAACACACATCTGGGTCCTCATAACCCTCATGGGGCCCCTCAAATTCCACCTGTGAGTAACAGGTCTTATTTCTTTTTGGGTTCTCATTGCTTCAGCTCCTGTATGTGTCACCTCACATTTCATAATCGCTGCCTCAAGGCGGCCTGCACTGTCAGGGAAGACAACTTTCCCATCTCTGATCCTGACAGAACAGTTCCATCCACCCCTAAGTCCCACAGCCACCAGCTCAGCCTGAGTATAGGGGCGGACCATAGAGTGCTCCACGACCTGGGGAGGGGGCTGCTCCTCTCCTGGGGGAACTTTCAGCTGCTGGGTCTTTATTTTCTTTACAACCACTGGGCATGCTTTCAATACAGGAGGGGCCAGTGCCTCTGGCATCACCCCATCATCCTTCCCCAGCTCTTTCATTTCTGGGGCTGATGGCACCTTTCTCTCCCCTCCCCCGAGTGCCTCCTCTGCTACAACCTTTACCTTTTCTACTGTGCCTCGCAGCAATGTTACCTCAGTCTACATAAGGTCTCTTACCTTCAGCTCAATGCTTCGCAGCTGACATTCTTGTGCCGCCTTTGCCTGTGCTTCCCTCAGGAGTTTGTCTTTTTCCTTGATGATCTCTTCCTCCTTCAGAACACCTAGCAGTGCTGCCATCTTGTCTCCAATGGCACCTTGCGGCTTGTGCTCTTGTGCCGTCTCCTTCCTCAGGGAATCCACAGAAGTTTGCAGCTCACATTCTCGTGCCACCATTTCTTGGATCTCCTCTGTAGAGTTTTTTAATACTGTGAGAAGCAGCCAACCCACAGTCCCCGCTGTCTCATGGGCACTCTGCTTCTAAAAGGATCTGCTGATTATACCAAGGGCCACCCCTACTGCCTCAGGTGCCACCTCCACTTGCCCCCAGTCCTGGGGTGGGGCCCAGTCCTCTAGGAGGTAAGCCACTTCAGACCACATACCCACTGGGGGACAATCCACTGTTTCCCCATTCACAGGAGCAGCCCTCTGAAGCACCCCTCCCATAAGGGCAGCCTGTCATTTTCTTTGGTCAACAATGAATCCTGCTGACTAAGCCAATTATCTTGCCAATGGGTTTCAGCGCCGGGCAAGTTTGCTATGGATTCAGTGTGAGCAAAGAAATTGACAGCAAAATGTTCTTGGGGTGAAAGAGTTATGCCCAACTTTATTTCCAGGTGGCAGGTCAGTCACTAGAATCCCATTCACTCAGAGCGAGTCTGCAAGCAGCAAGCCAGTCTCTGCCTCTGGGCCCCTCTGTCCACGCAGCTGTCCTCTGGGCATCTCTGCCTGCACAGTGGTCCTGCACAGCCGTCCTCTGGGCCTCTCTGCACAGTCATCCCACACAGCCGTCCTCTGGGCCTCTCTGCACAGCTGTCCAGCACAGCCATCCTCTAGGCCTCTGTCCTCGGTGCCACCACCACTCCACCCTCTGCTCTGCTCTCCTGCAGCCTTGCGGCCCTGCTACTGTGTCGCATCCAGAGCCCTGGGTGGAGCTCTTTATATACAGTCAACAGCCATGTATTGCCCACAGGTGTGCAGTGAGCTAGTCAGTCAGGGCCAGGTGAGAATCCTGGCCACAGGAACTCTCATTTTATTCACACTTGTTTATTTACATAAGTGCAGCAAGAACAGCAAATGACAATATAGAATCTTTTAACCTGCTTTGTTAGAACTTCTTATAAGGAATTTCAGATTAGACTTTTAAAAGCCTCTTGAGACTACAGAACATAGACAAGTACTTGTTATTATTATAGTTAGCCTGTAATACCTAGATATTTGGGTAAATTCTTCTTTCTGGAGGTCTCCCAAATATCCTGTTTTCTGGGCTTGCAAGTAAGTGACCTTCCATACTCATCTGGTCAGGCTTTTGGGAACCTTGTAAGTGAAGTACCAAATCAATATTTCCAGGGGGCTTTAATTGGCTTCATAAAGTCAACCTTAGTTCCTTAAAGTTGTCTGGTCTTATCTGAGTCTCTGCTTGTCTTTCTCAAATATGACATTCCAGTCAAAGCCATGGTAATATAACCAATGTTTCCAATTGTATCCTATTACAAGGAAAACAGATTCTTACTGAACTTATACAAACAGCTATACTGCCATGAAAATGTAAAAATACTCACTGAGAGTTTCCAAATTCTACAGGGATCAGGTTGGGAGAAAAAGATACATGTTTTATCTTTGCTTTCAGTCATAGGTAGCTTAAGAGAAAGAAAAAGCTTTCCCTACATGTGGAAAATATAACATTAAAAATGTTTCAGATAAGAAGCCATAAAAATTGTAAACCTAGGACCCAGAGCCAAGATGGTGGTGTGAGTAGAGCAGTGGAAATCTCCTCCCAAAACCATATATATTTTTGAAAATACAACAAATACAACTCTTTCTAAAAGAGAGACCAGAAGACAGAGGACAACAGCCAGACTACATCCACACCTGCGAGAACCCAGCGCCTCACGAAGGGGGTAAGACACAAGCTGCAGCCCAGTGGGAACTGAGTGCCCCTCACCCCAGCTCCCAGTGGGAGGAGAAGAGTCAGAGTGAGGAGGGAGAGGGAGCACATGACTGCTAAACACACAGCCCTAGCCATCCACACCGGAGTGCAGACACACAGTTCATGCATGGGGTGCTGGAAACTAGGGATTATCATTTACATTTGAAGGAGGGGTTAAACAATTTCCAGACAATCAAAAGTTGAAGGAATTTGCCTCCCACAAACCACCTCTACAGGGCATCTTACAGGGATTGCTCTAGATGGGAGCCCTCCTAAAAAGAGCAAAGAACAAAACACACAACATATGAAGAATGGAGGAGGAGGAATAAGAAGGGAGAGAAATAAAGAATAATCAGACAGTGCTTATAATAGCTCAATAAGTGAGTTAAGTTAGACAGTAAGATACTAAAGAAGCTAACCTTGAACCTTTGGTAACCACAAACTTAAAGCATGCAATGGCAATAAGTACTTTTCTTTCAATAGTCACCCTAAATGTAAATAGACTGAATGCACCAATCAAAAGACACAGAGTAATAGAATGGATAAAAAAACAAGACCCATCTATATGCTGTTTACAAGAAACTCACCTCAAACCCAAAGACATGCACAGACTAAAAGTCAAGGGATAGAAAAGATATTTCATGTAAACAACAAGGAGAAAAAAGCAGGTGTTGCAGTACTAGTATCAGGCAAAATAGACTTCAAAACAAAGAAAGTAACAAGAGATAAAGAAGGACATTACATAATGATAAAGGGCTCAGTACAACAAGAGGATATGACCATTCTAAATATATATGCACCCAACACAGGAGCACCAGCATATGTGAAACAAATACTAAGAGAACTAAAGGATGAAATAGAATGCAATGCATTCATTCAACACGCCGCTTACCCCAAAGGATAGATCCACCAGACAGAAAATAAGTAAGGACATGGAGGCACTGAACAACACACTAGAACAGATGGACCTAATAGACATCTATAGAACTCTACATCCAAAAGCAACGGGATACATATTCTTCTCAAGTGCACATGGAATATTCTCCAGAATAGACCACAAACTAGGCCACAAAAAGAGCCTCAGTAAATTTCAAAAGATTGAAATTCTACCAACCAACTTTTCATAGCACAAAGGTATAAAACTAGAAATAAATTGTACAAAGAAAACAAAAAGGCTCACAAACATATGGAGGCTTAACAACATGCTCCTAAATAATCAATGGATCAATGAACAAATTTAAATAGAGATCAAGGAATATATGGAAACAAATGACAACAACAAAAAGCCCTAACTTCTGTGGGGCTCAGTGAAAGCAGTCTTAAGAGGAAAGTATATAGCAATCCAGGCATACTTAAAGAAGGAAGAACAATCCCAAATGAATAGTTTAACGTCACAATTATAGAAATTAGAAAAAGAAGAACAAATGAGGCCTAAAGTCAGCAGAAGGAGGGACATAATAAAGATCAGAGAAGAAATAAACAAAATTGAGAAGAATAAAACAATAGAAAAAATCAATGAAAACAAGAGGTGGCTGGCTCTTTGAGAAAAAACAAAATAGATAAGCCTCTAGCCAAACTTAGTAAGAGAAAAAGAGAATCAACACACATCAACAGAAACGGGAATGGAAAAATCATGACAGACTCCACAGAAATACAAAGAATTATTAAAGAGTACTATGAAAACCTATATGCTAACAAGCTGGAAAGCCTAGAAGAAATAGACAACTTCCTAGAAAAATACAACT
Organism: Manis javanica; assembly: GCF_040802235.1. Taxonomy (NCBI): domain Eukaryota; kingdom Metazoa; phylum Chordata; class Mammalia; order Pholidota; family Manidae; genus Manis; species Manis javanica. The sequence continues at coordinate 132,884,147 of NC_133174.1, forward strand.
TTCCAAGACTGACCAAGGAAGAAACACAAAAGTTAAACAAACCAATTACGAGCAAAGAAATTGAAATGGTAATCAAAAAAACTACTCAAGAACAAAACCCCGGGGCCAGACGGATTTACCTCGGAATTTTATCAGACACACAGAGAATATATAATACCCATTCTCCTTAAAGTTTTCCAAAAAAATAGAAGAGGAGGGAATACTCTCAAACTCATTCTATGAAGCCAACATCACCCTAATACCAAAACCAGGCAAAGAACCCACCAAAAAAGAAAATTACAGACCAATATCCTTGATGAATGTAGATGCAAAAATACTCAATAAAATATTAGCAAACCGAATTCAAAAATAAATCAAAAGGATAATACACCACGACCAAGTGGGATTCATCCCAGGGATGCAAGCATGGTACAATATTCAAAAATCCATCAACATCATCCATCACATAAATAAAAAGAAGGACAAAAACCACTTGATCATCTCCATAGATGCTGAAAAAGCATTTGACAAAATTCAACATCCATTCATGATAAAAACTCTCAGCAAAATGGGTAAAGAGGGCAAGTACCTCAACATAATAAAGGCTATATATGATACACCCAGAGCTAACATCATACTGAACAGCGAGAAGCTGAAAGCTTTTCCTCTGAGATCGGGAACAAGACAGGGATGCCCACTCTCCCCACTGTTATTCAACATAGTACTTGAGGTTCTAGCCATGGCAATTAGACAAAACAAAGAAATACAAGGAATCCAGATTGATAAAGAAGAAGTTAAACTGGCACTATTTGCAGATGACATGATATTGTACATAAAAAACCCTAAAGACTCCACTCCAAAACTACTAGAACTGATATCTGAATACAGCAAAGTTGCAGGATACAAAATCAACATACAAAAATCTGTGGCTTTCCTATACACTAACAATGAACCAACAGAAAGAGAAATCAGGAAAACAACTCCATTCACAATTGCATCAAAAAAAGTAAAATACCTAGGAATAAACCTAACCAAAGAAGTGAAAGACTTATACTCTGAAAACTACAAGTCATTCTTAAGAGAAATTAAAGGGGACACTAACAGATGGAAACGCATCCCATGCTCGTGGCTAGGAAGAATTAATATCGTCAAAATGGCCATCCTGCCCAAAGTAATATACAGATTTGATGCAATCCCTATCAAATTACCAGCAACATTCTTCAATGAACTGGAACAAATAATTCAAAAATTCATATGGAAACACCAAAGACCCCAAATAGCCGAAGCAATCCTGAGAAGGAAGAATAAAGCAGGCGGCATCTCACTCCCCAACTTCAAGCTCTACTACAAAGCCACAGTAATCAAGACAATTTGGTACTGGCACAAGAACAGATCCACAGACCAGTGGAACAGAGTAGAGACTCCAGATATTAACCCAAACATATATGGTCAATTAATACATGATAAAGGAGCCATGGACATACAATGGGGAATTGACAGCCTCTTCAACAGCTGGTGTTGGCAAAACTGGACAGCTACATGCAAGAGAATGAAACTGGATCATTATCTAACCCTATACACAAAAGTAAATGCGAAATGGATCAAAGACCTGAATGTAAGTCATGAAACCATAAAACTCTTAGAAAAAACCATAGGCAAATATCTCTTGGACATAAACATGAGCAACTTCTTCATGAACATATCTCCCCAGGCAAGGGAAACAAAAGCATAAATGAACAAGTGGAACTATATCAAGCTGAAAAGCTCCTGTTCAGCAACAGACATCATCAATAGAACAAAAAGGTATCCTACAGTATGGGAGAATATATTCATAAATGACAAATCCGATAAAGGGTTGTCACCCAAAATATATAAAGAGTTCATGCACCTCAACAAACAAAAAGCAAATAATCCTATTAAAATATGGGCAGAGGAGCTGAACAGACAGTTCTCCAAAGAAGAAATTCAGATGGCCAACAGGCACATGAAAAGATGCTCCACATTCGCTAATCATCAGAGAAATGCAAATTAAAACCACAATGAGATATTACCTCACACCAGTCCGGATGGCCACCATCCAAAAGACAAACAACAACAGAAGTTGGTGAGGTTGTGGAGAAAGGGGAACCCTCCTACACTGCTGGTGGGAATGTAAATTAGTTCAGCCATTGTGGAAAGCAGTATGGAGGTTCCTCAAAATGGTCAAAATAGATTTACCATTTGACCCAGGAATTCCACTTCTAGGAATTTACCCTAAGAATGAAGCTCTCCAGTTTGAAAAAGACAGGTGCACCCCTATGTTTATCACTGTACTATTTACAATAGCCAAGATATGAAAGCAACCTAAATGTCCATCAGTAGATGAATGGATAAAGAAGATGTGGTACATATACACAATGGAATATTACACAGCCATAAGAAAAATAAATCCTACCATTCGCAACAACATGGATTGAGCTAGAGGGTATTATGCTCAGTGAAATAAGCCAGGCGGAGAAAGACAACTACCAAATGATTTCACTCATATGTGTAGTATAAGAACAAAAGAAAACTGAAGGAACAAAACAGCAGCAGACTCACAGAACCCAAGAATGGACTAACAGTTACCAAAGGGAAAGGGACTGGGGATGATGGGTGGGAAGGGAGGGACAAGAGGGAAAAAGGGGCATTACGATTAGCAGACATAATTTAGTGGGGGGGGCACAGGGAGGGTTGTACAACACAGAGAAGATAAGTAGTGATTCTATAGCATCTTACTATGCTGATGGACAGTGACTCTAATGGGGTATGTGGTGGGGACTTGATGATGGGGGGAGTCTCGTAACCATAATGTTGCTCATGTAATTGTAGATCAATGATACCAAAATTAAAAAATATAAAAAATAATAATAAGAAGAAGGTAATTGAAAAAAAGACCATAATAACCATGTCTTGGTGGAAGGGATGAACAGAAAACAAGAGTAATTAGCAAATCTTTACCAAAGTTGCTATACCTAATGAACTACTTCTACAAATATTTTCACCTGCTAATCTAAAATTCAGAAAGGAAGAAAGAAGAGACAAGAAATTTTTATCTTCCTCTTTCAACAGGGCATAAACAGAGATCCAGGGGATCTAACTTTGGTGAGAATTCTTCCCTTCTGCCAGCTTCTGTCAGTTTTCCAGGATCCAATCTGCAGGCTCCAGGGTTAAATGTGGTGTCGCAGAATCTCATGGTTGGCTGGCTGGCCGATACTATAGAGGACGAGAAATAAATTTCCCTCTAATCTTCCAGGTTCTTGGGTTAGACACTCCCATAATAAAAGAAAGATTAAGAGGTGAAAAAAACACATTTAATTTCGTACAGGGCCTCACAGATTTCCCATTGATAGGAAGTCAATTGAGGCTTATATGCAGTTCTACACTAAGAAGAAGGGGGTTAGGGTTTGGGTCTTCACAGAGGATGAAGACAATTTACATGGAGATAGGAGGAACAAAAGTTAGGTAAACAAATGTTTACCATGCCATGAGAAGTCTTTCTCAATGTAAAACAATAAATATGAAAGTTATCTTTGGTAATAGCTTTGCTCGTAGTACAGGCTCCCTATCTAAAATCTGTTAGGCAGTTAAGGTTGAAGAGAAAAGCTCATCTTGACTCTGGTATGTTGATGCTCTTCATCTTGAAATAATCCACGTTAGAGTGGCACATTCTGGGGTGAACAGCTCTGAACCCCATCAGTTAGAATGACTGAAGGACTAACTAGATACAAATTCATCCTGAAAGAAGCACAATTTTGATACCTCATTCATTCAAATATTCTACTTTTGACCCTAATTCTTTGGTTTCAGGTCAAGGGGAGTGGTTGATCCAGTTGGAACTTTTCCCCTAACCTGTTCTCATAGACTAAGTCATGGTAAGTCATGGTAATAGCAGTAATTCTACAAATGCCTGAGACTTTAAAATTTCTAGAGTACTTTTGCCAATTATCTCTAAATTTTCCCTTAGCCCTCTAAGATTAAAACATTTCCTGCATTTTAGATATGCAGGAATTGAGACCTCCAAGAAGGGAAATGATAAGCCCAAAGCCTGAGATACACAAAATGGCAGATATAGAACTTATCTCTTTGGCCTCCAAGAATGAGTTAGGAATCCTTTCTCTCCTACCTCAGCACCCTGTGGCAACCTCTGGACTTCACTGGCTTCCCTAGTAGATTAGAAATTTCTTAAATAGAGAAGCTTGTCTTATTCATCTCTATGTTCCCAGTTTGGGCCAAGCACAAAATAGATACTCAAGAAATATTTAATGAATATAATTAATATTTAATCAATTAATGAAAGAGTGAACAAATGAGCAGATTCACTTGGCCCTTCCCAACATCTTTGATAAACTATGTCTCAGTGAATGAAAGTCAAACATAAAAATTATCTGCATACCCCTCCCTTGCTCTTCCTTCATCTCTCTCTCTCTCTTTCTCTCTCTCTCTTTCTCACACACACACACACAGTGACTTTTAATTACAAAGAACCTAAGAAAGAAAAAGACTGGTTGTACAGAGAGTTTCAAATTGGAAACTGAAACTTAATTGAATATACTTTAAAAGGAATGTCAAAATTGGAGAACAGCAGATAACACTTCTAGCTATAGCAAAGGAGAGATCAAGTTCTATGATAATAAATTTGTGTTTTCAGAAGATATATTGTATAGACAGGCACTGAAATTTACTCCTTAAAAGTCATCCATAAATCGCCTAACTAGTAGTAAAATAAATTCATGCCCATCCAGGAAACAGGGCTTTTCACTTGCATGGAAATTGTAGGTGTGAGGGTGCGGTTAGCAAAACACCTCCTTCTTCAAATTCCAATTATATGTTTTTGGAGGTGCTTTGGGTGATGGATAGACCTCCTCTGCAATAAACAAGAAACAGGCTTGATGAACTTTGTGCACCATCTAGCAGACCAGCGAGAGTTGTTCTAACTATCGCCAGTTTGGGCACAGGCCCACTTTAGAATATCCTTTAGAATATAGACTACAATGCCTGTGAGATATTGAGGAATTGAGATGTTTCCTACAATTAAAAATGAATAAGGAAAGCAGATGAGTGTTAATAAAAACAAAAGCAAAGTGAAACAAAAATAAAAACAAACTTGGCTCACTTTTGTAAGCCAAAGTGGCATGTGTGATGGAAGTCATATTTGTGACATTCTAACCCTTGTTTTTAATTTCTAGTCCTTTCCTTTTCCTTTCCAGTGCTCTCCACTCTACCCTTCAACAAAATGCTATGGAACTTAGCCATTTTTTTCCCTCAAAATTACACCAAACTATGAAAAAATTATAAATCCATAATGCCATGATGGTATAGGTGAAAACAAGTGGTGGGTTTCATAGCAAGGCCCACATTTTGAACCAGGCAGCCACTACTGGAATAATGATTCCCCTTAACTCACCATAGATATTCAACAATTAGTAATATTTGCCACATTTGATTTATCTAGAAAGGCATATATATTATGAATGCATGTTTTTGTATATGTCTATGTTTTTTCTTGAACCATTTGCAATTAAGTCCCAAGAATCACAACTCTTCAATCCTAAAACTTCAGCATGCCTCTTGTAAAATTAAAAACATTTTCTGTAACCTAAAACCATCACCATCCTAAGAAAATTAACAATTTCTTAATACCTTCTAGTATATAATCCTTTTCAAAGTTTTACCACTGTACTCTAAGTATCTATAAGTTTTTCCAAACTAGAATCCAATCAAGTTTCACTCATTGCATTTGGTCATTTGGTCATTATGTATCTTTAGTGTCATTTAATCTATAATATTGACTTTATCATGACATTGATATTTAAAGAAATGAGGCCATTTGTTTGTATAATCTCCCACATTCTCAATTTATCTGATTGTTTCTTTTTGGTATTATATAAATTGTTCCTCTATTCTAAACTGGGAAGTAAGTCTTCTTTTTTTGAGAGGGCATCTCTCATATTTATTGATCAAATGGTTGTTAACAACAATAAAATTCTGTATAGGGGACTCCATGCACAATCATTAATCCACCCCAAGCCTAATTCTCAACAGTCTCCAATCTTCTGAAGCATAACGAACAAGTTCTTACACGGTGAACAAGTTCTTGCATAGTGAATAAGTTCTTACATGGTGAACAGTGCAAGGGCAGTCATATCACAGAAACTTTCATGCCCTCTTACAGCACTAAATTATGTTTTCTACCTTTATCTTGCATCTACCTACCACTTCAGCATTTTATTAAAGAAAGTAAGTCTTTTTATTCAATAGATTCAGATAAAAAGTCTTGGCAAGAATAAATCATAGGTGATGCTCTGCAGTTCATACTGCTTCACGTGTCTTTTCTCTCCTCTCTGTCAAAATTTGTCTGGGCTGTGGCTCTGGCTCTAGGTAGTTTAGTCTAACGAGGAGAGAGATACTGGGGCCGGAGAATGTGTTACCTATTACCATCCTTCCCCCTCTTTTCCCCTAGTATCTTAGTAGATGTGCTTCAGACCAAACATTGCTTGTACTGTAGTGCTAAACTCCTATGAGGGTCCAGCCTATTTTTAAAAATCCTCTTAATGAAGCCATATCTTTTGACCACTCTGTTTTAAATCAGTTATCATTAGCCTAAACTTCTCTCTCACACACAAGACCTTACTGAAGGCCACAATAATAAGATAACATGACAATACCCTAAATTTTTCCTAACCTTTTCTCTAATAATATAGCCTTAGTGGACTAGAACTTATATACACTTTCTTTTTGTTTTTGCATTTTAAGTTCAATCTATTGGTGTCACTTTGCTTTACGTCCATCTGTTGAACAGGGCCCATAATTGATTTTTTTAAAAAGCATTGCCTTTTTCCTTTATCTTGTTGTCCAGGATGTTCCATCAGAGAGAGTGCAATGCATTTTCAGGCTCCATATGACAGATGAATTGTGCTTCGAAGAAACAAAGAGAATGACAGTTGGATAGGTCAACAACAGTATGTGATAAACCATTCATCTTTGTAATCATGTCAAATGTATTTGGTCTTGTTTTGCTCATTTTTTTATTTTACTTTTGTTGTTACTTTCTTTCCTCTGTGTGCTCTTTTTCCTGGTAAGTCCTTGGCCTTTTGCTTGTTTTCATCTTTTTCAGTCGTTTAGAAAATATTCTCCCACTTTCAATTCTGCTAGTAGTTACCAATCTTTAGCATGTACTTCTTTATCAGAGTGTAAAATAAAATTATATTTTTGACTGTCTTCTATGAAATATGAAGAAATTAACATACTTTTGTTTCCCCTCCTTATTGTTTCTAGTTATGTTAATAACAATCTGAGATCTGAATCAGATTATTAAAATTACCTTCATTGTCAAGTTTTTCTTTTTGACATTTGCACTGAGTTTTGTAATCATATTTACAATATGTTATTCTGATAGCACTCCATATCTAACTGGACTCATTGCCTATTGCTGGTTGTTAATCATTTTCTTACACATACATTTTAATTTTGTTTTATTTCTCAGTAATCCTGAGCATCATTCAAACATTTTTTTCCAAGATAAGAATTTGAGTGGCATACTTTCCAATATTGCTCCTGCATTCAGAATTTGAACAGCAATTGGACTAGATTTTAAATACTTGAATCACAACACTTTTCCACAAAATTGTATAGAACATTGGTTTTCAACTTTTTTATCTATTTAATTCCTATTAAAAAATATTCTTAATAGCCTAATATCTAAAATAAATTTGAATAATACTAGTTTAAATTTGTTTAGATGATATAGGTTCCCTTTTTAATACTACGGTATGAATAACCTTCCCTCATCCTTAGGAGTATCTGAAAGTTTAACACTCAAACGTTCACATGCACAGATCAGTAGAATGTTCTCAATCATACTCTCACTGTCCCATGGTCCTTCTTACTTAACATGGCAAGGACCTTCTAAATATTCACTTTTGCTCAAAAGGCTAACCCTGTGTTTTTCTCTTAACCCTGTAAGCCAGATCAAGATATACCCTCAAGTGTAGTAGACTTTATATCTGCTGTTGTTTTCTAAGTGCCTTGAAATATGTAGATATAAAACAGTTGTTTTCCTATATTTAGTATTGCAGAGGAAAAGTCTAACAGTCTGACATTTGTAGGCAAAGTGATTTTATTTTTAATAGATGGGTATTTTAAAAATATATCTTTATAATCACAATTTTTACCATGATGTATCTTAATGAGGCTATTTTTTATTATTTTGCCTCATTGATCCTTTCCATTAGTTCCATAGGTCTTGTAGTTGGTGCTGGCATGATGTATTTTTTTCTTATATCCACATGGATTTATTAGTGGAAACACATTTACCTCTGCAATACTTCCTTCTTTATATATGTACTCACAAACCAAGTGTTAAAAAACACATTATTAACATCATATAATATTCCAAATATTAAGCGAAGCAGCTCTTCAATAATCTATGTTTTGAGATTGTGTCAATGCATAGAATCATGACTCTCTGAACATAAGAAAAAATTCTTTATACTTAAAATATGAAATCAACATATCTCTCTCTTTTCAATTTTTAAAGAAATATCTAAAGAAATAGTATAATAAATAATTGCATCAGGATGGTACTGTAGGTATAGATCTCTAATTCTACACTCTTACAAGGAGAGTTTTAACAAGAAAAATTTTGTTGATTACATCAAGTCAAAAATGTTAATATTAGCTTTGTGTTCCTATTTTCTTCAAAGATTCCTGAAAATATCACTCACTTAGAATTCATTGCTGTAAAATTTAAAAGTCTTAGACTTTTTAAGTCTTGTTATACAGACAGGTTAAAGGCAACATTGATCACTTCCCCTAGACGTGTTTGTAGAAGGTAAATACCTAAAGAAATCAGTCATTCCTCATCACTAAAAAAATGAAAGGCAAGCTATAGAAAATGTTTACAATACATACATCTAATAAAGATTGTTATCCAGAATATATAAACTATACCTATAATGGAATAATTAAAAGATAAACAACTCAATTAAAAATGTATACAATCTTCACAAAAAAAATAAATGGCCAATAAGAACATGAAACAAGGTCAACATTATTAGTCAACAGGGAAAGTCAATTAAAATCATAAAAGATACTACTATATTCACACTAGGATGACTAAAATTAGTAAGAGGATGATAGCAAGTATTTGTGAGAATATGGAACAACTTGGAATTCTCATGATTACTGGTGGGATTTCAAAATGGTACATTCATTCTGGAAAACAATTTAGCAGTTTCTTACAAAGTTAAATATGCACTTACCATATCACCTATTAATTCTTCTCCTAGGCATGTACCCAAGAGAAAAAAGAAGCACATCTAATGCAAAAACCTCTGCATAAATGTTTATAGCAGCATTACTCAGAAAAGCCAAAACTGGAAATAATCCCAAATGTCTTTCAACTGGCAAATGTACAGATAAACTGTAGTCCACCCGTACAATGGAATACTACTCAAGCAATAAAAAGGAAATGAACTATCAGTTCTCACACAACATGGGTAAATCTCAAAGGCATCATGGTGAGCAAAAGAAAACCAGACACAAATAGCACATACTGTCTGATGTCAGTTATATGATATTCTAGAAAAGTTAAATCTAATCAATGGTAGCATGAAGCAGATCAGTAGGCCTTGCACACTGTTGAGTAGGAATAATTGATTTCAAAAGGGCAGGATAAACTTTTTCTGGGGGGGGTCATGGAAATATTTTAAATCTTGATTATAGTGACAGTTACATGACTGTATGTTTGTCAAAACTCATTAAATTGCACCCTCGATATGGGTACATTTTACAAATTATAATGCAGTAAATTTGATGTAAAATTAAAATAAAAATATCAACTTATAAATAAGAAAGAATGTAAGATTGTAACCATAGTTAGTCTGAGATATATTCTACTAGCAGCAAACAATGGGTCAATAAATCATTTGTGGAAAGAAATGAACAAGTGGATTGTACTATAGGGGCTGAATCTCTGACAGAGCAGCAGACAAATCTTTCCATTTATACTGCCACCGCAGTCTGAACCTCTAAAGTCGTGGTCCCAAATTGCCCTAAAAGTCACACCCACTCAAGTCAGCATGAGGTCAGTGTCCAGCAATACTGTCTCTGCTCCAGATCCCTGGCCTGAGACCCAGTGCACATTCATTAAATGGTCCTGAATTCTTCACTTGCCAATTAATAGGAAGGGACTTCTGAAGAATCATGAGATATGCTATGTATCCTTTGAGATACTAGAAAATAAAGTGTTCAGTAAACGACCAATGTTAGCTCAGGAGGGGTTAGCAGATTTGCGTTTAACAACCCAGTTAATAAACCGCAGGAGGAGACAATGAACCTGGTATATATTTCAATATAGAGAAGGAAATAGCTATATATTTCAATATTTTTCAACTTCGGTTTCCACCCTGTCACTTATTCCTATATTGACTCCATATGTGGAGCACTTTTTGTATAAAATAGGATCCACAAAAGTACTTGCTAAATCTCCCAAGACAGGTCTCACTGCATTTCCTTTTCCAGGGCAGCAACAGTACAGTGGAGGCTGCTGCTTATACAATGAACAAAGATTATGTTCACGAAGCTAGTTTACAGTGGTAATAAACTCTGACCTTTGCCACAGCGTGGGGTAGAAGCCTAGAGCTCTGGAAAATTTGTATTTTGTTCTCTTAGAGAGTAATGGGGTAGGTCACAGTTGAAAATATCTCTCAGCTACACTGAAAAAAGGAATTGGATTCTAACTGCTAGAAACAGCCACCTATGTTTCCTAATCAGCACTTCTGCTCTCGTGGGGGTCGGTCATTTTGTCCAGTAAGGGGTGAAGTTCTAAAAAGCACTGATTCATCTGAGAGCCCCGTTTCATTCTGATTTGCCAGATTGTCAGGAATTTCACTGCCAGAGACAAGTTGCAATATCTAGAGGCAAACATAGGCAAGTCTTTCTGCACACAGGGGAAAGATTTCCTCATGGAGGGGAAACATGAAACGCACACACAACAGCCGCCACCACCAATACTCCAGAGCCCCCTGAAGTTCTGAAGCCTTCAACCCACATTCTAAGGGTTAAAAATCCAGAATCTCGCACTTTTCTAGGCTGTCTAGGGTGACATCTGTTGCTTTATCTGGGAAATTTTAACATGTTCTGTGCTAAAAAAAATGTAAAGAACAATGTAAGTATACAAAACATATTAGTATTGGGTGGATTTTTGCAATAGGAAAGGAGTCTCTAAAATTGGAACCATTCTTGACCTTTGAAATCGTTCATTTCCTTAGCATGTTTTAAGATATTTCATTTGAACTTCAAACCTTAAGATTTGCATGAGATTTTCGGGAACACATTCTGAAATACATTGTATTAGGTTCCTATTGCTGCTGTAATAAATTATCACAAACTTAGTTGCTTAAAACACACAAATTTTTCTTTTAAGTCTGAAATGGCTCTCACTGGGATAAAATCAACCAATTGACAGGGCTGAATACCTTCTTGAGACTCTAGAGAAGAATCCGTTTCCTTGCCGTATTCAGCTTTTAAAAGCCATTCCGTTTCTCAAGGCTCCTTCTTTCATCCTCAAAGCCAGAAGTAGACAATCTTCAAACCTCTCTCCTCTGACCGATGCTTGTATCCTTACATCTTATTCTAAGCCTTCCTTGCCTTCCTTTCATAAGGACTTTTGCGCACCTTCAGCCTCCCAAATAATCCAGAATGGTCTCCTCATCTCAAACTACTTAACTTAATCACATCTGCGATGCCATTAGGATGTGGACTTCTTTCCAAGGCCATTATTCTGCCTACCACACGCAGCAGCATGTTATTTTCAATGTAATCCTTAAAAAGCATACTAATACACTAAGTCATAAAGTTCACCGTCCTTGCTCACAGAAATGCAGTGTATGTGAGCTAGGTTTAAATAATGCCAATGTCAGAAGATCAAGTCTGAAAACATTAAGTTCCATTGAACTAAACTTGAATCAGTTGAATCCAATTAGAATTTAGTGGCAGAAGCACTATATGTCCTAATTAATCATGTACTTGTTTTGTTAAACTCATGTAGAGAATTTAGCTCCCACTCCATCTATGTGATGGAGAACAATAAATAACATGGATAGTTCCCTTTTACATGTTTTAGTTGCCCAAATAAATTCCCCTACTGAAAGAATAGGCCGTATTATTTATTCTTCAGTAGCAGAGAATCTAAACATATCTTTAAGCTATTTGGAGGTCACTTACACTTTAAGAAGCTGTTCTGTCATTATAGAGTCATAAAACTTAACAGCCCATGAATGTTGCATGAATTCAACACCAAAGGCTAAATAGGATAAAACAATGCATTAATTACAGTCCATTATCACCAGCAACTGGTTAAGGCAAATTTGGTTATGTAGAAACTTCAAAATACATTTAAATAATGAAATCTATTCATAATGGTAACCACATAAACATTTTGAAAATAAAAAAATTCTTATTCCACACCTTAAACAGCTTATCTGTTCACTGTTCTTTGCTCTTTTCTAGTTCCCATGTACATATATATCTTGTTTTGACATACCAGTAATTATAATATAGATTTAAATTTGCTTTCAGCTATTTACACCCTACCTATTTTTTCATCTAACTAAGTAACAGTCATAATTTTCATTTTAATAGCTACAGTGTATTCCACAGCATGGATGTAACATGATATTCTTGATTCTGATTGGACATTTATGTTGGTTCCATTTTTTGATGATAATAAACACTGCTGTAATGAACAGTTTTGTGTATGTTTTTCTTAGGGAATGGGGAAATTTTTTTCTTGGAATAATTTTTGACAAGTATAATAGCAGTCATACAGAATTTTTAAACAAATAGTGGGAGGTTTTGCTCCATATTCATACATACAGAAGGTCCCACTAGAGATAGGAAAAGAACTTTTAAAAGATGCCAATAGCATCTTTATACCAACATTCATACCATGCCTGAAATCATTTTCCTGAGGACAAAGGTAAAACTGAAGAATATGCTGAATGAGAGCAGAGGTTAAGTTATACGCAGATTATTCTTGATTATGTAGAAATGGTTATATGTGTAGGAGGGAAAAACTTTCCTTCTTTCTTTCTAGGTTTGTTGGCTGGTCTAATAATTAAATTGGCATAAGACAAATTAACAGGAGAAAACAAATTTAATTTCATACCTTCAAGAGCCTCATATATACATGAGAGGTTCAAAGATGATCAGGCAATTGAGGCTGGTATGCCACCCTGAGCTAAGGAGAAGTGGGTAGGGGTCTGGAGCCTCAAAGGGAAGGAAGACAATTCACAGGAAGATGGGAAGAGCAAATGTTTGATAAACAAATGCCTGTCATGCCCTGTAGAGACAGTGGGACACTGAGAGGAATTTGGAAAAACAAGTCCTGTGGGACACCCTCAGGTTACCACACCTAGCCCACACTCCGTAGTTGTCTCTAGGGATAGCTCTCTTCCTGGACCAGGCCCTCTATCTAAATTCTTAGGAGCAGTTAACAGGATGTAAAAAGCACTTCCTGAGTCTTCTGGGCCTTGATTGTTTCCAGCCTGAAATAATCTACATGCCAAAGTGGCACATTCTATGGAGGGCCAGAAGTGAGAACACCAGATCCGGAAGTGAGATCACCAGAAGTAAGAACAGTGGATGTGAGATCACTGGAAGTAAAACCATTGTGGGCAGCTCACAGAAGTGAGCCTGTGTATATAATCTGTGCTGTGAAATCAAACTGCATCTCTTGTCTGCCACCAGCGGCCAGTGGACCTCCTGACCCCAACGTTGGTTTCTGTGTCTTTCCTGCTCTCTCTGCTTTTCTTGCATCTCCCATCCACCCCTCTCAGGTTCAGCTGGATTGTGGAGCCAGTCTCCACAACATTCTGGGTGGCCTGCCCTAAGCCCCATCATATATATTGAATAATTGTGAAAGAATAAAAGAACAGTGAAGACTATTGCTACATGTCAATAGAGCAAATTATGAATTTATGTATACAACTCATATATATAGTTTATATTAACTTGCAAGTTGACTATTTAATTTAATAATTATTGCCCCTCTTGTGAGAACTAATTCTTAAAGTATAGGACATTGGAGTTCTATACCTGTTGTATAAGCTACGAAATTCAAGAGGTAATAGAGACATGTTAGAATTTTCAAAGTACATATATTTTAGTGTCAGTAATAGAGTGCAAGGCAAAAAGTAGATATGGTTTTATCAGATGACAGAATGAAGGCAATTTCTAATTCATTCTTCATGCTACTTGTCATTTCACTCTTAATTCAAATGTACAAGGAGGAAAGACACTTTGTTAAAACTGGCAGTAAAATACTTAACAAAAGGAGTGAGCTATGTGTTAAAGGTTCTAAGAGGTGAATGAACAACTGAAATAAATTGAAACCTTTTCCAGCTTTAATTTCTTTTCATTATGAAGCTGTACAGTGTTTACCCAGGGAATTCGTAATCATATGTAATTTGACTTTTAAATTGGAAATATGACTATTAGGCAGGAAAATAGAAATGAGCGGAGTGGTGAGAGAATTAAGGCCAGTAAAGGGACTCAAAGAGTTAACCAGATAAAACTAGAGAGCCAGAAAAGACTCATAGAGTTAATGTGTTAATCAGTTGAAGCTCTAAAGGTCAGGAATGACTTAGAATGTCCAAATACTCCCCAGATAAAGAAAAGTATCTGAGCACAACCCATGTCTTCATCGTATCAATTAGATCATGCCATTGTATGATTGACTTTAGCCTACCAAAAGGCTCAGCTTATTCTTTAACCTAACCTATATGCTGGTTTTTCTTCCTCTAGCCCCTAATCAAGTAATTTGCAACCTGGGCAGGAGACAATAATTATAATTAATTTAGCAAACAAGCACAGATATAAACAGCATAGTAAAAACAGGAAAGATTCCATCTTAAAACTAAGATTGCATTTTAAAACCCAGGAAGTAAAGAAGTAAGATTCTTAACATATTCTTTAGCAAACAGATAATAACTCAGCCCACCTTGGCAGGGAAGGCAATGTTAACTGTTATGTTCCCAGAGAGAAGCTGCTATCCTGGGGAGGAACCGGACCAGTAAATTTCTTGTGTTAAGCTAATTTTGCAGAATTACCTGAAGGACTGATAATAGAAAAGACAAAATGTCTCTCATTAAAGATGAATATCTTGGGACCACTTGATAATTCCACACCCCCAGCCCTTTGTCACATTCCTGAAAAATGATTAAAAGCGAGAACCCCCCACCTTTCAGCATGCACCTCTCTGTGAGGTTACCTGCACTTTCTAAGTATGTAGCCTTATATAAAACTTTCTCAACCTTTCAGTGTGCCTCTTCTCTGAGGTAGCCCACACTCCCCTTTCTCCACATATGCACTTTCTTTAAATAAAAAAATAAAACTTAAACCTTTCAGCACCATTTCTCTGAGGCAGCCCACACTCTCCTTTCTCCAAGTGTGTACCTTTTTGCCTTAAGTAAAGCTTTTTCTCAACTTTTCAGGGCACACCCTCTTTTCAGAGATCACCCACACTTTCTCTCTCTTTAAGTGCATAACTTTAAATAAAACTTTTACTCTGCTTCACTACTGTGTCTCTGCCCTTCAATTCTTTGTTGCGGCGGGGACAAGGACTGAAGAAAATACACAACGTCCCCCTAACATGACTAATACATAACAAAAATTAATAGGTGTGTGCCTGTTCAATAATGTGAGAGAAGTCAGAATTCACACTAATGAGGTACGTAGTTTTTTTAAGAGTCTTTTTCAGTGGAATAGCTGTCCCTGATGACAATGAGTTGATTCACCAGAGAATTCCCGATGCAGCAACCTTTGCTTAATATAACAGAACACTGATGTTCAAAATTTAAATTGCACTGGCTGAAATCCCATCACAAAGCATTGAGGATAAAAGTGGCAAACCTGAATCTCTTGCTTTGAGCTACTGAAATGATAATATTGATTAATTTCCTGAAAGGAAAATCTATAGGATTTGAGGAACTACTACTAATTTGCAAACGATAGAGAACTTATATCAAGTGGCATGATTAGTCTTGGCCAACAATGCGAAGCTTTGCTTGAGAAGCTAATTTGTTCTTAAAGTAACTTCATTTCTATATGAATGGTCATTTTATTCATATTTTAAATATATAACCTTTTGAGATAGAGCCAGGACATGGGACAAGGGTCATGCCGTTGGAAAATCTACTTAGCCTCCAAACAAAGGCTTAGTTTATTCTTTAACTTAACCTTTAACATGCTGTTCTCCCTTCTTCCAGTTACCTTAATCAACTAAGTAGCATTGTAACCAGGCCAGAAAAGAGAACCTTCAGGGTGTAAATGAACCTATATGTATAAAGAATGCCAATACATGGGTCAACACAGTCACCTAAATAACCCTATTCTTCAGACCAAACCTCAAAGGAATTCTTAATCATCTGTATAAACCATGCCTTATACCAACCTCTACCAAAAGGCCCTATAAACCTGCAAACCCTAAACTTTTAAGTGCACCTCCTCTCTGAGGTTGCTCACACTTCTGTCTGAGTGCATCCTGTCCCTTGAAATAAAACCTGCTTGACACCTGTTCTCTAAGGTTGCCCGCACTCCCCACCTTGAGTGTGTACTTTGCTTTAAAATCAAACTTTGTTGGTGCTTAAGCCTATTCTACTTTGTATCTGAATTATTTCTAATGACAAAGACAAGAACCCAAACCTTACTCAGTCTCAAGTGAGCCCCTCCAACATCCACAACCAGTGGTAAGTGTCTTTGTCACTGTGGCATTTCATTGAGCTTTCTAGTTTTAAAAGTGGCCATATGATTATGTTCCTTAGCATTCTGCCTGAATATCTCCTTTCATTTGCTCTGGAGAGTTCCCAGAACATAAACTCACTCCACCCACAGCTCCCCAATCCTGGGGTAGTAGAGATATAATTCCCATACTTGCAGATCCAAGCAGACATGGGATGCCAAGTGACCCTGACTTTAGTAGTTGACAAGGGATTTGCCCTATGCTGAGCAGTTCAACAAAGTTTTCTTTTCTCCCTCTGTTCTTCCTTGCTTTCCACCATCTGCATGACTGCACAATAAAAGGGCCACTTTTCTCGGCACTACACAACTCTGACACTTGATACTGCTTTTGCTCTAATGAATTCCTTTTCTGTTTGCACTTGTTCTACGTGATAGGGAATTCTTTCCCAATCAATGTCAAGAATCCTCCCTCCCCCATCAGGTTGTAGTTTCACAGAGAGAGACTGCCCCAGTTTGGACTTCCCAGTAACATTTTCATTCATTCAGTCAGAGTATTATGTACCAGATACTGTGGATAAATCAGTGACAGGAGAGACACTAAATCCATGCTTTACAGACCTTACATTCTAATAGATACCTTTTATGGCATATTTTCCCCCAATATGAAATATCGAAAGTGCCATTCTTATTGGTGAAACAGGAAAAAACAAAATAGTTGAAAACTGACAAATGGAGTTGTTCTATAATTACATGGAAAAAGTATAACAAGCAACAATACAGTTCAATGAATAGTGGATAGGAAAGAGAGAATGCATTCTCACAGAAGTGTTAGAATTTATACCAAGTTTTTTTTTTCAAGATGTTTGAAAGACATCTGATATGAAACCCACCTTTCTGTTTTGTGTGGCCTCAACCTGAAGAAAAAGGTTTTGCATGTCTCCTTGGCCACCAGGTCCTTTTCAGTCTGTGGTCTCTCATAACAATAGTGCTGGTTGCCACACAGAGACAGGCAGTAGTCGGCAGGTAATTTTCAAATTACAGCTGTTACATTTTCAGATCCTAAAGATTTCAAGCTCCCCCTGCCTATGTTGCTTAGAGGAAAAATGGAGAATGAAGGCAGGGCTACACTACCAGCTATAGCTTGTATCAAGTTTCCTCTGAGCAAGAGAAATTTGGATGATTTTGGGATTGCAGAAATATATAATTGATCTCCAGCTACCCAAAGAGTTGATATCAGTGAAAAAAAACTCCCTTCAGAGGCTGAGAACAGTAGCCAACCTAAATGAGGGACATGAAGTGACTAACCCACCTTGGCAGAGGCAGGTGGCATCAATTTTGGGGATTTTGAAAGCACTGAATGCCTTTCAGGGAGAGCAGAGTATGCCACCCCAGAGTGCGCCACTTTGGCAGAGTGATTATTTTAAATTGAAGTTACTTGAGAAACAGCCAGGGCAAGAAGAACTCTCTGACCCTCCTTTACCCTGCTGAAATCAGGAAGTAAATCTCTCACGTGGAAGTTACCATCCTTATCACCAGATACAGGAATTTAGGGCTGAGAAGTTGTATAAATAAACCTTGTTACTTCTGCACTGACTTACTACCCTAAACCCAATCTTTATTTTGTCAATTATTCACATATTTATTGTTTCCTTATCAAAAAGGTGTAAGAACTGCCTGCTTTGGTCACTTTTTTGAACCTCCTATTCTTGAGGTTCTCAAACATATAAAGTTAAATTTGTTTTCCTCCTTGTAATCTGCTTATGTCAATTTAATTATTAGACTAGCCAAAGAACCTAAAAGCAAAGAATGGAAACATTTTCATCCCCTACACTTTGCTTATACACTACAAAGGAAGCCAATCACTTTTCAAATATTTTAAGTGCACTTTCTTACAGCCAATGCAATCCAAATAGTTAAAAAACCTTTACCTGCCTTTGCTTCAAAGAGTAAATGCAACACTAACCACCATCTTTAAAGAAATACTTTATAATAATTGGGCTAATTATATTTTAACATTTAATTTGTGCCAGTACACAACTAAATATTCAAAATACTGTACTCAAGTCTACCAAGACTAATAAAAATCTACCAACTATCACCAGAAAACATTACATTTCCAGTCAGGAGCACAACAGTCATTAGGGGCTTTTCTAGTAACACCTTGGACACCTTCCCAGTGTGGTACAAAATAATCACATACCTTATCAATGGCAAAGTCAAATTCCATTTGAAATTTCTTGATTCCTTTCTTACAATGAACCCGAGTTGTATTTTTTTCCTCTCCTATAAAGTTCCAAACAGTTGAACAACATTAGCTTTTTATAAATCAACCAACTTCAGCCTCTCCATTTTTCACTAATTATGTATTTCCTCAGTCTGCCCCTGCCTTTGGAAATTCTGCACACTTGTAAGTCCTTGATGTGGTAGAGATTTTTATTTGGCCAGCCGTTAGAAGGGTACCTGTACTACCTTTTGCACTAAAATAAAATCTATGCAATGTCAGCCCAAATGCTTCCTCCAAAAGCATTGCTGTGGTCCTTAAAGGAACACCCACACTGACATTTTAATGCACAATTTAAGAGGAAACAAAGAAAATTACACAGTTTCAGTTCTACTATAAATGACAAATAATTCAATTTAAAAATAAATACATAAATAAGGATCATTAATAGTGTACTAACCATTTTTTTTCTTACTAAACCCAACAGGGAAGATACAGATTGGAGTCAAATCACTATTATCAGGAATTCGAGTCTACATTTTTCTTAGTCTGTAGTCAGTATCTCTAACAGTCAGAAGAGAATTCTACTTAGATATTTTCCTCTTAGTTCAGATCAAGCATGCCCAAATATCCACTCTTCATCTTCCCAGGAAATCTTTTCTCCTTTACCATCTTCCTATGTCAATCAGTGTCATCTTCAGTCTTTTATTATTCTCAGCATCAAACTTTAGAGCCCTTTCTGAATCCTTTGTCACCCTCCATCCTCTGCAACTCTTTGGTCACTTGACAATCCTTCTCACGCAAGCCTTTTATACCTGTTCACTGCTACCACCTTAGTCTGAATTCTTGTCACCTAACATTGGAACAATGACACCAAATGCTTCCTGGCTTTAGAAACTCTCAGGTTCCTTTTGCTCCAACTCATCTTAGAGTATGCTGCCAGAACAATTTCTCTAAAACATACACCTCAGTAAATGCCTTTCTATTCAAAGCACCCAGTAGTTCTTCTGTCATCTACTCGATGTAACTCAAATGCTATGACATCTGGAGTTCAACCTCCTTAGGCTGGTACTCAAGGTTTTACATGTTTTGCCCCGTCCTTGCCCATGTGATCTCATCTCACTATCTCATGACAGCAACCCAGTCCTCCAGTCAAAGCACCTCTGTGTTGTCCGCCAACACCACTATCATTCCCAACTATAGGCTTTTCTTCATGCTTTATCCAGCTGTGTCTCCTATGAGGCCGTGTTCTTAAAGAATCATCCAGAGGTTACCTATATCAGAATCATCTGAGATGCTTGAAAGTTATGCAGATTCCTGAGCCTACAACTCAGGCCTACTGCAGTTGGAGACTTAGAATTTGTATGGTCACAAGCTTCCCAGGTGAGTCTGGGTTGGGTAACTTGTGAGATCCCTCATGTCAGACACCTGCAGAATTCCACTCTTAGTCTCCTCTGTCTATGGCATAGTGCCTGGCACACATTAGGAGGTGAATACTTATAAAATTGGTAAAATTTACTTTGGTACAGAGTACCATAATAGGAGAATCTCTTCAAATTCCAGATTTCAGGCATAGGGATGAAATAGTTTCTCCTTTGGTGTCCAATGGTGCCCTAGCTTTTGGCTAAAATCAGCCATATCCCTTTTTGTCTTATTACTATCTGTGTAATTTGGAAAATGTCATAGTAGGCACCAGATAGACTCAAATGTAGTCAGGGTTTCTGTCCAGCAAGCATGGAGGGCATACCACCTGTTGCAAGCTCTTTCAAGTCACTATTAAGAGAGAAGTTAGGAGGTGAAAGCTGGTGGTGGGCTCACAACTAAGAAAATATGTTCTTCTGACTGACAACAAAATGAAGTCCAGGAATTTGTTAAATTCACAGCCAGAGATAATGGGAAACTTGACAGGCTGGTGAAGAAGTGTGGCATATACAGTTTCTGGTCAGAAAGAATAAACAACAACAAAACAGAGCATCTTTCTCCTACAGGTGCTTGCTCAACAATGGAAATGCTCTGGTTAATTTCAAACCTTGGATAAAGTCCAAGAGAGAGTAAAAATGAAAATGCAGAAAGGAAATAATTTATCCTTAGGGAGATTCTGTCAAGAGAAAACACGAAAGGGTAGGATCCTTTTTGAAAAGTCACTAGTTTTTAAACAATAATACATGCACATGATAAAAATAAATCAAAACATAGTAAGGTTATATGGTTGAAACAATTATCTCTCTCATGCCCTTTTCATTTTGTATGACGTTTCAAATTCTTAAATAATTGGTTTGTGAAAAATAACATAAGTAGAGCCATTTAGAGCCACAGTAGCCATTTCAAATGAACTGCCTTACATGTCCTGTTTTCTAAACCTTTGAATTGAGCCAAACCAACATTCCAAAAAGGCAGCAAGAATGAGAAAATCCTGTTTGAAAAGACTGACACAAGTGGCCTTTTGTCCAGTGATCACTTCACCTGACCAATCAATAAAGGACAAATCTACCCCTGCTTGTCAGCACCAATGAACTCTTATTAAATCAACATACATAATCTTTTTTTTCCCCATAAAAACCCTGAGTCCACCTCCAGTAATTGGGACACCATTTGAATTTCTATCTAAACCTGTGTACTCCAGATTGCAATTATTGATCTCAAATAAATGTATTGCCTCTTAAACACTTATTTTTAGGTTAACAGGTTCTTACACATTTTTTTACCTATTTGGACCCTTTACTACTACTATTAATATATAACATATATTGAATTCTTCCTGCTTACTGGACAGAATATTAATTTGAGATTCAGAAATTATCAAATTCCCAATCTTTTACACCACATGATAACTTAGAAATTGATATTTGTATAGTGCAGGAGGTCAACAAGACTGCTCTCGGCCAAAGGCCACAGGTCAGAGACCATAGGCCCAGAGGCTCTGGCTGCCCTAAGGCTAATAGGAGCAATCTTGTAGCCCTCCAGTAATACTTGTGTGCTCTGGCAGTGCCAGTTGACAAGCACTGTGGCTTGCCCAGAGGACCATGGTTAGGAAAGAGTGGAGTATTGACCTGAAACCAGGTTTGCCTGACATCAAATCTCTGAACCACATTATCCTGACTTCCATCTCCAAACCTTTAGTTGCTAACCCTGTGTTTCACACTGGGAAACTATTTTAATGCCACAAAACAATGAAATAAAGTAAGAAGATACAATCAGCTATGATTTCCTTTTAATTTTTGAAAATGTAATGCTATGAGAATCATTTATAGTTCTCTGTGCCAGGAAGCCTTACAATATAGATTTTACTTATTTATCTGTAGGGAAAATTGAAATTCCATGGCCAGGATTCTCATCTGATTCTAATTTTACCCATTTATACGTGCGATGAGGTAATACTTAGCTCACTGCACGGGAGCCTACTTGCATATCTGTTGGCAGTAGGCTAATTGCAGCCCATATTCCTTTAAGAAGAGTTCCACCTAGTGCTAGTGAGGAGCCAGAAGCAGAATCAGAAAGGGTATCAAGGAGAGAGTCACACTTCAGGAGGAGAAAGACACACTTCGGCATCACCTGGAAGAGCTGGGTGATGACTGATGGGATGCCCTTAAGAAAGAGAGAGAATTATTGAAAAGACAGGTTGTGATCCTTGGAGATACCTACCAATGAGGGAGGAGGGAGGAGGCAGCAAGATAATGCACATTGCAGGAGGCCATGGGGTGCGGGGAGGAAAGAGTAGTGCCTTCAGACCCAGATAGGGTAGAGGACTTGTCCAGAGAGGATGAGGAGGTGGGGGTAAGGGCAGAACTGCTGCCCAGACCACTGCCAGAGGCACCAGTTCTACTGTGTTAAAGGTCCACACAGCAGCAATTAAGAAAATAAAAACACAATAACCATGGGCTCCTCAGTGGGAGCATCTCCCTCCCCGTGTTATGGTGCACTCCATGCTCTGCTCTTATCCCCAGGATGAGCTAGAGGACATGAGCTTCCAGTTTTGACAGAAGCCGTAGGAACGTCCACCTACATGGCTTTTGCATCTGGGATATGGGATATGGGGGTGAAAAACATTGTTATGTTGGGTTCTGAAATAGGTAGACTGGTTTCCCTAACAAGTCACACTTCTCTCTGGTGGTGGTTGCAAAGTGCCCATCACATCCTAGGGAATCAGGTGCTTCTGGATTGGGTGATAGCAGCCACCATCAGGGCAGTTTGGCCTAATCAGAGTGATTTACCATACTTACCCACTAGCTGGAAAACATATGCAGAGATCTAGCAGGTGCTATGGGAGTTGGGCATGAAAAATATGGACCCCACCACCACCACAAGGACCAGTGAGGAGTTGTTCAAAGTAGGAATGAGAAATCTGGTGCTCCATACAGCCACTCATCTATCTTTGGGTCCCTAGTGACTACTCTTGCCCCCCACATAGGGCAACCTATAAGTGAGGCTACTTGTACTTTAGCAGATCTGGGATGGTTGAAACAATATCCCAGAAGGAAGTACAGGATGTGACTGAAAGGAGAGGTGCAAAAGGCACTGTGACGGTCTCGAGGATGCAGATGTAGGTTGATTTGATAAAAGTTGGGGTAGTGAAAGAAAAACTTGATGGGCACCCTAGTAGGATCTTGTTAGAACCGTGGCATGAAATTTAAATCTGGAGCAGCAGCTCTAGTTGCTGAGGTCGAGAAAACAGAAGTCAGAGGCAAAGCCCCGTGTCTGGCCAGTGTTCCTGCAAGACTTCCTGGGAAAAAGTATTTCCTGGGGACAGTACACACCCACAGGATGATGATTGGGTGTCGCAGTTTGAATAGGGGGGGCTCAAGGTCCCCACCTTGGGGGATGTGGTGGGGACTGGATGCTACATGTAGAATTAGCAATTCATTGATCCCTGGTGAATGTATGACATGTTCTGGTTGTGGTGGACACAGGAACTAAGTGTTCTCTGATTTATGGCAACCCTGACCATTTTCCTGAGACCTGTGCTGTGATAGATGGTTATCAGGGTAAGGCAATTAGAGTGAAGGAAGCCCAAGGCCCATTGGGGATAGGGCATTTACCCCCAAATGAGTAAACTGTGTACATTTCTTCCATCCCTGAATATATTTTGTGGGTAGATTTCCTACAGGGCCTGTGGTTACAGGCTAGTGCAGGTGAGTTCAGGCTGAGGGTACATGTGGTAAAGGCAAATCTGAGGGGACATGCTAAGCACCCACCTGTAGCTCTGCCTGTACCTTGGCAAGTGACAAACATTAAGCAGTATATATTGCCTGGGGAGCACAAGGAAACTGGAGAAACTCTACAGGAATTAGAGAAGGTGAGCATCATAAAGCCCATTCATAGTTCCTTAATTTTCCGGATGTGGCCAGTGAAAAAGCTGGAGGGCTCCTGGTATATGACCATGGACTACAGGGAATTGAATTAAGTCACCCCCCTTTGCATGCTGCTGTTCCCCTGTATAGCAGCCCTTATGAACATCCTGTCATGAACTAGAGACGTATCATTATGTTGTGGACCTTGCTAATGCGTTCTTCTCTATTGACATAGCACAGGAAAGTCAGGAACAGTTTGCCTTCACATGGGAAGGCCGGCAGTGGACATTCACTGTCCTTCCACAGGGATACCTCCACAGGGATATCTCCACAGTCCCACCATTTGTCAAGGATTTGAGGGGTTGGCCACATGGAGGAACCCACAAATGGTGTGGTTGTATCAACACATTGACGATATCATGCTCACATCTGATTCTCCTGCAGATTTAGTAGGGGCAGTTGCTAGATTGCCACAACATCTATAGGAGAAAGGGTGGGCCATGAACAGTACTGAGATTCAGGGACCTTGTTTGCCAGTAAAGTTCTTGGGGTTGTCAGGTTGGGAAAACTAAAGTTATCCCAGAAGCAGTCATAGACAAGGTCCAGGTTTTCCCTACCCCTACCACTATGGCAGTATTACAAGAGTTTTTGGATATTTGGGCTACTGGAGAGTGTTTATTATAAACTTGGCACAAATTCTGAAGCCCTCATACCAGTTGGTATGATAAGGCATCAGGTGGGACCATGATGAGACCTGTGCAACTGCTTTTACTGCTTCTAAGCGAGCAATCTAGGCCATATAGGCTTTGAATTAATGGACTCATCAAGGCCTTATGAGCTAGATCAAGTAACCTAAGATGGTTATGGATGGGGCCTTTGGCAATGGCTTAAACATACAAGCCAACGCACTGGATTCTGATCACAACTACGGAAAGGAGCAGAGGTCTGGTAAACCTTGATAGAAAAGCAACTGACAGCAGTGTATACCATGCCTTGCTGGCTGCAGAATCCATCACTAAAACAGCACTAACCAAGGTAGTAACCACCTATCCCATTGCGGGGTGGGTGCAAGACTGGACCCAAAGGCCACAGAGTGGCGTGGCACAGATGCTTAAACTGGCCAAATGGGGTGCATATTTACATCAGTATAGCACCCTCTCTACTAGCCCCTTAAGTGAAGGACTCCAACAATTATTGGGGCCAGTGAAGTATACCAGTGGAAAGCAGAAAGTACTTTCCTTTGAGCTATTGGTAGCCGAGAGTCCTTATCACAACGGAAAAGCCCCTATTCCTGAAGATGCTTGGTATACAGATGGCTCCAGTTGTGGGTGGCCCCCGAAGTGAAGGGCTATGGCTTTCCATCCTAAGACTGAGACAATATGGATGTAGGATGGAAAGGGGAAGAGCAGCCAATGGGCTGAGTTGTGGGCAGTATGGCTTGTGATCTCACAGGAGCCCTCCCCTATAGCTGTCTGCACTGACAGCTGGGCCATCTATGGGGGCTTGAACCTGTGACTACTGACATGGTACCATGCCAACAGGATGGCTGGTCACTGGCCCCTTTGGGGGCAAGAGTTGTGGCAAGACCTATAGGCCTCTGGTTAGACTAAGACAGTTACTGTATGTCACGTGACTGGCCATTTACCTCTGGCATCCCCAGGGACTGATGAAGCAGACACAGTGTCCCAGGTGAGTTTGGTAGAAAGAATGCCTGCTTCTAATGTAGCCCAATGGTTACATCAGCATTTGTTGCACACGGGGCAAAAGACAATATGGGCTGTAGTCCATTGGTGGGGCTTGCTTTTGACCTTTGAAGAAGTCAACAGAGCCCAGAAGGGGTGCCTTGTGTGCTCTAAGAGGGACTTATCCCAAGTCCCGTAGCAACATGGGACAATAGTAAAGGGGCCAATACCCCTTGTCAGGTGGCAGATAGACTATATTGGGCCTCTGCCCATATCAGAAGGGTATCAGTATGCTATGACTTCTGTGAACACAGCAACTGGCCTGTTGGTTGCATTTCCTGCACATCATGCAGGTCAGCAAACCACCAAGAGGTCTAGAGCATCTCTTTTCAGCCTGTGACTGGCCACAGGTGATTGAAAGCTATCAAAGCACTCACTTTACTGGACATGTGTTAGAAGAATGAGTGCAGCAATTAGGAATAAAGTGGAAGTTTCATGAACCATACAACCCTACTAGCGCCGGCATGATAGAGAGGTACAATGGTTTGTTGAAATCTGGCCTGAAGTCGGACACCAATAGTCAATATGGCTGGTCAGTTCATTTATGGACAGTGGTATTCCATTTGAATGAGAAGCCCTGAGAAGGAGCCTTGAGCCCTGTGGATATGCTAACACACCTTGCTGCCTCTCCTATACAGCTGAATCTACAAACCAAAGACGAGTTATTGAAGCCAGGATACGGTCAGCAGAGCAACATCCTGCTGCCAGCCCCTACTGCACTAAACCCTGGAGACACTGCTGAGCGGACGTGGCCCTGGACATTCTGACACCTGGACCAGTGATGACTGGCCTTTCTGGTACCTTGGGGAAAGACCTGGAGGCTGGTCTTGTGTGTATTCCTGGAGTAACAGCAGAGTGGTCCCCAATCATCATGGTAGTGTACCAAAAACATTCAGATGGTAAGATTACTGACTTACCCTAGGTCTTTCCCATGCAGGAGAGATACATGTTATTAAACTTGTTTTTTTTTTCTCCTGTTAATCTTTCATTACAGGGAGTTCTCAGCCAAGAACCTAGAAGGTTAGAGGGAAAATTATTTTCTTCCTCCACAGAGCCCACATGATTTCTGGTTGTGGGGCTTACTTTGCTGGGTGTTGAGCAGAATCTGTGGTGACTACCCAGCATTTACTCACTGTATGCCAGTAGCAAATTTCCCTAGATTTGTGATGACCAAAAATGTCCCATACATTGCCAAAATTGTCCTCAGGGTGAGAAATCCATGACCGAGATGATATCTGAGTATCACTCTGTCTTTAACTAGTGGAGAAGGAACATTAAAATTTCAAACTGTATACAGACTAACCTTAGACCACCAAAAATCAGGTGGAAATTGAGAAAGAATAAGTGTAATGCAAATGGTAGCTTGTTTTTCCTGACTTGGTCTAAAAAGGTTAAATCTGACTTGATCTAAAACAGGAACTTTTCAGAACTAAGCAAATTTTTAAAATCATTTTTTCTGTGAAGACTTTAAAATACAATCGATCATAGCCCATGAGGTTATTAGGCAGAAAGACAGATATGAGTGGGATGAAAAGAGGGTGTAGCGCACCAAGAACTCAGGGAGTTAATCTCTGAATTTGGGCTGACCTTGAGACTGCTCTAGCTAGTGCAGGTGAGATAGGGCAGAGACAAGGGAGAAGCATCATGATTAATTTTCCCAAAAATGCTGGGATTAGCATAATTAGAATAGGAGAGACTTATCTTAAGGCTAATAAACTACTTCCTGAAATGGCCAGCCTGAGAAACAAAGGGGTTTTCTTATTCTCCAGCCTGGCCCTAGCAGCAAGTCCTCGGCAACCAGGTGTACTTTTCCCTTTCCAGGGTGTATAATCCCTAGACACCGCCGCCCAAATAGTTTTCCTCTCTTGGAGCCCTGCCTGATTAGCAGGAGCTCTTTTTTTCACTCTTCAATAAAAGCTTTGCTGGTTGCTCCATACTCTTGTCTGTTGGCTTCATTCTCTCACCTCCAAGACACAATCCTGGGAAAAATAGCATTTCAGCCAATAACAAGGTCATCTGCAGATCGGTATGTATGTGTATCATAGTGATCATGCTAGTGTATGTGCTATGCAATGGGTACTTCCAGGGCAAGGAGACTAAGAGAAAAGCTGGAACTAGGAAATCAGGCTGCAAAGAAAATATGAGTCAGGATACCAGTGGGATAGAAAGTCAGAAAAGCAAACAGAAATCAGTGCAATAAATCGTTTGTAAACACAGAAAGAGTCATCACACAGCATATCCCCAGAAACTGAGAGAATGAAGTAAGGCAGGGAGCAAATTATATGCATGGTCCCAACAACAAGATAGGGCACCACACTGGCACAGCCTGGGATTGCTTTCCTCATCTCAACTTGCTTATTTCCCCTCCATGGAGAAAGAGTCATCTCTAGTAGCCCAGGCCTAGAAACCCAAATGTGCTGATCACCGACAATAGCTTTCTGGGTCAGTAGCATAGGATCAGACTCACTTGCTTGACAAAGGCATTTCTGTGACACTGTGTCTAGTAACAAATAGCAAGTTAATAGATTGTGTCTGCTCTCACATGACTGGTTTCCATCTCATTGTTGAACTGATGGCTGCTGTTTTTCAGTAGGGACTGTGGGTATACATTTAGACTGGAAACATCATTGATTGTGTTTGTATCTGCTTCCTCATTTTCTGAATGAATTTCAAAAACTTACATATGAAATACCAGAACACCTCTTTGATGTGCTAAAAGGCCCTGATGAATATATTTAAATAGTGTAAGAAGTCACACTTTTTCCATTTCAGGTATTTCTGTAACTATGGGGGAAAATCCTGGGGCAAAATACCTTTGAAACCAAAATCAGTCAAAGGGAGAAGTAAAGTTTAGTAAATCTGTTTATTTCTTACAAAGTAGTCATCTGGTCTCTCTCTTCACCCAGCTGCAGCAGAAGAGACCTCCACTCAACCTGTCTGGTGCAGATAAATCCTCCCTTGCCCGTGTAATTACCTATTGACATGGAGACGAACTACCACTCTCCACCCCTTGGAAACACCTATTGATATGCAGACGCACTAAAGTTGGGCAAGAGATTCTGGAAATATTGCAATTTTACCCAGTATTTCTCATCTGTTTTATTATCTTCTTACCATCTGAAATTGTTTTCCCCCTGTTCACTGTGTCTTCTGCAGAGAAGTATAAGTTCTATAAGTGTTGGGACCTTGCTGTCTTGTTCACTACTGTGTCTCTAGCACCTAGAACATAGCCTGGCATGTAACAGGCATTCAATGTTTGTTGAATGAATAAATGAGTGAATAAATGGACAACAAGCAATTGGAAGAAACATCCCCACTCAAGTAACAAGTCCTTTTGAAAATTTCAATCTCAAATGATTGTACTCTTGGAGAGGAAAAAATTTCCTCTACCCCTCAAGATTCTTCTAGCTGGTCTAAGAATCAAATTGATATGAGACACAGTAACAGGAGGAAAAAATCAAAGTTTAAATACATGCTTGGGGAAAGCCATAGACACAGATTCCAAAGATGATAGGCAGGGAGAATGAGGTGTATACATCATCCTGAATCAAGGAGAAAGGGGTAGGGGCCAAGACTTCAAAGGAAAAGGGAAGCAGTTCCCTTTTCATATTCAAGAACATGAAAAGGATAAATGTTTGGTAAACAAAATACTTGATGGGCCTCACAAGAACAATGGAGAACAGAGAGGAAATTTAACACACTCAGACACATCCTTCCCTGTCTACCGCACCTAGTATACACTGTAGTATAGATGTCTGTGGCTGTGGTGATAGCTCTCCTCCTGGAGTACTTCCTCTATCCAATTTCTTTTTATGCAGTTGAGGGTTGAGAGGTCAAAGTTTTTCTGAGTTTTTGGGCCTTGATGGTGTTTCAGCTCAAAATAATCTATATGTCACAATGGCACATCTTGGGGCTGCCTGCCTTTGGTTCCTACAGTACCTACTCAGAAATGCCACGTTTTGCAGATTTTATGTCAACCTCTTCTGTCACAGAGGCTCTGAGGATTTTTGATTAACCACAGATGAGGAAATCACTCTTGTCTCTTTGATCTTGACACCAGCCATTAAATACTACATACTAGCCTGAGAACTAGAAGTAGCATTAGTGCTTTTGGGTTAAAAGACAGACCACAGAGCAAAGCAAGTAATGAAGAGTTATATTTTTACATGTCCTCCATACAATTAAATCTTGACCTCCAACTGTGTCTAAGAAGGAAATAGAAACATTTGAAATTAGATATTGCCGTGGAGTCTTACTGATGCCAGATACAATGCATGGGATTAACACATTTTACAGAATAAATCATTGCACTAATTAGATCCCAGGAGCCAATGCCTGCAAAAATAAATGGAGACTAGTAGATTGAGTATGATCTGAATGACCAGCTCAGTGGATAACCACTAGTAATTTAGCATCTATTGGCACTGTCTGTGCTCTAGAGCTGAGAATCTGTGGAATGCCACCCAGCTAAAGTCTGGTGAAGGTGAAGTGAATGGGCTGTATAAGGAAGAAACTGCATCAAAAAGATTAATATTTTGAAGGAGGAATTCACAGTTGGGCTAGGCAAGATGGGAACACTATTCTTCCTTGAAAGGAAGGTTAGCATAGCCTTGGAATGGTTCCTCATTACTAAGGAGTTCACAGGATGCAAAAGACTCAACATTGTTCTTTGAGAAGTATGCTATTTGAGGGTATACAACTCTAGTTTGCTCAGTTTTGCTTTTATTCATAGATTTACCTTTAGTGAATCCATGCAATAGTTATTTTTCTTAATGCAGAAGCATTTTAGGAAAGTTATTTGAATCACCATACAACTTTAGCCTTTTTCTGAATACAAACAACAAACTTTGTTTAGTTTTAAAACATAAGGGATGATGGTGGGGGGCTATATTCAAGATCTCTTCGGCATTTAAGATGTGCTAAGTAAAACCAGAGAGTATAAGAGCATCGATAAAAATATGATTATTCTCATTTTTGGAAAGAACAATGATTTTAACGCACTTGCTGTAAAGAGGAAGACAATTTCAACTAGAGGCTCTGCATACAAATGTTAGTGTCAATGACTTAGAGCTCACTAGCTCCTCTGTTTGCTTCAGGCCATGATGCTAAAGTGGTCTGGACATCCTTTCTTCACTAACAAAAATGAATATAGCTACACATGAGTAGGCTTTGAAACTAGCTTCACTATGCTCTACCTTACAAGTTCAAGTGTTCTGAGATTCCAACATGCATTCATCATTACCTTGGTACCCATCTGCACATTAGCACATCATTAAAATCTCCAAAAAAGTGGCACAATGCCTTAGTCATAAATAGTAAAGTAAAATAAATCAAATGACCTTTTTCCAAAGAAAGGAAACAACTTAGGTACTGCAACCCAGTGCTCATGTGTTTCAGAATTAGTTATGCTTAAACCATAGTTCCCTTCATTTATAACTAGTCACTCTCATTGATACATCATAAGAATAAGGAATGGCAAAAGGGAAAAGATTGGATTATAAAGCCATGACTCAACAAAGAATTCACAAACTACAGACTCAACTATCTATCCTCCATTTTTTTTCACTTATGCTCAAATGTATTAAGGTCATAAGTTAATTCAAGGGCAGAGAAATGTCAGGTTATTACCACAAGTGCCAAACACTCATACATGTGGAAATCATGTTTAGCTATCAGAGTAAGATTTAAAAAAATTCAGAGGTAGGTGTACAAACCCAAGTGGTCTGCAATCAGCCTTATGTGGAAAAAGGACTTCAGGGGAAGGCAGGACCATACCATCACTTCCAGCTGTCCTTTAGACATTTTTTCCTTGAATTCTCTCCTCAACTTTCTCAAGTTCCTTAAGCAATAATATAGTAGAGACTAGACTGCTAGTTGCTAACCCAATAATCATTTTTTTTCTTCCTTGGTAAAGAAACCTCAGGTTGGTTTTGGGGTATGAAAGTGTTTCACCAAATGAGTGCATTTCTGAGCCTCCCTTGCAGTGAGAGCAAGTGAATTTTGGCCAATGTAATGTAAGTGAAAGTGCTATGCAGGACATTCAAGAAAGCTTCTTAAAGATAACTGACTCCATTGCCTAAATTCTCTTCTTCCATCTAACACATGGAACAGACATCTTAGACCATGTTAGGAGCATAGTTAGAGAAGACAGTTAGATAGACATGAGCAGGAGGGGAGAAAGGAGGGTGGCCCCCCCAGGCTTCACATAGTGTCCACCCAGAGACCACTCTATATCCCTTAGACCAGCCCCTTTGGTGGTTTAGTACAAACTTATAAGCAAAAGTACAGGTCACTGGGACCTTCCTGAATTTGGAGCATGTGCACTTAAGGTAGACCTGGTTGCTAATGACCCTGAAGCCATTATGATATAATTATAATATCATTTACATTGCAGTTTTGGCCCCATCAGGGGTTTCATCTATGGGCTCATGGGAAAAATGATTAACACATATGTGCGCAAAGAGGCCAAAGGGGAGGGACCAAGGCAAATCCAAAGGATGGGGTGGGAATGACAAAATGGGAAGGAGGAAACCAAGTAACCCTTCATAAAAACACAGTGTAAAACCTGGCAGGCTGCTTCCCACCCTCAGGGTCAGCCTGCATCCCTCTCTTTGGAGCCCACTTTACTTTGACTTTGCTAAATAAAAAACCCTTAATGGCTTTAACACTCTATAGGGTCTCTCAACTGAATTCTTCCCTTTGAGAGCAACAAGAACTGAGAAATTCCACAATCCATCCCCTGTTAACAGGGTGAGACAGAAAAAGGGAGGGTATCTCAATTCCTGGTGACTTTAGAAATGCACTACCAGCCCTGAATGTCCAGTCTGGAATTACTTTAGATGAAAGAAAAATTAAGTTCCCTATGACTTAAGCCAGTGATCATTTGGATTTTATATTACTAACTGAATCAAAATGTAATTGATATAAAACACTGATAGGAATTCCCCAAAGCCAAAACAATGAAGGAGAAGGGGAGAAAGCAAATGCAAAGGTATTAAAGGAGTTAAGGGAGGCAGATTTTTTTCACCCCAAAAGATGCCTCTTTGGTATGAGGGTTATTTTAGGGCTGACTACTTTTAAAAAATAGCAGACATGAGAGAAACTCTGAAAACCAAGAAGAAGTTCATTACCCCTTTTTAAGAACAGCTTACATCTATAGGGGAAATCTCACTCTGTCAGGGTGTCTTTCTGTACCAGGATGACTCAATCTGGAGAAACTCTTGCCAAAGGAGAAGGCAACAATTTAAATCTGCATAACAACCCGTAACTCAGGGGGGAAAATGTGTTCCCAGCATGGGGCAAATAAACCTTTGAAGCCAAATTCAGTCAAACAGAAAAATAAAGTGGGAGAAGCCCATTTACTGCTTACAAGAAGTCATGTACTCTCGTTCGCTCATGTTTCTCGTGACCCAGCTGCAGAGGCCCGACCAAACCTCTCCAGTCCAGGTGCACACTCACTCTCCAACCCCCCTTGTAATCACCTATTAATAAAGAAATGGACTACTTCCCTCCACCCCTTGGAAACATCTACTGATATGGAAATGTACTAAGTCCAAGTGAGAGATTCTGGAAATATTGCAATTTTACCCACAGCCCACTCCTCCAGAAATCTTGACTCACTATCTACTCACTCCCCATGGAGTGAATGGCCCTCTGCGAGAAAACTGGATCACTGCACCAAGACTAATAGCATACAATAACAACAGCAATAAAACCATGATAATTCTCAAGCTGGAGGATGCAGCTGGATTGAAAGTCCTATGGAGATTATGTCAATAGATTGAGCACTCCACAGGAAGCCAGTAGCTGAACTGGGAGAGAGTTCCCTGCACACTCAGCAAGGGGGTGGGTCCGAGACACAAGTGTAGAAAAAAACGTTAGCGGCCATAAGATACATCTTCTAATGACACCAGCATAAGCAAATCTTGTCTATCAGGCAGGATGCATGCAAGAGAGTGGTCCTGTGATAGGATAGTGGCAGGAATGGGATCTCGCCCTGGTCTAGTACACCAGGCTTTCACCCCACGCCCTGTTGGAGTTACAGATGGGTCAAGATATAGGGTTATGGGAGGAACATGCACTGGCTGTAAAGATAAAACAAAACTTCCCCGCAAGATGCTCTTACCTCCTGGATATTTTGGGTTGTCCCATGATGCTGTGGGACTCTAAGTCCCTCTTAGAGCACACAAGGCATTCCTTCCAGGCTGCAGAATTCTTCAAAGGTCAACAGCAAGCCCCACCAATGGGCTACAGCCCACACTGTCATTTGCCCTGTGTGCAACAAACGCTGATGTAACCATTGGGCTGCATGAGAGGAAGGCATTCCTTCTAGCCAATGCACCTGGGCCAATGTGTCTGCTTTATCATTCCCTGGGGATGCCAAAGGCAAATGGCCAGTCACATGATATGTGGTAACAGTCTGACAAGAGGTCCATAGGTCTTGCCACAGCTCTTGCCCCTAAAGGGGCTGGTGACCAACCATCCAATTGGCATGGTACCACATCAGTAGCCACAGAGCCAAGCCCCAATAGACGGCACCACTGTCAGTGCAGACAACTATAGGAGAGGGCTCCTGAGTGATCACAAGCCTTACTGCCCACAACAGTCCCTTGACTGCTCTTCCCCTCTCCATCCTCCATCTATGTTGTCTCAGTCTTAGAAGGGAAAGCCAAGGCCCTCCACTTTGGAGCCACCTGCATTACTGGAGCCACCTGTATACAAAGCATTTCAGGTATAGGGGCTTTTCCCTCCTAATAAGGACCTTGGATACCAATGGCTCAAAAGCAAGTTCTTCCTGCTTTCCACTGGTATGTATCACTGGCCCCAGTAAGTGTTGGAGTTCTATACTGAAGGGGTTATTGGAGAGGGCACTGCACTGCTGTAAATATGCACCCTATTTGGCTGGTGTAGGCATCTGTTCTACTCTGCTCCATGACCTGTGAGTCCAGTCTTGCACCTACTCCACGATGGAATAGGTGGTTATTACCATGGTCAGAGCTGTTCTCCTGATGGGCTCTGCAGCCAGCAAGGCATGGTACATAGCAGCCAGTTGCTTCTCTGTCAAAGTGCACCAGACCTCTGCTCCTTTCCACAGTTGTGATCAGAATCCATAGGTTGGCATGTCTGTTCAAGCCACTGCCAAAATCCCCATCCATAACCATCTTCAGTTACATGACATCTAGCTCACAGGGCCTTGATGAGTCCATTACACTCAAGGCCTGTACAGCCTTGACTGCTCGCTTAACAGCAGTAAAAGCAGCTGCATATGTTTCGTCCCAGTCCCAGCTGATCTCTTTCATACCATCCAGTGTAAGGGCTTCAGAATTTGTGCCAAGTGTGTAATAAACACTCTCCAGTAACCCCAAAGACCCAGAACTCTTGTAACACTGCCACAGTGGTATGGTAGGGAAAGCCTGGACCTTGTCTATGACTGCTTCTGGAATAACTTTAGTTTTCCCTGATGAGACAACCCTCATGAATCTTACAGACGAACCAGGACCCTGAACCTCAGTGCTGTTCACAGCCCATCCTTTCTCCTACAGATGTTGCAGCGATAAGGAACTGCCCCTTATATAACTGCAAGAGAATCAGACGTGAGCATAATATCATCAATGTAGTGATACAGCCACACCCTTAGTGGTTCCTTCCATGTGGCCAAGTCCAGGGCTACAGGTCTGTGACAAAAGTTGGGACTATGGAGGTATCCCTGTGGAACGAGAGTGAATGTCCACTGCTGGCCTTCCCATGTGAAGGCAAACTGTTCCTGGCTTTCCTGTGCTATGCCAATAGAGAAGAAAGCATTAGCAAGGTCCACAATATAATGATACATCCGTAGTTCATGACTGAGGATGTCCATAAGGGCTACTATAGAGGGGAACGGCAGCATGCAAAGAGGGTGTGACTTTACTCAATTCCATGTTATCCACAGTCATATGCCAGAAATTGTCTGGCTTTTTCACTGGCCATACCAGGGAATTGAAAAGTCTGTGGCTGGGGTTTATGATTCCCACCTTCTCCAAGTCCTGTAGAATTTCTCCAATTTCCTTGTGTCCCTGAGGCAATTTACACTATTTAGTATTTGTCACCTGCCAAGGTATAGGCAGAGCTACAGGCAGGTCCTTAGCATTTCCCTTCAGAACTGCCTTTACCATGTGTAACCTCAGCCTGAACTCACCTGCAGTGGTCTCTAACCACAGGCCCTGCAGGATATCCATCCCCAAAACATATTCAGGGCTGGGAGAAATGTACACTGTATATTCCTTTTGGGTTAAACACCCTATCCCCAATGGGACTTGGGTTTTCTTCATTCTAATTGCCTTACCCCATAACCATCTATCACAGCACAGGTCTCAGGAAAATGGTCAGGGTTGCCATAAATCAGAGAACAGTTAGTTCCTGTGTCCACCAGAACCAGAACATGTTATACATTCACAGGGGACCAATGAATTGCTAATTCTACATGTGGCATCCAGTCCCCACCACATCCCCCTAGGTGGGGACCTTGAGCCGCACCTCAGTCAAAACGTGACACCCAGTCATTATCCTGTGGGGGTGAGGGCCCAGGTGGAGCCTGAGTACTGTCCCCCAGGAATCTTGCAGGGTCGGGCCAGACATGGGGCTTCTCCAACTTCTGTTTCTTGGACCTCAGCAACTAGAACTGCTGTTTTGGCTTTAATTGGTGCCACAGTTCTAACAAGATCCTATTAGGCTGCCCATCAAGTTTTTCTTTCACTACCCTGTCTTTTTCAAATCAACCCACATCTGGGTCCTCAAGATCTTCACAGGG
The DNA here is from genome assembly GCF_040802235.1 of Manis javanica. NCBI lineage: Eukaryota > Metazoa > Chordata > Mammalia > Pholidota > Manidae > Manis > Manis javanica. The sequence goes on from NC_133174.1 coordinate 132,920,924, forward strand.
CCCTTTGCACCTCTCCTTTCAGTTGTAGCCCATACTTCCTTCTGTGCTCTTACTGTTTCAACCTCCCCCAGATCTGCTAAAGTATGAATAGTCTCACTTATGGGTTTCCCTATGTGGGGGACAAGAATAGTCACCAAGGACTCAAAGACAGATGGGAGAGCTGTATGGAGCACCAGGTTTCTCTTTCCCTCAGTGAAAAACTCCTCATCAGTGCCCTGAGGACCCATATTATAGATGATATTCTTCATGCCCAACTCCCATAACACCTGCTGGTGCTCTGCATACATTTTCCAGCTAGTGGGTAAAAATGGTAAATCAGCCTAATTAGGTCAAACTGCCCTGATGGCTGCGGTCAGCCAATCCAGAAGCTACTGATTCCCTGGGTTGTAATGGGCACTTTGAAACCACTGCTGGAGGGAAGAGTGAGTCATCAGGAAAGCCAGTCTACCGATTTCAGAACCCGACATAACAATATTTTCCATGCCTATATCCCAAAGACACAAAAGTCATGTAGGCAGAAGTTGTGGCAGTTTCTGCCGAAACTGGATGCCCATATACACCAGTTCAACCTGGGTATAGGGGTGGAGCATGGAGTGCTCCACAACGTGGCGAGTGGATTCTCCTCCACCTGAGGAGTCCATCATTTTTGTGTTTTATTTTCTTAATTACAGCCAGGCAGGCCTTTAATATTGGACAGACTGGTGCCTTGGGCGGTGGCCTTGGCAACAGTGCCACCCTTGGCCCCACCCCCTCTTCCTTCCCTGATATCTCCTCTACCATCTCTGGGGCTGAAGGCACTGCTCTGGTCTCCCTCTCCCCTATGGCCGCTTGCAACACAGATTCTCCTGCTTCCTCCTCCATCGCAGTTAACACATCTTTCAGGAGGGCGACCTGACTTCTCAATAACTGTCTGTCTTTGTTAAGGGCATCCTATACGTCATCACCCAGCTCCTCCAAGCATCACCGAAGTGTGTCTCTCTCCTCGATAACTCTTTCCAATATCTTGAGGGAAAAAAAAACCCCCACAATCCTAGCCTCCATGCAGCCACTCAGGGCCTCTAAGTGGTATTCTATCTCATGGAGGGCTAATTTCACAGCTTCTGGTGTCTCCACCCTTCCCCAATTAAAGGACCCACCCATCTAGGGGGTATTCTACCCTAGACCAAGTACCTACTGGGGTCCCTCTGAGTGGAAGCTCCACAGATGGGGTGTTTCCAGATGAAGCTGCACCATCCACAGGTGTCCCTCCTGCAGAAGCCACCAGAGCCTCCCCACCATCCACTGAGGGGTTTCCGGGTATCTCTCCACCATCTCTAGGGGGATCCCGCCCAAGCATTGCACCCATGAAGACAGATTTTGGGTTCAGAATTCCTGCCAACTACTGCCAGGTATAACTCTGGGGCGAAAATGTGTTCCTAACCTGTGGCAAATAGACCTTTGAAGCCAAAATCATTACAAGGAAAAATAAAGTTGTAGAAACCCATTTACTGCTTAGAAGAAGTCATCGGCTCTCATTTGTCCATGTCTCTCTTGACCCCATTGCAAAGTCCCCACCAAACCACTCTGGTCCAGGTGCGTGCTCACTCTCCACCCCTCCTGTAATCACCTTTTGATATGGACATGGACTAACTTCTCTCTGTCCCTTGGAAACACCTACTGATATGGAAATGCACTAAGGCCAGGTGAGAGATTCTGGAAATATTCTAATTCTACCCACACAACCTTAACCTTCTTTACTGGGCTTTGTTTGAAAATCTGGCTCTCCCCTACCCAACTTCTTTTGTCTTTCAAAATTGTGTTTTAGGTGGTGGCATCGCATCGACCATTTCAGGGCGCTAGTTTTCCTACATCTCTTCCACTTATACAGGAGATACACATGTTATGAAACTTGTTTGTTTCCTGATAATCTGTCATTTATTACAGGGGAGTCTCAGCCAAGAATCTAGAAGGGAAGAGGGAAAATTATTCTCCCCACAAAAGTAAATAAAATATGCATAATCAGGACCCCTAAGTCACAGAGTTGACAGATGTCTACAATGCCAAGTTTCTTTCATTAAATGTCTAGAGAGGGAAAAAGAAAAAATAAAGTATACATTTGTTCATGTAGCATTCAACTAGTTTTGGAACAAATGTGTATAATATATTTAATCCAAATATTAAAAAATGATACAATTTTTAAATTTATAGTAGTATTTTGTGTCATTCTCCATCATCAAATAGGAGCATGAAGAGGGAGTTAAATTTACTGGAGATTCTACTAAGGGTTAGGACCTCTAGTGGTTTTAATAGTGTCCTTTAAACATTCATGGTCACCCAGAACCTCAGAATGTGACCTTACTTGGAAGTAAGGTCTCTGCAGATTAATTATTTGAAGAACTCAAAATGAAATAATCCTGGATTTGGGATGGGCCCTAAATCCAGTGACTAGCTTCTTTCTAAGGATATATTTGGACACAGAGAGACACAGAGACATGGAGGAGACAGAGACATAGAGAGAAAGACATGTGAAGACAAGAGGCAGAGACTGGGATTATACTCACACAAACCAAGGAATGCCAAGGATTGTTGGCAGCCACCAGAAGCTAGGAGACAGGCATGCTATGTTTTCTCCCTCAGAGCCTCTAGAAGGAAACAACCCTTCTGACACCTTGATTTCAGAGTTTTTGCCTCCTGAACTATGAGAAAATATATTTCCGTTATTTTAAGCTACCATTGTGGTCATTTGTTGCAGCAGCCCCATGAAACATTTATAGGAATATAACACACATTTTCTCATTTAATCTTCACAACAGCATTGTCAGACAGGAATCATTATATATATTTTATAGATAAAGATGGTTAATCAGAAAGAAAAGGTAACATATCTCATCCCTCTGACATTAATGTAGTGGCTATTCTGTGCTAGACTCTGCTTATGTATGGGAAGCACCAAGATTAACTGTGCAAGAAAGCACAAATTATAAATGATTAAGGCAGGATTTGAACCCAGGTCTGCCTGACTCCAAAGGCAAGATATCCTTATCACATTGGTTGACAGTGATCTTGCAATTCTCTTCAATCATATGGTGGTAATGCAGTTCCAATGCTGTCTACAAAGTCTGTGTATGTAGAAATTACACTTCGCTGATGGACCCCCATTTGTGTCTCAGTGCTTTTTTCCCATTAAGACCAAGTAGGGCAACAAGCCACATGCTTTGCTTTCTGCAAACAAAAGACTAAGGGTAAAATTTCTCTCTTCAGATAAAGGGGTGAAGTAATTCCTTTGAAAGTGAAAATGTTGCATGCATTTGCAGATGCTTCCCTACTCCACTGCAAAGAGGGAATTGTTCCATCTGCTCATCACATCTGGGTCAAGGGCAATATGTCTGAAGATGATTGTGTGATTTCACTGAAAACAAAAAACATCTGTTGGTTCCCCATTCTGAAATCAGATGGTTCCAAGCTTGACTTAAGAAATGCAAGTCTCAGCAGTACCACACTTTGATCTGCTCCCCCAATCTAATAAGGATCATCCCGCTCCAGGAACAAAGAGCAAAGGATAGAGTGAAGTGCACTTAAGGCCTGCCTATGTCATAGTGACAATGTTGTAGAATCATAACATGAGAGGATGATAAAGTAATTATCACTTCTCTAATTTATAGATGATGAAACTGAAACCAATAAGGAGGAAGGGACTTGGCCAAGGTTATGCAGAAAGGCTAGAAGGCAGAGTCAGAAGTAGAAAGCTGTGTTCATTCCTGTACGGCTGACGCACTTTCTACAAATCATGTTCTTTCTTTGAGCCTCAAAATCCTTGTCTGTAATTAAGGCTAAAGATACCAGCTTTGCAGACCTAAATACGGTTATTGTGATCATCCAAAGAGATTCTGTATGAAAGACCATCAGCCAATACCGTCTGTCCCTGGGTCTCAAGTTGAACTACTTTCGAATGAGGAGGTTGCACTGGACGATAGCTCAGTGACAGTATTTGTTGTTTCTATGTGTTTTGTCAATGAAAAGTGGTATATGAATGAATTCTATCTCCATATTGCCATAGTTCCTGAACTGAACAGTTTGTCTCTTCTTGCTTTAGCAACAATGAACAAAGTTTTTGAGGTCAGATAGAAACAAAACTGGCCTCTCTATCCTAAGGGTACTGCCATGTTACACATTCCATTAAAGAATATAGTTAACACATGTAAAAAAGTCCTGCTAAATAATAAAAAAAAATGCTTTGCTACAATCAAGAATTAGTGTTCCTTTGAGTCACGGGTTTGTGACATTTTCTTACACTTCTAATTTTGGTTGAGAATATACTTGTTTCTATTTCAAACTCTATTTCTCAGAAAATTTTATTACAGAAATGATTCATCTCTTCTCTAAATGGTCGTTGATGAAACAATCTATTTGTGAGGTTAGAAAGTACAGTAGAAAACAGGTTGACATAACTGCAGTTGTTACGTACCTACCCAGGGGCAAGGTATCGTTGGTGCTGGGAAGTACAGACAGAGGAAGAGAGGGGGGATCCTTTTGCAGTACACATGTCATATTTATTTTCTGATATTAGAAAGGGGGTGAGGTGGGAGGATTTTGAGGGTCAGATTGAGGGAAGACTCAAGAATTGTAACTATGACTCCTGATGAGGACTTCTAAGAGATTTTAGAAAGGCAATTCAGAGGTATGTACAGAGTGCTCTAGTGGCCATACCCTCAAAGGCAGAGTCAAGACATATCTGCAGTTAACCATCCACCCATCCATCCACTCAGTTGTTCAGCCATTCAACAAGTAATCCTGGGGACGGACACACCAGGGATCATTCTAGGCTTTGGGGAAAAAGCAGTGAACAAACAGACAAAAATTCTTGCCATGATGGAACTTGTTTTGGTGGTGGGGGAGGTGGGGGGAGGTTAGGGAGTCAGGCAACAAGCAAATAAGAAAGTTATGTAACATGCTAATTGGTGAAAGGCTATGGAAAACAATGAAGTAAGAAAGACTGGTAGTGGGGGTAAGAGGTGCAATTTCTGCAGAGAGAGACTTGCAGAGATGAGGGAGTTATCCATAAAGATTTCCAAAGGAAAAGCACTGGACAGAGGGATCAGCAATTGCGAAGGTTCTGAGGCAGGGCCATGCATGGGGTGTTCAAGGAAGCTAGAGGACTGGAGTGAGGTAAATGAAGTATGGGATGAGACCGGATAGGTAAGAAAGTAGGGGAGATTGCTTAGGGGCACATAGGCCCCCAATTAAATGCTGAATTTCACTTGGAAAGAGATGAGAAGCCATCAAAGTTTTTTGAGCAGAGAAGAGTATGATTTGATATATGCTTTATTAGGATCAATGTGGCTGCTTGGCTGAGAACAAACTGGAGAGTAACTAGGATAGAAACAGGGGGATCACTTAGCAGGTCATCCAGGTGAGGAGTGATGGAGACTCGGATCAGGGTGGGAGGGTGGCAGCAGTTATGGTAATGAGAACTGATGGCTGCATTTTGGGGGCTGAACAAAACAAACAGGACATTATTTCAGGCAGACCATGTACGACACTAGAGGTACAAGCATCTCTCATGCTCAGGTGAAAGGAATGGCAACTTCATAGTGCCATCTTATATTCTCCCAGGGGCAGTAGGAATGGCAAACCTGATTACCTGGCTTTCATCCAAAAGAACCCACTCACTCTGAAATCTTAGAAAGTTTTAGGGGTTTGGGGAAAAATCTATTTCGCAAGTATCCTAAAGTACTTAAAAGTTTATAAGAGGAATTACACCTCTGGTATTGTTTTTTCTTTTTATACTATTAGCTCAAGTTTGTGTTTTCATTGGCCATGTAATGAAATGTGTGCCCTGGTAAGTGGAGGGAAAACAACTGTGAGGGGCTTAAAAAATAAAGATCGAAAGAATGTAATGCAAATAAGCAAACATTTACAGCAGCATCATATGCAGATGTTTTTCCCCAGTTAACATCAGATGCATTGCCATAAAGTCACAGGTGTACACGGCATGTGGGAATGAGGAAAAGCAAAGTGAAGAGACTTATCTAATATGCTTTCATTCACTTGAGAGATTGGGCCCCATTTAAATAAAGTTTTGGAAATGCTGGAGGATTTCAGAAAGGGAATAACAGTAACTCCAAAATCTAAGCCAGGAAGAGGGAAAGGATAGATTAACAAGAATTGCAAAACACTGGAAAGCTTCTACTAAACCAGGGTTTTCAATTTGCTCCTTTATGAGGTTTGACCATATTCTAATGTGACTGGGCTCAAATTGTACATTTAGCCAGCATGCAATGGAATGTAAATAAAAATAGCCCTTGAATCAATAACATCATTGCTAACATGAACATCAAATTTATATATACAAATGATTCCTTCCCTGAAATGTTTTCATTGATTTTGCCATGCACGAGACACCTGGGCCAGGGGGTAACTGGCAGCTGAAATCGCATTCTTCCTCTACTTCTTTCCATGTCCTGACTCTGGCTATAGGAGAGAAGGGCATCTATTTATAATACTTTCAGGAAGAGAGATCTATTTGTATTTTACACAAAGGTACCTTATGTGCTGGCAGTGGCTCCTCACTCCATTCCCTTTGGAAGGGTTTTGAGCAGTTATAGATCAGGCTTCCCAAACTTCACTGAGCATAGAGCGCATGGGGCAGTTGCTAATAATTCAAATTATAGGCCAGTCACAGACCTCTTAAAAGGCAATCTCTGCTGGATGGTGCCCAGAAGTTGCGACTTAAATACCCCAGCAGATTCTGGTGCTGGTGTTTTGCAAACAACAGTTTGAGAGACACTGTTATGATCGTATTTCAGCAATAAGAAAATATCTCAACTATCTCAAAAGATGGGTGAATTCTAATGCTAATTTGCTATTTATTACATGGATGACTTTGATTCAATTTGTGGAATGAGGAAAGCAATATTGGGTGTGCTTAATTCACAGGGTTATTATCAAATCAGACAAGAAAATATATATCAGTGATTCCTAAGTCAGGCTTTGCATCAGAATCACCCAGCAGGTATTAAAAACACAACTGCAGGGACCCCACTCCCAACCCACTGGCTCAGAAGTCTTGAGAATGGGTCTTGGCATTCCTTTTACCTCCCATGTAACAGCCTCTGTCTTCTGGATATTGTGTTTCTTTCCTTGTTTTGCACCCTTGCTTCAGTGGAACACGTCATTTAGCAGCTTCTGAGAAAGGGTGTATGAAAAGAGTTTTAAAAGTCTGAACATGAGATTTTTCAACACTTGTTATCAATTATTGGTTTGGTTAAATATATAATGTTATGCAGGACATTATCTCCCTTCAGAATTTTTGAAGCATATTTCCAAATGCTTCTTTGTAAATGCTTTCCTCCCCACCCCCGCCCATATTTTTCTTTCAAGGAGCTTTTGTATTTACCCACTAATTTACTATTTCTGGTGTTGTACATTCCTTACTGTGGGTTTGAGCCTCCATGAGGCATCACTTCCATTGTGAAGAAATCATTTAGCATTTCTTTGAGTGCAAGTCTGCGGGTGACAGATTCTCTTAGCTTTTCTTTATGTAAAAATGTCTTTATTTCACTCTTTTGTGAAGGATGTCATCATCTAATATAGAATTTGGGGTTGACTATTTTTCTTTAGCTCTTTAAAGAAAAATGTGATAACGGTATGCTCAATTCTTTGTAGAATTATATACCTCTATTGTCATCTCTCCTTTTCGTACAACTAACGATAGCTATTGGAAAGACCAAGGGCAGGCCACCCCAAGAGGGGACATTATGACATGCACATTATTTTGAGCGGAAAACTAAGGCCCAAAAGACTCAGAAAGAAACTTTCATCTCTCACCCCACAACTGCATAAAAAGAATTTAGATAGAGGCTATCACCTTAGATAATTGTATTATAATGTAAACTAGGTGTGGGGAGAGGGAGCAAAGCGGCTAAGTCTGCTAAAATTCCTCCTATACCACTCCTTCATCCAACCCCACCTACTTTCTGTGTGGCCCATCAAGTATTTTTTGTATCAAACATTTACTCTCTTCATATTCCTGTGAGTTATTTTCCTTTAGATTCTCAGACCCCTTCTCCTTGGTTCAGGATGACATATTACCTCACTGTTCCAGACTGTCTTTGGAATCCATGTCAATGGCTTCCCCATACATACATTATTAAACTTTGTTTTTTTTTCCTGTTCATATGAATCATTGGATTCATAGACCAGGTAGAAGAAGCTCGGGGGGTAGAGGGAATGTCTTCCTTCCCAACACTATTACTAGATTTATATGTGCCACAACCTAATAATATATTGTTTTAATTATTACTTTATACAACTTTATGTCATATAAAGGAGCTAAGAGAAGAAAAGGGAAAAAGTATACACTTATAGCATATATTACGCTAACCCTATTCATCATTTTTGGTTCTCCATTTATTCCTGTGGATTGGAGCTCTTATCTGGTCTCAATCCCTTACTCAAGTACAACTTTGCAGTTACCACCTCCTTTATGATATTATTGTCAAATATACTTTTATATGTGCTACAGGTCCAACAATGCACTTATATACATATTATTTTATATCACTTTTAAATCACTTAACAGAAGAAGAAACAATGCATTTATATTGTCCTTTATAGTTATACAATTACCTTCACCAGCGCTCTTTGATATTTTGCATGGATTCAAATTTCTGTCAGGTGTCACTTGCTTTCAGCCTGAAGAACTGCCTTTAGTATTTTTATAAGCCAGATCAGCTAGCAAGAAATTTCTCAGTTTTTATTTATTTGGAAATGTTATTTCCCCCCTCATTTTTGAAAGATCATTTTTCTGGATATAAGATCCTTGGTTGAAAGTATCTCTTTGCCTCTGTCTGCTGTGTGAAAGGTCCTCTGGAGCAGCGGCAAGCCACCAGCTCTTTTTTGTTCTTGGGCCCCCAAGCATCTAGAGTATGCCATATCCTATCAGCACTCCAAGGTAGGTGGGACAGAAACCAGTCCCTCAGGAAGCCCCCAGAAAAGTTAGAATGGCTGCAGGCCCCACTTTCCCCCTGAAGGAAAGGCTGCCAGGCTGAATCGGCCTGGGTCAGTTGTCCCACGGGTCCTCTGGGGCAGCAGCACACTGGCTAGCTTTGGTTTGTTCTTCGTGTCTGGAGTACGCCATGTGGAGTGTAACCAGGCACCTAGAGGTGGCCATTGCCCATCAGCACTCCGAGACAGGCGGGACCGAAGGCAGCCCGTCAGGCAGCCCGCCCACACAGTCAGCAAGGTAAACTACGGTCCAATCTTCTGTTTTCCTTCCTAGGGAGAATCTGGGAGCTGGGAGTTTCCTCCCAGTTGTGTGGCCCTGTGCCAAGGAAAGGGACTAAGGTGGGAGGGTGCTGGGAATTTTCGTATGGGCTTTGCTGTGGCTGGTTTTGCACTTGCTTAAGTGAAGAACTTCTTCAATAGAGTCTGCATTTCGCACAAAGGGAACTGATGCAGGTATTGCTGTTAAATCGATGTCTATGAAGGAAGACAGTCTGGAACTTGCTATTTTACCACCTTGCTGTTGTTCTACCAGGATCTCTCTGGCCTCTGTACTGAAAATAGTTTAGGTAGGGAAAAAACTGTGAGGTCAGGTAGGAAACTATATAATAATTCAAGTATGAGTTGATGGTGATTTGAACCACATGGTAGCCTGGGAGGGTGTGAGAAGTGGAGAAGTTCTGGGCATATTGTGAAGAGAGAATATACAGGGTTTACTGGTGGATTGGAAATAGGAATTGTGAACATGTGAGAATGATGATGTCCAAATTTTGTCCCGAGGAACTGAGTGGATGGAATTGTTTTTAACTAAAATGGGTCAGGGGAGATTTCAAATAAAACAGATTGGGTGGGTGGATAGGGGAAAGACTGAGAGCTTGCTTTGCAGACATTAGTTTAGAGTTGTCTGTAATGCAGTCAGTAGCAGATGTCAAGCAAGCAGTTAGATATGAGTCAGGAGTTCAGGGGAGAGGGGCCGTTTGTGTTTTTAATTAAAAACAAAAAACCTCCACCAGAATGGAAGCATTATGATGGTAAGTATTTTCACCTGTTTAATTCTGTTTTGTTTATTTCCTAGAACAATCCCTGGTTCATATAAGAACTATGAATAGTTATTTGCATAGTTTCTAAAAAGTAATATAAACTTTAAAAACACATGTATTCCATCCACCATGTTAAACCAGTTTACAGTGATAAATCTCTACCTTTCAACTGTATATTTGACTTCCTAAGAGAAAACTAGATATTTGAGCTCCATATGGTGAATAGAGGGTGATAAGATTGCTTTAGGTTCAACTTGTTGTGAGGTTATAAAGTCATATGAATAATTTTATTATCATTGCTTGAAACCAAGCCCTGAAGAGCCTCCAAAAATGTTTAAAGAAAGGACAGCATGTTTAGTATACAAGGCATTAAAGGTCCCCAGTTTTAAAAGGCTCCTGAAACATACAAGTGTTAGTAAGTCAAAAGTAAGTACGAGAGATTCTGCTCATATAGAAACTATTCATTATATTGTTAATAATTATTTTAAATACTCAGAACAGAAGAAACTGTGTGGAGAGAAAGAGAGAAGGAGAGGAAGATTGGTATATATATGTTTGTTATGTTTAATTTGTGAATCAAATAATCAGTTAATTGTAATCTAACTAGTAAAATTGAGTAACAACTGGAGTTACGGAACCAGTCCAGAGATGGTCTCTAATATCACAAATACTAAGATCAGAAGCCTGCCTTCCAGTGCCCCTCTATAATCCTTCAACCTTTTTCATATCAGACTTGTAACAGAAGCTGTGCTAATCAGCATAACGAATTTTCGACATGAGTTTTCATCCGTTGAAGCCCATCCTGCTTTCATGGGATGCTGCAGCCTGGTTCCACTAGAAGTGTAGCTGAAATCCACACTAGCTCTTGTCACATCTTGATTTCAATGAATTTCTCATCTAAGATGCTTGTGAAGTGCCCAAAGGGACAGACAGATGGGCTTCATGCAGCTTACAGAACAGGTTGAATGACACGGGAATTGGCTGCTAAAAAATATCTATGTGGTGGAATGCAGACTCCCAGTTGCTGGCATCACACAGCACTCTGTCTTAAGGTTGCGGGTCAAGAGAAGCGCTCCTCACTTAGCAAGAGAATGCACTAGCTGTGAAATAAATACCCATTTGGTTTATGTCATTTGCAACTCTGTTTTCGGTACTTTTACGGCACTTCTTCCCCCTCTTACTTTACAAATTTTTAAAAATCTACTTGCCTCATCTGCACTAGAGTGTGAGCTCCCTGGGCGCAGGGACAGTGCTGACTTTGTTCCTTTTTATGCTCCTCTAGCCTTCGCCCCAGGCCTTGCACATAGTAAGCACTCAGTGAGTACTGACTGAGCAAAGTGAGCTGGTGAGAATACCACCTAAGCTAAACTGAATTTGACCCCTCACCTTGAACCTAAGAAAAGTAAAGGCATAGCCATGATTGAAAGCTGTCTGTATAATCTGTTCAAAAAAAAACCGAGTACCTTTCTCTTTAAAGGGTCTTCTCTTTTCATTTGTAAGATGTTTGTTACATTAATGAGAAACAAAAACTCAATTTTAAGTTGTAAAAATTTACATCTAAATAGTTACAGAAGAACCCTTAGAAAAAAGTAAGTTTATATTTAAGTGGTATTATGTGTATTTTAAAGTGTTATGAAGTAATTTATTCCAAAGTGGTCCATAATTCATAGTTTTCAACAGTTTTAAAACCAATCTTCCCCTACATTTTCTATTAGCTTCACAGACCCAATGTTATTTCTTTCTAGATGCTTTGCAAATGAACAAGACATTTCTCAAATCTTGGCTGGTATCTCATATATTTATCAGATCATCCTATATGCATGTTTTGTTTGGATACAAAAATATTTTCTGAAATGAGAACAAAAAGATAAATTTTCCACTACAAAGTTAAAATAGTTTTTCCAAAGAGTGGCTCTGAAAGGATATAAGCATAACAGAAAGCTGGGGACTCTTGTTTTGGTAGTAGAAAACTCAAATTAAAAATACTAGATGAACATATATTTATGTGAGGCTTTTTTTTTATTTGCTCTTGCAAATGCAGTTTACAGTAAAATTTTTACTTATATTGCTCCTTAGGAAAGCAGACAAATTATACGATAGCACCTTAACAATTTTGTTGAAATTTAAAATTGACATGTCCAAATTTTACACACTATATGGCTTATTTTAAGCAATAGTTTCATTCCTTCTTAAAAAATACATAGGTAATGTTTCCTGCATTTTTATTTTATAATGTACACACAACAAACAAAATGTGATTGGCTTAACAAAGCCATAAAATGAATCTTACCCATAGGTTTCATTAAGTGTATTCTCACCGATACAATGATGTGGAACCACCTACAAATGAAAAACAGGGTCCAGAGCCATTCTAAACTTTCTCTACCAGCCAAATACGCCATGGGTTGACTGTGCAAAAGGTTAGCTGGGTAATCCTATGGACTCTTCGTAGGATGTTTACTGAGAAGAGAACAGTTCTGAACTCTAAAGGACTTTAAGTGGGAAGTTTCAGCAGTATTTTCATATCACCAAAGCAAATCAGAGATCAAAAGACATAAGAGAGCTAGTAGAGAGTCCATAGCTATCTGGAAAAGAATAGACTTGACTAAAGGAGTAGAAAGAAGACAAATGAGGTTCGAAACATTTCATTTTATCTTTCATTTGTTAATTCATTCAAAACTTAGTGTTCACCTCCTCACAACCATTAGGATAGCTACTCTCAGAAAAAAAGAAAAGAAATAAAAAGAACAAATGTTGGTGTGGATGTGGAGAAATTAGAACCTTGTGTACTGTTGGTGGGATTGTAAAATGGCAGAGCCTCTAAGGAAAATGGTATTCTGGTACCTCAAAACATAGAAAACATAAGTACCAAATAACCCATGAATGCACATCTGGGTAAATACCATAAATAACTAAAATTAAGGTCTCAAAAAGCCATTTGTACACCCATGTTCACAACAGCATTATATTCACAATAACTAAAGAGTGGAAGCAACCCAAGTGTCCATCCATGGATGAATGGATAAACAAAATATGGCATATACATACAATGGAATATTATTCAGCCTTTAAAAGGAAGGAGTCTAAATAGTCAAGAGAGCAGAAAGTAAAATATTGGTTGCCAGGGGCTGGGGGAGTGGGGAGCAGAAAATGGGGTATTGCTACTGAGTTTCGGCTATGTAATGTGAACAAGTTCTAGAGCTCTGTTGTACAATGTCATACCTCAAGTTAACAATACTATATTGTATATTTCACATTTTGCTAGGAGGCTAAATCTCTTGTTAAATATGCTTAGAAAAAAAGGGAAGGAGATCCTGACACATGCTACAACATGGATGAACCTCAAGGACATGACACTAAGTGAGAGAAGCCGGTCAAATTCATAGAGACAAGAGGTATAACAGTGGTCGTCAAGGGCTGAGAGAGGAGCAAATGGGGCATTGTTTAACAGGCATGGAGCTGCAGTTTTGCAGGGTGAAGAGAGTTCTGGAGATGTGTTGCACAATGATGTGAGTGTCCTCACCACTGCTGAACTGTACCCTTAAACACTGTTACGGTGGTAAATTTTATGTTATGTATATTTTGTCACAATAAAAAATGAAAAATAATTTAAAAAATTCTTGTCAAGTACCCACTGTAGACTGAAAACACGTTAGATGTTGAGGATATTAAAATAAAAAGATATGATTCCTGCCTTCCAGGTTTAGAGAGTAGGCAGGCAAAGAAACAATAATATTGGTGTATGCATATGAGAAGCTCACAAGGGAAAGAACACCTAACTCTGTGGGAGGTGGTAATTGGGTCTTTGCACAAAAAAAGACTGAAGAATAATCAAGAAATACCATAATACTTGAGAAGTTTTTCTCTACAGGCTACGTGACCATCAGTACATTTCTTCACTTCTCTGGGTCTGACCTACATGGGAAAGTAATCAGATTGAATGAAATAATATATGTGAAGTTCCTAGCCCAGTTTCTGGTATCAAACAGTAAGTTGTATATATTATTATTAGTACTGTTGTTTCATTGTTTTCACCATCGTTATTTTACTCTGGCATCAACTTTTCCTCTTACACTGCTAAATTCTGCTGCTTCAACTTTACTTTTATTTGCTATCTATGCCTCCTTTCTTATTCTACTCCCTCTATCTGGTCTCTCATCACTTCTCACCTGGACAGTAAAGTAAAATTTCCACTATTCTTACTGTTTTCTTCTTAACCATCCTTTAAATTGTGGCTAGAGTTGTTTGGACTTTGAATTTCCCAAGAAGCAGTTCAGATCATGTGACTCTCCTCTTTAAAGATCTTTAAAGCTTCCTTGGCTGACATAATAACATCCAATTCCTTGGCATGCTGTTCTGAGCCCTCCTAAGTTAAACCCCACCTATCTTTTCATTTTTTTCGTCACTGGAGTATGTGTTGCTCTCATTTATCCAGCCATCATGGGCTGCTCTCCATTTTATGAATGTGTAGAGCATTTTCACCATTTTGAGCTTTTGATACATGGCATTTCCTTTGGTTGAAATGCTATTCTTCACCCTTTCAAATTATTTTCTACATTTTTACCCCAGTTCAGATATCACGTCCTGAGTTTACTGCTGAATAGCAACTTGTATATCAGTGTTACAGTTTATTCCCCTTAGTATTAACTTCCCTTCGGCCAAAGTACATAATCTTGAATTCCTGAACTTGACCTTCTGAACAACCCATGATCTAATTGTTTTCTAAATACACCTCTAACTGATCCCTTACAAATATCACTGACTCCAACGAGTTGCTAAGTCTCTTCAATTCTCCTCATACATAAAGCCATTTAAGCTTCGAAGTCCTACAATGAGCCTTCAACATGACTTCCCCCGAAACTCCTCTCCGAGAGATCACTCCTGATATGAAATTTTGTAATACCCTCTGTCGGTACCCCTCACCAATCCTTGCACTCTGTATGGCAATGAAATATACAACGGCCACTTGTACTATCTGATGTCACATCTTTGATTTGTGCTAAGGCATCAACAGTTTATCTACCATTGATTTTACACCATTAATACAAATGTCAACACAGTGAAAAAATTGTACCTCACTGACCCCCAGAAAATTTGATGTGAACCATAGGTGTCTATGGACCACACTTGGAGCACCACTGCTATGTATTTCAGAATTGTCCCTCTAAAATGTAGGAAGATGGAGTCTTTGTCCTTTTACTTCTATCCTAATTGTTCGAAAGCTGCCTCTGAGTTTTTTCATGTTCCTGTATTTATAGTCCTCCTTATAGCATGAAATAGGCAAAAGGTTTATTTAGGAAAGGAGAAGGAGGCCTAGAGAGCCTTCGAAGCCTGTCAGGTCTGACACCTCTCTGAAGGGACAGAGAGAAGGAAGGAAGCTTGAAAGAGGCTTGGATTACAGAGCAAATCCAAGGGTGATTTGGCCACATCAATGGGAAGACCTCAAGTCAAAGTCTCCCATTGTAGGAGTTCCAAGTCCCTCTACAATGGACCTGCCTCAGTACCTCACCTCAGTCACTGCCTCGGTGAAGCCCACAGGCAGTAAGACCTTGCAGGCATGTGGTGCATCCAGACGGACAATGTTTAGAACCATCAGAGCATCATGCTCCCTGAAGTATGAGATCTGAGTGGCATTTTCATGACCCCCAGGGACTGCCCCTTGCACCACACAGATCCATTTCTCCAAGCAGGTTTTAGGGGCATTCTACCTGTTTCCTCAGGGTCTGTCTTCCTGAGGGGAAAGGAGAGGCTAGAGTTTAGCCAACAAACTCCAGTCACGGTCACTGTAGCTGACATCGGTGCCCATCATTCTAGATTTCCCTCATCCTCAGCAATCACTACAGCTAAAAAGTAGAGAGAGCCAGTAGCTGTAAAGAATTCCTAGGTGGGATGAGGTGGGATGGAAATATGGATTAAGACACCACAATCTACAGCCTTATTTGCTACATCCATCATGTTAAGTGCAGTATATGTGTGTGTGTGTGTGTGTGTGTGTGTGTGTGTGTGTGTGTATTGTTGGGGAGGAAAAATAATTTTCCTTCTACTTTTCTAAGGTTTTTGCTCAAAGCCAAGACAGACTAACAGGAGAAAAACAAACACAGGCTTAATAACATGTATCCCTCTGGTATACATGGGAGAGACCCAGGGTAACTGAGTAACTCCTCGAGATGGCCCAAGCCACCACCTAAAGTACCATCTCCAGTTGAAGACAGAAGAAGATCGCATGGGCTGTGACCAGGAAAAGCACAGTAAAAATGGGTAAGGTTGTGATGCAAATTTAAGCCATTGCTTTCTCCATTGGTAAGCTTTTCTAGAGATTTAGCTGTCCTCCTCCTCTTCATGGCACAGAGCGGAGGTGCATTTCATGGTACATTTCCTTACAAATGGAAATTTCTCTCATAAATAAAAATGTCCCTTACGAAAGGGTAACTTCTATTCAGTTTTCAGAGCTTTTCCTATGTCTGCTATTTCTTCAAAATAACCAGCCTAAAATAATTCTTATGCCAAAGAGACATATTTTGGGGTGGCAAATTCTGCTCCCTATAGTATATATATAATTTTCAGAAGTATGATAGGTTAATGTTCACATTTCACAGATAAGGATATTAAAGCTCAGTGAGGTAAATTTTCTTGCTCAAGTTCATGCAGCTGGTAATTGGTGTAGCTGATCTTTGAACCCCATTTTTAAAAACGCCTGAGCCACAACAGCTTAGAAAAAGACAACCTTCTTTAGGCAACCTGACACTTGCTTACTCTACACATCACCATGCAAGGTCTCTCCATGGAGACAATTTAAAAGAAGCAAGAGGCATTGGCAGAGAATAGGTAAGACCTCTGGAGGTGGTTCTTGCTCTCCTGATACCATAATATTAGAAGCATTTCTATACACTTTGACAATATTAGAGCTGATATCTTCCCCCTGACAATTCCATAGGCATAGCACCTTATTAAGCCTTAACATTTCCTTTATAAAGAAATATGACAACTTACAGCTAAAAGCTCATTAATAACAGTTGTTACCTGGCATTTGGTATATGCTTAATGGTTCCTGCTGTTTCTTGAGAAGTAAATATAATCCTACAGCAGCTAATTTTCTTCTGAGTCTATCATCAGGCTTCATGTACAGATCTGCAAGGATATTTAACACTTAACTACTGCCTTGGCTATTCTTTTTAGTTTATAAAAGTATCTTTGCTTCCTTTAAACATTTTCTCCTCAAAAGTAACAGCACACTCCTACCTCCTGGGGAAAAATACAATTGAATCACATTTTTAACAAGAGCTTGAGAATATCTCCTTTTTTTTTTTACAGATCAGGAAATCCAGAGCAAGTGAGAAAAATATGAGATTTTTCAGGATAATAAAGCAATCTAATAGCAGAGTTGGTAATAGATGGATTTACCCTCAAAGAGCTTTCAGGTAGACAAGAGGAATGAACATACAATTTGGGACAGAAAGAAGAGTGTTACCTGGCAAGGTGAGAGCTAAAGGAGACAATGGGGCAGTAAGAGATGATGACAGCATTGATAGAACTAATGTAAATTTCTACCTACTTTGGTTTGACTTTAACAAGTCAAGAAATTCTAAGTAATCTTATGTCTTGGGAGTGCAGATAACTCTATGAGATCCTAATTTCAGTTGCTTTGGATGTATACCCAGAAGTGGGGTGGCTGGGTCACATGGTAGTTCTATTTTTCTAAGGAGCTTCTATACTATTTTCCATCGTGGCTCTACCAATTCCTGCACTTCCATCCTTTGTCTTGGGCTGGACCTTGGGGTAGCAGGAGGTAGGAACTATAAAGTCTGGAAAAAATGATAATGAAAAATGTTATTTGTACCAGATGCCTAAAGAAGTTAATTATCTTAGTTCCTCTTAGGGTCTGCTAACTCATCTTCTATATGTTAAACCCAAGCTTGCACAAGTCACTAAAGGTGTTTGGAATTCAGTATGGTCATATTCATCAAAGTAGTCCAGGTTATGCTGCAGTAACAAACAACTCTTGAATTCCAGTGACTTAAAGTTCCTTTCTTACTTAGACAACACATTCTTCAGTTTTCCACAGGGGGGCTCTCTAACTACAGTACTTGTTCTCCCAAGTTGTCAAGATCAGCCATCTTGTAACATTGCTTGTCACTGTGCCAGGGGGAAGAGAGGACTCTGTAAGGTCTTGCATTAGTAACTGAATGATCAAGTGAGGAAGTGACACGGTCCCCTCTGTTCACACTCATCAGATGAAACTAGTCATGCTGCCTTCACAATCACAATTCATTTGGCCAATATAATTATGGCTATCACAATGGCACAAGGAAGGTGATTTTGTTCCCTTGTCTAACAACTCTTAAGAAAATATTAAAGCATAACCATCTTAGATTCTTTGAATTATATATGTGACTCTTATGATCATCTTCATCTAACTTCCAATTCAAAATGGAAATATTCTGGGAATTATACTGGCAGTGGATCTGCCCTCTGCCTGGGCTCTTTCAGTGGCAGTGATCTTACTACCTAACCAGGCAGAATATCCTAAATTTTTTATACACCTACCATTGATATTCAAGAATTTTCATGTTCAGACTTGGCTAAGATTTGATTTGTTCTAATATTATTACTCCAGGTTTTACACTCTACATATATAAATATTTAACCATCAAAAGAACTCTCTGCAATAGGCAGTATTGCTATTATTCCCATTTAAATAATGACTGTGATTTCTTTTTACTTTCACATGTCAGCCTTTTAAAACTATGAAAATTAGTATTAACTAATTATCCCCACCTCTCCAACTATTTCTCATGAAATGGTTTCTATCATCTTGCTTCTCCTATTCTGGATGTACTATAATTTGCTGATATGCTTCTGATATTATGGTTCTTGGAAAAGACTACAGTAGTCTAGGTATAGTTCAAACAGTTCTAGTTCAAAAGGATTAGACTCATTTTTAGTTGGTAGATTATATTCCTTGTGGTATAGACTAAGCACAAATGAGTTGTTTTGTTTATTTTTCTCTTTGTGTTGGGAGTCAAGAGTCAGCCATTCACCCTGTTCCAAATTTGATCCGTTTCTACAACCTCAGCCCAGGATTTGGACTAGTCAGCTCTAAAACTTCAATGGTGGATTAAACCCAAGATGGATGTTACTTAATCTAAATATAATATTATATCTTCGTCTATGGTAAGAAGAAAATATTTTATCCTAATTGTCTTCACTCTGAGAAGATGGAATCCTCCTAATTCAGAAAGTAACATGCTGTCAGATGGAATATCCTCAGTAGCAAACATACATATGCACACACATCCTCTTTTCTCTCTGTTAAAATAAAGAAGCTGTTCCTCTCAACTAAAGCTAATTCCTTTTCTAGTACTTGGATCCAATCTGTCTCTTTCCTGACAACTTTATGTCATTAAATCTCCCTTTTGAATTTTACGTATTTATCTTCCTCTCAACTCAATGTTTCCATCTCTATCACCAATGCACCAATCCAAGCTACCACCATCTCTCACTGAGACAGTAGCAGCAGCCTCCACCTGGGATACCTTTATCCACTCTGGTCTTGCCCCATTCTAGTAGATTTCTGGAGGCCACCTGCATTCCTTGGCTCAGGCCCCGTGTCACTGACCTCTGCTTCCATCATGATACGTCCTTTTTACTCTGACCCTCTTGCTTTCCTCACATGAGGACTATTGCGGTTACTTTGCACTACCTGGATAATCCATGATAATATTCTCAAGATTCTTCATTTATCAAATCTGCGAAGTTCCTTTTGCCAAGTAAAGTAACACATTTTCAGGTTTTAGGGATTAGAACATGGACATCTTTCTGAAGCCGGTATTTTGCCAACCACAATCTCCTACAACTAATGTCAATTCCCATGATGCTTCAGTCATACAAACTGTATCATTTAGGCTCTAAATTAAAAGCAAAGGTGACTTTTGCTGATAATCAATGAGAAAAGGACCTCATTAAAGTTAATTTTGAAAATATTTGTGGGGAGGGTTAGAGGACCAGGCTCCAGGAAATACTTCCAGAAACAACAGTTAAAATCATCCTTAGACATGATCTCATGAAGAAACTTACACCACTACAGCTGTGGAGCACTAAGTGGGCACTACTCCACATCTGCAGCATCATTTATGACTTCCAAACAGAGAAAGATTCCCCTCCTTTCTCTTTTGTGACTTTATCTTGTGAGTCAAAATTTCAATTGTGATGATACCTTAATAAAAAAAATTCAACTGTGTCTGATTGTTGGATCCTTGGTTACATTCCTATTCCTTATTTGCAAGCAAGGCCAGAAAGGCAAATACTTGGTATTTAGTATCTTGGAGAAAGAGTCACACTTTGTACCCATTAAGACTTCTGTCGAGAAGACTTTTCAAAACAAAGAAAAGGGTCCAAGATGCTGTGTTGCTGGAACAGATTGCAAATGTGTACATCATTAAGGTCTCTTTCTAGATTATGCTGTTTGTTCTTGTGTTAAGACCTTTGTACTTTCAATTACTTCTTCTTCCTAGAATATCCTTCCTCAATGTTTTCACATGAATAACTAGTTCTCATTATTTGTGTCAGCTCATATCTCCTCAAAGAGGCACATCTGGACACACTGATATTCTTTGCCAGTTACTCTCTACCATTAAGTTGTTCTATTTTCTTCCTACCCATATCACTATTTAAACTTATTGTGCTTTTTTACTTGTTGACTTATTTTTATTCATTCCCATTGGATTGTAAGTTCCATGAGACTAGTGACCGTGTCAGTTTTACACATCACTACATCCGCTGTCACTAGCATAGTACCTGGTGCATAGTAGGTTCTCAATAAATACTTACTGAACTGAAAAACAAATGTAGTATAGCAGAAAATGTACATGCCTTGGAACCAAACATACCTGAGCGTGAACCTTTGCTCTATCAATTAAAACTATGTGACCCTAATTAAGTGATTTAACCTCTTTGAGTATCAACTTTTTTGCTGTTAAGTGATAACGTTGCTTGCCATGTACAGATGTTATGAGGATTAAAGTAGCAAACAAATGGAGACTGACAGAAGGCTGTTCCTCTTACTTGCATGCCATCTGAAAATATGATAAACTAATCTTTTACAGCTTTCCAATATTCTGAATATCATGTGGAAAAGGAAATGTATTAAGATTAAGTACTAGGGCATGTCACTAGAGAAGTTCCTAAAAGTCATCACTGATTCAGTAATTGATACTGAAAATAATATGTGAGAGAAATATATATATTTTCAATGTTAAGAAGGACAGAGATGAGGAGGAAAATAAAAAGAAGTAGTAGCAGAACAGAATACCCAGCACTGGGCATGGTGCATGCAACTTGGCATTTTCACCTACCATGTTTGGCCATGATAAGTGACACAGCCATTGTTGAAAGAGATTTGTCAATGTCTACCCAAAGTCAACAATGCATATGTTTGCAAGAGCAGTTCTTCTTCTAGGAATTTATCCCAGGGAACTAAGAAAGGACATATGGAAGGCTTTAACTATGGCAATGCTCATCAAAACAAATTATATTATTGAAAAAAATCAAAACTCAAATATTCAATAAGTTAAATAAATGCTATATATCTATATAACAGTGTGACTAGGAAGCCGTTAAATTATGCTTTAAAGAATATCTGATGATATGACAAGATGTCTTTTTTTATTTTTGTCAGCCTTATTAAAATATTGTTTATATACTATTCAGTTTACCCACTTAAAGTCTACAATTCAATGTTTTTAGTATATTCACAATTGTACAATCATCATGATCAATTTTAGAACATTTCCATTACTGCCAAAAGAAATCGTGTACCAATTAGCAGTCACTCCCCATTTCAACCTCCTTCCAACCTCTGGAGGCCATCAATCTACTTTTTTTTTTTTTAGAACAGTTTAATTAATTTACAGAAAAACTGAGCAGATGATAAAGAGTTCCTATATCCACCCCCATCCCCACACAGTATCACCTATTATTAACATTTGACATTAGTATGGTACATTTGTTACAAGTAATGAACACTGATATCAATACACTATTTACAAAAGTTGGTAGTGTATTCAGATGTCCTTTGTTTTTTTTTGAGAGGGCATCTCTCATATTTATTGATCAAATGGTTGTTAACAACAATAAAATTCTGTATAAGGGAGTCAATGCTCAATGCACAATCATTAATCCATCTCAAGCCTAATTCTTGTCAGTCTCCAATCTTCTGAAGCATAACGAACAAGTTCTTACATGGTGAACGAATTCTTACATAGTGAATAAGTTCTTACATGGTGAACAGTACAAGGGCATTCACCACAGAAACTTTCGGTTCTGATCACGCATTATGAACTATAAACAATCAGGTCAAATATGAATATTCGTTTGATTTTTATACTTGATTTATATGTGGATCCATTTCTCCCTTTATTATTATTATTATTTTTATTTTTAATAAACTGCTGAAGTGGTAGGTAGATGCAAGATAAAGGTAGAAAACATAGTTTAGTGTTGTAAGAGAGCAATTGTAGATGATCAGGTGTGTGCCTGTAGACTATGTGCTAATCCGAGCTAGACAAGGGCAATAAAACATCCACGGATGCAGAAGCTTTCTCTCAACACAGGGCGGGGTGAGGTTCTAAGCTTCACCACTGTTGATCCCCAATTTCTCACCTGATGGCCCCCCTGCGACTGTGCCTGTCTTAGGTTGTTCCTCCCTTGAGGAATCTTACCCGTCTCTGGCTAACCAGTCATCTTCCGGGGCCATACAGGGAAATGTAAAGTTGGTAAGTGAGAGAGAAGCCATATTGTTTGAAAAGGTTAGCTTTTTACTTCTTTGCAAATTTATGCCTGTGGCTTCTATGCCCAGCACTTGTCTCGAGGTATCTTTACCACCTGGAGGAATTATGTTACTTGGTAAATTCGATATGAGGCATGAATTCTATTTAAGGGTTGTAATTAGGAAGGAAGAAGAAAAGCTATAGAGGTAGCATATGGAAGAAAACATGGGAGGATTGATTATTTCTTTGACATATCTTCTTGTAGAGTACCTTAAGTATGTATAGGTTTTAAACTACTAACTTGCGCACACATATTAACATAACAGGAATACGGTGACATAAACAAAGCAAATCTATAATTACCAGCCATCTCCAGTGAAGCCAAGAAAACCATTTAGGCACTCTAGGCATTTGTGAAGATTAGTCTATGATATGATGGATATTGTCCAACTGTACTTGAACAGTCTGAGAGCAATCAGACAAATTAAAGCAACCCATTTCTGGGATCTGTTCACATCCCATATGTTCTTTTAACTAGATAGTCTATAGTCGTAAGATTTTGGAGCGCTACAACTTGCACCCCTCCCAACTCCTGATTGAGTTCCCATAGTACAGATCCGGTCAAATTCGTTGTCTCACTGTATGCACATGCCAGCCTAGACATCTCCCTCCTCATTCCAATGGCAAGTCCAGGAAATGGTGGGGTGGACGCAGCCACAACCGCAGCATCGCCCGGATCCCTGTGGAGGCTTTTTGATGATCATTCCCCGGCACGAGTCCTCCAGACAGTGCTGATGCTGGAAGCTCCTCCTCATATCGTATCTTAGTTCATTTTCTAGGTAGCCAAGCTAGGCCTTGATCTTCTGCTTTAGCTTTTACATGTAGGTCTTTTGAGTTGATTTTTGTATCTGATATGAATTTGGGATTCAAATTCATTCTTTTGCATATAGATATCTAGTTGTCCCTGTACTATTTCTGGAAAAGACTTATTTCTATACTGAATGGTCTTGGCACCTTTGTTGAAAATCAACTGACTGCAAATGTAAGGGTTTATTTCTGTACTCTCAGTTCTACCCTATTGAACTATGTGTCTACTAGATTCCAGTACCACACAGTTTTTATTACTGTAGCTTTCTGGTAGTTTTTCAGAGTGAAAAGTGTGAGTCTTCCAACTATTCTACTTTTCCAAGATTATTTTGGCTCTTCTGGGTCCTTGAATTTCCATATAAATTTTAGGATTGGTCTGCCAATTTCTGCCAAAACAAGGGAGTTGGATTTTTAATAGAGATTACATTGCATATGTAGATCAATTTAAGGAGTATTGCTAGTTCATCAGTATTAAGTGTTTCCATCCATGAATATAGGAGGAGGTCTTTCCATTCATTTAGAACTTACTCAATTTCTTTTAACAACATTTTATAATTTTCAGATGTACAAGTGTTGCACTTCTTTGGTTAAATATATAACCAATTATGTGATTCTTGTGGTGCCTGTTAAAAGGTAATTCTTTTCTTAGTTTTCTTTTTTGATTATTCATTGTGTGTGTGTAGAAATTACATTGATTTTTTTATCTTGATCTTATATCCTATAGCCTTGTTGAACATGTTTATCAGCTCTAATTGTGTGTGTGTGTATTACTTAGTATTTGGTATGTATAAGACCACCTCATCTTCAGATAGAGATAATTTTACTTCTTTCTGTCCAAACTGAATACCTTTTTATTTCATTTTATTGCCTAATTTCCCTGGCTATATCCTCCAGTACAATGTAGAATCAAAGAAGTAAGAGTAGTCATCCTTGTATTATTCCTGAACTTAAAGGAAAAACTTAGTCTTTCACCATTAAGTATGATGTTAGCTCTGGGATTTATGGTCAAAATACTCAGCAAACCAGGAAGCATCCTCAACCTGATATCTTCTCAGTATTTATTACATTGATGTTATTTTTCATGTTATTGATGTTACGAATCATTTGAATGGTTTCTTAAATGTTAAATAATTCCTATAAGCTGAATGAATATCCAAGGCCAATATATACTCTTTTCTAGTATACTGCTAAATCCAACTGCCAGTGTTTTATGTTGTACTCATGAATCTCTATTTAGCATGATCATAAATAAGATTCAGCTATAATTTAAATTATCTTTTATACGTTTCTTAAAATTTTTATCAGGATTATACTAGCTCCTTAGAATGTATTAGGGGCAATTTCCTTCTTTATGCTCTGAAATGAATTATACAGCACAGGAAAGTATCTATTCTTCAAAGAAATGAAATGACTTGGGTGAAACTTTCTTAGCCTAGAGTCTTCTAGGAAGGAATATTTTTACACATATAAATATTTATTTCATGTTTTTAGTCTTTTCAGATTTTCTATCTTTATGCTGAGTCAATTTGATGTTTTATATTTTCCTAGAAAATTATCACTTTCATGGATATTTTCTAAGCTATACATGTGCTTCCAATTTTTATTCCTCATACATTTGAGGCATCTAGTTTTTTTCATTTTCTTTTTTTGTATTTGATTATAGATTTATTTATGCTTGATTAGTTCATCTCCATTTTTTTATTATCTTCCATTCATCAGTCTCTATATTGTAAGTTTTTTCTTTGAATTAAAAACAATTTTGATCCTATCTAAGATTATGAACTTTTTAGTGGAATAATATTCTAACCCCTCTTTGTTAATCAGGTCAGTATGGAAGGAACCCAGTTTTTCAGTACTTATAGTCATAATAACTAAAGGATAAGTGCCTGATAACAATGTACTCTAATTTGAGTCAAATTATCTGAAAGCAAATAACCAGCCTTTTGGTTGTTTAATGTCCAATTACAGGGATTTAAATAAAAGTTGCTATCAACATTTTGCTTCCCAATATTGAAAATAACCAGCTGTTTCCTTTAACATCCATATTCTTAAAAGGTCTTTTTAAATTTTGACTGCAGACACATACACCTTATTAGTTTCTTTATATATGATTATAATTGCTCCTCAGCAGAAAGGGTTTCTTCTAAATATCTACTGAGTATAATATGTAACACATATTTTACCCTATTTTCATTCAATAACACTGGGGTCATGTGATTTTCAAAAAGTACAGAAGTAATAAAACCCACACATACACTTAGAAATTAACTCTACTCATATACAAATGAAACTGATATTAGTTCAAATGGGTAGGCAGTTGACTAGATGGGTCTTATGCCCTCAATCAAATCATGACTCTAAAATAGCTGTTGCTGCAGACCTTGTGGCTCTGTACTTGATTTTTAGATTTCCTGAAGTCTCAGCAAGAAGGAGATTACTTAAGCTTGAAAAAAAACCCATGTGTGACTTGACCTTCTTTGAAGGGGATTTAGCCTCATTATTTTAATACTGGCAGCACAGCAAAGAGACTATTATTCAAACATATGAATTACTATAGACTGTCTGGATTTGATTTCCCCAACATATGTTTATGACAATATATTTCTTTGTGACTTACTTGTAAATGGCAGACCCATATCAGTCATTCAGAAGAGTCAAAACTTAATTGTTTTAAAAATCCTGGTGGAGGGTGGGGTTGAATTTTCTATGCAATATTTCAAATGATAGAGTGGTCTTTAAATGCAATAAAGTACATCTTATATGCCACAAAACATGATACAACAGGTAATAAGAAATATAGACATACATGCTAAACTATAGAAACATCAAACTATGTTAAAACCTCATTTTTGAAACCAATGTTGCCCACACTGTTGTGCAGAAAACCTCTGTGTCAGAATGACTTGGGTGCTTGCTAAAAATGCAGATTCCTGGAACCTATCTTAGACTTATGGAATTGGAATATGTAAGGGTGAGGTTAGGGTTTCTGCATTTTAACAAGTTTATCAGTTGATTCTTATCCACAATAAAATAGGGGAATCACCATCTCTCATTTCTTCTTAAGTCATCTTTTACCCTTGCCTAGACTTTCCCCAAGCTTATAACCCCCAATCAGTTGTCAATTCCTGATGGCATTATTCATGAAACAAAATTATACTGAGCCAATCACAGTTAGGTACTCAGAATAAAAGGTAATTAAGACATAAACCCCATCCTTAAGGAGTATAGCCTTGTTATGAAGCTATTGATGAAAACAGACAATTTTAATAACATGAAATTTTTATTATGACAAGATGTGCTCCAGGGTCTATGGGAGGGCTATCTACTAAGAACCCTTCTTAGCCCTCCCATTTCTGGGGAATAAATGCATGGCAGTTACCCAGAGGAGGTTATTATTCCTTATTCCTAAAGGAAGAAGAGAAACTACACTAAAAGGTAAGGTAATGGCATTCCAGGCAGAGGAAACATATGCAAAGACATAATGTCCAAAAGTCTTGTGCTTGGGGAAACATAAAAACCACCTTTGTTCAAGTGTGCAGTGAGAGATAGGTAAGCAATAAATTAATCTGGGGTCATAGTTAAGGGCAAGATCACAGAAACTTTTTATCCAGAGTGAGGAATTTGGACTTTATCTGGAGGGACATAAATTTCCACTGAAAGATTTTAAGCACAGGATAAAGATGATCAGATGTGCAATTTAGAAATATAAATTTAATACTGGCTATTGTGTGGAAAATGGATTTTATAGGGGCAAGCTTGGAGCTAGTTACATGACAATTGCAATAATTCAGATGAGAGAGGAACTCAGGGAAGAGTTCCTTAGAAGGGCTGTGGAAGGGCTGCAGATCTAGGAAATGCTGAAGAGCTGAAAATGGTAGGATAAGATGATTGTTTGAATGTGGAACATGAGGATAACTCCTGGGTTTCTAGAATGGGTGACAGAGAAGAAATAGGGTGTCACAATCTGAGATAAAGTATATAGGACAAGGAGCTGATTTGGGAAGTAGAGATAAGTTTCATGAATGACATGTTTAGCTATAGGTGCTAATTGGAAATTTGGATAGGATTGCATAAACATATTTTTTTTGGGTGATTTCAATACGATTCCAATGCCTTTGCGCCATTGTGTAGTATCTTCTCTGTACATATACAGGTATAGTCAACTCTTAAGTAAAGGCTGGTAAATCATTTCATCTTGCCAGCTAACACCTGCACTTTCGGCTTTATTTCTTGCTTAACGAAACTTGCCCTAACAGTTCACAGGCCTTGTTTTAATTGTCTGCTTTGTTGACAACTCACACTGTTGATGCTTTAATTACATACCATGAGGAAGTGCTTCCAAGGGAAAACACTTAAATCTCCACTCAAGGAGAGGCTTAAGAAGGTGCAGATGAGCTTATTAGGGCGAAACTAAAATAAAGAGTTTTTACCAACTTGGAACAAAGACAAAATGCATAGTAGTCAATTTTGAGAAACTAGAGGACTTTTCAGGATTTCCTAAATCAGTTCTTGATTCTATGGAGTCATTGTTTTTAATTAATTTAAATCCCGAGACATGCATTAATGGAAGTATGAGTAATGTGAATTTGTTTTGGAAATAATTTGAAAGATGAGAAGGGCAAAAAGGTAGTAACTTTATTTATTAAGGCATAACATTTATGGGACTTAAGCAACTTTACAACAATGTTTTCTGTTTCTGGACACTTCTGAAGTTTTCATGCACATATGTGCTAATGAAGATAATGACACAATCATATGCATAGTTCAAAGAAGTGGCGATGATACTCTCTAGTGTATACCAACTAATGAATACGTCCAAATCTTTGTTTATGAATGAATACTTCTGCATATTTATTTCATAGACTATGAGAACTGGAAGGGACCTTAAAGTCATGCTGACCAACCACTTAACATTACACTTGGGAAAACCAAGTACTAGACAGAAGTAACTTTCTAGTGACCAGCCAGTTAGTGATAGAGCTAGTACACACAACTTTATCCTGGCCTCTTTCACTGCTTTCTACTGAATTAATTTTTTTCTTGGTTCCTTTTTATCTTCTGATGGGTTGGAAGTTACATGTTCTATTTCTATTCAGAGCATGTATCCTTAAATTTTCAGCATGCCTAATTAATCTAAAGTCTAACTCTCTCCTCTTCTGGAACACTCTGAGGGCCTTAGAATGCTTAGGAAGGTAATTTTGGTTGCCTAACAACAGGCATTCTGATCTGTTCCTCCTTACTAACAGAACCATGGTTTTATTCAAATATCAGAAAAAATAAGTGCAAGGATGGTGAGCTTATCACAAGATGATAAATTGTGAATTGTCTAAGCCAAAAAGGAGAATAACATTCTGTAATGATTGGTTGTGGCCAATGGGATATAAGAAATCTGCTCTCAAGCTAATGGAAAAGATGTCCTAACCTGAAAAAAAAGATAGAGATATAAGAGAAGGTATTTTTCACTTCCTTCTTTCTTCCTGCCTGTGAATGTATTTGTGTGAGAACATTGCACTTGAGCTGTTCAGGCCATCTTTTGACCATGATGAGAAACACCAGAGACTTACTATAGAAAAAAGAGCAGAATGAGGAAGAGAGCAAATGGCCACAATTGTGTAAATGAGCTGCTGACCAACTCATGGACTACTGACCTCTGAACTTGATATGCAAAATAATCATTATTTCCAATTTTTAAGGCTTTTCCAGCAAAGTAACTGGTTATTCCCAGGCCAAACCAACTTAAATAATGGGAATCTTTAAGTCACTCTTACCTCTGACATTATTTTTATACAGTATTTCAGTTCTTTTCAGTATTAGTGCTTTTCTGAGTCAATGTTTATTTAGATTAACAAAAATGATAAGCAATGTATTTGTTGACCATGTCTTCTTGTGTCTCATTGCTTTCAGGCTTCAATTTTCTCTTTCATGAAGTTCATCTTTGAGCATTTCAGTGATAGCCTGCTAAAATATACTTCTCTCAGACCTTACCTGAAAAAGTATTTATTTAGCCCTTACTCATGAATGATCACTTATATATATAAAAAATTCTACATCAACAGTTATTTTCTCCTAGCATTTTGAAGATAGCTTTCCACTAGCATCTGGCAAGAATCGTTGCTATCAAAAGTTAACTATTAGTCTAATTACCATTCCTCAGTAGTTTTTGTCTTAAGATTATCTCTTAGACTTTGATGTTCTCTAATTTCATTTCAGTGTGGATTTATTTTTATTTAATACTGCATGGATCTTGATGTATTTCCTGAATTTGAGAATTAATGGTTTTCAGTTGTAGAAAGTTCTCAGATATGATATCATTAAATATTCATAATATTTGAAGCCCTAATAAACATGTCAGACATTCTTCTTCTTTTAAATCTTTTAAAATCTCTACTTTATAACTACCATATATTTAACCTTCTGGATAATTTCTTTGGAACTATCTTTCATTTTTAAAAATTTATCTCTTCATATTTTGTTAATCTGCTTCTTTTAAAAAACCTATTGAGTCAAAAAATTTCTATATATATAACTGTAAAAATTATTTTTCAAAGTGCTATTGGTATCCTTTTATGTTAATCACTGTGCAAAAGAGCCTCATATGTTATTTTGAAACGTAGTGATAATGTGTCTTTCATGTCTGTCATTTTAAACACGTTTATTTCATCAATTCTACCTGATAAATGTATTATTTGAAGTTCTTGTGAGTTTAATTTTTCTCTTTGCTGTGACTAGTCTCTTCCTTAGAGGTGGACGGTTTCCCTGCAGGTGCACCTTGAAATTGCAGTTGTAACCTCTTTGGCACATACATCCTGCAGGGCAGGATTTGTTTCCAAGATATACTGTTAATTGGTAAAAGCAAGGCAGCAAAAGTGTGCATATGAATATGAATATGAAGACCTATATTATATCAGTACATTCTTGATACAAGGATAAACAACAAAAAAAGTTAAGTACCTATAAAGGGAGAGAGGAAATAGGGTGGAGAGTGCAGGACTGGAAGGTACACTTTTCTCACTATACCTTATTTTGCATATTTGACTTGAGAAGTGTGTATTTGTTTATACAATTATAAAACAATATTATATCAAGATGAGGAAGAGGAAAGAATAATTATCAAAAATAAAGAACAACATGAAAAGAGCCAAGTCTGTATTGAGACAGTCACTTAATCACATAGTAATTTGACTTTATACCCCTAGTAGAATATACCTTAAGAACAAAAAGACTGCCAACAAATTTTTAGATGCTTGCAATAATGATACTGGTTTTGATAGTGATAAGTTATATATATGTGTATATATATGTATGTAGTATATATGTGCATTATATACTATATACATATATAAAACAAGTCATATCATTAAGAAAAATGTTTTCAGTATGAAAAGACATAAAATTATAAATCAAAGAAGTAAAAATCTTATAACCCTAAATTTGGATTACAAATATCAGTATGAACACATAAGGGATTATCTCTTAAAAATAAGATATACCCTAATGAGAAAAAGAACTAAAAATCTTTCAAGTGCTTAAACATTATATTTTTGGTATTAGTGTTGGTTAGTGTTGGTTTTGTCATTCAAAGACCATTTTGCACGTATTGTGAGATAAAGAAAATGAGTTACTCATTTTAGCCTTTGAGAACCAATGCTTTGGCATGGAAGAAAGATACAGAAGTGAGAATAATCAGGTTAAGTAATAAAGTTGTGGTCCTGTATTTAATTTGGAAATGTCAGTGATGAAATCCTCAAGTATTCTATCTTTAAAAGTATCTATTTCCTAGAACTTTGTACTAAAGAGGTCTAGAAGAAAAGATGAAACAGCAGAAGTGAACACACCTAGCACAGTCACTAAATAATACTTCAATCTAAAGGAAGCAGAGATATTTCAATAAATGACTGATTTGAGATGAGGGAGAGGAAATGTATTAGAGGAACCTCACACATTTTGTATCAGAAATCAAGGGAGCGAGCAAAGACTAGTAGGATAATATAAAAGGACTTAGGAACTGATTTAAATGGGACCCCACTGGCCTAAGATGGAAAAATTTGAGCAACAGTAAGGATAATAACTGCAATTGATTCAAACACACCAAATAAGTTTAAATTGATGTTTATAACCATACTGAATTTTATCACTGATTACATTTGGAAGATGCTAGGGAAGCAACACATTACTCTGAAAACTGGAGAATGAAAGGTAATATTCAAGCATTTTCCCTGCTTGTCCTGTTTATTATACTTCAGGGTCTTAGGAGAACTGTTCCAGGCCAGCATCTTTGCTGTATCAACATAGACCACGTAGGCAAGACTGAACTTCTGCTTACTTAATTTGTGGGAACATATCCTATGATACTCCTGGGACATGGGAGGAGAGGCAATCTTGTAAAGAGCCACTACAAGGCCATTTCTTACTTGCCTTCCTATCTTTAGGGAGACCATTATGAGGCATTTTCAATCACCTCCCAAGTTCTGCCTCATACCTCCCTCCATTAGGGTAGAATTTCAGGCTCTAAAACTTACTCATTGCAGCATGAAATTGACTCCTTAGCAACCTGGTGTCCCACCACTTCTTGGCCCCTGTTGTTTCCATGTTGCTCTATGTCGCATGGCATGTGGGAGCAGACACCATGGCTGATCTTGCTTTTGCTGTCTGAACCTATAAGGGACCATTATTGCTTCAATGGCCAAATGTGGCATCCTGCTTGACAAGCAGATTATGGGGAAAGTTTCTTCTTAAAAATATCATCCCAGTTCATAAATGCAGAAAGACTGAAAACAACTAGAATATCAGCATTGTGCAATCCTTAAACAAGTATTGAATTTAGGCAGTAATCAGCAATGGCTACCAACCTCATAAAAAAGGCAATCAAAGATTATATGCCTTTGAAGGAATTATGAAAGACCACCTATAATATATATAGTCTTGCCACAAAAACTAATTAGAGTGTTTTAATCCATTACAATTCTTCTTCATGATGCTCAGTTATCTGATCTGAGATTTGCTTCAAAATAATTAAGTTGGAAGAGAGAAAGTGGGGGATACAGAGGAGAAAAACAAGTCATTTGTGTTTCACAGCAAACTTGCAAGCAAGCTTATTATGCCCATTTTATAGATGAGGAAACTGAGCCACAATATGAGAGAAGTGAGTCATTTCCCTAAGATTACAGAGCTTAGAAGTGGCATTATCCAGTTTCAAACTAGGTGTTCATAAAAACTTCATGTATCCATCAGAAAAAAACAAAACAAAACAACCTCTATGCTTATGAAGCATACACAGTGACGCAACGATCCCTGAATTTCCTTCTTCAAGTTTAAGTGGCCAACACAGAAAAATCCTTGATGTTCCATGGAATTTAGTCCCTCATTGATCCTTCCATGGGTGATGATTATTAAATTCTTAGGACCATTCTGGAACTACTTATAACTGGCTTTGGAATGAGTTTTGACATGCAGCTCTGTTTTAAACAACACACATTTTCAATATCTAGCATAAACAGAGCCCTTTGACCACTGATTTTTGAAAAACACCTTTAAAAGCCTCAGAATCTGAAATATGTTTTAATACTGTATATATAGGTAAATTACATTTCCAGTTTGTCCTCAATTTCAAGAAAATCCTTAGCCAAATAAACTAGCAAGCAAACATATCACTTTAATGATAATAAATGGCAGTTTCTCTAAGTATATTTCTGGCAGCAAATAGCTTCTATTATTGACTTTCGCAAGAATATTTTGAGGGGAAAATATTCTCAGTATAGTCGGGGAAGCCTGGCTGTGAACTGCTCTCCCTCATCTATGTATATTTTACTCCATTTTGATTCCTCCACCACTGAAAAAACTAATTTCCAATTTTAAGGCACTAAGCTGATATATTTATTATGAAATTATCCATATTATAAATTACCTTCTTCATAGTGCCTCATTGGCTAAATTTAAGACTGCACTTTTCTATAGTTTAGCTATAATATCATAGCTCAAGTCAGAAGAAAATTTGCTGTGTTTCTAGAAATAAAATAATATATCATAGTATTAAAATGAGACAAACTTTTGTTTGTTTTTTCATTGGGATGGAATTTTTTTCCCACTAAGAACACTTTTTAGAGTGATAACTGATTACACATGGTAAATGTCTTCTATGGGGAATAGAGGATGGAATTCAAAATCAAGATGAGCCAGCTCAAAAGCCCAGCTCTACTGTACTAGCTGGATGACTTCTGACATATTGTTTAACATTTCTAAGCCTGAGTTCATTCTTCTTCAAAAAAGAGATACGATTCAATTTAGAGAGTTGTTCAGAGTTTGTAAAGTACCTAGTACAATATTTGGCACACCATGAACATTCCATAAATGGTAGTGTTTAATAATTTAATAATAATTACCTATGTGCATTGGTGGAATGCATAATCTCAATTAATTATAATCAGAGACCCACTTGACCTGGTAGTCAACTAATTTGCCAAAAGGCAAAAGTATCTGAGGATTGGCAGTAACTGGGGATGGTAAGTGAGGTGGAGATGGATTTAAAAGCATAAGTAAAATCCATAGGATTTAATGATTTACTGGAAATGAATGGGGGAGAATAATTAGTTAAGGACTTAGTATATGAGTTTCTGGTTTTAGTTATTTGGTAAATTGGGGTATCATTTGATAAGAAAAGGAGTTCTCAAGGAGCAGATTTTGGGGGAGAGAGAGAGAAGGAGAGAGAGAAGGGCCTTTTGACATTTAAATCTTCGGTCTGAGGTACCCTAAGACTGACATCTTAAAGGCAGTTGACTGAAGAGTCTGGAGTTCAATAGAGAGGTCTGAGATAGATTTAGAAAAATAGACATTATTAAATATAGTTGAAACTACTGGGAAAAACTGATGTAGATGAGATAAATCTGAAAGCATAAAGGATGGAAGAACCAGGAAAAGAAAATGTCTCCAGACCTGTACATCTATTCATTTAACAGCCACATGTCCCCTTGATCTTTATGTTCTAACAATAATGTATTGCCTAGAGTATTCCCAAAGAATCAATGTACATGCTTTTCCTTCTACCTAATATGCCCATCCTAATTACCCCACTACTCCCTCTTGTTATTATTTAGCAATTTCTTCTCATTTTCTAGGACTCCATTTGACATTGACTCAATCTGGAAACCTTCCTACAATACCCATGCACATCCCTATCATAGTACACGTTGTGGGCTGATTGTGTCCCTACAAAATTCATATGCGGAAGTTCTAATCCCCAGTACCTAAGAATGTGACTATATTTGGATATAGGGCCTTTAAAGAAGTAATTAAGTTAAAATTGGGTTATATGGGTGGGTCCTGATCCAATATGACTGAAGTTCTTATAAGAAGAGAAGACTAGGACACATAACACAGAGACTGAGGGGTGACCATGTGGACACACTGAGAAGGTGGTCATCTACAAGCCAAGAAGAGAGGCCTTAGAAGGAACCAACTCTGCCAACATTTTGATCTCTAGACTTCTAGCCTTCATGACTGTGAGAAAATAAATATCTGTTGTTTAAGCCACCCAGTCTGTGGTACTTTGTTATGGCAGCCCTAGCAAAATAATATAGTACTTCCACATGTACAAAATTGAAATGAATATATCATCCCTAGAGAACATCAATATTCCAGGTACAGGGGGAAGGAAATGACACTGTGAAGTACAATGAAAAAGAAGTGGCCAAGGTACCAGAAGAAAATCAAGAGAGCATTGTCAAGGAAGCCAAGGAAGGCAAGAGTTGACCAGCATGGTTTAATGGCTATAGACACAGCTCGGTGTATCAAATCACACATTTTAAATATGTGCAGTTGATTGTGTGTCAATTATACATTAATAAAAATGTTTAAAAACAGAGTTGACTAAAAAGATCAAATAGAACAAAAATGTCAAAATAAAAATTAAAGAATATTCATCGTATAAAGGCAACTAGGACACATTTATAAACATCTGGGGAAAGTAGAGTCAGGCAACATGGGGTAAAGAGCAAAATACCCTTTCCAATAAATCTATAAGACATCCAGGAACAAAATAAAAGTCTAGAGGGCTATGGACATTGTGGTTCACTTAGGGGTTCTTCTTGTGGATAACAGGCAAATTGGCAAAGTTCCCTGACATAGCAGATCTTTGAATTCACAAACTACATATTTTGATTATCAGTGATAGAATATTACCCCTGAGCTTCCTTTCTTGTCGCCAAGATTCTGCAGCAGAAGCCATCCAGTTATGACCATCTATTACAACAACTTTTAAAATCTGAATTAGGTCAGTGATGTCCTGTATGTTGATCACAGCATGATATAGGTCTATGATCTTTTCACTAACACCTAGAACCAGCCATGTTGTGCTATGCCTTCACATTGAAATGACCTGCAGAGATGGTAAAAATACCAATGGCCAGGCCCCACCTGAGACCATACAGACACAAATATTTATGGGCAATATCTAGACATCTAAATTGTATTTTTTAAAGCTTCCCAGATGATTCCAAATGTATAGTGAGGGTTGCGAAATGGCTTTGGACGATGAAGTTATTGGCAGAAATCCAAAAATCTGTGAGGGCTCTAAAAAATAGGTCTATAAAGTGAATGAATCACATGAATCACAAATACAAAGTTAATACTATTATGTTTAAAATGGACATACATATTTTGGGGGAAATATAAATAAAATTAACTGTATTATTTGAGTCATGATATCTTTCTGTCAAGTGATTTTCTTAGTCAACTGATACCAAAATATAATTAAAATTATTGTGGGGCTTGAATTAACATTTAAAAGACACCTTGAGATTCTAAATGGTTGGGACCCATTTGCTATCTATGGTAGCATTTCCTAAATAAGTTTGGTTCCAAATACCTCTGGTAAGATTGCACATAACCTCCCTTTTTAAATTCTACCACACACAATTATACACTAAAAGCTCTAATAGATTGTGATTTTTAAAAGTCTTTTGATTTTGTTTACTTAGCATTCCAAAACTTCTTTGAGTACAGAACCTTTCCTCCATTCCCAAGAACACATATTAATGTCCCGAGAGACATTGTTTCCAAAGATATTTCCAATTCCAACCGGGATCACCGTAGATGAGAGAGAACAATGAAACCCCAGATGCTTGCTTTTGCAATGAAAGAACTCTTGCAAGTGATACAATGATCTTTACAATGAAGAATATACACTTATATACACTTTCAAATGTGGTTTGCAAGGTCGAAAGTATTGAATCCTGATTTTTTACTTTAAAAAAAATCAGATACTGATAATAATTTTAACAGTAATAATGATAGTTAAACTTATAATGTTCCAAGCCCTATTCTAAGCACTATATATATATATATATTGATTTACAACCTTAGAAAGTAGTTACTAATATTCTTATTTTAAAAATGAGAAACTGAGCCAGTTTATGAAAATTGCCCAAGGTCATAAAGAAAGTATGTGACAGAGCTGGATTTCTAAGCCACATCTGTAACCTCAAACCCTAATCTCTGAACTATTACACTCTACATATATGAAATATATGAGAATATACTCAAGTACACACACAGACTGCTAAACTAGATCTCAAATTTCTAGCTATCCAGAATTTACAATTCAGGAATACAAGTTCAATTCTGGTGTCATCTGCAAAAGGATGAAAACTGCTATTTATTGAAAGTGCTCTATAGCTTAGTAACATGATTTAAAGAAGCACTTTCCGAGCTTGCGGTGAATCTGTACATGGGATCTTTAATCCGATATCTAGAATTTATTTCTGTAGAAAGAACAAAAGTGATATTTATACTATTGGTAGCCAAATTCAAATATTTTTTAACCTGCATTTTACATTTGATATATCAGTATTGCCTTCTACTATTATTTTGAATAGTCTTCTTATTTTTGTAGAAGGAAAACCTGAAGTTGTTGATTGTTTTGCCATTTACTGGATCTTCTTATAAAGGGTTAGGAGAACTTTGAAAGCAGTGAATTGACGAGTGATAAGGACACTGGGTCTGAGAGCAGTGAAATGACTTGCCAAAGGCTGTACATTGAGTTTCTTGATGATCTGTCCTCAAGGTGAGATTATGGAGTCCTGCCTCTGTACTTTTAATGTCATCTGTACTGTTCCCCATTCACTTTATGTACAGAAACCATTCCCCATTAGTAAGATAGCTGATAATCAGAATATGTTCAATTTGAATAAGGCACCAATTTTAAGAACTAGGAAAATATAGCAATATTTCTTCTAGATTGTATACTATGTGATCTAATTTCCCTAGAGTGAAACCATAGAATCTGACAAATCCTAGTCACAATTTTAACTAACCTGGCCTAAATGTAAAGTTGTATAGTCATCTAACATGGCTTCTGTATCAACCTGTGATGGGTATATTCCTCAATAGTTCAGATTTTCCTACCATTGTCTGAGG
Source organism: Manis javanica (assembly GCF_040802235.1). Lineage (NCBI taxonomy): Eukaryota > Metazoa > Chordata > Mammalia > Pholidota > Manidae > Manis > Manis javanica. The sequence continues at coordinate 132,958,986 of NC_133174.1, forward strand.
ATGTTTTAAATAAACACATTTTGGAGGTTGTATTCATTGATTGTAGAAGGTGAACACATGATAACCTAATAAAATGTTAAAATACACTTATTTCTTGGCGAGTCCAGTCAAGATGGAACTCAAAGATATTTAACTCACCAATTGCCTCTCAACTCTAAGTAGAATGACAAATATAAATCTGCAGTGGAAGCTTGAAGGCATATGTTTCTGGTGGGAGTATAAATAGGTTCTATTTGGAGAAAAAAACTAGCAATTTGCTTTGTTTAAAAGCCCTAAAAACATAAATACACATATCAATTGTACTAGTAAGACTTTATAATAAGGAAATAATCCAGTATGTTAAAATAGAGGAACAGTCCCATCACAGCTTTCGTCATAGTCATCTCTTGCTGCCATCACAAAATACCATAGACCGAATGGCTTAAACAACAAACATTTATTGTCTCGTAATTCTGGAGGCTAGAAGTCTGAGATCTAGATGTCTGCAGGGTGTGCTCCTTCTGAAGGCTGTGAGGAAAGGATCTGTTCCAGGCCCTTCTCCTTAACCGACAGATGGCCATCTTCTTCGTGTCTCTTAATATTATAGGCCTTCCATGTATATCTCTGTGTCCAAATTTCCCCTTCCTATAAAGACATAACTCATATTGGAGAAGGGCCCACTATAATGACCTTACTTGACCTGGATCACCTCTGTAAAGGCTCTATCTACAAATAAGGTCACATCCTGAGGAACTGGGGGGTAGGAATTCAACATACACATTTTAGGAGGATATAATACAACCCATAACAAACAACTATGTGTTAATGGTTTTCTTTTTTGTTTCTCTGTATTGTTCAAATTCTAAACAATGAATATGCTTACACATCTGTAATCAGAGGTATAATAAATATTTTTACTTTCACTAAAGTAATATATGCCAGGGTAAAAGAAATCAAATACAGATCTTCCTTGACTTATGACAGGGTTATGTCCTAATAAACCCATGATAAATTGAAAATATCATAGTTTGAAAATGCATTTGATAAACTTAACCTACTGAACATCATAACTTAGCTTGGCCTCCCTAAATGTGCTCAGAATACTTACATGAGCCTACAGTTGGGCAAAATGATCTAACACAAAGTCTATTTTATACTGAAGTGTTGAGTATCTCACACAATGTATTGAATCCCGTACTGAAAGTGAAAAACAGAAATGTTGAAGAGAAAAAGAATGGTTGTCGGTGGGTTGGTTTGTCACTGTTGTGAATGCGGGGCTGTCTGGAGCCACACCAGTTGCCCTGCCAGGCATCCTGGGAGAGGATTGGTCTGCACATCATCAGCCGGGTACAGATCCAAATTCACAATTCCAAGTGCAGTTTCTACTGAATGGATATTCCTTTCACACCATCATAAGGTAAAAAAAATTCTAAGTTAAACCATTGTAAGTAGGGAACCATCTGTAGTACAAAAAAGCTTCAATGAATAAAGCGCAAGAGTCTCCTTCCCAAGTTTTTGCCACCCCACAGCTCTACACTCCAGAGGCAATCCATTACAAACTTTTTAAAAAAGTTTCTTTGGTGGTTACCTCCACATCTCAAAATATAAAACTTAAATTGCTATTTACTGACATATCAACTTTAAACATCATCAATCAACTATCTATGATAAATTAAGTTCAGCACATTTATATCCTACTTCCCTTTCCAAATCTACCCAATAAAATCACAACACTTTTAAGTCCATCTCTTTTAAGTCACCTTTGTGACTTCAAATAATGTACTCGAAACTAGGTTTCTTATTCCACCAAATAGAGTCTCTCTTTCCTACTTTATCTGCTCTTCTCTAACAATCACCTGTGTGACTAAAGCCAGAACTGAAGACACAATGCAGTTAATTTCCCAAACCACTCTACTTAGATCTGTGTAAAGTTTAGGTCCTTCCTGTTAAGATGTATAATAAGAGTCCCTAACTGTGAAATGTCATGGGGATCTGTGCTTTATTTCCAATCTCAACATTTTAGAGGCTACTGAATAATGTACATCCTTTTCAGTGGTGCCACCTACTCCAGGGTAGGTCTAGCATTTTGATGTGCCATATGGGCTGCTGGAAATTTCTGAACTTTGCTATTGTACCATCAGTGCATCTGCTATCTGCATTTGGCCAGATTCCTGGATTCTGGCAGTATTTGCTCAAGTCTGTCCTGGTTAGTCTCTAGGTCTGTTGCACACTGGTCATTCTGGGCTTCTCTTCACTACTATTCCATTCTGTGAACACTGTTGCTTGAATTCTGTGTCTTCTTTTAGCTAGGCTCTCTTGGCATACTAGAGCACATCTGTTAGGTCCTTCCTAAGAAAGGGTTCAGAAGAAGTGAATGCGTGAATTATCTAATTTCTTAAATTTTCTTATCAGCCCTCATCCTTGAATATTAGATTGGGTAAGTACACAGAAATCTAAGTTGAATTTCATTTCCCTTTAGAACTTTGAAGGCATTGGTGTCCTTGGTTTGCCGGCATGTAGTATTGATTGGGAAAAGTCTGATAACATTTGCTGCCTCTCCTTTGTGATGTGACCTTCTTTTCTGTCCTCTCCTAATTTTTTCCCCTGTGTACTGAAATTTCACCATGAGGCTTGATAGGGGTCTTTCATTTGTTAGATGTCCACTGGGCCCTTACCATTTGGAGATTAAAGCCTGAGCAATCAAAAAATTGTTTTAGGTAATTTCCTTCTTTCCATTTTTTAATGTTGTCTCCTTATGGAACTCCTATTACTTGGATGTTGGATTGACTAGACTGATTGCTAGGGCTTTCCTATTTTCCATGACTTTCTCTATTTGTTTTAATTTCTTTAGCATTCTCTATAATTATTCTATTGAATTTGATTTTTAAAATCTGTTAGCACATTTTTAAGATATTTCCTTTGTTATGTTCCTTTTTAATCATGTTTTGCTTTGGGGATGCATATAATAAATAGCTCATCAAATATTATCTCCCATGTGTCAGACACTGCCAAATGTTTCACACATATTAACTCATTTGTTCTTCAAAAATCACTATAAGAAAGATGCAATTATTATCTCTGTCTTAGAGATATGGAACAGAGACTAGAAGATGAGGTACAAATGAATATCCTCAGTAAACAAAACAATGCACGATTACTGAGAGACACTATGTGTTGTGATAAGCACATCACCTCTGCAAACACATGTGGTTTTGAAAACTGGTTCTGTCGATGACAAGCCTTCTATGTATAGAAGGTAAGGATACATAGGGGTGAGGATGGAAGTCAACTGTCAGGCATGTACATTTACAGTCTGTTGCCCTGTGTTTTTTCCTGCAATTCTTCCTCTCTCTCTGCCTTACTTGGTGCCACTAAATTCTAAGTCTTTTCTGGCCTCTATGGAGTTAACTCGCTCCTCCTCCTTCATGTCACCTCTGCACATTACCTCTCATCAATATTTTCTCTCTCTCCAAATGTACTGAATTGCCTGTCCTCTTAACAGTTCCTCTTTTGGTATCCTGTTCTTTTGTATTTGCATTTGTATTTTAAAAATTCCTTTACCATATGAAGACAGAAAAAAAGATGGTGGTGTAGGAAGGCAAGGCATAAACCTCCTCCCCAAATCACATAGAACACAAAAATACAGCAAATGCAACTAGATCTGAAAATGACCTGAAGACTGCAAAATGGACTACCCACATCTGGGGATGAAGAGAAGACCCTGTAGAAAAGGGTAAAGTGACAAAACTGTGATCCAGTGGGACCCAAGCTCTCACCCAACCCCAGCCCACAGGAAAGAGGAAGAGAACATATTGGGAAGGGAGTAGAAGCCCAGGACGTCTGAACACCTGGTCCTGGAGATATGCTCCAGGGGAGAACCCCAAGCCTGCTCAGCCTTATTTTGAGTCAGCCAGTTAGCTGTGTGCAAGAGCCGGTCACAGGAGCTCTTTCCTTCCAGCAGGTGTCAGCCCTGCTCACCAGTGGCCCCCGCCGTCATAGCATACTGGGAGGAGGGTGGCTCTACCACAATAGCTCTAGCCTCACAACCCGGTATGCACATGTAACCCAACCCCAGGAGCTCTTTCCTCCTAGCAGGTACTGGTCCCACTTTCCTATGGCCCCCACTATTGAGGCTGGGTGGAGGGAGGCCAGCTCTGCCCATGGCAGCTACAGAGAGTATTATCCCCACTCCTGTGGTCAGCTGATGGTCCACACAGCCCACCTGATATCAGAGCACTACAAGCAAGGCAGACAGGTGCCACACCCACTGCACAAAAACAGCTGGGGTTCCACACAGGAAATTGAGCTCCTGGGCCCTAGAAGGCACATACTACACAAATCCCATAAGAGACACTAAAAAATAATGAAGAGACATAGGAATATGGCCCAAACAAAAATTCGAGAAAAAACACCAGAAAGAGGGCTTAGTGAAAGTGAAATCACCAATCTTCTTGATAAAGATTTCAAAATAAAAGTCATAAACATGCTCACAGATTTACAGAAAAGTATTCAAGATCTCAAGGAGGACTTCAACAAAGAGATAGAAATCCTCAAAAACAGCCACTGAGAGCTCAAGAATACAGGTCTGAAATAAAACATACAATGGGGTGATTTAAAAGTAGATTAGATGAGGTAGAGGAGGTGGTAAATGAAATAGAAATTAGAGAACAGGAAAACAAAGAAGATGAGGAACAGAGAGAAAAAAGGATCTCTATGAATGAAAGAATGCTAAAAGAGCTATGTGACCAATCTAAATGAAACAATATTAGCATAATAAGGGTACCAGGAGGAGAAGAGAAAGACAAAGGGAGAGAAAGTTTCTTTGAGGAAATAAATGTTGAAAGCTTCCCCAATCAGGGAAGAAAATGGATACTCAGGTCATGGAAGCACAAAGATCACACAACAAAAGGAACCCTAGGAAGACAACACCAAGACATATAATAATTAAAATGCCAAAGATCAAGGACAAAGAGAAAGTAGTGAAAGCAGCAGAGAGAGGAAAAAGATCACTTATAAAGGAAACACCAACAGGCTATCAGCAGACTTCTCAACAGAAACCTTACAGGCCAGAAGGGAATGCCATGATATATTCAATGTGATGAAATAGAAGGACCTCCAACCAAGAATACTCTACCCAGCAAGATTATCATTTACCTTTGAAGCAGGAATTAAACAATTTCCAGATAAGTCAAAGTTGAGGGAATTCACGACCACCAAACCATTTCTATAACATCTATTAAAGGGACTGCTGTAAATGGAAATACTTCTAAGGCTAAATAACTGACACCAGAGAAAATAAACCCACAGTAAATGTAGTACACAAATTAATTACTAAGCAAATACAAAATTAAATCAGGTGTTCATGAAGTTAGTCAAGGGATAAACAAAAAGTACAGAATGTAATACCTAATATATAAAGAGTGGAGAAGAAGAAGAAGAAGAGGAAAAAAACCCCTTTAGATTATGTTTGCAATATAGGAATAAGTGATTTAAGATAGACTGTTACATAGTAAGGAATCTATCCTTGAACCTTTAGTAACTGCAAATCAAAGCTTACAATGACAATAAGTACATATCTATTGATAATCACCCTAAATATAAATGGACAGAATGCACCCTCAAAAAACATAGAGTTGAAGAATGGGTAAAACAAGACCCATCTATATGCTGCCTACAAGAGACTCACTTCAAACCCAAATACATAGACATAGACAGACTAAAAGTGAAGATATGGGAAAATGATATTTCATGCAAATAATAGTGAGAAAAAAGGAGGAGTACCAGTACTTACATCAGACAAAATAGATTTCAAAACAAAGAAAGTAACAAGAGATAAAGAAGGACATTACATAATGAAAAAAGGGAACAGTCCAACAAGAGGATATAACCATTATAAATATCTATGCATCCAATATAGGAGCAATTAAATATGTGAAACAAATACTAACAGAATGAAAGGGGGAAATAGAATGGAATGCATTCATTTTAGGATACTTTAACATACAACTCACTCCAAAGGACAGATCAACCAGAATAAGGAGACAGAGGCACTGAACAATACATTAGAACAGATGGACCTAACAGACATCTACAGATTATTCCACTCAAAAGCAGCAGGATACACATTCTTCTCAAAGGTACATGGAATGTTTTACAGAATAGATCACATACTATAAATTCTATACTATCACATAATATAAATTCATACTATATCACAATCAATTTAAAAAGATTGAAATTGTACCAACCAGCTTCTAAGACCACAAAAGTATGAAACTAGAAAGAAAATTTTCAAAGAAAACAAAAATGCCCACAAACACATGGAGGCTTAACAACATGCTTCTAAATATCAATGGATCAATGACCAAATAACAACAGGGATCAAGCAATATATGGAGACAAATGAAAACAACTCAACAGGCCAAAACCTGTGGGATGTGGTGAAGGCAGTTCTAAGAGGAAAGTATATAGCAATACAGGCTTACCTCAAGAAAGAAGAACAATCCCAAATGAACAGTCTATACTCACAATTAGTGAAACTAAAAAAAGAACAAATGAGGCTCAAACTCAATAGAAGGAGGGACATAATAAAGGTCAAAGCAGAAATAAATAATACTGAGAAGAATAAAACAATAGAAATTACAAATGAAATCAGGAGCTGGTTCTTTGAGAAAATAAACAAAATAGATATATCCCTAGCCAGACTGATCAAGAAAAAGAAACAATGATATCTGACAAGGGGTTAACTTCCAAAATATGCATAGAACTCATATGCCTCAAAACCCAAAAAACAAATAACCTGATTAAAAAAATGGGTGGAGGATCTGAACAGATACTTCTTCAAGGAAGGAATTCAGATCACCAACAGGCACCTGACAAGATGCTCCACACCTCTAATAATCAGGGCAATGCAAATTAAAAACCACAATGTGATATCACCTCATACCACTTAGGATGGCCAACATCCAAAAGAGAAGAAATAACAAATGTTGGCAAGTATGCCGAGGAAGGGGAACCCTCATACACTGTTGGTAGGGATGTAAATTGGTTCAACTGTTGTGAAAAGCAATATGGAGGTTCCTCAATAAACTAATAACAGAAATACAATTGACCCAGGAATTCCACTCCTAGGAATTTACTCGAAGAAAACAAGATCCCTGATTTGAAAAGACATATGCACCCCCATGTTTATAGCTGCACTATTTATAATAGCCAAGATATGGAAGCAACCTAAGTGTCCATCAATAGATGAATACCCAATGGAATATTATTCAGCCATAAGAAGAAAACAAATCCTACTATTTGCAACAACATGGATGTAGCTGTAGGGTATTATGCTCAGTCAAATAAGCCAGACAGGGAAAGACAAGTACAAAACAACTTCACTCATTTGTGGAGCATAAAAACAAAGCAAAACTGAAGGAAAGAAACAGCAGTAGACTGACAGACTCCAAGAAGAAACTAATAGTTACCAAAGGGGAGGGGTTGGGGAGGGTATGTGGGGAGGGAGAAGGGGATTAGGGGGCACTATAATTCACAATCACAATGTAGGTAGGTCACAGGAAGGCAGTACAGCATGGAGAAGACAAGTAATGACTCTACAGCATCTTACTATGCTGATAAACAGTGACTGCAATGGGGGTGATGGTGAGGACTTGATAATACGGGTGAATGTTGAAACCACAATGTTCTTACGTGAAATATTCATAAGATTCTATAAAAATGCTACTTTAATAAAAAAATTCCTTTACCATAATATTAATTGTCAATCCAGCATCTTCATTCTGAAGTCCATAGTGAGTGTTCTATTATTTCTATTGAAATCTGGTTATCTAGACAAAATTCTAAGTCTGATAATATGAACCATGATTCTGAAGGAGTATGTTTACATATCATTTAACTGACTTGTTTTTTTTAATGGTTTATGACACTTTTCATAAGCAATTGAAATATTTTTTTAATCATACTTTTTTCTTAATATTAGGATCTCTTTAAAAATTACCATGAAAGGCAATTTAAGCCTATTAAATCCAATGCACAGAAATTAACAGTGGTTTAAAAAAACAAAACTTTTTAAAAGACATAATTTATCCACTTTGGCCTGCTCAGAAGTACAAGTTGCTTTTTTCCAGATATGGCACATCTCTGAATTATATTTTACATCATGGGGTTTCATACTGCAACAAAACATTCCCCAACATCATTAGAGTGCTAGAAAGAAATACTGACCACACCAATTATAAAAGAAAAAAGATCGGTGTTTACATACACCTAGCAAGATAGTCAAAGAAGCATAATGAGAATTTGACTAGTGATATCATTTTCCCCTAATTTTTGGAAATATTATCACCCTATTACTCATGTTAAAGAGTTTTGAAGTCATTTTAAAACCCTCTACATAATCTTCCAAATTAATCTGGAACCAGTTTTGCTTCTAAAACCCAATCATGTCCTCTCTTCTCACATTCTCATGGTAGTACTTAAATTCAGCCTCTCATCTCTTTTATGCTAACCTGACTAGTTGTCCCTATCCTGAATGCTACCTGGTTGTCCCTGCTACCAAAATGGTTTTTAAAGTGCATGCTTGGCCACATCATTCTTCTATTAAATTATATTAATCCTTTAATATTCTCCGGGACAGAAACCAAATTCCCAAATATGGTATTATTCAAGGCTTCTGAAGAGGAGTGTTGACTATTTAACAGAGGCGAAACTGAAGTTCAGTTGAGTAAATTTTCATGGTGTACTTATTCTTCTCAAGATTTCAAAATGACTGTTAGTAATTCAAATATAAGGCATATACCAATGTTTGGAGCAGAGATTTAGTTCCAGAAGGAAACTTAAGTACTATTATTATATAGCCTATAATTCTGTCCAGGTACTGAGGATAGAAGGTAAATGAAAGAGTGAAAGCCTTAGACTCCCTGCATCCTGTAGCTCATAGTATGGAAGAGAAGAGAGACAAACAAACAAGAAATGACTACAATATAAGATGCAAATGCTATGAAGAGAAAGTAGAGGGATTCATTTAGAGATGGTAAGAAAGGGGACTTCTGTAAATAAGGGATGTTTGAGATCAAGGCAATAAGATCAAGGAAAACTTCTGTAAAGAAATGATGTTTGAACAGAGACTCAAAGATGAAGAAGAGTTTGACAAGTGGAGGCAGGGAAAAGAGAGCATTCTAGTAAGAAGAAATCACATGTACAAAGGCCCAATGAGGGAGAGAGTACTGACTCTTTGAGACCCAGAGAAAGGTCAGCCTGGCTTGCTACAAAACATGAAAGGAATGGGTGAAGCTGGAGAGGTTTGCTATATAAAGAATGGATTGGACAAGGAGTTCGAGTGATGCAGGTAGTTGAGACATGAGGTTGTTGCTCTAGTCTAGAGAAAACATATAAGGATTGTAACACTAGAGACTGCTAAATGTGACGAAAGTACAAAATACTGCAAAAGTAGCATAGAAGTGGAAATGGTGAAATGTTGTGATTCAGTGAATGTGTGAGTACCAAATATTTTTCATGACAAACTGAACACTGGATCTAGGATAGGATAGCTAGTTGTGATTTCTCCAAATAATGGATGGAAGGTTCTGATGTACTTTTTGTCTTGGTCATATTGGTGGAGAAAAATATCTTGCATATGGAGATCAAGCATGGCTCTTGCTGAGAAGGATAAGAGAAGGCAGAAACTGAAAAAGTGAAATATGAATTGCTTAAATGTAGAGCATTTATCCAAATGATAATCATATATTAAGAGTGCCTATCACACCATACAAAATATGCTTAAGAATGCTTTTAGAGCTACATCAATATTAATAACGAGGAGAAATAATGAAATAATTTCCTATGAAATAAAGAGCCTTTATAATATAATAAAAGCATTTTTTAAATTTTGTACTATTTGACTGCTGACAGCTTTCAAGTCCCTTCTGCTGCTTCTCTCTTTGCACCTTCTCCGGCCAAGCTGAAAAAAAAGCACACTAGGTCCCTCCATTGCCACAGTAAGTCAGGGCCACTGGCTCCCACTCTCCCAAGCCCTTCAGGCCATTTCAGATGTGCTTTGGAGCCTGCCCTTCTCTCTCCAGAAGCTCATTACGTTAGTAATAAATGTTTTCACATGCTTGTGGTGAAGGCTTGAAGTAGTATTGATATCCAAACTGACTGTTGATAGGGTCTGTCTGGTCTCCACAGATGGAATATAACACCTTGGAAGCTGGAGAGAGTTAGTGCTTACCAAACATTCCACAAACTCTGCTACAATTTCCAGCTTCTTTACATTTAGTTTGGGGCCTTGGAAATAATTCTGACCTAATGGACCGAGTAAAGTCAATATCATTTCCAGAAGGCAGTTAAAAACTCGACTTCTCTTTCCATGTCAATGCAGCCTTAGAGGCCATGCTGTGTAGTAATGGAGGCGAGCTACCTAACCTGAATTAGATTGTAATGTGAGCAAGAAATAAACTACTGTGTTGAGTCACTGAGATTTGGTGGTTTATCTGTTTCTACAGCATAGGCTATACTAATCTAATTAATGCATACTGAATCTGACCAATTCAGCAATGTACAGTTCTATCTATCCACTTCCACAAAGAGATACTCAAAATATTTCATTGAAAATCACTTATCAACAAACATAGATAAGAGTTGTAAGGTGTAATTACATTCTTTTCATGCCATTCATTTAAAAGAGGGAACAATGACATATGTCATAAACAGGTAAATTGATTTCCTCAAATGAACTATTCATAGAATCTTTTGATATATTGAGAACTGAAATTGTTGACAGCATAAAACATGTAACTGTTTTACTGTATTTTATTATTAATCTAAGTTCAATAATTGTATTTTCCTACATAGTACTGTTAAGAAGAACACTTATATTTCAACCTTATGCCCTTAAAATGTTAGATACAGCATCAAATTTATTGTATAATGATTTGCAAGTAATATTTCACTGTGAATTTAGTGTTAAATTTAAGGTAAAACAGATTTTTAGAGAAAAGTAAATATAACACTTTTGGCAAGTATAAATCTATTATTTACAGTATTGTCAGAATTTAAATTCCAACAATTATATTCTGTACTTACTTTCTATTCAACACTTGAACTGAAATTGTCTTTGCTTAAAGATTTTTTTAAACTTCAAACTGAAGATCTTGATCAATGATACTCAAAGTGACTTGTTGATGTTTGACTCAAACACACTGACATATATTCTGCCCTCCATCAAGGAATTTATTGATCAACCTCAAAATAATTTTACAATAGAGTATATCTAATTATTCTAACACTATCTCAACTCAATACCTTAATGAAGGAAGTAATTCTGCTTTTAAATACGTATCACATATTTTTCAAACATGACTGCTTTACCTTTCTGGTTATCTATTCTGGTATAATATTCATTTCCTAATCTATTTCTTCTCAGCTTAGCAAATTTATCTTTTTATGATATCTGGCATTTCTCTTCCTCTGTGAATTACATATTTCTGCACTAAGAATTCATATATCCATCCATGGTGTCCATCTTTACATTCTATTAATATTTTTTTCAGTTCCTAGAGTCCTTGTTGTCTCCTCCCCTCACCTTGCCTGAGAGTATTTAAAATCATTGTCTATCTTAATTTCTATTGTAAACATTCTGCCTTCATCTTTGACTGTCATAACATCTTTCTACTTCAGTTTCATTTTGTCATCTTTTTTCTCCTTTTTCTTTCCAGAATACTTACTGGTAATTAGCAGGAATCACCATTGGTTTTTGGCTATCCAACACACTTTCATTTCTCTTATAAAAATTTTCCCTTGTGCCTTTGTATTCATTTTTAGTTCCATTCATACTCAATGAGTATTTTGAGCTTTGTCCACAAGGCAGAGAGGTAAAATTAAACATCCCTATTATGACCATCTGCTTGGTAGCACATTAATTCTATTTACATAGTTACTGAGATATATAGCTATTATTTCTTATAGGTGTCATACACATATATATCTTTACCTCAGTGTTTCTCAAACTAGGTCATCTTAATTTCTAGCTATTATGCTCAAAAGTCATATGTATATAAAAAACTACCCATCCTTTTCAGAGTTTCCCATATTTGATCCCTTTATGCATATACTACATGCATCCTCTACACTCTCTTGACACATATTTCAGTTGTCATCTAATCTATATGGTATTTCACACCTCTGTGTCTTCACACATAATATTCACACTGCATGGAATTCCATTCTATCATTTTCCAACTGAAAAGACTTGTCATTTAAGATTCAACTCAAGTATCACCTCTTCTGGAATGTTTTCCCTGGGTTTGGGTCAGGATGCCCTCCTCTCCACCCCCAATGCATCCTACATCCCTGTGTCACAGCCCTTGCCACATGGCTTTATCACTGTTCCCTCCTCTGTCTTCCCCACTGGACTATACTCTTTCAGGGTAGGCACTGGGCTTTTTATCATCTATACCTAGAACCTAACCTGGTATATGACTTATGCAAGGTCAATAAATATTGAATGACTGATTTCATATTACCTATTCTTTATTTACTTTGAAAACACAGTATTACCCCTTTATCCAATAAAATAATAGCATGTGTACCCATTTTTATTTTTTATTTTTTAAAGTACAGTTGATATACAATCTTATATTGGTTTCAAGTATACAGCATAGTGATTGGACAGTTATATACATCATTAAATGCTCACCCCAACTAGTGCATTACTATCTCTCAACATTGAAAGATGTTACAGAATCACTGGCAATATTCTCCATGCTGTCCTATGACCCCGTGACCAACTTATATTATGATTGATAATTTTTGCGCCCCTTTATCCCCCTCTCCCTCCCCACCAATCTACCCCAGCCCCTATCCCATGGTAATCACCACTTATCCCTATTTATGAGTCTACTGCTATTTTGTTCATTTTGTTTTGTTTTGTTTATATGTGAATCATACGGTATTTGTCTTTCTCTACCTGGTTTATTTCACTTAGCACAATACCCCCTCGGTTCATTAATGTTGCTGCAAATGTCAGGTTTTCTTTCTTTTTATGGCTGACTTATATTTCATTGTGTCTGCCACATCTCATTTGTCCATTCATCTGCTCATGAACACTTTGCTTGATTCTGTATTTGGCTATTATAAATGATGCATCAGTAAACATAGGGGTGCATGTGTCTTTTTAAATTAAACCATATTTGCTTTACTGTAGTAAAAAAAACACAATACAAATGACCCTCTTAACCATTTTTAAGTGTACACTGCAGGACTGCTAGCTATATGTATGCTATTGTTCAACAGATCTCCAGAACTTTTTCATCTTGCATGACTGAAACTCTATACCCATTGAACACCTCCCCACTTGCTTTCCCTTTTCTGCCTCTGGCAACCACCATTCTTTCTGTTTCTACTAGTTTACTTCAGATACCTCATATAAGTGGAATCTTGCAGTATTTGTCTTTTTGTGACTGACTTATTTCACTTAGCATACTACCCAGCGGTGGGACTGCTGGATTTGTCAAAATTAATGAACCAATATTGATTCATTTTTATTAACTAAAGTTCATACTTTACTCAGATTTCCTAAGTTTTCTGTAATGTCCTTTCTCTCCACTAGAATCTCATCCAGGATTCCACATCACATGCACTGGCCATGCATACTTAGGCCTTTCTTGGTTGGGACAGTTTCTCAGACTTCCCTTGTTTTTGACAATCTTTACAGTTTTAAGGAGGACTGGTTATGTACCCTGTAAAATGTCCTTCAGTTGGTATTTGCCTGACTTTCTGCTCGATTAAACTGAGATCTATGAATTTTTGGGAGTTTGACCACCTAGGTAAAATGTCATTCTCATCACCTCACATTATGGGTACATACTGGCAGAATGACTTAATAGTGATATTAACCTTGATCACCTGGTTGAGGTAGTGTTGGTGAGTTTTCTCCATTGCAAAATTACCTTCTGTGAAAAAAACCTTTGGAAGAAAGTCACTACCCACAACTCGCACTTAAAAAGTATGGTGTTATGGCCAAATGCTTAAGGATGGATCATCTGTATAAATTATTTGGAATTCTTCTACATAAGAGATTTGTCTGTTTTTCCCCAAATGTATTTATTCAACCATTTATTTATATAAGTATGGAATCATGGATATTTACTTTATGCTTTGGGTTATAATTCAATACGAGCTTAGTTCATTTCTTAAATTGTTCTAAGCCGGCTATTTCAGTTGGCTCTTGCGTCACTGTGACATACTCCCATCATCTATTATGTGTTTTTTTTACTATCTTCTTAATTTCTGTCATTAAAAGATGCCTGAAATGTAATGATTTATATAAAATATGTATTTTGTTATTTAGATGACCAAAACATATTTCTCAGATATATTTGGTCTTTATCCACAGTTCCTGAAAATGTTTCAGAGACATACATTGAAATGGGTGTCTTGTTATTAATGATGATGAGTTTTGGGCCCCACCCAAGAGTACAGGCTGGTTGCCAGGAGGGTCAACCTTGTGACTAGAGGGCTGCACATTTCAGTCCATGCCCTGACCTCCAGGGAAGGGAGGGAGCCTGGAGGTTGAATCAGGCAATGGCCAATGACTAAGTCAATCATGACTATGTAATTAAACCCCCATGAAAACCCAAGGGGATAGCCTTTTAGTCTTCCTCGGGGAGCTTCCACACTTGAGAAACCAGAACACTTCCACTTACCACTGAGCTGTGTCCCAAGTTCCACAAGGACAGAAGCTCCTTTGTTTGGGACTTCTTTACCCTGTCTTCACCTGGCTGTTAATTCATATCCTTTATCATATCCTTTAATAAACTGGTAAAGAGAAGCAAGTGTTTACCTGAATTCTGTGAGCTGCTCTAACATATTAATTGAGCCTAAGGAGGAGGTCATTGGAACCTCCAATCTGTAGCCAGTCAGTGAGAAGCACAGGTAACAGCCTGGGGCTTCTGGTTGACATATGAATTAGGGGGTGTGGGTAAGTCTTGCAGGACTGAAACCTCAACCTGTGGAATCGGATGCTATCACCAGGTAAATAGTGTCATAATTGAGTTGAATTTTCAAACACTCTGTTGGCATGTATGGTGGAACCCCCAACCCCCATGTTGGAACTGAATCCAAAACATAGTTAATGCCCCAAGTTCATCTTGTATATTCACTGCACCAGTCCTGGAACCAGCCATTTGTCTAAGGAAACTTGGTTTCTTTTCTGGAGAATATTAAGAGAAACCAAGATAGATATGTTTATTGCTACTGAAGTGTCATTGCTTCCAGGGCCTTCAGCTGTTAAAGCCAGAAGATAGAACTCTGTATACTGATCCACATATCTATACATATTTCTATATGTAACCATTTGTATCTATATTAAGGTAAACATGAGTTTATGCTGATACGTCCAACTTTAATCTTCTATCACCTGGATCATTCTAGCCTGCTTCCCTTGCTTACCTAAACCTCCTTACTCCAACATTGAAAAATCTGGCTCCCACCATCAACCATCAATTTAATTAACTGTTCAGTTCTGGTATACAAGCAAAGAGGTTTCATAATTGCTACATGTACCAGCAGAGGAACCAGTTTTATCAAATAGAGTGCGATCCTTTTGCCTTTAGTCTTACAGAATTCCCAAAGTTACTTAGCTTATTCTTCCAACCATGTTCTTCAGTGAAGTTACATCATATATTAGTAATACCTTTAATTTTATCACATTATACATTTCATTTTGGGACCCCCAACCTCCTAAATGACTTTAGAAGTTTACATGCATTAAAGTCTAGTCTTAATTCTGTGAATTTCTGAGTTTTGACAAATGCTTAATGCTATGTATTCATCTTTATAGTACCTCACCTAACAATACACTACCAAAGGAGGTTCATTCTTGGTTAAAAAAATACACAGACAAATATCACTATATATATATAGATACAGATACACACACACACATATGTACACACCACTCTGATGAGTAATGTTGATAATGGGGGATACTATGCATTGGGACAGGGAATATATGAAAAATCTCTATATCTTCTCAATTTTGTTATAAACCTAAAATTGCTCCGCAAAAAAGTGTTTAAAAGAGATAGAAGGAAAGAAAAGACTATGAATATATGGCTTCACTGGTGAATTCTATCATATATTAAATGAAATATAATACCAATTCAAAAAAAATATTGCCTGAAAGTTAAAGGGAATATTCCACATGTTCTTTGATGTCAACATTAACCTGTCACCAAAACAATGAAAAAAGACACTAAAGGAAAAGAAAACTACTGAGAAATATCATTTAGGGACATAGAAAAATATTTGACAAAGTTTTAGCAAACAGAATCCACCAATATGTAAAAAGGATAACACATTATGAATAAATAGGGCTTGTCCCAGGATTATGAGGTTTGCTTAATACTTAAAACTAGTTCACATAAACCACCATATGTACAGACTAAAGGAGAAACACCATGCAATAATATAAAAATATTTATAAAAACTGTATAAAAAATCAAACATATTTTTGGAACAATCTCTAAGCAAACTTAAAGGAACTTGATAAGAACTTCTTCAATCAGATAAACAGTATTTATGAAAACCTATAATTAAAAATCATATTTAAAGACAAAAAACTGAATATTTTATGTGTCAACTTAGCAGTCTGTGGTGCTCTATTGCTTAAACAGCAGTCAAAATGTTGCTGAAGGTATTTTTTTAAGGTGTGATTAACATTTAAATCAATAGATTTGAGAAGAGCAAATAACCTTCCATAATGCTGGCGGGCTGCATCTAATCAGTTGAAAACCTCAAGATAAAAAAAGACTGAGGTCCACCATGGAAGAGGGATTCTGTCTTCCTATTGCCTCCAGACTCAAGCTGAAACAACACCTGCTAGACTTTTTAGCCTACCGACCTGCCCTGTAGATTTTGGACTTGCCTACCCCTTCAACTGCATGAGGTAATTCCTTAAAACAAACCTACATATAGGTAGATATACATACAGATACAGACATCAACCTAACATATATCAACAGGTCAATGTAAACATATTGGGATGTATTTTTGCATTGGTACACTATTCATCAATGAAAAGCAATGAACTATTGTATACAACAACATGGACAGATCTCCAAATCTATCTGCTGAGTGATAGAAACTATACTAAAAAATAGTACGTAGTGTGTGTTCTACTTACATAAAATTCTAGAAAATGCAAACTAGTCAACAGTAACAGGAGGCAGGTTGGTCAGTGATTTCCCAGGTACCAGGCAGAGTCAGAGATATGGAATAACTGAGGGATGATGAATATGTTCATTATCTTGATTGTGTTGATGTTTTATAGATGTCTACTTAAATCAAAACTTATGAAATTGTATGCTTTAAATATATTTCCTTTAATATATGTCAGCTTTGCCACAACAAAGCTGTTAAACATAAAAGAAAACACTAAACACCTCAAGGAAACAAATTCAGGAGTTGGATGTACAGTGGGAACTTGATTCCTTCAGATACTTGATGTCATTAAAAAGGGACTGCTCTAGTATTAAAAGGGGTTCAAAATAAAATATGTAGATAAAATATGTGAACTTTGAATAGGATCCTGGCTATAAAGAACTTTTTTTTAATAAAATTGGTAAATTTGAAGACAAATTTATTATTAGATGTTACCAGAAAATTATTAATTTCAGGTATTATAGTGAAATTGACTACATAATATAATTTTCTTAACAAGCTGTACAGTGACATATTTAGGGATTGACTATAAAGAAATCTGTATTTAAGTCATTCAGAATTTAAAATAAAACATGTTAAGAAAAGTATTGGGAAATGGCTTCCAGTTAGTGTTTTAAGATGCACTCCTGGTTTTCAGGATGCACTTAACTGATATTAAGTGGGCGATGATTACTCTACCATGGTCATAACAAAGATGTTAAATCAGGCCCATGAACAGCAGGTGAGCACTTTAAGTGAACTCTATAGTAACGGTGATGGCATTATCGTGCTCCATTGGTACCCTAAGGCCTGACCTGCTATGCATCAAAAGAAAGGATAATATAGCCAACTTTTATTTTATCATCTTTTCTCTAAAAAATGGTATAGGAAGAGAGGCTTCTATTAAAAACTTCTCTATCCTCTTTGTCTCACTTCGACTGGCATTTTATTCTCCTTTCACAGTCTTTGTCATTCTTTTCATCTAGATCCACTCTCTCCCATTATAGTTACATCACAAAGATAACTCTCCTCTTATTCCATTCTAGAGTTAAAAAAGATCAAAGAATTTATCATTCATTTATACAACAAATATTTACTGAGTGCCTACTACAATGATTCCTAACTTTGTGCATTATAATTATCTGTAGTGTTTTTAAGAACTAGAAATTTCTGAGCCCCGCCATTGAAGCTTCTGACACAATAAGTGTGTTGTGGGACCAAGACAACTGTATGAAAAGAAAACAAACAAAATACTTCCACAGATATTTCTCATTCTCTGCTGGCCTAGTAAAAACCATTCTATGCACAAACCACTGAAAATAACACATCTGGATAAGATAAATATAGTTCTTGTCCTCACTGAGCTTGAATTCTTATTCATGATTTAGCCTTATGATTTTATATATCAACAAGACACATCTGCTTGGATATCTCTTTCACCCTCACTAAGTATGTCCAAAGTGAATTTCACCTTTTCTTTAATAAAAGCTTTTATTTTCCTTTTCAACCACTTTCTCATTAAAGGATTCAGCCAATATGGAAAATCCTCACGTTCTGGGCATAGTACTATGGCTGATTGATAAGAGGCTCCTTTGTTGTTAAGGTGTCACTATTATTCTAGTTCCCCAGGCTAGATAACTTGAATGTATCTTCCCAATCTACATTCTATTCCTCATGTCCATCCCCAAGATGTACTACGTATTCTTTCAAAATTTCCTTTGTATTCAACTAATATCATCCATTAGAATATTCACCATTTTGTTCAGGCCTTTTATTATTTAATATATTTATGACAAAAGACTCCCAGCTGGAATCACTTCTTGTATATGTATGGGTAAGGGTATAGTTTCAGAAATACCTTCCCCAAAGAGATAAAGACTTAAACTGAGTGTTGAATGGGTAATAGGAATTGACTTGAAGAAAGAAAAGAAAGGTGTTCCAGGATGAAGGCATCCCATGAGTGAAGCCATGAAAGTTCATAGAATGTGTAGACATGACAGATAGTTCATTAATATTGAAGAATAAATTTCAAAAAGAGATGTTAACTTAAACTAAGGATGAAAAGGTAAGTAGGTATAATATCAAGGAAAGCCTTGTATGCCATCCTAAAGCTGTTGTATTTCAACCTTTAATAGGCTGTTAAGACAGTGAAGTCTTTAATGCATGGGACAGATTTCATTATATATAGATTACTATGGTTGCAATGTGGAGATTGGCCCACAGAAGGACAAGACCACAGACAGGGAAAGCAGTTAGGATACTCCTACAGTAGTCTAGAGTAGGAGAGGACAAACTATGTCTGTAAAGGGCCAGATCACCAATATTTTAGGTGTTTCAGGCTGTACAGGTTTCTTCACAGCTGCTCAATTCTGCCCTTATAGTGGTAAAGCAGCCATAGACAATATATAAACGGACAGGCATGACTATGTTCCAACAAAACTTTATTGGGCACTGAAATTTGAATTTTATATAATTTTCATGTATCAAAAATATTATTCTTATCTTAATTTTTCCAATCATTTAAAAAATGCAAAAACTGTCCTTAGCCTGGTGGACATAGAAAAACAGGTGGCTGGCCAGATTCAGCCCTGCGCCATGGTTTGCTAACCCCTGGTCTAGATGAAAGATATTATAGAACTCCATTTGGGAAGAGATGGAGAGTGAAGGACATATTTTAGAACTATTAAAGGTTAAAGTCAGGAAGACCTAATGTTGACATGATGTGGGAAATAAGAAAAGAGGTAAGACACACTCCTAGTTTTTGCCTTCAGCAACTACAGTGGAGGGAGTAGGTTTACAAGGAATGTGATAACTTACATTAGGTGCTTCGTGGTTGAATTATCTGTGTAATCATATTCCCACTGTCTTCTCTTCCTTAAACTCTTTCCATTCTTTCTCCTAGCTAATTGGATAGGCCTCATCTATTAAGGTCACACTCAAAAGTCCCATTTCCTCCAGAAAGTCTTTTCTTATTACTATTGCCAACACTGACTTCTTAGAATAAAAAATAGTGCACTGGCAAGAGTATTGGAATTGTATCAAAGGAACTGCCTTCACACCTGGGCTTTGCCATTTACTGTTGCATGATGCTAAACAAGTTATCTAACCTTTTTGAGCCTCAACTTCCTCATCTGCGAGTAGAGGTAATAATAACTACCCGTGGCTATTGAAAAAAAAGGCTGTAAATCCATTGACACTCTTCTCATTCAGAGATAAGGTCTATCCTCCTCCCTGAATCCGGGCAGGCTTATGACTGCTTCCACAGAGTACAGCAAAAGGAATGCTGTGAGATATCCAAGGTATGTCATAAAATGCCATACAGATTCCATCTTCTTTGTTGGTTTACTGGAACTTGAGCCCTGAGCTGCCATGTTAAAATTTTAACTACCCCAAGGCCACCATGCTGTGAAGAAGGGCAAGTCGCATGGAGAAGCCATGTGTTGTCTATCTAATCGACAGACTCACAGCTGAGATCCCAGCCAACAGCCAACATCAAACTGCCACCGACATGAGTGGAGTGTTGGATCTTGGACATTCTACCAAATAGAGCCTTCACAAGACTAAAGTCCCAGACAACATTGGGTAGCATGAGAAATGCCCAGCCAACCCCTGTCCAGGTTCCTGACCCACAGAATAATGAAATGGTTGTTTTATTCAGTAAGATGTGAGATAATTTATTACTCACCAACAGTGACTAGATTGCTACCTCTAAGGATTGTTGTAAAGAATAAATGAGATAATTATATCAACGAGGTATGTTAATTATGAGTATTGTAAATATTTAAGGCATTCTTTAATATCTAATGCATTTATTGTTAATAACATAGATCACATATCATTTGGTCATGATCTATTTCACACACATTGGCTTTACCTTCCAATTATACTGTGAATTCATAACACTGTGGTCTCAGTCTTTATAATACCTTTATATCACCTGCAGCCATTAGAATAGAGCTGGGTATGGGATCAATAACGCCTTTTGGAAAGATTGTTATCTTACATGTAATGTTGAAAGAGCTCACTACAACTTGTGTGACATACCTCCAAAGTATCTATTTGTGTTTAAATAATTCCACTACTCAAATTCTGCTCATAGGTGTTTACTCACATATCATTCTGTGTTTGTTGTTAAGGCTGACTCAATTACTGTGTTCACAAACTCTTATATTAATTGATAAAAAAGTAAGTTAAACCAGATGGCCTACCTCAATAATTCACCTTTTTAAAGGAAAAGTTATACCTTGGCAAGTAAACTATCTGAGAAGCTAATTCTTTTTGCAATTCTTCTTTTTAAGTATTCTAATTAAGTTTCCAAAGTAGTGCAATATAAAATAATCAGCAAAAGCCAAATAAAAGTCATTAAGATTTTTAGGTCCTCTCTTAACTTTTATTCTGAAACTTTTTTTCCCCTATGGACTTTCACTTTTTACTGTCAAGTTTTCTTCTTCTCCTTGTGAGCTTCAACTCTTTTGGTGATTTACTCAAATTTTATTTCTGTATGAGCCGGATGAAAAACTGCAAGTAAGCATAAACTACTGCAAAATATTGAGTCGGAGAAAAACATTAATTCGATTGGAAGCTTGACTGCATCCACATCACCCTTGTGATTTAATTTCAACTAGGTCTTTCCTGACGCTGAGCAATCCTTCAACCTTTTTCTTATCTTATGTTGACTTCGTATCACATTCCACACAGCTGTTGCTCCGCACCTCACCGCTCCTGCCAAGCCGCCAGCCAGAAGGAACTGACACTGTTGCTTACTTTACTTAGATGGCAGCTATACCGAGCAAGCTCCTTCGTCATCTCATTTCAAATCACATCCCTGTCTGTTCACTCATCTTGATTATGCCTCCATTCTAAGACTAATCTCTCCGTCTGTAACCTGGTGTATCTTCACTCCTGCCTTTTCTAGAAACATATTCTAACAATTCTCCCTCTCTTTTTTTTTGTATCCAGTCTCTTGCCATTGGCTGCTTTTCTTTTTCCCAAAAGTATGCTAAGGTTTCCTGATCCTTAAATAAACATACTTTGTTTTAAATTTCTTAACGCTCTGAGTTACCATTTTGTTTTTCCATTAAACAGAAGTGTGGAAGACATCCATCAGATGAAATGGGCCTGTTCTTACACTTTTAAGCCAAACTAACCCATCCAGGCTCCAGGTGTGATAATAGAGGAGAACTGAACACTGACTAAGTAATGGTGAGGGGAATTCTGTAATTCTCATATTTGTTCCTATTCCAGTTTATTTCTGCCTGGCTTTTGACCTATGCCCTTTTCTCCCATCTGTCCCATGGATTGAAAGATTTTTATTTCACTTGTGGCTATCTCTAAGAAACCTCTCTGACTCTTTCCTTCCTTCTGCACTAGGATTCTGCAAAGCAACTCCAGGTACTCGTTCCTTTGGCTCCTTTCCTTAGAAGAAAATGTTTTGACACAAAGCTGATAAAATAGCATTTCCTGGACAACTGGTATGAGAGAGAGGTTTCTGGAGCATGAGCATGGTGTTCTGACCTAGCTAACATTCACTGAATACTAACATCCAGGTACCATCCTAAACCCATTCTAGGTATTGCTTCTTTTACTTCTCACAACAATCCTTTAAGGAAGGTCCCATTATTGTCTCAATTTTACATAGGAGGAAACTGAGTCACAGAATTATTATGTCCTTGTTAAAGGTCCTGTACAGCTGGTTCATGAGAGAGAAAGGAGTCTACACTGCCAGCCTATCTCCAGAAACTATGCTATTCAGGCAAACTTTTCTAATGAGTTTGTACACAGTTTAAAGAAGAGCTCTTAACTGCTTCAATCATCATTTAATATGATTCTTTCCAAACTGAAGAACACCTCTTGGGAGCCTTGTGTTGAAAGAAGAAAATGACTAATAATCAAGTCAAGATCTAACTGGCTTGCCTCTTTTACTGATTGAATTTTGTAATCGATAGTCTCAAGTGATTTCAACATATCTAAGCATACTAACCACAAATGAAATCACAAGCACCACGATATTAACTATGTGGTACAAGGATTTTAAGTGTTAAGAACAACGATTTGAGGATGAACACTAAATTTTAAACTTCACAAACTTCATCCATAAATTAGATTCATTTAAATCGCTATGCAAATTACTGGTGTCTTTCTCAAGAACCTTTTCCTTAATGTGCAAATTAGTCCCTGATATAATTGGACATACATCTACTGATTGAAAGAGCACTTCTGCAAAGGCAGTATGGTGAGTAGCTAAAAGAATGAGCCCAAGAGACTCCAGAAAGATTTTCTCCACTGTATTAGATTCATAAAGGGTAATTCATAGACAAAGGAAGACCTATTTAGTAGTTTCCCAAAGAAATATAACTTAAGAATTTCTGGACTGTTAAAACAACCCTTACATTTATATGGCACTTTATATCATGCAAAGCATTTTACCTTTCATTATTACAATTGAGGCTCTCAATTCCACTGGGGTAGACAAGCTCTCCAGGAAATTTAGTTCCTATTTTTAAAATGTATTTCCTCTTCTGTCTTGGCTTTCGGGAAGCATAGAGATAAAGTAAACAATCAAGGGTAAAAAGTACAACTTTGTATCTCTTCTATATTATTCTGACCTTTCTTCCTTACTATGTTTACTTGTAAAAAATTATTTAGTTGCAGTGATTATAACATTTTGATTATAAATCTCCACAAGTTCTTTACAAAGTATGTGGGGCATGAATCTCAATAAATAAAAATTGGTAATCTTCTCCCTAGCAAAATGGTGGGCCAAGGCCTGATCACTAAGGTACATAACCCAATCTAATCCTAAATTGCATCCATCAAAAGAGCCCTGCTATCACATACTATAGACAAAAAACCCAGGGCAACATATACAATGGACAAAACAAATATATATTCTTATTAAGATAAATTCATAATTCATATATTCTGCCACTGGTTTTCTTAGCTAACAATAAGTCATGAACATACTTTTGTGTATTTAAACATCTACATTACTGGATCAAATGGACTCAACAGTATTTGATTTTATGGATGATCATTTAAATTTTTAACTTGCCTCCCATTAATAGACCTTAACAAAAAAGGTAGAACATATTGTTATAATATTGTTGGTACTTTTTAGAAATAAGTTATTTCCTGTTCATAGTTTTATTCATTTCCCTATTTGGCTGTTTGCAGGTTTCTTCTTTTTTTTCCTTATCCATTTTTTGACCATCTATATGTTATAGATCACTTCTTCTTTCTCATAATTGTATTTTCTTCTGTCAGAATGTCTTCTCTTTTTCTTGTTTAATTGCTCTGGCTAGGACATGATTTTACATATGGAAAATCTTAAACTCCACTAAAAAAACTGTTAGTCTATAAGATATGTGAAGACTATAAGTATAATTTAAATTACATAATACAGAAGTGTGGTAGGATCTGAGACAGGTAGTTTGTGGTAAGATCATGTAGTGCTAAGTAGACCCTTACAAGGTGTTTGGATGTTATTCTGTAAGATGGTAAATCACGGGGAAATCATGAGCAAATGAAGAACATTTATTTAAAACATTAGATGGTTTCTTTGTTGTAGTCTACATACTTTCTCTGCCCTATGCCCTAAATGAACAGGAGTGGTAAGAACAGGCACTTTTGTCTTTTTCCTCATCTTAGAAGAAAAGTTTCAAACTTTCAGCATTGAGTAGATAGACAGGGGCTCGTCATATAATACTGCCTTTATTATGTTGAGGTAAGTTTCTTAACAAGCACGAACTTGTCATAATTCATCTGTTCAGATTTTCTATATCTTCATGATTCAGTCTTTGTATGTTGTTTGTTTCTACAAATGTATTCATTTCTTCCAGGTCATCCAATTTGTTCATGTACAATTGTTCATAGTAATCCCTTGTATTTGTATTTTGTCTTTGTATTTTTGTGATATCAGTTATAATGTCTCCTCTTTCATATTTGATTTTATTTATTTCAGGCTTCTTTTTTCATTAGTCTGATTTGTCCATTTTATTTGTCTTTTCAAAAAAACTTCATAGTTTTACTGATCTTTCCTATTTTTTTGGTCTTAATGTCATTTATGTTTACTCTGATCTTTGTCATTTCCTGTATTCTGCTATCTTTGGGGTCAGTTTGTTCTTCTTTTACTAGTTTTTTTCAGGTGTAAAATTAGGTTGTTTATTTGAGATCTTTCTTTTTTCTTAAGGTAGGCATTTATCACTATTAACTTCCTTTTTAGCATGGCTTTTGCCAAAGAAATGCTGAGAAAGAAGAAAAAAGCTGAAGGCAGCATACATCCAGATTTCAAATTATACTACAAATCCATCTTAATGAAAAAAGTATAATACCAGCACAAAAAAAAAGACACACAGACCAATGGAACAGAATTAAGAACACCGATAAACCCACACATACATGATCAACTAATATTTCACAAGGTTGCCAAGAACACTTAATGGGGAAAGGATACAGTGTTGGGAAAACTAGATATTCACATATAAAAGAATGAAACTGGATCCCTATCTTAAAACACTTACATAAATTAACTTGAAGTGGATTAAGAATGTAAACCTAAGATCTGAAACCATAAATCTCCTAAAAGAAAAAATAGGGAAAAAGTTCCTTGATCTTGCTCCTGTTAATGGTTTTTTTTTTTTTTGGTTGTGACATGAAAAGCAAAAGAAACAAAAGCAATATAAACAAGAAGGACTACTTCAAACTAAAAATCTTTCGTATAGCAAAGGAAACAATCAACAAAATGAAATGGCAATGTGTGGAATGGGAGAAAACATTTTCAATCCTCATACCTTATAAGGGGTTAATATCCAAAATATGTAAGAAATTCATAAAATGCAATATTTTTTAAAAGCAACAACAAATAATCTGATTAAAAAATGGGTAAATGATCTTAATAGAAATTATTTTCAAAAGAAGACAAAAAATGGCCAACAAATACACAAAAAGATTCTCAATATTACTAATCATCATGGAAGTGCAAGTCAAACCCACCATGAGCTATTATCTCACACCTGTTAGGATGGCCATTATCAGAAATTATAGTGCTGGCAAGGATGAGGAGAAAAAGGAACCCTTGTGCACTGCTGATGAAAATATAAATAGGTACAACTACTATGGAAAACAGCATATAGAGTTCCTCTACAAATTTAAACTACAACCACCAGATGATCCAGTGATCCCACTTTGGGGTATATACCCAAAGGAAATAAAAGGAGCATCTCAAAGAGATTTTTGGACTCCCATGTTCATTGCACTGTCATTCAAAATAGCCAAGACACCTGGAAACAACCTAAGTGTCAATCACTAATTGAATGGATGGGGAAAAAAAGTGATACACACTGTGGATAAAACTGCAATATTTCCAGAATTTCTTGCCTGACCTGAGTGCATCTCCATATCAATAGGTGTTTCTAAAGGGTGGAGAGAAGTAGTCCATCTCTATATCAATAGGTAATTACACATGAAAGTAAGGGCATATCTGGACCTGAGAGGTTGGGTGGGGCCCATTTTTTCTGCAGCTGGGTCACAAGACACATGGGTGAGCAGAAGTGGATGACTGCTTGTAGGAAATCAACAGGTTTCTCCCACTTTATTTTTTCCTTTGATTGAATTTGAGTTAAAGGTATTTTGACCCAGGTTGGGAGAATATTTTCCACCTAGAGTTACACACACATACACAGGAATATTATTCACCTATAAAAAAGGAAAGAAATCCTGCCAACTGTGACAACATGATTAACCTTGAAGGCATTAGTCTTTGTGAAATAAGTCAGAGAAAGATAAATATTGCATGATCTAATTCAGATGTGGAGTCTAAACAAGCCAAACTCATAAAAACAGAGGAGATTGGTGATATTCAGTGCCTGGAGGATGGTGGAAATGAAGAAATATTGTCCAAAGAGTACAAACTACCAGTTTTAAGACGAGTAATTTCTGGCGATCTAACATACAACATGGTGACTATAGCTAACAATACTGTATTATATACTTTAAAGTTGTTAAGATAGTAGGTCTTCAATGTTCTCACCACCAGCACAAAAAGTGGTAATTGTATGAGGTGATGGATCTAGTACTAACCTTACTGTGGTAATTATTTCACTATATGTGTGTGTGTGTGTGCGTGTGTGTGTGTGTGTGTATATATATTTATATGTGTATATATATATACATGTTTGTATTATGTGTGTGTACATACATATCTTAAATCATCACATTGTGCATGTTAAATTTACACAATGTTATATGTCAATTATATTTCAAAAAAGCTAGAAAAAATTAAGAACCATTAATACAACTGTAGACTCAGTAACAGGTAGTGTTAGGAATCTTAAATATAATTTTCCTACATTATCTCTTTAAAAGTTCAATTTCTCAAAATCAATTGAATAGCAATTTGCTACTTATTATTTTTACAGCATAGGAAAACTATAAATCCTTCCAGAGCCAGAAAAAATAATTATCTATCAAAAAGGAAATGACAACCTTGTAGTTAATAGAACTCATCAAATAATTAAAATCAGTTAAATACAACGGGATTGTTAAAAATGGCCTTAAATGTCACTGAACAAATTAAAGACTGTTTTTCTTGTGAGAGGAAGTAAAACGGAATGTTACAGTGAACTTATTACCTTGAGAGTAGTAAATCCATTTGGTGGTCTCAAACAGAGTGCTATGTTCTTTGGGCAGCCACATACTTTTTCATTCAAACAGGAATATCTTTGACAGTGAAAAGAAACACTAAATATAATCAACAGTCATAAACCAAGATATATAGTCATCCCAATGTTGTTCAGCATATCAGAAATATTAGAGTTGAGTTTTTGTTATTTTAAAAAAAGAAATACTAATAGAAAAGTTAGGTAAATTATTATAAATGAGTGTTTGGAGTTCTGGAGAGAGATCAGACTAGAGATATAAATTTAGGAGTCATTTGTATGGTATAGGAAAAAATGGGTATGTCTAGATGACTTGAGACTATCAAGGGAATGGGAGTAAATGGAGAAGAGAACAGAACCAAAGACTGAACCTAGAGGCCCCTCAGTGGTCATTAGGAAGATGAGGAGAAATCAGTAAAGAAGAAGAAGAAGTGAACAGTGAGGCAGAAGGAGAATGTATCCCTGAAGCCAAGTGAACAAGGAGAATTGTGTAAAATGCTGTTGATGGGTCAAATAAAATGAAAATGGAATACACCATTTAATTTGGCAATGGTGGTGCCCAGTAAATACCCTGACAGGTGCTATTTCAAAGGTATGATGGTAACAAATGCCTGAGTAAAGCAAATTCAAGGAAGAATGGGAGGAATAGAAGTGGAGAACTCTTGACAAGTCTTTCAAAGAATTTTACTTTAAAGTGGAGGAGAGAAATTCCTAACTTAAACAGTAGCTTAAGGGGAATGTGGGGGTCAAGAGAGGGCGTGTGTGTGTGTGTGTGTGTGTGTGTGTGTGTGTGTATTTAACACTGGGAGAAATAACAGCATGTTTACTGAATGAGAGTGTTCCCCTAGGGAATGAAGATAGATAAAATCAAGAAAAGAGAGAATTGCTGGTAATATGCCCTTGAGTTGATAAACAGTGAAGGGCTAGTGTAGCACTGGACAGGAACATGAAAAGCTCATACCAAGCAAGAATGTAGGGCACATGGGTACACATGCTGGTAGGTGGTTAGAAGTGGTAGGTATCTGAGAAAACTCATTTCAGATTCAGTTCTCCCTGAAAAGGACACCAAGGTCATTAGCTGAGAGCAGGGATGAGGGGAGAAGAAATGGGGTAAGAGTGAGAGTGAATGGGCAGAGGAAATACAGCATGACTGCCAAGCATATTGAGGACTTACATGAATTTGGAGGTCACAGCATGATGATGTTTGGCAGTTTTTCTTGGGCCATGTTTAGCTTATGAACAGGAGTCATACATTTATTCCACATAAAGAAATGATTTGATATGGTGCGACACACAAGGTTCATATTCTTGTAGTGTTTTTTTCCCTTAAAATATTGTCTAGAATACTGAAGTGTCTGATTCAACTGTTCGAAAACTGTTCTGCTTGAAATTTTCCAATTGTGTGGGGTCATTTTCATCCTGTTTGTTTAATTTGGTTTTTTTTTTTGAAATTTGAAGGGTTCCCTCAAATACTTAGCTAACTTTGATTGTAATCTCATTTTTAAAAATGAGGCAATAGATACATGATAAGCTACCTAAGAGCAATGTATATTGCGTGGGACTTTCCTACAGTCAGTCTTGTTTTCAAGTGAGTGAAATCAGAGGCAGCCATTATACCGGAATAGGTAGTGTTTCATTCTACAGCAGAAGTTCTTAATCCTGGCTGCACATTAGAATCATTTGGGGAACTATTAAAAACTATCAATGCAGAGGCGGAGCCAACATGGCGGCATGAGTAGGACAGTGGGAATCTCCTCCCAAAAACATATATATTTTTGAAAATACAACAAATACAACTAATCCTAAAAGAGAGAACAGAAGACACAGGACAACAGCCTGACTACGTTGACACGTGTGAGAGCCCAGCGCCTGCTGAAAGGGGTAAGATACAAGCCCCGGCCGGCGGGACCCCAGCACACCTCCCCCCAGCTCCCGGCGGGAGGGAGAGGGAGCCCAGGACTGCTAAACACCCAGCCCTAGCCACCTGCACCAGAGCGCAGACACAGTACATGTGTGGAGGGCTGGAAACTAGGGAAATAGGGCAGCAAGACCTCTGAGCGGGTCCCGAAGCTGATGCCCCTGTGACAAAGAAAAGCCAGTGCTCTTTGAAAGTCTTAAAGGGACAGGGATTTAACAGCTAGATGGAAACAACACAGGTCACAGCCCAGTGGCTGGAAATTACAGGGAAAACCGGGTGCACTAACCCCCTGGGCAACAGCTCTAAGACCACTCACACAGGTAAACAGCAAAACAGCCCTCCCCCAACCACCGTCCATCACCACTCCCTGCGCTGGGAAAGCAGAGAAACAGCCTAATGCAAAACACGCCCACAGGAAGGCAGAAAGGAAAATTCCTAAACTTCTGCCAGGCAAGACACAAAGACCCAGCCTACACGCAATTACCCAACACAAGCCACTAGGGGGCACAGCTGTCCCAGTAAAGAAAGGCCAGTAGCAAGTGAAAAGTTTGGTCCTCCCAGCTGACAGTCAATAGCACCTGTCAACATGAAAAGGCAAAAAAATATGATGCAGACAATATTAACCCAGACAGCTTCGGCATCTGCTACATCTTCCCCTGAGAAGGAGCCTGGGGAGATAGATTTAGCCAGTCTTCCTGAAAAAGAATTCAAAACAAAAGTCATAACCATGCTGATGGACTTGCAGAGAAATATGCAAGAACTAAGGAAGGAGAATACAGAAATAAAACAAGCTCTGGAAGGACTTCAAAACAGAATGGATGAGATGCAAGAGACCATTAATGGTCTAGAAAACAGAGAACAGGAACGCAGAGAAGCTGATGCAGAGAGAGATAAAAGGAGTTCCAGGAATGAAAGAATTCTAAGAGAGCTGAGTGACCAATCAAAAAGGAACAATATACGCATTATAGGAATACCAGAAGAAGAAGAGAGAGAAAAAGGGATAGAAAGTGTCTTTGAAGAAATAATTGCCGAATACTTCCCCAAACTAGGGAAAGAAATGGCCTCTCAGACCACAGAGGTACACAGAACTCCCATGACAAGGGATCCAAGGAAGGCAACACCAAGACACATAATAATTAAAATGGCAAAGGTCAAAGACAAGGAAAAAGTATTAAAGGCAGCCAGAGAGAAAAAAAAGGTTACCTACAAAGGCAAACCCATCAGGCTATCATCAGACTTCTGAACAGAAACCCTACAGGACAGAAGAGAATGGCATGATATACTTAATGCAATGAAACAGAAGGGCCTCGAACCAAGACTACTGTATCCAGCATGAATATCATTTAAATATGAAGGAGGGATTAAACATTTCCCAGACAAACAAAAGTTGAGGGAATTTGCCGCCCAAAAACCACCTCTTCAGGGCATCTTACAGGGACTGCTCCAGATGGGAGCACTCCTAAAAAGAGCACAGAACAAAACACCCAACATATGAAGAAGCGAGGAGGAGGAATAAGAAGGGAGAGAAATAAAGAATCATCAGACCGCGTTTATAATAGCTCAACAAGTGAGTTAAGTTAGACAATAAGATAGTAAAGAAGTGAACCCTGAACCTTTGGTGACCACAAACTTAAAGCCTGCAATGGCAATAAGTTCATACCTTTCAATAATCATCCTAAATGTAAATGGGCTGAATGCACCAATCAAAAGACACAGAGTAATAGAATGGATAAAAAAGCAAGATCCATCCATATGCTGCTTACAAGAGACTCACCTCAAACCCAAAGACATGCACACACTTAAAGTCAAGGGATGGAAAAAGATATTTCAGGAAAACAACAAAGAGAAGAAAGCAGGTGTTGCAATTCTGGTATAAGACAAAACAGACTTCAAAATAAAGAAAGTAACAAAAGACAAAGAAGTACATTACATAATGATAAAGGGCTCAGTCCAACAAGAGGAAATAACCATTATAAATATATATGCACCCAATACAGGAGCACCAACATACCTGAAACAAATATTAACAGAACTAAAGGAGGAAATAGAATGCAATGCATTCATTCTAGGAGACTTCAACACACCACTCACTCCAATGGACAGATCCACCAGACAGAAAATAAGTAGGGACACAGAGGCACTGAACCACACACTAGAACAGATGGACCTAATAGACATCTACAGAACTCTACATCCAAAAGCAACAGGATACACATTCTTCTCAAGTGCACATGGAACATTCTCCAGAATAGACCACATACTAGGCCACAAAAAGAGCCTCAGTAAATTCCAAAAGATTTAAATCCTACCAACCAACTTTTCAGACCACAAAGGCATAAAACTAGAAATAAACTGTACAAAGAAAGCAAAAAGGCTCACAAACACATGGAGGCTTAACAACACACTCTTAAATAATCAATGGATCAATGACCAAATCAAAATGGAGATCCAGCAATATATGGAAACAAACGACAACAACAACACTAAACTCCAACTTCTGTGGGACACAGCAAAAGCAGTCTTAAGAGGAAAGTATATAGCAATCCAGGCATATTTAAAAAAGGAAGAACAATCCCAAATGAAAGGTCTAATGTCACAATTATCGAAATTAGAAAAAGAAGAACAAATGAGGCCTAAGGTCAGCAGAAGGAGGGACATAATAAAGATGAAATAAGAAATAAATAAAATTGAGAAGTCTAAAACAATAGCAAAAATCAATGAAACCAAGAGCTGGTTCTTCAAGAAAATAAACAAAATAGACAAGCCTCTAGCCAGACTTATTAAGAAGAAAAGATTGTCAACACAAATCAACAGTATCAGAAATGAGAAAGGAAAAATCATGACGGACCCCACAGAAATACAAAGAATTATTAGAGAATACTATGAAAACCTATATGCTAACAAGCTGGGAAACCTAGGAGAAATGGGCAACTTCCTAGAAAAATACAACCTTCCAAGACTGACCCAGAAAGAAACAGAAAATCTAAACAGACCAATTACCAGCAACGAAATTGAAGTGGTAATCAGAAAACTACCAAAGAACAAAACCCCCGGGCCAGATGGATTTACCTCGGAATTTTATCAGACATACAGGGAGGACATAATACCCATTCTCCTTAAAGTTTTCCAAAAAATAGAAGAGGACGGAATACTCCCAAACTCATTCTATGAAGCCAAAATCACCCTAATACCAAAACCAGACAAAGACCCCACCAAAAAAGAAAACTACAGAACAATATCCGTGATGAACATAGATGCAAAAATACTCAACAAAATATTAGCAAGCCGAATTGAAAAATACATCAAAAGGATCGTACACCATGACCAAGTGGGATTCATCCCAGGGATGCAAGGATGGCACAACATACGAAAGTCCATCAACATCATCCACCACATCATCAAAAAGAAAGACAAAACCCTCATGATCATCTCCATAGATGCTGAAAAAGCATTTGACAAAATTCAACATCCATTCATGATAAAAACTCTCAGCAAAATGGGAATAGAGGGCAAGTACCTCAACATAATAAAGGCCACCTATGAAAAACCCACAGCCAACATTATATTGAACAGTGAGAAGCTGAAAGCATTTCCTCTGAGATCGGGAGCTAGACAGGGATACCCACTCTCCCCACTGTTATTTAACATAGTACTGGAGGTCCTAGCCATGGCAATCAGACAAAACAAAAAAATGCAAGGAATCCAGATTGGTAAAGAAGAAGTTAGACTGTCACTCTTTGCAGATGACATGATACTGTTCATAAAAAACCCTAAAGACTCCACACCAAAACTACTAGAACTGATATCGGAATACAGCAAAGTTGCAGGATACAAAATCAAAACACAGAAATCTGTGGCTTTCCTATACACTAACAATGAAGCAACAGAAAGAGAAATAAGGAAAACAACTCCATTCACAATTGCATCAAAAAAAATAAAATACCTAGGAATAAACCTAACCAAAGAAGTGAAAGACTTATACTCTGAAAACTACAAGTCACTCTTAAGAGAAATTAAAGGGGACACTAACAGATGGAAACGCATTCCATGCTCGTGGCTAGGAAGAATTAATATTGTCAAAATGGCCATCCTGCCCAAAGCAATATACAGATTTGATGCAATCCCTGTGAAACTACCAGCAACATTCTTCAATGAACTGGAACAAATAATTCAAAAATTCATATGGAAACACCAAAGACCCCGAATAGCCAAAGCAATCCTGAGAAAGAAGAATAAAGTAGGGGGGATCTCACTCCCCAACTTCAAGCTCTACTACAAAGCCATAGTAATCAAGACAATTTGGTACTGGCACAGGAACAGAACCACAGACCAGTGGAACAGATTAGAAACTCCAGACATTAACCCAAACATATATGGTCAATTAATATTTGATAAAGGAGCCATGGATATACAATGGCGAAATGACAGTCTCTTCAACAGATGGTGCGGGCCAAACTGGACATGTAGGAGAATGAAACTGGACCACTGTCTAACCCCATATACAAAAGTAAACTCAAAATGGATCAAAGACCTGAATGTAAGTCATGAAACCATTAAACTCTTGGAAAAAAACATAGGCAAAAACCTCTTAGACATAAACATGAGTGACCTCTTCTTGAACATATCTCCCTGGGCAAGGAAAACAACAGCAAAAATGAACAAGTAGGACTATATTAAGCTGAAAAGCTTCTGTACAGCAAAAGACACCATCAATAGAACAAAAAGGAACCCTACAGTATGGGAGAATATATTTGAAAATGACACATCCGATAAAGGCTTGACGTCCAGAATATATAAAGAGCTCACATGCCTCAACAAACAGAAAACAAATAACCCAATTAAAAAATGGGCAGAGGAACTGAACAGACGGTTCTCCAAAAAAGAAATACAGATGGCTAAGAGACACATGAAAAGATGCTCCACATCGCTAATTATCAGAGAAATGTAAATTAAAACTACAATGAGGTATCACCTCACACCAGTAAGGATGGCTGCCATCCAAAAGACAAACAACAACAAATGTTAGTGAGGCTGTGGAGAAAGGGGAACCCTCCTACACTGCTGGTGGGAATGTAAATTAGTTCAACCATTGTGGAAAGCAGTATGGAGGTACATCAAAATGCTCTAAATAGACTTACCATTTGACCCAGGAATTGCACTCCTAGGAATTTACCCTAAGAATGCAGCAATCATGCATGAGAAAGACCAATGCACCCCTATGTTTATCACAGCACTATTTACAATAGCCAAGAATTGGAAGCAACCTAAATGTCCATCTATAAATGAATGGTTAAAGAAGATGTGGTACATATACACAATGGAATACTACTCAACCATAAGAAAAGGGCAAATCCTACCATTTGCAGCAACATGGATGGAACTGGAGGGTATTATGCTCAGTGAAACAAGCCAAGCATAGAAAGAGAAATACCAAATGATTTCACTCATCTGTGGAGTATAAGAACAAAGGAAAAACTGAAGGAACAAAATAGCAGCAGAGTCACAGAACTCAAGAATGGACTAATAGGTACCAAAGGGAAAGGGACTGGGGAGGATGGGTGGGTAGGGAGGGATAAGGGAGGGGGAGAAAAAGGGGGGTATTAAGATTAGCATGCATGGGGGGGTGGGAGAAAGGGGAGGGCTGTACAACACAGAGATGGCAAGTAGTGATTCTACAACATTTTGCTACGCTGATGGACAGTGACTGAAAAGGGGTATATAGGGGGACCTGGTATAGGGGAGGGCATAGTAAACAAAATATTCATCATGTAAGTGTAGATTAATGATAAAAATTATTTTAAAATGCAGTTCCTGTGTGATGACCTCCAATGAGTTCTACACAGTGGTATAAAGGGCATATAAAAGTGTAGGCAAAGGGTCTGTTTGTGTTTATACAGAGGATCAAAGCCTAATTTGGCTACCCCGAAAATGAACTAAGACACGATATGAAGAAGAACTTCCAACATCAGCACTCTCGGGAAGACTCATGCCAGAAGATGACCATCAAAAAACCCCAACAAAGATCCATACACTGCTACAGGTGTAGATGCACTCATCCCACCAGTTCCTGGACTTGCCATGGGAATGAAGAAGGAGATATCTAAGCTGGCCCGTGCATACAGCAAAACAACAAATTTGACTGGATCTAAACTGTTGGAACTCAACCAAGAATTAGGAGAAGTGCAAATTGTAGTGCTCCAAAATCTTACAACTACAGACTATTTACTGTTAAAAGAACATATGGGATGTGAACAGTCCCCAGGAATGGGTTGTTTTAATTTGTCTGATTTCTCTAAGACTGTTCAAGTTCAGTTGGACAATATCCACCATATTATAGATAAGTTTTCACAAATGCCTAAGGTGCCTAACTGGTTTTCTCGGTTTCACTGGAGATGGCTAGTAATTACAGGTATGCTTTGGTTACGTAACTGTACTCCTATTACGTTAATGCGTGTGTGCAATTTAATTAGTAGTTTAAAACCTATACATGCTGAAGTTATTCTACAAGAAGATATGTCAAAGAAATAATCAATCTTCCCAGGTTTTCTTCCGCCTGCTACTTCTATAGCTTTTTTTCTTCCTTCCTAATTATAACCCTTAAGTAGAATTCATGCCTCATATCAAATTTACCAAGTATCATAATTCTTCCAAGTGGTAAAGATACCTCAAGACAAACGCTGGGCATAGAAGCCACAGGGCATAAAATATGCAAAGAAGTAAAAAGCTAACCTTTTCAAACAATAAGGCTTCTCTCTCACTTACCAACTTTACATTTCCCTGTATGGCCCCAGAAGATGACTGGTTAGCCAGAAATGGGTAAGATTCCTCAAGGGAGGAACAACCTAAGACAGGCACAGTCGCAGGGGGGCCATCAGGTGATAAAATGGGGATCAACAGAGGTGAGGCTTAGAATCTCCTTCCCCCCATTCTGAGAGAAATCTTCTGCATACGTGGATGTTTTATTGCCCTTGTCTAGCTTGGATTAACACATAGTCTACAGGCACACACCTGATTATCTACATTTGCTCTCTTACAATACTAAACTTTGTTTTCTACCTTTATCTTGTATCTACCTACCACTTCAGCATTTTATTAAAAATAATAATAATAAAGAGAGAAATGTGGTATCCACATATAAATCAAGTATAAAAATCAAATGAATATTCATATTTGAACTGTTTATAGTTCATAATGCATGATCAAAACCAAAAGCCTCTGTGATGACTGCCCTTGTAATGTTCACCATGTAATGTATTCACTATGTAAGAATTTGTTCTCCAATGTAAGAACTTGTTCGTTATGCTTCAGAAGATTGGAGACTGAACACAATTAGGCTTGGGGTGGATTAATGATTGTGCATTGAGCATTGACCCCCCTATACAGAATTTTATTGTGGTTAACAACCATTTGATCAATAAATATGCGAGATGCCCTCACAAAAAAAAAAAGTACACACTTCCAATTGTAAAATAAATAAGTAACTGGGATGTAATGTACAGGATAAGGA
Organism: Manis javanica; assembly: GCF_040802235.1. Taxonomy (NCBI): domain Eukaryota; kingdom Metazoa; phylum Chordata; class Mammalia; order Pholidota; family Manidae; genus Manis; species Manis javanica. The sequence continues at coordinate 132,996,250 of NC_133174.1, forward strand.
ATATAGTCAAAATATTGTAACAACTTGGTATGGTGATAGCTGGTACTTAGAATTATCATGTATATAAATGTTGAATCACTGTGTTGTACATCTGAAACTAATGTAATACTGTGTGTCAACTACCCTTCAATAAAAAATACTTACCATAAAAAAAACTATCAATGCAGACTTTTCCTCCCAGAGATTTCTTATTCAAGCACTCTGTCCCACACAAGAATGCATATTAGAATGCAGATGTGTGTGATCTAATTAAAGGTGTATCTGCAAATCCTTTCAAATGTTAATGGTAGCATTTCAACATTTCGATGATTTAATGTTTTAGACTTGGGATGTTGTGTTATATATCACATTTGAGAGTTGCCATTATACTTCCCTGACCATTTCATAGAAATCACTTGTTTGGAGCTTTCAGGAAAAACAAAATCCAAAACTTAACAACAAAGCAAACATATAATTTATATAACCTTTCACTACCATGTTAGAGTATTTCGTATTGAGTTCATTGAAAGTCACTGGCTTTCTCAGGAAATGGACCTTAAACTGCAGAACATCAGAAGGGTGAAATGACGTTTTTTCTCTCTGTTGGAGAATATAATACCAAAGGGTAGGTTTTATTTCCCAATAGGATAGTAACCAGTTTTGTGTCTAACTAAGCAGATGTATTACAACACCTCTGTCCCCAGTAATTATGTAAGTCCAAATTTCTCAAATCCTTTTGGATCTAGCACTGTTATTTCTCTGGTTCCTTCAATATAATGAGTTGAATAAAACTGACACATGCTCCATACATATTTGTATGAAAACTCTTTTTACAATTGAATTACATGTTTACAGACTTTTTGGTAGTTTTACCTAGATGTGATCACCACACAACCGTGAGAGCAGAGAGCAACCCCCAATCAATGAATGTTGCAACAGGAGCACCTTTAGGATCCTATAACCTTTCCTCACCTTCCTCTTCCAGAGCTGCTAAGACTAGCTCTTGAGTTTGAACTGTGAATAGACAAATTGGGCATATTTTCAGAGATCTTGACTGACAAAGTCTTTCTTTAAAATATCTGTATGTTTTAAAAACTGGACTCCGCTTTTATATGTTACTACCTTCTGCTAACTGGAAACTGATAAGACCTAGTGATTGTCTTCTCACAAGTCTGAAAGATCTGTTTAAATGCCAGAGGTGGTCTACAGATTAAGAGTCTGGAAGACCTCCGTGGTCATCTTTCTTCCAGTTTAAAGAATGAAAGTTCGAGCATGATGTCCCAGCTGTTGCAGCACCACTGTATCTCAAAGTCCATGAAATGTCTAAAGGTGAAATAACATAGTGGACTTGTAAACATCTGGATGTGTTTCTTTTATTTAAGAAATGTTGTGGGTTGGTGGCTGCAAAATCCCAATGAATGGCAAAGAAATTAGGGTCATCCAGTGGCCTTTATTTCTTATTTCAAAGAATAATAAATTACTCTATTTTTAAGGAAATGGATTAGAATAAGCAATTATATAGTTGCCCAGGATTCTGTTTATTCATAGAGGTTCTTTTTTGGTCTGATTTTGTCTGCAGAAGTTGTTCACATGTATATATTTATTCCTATATTTATTTTATATTTCTGTGTGTCTATGACCCTACCCTATAAGCAGTTTTAATTCTTCACAGAGAGGAAATAATTGACCATTTCCAATGATGTGCATGTGTTTGTAGTTCTATGTAACTGTGAATGGATTCCTGGAATGTACTCCTAAAGACTGAGCATGTAAGTCTGTTATTTTCCTGTAATATAGGGTTACAAAACTCAAAAGACAGATTTATGATCAAATAGAAAGAAAATGCAAATGGATATCAAGCTGAAATTAGTCATCATAAAATTGTACTAATGGAAATTTCTATGAATCATTTTTAATACTTGGGAAGTAAATTCTGAACTATATCTGGATCCAAGTTCACATAATATTCCTAATAAAGGTGAACACTTGGATACATCAGAGCACTCTGAAAATTTTGATTTATAAGCACTTATACATTGTCTGTGATTTTATCACATTGTAGAACATAATACAAGCTGTTGTTAGCTTGGGTCCCCCCAAAGCAAGTTCTGAGACAAAGAATTTGCTTCAAGAAGTTCATTTGGATGCTGATCTCAGAAAGCGCTGTGAAAGACTGGGGAACAGGGACTCGTCCCACCATCCCACTGAGAGCTAAGGAAACTGGTATTTAGGTTACCAACTCCTTTCTCTCTTTGAAGTGTTAACTCCCCAGAATATCTGGCTAAACCCACAGACAGGCCAGCATGCTCTACTGATAAGAAAATGCCCTCAGGCAGAGAGATACAAAAAGTAGCCCACATGTACAAGAACTCCCAGTGGTAATTTACAGGATAGGCCAAGGTGGTCCTGTGTCGGGGGAGGAAGAGACAGGGATCAACAGCATCTGTTTAAAAGCCAATATTTAATTTTATAAAACATGGCCTTGTCATGGGTTTTTCATGGAAAGCCTAATTATTTTGCACTTCCTAAATATTTCTGTACTGCCTTTTATGACAGATAAGAGAACATTATTCACACAATACATTGAATTGTAATTACTCTCTTTCTAAATCAGTAATTGGTTTTTGTGAGCCCCAGGCTCACAAATAGGGAAACTTTTGAACTCAGAAATAGTGAAGATTTCTATATTCCCTTTGATGTAAATTTGTAAATGTCATCTTTAGGAAATATTTTAAATATCAGTAATATTTGTGTTGTTCTATTCCATCAACTTAAACAAAATTTCCACTTTCATCAAGTGACCTTACACTTAAAACTAATATTATATTTACTTAATTGATAAGAAAATTTTAATTACCTGTAAACATTTAATATAAATCAAAATTGATAGAGATATGGAAATCAAAGGTCATCAAGTAAAGTTTTTACTTATTTATTCTGGTCTATCTTTGTATTTTGTACATCTATAATACATATGGAAAATTCAATATTTTATGCCTTCTCCTATAATATAATTACAAGGTTAAGTATATTTTAAAGCTAAACATTGAAAACTTCAGATATCATATAACCATACAAATATATGCATGTTTACATCAATAAGCACAAGAAGCTTATGTATGAGGAAGAGGAGAGCCCTGGCAATTCATAGCTGGATTTGGAGTGTTCAATCTGCTTTTAAGAAAAGTACATAGTGTTGACCTTCTGTGTAATATGCCTGTGAAGACATTCTTTTTCTTGCCAGAATAATCACACTGGAGAGATTATTTCTCAACAATAAATACTGTATTTGCTGTAAGTTTTTCACAGATGTCTTTCATCAGTTTGAAAATCATACCTACTATACCTGTTTTAGTGACAGATTTTACCATGAATAGCTTTTGAATTTTGTCTAATATTTTCTTTACACATAATGAAATGATACTGTGGTTTCTGTTTCTTTCTCTGAATATGATGAACTACAGTGACTAGTTTTTGAAATGTTAAACCAACCCTGAATTCTTGTGATTACACCTTATATTTTTTAGCCAGGAAAAAGATGGCTGCCAGAGAAGTGAGGCAGAAACCTCCTCCCAAAACCAAATATAACACAAAATACAGATAATACAACTAATCCTGAAAGACCAACCAGAAAGAAGACTGCAAAGAGGGCCTATATCTGGGGAAAAGGGGAGACCTCACAGAAAAGGGCAAAGTAGCAAAGCTATGATCTAGCAGGACCCCAACCCTCCCGCAACCCCAGCTCACTGGCAGGAGAAAGTAAAACAGAGCAGGGAGGGAGTAGAAGCCCAGGACTGCTAAACACCCAGCCCTGGAGATCTGCTCTGGGAGCATGAAACCACATTACATGGTGCTCTGGAGATTAGTGGGGTTGGAAGGCAAAGAAAGGCAGAACACTCAGAGAGACTAACACTCCATCTGCCTCTGGAGAACAGTTAATCACAACCAGCCACTCTGGGAAAAGAAAGGCAGGCATATTGAAAGACTTCCCAATAGTGAGAGGGCTGCTAAAGGGGAAGGGTTACACAGAGCATGCTGCATAGGAGAGAGAAGAGGTGGACAAAATTGTCCCAGCACACTCAGCCCAGGAGGTTGAAAACTTTCAGAAGCTTCAGGTACTACAGCCCCCTGGCTGGCAACACAGCACTGAGGCCCCCCACTATGATATGCAGCCTGCCGCTCCTTCCTTCTGGCAGACACTGGTTTGGAAATCTGCAGTCCCCATCATCCTGCCAGACAAGCTGGAGGGTGGCTCTGTGTATCGCAGCTAAAAGGGCATAATGCAGAGTCCCCTCCCCATGTACTCAGCCCACTGGCCCTAGCAGTGGAGGAAGGCACTGCAGCTGGGAAGGGGGAAAGAGATCTTTCTTCCCGGCAAGCACTGGCACCACTTGCCTGTGAAATCCACCATTGTTCCAGGTGCCAGATACCTCCAGAGAGTACAGCTTCTGGGCACTAGAAGGTATCATCTACACAAAGTCATTATTCCATAGTAATCATTAGAAATATGAAATGGAAAAAGTATCTTGTACAAACCAAAATCCCTCAAACATCAGAAAGAGGGAAAACTGAAACTGAAACCACTAATCTTCTTGATAAAGATTTCAAAATAAAAATCATAAGCATGCTCATGGAGCTAGAGAAAAATATTCAAGATCTTAGGGAGGACTTCAAGAAAGAGGTATATACTATGAAAAATACAGAATCTGAAATGAAACAAACAATGGAAGGATTTAAAAGCAGACTAGATGAGGTAGAGGAGATGGTAAATGAAACAGAAATTAGAGAACAAGAATACAAAGAAGATGAGGCACAGACAGAAAAAAGGACCTATAGGAAAGAAAGAATAATAAAAGAACAGTGTGACCAATTCAAATGGAACAATATTCACATTACAGAAGTACCAGAAGAAAAGAGAGAAAAAGGGAAACTCTCTTTGAGGAAATGCTGAAAATTTCCCCAACTGGGGGAAGGAAACAGTCTTCCAGGCCATGGAAGTGCACAGATCTCCGAACACAAGGGACCCAAGGAAGATACCACCAAAACATATAATAGTTAAAATGGCAAAGATCAAGGACAAGGACAGAGTATTAAAAGCGCCACAGAAAGAAAAAAACCACCTACAAAGGAAAACTCATCAGGCTATCATCAGACTTCTCAGCAGAATCCTCACACGCCAGAAAGGCATGGCACAATATATTCACTGACAAAACAGAAGGGCCTTGAAACAAGAATGCTCTATGTGGCAAAATTATCATTTAAATTGAAGCAGGAACTAAACAATTTCCAGATAAGCAAAAGTTGAAGGAATTTACTTCCCACAAACCATCTCTACAGTGTATTTTAAAGGGACTGCCTCAGATGGATGTACCCACAAAGTCAGAGAGGGGATACACAAAGAGTACAAAATATGACAACTAATATATAAAGACTGCAGGAGGAAGAAAAAAACGGTGGAAAAAAAACCTTTAGATTGTGAATGAAACAGTATAAGTGAGTTAAATTAGACGGTTAGATAATAAAGAAGCTGCCCTTGAATATTTGGTAACCATGAATCTAAAGCCTGCAAAGGCAATAAGTATAATCTGTAATAATCACTCTAAATGTAAATGGACTGAATGCACCAATCAAAAGACATAGAGTCACTGAATGGATAAAAAAAATTGACTCATATGTATGCTGCCTACAAGAGACTCACTTCAAATCCAAATACATACACAAACTAAAAGTGAAGAGATGGGAAAATGGTATTTCATTCAAATAATAGGGAGAAAAAAGCAGGAGTAGCAGTACTTGTATCAGACAAAACAGACTTCAAAACAAAGAAAGTCACAAGAGACAAAGAAGGACATTACATAATGATAAAGGAGTCAGTTCAACAAGAGGATATAACCATTATAAATATCTATGCACCCAATATAGGAGCACTGACATATGTGAAATAAATACTAACAGAAAGAAAGGGGGAAATAGAATATAATGCATTCATTTTAGGAGACTTCAACACACCACTCCCTCCAAAGAACAGATCAACCACACAGGAAATAAGTAAGGACACAGAGGCAATGAACAACACATTAGAACAGATGGACCTAACAGACACCTATAGGACACTCCACCTAAAAGCAGCAAAATACACATTCTTCTCAAGTGCACATGCAACATGTTCCAGAACAGATCACATACTAGGACATAAAAAGAGCCTCAGTAAAATCAGAATTGAAATTGTACCAAAAAGCTTCTCAGACCACAACAGTATGAAACTAGAAATAAATTATGCAAAGAAAACAAAAAAGCCCACAAACACATGGAGGCTTAACAACATGTTCCTAAATAATCAATGGATCAATGACCAAGTAAAAACAGAAATCAAGCAATATATGGTGACAAATGAAACAACAACTCAACCACCCAAAACCTGGAGGATGAAGAGAAACCTGTGCTAAGAGGGAAGTATATTGCAATACAGTCCTACCTCGGGAAAGGAAGAACAACCCCAAATGAACAGTCTAAACTCACAATTAATGAAACTACAACAAGAAGAACAAATGAGGTCCAAAGTCAGTAGAAGGAGGGACATAATAAAGATCAGAGTGGAAATAAATAAAATTGATAACAATAAAACAGTAGAAGGAACCAATGAAACCAGGAGCTGCTTCTTTGAGAAAATAAACAAAATAGATAAACACTTAGTCAAACTTATCAAGAAAAAAAGAGTGTACACACATACATAGAATCAGAAATGAGAAAGGAAAAATCACTATGGACACCACAGAAATACGAACAATTATTACAGGATACTATGAAAAATTATATGCTAACAAATTGGATAATCTAATAGAAATGGACAACTTTCCAGAAAAAATACAACCTTCCAAGACTGACCAAGGAAGAAACAGAAAATCTGAACAGACTAATTACCAGCAATGACACTGAATTGGTAATTAAAAAACTATCCAAGAACAAATCTCATGGAACAGATGGCTTCACTGCTGAATTTTATCAAACATTTAGAGAAGACATACAGCCCAACCTTCTTAAAGCTTTCCAAAAAGAAGAAGAGGAGGGAGTACTTTCACACTCAATCTATGAGGCCAGCATCATTCTAATATCAAAACCAGGCAAAGACACCACAAAAAAATTACAGACCAATATCCCTAATGAACATACAAGCAAAAATCCTCAAAAAAATCTTACCAAACTGAATTCAAAAATACATCAAAAAGATCACCCAACCAGTAACATTCTTCAACAAACTGGAACAAATAGTTCAAAAATTCATATGGAAAAACCAAAGACCCTGAATAGCCAAAGCAATCCTGACAAAGAAGAATAAAGTAGGGGGGATCTCACTCCCCAACTTCAAGCTCTACTACAAAGCCATAGTAATCAAGACAGCTTGGTACTGACACAAGAACAGAGCCACAGACCAGTGGAACAGATTAGAGACTCCAGACATTAACCCAAACATATATGGTCAATTAATATTCAATAAAGGAGCCATGGACATACAATGGCGACACAACAGTCTCTTCATCAGATGGTGCTGGCAAAACTGGACAGCTACATGTAGGAGAATGAAACTGGACCATTGTCTAACCCCATATACAAAAGTAAATTCAAAATGGATCAAAGATCTGAATGTAAGTCATGAAACCATAAAACTCTTAGAAAAAAAATAGGAAAAAATCTTTTAGACATAAACATGAGTGACCTCTTCTTGAACATATCTCCCCGGGCAAGGAAAACAACAGCAAAAATGAACAAGCGGGACTATATTAAGCTGAAAAGCTTCTGTACAGCAAAAGACACCATCAATAGAACAAAGAGGAACCCTACAGTATGGGAGAATATATTTGTAAATGACAGATCCGATAAAGGTTTGACATCCAAAACATATAAAGAGCTCACACGCCTCAACAAACAAAAAACAAATAATCCAATTAAAAAATGGGCAGAGGAACTGAACAGACGGTTCTCCAAAAAAAGAAATACAGATGTCCAACAGACACATGAAAAGATGCTCCAAATCGCTAATTATCAGAAAAATGCAAATTAAAACTACAATGAGATATCACCTCACACCAGTAAGGATGGCTGCCATCCAAAAGACAAACAACAACAAATGTTGGAGAGGCTGTGGAGAAAGGGGAACCCTCCTACACTGCTGGTGGGAATGTAAATTAGTTCAAACATTTTGGAAAGCAGTATGGAGGTTCATGAAAATGCTCAAAATAGACTTACCATTTGACCCAGGAAATGCACCCCTAGGAATTTACCCTAAGAATGCAGCACTCAAGTTTGAAAAAGACAGATGCACCCCTATGTTTATCACAGCACTATTTACAATAGCCAAGAATTGGAAGCAACCTAAGTGTCCATCAGTAGATGACTGGATAAAGAAGATGTGGTACATATATACAATGGAATATTATTCAGCCATAAGAAGAAAACAAATCCTACCGTCTGCAACAACATGAATGGAGCTAGAGGGTATTATGCTCAGTGAGATAAGCCAAGCCGAGAAAGAGAAATACCAAATGATTTCACTCATCTGTGGAGTATAAGAACAAAGGAAAAACTGAAGGAACAAAACAGCAGCAGAATCACAGAACACAAGAATGGACTAACAGGTACCAAAGGGAAAGGGACTGGGGAGGATGGGTGGGTAGGGAGGGATAAGGGGGGGAGAAAAAAAGGGGGTATTATGATTAGCATGCATAATGGGGGGGTGGGAGAAAGGGGAGGGCTGTACAACACAGAGAAGACAAGTAGTGATTATACAACATTTTGCTATGCTGATGGACAGTGACTATAAGGGGGTTTGTGGGGGGGACCTGGTATAGGGGAGAGCCTAGTAAACATAATGTTCTTCATGTAATTGTAGATTAATGATAACAAAGAAAAAGAAAGAAAAGGGGGATTACTCTTTGATAGGATAAAACTAACTGCAAATGACCGATTAATGCATACTATAAATATCCTTAATTTTGATCATTTAAAGGGTGTCAGATGATCAGCTTTGGAAGTACATTTTTCTGATAATATTCCTTTCTCTTAAAAAAAAAGCAGTTCCTGTGTGGTGATCTCCAGTAAGTTCTTCACAATGGTATAAAGGGCATATCAAAGTGTGGGCAAAGGGTTTGTTTGTGTTTATACAGAGAATCAAAGCCTAATTTGGCTACCCAGTAAACAAATTAAGATACTATATGAAGAAGAACTTCCAATATCAACTTTCTCTGGAAGAGTCATTCCCGAAGATGATCATCAAAAAAGTTAAACAAAGATCCTGGTGCTGTTGCAGTTGTAGCTGCATTCATCCCACCATTTCCTGGTCTTGCCATTGGAATGAAGAAGGAGATATCTAAGCTGGCCTGTGCATACAGCAAAACAACAAATTTGACTGGATCTAAACGGTTGGAACTCAACCAAGAATTAGGAGAAGTGCAAGTTGTAGCACTCCAAAATCTTATGACTACAGACTATCTACTGTTAAAAGAACATATGGGATGTGAACAGTTCCCAGGAATGGGTTGTTTTAATTTGTCTGATTTCTCTCAGACTGTTCGAGTACAGTTGGACAATATCCATTATATCATAGACAAATTTTCACAAAACCTAGGGTGCCTAACTGGTTTTCTTGTCTTCATTGGAGATGGCTGGTAATTATAGATCTGCTTTGGTTATATAACCATATTCCTATTATGTTAATGTGTGTGCTCAATTTAATTAGTAGTTTAAAACCTATACATGCTGAAGTTACTCTACAAGAAGATATGTCAAAGAAATAATCAATCTTCCCATGTTTTCTTCTGTCTGCTACTTCTATAGATTCTCTTCTTCCTTCATAATTACAACCCCTAAGTAGTATTCATGCGTCATATGAAAATTACCGAGTATCAAAATTCTTCTAAGTGGTAAAGATACCTCAAGACAAATGCTGGACATAGAAGCCACAGGGCATAAATCTGCAAAGAAGTAAAAAGCTAACCTTTTCAAACAATAAGGCTTCTCTCTCACTTACCAACTTTACATTTCCCTGTATGGCCCCGGAAGATGACTGGTTAGCCAGAGACGGGTAAGATTCCTCAAGGGAGGAACAACCTAAGAAAGGCACAGTCACAGGGGTGGGGGGGGGGCATCAGGTGAGAAATTGGGGATCAACAGAGGTGAGGCTTAGAACCTCACCCCTCCTGTTTTGAGAGAAATCTTCTGCATCCGTGGATGTTTTGTTGCCCTTGTCTAGCTTGGATTAATATTTAGTCTATAGGCACACACCTGATCATCTACATTAGCCCTCTTACAGCACTAAACCTTTATCTTGCATCTACCTACCACTTCAGCATTTTATTAAAAAATAATAATAATAATAACAATAATAAGGGAGAAATGTGGGATTCACATATAAATCAAGTATAAAAATCAAACAAATAATCATAATTGACCCGATTGTTTATAGTTGATGATGCGTGATCAAAACTGAAAGTTTCTGTGATGACTGCCCTCGCACTGTTCACCATGTAAGAACTTATTCACTATGTAAGAACTTGTTTACCATGTAAGAACTTGTTCGTTATGCTTCAGAAGATTGGAGACTGTTGAGAATTAGGCTTGGGATTGATTAATGATTGTGCGTTGAGTCCCCTATACAGAATTTTATTGTTGTTAAAAACCATATGATCAATAAATATGAATGATGCCCTCTCAAAAAATAAATAAGTAAATTAATTAATTAATTAATTAATTAATTGAATTGAATTGAATTAAATTAAAAAAAAGATCACCCATCATGATCAAGTAGGATTTATTCCAGGGATGAAAGGATGGTACAATATTTGAAAATCCATCAACATCATACACCACATCAACATAAAGGACAAAAATCACATGATCATCTCAGTAGATGCTGGAAAAGCATTTGACAAAATTTTACAACCATTCATGATAAAATCTCTCAACAAAATGGGTATAGAGGGCAAGTACCTCAACATAATACAGGCCATATATGACAAACCCACAGCCAAAATTATACTTAACAGCAAAAAGCTGAAAAGTTTTCCTTTAACATTGGGAACAAGACAAGGATGCCCACTCTCCCCGCTTTTATGCAACATAGTTCTGGAGGTCCTAGCCACGGCATTCAGACAACACAAAGAAATAAAAGGCATCCATATTGGCAAGGAAGAAGTTAAACTGTCCCTCTCTGTAGATAACATGACATTGTACATAACAAACCCTAAAAAATCCACTGCAAAACTACTAGATCTAATACCTGAAATCAGCAACGTTGCAGGATACAAAATTAATACACAGAAATCTGTTGCATTCCTATATACTAATGATGAGCAAGCAGAAAGAGAAATAAAAAAAAACAATTCCACTCACAACTGCATCAAAAAGAAAAAAAAAAACCTAGGAATAAGCGTAACCAAGTAGGCAAAAGACCTATACCCTGAAAACTACTAGAAATTCATGGGAGAAATTAAAGAAGAAACCAAAAAATGGAAATACATCTCTTTCTAATGGATAGAAAGAATTAATATTATCAAAATGGCCATCCTGCCTAAAGCAATCTACAAATACAATGCAATCCCTATCAAAACACCAACCACATTCTTCAGTGAACTAGAACAAATAGTTCTAAAGTTCATTTGGAACCACCAAAGACCCTGAATAAGCAAGCAATCCTGAGAAAGGAGAATAAAGCTGAGGGGATTATGCTCCCCAACCTCAAGCTCTACTACAAGCCACAGTAATCAAGACAATTTGGTACTGGCACAAGAACACACCCATCAATCGAACAGAATAGAGAGGTCAGATAGAGACTCACATATATATGGTCAATTGACATATAATAAAGGAGCCATGAAAATACAATGGAGAAATGACAACCTTTTCAACAACTGGTGTTGGCAAAACTAGACAACCACATGTAAGAGAATGAACCTGAATTACTGTCTAACCCCATACACAAAAGTAAACTCGAAATGGATCAAAGAGCTGAATGTAAGTCATGAAACCATAACACTCTTAGAAGAAAACACAGGCAAAAATCTCTTGAATATAAACATGAGCAATTTTTTCCCAAACACATCTCCTTGGGCAGGGGAAATAAAAGCAAAAATGAACAAATGGGACTACATCGAACTAAAAAGTTTCCATACAGCAAAGGACACCATCAACAGAACAAAAAGACATCCTACAGTATGGGAGAATATATTCATAAATGACTTATCCGATAAGGGGTTAACATCCAGAATATATAAAGAACTCACATGCCTCAATATCCAAAAAGTAAATAACCTGATTAAAAAGTGGGTGGAGGATCTGAACACACTTCTCCAAAGAAGAAATTCAGATGGTCACAGGCACATGAAAAGATGCTCCACATAGCTAATCATCAGAGAAATACAAATTAAAACCACAATGAGATATCACCTCACACAAATAAGGATCGCCACCATCCAAAAGACAAACAACAAATATTGGCGAGGTTGTGGAGAAAGGGGAACCCTCCTACACTGCTGGTGGGAATGTAAATTCTTTCAACCATTGTGAAAAGCAGTATGGAGGTTCCTAAAAAATCTCAAAATAGAAATACCATTTGACCCAGGAATTCCACTCCTAGAAATTTACTCTAAGAATGCAGGAGCCCAATTTCAAAGACCTATGCACCCCTATGTTTATTGCAGCAGTATTTACAATAGCCAAGAAATGGAAGCAACCTAAGTGTCCATCAATAGATGAATGAATAAAGAAGAGGTGTTACATAAACACAATGGAATATTATTCAGCCATAAGAAGAAAACAAATTCTACCATTTGCAGCAACATGGATGGAGCTAGAGGGTATTATTCTCAGTGAAATAAGCCAAACTGAGAAAGACAGGTACCAATGACTTCACTCAGTTGTTTAGGATAACAACAAAGCAAAACTGAAGGAACAAAACATCAACAGACTTACAGGTTCCAAGGGACTAGCAGTTACCAAATGGAAGGAGGTGGGGAGGGCATGTGGGGAGGGAGGGTGATGAGGATTACCCGTTATTATGATCAACACACATGAAGTAGAGGGGTCATAGGGAAGGCAGTACAGCACAAAGAAAGTAGTGACTCTATAGAATCTTACTACACTGATGGACAGTGACTGCAATGGGGTGTGGGGAGGAAGGTGATAATATGTGTGAATGTAGTAACCACAATGTTGCTCATGTGAAACCTTCATAAGATTGTATATCAATGATACCTTAATGAAAAAATAAATAAAATAAACCCTATACTTGTTCATGATTCAGTAACATCTTTTATATATTGTTCTTTATTTGATGATATTTTGATAGAGATTTTATGTGTGTATTTATGAGGGATATTGGTTTGAAATGTTCTTTTTTGGATATATCTTTGTAAGGTTTGGTATTAGACTTATGCTAGCTCATGAAAAGAAATATGAAGTACATCCTCTTTTACTTTCTTAAGAATTTTAAGGTTGTTATTTCTTCCTTAAACTTTGAATGTTTGATATAGTTTTTTGGGGGGAAGGCTTTTGATCAGTTTCCTAGAAATGGCATAAAACAACATGTGATTTATTCCCAGAGGAATTAATGTTTAAACAAAAGGGTATTAACAAGAAGCCAAGAAGCCTACATGTCAGAACACATACCAGGGAGTCACTCTGGCCGGGAAGGGGAGGGAGATTAAGATAAGAAACAGAGGGCTGTGCATCTTTTTGGAAAAAAATGCAGAGAAAGTTTCAAACCAGCCAATGAAGTTAAGCCAATGTAGAAAAAGCCTAATATAGATATAACTTGCTTAGGTGATGTCCGGGAAAGAATGTGAACCCTGTACCACTCAGCCAATGAGGAACCAGGGGAGGGGACTCATGGGCTAAGGAATAAACTACTTGTACCTGATCTTGGAAGACCATCATTAAAGCCTCACTCCGCTGTTCTCTTTGACTAAGTTTGGACCAATGAGTTCATTTCTCACAAGTTCAACTTACTTAAAGGAAATATCACCAACAAAATGAGAGGTTAATTTTAGATAATTGCCTTTTTCAAAAAAAATTGCCTATTATGTCACAGTCATCAAATTGTTGCCAAAAGTGTTCATATTATTCTCATATTACTTTTGATCAGTTTGGTAGGGGTTTTTCACTTTTGTTAATCTTTAGAAATAACCAGCTTTTGGCTGTGTCAATTTTCTCTACTACTTTTTTTATATTTCTGCTCTTATCATTATTATTTCTTCCTTCAACTAAGTTTGGGTTTACTTGGTCTTTTTTTTCTAATCATATTAAAGTTGACCCTTAGGTCATTGAGTTAATTTTTTGAAATATGAGGATTTAAAGGTATAAGTTGTCCTTTAAGCACTATTTTATCTGTGTCCCACAACTTTTGATACTGTTTTGATTATCATTTTGTTCAAAATACTTTCTAGTTTACTTTGTAATGTTATCTTTAACCTGTGAGTTATTTAGAATTATGTTCTTAATTTCCAGATTTCTTAATATTATTGATTTATCTTTTGATTCAGTTGTGGTAAGAAAATATACTGGGTATGATTTTGATACTTTTAAATTTATTGAGATGTGTTTTACTGCCTTGAATATGGTCTGGATTTACCATGTGCACTTGAATAGACTGTTTATTCTACTGTTGTTATATGTCAGGTCAGAGTGGTTAATGGCATTAGTCATATGTTCTATGTATTAACTGATCTTTTGCCTAGTTTTACTATTAATTGCTGAGAGTAGTATAAAAATCTCTTTTGTGGAATTTTCTCTCTTCTTTAATTCTGTCAGATTTCACTTCATATATTTTGAGGTTCTATTATTAAGTGTATATTCATTTTTCATTGTTACATCTTCTTGATGAATTATCCTATTTGTCATTATGGTGTCAGAATATTGGAGTATCACTTGTTAGAGAAAACACTCCAAAACTGGTATCAGAAGTGAAATTTACTATTTGGCCCTGGATCATAGACACATGTGGTTTGGAAAGAGAAAGGATGAAAGAGTAAGGGATGGAATCTTTGGTTCCTGGCTAACCATGTGGTCATGCATGGTATGGAATAGCAGCTGTGCTACTATTACTATTACTAAATTACTATTACTAAAGCTAAAAATTAACATTGGAATTTAGAGATGGATCCAATTCCCTCCTGGGATGTTGGTTCACTGGATGTATAAAGAAATACAAATTAGTAATAAAACAGCCAATGTAAAGTCCTTTGCCTTATTGTTACCTGTAATAACTAAAATGAATGTAAAGGAGAGTGCTAGGGTCAAACCGTGATACTGGACCAAGCTCAGATTTCAGATGAAGCTTGAGCTTCAGCCACTGCCTCAAATTCACGCCCAAAAGAAAAAATTATGCTGGAATAAAAAAGGTTGCTTTCAGTGTCTGTGAGCAAGCAGGCCGTCCATGTTAGGGGAGGAGCAGAATCAAGCAGCCTCTGAAACCAGATAGTATAGTGAAGAAGTTGTCTCATTTTGTAGGTACCATCAGCTCCCTAAGGGAGCTTTACAAAAATGGATTGTGATAATGATTGACTTAGGAACAGTGTCCTGGGTTTTGAATGCTGTAGAGTGGAAGAGCATGTTCAGGTTGATACGAGACCCTCAGCTCACTATGGAACTACCGCAGATATCTATACATGATCCATAAACATATTGGATTATTCCTGAGGGAACAGCTAGCCTGATGGACCCGATAAAAGCTACAACAAACTGTTTACTCTGACAAGGGGCACTGTCCAACTCTTTCTAAAGATACCAAGTAGAATATCCTAGATGAAATAGCTGATATGCTTCATGTGCAAGCCATGTGTGACTGACTTTAAATAATAGGTATATGCACTGAATAAGTCTGTTGCACATGTCAGAGCAAATACTGTGGTTAAGAGGCCCCCTTTTCATGGCACCCTGTGTCACCTCACTGATACAAAATCAAGCAATGCTCTGTGAAGTCTTATTGAATTTGCTCTCAGCTTGCTCTCATGGGTTTTACAGATGGTAATAATTAGATAATTAACAAGAGAATGTGGAGAGGCAGAGGGGAGAGTAAAGGGACTAATCACAGCAGGGTGGAAATTTTTAAATGGTTATTAAGAACTAGAGGGAATAAAGAATATATTGATAGGATTTAAAGAAAGAGGAAAAAGAAAGGGAGAGTCAAGGGACTTGTCCCAGCAGTGTGAAATAGAATTTGGAGCACTGGCATGGACAAATTATCTGTGTGATTAGATCTATGAAGAGCTCAGGTTAGATCTATGGAGGGCACTTACCAGTGATGACCATTGGGATTTCGGACTAGAGAAAGTCTCTTTTAGGGGCATTTACTAGCCTGCTATCAGACATTAATTGCAACTGCCCCAGTGATTGAAGGACAAAAAATAATTTTCAAACCCAAAATACCCATTATGTCTTGGGTGATACTGGAAAATGTTTTAATAGAGAAAGCAATGCCCAGAAGAATTCCATAATAAAATGGAAATGGTTTATACAGGATTATGCAACTAGAGGATACGAAGAGGAGATACTCACAAGCAGGGAGCCTCCTTTCCCACAGCACTGATTTTGGAAATACATGAGCAGCTGCTGGATTCTGTTTACACAGACAATGCGCTTCAAACAGCTCTTGTAACCAACAACGAGCTCCTAGGTTTATGAACAGCTGTTGAAAGATGAACAGACAACATCCCATTTGGAAGGCCACAACTGTGATCACAGAAGGCAAAAACATATCAGCTCAGTGGGCTGAACCGCATGCTTCTTGCCATGAGTTTTTCTTATTATCTACTCATGCACAGTGAGTGGTCAATGGTCTGGTCTGGCAGAGGGACAACAGAAAACTGGCTTATTAAAGGGATGGCCATATGTGGCATAGCCATATGGAAATTACTATGGGAATTCGAGGGGTACATTAAAGTAGGGTATGTCAGTGCCCATCAGAAGAACCCCCTTCTAGCATTTGTAGATGATTGGAACTGAAAAACAGATATCCCTATATGCTCTTTTAAGGTGGCCACCTGACTCCATGAAAATGAATGGCTATGTTTATACTGCAACAAAGGAGAGATGAAATAACTCTAGATATATTCTTCTTGCACCCTCTGAGGCACAAAATGACAATAAGAACCATTCTGTCTGCCAGCAAAAGAGACAGAGACTGTCTCAAATTCTGACCATATGGCCAGGTTCCCCAGGGGATGGGCCCTGAACACAGTCAAGTCAGACTGATATTGCTAGATGGGAGGGATCACAAATGGTTCTTGAAAAGAATTTACACTAACTGTAGACTGGGCTTTCCTTACCAGGTGGTAGATATAGCTGACCAGAGTACTATAAAGAAACAGAACAGAAGATACTGTGCAGATTTGGACTACCAAGCCACACATCCTCAGAACAAGAAACACTTTACAGCCCATGATGTCCAACAATTGGCAGAAAGATATCTTCCTCAGAGAATAGTGTGATACAGAACTGGAATGGTCAGTTGAAGCCTTGGTTGTTTAAAGTGGAGGGAGATACAGGGATGATGGGCTGGCTTAGATGCCTTCTCAAGTGTGTGCTGACACACAACATGAGGCAGGCTAGGGATGTGTCTCTGTTAGATTAATCTGTTCTTCTGGTGGATTTGGGTAAGTGGGGATGGGAGAGCACATGGGTAGGACTATACAACTCTTTCCAAGGGAGGAGGACACTGGCATGATGACTGCAATTTTTTCATTTCATCTCCATGTTGCCTCAACTCCTTTTTCTTACCTGATCTGGTGATGGCAAGAACAGGGCTCTAACTGCAAGTGTTGGAAATAGGGATGACTCCTAAATAGGAAACATTAACTATATTTCTAAACATTTATGTCAGAATTAGTAAGGGCCTGATGGGATAAGTTATACCTTCACTCTATCTGCCAAAATTAGAGTAGACAGTGGACACTTCTGTACCTGTGTAAAGGCTACTCTATATGAATGGCAGTGGACTGAGTGAGGAGGACTTACCAGACTACTATTGGGGCTGCTGTCTAGATTAGCACAATGTCTGAACCTTATGTTCCTTCTGTTAGGCAGAAAAATAGAGTGGGTGGAGAGAGAATAAAGCCACCAAAACCCACTAAAAGGGAATCAAAGTGTTAACCAGATAAAACCAGAGAGCCCAAAAAGACTCACAGAGATAATGAGTTAATTAGTTAAAGTTTCAAAGACCAAGAACAACTTGGAATGTCCAGCTATTCCCTAGATAAAGGAATGTCAATCAAGGACTTCTCTGCCCTACTTGAAGTAAGGCAGGGAAAAAGGACAAGAGTCAAGCCATTGTAAAATCTACTTAACCTGGGTCTTAAAAAGGGCTGTCGAAAAAATGGCAGCATGAGAGGAGATACAGAGGCTTCCTCCTAAAACTGGATACAATTAGAAAATTTAACTGGTGCAACTAATCCTGAGAGAGCAACAGGAAAGAGGACGGCATCAAACTGCACATACGTGGAGAAAAGAGCAGACCTCAGTAAATGGGGTAACATACCAGAGCTGTGGCTCCGCGGGACCCGAGCCCTTCCCCCACCCCAGCTCACCAGCAGGAGGAAGACAAACGGAGCAGGGAGGGAGTGGAAGGCTTGGGACTGCTGAATACCTAGCTCCGGAGATCTGCTCTGGGAGCACAAACCTACATTTCATGGTGCTTTCATGAGACTCACATGACTACTGAGTTGGAAAGTTAATACAGGCAGAGTTCCTGGGGAGACTGGGATTCTGGCTGCTTGTGGAAAGCAGGGATCCATATCCGGCTGCTCTGGGACAAAAACTTATACCTGTGTGCCTGGACCACTGGCTCAGGCAGTGGAGACAGGCACAGCAGGCAGGAGGTGGAGAACAGCTCTTTCCTACCCCCAGGCACCAGTGCTGCTCCCATGCGACCCTTGACATTGCTTCAGGGGTTCAGCAGCTCCAGAATAGAGGTTCTGGACACTAGAGGGCGCCATATACAAACATGAAATGCCAAAGGAACCTCATCCAGAGTAAAATTGTTAATACAACTCCCGAGAAAGATTTAAATGATATGGACCTCGTGACTCTTCCTGAAAGGGAGTTCAAAATAAAAATCATCAACATCCTAATGGAGGTATGGAAAGACATCCAAGAACTCAGGAATGAATTCAGGTCAGAGATCCAATCATTAAAGAACATGATGGAGGGTATTAAAAGCAGAGTAGATATAGTGAAGGAGATGATAAATGAAAAAGAAATTAGAGAAGAGAAATACAAAGAAGCTGAGGCACACAGAGAAAAAAGGATCTCTAAAAATGAAAGAATATTGAGAGAACTGTGTGACCAATCCAAGCAGAACAATATTCGTATTATAGGGATACCAGAAGAAGAAGAAGAGAGAGAAAGGGATAGAAAGTGTCTTTGAGGAGGTAGTTGCTGAAAACTTCCCCAATCTGGGGAAGGACATAGTCTGTCAGGCCATGGAGATCCACAGATCCCCCTACACAAGGGACCCAAAGAAGATAACAGCAAAACACATAGTAATTAAAATGGGAAAGATCAAGGATAAGGACAGACTGTTAAAAGCAGCCAGAGGCAGAAATAAGATCACATACAAAGGAAAGCCCATCAGACTAACATCAGACTTCTCAGCAGAAACCTTACAGGCCAGAAGGGAGTAGCATGATGTATTAAATGCCATGAAGCAGAAGGGCCTGGAAACAAGATTACTGTATCCAGCAAGATTATCATTTAAATTTGAAGGAGGGATTAAACAATTTCCAGATAAGCAAAAGCTGAGAGAGTTTACCTCCCACAAACCATCTCTGCAGTCTATTTTGGAGGGACTGCTATAGATGGAAGTGTTCCTAGGGTTGGATAGCTGTCACCAGAGGTAGTAAAATCATGGTAGGGAGGGTGGAGTAGCTGATTGTGGGGCAAATGCAAAACTAAATTGACTATCCCCAAAGTCAATCAAGAGATAGACAAAAAGTACAGAATTTGATACCTAATATATAAAGAATGAAGGAGGAAGAAAAAGGAGGAGAAATAGAAAAGAACCTTTAGATTGCGTTTGTAACAGCATACTAAGTGAGTTAAGTTAGACTCTTAGATAGTAAGGAAAGTAATCTGGAACCTTTGGTAACCATGAATCTAAAGCCTGAAATGGCAATAAGTACATACCTATCGATAATCACCCTAAATGTAAATGGAATGAATGCACTAATCAAAAGACATAGAGTCACTGAATGCATAAAAAAACAAGACCCATCTATATGCTGCTTATAAGAGACTCAACTCAAACCCAAAGACATGCACAGACTAAACATCAAGGGATTGAAAAAGATATTTCATGAAGACAATAAGGAGAAAAAAGCAGCTGTTGCACTACTAGTATCAGACAAAATAGACTTCAAAACAAAGTAAGTAACAAGAGGTAAAGAAGGACATTACATAGTGATAAAGGGCTCAGTCCAACAAGAGGATATAACCATTATAAATATATAGCACCCAACACAGGAACACCAGCATATGTGAAACAAATACTAACAGAACTAAAGGAGGAAATAGACTGCAATGCATTCATTTTAGGAGACTTCAACAGACCATTCACTCCAAAGGACAGATCCACCAGACAGAAAATAAGTAAGGACACAGAGGCACTGAACAACACACTAGAACAGATGGACCTAATAGACATCTATAGAACTCTACACCCAAAAGCAACAGGACACACATTCTTCTCAAGTGCACATGGAACATTATCCAGAATAGACCACGTACTAGCCCACAAAAAGAGCCTCAGTAAATTCCAAAAGACTGAAATCCTACCAACCAACTTTTCAGACCACAAAGGCATAAAACTAGAAATAAACTGTACAAAGAAAGCAAAAAGGCTCACAAACACATGGAGGCTTAACAACACGCTCTTAAATAATCAATGGATCAATGACCAAATCAAAATGGACATCCAGCAATATATGGAAATAAATGACAACAACAACACAAAGCCCCAACTTCTGTGGGATGCAGCAAAAGCAGTCATAAGAGAAAAGTATATAGCAATCCAGGCATATTTAAAGAAGGAAGAACAAACCCAGATGAATAGTCTAATGTCACAATTATCAATATTGGAAAAAGAAGAACAAATGAGGCCTAAAATCAGCAGAAGGAGGGACATAATAAAGATCAGAGAAGAAATAAACAAAATTGAGAAGAACAAAACAATAGCAAAAATCAATGAAACCAAGAGCTGGTTCTTTGAGAAAATAAACAAAATAGATAAGCCACTAACCAGACTTATTCAGAGATAAAGAGAATCAACACACATCAACAAAATCAGAAATGAGAAAGGAAACATCACGACGGACCCAACAGAAATACAAAGAATTATTAGAGACCACTATGAAAACCTATATGCTAAGAAGCTGGAAAACCTAGAAGAAATGGACAACTTCCTAGAAAAATACAACCTTCCAAAACTGACCAAGGAAGTAACACAAGATCTAAACAAACCAATTTCCAGCAAAGAAATTGAAGTGGTAATCAAAAAACTACCCAAGAACAAAACCCCTGGGCCAGATGGATTCACCTCGGAATTTTATCAGACATGCAGAGAAGATATAATACCCATTCTTCTTAAAGTTTTCCAAAAAACAGAAGAGGAGGGAATACTCCCAAACTCATTCTATGAAGTGAACATCACCCTAATCCCAAAACCAGGCAAAGACCCCACCAAAAAAGAAAATTACAGACAAATTTCCCTGATGAACATAGATGCAAAAATACTCAAAATATATTAGCAAACTGAATTCAAAAATATATAAAAACGATCATACACCACAACCAAGTGGGATTCATCCCAGGGATGCAAGGATGGTACAACATTCAGAAATCCATCAACATCATCCACCATATCAACAAAAAGAAAGACAAAAACCACATGATCATCTCCATAGATGCTGAAAAAGCATTCGACAAAATTCAACATCCATTCATGATAAAAACTCTCAGCAAGATGGGTATAGAGGGAAAGTACCTCAACATAATAAAGGCCATATACGATAAACCCATAGCCAACATCATACTGAACAGTGAGAAACTGAAAGCTTTTCCTGTGAGATTGGGAACAAGACAGGGATGTCCACTCTCCCCACTGTTATTTAACATAGTACTGGAGGTCCTAGCCATGGCAATCAGACAAAACAAAAAAATACAAGGAATCCAGATTGGTAAAGAAGAAGTTAAACTGCCACTATTTGCAGATGACATAATATTGTACATAAAAATCCCTAAAGACTCCACTCCAAAACTAATAGAACTGATATCGGAATACAGCAAAGTTGCAGGATACAAAATTAACACACAGAAATCTGTGGCTTTCCTATACACTAACAATGAGCCAACAGAAAGAGAAATTAGGAAAACAATTCCATTCACAATTGCATCAAAAAGAATAAAATACCTAGGAATAAACCTAACCAAAGAAGTGAAAGACCTATACCCTGAAAACTATAAGACACTCTTAAGGGAAATTAAAGAGGCCACTAACAAATGGAAACTCATCCCATGCTCTTGGCTAGGAAGAATTAATATCGTCAAAAGGGCCATCCTGCCCAAAGCAATATACAGATTTGATGCAATCCCTATCAAATTACCAGCAACATTCTTCAATGAACTGGAACAAATAGTTCAAAAATTCATATGGAAACACGAAAGACCCCGAATAGCCAAAGCAATCCTGACAAAGAAGAATAAAGTGGCGGGGATCTCACTCACCAACTTCAAGGTCTACTACAAAGCCATACTAATCAAGATAATTTGGTACTGGCACAAGAACAGAGCCACAGACCAGTGGAACAGATTAGAGACTACAGACATTAACCCAAACATATACGGTCAATTAATATTCGATAAAGAAGCCATGGACATACAATGGGGAAATGACAGTCTCTTCAGCAGATGGTGCTGGAAAAACTGGACAGCTACATGTAAGACAATGAAACTGGATCACTGTCTAACCCTATACACAAAAGTAAATTCAAAATGGATCAAAGACCTGAATCCAAGTCATGAAACCATAAAACTCTTAGAAAAAAACATAGGCAAAAATCTCTTGGATATAAACATAAGTGACTTCTTCTTGAACATATCTCCCCGGGCAAGGAAAACAACAGCAAAAATGAACAAGTGGGACTATATCAAGCGAAAAGCTTCTTTACAGCAAAGGACACCATCAATAGAACAAAAAGGTACCCTACAGTTTGGGAGAATATATTTGTAAATGACAGATCCAATAAAGGCTTGACGTCCAAAATATATAAAGAGCTCATGCACCTCAACAAACAAAAAGCAAATAATCCAATCAAAAAATGGGCAGAGGAGCTGAACAGACAGTTCTCCAAAGAAGAAATTCAGATGGCCAACAGACACATGAAAAGATGCTCCACATTGCTAGTTATCAGAGAAATGCAAATTAAAACCACAATGAGATATCACATCACACCAGTAAGGATGGCCAACATCCAAAAGACAAACAATAACAAATGATGGCGAGGCTGTGGAGAAAGGGGAACCCTCCTACACTGCTGGTGGAAATGTAAATTAGTTCAACCATTGTGGAAAGCAGTATGGAGGTTCCTCAAAATGCTCAAAATAGACTTACCATTTGACCCAGGAATTCCACTTCTAGGAATTTACCCTAAGGATGCAGCACTCCAGTTTGAAAAAGACAAATGCACCCCTATGTTTATTGCAGCACTATTTACAATAGCCAAGAAATGGAAGCAACCTAAGTGTCTATCAGTAGATGAATGGATAAAGAAGATGTGGTACATATACACAATGGATTAATACTCAGCCATAAGAAAAAAACAAATCCTACCATGCGCAACAACATGGATGGAGCTAGAGGGTATTATGCTCAGTGAAATAAGCAAGGCGGCGAAAGACAAGTACCAAATGATTTCACTCATAGTGGAGTATAAGAACAAAGGAAAACTGAAGGAACAAAACAGCAGCAGAAGCACAGAACCAAGAATGGACTAATAGTTACCAAAAGGAAAGCTACTGGGGAGTACGGGCGGGAAGGGAGGGATAAGGGCGGGAAGAAAAGGAAGGGGGCATTACGATTAGCATGTATAGTGCATGGGGGACACGGGGAGGGCTGTGCAACACAGAGAAGACAAGTAGTGATTTTACAGCATCTTACTATGTTGATGGACAGTGACTGTGAACGGGGATGTGGGGGGGACTTGGTGAAGGGGGGAGCCTAGTAAACATAATGTCCTTCATGTAATTGTAGATTAATGATACCAAAATAAAATAAATAAATAAATAATAAAAAATGAAAAAAAGAACAAAAGAAAAACTGAAGGAACAAAACAGCAGCAGACTCACAGAATGCAAGAATGGACTAACAGGTACCAAAGGGAAAGGGACTGGGGAGGATGGATGGGAAGGGAGGGATAAGGGTGGGGAAGAAGAAAGGGGGTATTATGATTAGCATGTATAATGTGGGGGGTGGGGGAAAGGGGAGGGCTTTGCAACACAGAGAAGACAAGTAGTGATTCTACAACATCTTACTGTGCTGATAGACAGTGACTGTAATGGGGTTTGTAGGGGGGACTTGGGGTAGGGGAGAGCCTAGTAAACACAATGTTAAAAAAAAAAGGGCTGTCTACTGCAGAAGATTCAGATTTCCCCCTTGAATGCAGAGCTCAGTCATCCCTTTGATGGCCAATGCAAAGCTGGTTAGCTCCCCTGAAATACTTTGCATATTCCAATTGAATTTGGGGTCGATTTTCTCCCAGCAGCAATATCTTGTCAATCCTAGAATCTTGAATGGTGGTTTTCTGGGGCTTCACTAAATGATTCTCTCTTTACTTTTGCATATGTTTGAAAATTTCATAATTAAACATTTTACAAAGTCAAAAAAAAATCTACTTAGCCTGCAGAAAGACCCAGCTTATTCTTTAACTTAATCTACATTCCATTCTTCTTCTTCTTCCAGCCCCTTAATCAACTACCTTTGTAACCAGGGAAGGGAATAGAGCTCCAAAGTGTAAATAAATCTATGTGGACAAAGAATGCTGGGATCTGGACCAACACAGTCACCTAAATAACCCTATTCTTAAAACAAAACTTCAAAAGAATTATGAATCACTTGTATACATCATGCCTTATGCTGACCTTTACCCAAAAAGGCCTATAAAAACCCCAGATTCTAAATCTTCAAGCCTGTTTCTTCTCTGAGGTTGTTGGCACACACCTTTCTTCGAGTGAGTCACTCTTTCTGTTCTACTCCAGGTAAGTAGGGAGGGGCTACTGAGAGCTCTGATTTGAGCTTGCAAGTTCCCACACTTGGGTGACCCAGACAGGAACGCAGCTGTACAATCATGCTCTTTAGTAGCCTGCCTGAAAATCTCCTTTCTTTGCCTTTGGGAAGTACTCAAAACCTAATCTCACTCCATCCAGTGCTCTGTGGCTCCCACAAATACTGGGGTGGTGCGGGCTTAGATCCCACACTGTGTAGATCCAAGCAGACACTGGACACCAGGAGACACTGGCTTTAGGAGTTAGCAAGGGATTATGCCCAATGCTGAGTAGGAGTTCAATAAGCTTCCCTTTTCTCCCTCTGTTTTTCCTTCCTCTCTGCTTCAAGTCGACGTGCCTTTGTCTACCTTGACTCTGGCCCACTCCTCCCTTGGAGTATATTCAGATAAAACCTTAACTCTGCTTCACCACTGTGTCTCTGCCCTTCAATTCTTTGTTGCAGCAGGGACAAGAACTGAGGAGAATAAACTGAACCCCAACACTTCCAGAAGTGGAAAGGTCTGGATATAAATGGAGAAAAGAAAGAATAGCTGAGGGTAAAAGAATGAATAAATGGGTAAAAGGGAAATCTCATATTATATCAACACCATGAAAGAAGCTCAGAGCAATAGATGATATTCTCTCATGATATTGTCAATTATACTGTATGGCTGAAAGTGAGGCACAGGTATCTGGTGGGATAGATAGAACACAACATGTTGTCTTGGTAGAGATTGGCAAAGTGAAACACTGACACCAGACATTGTGGTCAGCTGGCCAAGCAAGATGCGTAAGAAACCACTCCCTAGAATGGCCAGCCAGAGAAAAAGGGGGTTTTCTGATCCCTAGTCTGGCCCTAGCAACAAGTTCTAGGCAACGCATGTGGACTTTCCAGCCAAGCCCTAGTCACAAATCCTAAGCAACCAGGTAGACATCCTCCTTTCTCGTGCTTATAATCCCCTAGACAACGCAGCTCAAATGGCTTTCTCCATTGGAGCCCCTCCTGATTAGTGGGATCTATCTTCTTTAATGAGCTATCCACTCATTAAAAGCTTTGCTGGTTGCTCTGTACTCTTGTCTGTTGGCTTCATTCTTTGTTACCTCTGAGACATGATCCTGGGAAAAACAGCATCTCAGCTAGTAACAAAAGGGTGAAACCTCATATTGCTGAGACCATTCTTGCTTTTGAAACCTGAAAAGACTGAATGGAAGCTTGCAAACCTGAGTGGCCTCCTCCTGGGAGACATTTTCACATGATATGATGTGGGACTGCACTAATTACCAATGGCTAATGGGACTAGTAATGTGCCATTATCTTTGTAGTTGTTACGATTCTTCTGTTATCAAGCATCCATGGTTCGACCAGGAGTGGCCCATGGTATAAGCAGAAATACATTTGATCTTTGTCCCTGCTTCCAGGCACAGAGCAACTAAACTCTTGATATTTCCTGAATGACAAAGTGTCTTTTGTTATTCCTAAAAGTTCCTTTCCATCACACCTATTTAATGCGAAGGAGGTGACTAAAGATGGGGCCTCCAGATAGCCTCAGATGGGAAAGACATCAGAAAGATCGTCAGATCATCAGAGAGCTTCTGGGTTGGTGAACACATTGAGGTGCTGGGAGAGTGGGGCCCTGCAGAGGGCACAGACACTCTGCACCCTCTCCTCCCCCAACTTGCCCTAAACATCTCATCCATTTGGTTCTTCCTGAGTTGTATCTTTTACAATAAACTGGTAGATGTAAAAAAATATATTAATTGGTCACACATGTATGGGTTTCTATCTGAACTCTTCCCTGCTTTTTAATGGAGGTGCTAAATACATTTCAGCACAATGTGACATGTATATATTTTGGTTAATGATCAGCATTTTATTTACTTTTCTGTTTGTTCTCTCTGTTTTTACTTCTCTGTTTACCCTTCCCTGCCTTCTTTTGGATTAGTTGACTACATTTTAGTAATTTTTTTTAGTATTCCATGTAATACATCAATTGGCTTTTAATTGTCTCTGTACTGAAGAATTATTTAGATGTCAAATATAATTTAGTGCCTTCCATATATACATTATTACATAATTTAAATATATATATATCAATATATAACTGTCCTTTTTTGGTTGATAACTTTGTTCCCTTTTTATGGTTTTCTTAGTTTAACTTCTTCCTAGGAGTGTTAAGTTGGGGCCACAAATTGAGGGAATTGAATGCCACACTGAGGAATTTAGATTTATTATTAATACTCAATAAAAAACTAAGATGCTGCCTTCAAAGCAAATGTAAAACCTTGGATACAGTTAGAATAGAATAAAATGGGTGGGTGACCTACACACCATTGAAAGTCATTGCTACAGTATTTTAATTCTTACTCCAGGAAATGTTAGTTGTGTGACTGGTAAATTTTAACCATTCTGAAGGTCAGTTTCATCATTTGTGAAATGTGTACAACAATGCCTAAAACTAGCAGACATTTTTGAGGATTAAAAAAGTTTGTAAAAATCTTATTGGTAATGTTTGGCATAGCCTCCTTTGTGTTTTATCAATGCTTTTGGTTCACTGGGAAAAGAAATGGGACTTAGGTGAAGGGTAATTTATTAAGTCTAACCAAGTATCTATTATTAAAACAACAATAAAACCAACTCCCCATCATCCTCCTTCAGTACCTACTGATATCTGTCCTTCCCCTCACAAACTTCTCCTAAAAGTTGCATGTTATCCCAGGCTCCACTTCTTCAATTCCTGTTTACTTCTAAGCTTCTGCTTGTCAAGCTTACAGCTCCATCTCAACAAACAGCTGTCATTAAAGTCAAGACATCTGCCATATTTCAGCTTTTTATCTCTCACTAATATTTGTAACACTCATACCCTGACTTCTGGGACTTAGGAGACTCTCCTGTTCTCCTTTTCTTACTTCTCCTGACCTTACCTAGAGACTACTTCCTTATCTCCTTTGAAGTTCCATTGTCTTCTATCTGAACACTGAATATTGGACTTCCTGATGTCTCAGACCAAGGCAATTGTTATCTATATGCTGAATGTTCACACATTGAAATATCTAGTCCCTGAGTGCTAGGCCTGTATAGGCTACATATGACATCAGTTTCCTGTTTATTATTTCATAGTTCTTGCAAACTCAAGACATTCCAGATAATTCTCTTCTCCAAAGTTGACTCTCATCTGGTATTCCCTGCCTCAGTGAACAATACCAGCACAGATCCAGTTACACATTCCAAACTTAAGGAATCATTTTTAGCACTTCTAACTGCCCCTTACTCAACCTATCACAGTTGAGTATTGACGGTTCCATCAGTTTTACCTTCTAACAGCCTTTCAAATTGGTCCACTTCTGTCTCTACCATCATCTTTTAAATACAAATAACTACTATCTGTTATAAAATAAGCCTCTAAACTAACAAAAGGTAGTTCTGCCTCATGTTTAGATTCACGGACTCTGAAGCCAGTTGGCCTTGGCTCAAATCCTGGCTTTACTACTTATGATGAGTGTGACCTTGTCTTTGGAATGAAAATAAGGATATAATCTATTCACAGGGATAGTGTGTGTGAGAGAGGTGTTAAATGAGTTAATCTGAAAATCACTTGGTAAGTGCTCATTCTTTTTTAGCTATTATTGGTCCTGCTCTCAAGTCCCAACATTCTGTTCTCCACACAGCCAGATTCATCTTTTTCAAAATACAAATTTGATCATTTTACACAAATGTTCTTTTCTCCAGTTAAGGAGGAGGGTTCCATTACACTTAATATAAATGGGAAAAAGTCATAATATGGCCTACAAGGCCCTACATAGTCTAGCCTCCACCTTTTTTTCCATCTTCATCTTACACCATTCTTCCCACTAATGTCTGTTCACGCACTCTGCTCCCTCCTGCCAGAAGGCTTTTGTGTAGACTATGGAATGTTCCTCCCTCCGTTTTTGTCTCCTTAACTCTTGCTCATTTATCAAATCTCAGCTAGGGTATTACATTAAGAATTATTTCCTGGCATACCTAAGTGTACTAGACTGCTTAAGGACTGATTTTCCAGTTGCACTGGTTGAGCTAGGAGCACATTGCTTTCCTTCTAAAAGTAGGCTTTCAGCCAGAGAGCATAATCATAGGGAGTTGGATAAAGACTGTGCATACACAGATATTGCCTCCAACTTCCAAAGGCTATAAGGAGAAAAGAGAAAACTCCTTAAACAAATAGAGGAGTTAAGGGTTACAAATATTCCTTACTCCAGGTAGAGTTTGATGCATACTGATAGCCAATAAAGGTAGATGAAGCCAGTCTGACAGCCCATGATTTCTCAAGGAAAAAAAGTCTTTCCTTGTCTGGCCAGAAGAAATGGCCATCGGTTGGTCCAAGGGCTGTCACATCAACCACATGGACTTTATGCCTTAGGCTACCCCAGATAGATGTCCATCATGTCTACCTTTTATGGGACCAATTTAGTGTTATCCTGACTTTTATGAGGAGTGAGCAGGCAAGCAAGGATTGCACTGCCCAGGAACACTGAGGGGGAGCAGACATCTGTGGACTGAGTTGCCAGGCATAAGTACCCACCAATCTATTTTGAAAAAACATAGCTAGAAGTAGCATGAAATGGGCTTCTGTGGAACTGGTAATATTCTATTTCTCAATATGAATACTGGTTATATGGTTGTGCTCACTTCTTGATAGTTCACTGAGATACATGATTATATGTGCACTTTTCTATATGTATACTTCAAAAAAATGATTTTAAAGCAATTTTACATTTTTATTTCAAACATGGAATTTACAACCGAATTCAAATTTTTATATGATATTCATTATGCATGAACCAGTTTTATACACGAAGAATGTAATCTTTTGCAATTAATTCAGGTAAAGTTCTGACAATGAAAAGACAGTCTTCTTATAAAGTGAAATTTGTTTTGGGGGCCTTAGCATCAAGAGGGAGTTATTTCTGGAAGTTCGTACTAAGACCCTAGGTCAAATGATCTGTTATAAGCTCTCCCAAACCCATGTCATTTGCCATGATGCCACCTGCCTTTGTTGTCATTTTATATTCATTCTTTTGACTATTTAATTAATGCTAGTTTCTCCCACAAGCACACAATTCCATTAGGACTGAGAATGTATCTATCACATGCGCTACTGAATCCCCAAGATCTGGCCTAGTACCCAGAATATCATAGGTACTCCACAGATAATTTATTGCATGAATCAACAAATGAAACAGATATATAGTGACAAAAATCGATGAGTATTGAGGATGGGAGAGAGGCTATAGGTGTTGAAAATAGAAAATGCTGCCCTTGTATGATACAAAATCAATAAACAGAAATCTGTTGTGTTTCTATATACAAATAATGAACTAGCAGAAAGAATCAAGGAAACAATCCCATCTGCAATTGAATTAAAAAGAATAAAATACCCAGGAATAAATTTAACCAAGGAGGTGAAAGACATGTATTCTGAAAACTCTAAGACATTGATGAAAGAAACTGAAGACAACACCAAAAAATGGAGAGCTATTCCATGCTCATAGTTAGGATGAATTAATTGTTAAAATAGCCATACTACCCAAAGCAATCTACATATTCAATGTAATGCCTATCAAAATACCAATGACATTTTTCTCAGAACTAGAGCAAATAATCCCAAATTAATATGGAACCACAAAAGACCCTGAAGAGCCAAAGTAATTGTAAAAAGAAGAATAAAGCAGGATGTATCATACTCTCTGATTTCAAACTATACTACAAAGCTACAGTAATCAAAAGAGTATGGTACTGGTACAAGAACAGACACATAGATCAATGGAACAGAATAGGTAGGCCAGAAATAAACCCACACTTATATGGTCTATTAATATATGACAAAGTACGTAAGTATATACAATGGGGAAAAGACAGTCTCTTCAATAAATGGTGCTGGGGAAATTGGACAGATAAATGCAAAAGAATTAAACTGGACTACCATTTTATACCATACACAAAACTAAACTTGAAATTGATTAAAGACCTAAGTATAAGTTTTATGAAGCCATAAAACTCCTAGGAGAAATCATAAGCTGTAAACTCCTGAAGACCAGCATTAGATATTTTCTTTGGATCTGTCTTCTCAGGCAAGGGAAACAAAAACAAAAATAAACAAGTGGGATTACCTCACAGAAAAAAGTTTCTGCACAGCAAAGGAAACCATCAACAAAACAAAAAGGCAGCTACTGAGAGGGAGAATATATTTGCAAATGTTACATCTGACAAGGTGCTAACATTCAAAATATATAAAGAATCATATAACTCAACACCAAAAAAAGAAATTATCCAATTTAAAAAAGGGCAAATAATTCAATTAAAAAATGGGCAGAGGACCTGAATAGACATTTTTCCAAAGATATACAAATGCCAATAGACAAATAAAAAGGTAATCAACATTATTAATCATTAGGGAATTGCATATCAAAACCACAATGATATATCACCTCATGCCAGTAAGAATGGTCAGTATCAACAAGAAATAGCAAGTGTTGGTAAGGATGTAGTAAAAAGGGAATGCTTGAATGTAAATTGGTGTAGCCACTATGGAAAGCAGTATGGAGTTTTCTTAAGAAACTAAAAATAGAAAATCATATGACCCAACAATTCTACATCTGGGAATTTACCCAAAGAAAACAAAATAACTAATCTGAAAGACTATATGCATTCCTATGTTTACCACAGCATTATTTACAATAGCCAAGAAATGGAAGCAACTTAAGTGTCCATTGATAGGTAAGTGGATAAAGAGGTGGTACTTATATACAACAGAATAGTATTCAGTCATAAAAAAGGAAGAAATCTTGCCATTTGCAACAACATGGACCTAGAAGGTATTATGCTAAGTGAAATAAGTCAGACAAAGACAAATACCATATGACTTCATTTATATGTGGAATCTAAAAAACAAAACAGAAAATGACTCATAAACACTGAGAACAGACTAGAGGTTTCCATAGGGGAGGGAGTGGGGGGATGGGTAAAATCGGTGGATAAAGAGGTACAAACTTCCAGTTACAAAACAAATTAGTCATTGGTGATGAAAGTACAGCACAGGGAATATAGCCAATAATTTTGTAATAACGTTGTATATTGACAGATGGTAACTATGCTTATTGTGGTGAGCATTTAATAATATACATAATTACCAAATCACAATTTTGCATATGTGAAACAATATAATATTTTACATGAACTATATTTTAACAAAGGCAAAAAAATCCCAGAAAATTCTGTCCTCTTTAAATTGATTTAAGAAATCAACAGAATAGTTTTACTATGAATGTGAGAGAATATAATTTACATTCTATCACTTTATCAGTTCCTTTATAGGAACACCTGGACACTTCCATGGTTCTAACTTCCAAATTCCAACCTGTTTTCCATCAAAAAAACTAGCTGAAAATGAACCATAAAGATTTTGCCACATTCTATTGCTGCACTGACCACATAAGAAACAGAAGCAGGGGAATGTGCCCTTTATGTGGATTTTCTACTGAAAGTGAAATATTGCTTTGAGCCTTCCAAATCTCTCTGTAATACAGTACTGACAGATTGGAAAGTTAATTCATAACCTTGCAAACTTTTTGTTCCCAAAAATCACAGAAAGAAGAGACTCTTCTTCAACAATATTCCTGAACCATCCAAATAGCTTTATATATACTTGCAAATTGTTCAGTCCCATCTTCTCTCAGGTATTCCTTGTTATTGGGTATCTCTTTATATATGTAATTAAAATAGTCCATCACTGTTCTGACATTAACAGCAGTCTGATATAGCTTTGTCCTTCAAAGAAATAATATCTCCTTTGTCAATCAGAAACACCTTAAGTATCTTTTAAAATTTGCTGAGCAGAACATACAATGAACTGCACATCACCCGTACGTATAGATTAAACTTTCAATCAAGAGCTACTCAGAGCTAAATCGTTGTAAGAATGAGACAGCTTATATACCACATCCTCTTAAAGGTTTTCACATTTCTCTAAGTTTGCAGTAAGGTTCACAAAACACAATAAAGGAATAAGTCTATTCTTTTAGGAAAAGAAGAGAAAAATCCTAAATGTGTAGTGACTGATACAAATGAAGATACTTTCTTTTAGCAAACAAACTACAACATGTAACAACATCTTACTAGGAAAAATGTAAGACAACTCTCAAAGTTTCTAAGATTGCTAAATGATAGAGAAAATAAATGTTTTGCTACCTGGAACCAGCCTGTTTTCCTGGCATTGTGATTGAAGTGCCTATTATTAGAGCTACTCATTTTGTTTATCAAATGGCATCCTTAAAAATCTTCTAAAATTCAAATGTGGTGTGATCAGCCTAACAAAGTAAATCACCAGTACAGCCAAGGAGTGATTAGTGACATATTATTTAGCTTTCATATAACACAGAGAAAGATGTTGAGATAATGATGAGCTAGGCAACTTCCGATGAGGAAATTAAAATATGGTCCAGGGAGGTGGTCACTGAAGAACCATGAGGGCAGCAGGCTCTTGGACAAATGTGGTAGCAGATAGGTGTTACATGGTGGATTGGCCCAAATGATATATGTAGATGCCATTCCATCCTAGAGGTGGGATTTAATTCCCAGACCCCATTGAGGGTGAGCTGCATTTATTGACTCCCTTCCAAAAAATTAGACTATAAAAAGCAGAAAATGGTAACTTTATAATGGACAAACCTGGTAAAGACAATGTCTCATTCAGTTGGGGCTGCTATATCAAGTACCGCAGACTGGGTGAACACATAGGCAGCAGAAATCTATTTCTCATAGTTCTGGCGGTTGGAAGTCCAAGATCAGAGGGCAAACATGTTTGGGTTCTGGAGAGAGACCTCTTCTGGGTTGCAGACTGCCAACTTCTTTTGGTATCTCTACATGGAGAAAGGGCAAAGGCTTTCTCTGGGTTCCTTTAAAAAGGGCAGTAATGCCCTCATGACCTAATCACCCCCTGAAGGCCCCACCTACTAATACCATCACATTGGGGATTAGGATTTCAACATATGAATTTTGTGGGGACACAAATATTCAGTCCATTGCAACTACCTTAACTATATCACATAATCAAGGTTAATATCACCAGTGATGAGTCATCTTGATATCATATACCCCTGATAAGATGTGAAGGAAATGGAACTTTTCCTTTGTGGTATTCCTCTAAAAACCCCCAAACCCCTGTCTAATCATAAGAAAAGCAACAAATTCCAACAGAAGGACATCCTATGAAATACATGACCAGTCCTTTTTAAAAGCTGTCAGTGTCATGAAAACCAAGGAAAAATTGAAAAACTGTCACAGCCAAGAGAAGCCTAAGGGGGTATGATGACTAAATGCAAAGTCCTATCCTGGATTGGATCCTGGAACAGAACAAAAAACATTAACGGAAAAATAGGTGAAATACAAATGACATTTGGAAGTGTACTTAGTAGTAATGTTGGTCTCTTAGTTTTTACAAATGTACTATAAAAATATATGATGTTAATATTAGGAGTACATGGTATGAGGAAATTCTACTATTTTTGCATTATTTTCTGTAAACCTAAAATTATTTCAAAGTAAAGACTTTATTTTAAAAATAATGCTAAAAATCTGCGTGATTCTGTGTAACCATCATTAAAATAAATATAAAGGTTTTCATTTGGAAAAAGGAGTGAGGGTAGGGCTAAGGATGCTAAATGGAACAAGCACAGGCTTTTGGGCCTGCTGGCTAGGGCTGTCCTAAGAAAGCACCACGCCTGGGGGCTCAAACAAGAGACTTGTATTTTCTCATAGTTCTGGATAGAGGTCCAGATCAAGGTGTTGGCATGGCTGCTTTCCTCTTAGGCCTCTCTCCTTGGCTTGTCAATGGCCGTATCCCCCATGTCTACACATGATCTTGCCCCTGTATATGTCTGTGTCCTAATCTCCTCTTCTTATAAGGACACCAATCAGATTGGATTAGGGACCACCCTAGTGACCTCATTTTATCCTACCATCTCTTTGAGACCCTGTTCTCAAAAACAGTCACATTGGGAGGTATTGGGGATTAGGACTTCAACATATGAATTCTGGGGTAGACACAATGCAGCCCAACAGACCTAAGTTTAGAATCCCTCATATTAACATAAAAACCACATACAGTAGTTCCTGGCACAAAGGATTGCTATATACATCTGAGTTGTGGTGATAGTGATTGGAATTATTATTTCCTGGGCAAACTGTAAAGCCATAAAGATTCTCCTATTATTCTGAGAAGGGAAGAGCATTACATTAATGATTGAGTTGGAATTTCATACCAACTCAGAAACATGTGGCCTCAATGTTGGTGCTAAATTGAATTAAGAGAAAGAAGAAAGGTACTTTTTCTTACATACTTGAAAGTTTGGATTGAGATTTAAATCTATTTGTTATATCAGTTTATGGAAAAACTAAAGAGAACTCTCCCCTGGGACGCCTGATAGCATATCTATAGGTATAGTACATAACACACCACACAGACTTTCACTGACTACGTGCACAGGGAAGGAGCTTCCCGGGGGTTAGCCCTACATGGTGCAAGAAATGGCAGTGCTGACTTGCCAGATGCCTCTTCTGCCTATGCAGAGACTATCCAGACTTAGACGATTTATTTCAAACTCTGTCTGGAATCTCAGGGCTCAGGCACAAGGGGAAGACAAGGCAAGGGCCATACAGTCCGTTCTGTGCCAAACAAAAGGGTCATTAAATAAGGCAGCAACTTTACAAAACAATTTGAAAATAAGTTACGGAGAAATGATTAAAAGGCCAGGATGAATTTTTATTTTTACCTCTGACAAGTAACTGAAAACCAAAAGCAACAAGTAAGATTACATACAGCTCTTTTCTAGGTGCCTGGGAGAAAAGGAGCCGGTTACCAAGGGCCTCCAGCTTTGCATACATCCTTGAAGAAAGTGCACCCCTGCCCCAATTCAGGCCCAGCCGCTGATAGAGTTATATTTTATCTATTGTTTTTCTTACTTTTTTTGGCGGAGAAAACAGTGTTACAGTGTCAAGAGTGCAGCAGTGGTAACAGTATAGGCCCGAGTATACTAGGGTTCTTCCAAGAAACAGATATTTATATATACATTTTTTTTTCAGATATAGAAGAGAGAAATATAAGAAATATTATTTTTGTCAGTTCTCACACATTTTTTCTTCTAATGATCTGAGTTCAACTGTCAAGTTTAAAAACATGTCATGATTTTATTGGAATTTAATTGAATTTGTTAATTACTTAGGAAACAAATAATTTCATAATATTGAGACTGGCAGTTCAATACCATAATATGCTTTTCCATTTATCCAAGTTTTCTTGATGACTTGAATATAGTTTTATAGATTTCTTCATGTAGATCTTACATATTCATTGTGAAGCTTATTTTTTATTTAACTTTAGAGTTTACACTGTTATTATAAGTGGTATTTTTAAAGTATATTTTTGGCTGTTACTGGGACATGGGAAAAATATTATTTGTGCACCTTTATCATGACTACCTGCTCAGTGCTGCAATGTAACTAAAAAGGCATCCTGATTAATATCAGTACATTGAATGTATTAATTATAAAAATATAAAAAGTAAGAAATTCAGTTATACTGCTTTCCTGATCCCCTTGTTAACTGAGGTCTCATCAGTAGTACTGCAGTTTTTGGTGTCAAATGATGATTAATTTTAGATAAGAACTTAATAACTATAACTGGGCTGCATGGTGAACTACTCTAAGAGTAATAGCAAACTTCCGGAGTCAGGAGAAGACTGACATCCTGAACTTCTCTTTTTAGAGACAGATTATATCATCACTGTGGGTCAGGGCCTGACACATAATAGATCCAAAAGAAATGTTTACTGTAAACTATATTGTGAGAATGTAACAGTGATAGTATTAGTTCCTGATACAAAGATACTATTACTGGATGATAGATGCACTTCATTATCGCTTTAATTTCTTGGAACATATCTTTTCATCATAATTCTCTGTATGATTTCCAATTTCTCGGCATATCAAATAATGTCATATGGAAATTATAGCTATCTCCTCTAAGAACTAACTATTTGTACTAATTGTTAACTCATTTAACCCTCGTAACAACTATATGTGGTAGGTACTATCACTATACCCATTTTACAGACGGAGAAACTGAGATGTCTTGAGCTTCTGGAGAATTTCAGCAACTTCCCCCCAGGTCACACAGCTGGTACGTATGACATCCTTCCCCAAGCAGCCTGGCTCCAGAGTCTGTCTAGAGTAGTCCAGCTGCCTCCTTTTTCCATGGGCATCATTTCTTTAATTGGGATGCTTTTTAACTCCCTACAACAGGCACAAATTAAGTTGTCCATATTGACAAAGAGAATAAAGATGAATTCATCTATGGAGAATTTGCTTCTAATGAACATTGAACTGTCAATATTTTTCCAAAGGAAGTAGCAGAGGAGTAGGATCCAGGCGTCCTGTCTGGCGCTGCTCTTTCTTGTAAGGACACACAGTTTTATCCTTAAAGACTCAAACATCAGGAAGTGCAGTACCTTCTGCATAAGCCACAATATGGCTGGTTAATCATCCCTCTCATGATGTAGAATTCCAATGCTAGGAATCAATCCATGTCCAAAAGCATAATGTGTTCTTCTAAGGAGCATCAAGCCCACAGACAACAAGTCAATTCACAAAAGCTAAACATCTGTTTGTATTTGGCTACCTCCCAGCAAATGAACACGCATTTCATTTGAGCTTTTGTGTTTTTCTCGAAAACGATAAACTTTTGCAAAATGTGAACATTTGTTCCCTTCAGTATTGTGGTGAAACAAAGGTTTGGAGGGGACAGAAGGGAAATACAAACATTTCTGCAAACATCTCCCACAGGCCAGCTGGTAGAATTATTGGCGAAAAGCACAGACAGGACTAAGTAAATGTGGATTTTTTTTTAAAAAGTGATGTTTTGTGTATGTGTGTTTCCAGGAATCTGTTTACAATAGAAATTAGCCTAGCCAAACATTTCTGAGAACTATCACCCATCATCATCTGTGACACAGTGCTTAGTGAGGCCCACGATTTCCTATTATGGATCAAACTCAAAGTATTCATCTGTTACAAGAGTTAATGTGGTATAATGCCTATCACCATGAAATCAACCTCCCCTTCTAGGTTTGCACAATATCCTGGCTTCCAGCTACTGAATGTGTAAGTGAGTGCATCTTGTTTACTGTCCTCAAGAAAGCAAGCAAAAATTTTCAGCTAAAAGGACCTCAGTGATTTCTCTGTATGGAAAACAAAGAATTTTATGTCACCTTGCTCTCTTCATGTATCTAAGCATAAGCCACGTGTACATGGCACAATGTGAAATGAGGGTCATGTGTTTCACTTTTGGAAACAGCCTCAGATTGGCAAAGAGAATATAGGAGAATTTCTGTAAAATGCTTTGTTCTCTACAAACTGTATTCTCCAACTCACAGACTCAAGTATATTAAGTATCTTTTCCAAAATATAATAAAATGATTTTATTGTTTGATGTTTTCTGATAACATAAAAATTCGCCATGATATGGCTGAGTAGAGAGCAGTATCTGTCTGGTATATAGCATATTTTTTTCACAAATTAAAATTGCTATTGAACTAGTCATATGTGGAAATTCTGAACTACAACAACCTGAATACAAGCATGGAAAACAAACTGTGCCTAAGGATACAAGAGTGCTGTCATTTTAAAGGATACTTTCCAAAAAGGGTGTTTTTCATTTTGATTCATTACCACTTCTGGGGACGTATGAGACCAATCATGTACCAAGATTACTATTTTCCGATAACCAGTAAGAAAAAATGTCTATAAGGACCTGATAAAAATCAAACAGATCTTTCCATTTTTCCCTTTTTTTAACACTGTTCTCTGTCATCAGAATCATATTTTACTCCAATATGCTTCAAAATAATTTATGCTCTTTTCATTTTACTTACAAATACCCCCATTCAGGTCCATGGGGAAATGAACACATACAAAGCAGAGGTGTTCACTGATTTAAATATTTATTTCAAATTACTCTGACTTTCTGACAAACAGCTTCATTATACCTAATTAGGAAATTAATATTCAAAAAAGCATTTTATAATAGGCTAGGTTTTTAAGTAAAAAAAAAATTAAAATGATAGAAATTTTAGGACAGTTTAATACATGAAAATTATTTTATATAGAATCAGAGAACTTTTTTCATCCTTACTGTGGTTTTATAAGCCATAATCAAAATTCATATTTTAATGGCAAAAACACAAGAAAATTATAGCTTCAAACATCTACACACACACACACACACACACACACACACACACACACACACACCAGCATATACATATTCCCTTATACAGAAAGCATAATTAAGTTATTGGGGGAAAAACAAAGACTTTGCCATTTGCTAGATATATTAGACAAGAAATTTGCCATTCTGAGTGCCAGTTTCTACCTTCTAAAATAATGAGGAAAATATTTTGTTCATGATGTAGCTAAGATAGTCAAAGAAAATAATGTGACTATTCATCATATAAACTACAAAGTGCTATATGCATGTAAAATTTTTGGTTTTGTTGCCTTTCTCTTCCAAAATTCTGTATATACAGCTCAAAAATATTTCCAGGATGAATCTATACATTCATAGGACATGATTTTATTGACTATATGTAACTATGATGGAGTCTCCTACCTCATGTTATAGATTCCTGATTATATTGCAATTAATAATTATTATATACTGTGTGACAGACATGAGTTAAAATAGTCATAGCCCCTGGTGATGGGGGTCTGGGGGTGGTGGAATAGATAAAGGGGATCTAGCAGTACAAACTTCCATTTATAAAATAAATAAGTCATGGGTATATAATATACAGCACAGGGAATACAGTCAACAACACTGTATTAACTGTCTTTGGTGACAGATGGTAACTAGACTTACAGTGGTGATCAGTTTGCAATGTATACAAATGTCCACTCACTATGTTGTAGCCATGAAACTAGTAGAATAAGGTATGTCAATTATACTTCAGAAAAACAAAGTCACAGCCTGGGCAAGCCAGTTGAGAATATAAAGGAAAGAAAGAAACATTACACAGTTTTAGAAATGAAAAAGGGGGTATTATTACAGGGTTAGAGATTTGAGAAAGTACAGAATATTTATAGCTCTCTGCTAATACATTTGAAGATCTCAAATGGACCATTTTCTAAGAAAATAAGTGGCCAAAGTTAAAAAGAGCTAGCAAACCCAAGTTAACTAATAACCATGAAGTACATCAGAAAAGAAAGGTTAAAGAAGTATTTTAGTCATTCTCTGTCTCTCATAACTCACACTATCTCTGTAAGGAAATTCTATCATCTCTACCTTCAAAGTATATCCAAATTGTGGCCACTCTTCTTAGCCTCCACTCTGCCGCCCACATTCAAGCCATCATCTTACCCAGCCTGGACTTTTGCATATCAGCTTGCTAATTGGTCTCCCTGCTGCGCCCTTTTCTCCCCTGCAGTCTGTTCTCAAACACAGCAGCCAGAGAGATCTTTTCAAAACCTAAATGTCAGTCAAGATGGAATAGCAAGAATCAGGTTGACCCTGCTGCCTTAAGTAACAGGAAACCAGAAAAAAAATGAACCAAGGGTTTTCAGGCACTGAACAACAGTCAGTCAGGAATGTGAGCTCTGACAGAAGGACAACAAACAAGGTGAGCACTATAATGTCACGAAATTATTTCCTGGGAGAAGTTTCTAGGCCACACATCTCAGGGAGAGGAAACCCAATCAGAGCCTGCAGTCTTGTGGAGCAAAGAAGATATAAATAGGAACCTAGGAAGACCAAGGGGTGAAAACTTGTGGGACATGCTAGTGGAGAATAGGGAGCTGCCCAAAGAGGGTGCAAGGGCTCTGGAGATGTGTGGAGGTGAACACTCAGGTCTTTGCCTGAATCCTGACCTTTGCATCCATGACAGCAAATGACTTGAGGTCTTGAACAGCACAAACAGAAAGGAATAGGCAGCGAATTTCTCAAGTTCATACACATCTAGAAACAGTTCATACTCCCACACATCAGAGGAGATTTTGTAATATATGGGTCATAGGGTTGAATCCTCAGCACAGCTCTAGATGAAAAACCATTGTGGATAAGGAGGAACTACTGTACTGGCAAAGCTGTCAAAATTAACTTTTTCAGAACTCCCAAAGTTAACCAAAGACTTGCAATAATCTGAGGATTTATTGGAGAAAAGCTGACGAACCTTGGTAAAAATTTCAGGGTTTGTAGAATTTCAGCTTGGTCTCCTCCAATCCCCTTCTCTGCAGCTCTGCAGTAGTCACGCTAAACCGCAGCCTAGAAATCATGGTAGCTGAGACAATGAGCAGTCTTGCTGCCACTGGAGGGGGCTGACTGGATTTGGACCTCCACAGAAAGACCCAACCTCCGAGCACTGTGGGCGCTGTCAGTATTTGTCCTGTCTCCCAACTCCCTAGAAAAGCCCCATTTGTAGGGCCATGTTTTTGACCTCACTTGCCAAAGTCTTGGAGTTTCCTGAAAGGTCCAACATGATCGGCCCTGCCTCCTGTCTTCAGTCCTCTTCCCTGTGACCTCACTATGCTCTAGTTGCACTGGTCTCCTTACCGTCTCTAGAACAAGTCCGGCATGTTCCCTTCTCAGATGCTACGATTTGCCGTTTCCTCTAGCCAGAAAATGATTCCTCCAGATTCTTCACCTCTTCCACGTGTCTGCTCAAATTTCACTTTTTCAGAGACGCCTTCCTTGGCCATCCTATGTCTATAGTTGATAATACTGTGTTGTAGAACTGAAATTTGTTAAGGAAGTGGACCTTAAGCATTCTCATTTAAAAAAAAGGCAACTATATGAGGTCATGGATATGTTAATTAACTTCATTGTGGGAATCCTTTCACACTGTGTATGTATATCAAATTATACAAATCATCATATTGTATACTTTAAGTATATTACAATTTCATTTGACAATTATACCTCAGTAAAGCTGTATTTCTTTTTAATTGCAACCTTTACTCTCTGACATGCACTATGCCCCTTTCCCATTTCATTTTTTTCCAGATGCTTATTATTGCCACCTGACACACCATGTATTTTATTATTTACTGATTGTCTCCCCGCATTAAAATATGAGCTCCTTGCATGAAGACTTCTGTTTTATTTGCATCTGCCCCACCCCCGGCACCTAGAAGAGTTTATGGCATGTAGTAGATGCCAATAATATTTATTGAATGAATGAGGTCATTTCTCTGTCTTTAAACACTTCTGAGCATGCAACATGAACTGGCCTAACCCTACTAAAGCAAGTGACAAAATCTGCACACCTTTAATATATCCACCTGCTATATCTAATCTCATCACATTTAAACATAACAACCAAAACCGTAAACTAACTTAAATGAAATGATCTTGACAATTTCACCAGTGAGTTTTGTAACTGCTAAATCCAACTGCCAGTCTAAGTCCTTCCCATAGAATTGATTACTTGTTAAAATATTTTCTTCCTTGGCCTCTAGTATATCAAATCCACTGGTTTCCTCCTATTTCACTGCCACTCCCTTGGTAATTTTTTTAAGAAATTCTTATTTCTTTTACATCTTTAAATGTTGGAGTGTTCCAAAGCTCATCACTAAGTGAGGTCACCGAGTCCTATGACTTTATATAGCATTCCTTCACTGATGATTCTCAAATTTTTATTTCCAGCTACTACCATTTCATTCAAACCTGTGTCTCTATATCCAACTATCTAGATAACATTTTCGTTTGGATGCCTAATAAATACCTTAAACTTAACATGTTCAAAATTTAAATTTAGGGTTTTCTCACTCAAACCTGCTCCTCTTCCAATAGCAACTCCATTTCACCAGATGCCCTGGCCACAAACCTAGAATTTATCTTTTACTTCCCTTTACTTCTCATACCCCATGCCCAATCAATTACCAAATTCTGTCAACTCTTCTCTCAAAATGCATCCAGAGATAGCTCCTTATCCTGTTTCCAACTTAATGCCTCCTTGGACTGCATGGCAACTAAACTGATCCCTTTGAAAACATACATCAGATTATGCCCTGTGCCTATTTAAAACTCTATGCCATCCCATTAATATTTAAAATACAAAGTCTTCAAAATGGCTGACCAGCATTACATATTCTGGTGCCAAGTGTGTTCCAGACTTCATCTCTTA
This sequence comes from Manis javanica, assembly GCF_040802235.1. Taxonomy (NCBI): domain Eukaryota; kingdom Metazoa; phylum Chordata; class Mammalia; order Pholidota; family Manidae; genus Manis; species Manis javanica. Next base: position 133,039,732 of record NC_133174.1, read on the forward strand.
TTAGCAACTGCTTTGTTCACTGTGCTGCAAATACATTTGACTTTTTTACTCCTTAAACATATCAAGTTCATTTCTAGCTCTTTGCATTTGCATGATGTTCTCTGCTTGCACTGCCCTTCCCTCAGATATCCACGTCCTTCTCTTTCTCTTTACTCAGATCTCTGTTTTGATGTCACCCTCTCAGGCCTTCCTTGACCCTTTATCTAATGTAACTCCCCATCGCCTTAATTTCTATTTCTTTACTTGTATTAATCTTCCTATCTCTTAGAAGCTGTCTAACATTTGTAAATATCGGCATAATTTATTTATTATTTGTATTCCTCTCTAGAGTTTAAGTTCCATTAAGGCTGGTGTTTTGCCTGTTTAGTTCAATTGTCTGTCTCCAAGGCCTAGAAATGTTCTTGGCACATAAATATTTGATGGATGATTGAATTAATAAAGGAGTGAATATATCTATATCACTTTTGTTGCCTCCTTTTACTTATCTGCATCTTTGCTTTTTAGTTAATGAGAATCTATTTGTTTTTGTTTTGCAGTGAGACAAATGTTATTAAAATGATTTTCCATCAAAAACTGCACAGCCCATGCTAAGTGGATAAAGTAGTTGAGCTCAAAAGTCAATGTATTGGTGTACCTCTGAAGCTGTCACTGTGAAAAGAGAAGCATGATGATTGACCAACAGAGATAATGAGTTGAAACATGAATAAGAGTAAGTCTAAATATCATGCAGATGTCAAAAATAACTAAAATGGACAGGGGGCATAAATGAATTATATGAGTCTGGATAAGTGCCAAATTGCTTATGAAAAATATTTTGTGATATAAGGCATTCTTTAACAAGTTCACTAAAAATATTTAATATCACATCGTACCATGCAGGTTGGAAAAATATGCAATTTGAATCTATAAGAAAATGATCAGATATAGTTTTAATAAGGGAATATTTGTTTTGTTTTCAACTGTTGTATTATTTTTCCCTTTGTCATTTAGAAGATTTTCAAGTATTTGCACCATGATAAGATCATGAATCATGCTTTGCCAGTCCAATTTAAATTCAACTATTATTATTATAATTAATTACTTTCTATGGTACAAAGCATTCTATTCTGTTGGGTGCTGTGGAGGAAAGCAAGATGAATATAAAACTGTCTAGGCTGTCCAAATATTCACACTTGTAAAGGAAGCAGCCACATGCACAATTAAGCATCAAATAAGACCAAAAATTCTACCTGTTTTTATCATAGACAAGAACTCTGAGATTATAGGGGAAGAGATGAGTTTCAGGTTGGTGGTTGAGGAGGGGTATCTTGTAACATTCGTAGGAGGAGGATTTGACTTGGGTCTGAAGGATAAGTAGGATTTTCATTGACAAGTTAAAGACAAAAGGTAGGAGAGTGTTCCTGACAAAATGAACAGATTGAGCAAAGGCCAAGAACTGGGAGAGTTAAGAAATGAAAAAGAGTGGAATGAACAAAAAAGATGTTTCATTGGGAAAGTAGAACGAGAGATAAACCTGAGAAAATAGATTGGGGCAATAGTGTACTGGTAGATTAATACCATGCTCTCCAGAAAGCCCTGATATGTAGAATCTGACAATTTATGTGCTAGAAATATTCTCAACAATGGCCAACTTCAAGCTTTCAACACATACTAGGGAGCCCAGAATTGGGAAGATATGCTCAAAACAGACTCCTGCAAGCTGGTATGAGCCAGCTCCAGCATGCTCCTTCATTTGGGTCATATCAGAATTATGAACTAAGAAAATCTCTTACAGGGGATAAGTAACTGAAGGATTTTGAACCAAGGACTGACAATCAAATTTATATTTTGGGACAAGGATTGACAGCAGTTTTTTTCAAGATCAGGAAAGAGAAAACCTAGACTGGGAAACCAAAACCACAGGGTATTTTAAAAGTCCTATTGAGAGACAATGAAAACCTGGTTCAAAGTAGATGCAAAGAAAAAAAATGTGCATTTCAGGAAGTATAGTTAACTGATTGACTATGAGGATGACAAGGAGAGAGGAACTGAAAATTATTCTCAGGTTTCTAGCTTACATTCCTAAGTGGATGGTAGTGCCATTAATCATTACAAGGGACAGAGTGGAAATAAATATTGCTTAGGAATGGCTAAAATGGGGGGTATGGATGAGAAGATAATTTCCATCTGCTGAATTTGGAACCTATTAAATGCCATTAAAATGTCACTATGTTCATATTAAAAACCCTATAAATTATGAGCCTTGGGCCAAAATGTTATTAATCACCATATTTAATAACTGCATATATTCAATATAGATGCACTATAATTTGCTTATCCATTTTCCTCTGGTTGGACATCTCAATTAGATCCATTTTTTCTGTTACAAATGATTCACTGGTATATATAGTTGGACTTAGAGCTTTTTCTCTTTTATTCAGGATTATTAGATTACATTTCTAGTAATAAGAATTACTGGGTCAGAAGGCATGCATATTTTATGGCTTAATTAATATTGCCAATTTACTTTTCCCAAAGAGTTATACCAAGAGCCATACCACCACCACTAAAAGTATACCAGTTTCACTGGATTCTCTTTTTCTCCCAGATTTAATGAGATATGGTTGACATAGAACACTTGGTGTCTCCTACCTATAGTAAGTGTAAGGTATACAGTAGGGTGATTTGATACATGTATAAATTGTTAAATAATTACCATGATAGGTTTAGTTAACACCTCCATCACCTCACATAATTACCTTCGGATACATGTGTGGTGAGAACATTTTAGATATGCTCTCGTATCAACTTTCAAGTACATAATGCAAAATTGTTAACTGTAGTCACCATGCTATACTCTGCATCCCAGAACATGTTCATCTTATCACTGGAAGTTTGTACCTTTTGAACATCTCCCTATTTCCCCCCTTCCCCAGACCCTGACAACTACCACTCCGCTCTGTTCTATGAGTTCAGCTTTTTTAGATCGACTCCATGTATAAATGAGATCATGCATTATTTGTCTTTCTCTGTCTGACTTCATTCACTTAGCAGAATGTTCAAAGTTCATCCATGTTGTCCCAAGAGACAGGATTTCATAGATCTTTTACTATTTTGTTTCAGGTCTCTGTTTCTTTTATTTCTGCCCTGACCTTTGTTAACCGTGGGTTTAGTTTATCCTTTTTCTAGTTTCTTTAGGTATAAAGTGAGGTTGTTTATTTAAGGTCCTTCTTTCTTCTCAATGGAGGTGTTCATTGCTATAAACTTCCTTCTTAGATCTTCTTTGGCAGCATTCCATAGGTGTTGATACGTTGTTTTTTCATTTTCAGTTGCTTCAAAATTTTTTTAAAATTTCCCTTTTGATTTCATCTTTGACCTATTGTTTGTTCAGGACTGTGATGTGTAATTCCCACATATTTGCTAGGATGAATTTCCAAGTCTTAAAAAGTTTCATGCATTCACTCACATTTAAACTATCACTCTCTCACTATTACTAACTTATCTTCAGGTAGGTTTTCTTTATCACAATACTAGTTTAAGCTATCTTTTTCATTTGTTTATTTATTTTCAGTTTACACTTCTATAGTGTAAGCTTCCATGAAGCAGGAGCCTTGTGTTTTCTTTTTCGACTATTACCCCCAGTACTGGTAACAATGCCGGGCCACATAGGAAGCACTCAATAAATATTTGTTGAAGAAAGGTGAAGCAGCAGTCCAAGTTAGTCCTCTCAGGGCATAAATTCATCAGCTATTTCCCATGAGAATTCCACTGTGGCCTGAAATAGTGAATGCTCTTTCTCAAAAATCCTCATTACTCTTAGTGAGACTTTAGACACTAAGAAATGAATTCAGTGTGTCCATATCTTGGTCAATCTTGTTTCTTTTATTCTTAGTGAATCTATATTGATGTTACCTTTAAAAATGTAGGTTGCAGGGACAGAGATGTGACTTTTCCAATTAATCTCTGTGTTCTCTTCCTAAATACCTAGGGCAGTATTACAGACACATTGGAGAATCAGAAAGTATTAACTTATAACAACAGTGCTGATAATCTGACTGTTAAAAAGAAAGAATGCCATCCTAGAAAGCTCTATGGAATTTTTATTTTATAGAATATAACATTGTGATAATAGTTATATATAAAGTTAAAAATTTCAGCATCAGAACTTCATTGACTTACATTTAAAAGAAGAAAAGAAAACAGAGTATTGCTCTTCTACATGAATACAGTGTCCTGGAATGGATTAATAAGAACCAGAAACAAACATAAAGAATGTATCACAGCACCTTTCAGCCGAAAGAACCAAAATAATTTTGAAGCATCCAGCTAATTAAGGAATATCCAAATAAGCCTAAATGACATACAATCATTTATTCATATACATATGAATACACATGCACACATATATACATACATATGAAGTTAATTAATATCCACTTATTTGCACAATTTAAAAATCTGCATCAAACATCTGCTATTTATTTAAGCATTATGCTTATATGTTGCTCAACATAGTTAATAGATTGAAAACATTTCTATATCTTCTTAAAAACTGCTGTTAAATTAGTGACTTGATGTCCTTTATAAAAATACTCATAAAATATAATTTTCTCTATGAAGGTCAAGGAATACTTGGTGTCTCCTACCTATAGTTCAGTGGTTATACTAATGATTCCCACTTACACAGGATCTCCCAATTCACGAGGCACTTTTTCCACATTTGGCCATCTGTCCCTTGCAACATCTCTTTGAAATCTACAGAAATTGGGCCTTTATTGTGATCCATTCTCCTACTAAAAATATTAAGTTCAGATTGTCAGGTGACTAGCTCCAGGTCATTATAAGCTGAGGAGCAGATTCAGACTTGCAGAATGGAGGTTCCTTATTCATGAAGAACTTCTCTGCTTTTCAATAACTGGGTGGTGAGAGCTATATTGCTTTCTTTCTATTTTTAACTCTCAAAAGGTTGCAGAACTGAATGCAATATTGCAATTTTCTCAATTTTTGTACACTTATCTCCCCTTTTCCTAATTTCCTTTATCATCCTTTCCATGTTTTATGTACAAGTTAATTTTAGAAGTGGATAAGATATATTAAAAAATGGTAGCCTTTTCTAATCTATTCCAGCCCTCTCCACTCCCACCTATGGTAACTGACCAATTCCACAGACAGATGTGAGTGCTGACTGGCGGGGTGTGCTAGGAGGCCTGCTCTTCTCCATGTGAAGACATGCCTGGGCAGGCCAAGGGAGTCCTCATCCTGTCTGTTCCTTAAGGGGAGGAGGGACCTGTTCCTTTATTTTTCTTTTGATTTATTTTTGTAATTGAAATACAGTTAATATACAGAATTACATTGGTTTCAGATATACAACAAGGTGATTTGATGATTATATACATTACTAAATGCTCACCATAAGTGTAGTCACCATCTGTCAACATACAAAATAATTACACTAGTATTGGCCATATTTCCTATGCTGTACTTTCATTACCATGACAAATTAATTTTATCAGGATGTTTCATTTTTAAGAAATAACTTCTAATAAGTGGAAGAAAGGTTTGGACAAAAAAAGGACAGCAAATATAATGCCCTGCATAAAAATTTGACAATTATATATAACTCCCTAAATCATCTCTAGGCATATTAGAAACCGGATGTCTAAAGTTGGAAATGAAAAGTTACTGAATGAGGTCTTAGAAAATGAAGAACTGCCCCAGTTAGTTTGTGACTTGTGAAATGTGTAGCACTTGCCCCTCTCTATCAAGGGCAGAACGTTGTGTGACTTTCAGGGAGGCAGAATCTGAAGAAGAGCCAAGTACCACGCCTCACCAGTCTGTGCTGTTGTTCCTTAGGTATCCATATGTTGGCCTAAAGTATGTGGTGATTTTCCAAATGTAGTTGCTGAAGGAATCTGAGGGAATCAGACCCTCCAAGGTAGACTGGGAGTGGGAACTCATCTTCCTTCTGCGTTCAGTTCTTCTACCAGCGTGTCTCACAGGTTCAACTCAATTGGAAGCCAGCTTTTAAGGGAGTCGTAATGGTATGGTTCTCAGAGGTTAGCACCCCTGAAGCAAAGCAGAAAAAAGCACAGAATGGATCTAAAGATCCACAATGTAGCAAATAGAATAACATCACAGTATTCAACTGTTAATATTGATTTTTAGAGATTTTTATTTATTAAGGCTTTTAATACTTCATCATCTTTATCACACCCATTTTTTTAATTTTGTGATGACTGCTCTTGGTCTTTGAAAAGGCCTAGGATTAGTCTGTTAATTAGTAGTTTCTGTATTTTTAATCTGAGTTGCTTTGGATGATAAGGTCCTGCAAACATCCTGTACCTCCCAATCATTTCTCTATCAAATTACTTTGTATAGAGGCTTTGCTAACACTGCTTCTGAATATGTAACAACCAACTGCTCCGTCTGATCAGAAAGCCATATGCAGATTGATTGTCTTATAAGGCAGGAACATGGAGAACACAGATTTCCTTTCTGTCATGCTTTCTTTCATTGTTGAATACACTGAGCCTCCTGAAGTTCCCTCTCAGTGGAGTTTCCCTATTTAAAGCACAGGCAGCTTCCTGACTTGGCAAGGCTGTGCTACCCCCAGTAATAGTTTTCCCAGTGAGTTGTAGGGTTATGATTACACCTTTGTCTCTGTTCTCATAGTTGTTCTGGCTGTTTTCTGCCCTATGCTACAGGACAGTGAGTCTTTCTTCTTTCACTAAAGATGCCACGCAAAATGTCTGAGTGGTTGCACCACTCAGCAGCTCACTTTAATTTTTTAACTTTATAAGACCATGAGATTTACCCTCTTAGCAATTTGTAAGTGTACATTATTGTTGACTATATGTACAATATTGTACAGCAGATCTCTAGAGCTTATTCATCTTGTTTAACTGAAATGGGGAGTTACTAGTCAACGGGCATAAAGTTCCAGTTCAGTAGCTCCCTTGACAACAATGTTGGTGGTAAGGCAATACAAACTTCAGCATGTCTGGATCTAGGTCATGTTGTCTCAAGTGGCATAAAACTTAGAAAGCAGTCCTGAGGACACAGAGAAAGGCATTCACCCCAAAGATGAGAGAGCTAAGATTAGATAAGGGCTTCTAAAGCTCATGCACCCAGGCTGGGGTAGGAACACAGCTCCAGGCTCCAAATGAACTGGAGTACCACAGAATACGAAAGCAGAGCCTAGTTATTTTGACAGAGAACACAAGACAGACTGTGTTTTGGTGTGCAAAATAGTGCCTAGGTGCTCAGGTTTAGTGCCTTTAGCACAGGTTTAGGGTGACAAATCTTATTCTGAGCCATGAACCCAGCGGGACTAGCTTAACTGAGGTATTCCTTGCCTTCTGGAACTGTAATACAATCAATCTGTGCTGTTTTAAGCCACTAAGTTTGTGATATTTTGTCACAGCATCAACACCATGTAATCTTCTAAACCTTTGTTTTTTCAGTGTTTAAATACCCACTCCCCGTCCTCACCCTATCCACAGCTGGCCAACTATCCTGACTCAAACAAACAAAATTCTACATAATATCCTTCTTCCACCCCCAGTTAGCTTCTGTTCCCTTACTCTAATTTTTATTTTTCAAACACTTATCACCATCTGCCATATTATACATTTAGTTGTTTATGATTGTCTGTGTGTGTGTTTCCAACCACTAGCATATGCCTTCCACAAGACCTGGGGCCCGGTATTCACTGCTGTAGCCCCAGCACTTGGAAGGCAGTAGACAATCAAGACACATTTGTTGGATGAGCTAATGTATTACTCTAGGTCTCATTAGTTAAATCGAAGGGGGTTCCGCAATATTTCCAGGTTACTTTCTGAACATATTACAAAGTATATTCTCATGGGTCAGGAATCAAAGTAAAATATAAACAGTAATATAAATGAGACATTATTCTATGTCTAGATGTGGAGACAAGTCACCTGTACGCAAAATTTTTTGAGGCTGGGAGACCTTGAGCTCTACCACTCTTACAGAAATCAAAAGCTTCTAGGTACCTGATGCTTTAAGGAAAAGGTATGCAGTGTGTGATGTGAAGAAGTAGCCCCTCCAGACATCCTAATGTCCTTTGAAAAACAAAATTAATGCAATAAAGAGGTTAACCAATTTGCATAGAGATAAAGTAGACACTTAAAAGGAAAGTGCTATAGCTCTTATCTCTTACTTTTTGAGGTCAGTATTATATGAACTTTCTGGTTGATTGAACTAATATTTATGAAGATTCATTGGAAAGAAAGGATGCCAAGATTTCCAAATTAGATCTCACCATGAGTTTACACATTGTCTAGGCTGATGACAAGGACTGAGATGAGAACTATGGGACAAAACGGGGCACAGGAAAAATTTCCCAGCCAATGTTTCTGGAGTAATAGCTGAACATGTTAAGTATGAGTCAAAAGAACTAAGACTTTAGACTAAACATGTTAGAGAAATCCAAGTCCTTGTGGCTAAGTTGAAAACCTTGGTAGACTTAAAATGCCTTTTCTGGGTTCTCTCTCTCCTTGATATTTGGAAGGAAATGATTCCTATGGACTCAGTAAGCACTCTTGTGTTACTGGGAATAAAGGAGATGGGCTGGTCTCAAAGAAGAAACTGCAACTTCTGTGAACATTAGTTAGTAGAGACTTATAATATTTTTGATTGATTTGTACCCAAAGTTGATGAAAATAGATCATATTGATTATGCATGACTTATTTTTGTTGCTTATATTTTAATGATGTGATTCTGTGCCTTCTCTACTACCTTGTATTTTAAGAGGAAGCTTTGTATTTTGTCTCAGTGCCAGTCCTTGAACAGTACCTGGCATATAACACATAGTTTCTATCCACTGTATGTTTCATCAATGAGCACATTAATTAATTCAGCAAAACATTCAGAGGAAGGGGATGAATTTTAATGGCTTTGCCAAGTCATTTTTTTTCTCATTCAGGATGACCTTTGAATTTGAAAAGCAAAAAAGAAAATTAACAGGAAAAAGGAAGGGAATTATTTCATTGAACCAATATGTACTGAGCTGTGCTAATTGATTTTGGAGATACTAAAGTAAACAAAATATGCCCTCTGACTCTAGCAATATAAGAAAACCTAATTATACCAGAATATTATGTTTTAATGGTTAAAATATTCTATTTTAAATATCTTGGTCAAATAATAGTTACTTTGAGTTATATCTGTAGTTTTTTTCTTCAAACGATTTAAAAGGCATACAACCTTTTAAATGAATAGCAAATATATTTCTGTACTTATATCTCTTTTTACTACATACTCATTAGTGGATAGAGTCCATTTTGGTGACTATATTTACCATCTGATATAAAATGACTTTACCTTTAAAAGAGATGGACTTGGTGTTAAAGTATATCTTGTGTTAATCATACTTTCACCCTGTACTTTGTGGACTCATACATACTTTCGGAGTTAAAATATCCCTGGCTAACAGTACATTTTCCCCCACTTAGTATTTTTTCTATTTAATTTACTTCCATATTTTAATGTATATCAAAAAGGATACTTAAACATTTAAGAAACACTACATTTTCCCCAAAGAAATAAAAGCCTCCATGATTCAAGCATAATTCACAGTTTCTTCTCAGCACACATATAACATAGTTGGAGCCAACTTTGGTTCTCAAAAAATAATGGCCTAAAAAAAATCAACCTCTACATGTGCATAATCTTACCTTCAAAATATGAGCAAATAGTGTGAGATACAGGAGAATATTCAGGTCACAGATACTTTATCATACCAACGAGTTAAGACTATTCATTTTATCAAAAATATTTGAAAAGTTATTGAAAAGTTGTCTGTAGTATGACATAAGAAATTCAGTGATGCTTGTAGATTTCTCCAGAATAAGGCAGTTCCAACTGAATGGTCTGCAGAACTGGGAAATATATAGAATATTGGATATTGTTTGGTGAAGTTAAAAACAGTTATTTAATAGTTCCCCTATAGTGTCTAGTAATGTGAGTCTTACCAGACCACAGAATCAATTTAATAGTTGTTAGACAGACAGGTTTTTAAGCAGAGCAGAAATCTCTGGTATAAGATAAGGGAAATACATCACTTTAGTTGGTAGAAACATAATGTATTAGATTAGTGGAATCAGAAATATTCACATATAGGTAAGATACTAGAGAACAGTTGATAGGAACAGGAAAACAGTATTTGCCCTCTGACAACCACAGGAGTGAGGTGAGTCAAGAACACAGTTGAGTCTGACTGGATTAAGCAGAAGTTATAACTGAGACTGAACTAGTTATTCTGGCTATTTCCTGCCTCCTTTATACTTATAATGAAAAAAAGTTTATTCAAATGAAGTATATAGTAATCAGAAAGCTTAACAGTAATCAGGGTAAAATATGATCCAGTTAGCTCCACCTTCAGGAAGAGACTGGGAAAGAATTTGGTAGGAGTCTTAGTCAATAAAGCACATGAAAGGAATTGCACTGACCTGCCAACCAGAGTGGATTTTAGATGCCACATGCTGTTGTATCATTCAATCGACTTTATCTTAGTCAACGTTAGTAACTGACTAAGTATTTTAGGGTCTAGGTCACCATATCCTGTCCACCCTCGGCCGCTGCTGCATGGAGGAAGCCCTAGCCCTGAAAACGGAGAACTCCTTGCCTTGGTGTGGCGCCTTTTGGGAATCATTGTGAGTTGCCAGCAATTGTGGCAACTTGCTTCTTTGATTGGTCTCCACGGTGTGTGATGAGCAATGGAGGAGTAATCCCATCCTAAGGGGATGGCATAGGAACAGAGAGTTGGGAAGGTTTTAAAAAGTCTTCATGCCAAAAATTTCAGTATATGTATTTGGGCAATTTTTGCTGCTGAAATTGACAGTATTGTTTATGGCGCTTTCTTTACAATTTTATTTTTAAGATACATAAATCTCAGAATAGCTCAGTTAAGGAAGCCTTTGCTAGGGGAGACTGCTTTTTGTAGTTTTACAGCACTGACAGGCACAAAAAGAAGTTAAGTGACAAGGTCAGGCAGTGAGTCAGAGAGCAGCAAGGGCCCTGGGTACCATCAGATCTTGTCAGGGAAACCATTTCACTTGTAAATCACAGTGTTTTGTACTGGAAAAGATGTGTCAATATTTGCTTAAGGATATATTTTGGAATTATCATTTTCTTAGATAATGCAGTCACTTGGATGTTCTGTAATATGTTACTAGTATCTCTTAACCTTCAAGCTGCTTGAAAGGCAGTAATGCATCATTCTCACAGAAAAGTCACTTACGCATTTTTTTGTGTGTGTAAGCAGCTGGTTGGCTGTTTTGGAATTCAGCCTGTGCCACACACTCAAATATATGCAAATCACTATTTTTAGAGCTATTTAGAATAATTATCCAGTATATGCATTGTTAAATAATGGAATATACTTCTCTAAGCAAAACATGTTTCAGACTGGATTTATTAATTTAATATTAATTTATTGAGTTTCATCGCAGATAAGTTAGGCAAGGATGAATTGAAAACCAATGAGACATGGCCCCTGGCCTAAAGGAGTTTACAATCTAATAAGACGGACATACAAGGAAGTAAACATAAGAGTTTCAGGTACTACTGGAACACGGGTTGGTGTTCCTATTTTTGCTGTTCACATGCTGAGGCTAAGCATTCCAGAGAAGACTCCACAGGGACTAATGCATTAGGTAATGGTCAGGCTGATGTGTTGCAGACATCACTAGAAATTGTATGTGATGCTCAATATAAACACGCTGCAGAAGAAAGTGTTTCATGGTGTTCAGCACATTCCTTCAATGTTCTGAGATTTCCAAAAACCAAAAATATGAAAAAACATGTTTGAGTGTCTTCCAAAGTTCCCTCCAGCAGTGTTATTTTAATCTGTAAGATATGTAGTTACGAAGTGAAAATTCTTAGTGATCTAAGACATCTAGGTGCTTAGGCTTACTAGTTGAGATTGGCCAACAGTAAATGAAATTGATTGTAAGCAAAAAACTCTATTTGATGATTAATATGTTCCTTTGCTTAAGACCCATGATACCTTACACTTCAAAATATGGTTCATATTTTGAAATTTTACATTATAACGCAAAGTCAATAACCTCTTTTACTTGGATCCATTCAGTTTTACTGATACCCAAATAAATCTAAGTGAATAAATGTAAGTCAATTTTAAATTGGTATCCTCCAAACACCTAAGCTAAATTCAAGTTCTGAGTCTTTTTCTACAAAATAAAGAATACAGTGTGATTAAAAGAATCCTTACTAATAAAATTAGTATACTTTCTATGGAATGTATTGATTATTTTTGCATGATAGGCCTTGAGATTCTTACTGAAGTTCCTTACAGGTCAGCAGTGTCAACAGCAATGGGCCACAATGAGTTTCAATCTAATATGTTCCTTTGCTTAAGCCCCATGATACCTTACACTTGAATAGATACGATACATCTTCTAGCAATATTTATATGAATATAAGATATTAAGTAATATGTAACATTTCAAACTTCTTTTACTGAACTGTTTCCATGGGAACCAAAGGCATGTTCTAAAAATTAAAACATGTTTTCTTTTCCCCTTACTGGATAGGTATGAGGCATCTTCTTAGAGATTGTGTGGCACAAAACCTAAAATCACTAACTTCATTAATTATAGACATTAATTGCCTAACTGAATTTCTTAAAGGTCAAGGGAGGAAACATAAAATGTGTTTTAGGCAATTTGACTTTAAAGAGAACACCTTTACAAAAGGCCAAATCAAAAATTCTGAATTACCATCAATACAAAATGACTGCAGATGTTTTAATTTTAATGATAACACACATACCAAGAATTAAGGAGACTCGCCCTAATTTAATCTACATGATGGATTTTAGGCTGACTTTGTGATTGTTTACAGTTGTCGGCAAAGAGGAATAACTAGTTTAATAGATGATCCTAGCAAGATATTACTTAGACGGCATTCTGACTGGGGAAGAGAAAGAATTCCATCCTGTCCTAGGAGTGGTTACTGTGTTTCTTTTTACTTTCTTTTTTTCTTTGTCTCTCTTTCATTCATGACTAAATTTTGCTGAGATTCTCACATCATGTAAAGCTTACTAGAGTAATATAAAAGGCCTTGCTTTCAGGAAGCCTATGATCTAGTGACAGAGACTTACAAGTTAATAGGAAATTAGAATAGGGAATATTATGTGTACTTTTCAGGGCAGAGTTTGTCTCATGCATTCCTCTCTGAATCTTGCATCTCAACACTCGGCATAGTGTCTGGCACTTGTAGATACTCAACATATTTAAAATATATTGACAAACTGTTGAGGAATTAATATATGAAGTCTTTAGACAGTAAGCTAGTTCCATGTATGGCTTAGTATAAAATTAAGAAATAAAAACAGTAAATACTACACAAGTTCAAAATACATAAGCCATCAAGTGCTAGAGAATTTTTAAAAAAAGATTTTCACAGAAGTGGTGAGACACTAGCTAGATTATAAAGGATGGGTAGGATTTTATCAAAGGGGATATGTCTTAAATATTTTTTCTAATAGGAACAATACAACTGAATTCTAGTTAATATCAGAAATTAAACACACATGCTTCTTTTCTCTAATCCCTCACAAAATTCCATTAAAATGTGTTAAGAGCTTTACTAGTTGCCTTTTGCTACTGTAACAAATTACCACAAATTTAGTGGCTTAAAACAATACAAGTTCATTGTCTTACAGTTCTGGAAGAATGAATTGTAAAATCAAGGTGTCAGCAGTTACTTCTGGAGGACTCAGAGATGAATCCTTTTCCTTACCTTTTTCATCTTCTAGAGGCTGTCTGCTCTCCTTAGCTCCTGGCCCTTTCTTCATTTTATCTCAACCTAGTTCTTCCATCCTCACATCTATTACTAATGAATCTAATTCTACTGCTTCCTATTTACAGGGACCCTTGTTTACCCTGGGCCCACCTGGATAACCCAGGATAATTTCCTATCTCAAGATCCGTAATATAAAGACATCTGCAAAGTCTGTGTTACTATGTAAGGTAACATATTAACAATCACATTTTCCAGGGAACAATACAGGCACACCTCATTTTAGTGTGTTTTGCTTTATTGAGCTACACAGATATTGCATTTTTTCCAAAGTGAAGGTTTGTGGTAACTGTGTCAGTAAGACTAATTGGTGCCACTTTTCTAACAATTTTTGCTCACTTGGTGTCTCTCTGTCATATTTTGGTAATTCTCACAATATTTTAAACGTTTTCATTATATTTGTTATGATGATCTGTGATCAGTGATGATGACTCACTGAAAGCTCAGATGATGGTTAGCATATTTTAACAATAAAGTAATTTTTAACTAAGGTATGTTCATTGTTTTTTTTAAACATATTGCCACTGCACACAGATGACTATATATTATAAGCCTGATTTTTATATGCACTAAAAAACCAAATAATTCATTTGACTTGCTTTATTGCAATACTCGCTTTACTGCAGTGGTCTGAAACCAAACCTGCAATATCTCTAAGGTGTGCCTGTACGTGGACATCTCTGGGTGTATATTATTCACCCTACCACAGTCTTTCCTCTAGGCCACAAAGATTCACATATATCTCACATGCGAACTACATCCATCCTATATCGAGGTCCACAAAAGTCTCATCTTATTACAGCATCAAGTCCAAAATCTCATTACACTGTCTCCATCATATCAAAAGTCACAAATCTCATCATCTAAATCACCTAATTTGGTATGGGGAAGACTATCAGTATAATCCAACCTGGTGCAAAATTCCTCTCCATCTGTGAAACTCAAGAAACAGATCATCTGATTCCAAAATACAATTATGGGGCAGGCATAGGGTAACAGTTATACACATTTCCATTCAAAATGGGAGAAAGTGAAAGGAGAAGAGGAGTCACTGGTCCTAGGAAAATTTAGTATAACTGAGCAGATGACACTAGGTTTTAAGGCCTGAGAATCAATCCGACGGCTCCTGGCTCCTCCCGCTCAGCCTAGGGGTCCACAGTCAGGGCCCTCTGCTCTGCCTTGGGAATCATCCCTCCTTTTCATGCATCGCAGCATGTGTTTGCAGCTAAGAAGTTTTACACATGCTTCTTGGCTATAGATTGTAGGGAGTCTGACAGCCTTCTTTCATTTCATCTTCCTCTGTCCCTTTCAGTGCAGATGGCAGTATTTCTTCCAATACAGCATTCACAGAAACTCTGTGAGTCTCCCTTGTATATAAACAGGATTCACTCCCTTAGAGAGGCAGCTCTTCCAAAGGTCTTTGCTAGATAATCCCATATCTAATTTCGGCTCCTGTTGAGATGGCTGACAGGGATCCATGAATCATGTGACTGATCTCTTCAAAGAATCTCTGAGTGAATACTCTGTTCTCTTGTTTCTTTGCAGGCATGAGCAAAAGGTTGTCTAGCCACACCCTTCACTGTCTCTCCAGAGTATGATTTTCTGGCAGTGAATCTCCTAATTTTAGTGTCTTTAATAACCTTGATAGGCTGAAATTTTAATAAATCAAGTTCTGGTTTCCTTTTGAATAGTAGTTCTCTTACCCTTTTTTCTTTATATTTTATTTTAAGCAGCAAGATAAAACTAGGTTGTGCCTTCAACACTTTGGTTGGAAATGTGGGCTAAATATCCAAATTCACTGCTTGCAAGTTCTGTTTCCATGTAACCGCAGGGCACAATTCAGCAAAACTTTGTACAATGATGTGACAAGGGTCCCCTTTCTTCCAGTTCCCAGTAACATGTTCATCATCTCCTTCTGAGCCCTCAGCAGCAGCGCCCTTATAAACATCCATATTTCTACCAATAGTCTACTTATGACAATTTAGATATTCTCTAAGGCAGTATGGTTTTTCTCTACCATGTTCCTCGTTTCCTTCTGAGTTCTCACCAGCAACACCTTTAATGCGCATATTTCTAACAGTTTGTTTAAGGCAATCTAGGCTTTTATTCAAATACCCCTAGAAATTCTCCCATCCCCTGCTATTACTCAGTTCCACATCGACTTCCACATTTTTAGATATTTCTTACAGAATCCCATAGTTTGTACCAAAATCCTTATTACTTCCTATTTCCTCTGTAACAAAACACCACAAATTTAGTGGCTTAAAGCAACACAAATTCATTCTATTAACAGTTCAAGAGGTCAGAAGTCTAACGTCAAGGTGTCGCCATGGCTGTGTTAATTTCTGGGAGCTTAAGGGCAAAATCCTCTTCTTGCCTTTTTCAGCTTCTGGAAAGGCCTCACCCCTTGGCCCACGGCCCCTTCATTACGTCACTGTAACCTCTTGCTTCCATCTTCGTATCTCTTACTAATAAATCTGCTCCTCCTACTTCCCTCTATAAAACCCACTGTGATTACACTGCATTTATCTAGATAATCTAGGATAATTTCCCAGTCTCAAAATCCTTAATGTAATCACACCTGCAAAGTCCCTATTAACATGGAGGATGATATAAAAACACAGGTTCCAGGGATTTGGATGTGGAATCTTTGCAGGATTATTCTGCCTACCACAACTGTAAGGTATAAACCCATAAAGATTGGAGGCTAGAATAGCAGTGGTAACCGTGATGAGAACAGAACAATTCAACCTGAAGGGGCCCTGAGGGCCTCAATGCTTAGGGGTAAGATCGATGGTTAATGCAGAAAGTGAAAGTAGGTCATGTGGATAATACCCAAAAATGTTCCTCTCCTAACTTGTCAGGCAGGTGACCCCCAATTTCTGAGAGAAAAAATTAAATCTGAGAGTTTCTGAACTTCTGGATGCCAAGTGAAAAGGAAATCTTAGACACAGATCTAAGGGAGAATTAAGTAAAAGTTAAATTATTAAACTTGTGGCCTTATCCTCTATCTTCCTCCCAGAATACAGGCAGCCAGGCACAGACATCCTTAATCAGCTAATTGAAGAATTCTTCTCTGAAGATACTGAACAGCCAGTAAGAAAACTTCCAAGATATTAACATTTTCAACCTGGCATTCTATACCAACCCAACTATCAATCTACTGGGAAACAGAATACTTTTAAAACATGGGAGGACTCAAAGTTTGCATACTGTGTATTCTAACTGAGAAAGGTACTAGAGGATGTACTTCAGAAAAGAAAAGGATAAACTAAGCCAAAAGACATGGGACTCAAGATAAAGGAGATTCAAGCCTGGGGAATGATGAAGGGAAGTCCCAGAATAAATTTATGAAGCAGGCATAGGAATAACCAATCCAGGTCAGGAAGAGAGAACCAAACCTCTGGGAGAAAGATCTCAGTTTCAAAAAAAAAAAGGAAATTTATGGGTCATATGATATTTTGAATATTTGGAGAAATTGATAGGTGTTTTACAGATATATTTGGAGTATTTGGAGAAAAATGTAGCAACAGGTACTTAAAAGCCAATCAAATAATGAAGAACAAGGAGAAGGAGGTAGAAGAGATTATTAACTCCAAGACAAATGAAATGTTTTAAGAGAAAGTAAATGTAATCATAGTTCAAAATATGGTCCATCAAGAACAGTGTTCACATAATTATTGATGCAAATGTTGAAGATTTAACAGCAACAACAAAACACCATGATACAGTCACATGGAGAAATCAGCTTGTAAAAGGGGTAAGGACTGTAGTATAAAAAGATAAATACTATCACAATGTATTTTCAATAGTTAGCAGATAATGTCTGAAACTGATGAATCAAAAAAGAGTGATGCATGTATATTATTTACTAATATGTCAGTTAATACCAGTTGAAATAGCTACAATAATTATTGAACTGATTGCCTCTCTAGAGCAGAATTAAGGGACAGGGAAGGGTGAAAGAGGCAAAGACATTTTTACTATAAGCCTTTTTATATTTTATTTTTTAAAACTATGTGCATTATAACTGGTAAAATATAATTAATTCACACTTTAAGTAACATCAATAATTCAAACAATACAGGAAAATACAAATAATATGAAATCTACCCATGCCCCAATACTCTCTCTAATTTTAATTGGCCAGAATATTCCATTATATCTCTAAGTTATAGCATATGAGACTCACATTATTGGCTGAACAATCTACGGGTATTGTGCTAAATAGAGTCTGCCTTTATTTAGCAAACGTGTATGGAACTTACTCTTTATTAGGCTCTGTTCTGAATGCTGCTACATCTATTAACTCATTGCATTTTCATAAGAACCTTCAAGGTAGTCATATATAGTATATTATTTAATTAGTACATAAACCCATTTGGGCAAGTAATATTGTTCTCATTTTAAATATTAGGAAACAGAGGCAGCAATACCCCCAAATTATACAGTTATTAAACCACTTAGGAAATGAAGCCCATGTTTTCTTGATTATGTCTTTGCTGAGCACTAAATAATATTAACACGTCTTCAACAACTAGCAGATTCTGGCTCATAGATGGTTCTCAATGAATAATTTCTATGAATATGCATGCATATATGTATACATATTATATATATGTATATATTATAAAGATTTTCAAGATATTTTAATAAAAGCTTCCTCCCTATGTAAAGGGCTATATTTGTTAACATGAATAAACAAAATTTCACTTTTCCATAGTACATCTGGTTCAGTATTTGATATAAAATTCTCCCTTGTTTTACATGTACTTATCTGCATTTGTCATGGATGCAATTTCTACATAAAATCTGTATGCTTTAAACATATTTTTACTTAGCATCATACTATAGGTCCACTTAAAACAATGAGATAAACATCTATATACTGGTGTAGAAAGCAAAAAAGCACAATTAAATGCAGAAAACATGTATAATAAGGTCCTGTTTTTATAGTAGAAATAGTATATCTGTAATATATCCAAGAATACACATAGAAGATTTCTAGAAGGATATGCAAGATACTGGTTTCTCTAGGAAGGGAAGCTGGTAGTATCAGGAAGGCAGGAAGGAAAACTGAGATTTCACCTCTTACCCTTTATTGTTTCAATTTTCACTGTGATCATGTATTACTTGTATAATTGAATAAAGCTACTTAATTAAAAAAAACCCTTATGATGTTAATAAACTATTAGAACCATTTTCTGACTACACTATAGAGCTTTTGCATTATCAACCATATAAAGCACAGTGCTAGGCAGTCAGGCCATACTCCATATGATACTTAATAAATATTTACTGAATGAAGAAAATAGGAGTTCTGCTTGCAAGACATCAGTTAGGGAAAAACAATGAAAAGTATTCTTCTCTGTTCCCTTTTACAATTTATTTTTTAAAAATTTCTGTTCCTCACTTGCCAAAATTAGTAGTTATCCAACAATGTGGCCTATTAATGATCAGTATACAATAAGGAGAGTACATAATCACTAAAGTTTAATAACAAAATCAAAAGCCTCAATCAAAACAAAACTTATGGAAATAGTAACAACACTGATTTGATTTTTCTTTTGAGAGACCCTGTGTAAAGCTGAAAGCAAATTAAATATTTAAAACAGATGGAATAGAGAAAGCTTTGTAAAGACCATGGTTTATAAAATGTAGCTCTTATTATTTCAATAGAACTGACCCATAAATTTACTTGAAAGATTTTTTTAAGTGGCATGGTTTAAAATAAGTAATAGATAATAACTATTTCAAAGAGAAATTTAAAAAGAAGCTGATTTTTAATTAAAGTGCAAGTGATATAGAATATTCTATTAGTTTCAGAAGTACAACATAGTGATTCAACATTTACATACATTGTGAAGTTATCACCCCAATAAATCTAGATAAAATCAAAAAAGCAGTTGATTTTGAATGAAGATTATAGAAAGAATTGCATCAAAAATCTTGTTGGAATCCTTGATAACCTCAATGGCTTCTCCTTCTTAACAAGTGACTGGATGTATACATTCCCTTGCTTTCATGGAAAATGAAGAGAAAAAGAACTTAGGGATAATAATCTAAATTCTTCAACAAAAAGCAATTAAGAGGTGGAGCCAAGATGGCGGTGTGAGTAGAGCAGCGGAAATCTCCTCCCAAAACCACATTTATATATGAAAATATAACAAAGACAACTCTTCCTAAAATAGAGACCAGAGGACACAGGACAACATCCAGACCACATCCACACCTGTGAGAACCCAGCGCCTCGCAAAGGGGTAAGATACAAGCCATGGCGCAGCGGGAACCGAGTGCCCCTGCCCCCAGCTCCCATGGGGAGGAGAGGAGTCAGAGTGCGGAGGGGGAGGGAGAGTGAGCACAGGACTGCTGGACACCCAGCCCCAGCCAACCACACCAGAGTGCACACACAGGGCATGCACGGGGCCCTGGATACTAGGGAAACAGGGCAGCAAGACCAGTGAGCGGGTGCCTGAGGCTGGTGCCTGAGGACAAAGAAAATCATGCATTTTTCTTTTTTTTGTTTCTTTTTGTTGTTGTTGTTTTGGTTTGGCAAGTGCTTTCTGGAAGTCTTAAAGGGGCAGGGTGGGACACTTCGTCCAGAGGCAGGGAATCTGGGGATCTCTGGGCACTCTAACCCCCTGGGCAGCAGGCAGCACAGAGGCCCCTCATGGAGATAAATAACCTCCCGGCCGCTCTCCATCCAACGGGGCTCCACCATTTTGGAGCAGCAGCATGAGCCAGGCCATGCCCACAGCAACAGCAGAGATAAACTCCATGGCAGCCGGGCAGGAGCAGAAGCACTGTCTGAGCACAGCTGCCCAGCACAAGCCACTAGAGGTTGCTATTCTCCCAGGAGAGGAAGACCACAAACCAACAAGAAGGAAAGCTCTTCCACCTGTCACTCGTACCAACTCTGCCAACTATCTCTATCACCGTGAAAAGACAAAATTACAAGCAGACAAGATCACAGAGACAACACCTGAGAAGGAGACAGACCTAACCAGTCTTACTGAAAAAGAATTCAAAATAAAAATCATGAACATGCTGATAGAGATGCAGAGAAATATGCAAGAGCTAAGAGATGCAGTCCGGAGGGAGACTGCAGATGTCAGGAAGGAGATCACAGAACTGAAACAAACCCTGGAAGGATTTATAAGCAGAAAAGATAAGATGCAAGAGGCCATTGAAGGAACAGAAACCAGAGAACAGGAACGTATAGAAGCTGACATAGAGAGAGATAAAAGGATCTCCAGGAATGAAACAACACTAAGAGAACTGTGTGACCAATTCAAAAGGAACAATATCCATATTATAGGGGTACCAGAAGAAGAAGAAAGAGGAAAAGGGATAGAAAATCTCTTTGAAGAAATAATTGCTGAAAACTTCCCCAAACTGGGAGAGGATATAATCGAACAGACCATGGAAATACACAGAACCCAAAACAGAAAGGATCCAAGGAGGACAACAACAAGACACATAATAATTAAAATGGCAAGGATCAAGGACAAGGAAAGAGTTTTAAAGGCAGCTAGAGAGAAAAAGGTCACCTATAAAGGAAAACCCATCAGGCTAAGATCAGACTTCTCGACAGAAACCCTACAGGCCAGAACAGAATGGCATGATATATTTAATGCAATGAAACAGAAGGGCCTTGAACCAAGGATACTGTATCCAGCATGACTATCATTTAAAAATGATGGCGGGATTAAACAATTCCCAGACAAGTAAAAGCTGAGGGAATTTGCTCCCCATAAACCATCTCTACAGGGCATCTTACAGGGACTGCTCTAGATGGGAGCACCCCTAAAAAGAGCACAGAACAAAACACACAACATATGGAGAAAGGAGGAGGAGGAATAAGAAGGGAGAGAAGAAAAGAATCTCCAGACAGTGTATATAACAGCTCAATAAGCGAGCTAAGTTAGGCAGTAAGATACTAAAGAGGCTAACCTTGAACCTTGGATAACCACAAATTTAAAGCCTGCAATGGCAATAAGTACATATGTCTCAATAGTCACCCTAAATGTAAATGGACTTAATGCACCAATCAAAAGACAAAGAGTAATAGAATGGATAAAAAAGCAAGACCCATCTATATGCTGCTTACAAGAAACTCACCTCAAACCCAAAGACATGCACAGACTAAAAGTCAAGGGATGGAAAAACATATTTCAGGCAAACAACAGTGAGAAGAAATCAGGGGTTGCAGTATTAATATCAGACAAAATAGACTTCAAAACTAATAAAGTAACAAGAGATAAAGAAGGACACTACATAATGATAAAGGGCTCAGTCCCACAAGAGGATATAACCATTCTAAATACATATGCACCCAACACAGGAGCACCAGCATATGTGAAATAAATACTAACAGAACTAAAGAGGGAAATAGACTGCAATGCATTCATTTTAGGAGACTTCAACACACCACTCACCCCAAAGGATAGATCCACTGGGCAGAAAATAAGTAAGTACACAGAGGCACTGAACAACACACTAGAACAGATGGACCTAATAGACATCTATAGAACTCTATATCCAAAAGCAACAGGATATACATTCTTCTCAAGTGCACATGGAACATTCTTCAGAAGAGACCACATACTAGCCCACAAAAAGAGTCTCAGTAATTCCAAAATATTGAAATTCTACCAACCAATTTTTCAGACCACAAAGGTATAAAACTAGAAATAAATTCTACAAAGAAAACAAAAAGGCTCACAAACACATGGAGGCTTAACAACATGCTTCTAAATAATCAACAGATCAATGAACAAATCAAAATAGAGATCAAGGAATATATAGAAACAAATGACAACAACAACACTAAGCCCCAACTTCTGTGGGACGCAGCGAAAGCAGTCTTGAGAGGAAAGTATATAGCGATCCAGGCACACTTGAAGAAGGAAGGAAAATCCCAAATGAATAGTCTAACATCACAATTATCGAAACTGGAAAAAGAAGAACAAATGAGGCCTAAAGTCAGCAGAAGGAGGGACATAATAAAGATCAGAGAAGAAATGAACAAAATTGAGAAGAATAAAACAATAGCAAAAATCAACGAAACCAAGAGCTGGTTCTTTGAGAAAATAAACAAAATAGATAAGCCTCTAGCCAAACTTATTAAGAGAAAAAGAGAATCAACACAAATCAAGAGAATCAGAAATGAGAATGGAAAAATCATGACGGACTCCACAGAAATACAAAGAATTATTAAAGACTACTATGAAAACCTATATGCCAACAAGCTGGAAAACCTAAGAGACAACTTCCTAGAGAAATATAACCTCCCAAGACTGACCAAGGAAGAAACACAAAAGTTAAACAAACCAATTACGAGCAAAGAAATTGAAACGGTAATCAAAAAACTACCCAAGAACAAAACCCCGGGGCTGGACGGATTTACCTCGGAATTTTATCAGACACACAGAGAAGACATAATACCCATTCTCCTTAAAGTTTTCTGAAACATAGAAGAGGAGGGAATACTCCCAAACTCCTTCTATGAAGCCAACATCACCCTAATACCAAAACCAGGCAAAGACCCCAACAAAAAAGAAAATTACAGACCAATATCCCTGATGAATGTAGATGCAAAAATACTCAATAAAATATTAGCAAACAGAATTCAGCAGTATGTCAAAAGGATCATACACCATGACCAAGTGGGATTCATCCCAGGGATGCTATGATGGTACAACATTCGAAAATCCATCAACAACATCCACTACATCAAAAAAAGAAGGACAAAAACCAAATGATCATCTCCATAGATGCTGAAAAACATTTGACAAAATTCAACACCCACTCATGATAAAAACTCTCAGAAAAATGGGAATAGAGGGCCAGTACCTCAACATAATAAAGGCCATATATGACAAACCCACAGCCAACATCATACTGAACAGCGAGAAGCTGAAAGCTTTTCCTCTGAGATCGGGAACTAGACAGGGATGCCCACTCTCCCCACTGTTATTTAACAAAGTACTGGAGGTCCTAGCCACGGCAATCAGACAAAACAAAGAAATACAAGGAATCCAGATTGGTAAAGAAGAAGTTAAACTGGCACTATTTGCAGATGACATGATATTGTACATATAAAACCCTAAAGACTCCACTCCAAAACTACTAGAACTGATATCGGAATACAGCAAATTTGCAGGATATAAAATTAACACACAGAAATCTGTGGCTTTCCTATACACTAACAATGAACCAATAGAAAGAGAAATCAGGAAAACAACTCATTTCACAATTGCATCAAAAAGAATAAAATACCTAGGAATAAACCTAACCAAAGAAGTGAAAGACCTATACCCTGAAAACTACAAGTCACTCTTAAGAGAAATTAAAGGGGACACTAACAAATGGAAACTCATCCCATGCTCATGGCTAGGAAGAATTAATATCATCAAAATGGCCATCCTGCCCAAAGCAATATACAGATTTGATGCAATCCCTATCAAATTACCAGCAACATTCTTCAGTGAACTAGAAAAAATAATTAAAAATTTATATGGAAACACCAAAGACCCCGAATAGCAAAAGCAATCCTGAGAAAGAAGAATAAAGTAGGGAGGATCTCACACCCCAACTTCAAGCTCTACTACAAAGCCATAGTAATCAAGACAATTTTGTACTGGCACAAGAACAGAGCCACAGACCAATGGAACAGATTAGAGACTCCAGACATTAACCCAAACATATATGGTCAATAAATATTCAATAAAGGAGCCATAGACATGCAATGGTGGAATGACAGTCTCTTCAACAGATGGTGCTGGCAAAACTGGACAGCTACATGTAGGAGAATGAAACTGGACCATTGTCTAACCCCATACACAAAAGTAAATTCAAAATGGATCAAAGACATGAATGTAACTCATGAAACCAATTAACTCCTAGAAAAAAAACATAGGCAAAAACATTTTAGACATAAACATGAATGACCTCTTCTTGAACATATCTCCCCGGGCAAGGAAAACAACAGCAAAAATGAGCAAGTGGGACTACATTAAGCTGTAAAGCTTCTGTACAGCAAAAGACACCATCAATAGAACAAAAAGGAACCCTACAGTATGGGAGAATATATTTGTAAATGACAGATCCGATAAAGGCTTGACGTCCAAAATATATAAAGAGCTCACACGCCTCAACAAACAAAAAACAAATAACACAATTAAAAAATGGGCAGAGGAACTGAACAGACAGTTCTCCAAAAAAGAAATATAGATGGCCAACAGACACATGAAAAGATGCTCCACATCGCTAATTATCAGAGAAATGCAAATTAAAACTACAATGAGATATCACATCACACCAGTAAGGATGGCCAACATCCAAAAGACAAACAATAACAAATGATGGCGAGGCTGTGGAGAAAGGGGAACCCTCCTACACTGCTGGTGGGAATGTAAATTAGTTCAACCATTGTGGAAAGCAGTATGGAGGTTCATCAAAATTCTCAAAACAGACTTACCATTTGACCCAGGAATTCCACTCCTAGGAATTTACCCTAAGAACGCAGCAGTCAAGTTTGAGAAAGACAGATGCACCCTTATGTTTATTGCAGCACTATTTACAATAGCCAAGAATTGGAAGCAACCTAAATGTCCATCGGTAGATGAATGGATAAAGAAGATGTAGTACATGTACACAATGGAATACTACTCAGCCATAAGAAGAGGGAAAATCCTACCATTTGCAGCAACATGGATGGAGCTGGAGGGTATTATGCTCAGTGAAATAAGCCAAGCTGAGAAAGAGAAATACCAAATGATTTCACTCATCTGTGGAGTATAAGAACAAAGGAAAAACTGAAGGAACAAAACAGCAGCAGAATCACAGAACCCAAGAATGGACTAACAGGTACCAAAGGGAAAGGGATTGGGGAGGATGGGTGGGTAGGGAGGGATGGGGGGGAAGAAAAAGGGGGTATTAAGATTAGCACGCATTGGGGGGGAGGGAAAAAGGGGAAGGCTGTACAACACAGAGAAGACAAGTAGTGATTCTACAACATTTTGCTATGCTGATGGATAGTGACTGTAAAGTGGTTTATAGGGGGGACCTGGTATAGGGGAGAGCCTAGTAATCATAATATTCTTCATGTAAGTGTAGATTATTGATAACAAAAAAAGAAAGAAAGAAAGAAAAGGGGGATTACTCCCTGATAGGGTAAAACTAACTGTAAATCAATGATTAATGCATGCTTTAAATATCCTTAATTTTGATCACTTAAAGGGTGTCAGATGATCGACTCTGGAGGTACATTTTTCTGATAATATTCCTTTCTCTTAAAAAAATGTGGTTCCTGTGTGGTGACCTCCAATGAGTTCTACGCAATGGTATAAAGGGCATATCAAAGTGTGGGCAAAGGCTCTGTTTGTGTTTATACAGAGGATCAAAGCCTAATTTGGCTACCCAGAAAATGAACTAAGATACAATATGAAGAAGAACTTCCAACATCAGCACTCTCTGGAAGAGTCCTACCAGAAGATGATCATCAAAAAACCTCCACAAAGATCCAGGCGATGCTGCAGTTGTAGCTGCATTCATCCCACCAGTTCCTGGACTTGCCATTGGAATGAAGAAGGAGATATCTAAGCTGGCCTGTGCATACAGTAAAACAACAAATTTGACTGGATCTATACTGTTGGAACTCAACCAAGAATTAGGAGAAGTGCAAGTTGTAGCGCTCCAAGATTTTACAACTACAGACTATCTACTGTTAAAAGAACATATGGGATGTGAACAGTCCCCAGGAATGGGTTGTTTTAATTTGTCTGATTTCTCTCAGACTGTTCAAGTTCAGTTGGACAATATCCAACATATCATAGATAGATTTTCACAAATGCCTAGGGTGCCTAACTGGTTTTCTTGGCTTCACTGGAGATGGCTTTGGTTATGTAACTGTATTCCTATTATGTTAATGTGTGTATGCAATTTAATTAGTTGTTTAAAACCTATACATGCTTAAGTTACTCTACAAGAAGTTATGTCAAAGAAATAATCAATCTTCCCATGTTATCTTCCATCTGGTACTCCTATAGCTTTTCTTCTTCCTTCCTAATTACAAGCCTTAAACAGAATTCGTGCCTCATATCGAATTTACTGTGTATCATAATTTTTCCAAGTGGTAAAGATACTTCAAGACAAATACTGGGCATAAAAGCCACAGGGCATAAATGTGCAAAGAAGTAAAAAGCTAACCTTTTCAAACAATATGGCTCCTCTCTCACTTACCAACTTTACATTTCCCTGTATGGCCCCGGAAGATGACTGGTTAGCCAGAGACGGGTAAGATTCCTCAAGGGAGGAACAACCTAAGACAGGCACAGTTGCAGCAGGGCCATCAGGTGAGAAATTGGGGATCAACAGAGGTGAGGCTTAGAACCTCACCCTCTGTTTTGAGAGAAATCTTCTGCATCCGTGGATGTTTTATTGCCCTTGTCTAGCTTGGATTAACAGTTAGTCTACAGGCACACACCTGATCATCTAAATTTGCTCTCTTACAACACTAAACTATGTTTTCTACCTTTATCTTGCATCTACCTACCACTTCAGCATTTTATTAAAAATAATAATAATTATTATAATTATAATAAGGGAGAAATGTGGGATCCACATATAAATCAAGTATAAAAATCAAACGAATATTCATATTTGACCTGATTGTTTATAGTTCATAATATGTGATCAAAACTGAAAGTTTCTGTGATGACTGCCCTTGTACTGTTCACCATGTAAGAACTTGTTCATTATGCTTCAGAAGATTGGAGACTGACAAGAATTAGGCTTGAGGTGGATTAATGATTGTGCATTGAGCATTGAGTCCCCTATACAGAATTTTATTGTTGTTAACAACCATTTGATCAATAAATATGAGAGATGCCCTCTCAAAAAAAAAAAGCAATTGAGCAATTACTATTGGAAAGCTTTCATTCATTTTTATTAGCTATAGACATATTCTGAGTATCATTGCGGACCAATAGTATGCACAGGATATATTATGAATAATGAAGATTTTGAAAAATTTAAGAATCAAGTTGTCTCAATTATTATTCAATAATGTATTCAAAAAATATTTATGATAGGTGTAGTGTGCCAAGCACTGTGGTAAATGATGGGGATTCAAAAATATGTAAGACAGTCCCTGACTATAATGAGCTTAGAATCAAATAAAATTTACTGTCCACATGTGTGATGTCATGCAAGAAATAAGTACTGGAAAATATGGAACCACACAGAGAAACATATAGTCTGCCTTAGTTGAAAGGAAATGGAGTTAAAGAAGCCTTCTAGACGTAATGCCATATAAATGCTGTTCCTTGGTATTTCTAAGATTTCTAAACTTGCCACTCAGATGTGATATACTTTTCTTTTTTTAGAATAAAACTTTTATTTTGGAACAGTTTTAGATTTACTGAAAAACTGGAAAGACAGTACAGAGTTACCATACATGCCACACCCAGTTCTTGTTGCCTTATATTAGTATCTTAATCACATCTTATATTAATGTGGTATTTGTTACATCTAATAAACCAATACTGAATCATTGTTATTAACTAAAATCCAGACCTTACTCACATCTCTTTAGTTTTCATCTAATTACTTTTCTTTTGTCCCAGAATCACCTCTGGATATTTAGATATCATGTCTCCTGAGGCTCCTCTTGCTCTGACAGTTTCCCAGACCTTCCTTGTTTTCGATGACCTTGACAATTTCTAAGAGTAGTGCTTATTTATTTTCAAGAAGGACCCTCAATTAAAATTGGTCTATTTTCTTCATGGTTGTGCTGGGCTAATGTGTTTTTTGGAAGATCAGAGAGGTAAAGGGCCATTGTCATCACATCATATCTGTAGTACTTATTGCTGTGAATGTTGACTTTGATCACCTGAGTAGTGTTTGTCAGGATTCTCCAAGATAAAGTACTCTTTCATTTCCCTTACTAACCACTTCGGCAGGAAGTCCCTATGCACAGCCCACACTTAGAGAGTTGGGGTGGGGGTGCTATGCCCCACTTCCTTGAGGGCAGAGGATCTACATAAATTTATTGGAATTATCCTGCTTGGGAAATTTGTCTATTCATTCCATGTATTTATTCATTCAACCATTTATACTAGTATGGAGTCGTGAATATTTATTGTATCTGTTAGATTATAATCCAATATCATTTATTTTGCTGGTCAAATATCCAGCTTTGGCCATTGAGAGTTTTTTCAATTTTTTCCTGTGTCCCTTGAAAAAAACCCCAACACTGCAGGGTTTTTAAAATCACTTACTTTCTGGCACAAGACATTTACAAGATGATCCTATTCCTCATGTGTATTTCCTGCTTCCAACCCAGAAGCAACATTTCTCCAAGGGGCCCTTTTAATGGACAGTAGCATTGTAAACCAAGATCAGGGCACAAGATACGCTCATTGTGGCTATGGTGTCATTGTTTCCAGGCCACCTGAGATAACAGTGCAAGGAAATATGTCTGCATACTAGTTTAGCCTTTTCCAGAATGTCATATAGTCGGAGTCACAGTATGTAGCCTTTTTAGACTGGCTCCTTTCACCTAGCAATATACATTTAATATTCATCTATGACTTTTTGTGGCTTGATAGATTATTTGTTTTTAGCACTGAATATTTCATTCTATGAGTGCACCACAGATTATCAATTCACTCGAAGAAGGGCATCTTGGTTGCTTCTAGTTTGGAACTATTATTAATAAAGTTACTATGAACATTCATGGGCTAGCTTTTAGGTGGGCATAAGTTTTCACATCACTTGGATAAATACCTAGGAGCATGACTGCCTAATTATATGTTTAAGAAAGATGTTTACTTTAGTAAGAAACTGTCATACTGTCTTCAAAGTGGCTGTACCATTTTTCATTCCCAGCAGCAATGAATGAGAGTTCCTGTTGCTGTTCATCCAAGTCAAAAATATGTATTGTCAGTTTTCTGGGTTTTAGCCATTTTCATAGGTGTATTAGTTTTCTGCGGCTGTTGTAACAAATCATCATAAACTGGATAGTTCAAAACAACAGAGGTTTGTTATATCACAGCTCTGAAAGCTGGAAGTCTGAAATCGAGGTGTCAGTGGATTTTGATCCCTCTGAGTCGTTGCATAGAACCGTTTCTTGCCTCTCCTTAGCTTCTAGTGGTAACCATTGATCCTTGCAACTCCTTGGCTGGCAGCTGTATCTCTCCAATCTCTGCCACTGTAACCACATGGCACTCCCCCTGTATGCCTTTGTCTTCACCTGGCATTTCCTCTTCTTATAGGACACCAAGTCACACTGGATTAGGGTCAACCCTAATGACCTCATCTTACCTTAATTACATCTGCAAAGACCGTATTTCCTAATAAAATCGCACTCAGCAGTACTGGCCAGTCACAGCTTCAACGTATTTTTGGGGAGACACAATTTAAACTATAGTGTGTAATCTAATTATTATCTTAATTTGCAATTCACTAATAAAAATGATGTTGAGTGCTTTTTCATATACCTATTTACCATTGGTTTGTCTTCATTTGTGAGGTGTTCAGATATTTGCTCATTTTTTTAATTGGGTTATTTGCTTTCTTATTGTTGAGGTTTCATAATTCTTTGTATATTTTAAATAGAAGTTCTTTAACAGATACATGTTTTACAAGTATTTCTCCCTGCCTGTGGATGGCCTGTCATATTAACAGTGTACTTTGCAGAGCAGTAGTTTTCAATTTTAATAAAGTCCAATTTACCAATATTTTCCTTCATGGATTCTGATTTTGGGGTTGTATTTAAAAACTGATCTCCAAACCCAAGTTTGCCTAGATTTTCTCCCACTTTTGTTTTAAAAATTTCATAATTTCATATTTTGCATTTCAGTCTATGACCCTAAGATACAGTATGTAGCCTTTTTAGATTGGCTTATTTCACTTAGTAATATGCATTTAAGTTTGTTCCATGTCTTTTCATGGCTTGATAGCTCATTTCAGTTTATTTCTGAATTATATCACATTTAATGATGCACCACAGTTTTGTTGTTTTGTTTTGTTTCACCCATTGAAGAACATCTTGGTTGCATCCATGTTTTGGCAATTATGAATAAAGCTGCTCTAAATATTTGTGTACAGGCTTTTGTGTGGATATAAGTTTTCTATTGATTTGAGTAAATAGTAACGCTCTGTTTGCCAGATCAAATGGAAAGGGTATGTTTAGTTTGGGAAGAAATTGCCAAACTGTCTTCCAAAGTGGCTCTACCATTTTGCATTCTGAGCAGTAATAAATGAGTTTCTGTTGTTACATGGCTTCACCAACATTTGGTGTTGTTCATATCTTGTATTTTAGTCATTCTAATAGGTCTGCAGTGCTTTTTTGTTGCTTTATTTGGTAATTTCCTAATGACTTGTGATATGGAGCATTTTTCACATGCTTATTTACTATCTGTATATCTTCTTTGGTGAGCTGTCTGTATCATTGTCCATTTTTGAATTGGGTTTGAATTTGTTTTCTTATTATTCAGTTTTAAGTCCTTTGTATATTTTGGATACTAGTCCTTTATCAGAAACATGTTTTGAAAATATTTTCTTCCAGCCTGTGGCTTCTTTTTTCATTCTGCCAGCCTGTGACTTTCATAGTGCAGATGTTTTTAATTTGAAAGAAGTCCAACTTAGAATTTTTTTCTTTCATGGATCATGCACTTGGTGTTGTATCAAAGAGTCATCACCAAACCCAAGGTCACTTAGATTTTTACCTATGTTATCTCCTAGGAGTTTTATAGTTTTCATTTTACATTTAAGTCTATTATGTATTTTGACTTAATTTTTGTGAAAAGTGTTAAGGTATGTGCTTATATTCATGTTTTTTTGCATATAGATGTTAACTTGTTGAAAAGACTATCCTTTCTCCACTTAATTGATTTTTGCTTCTTTGTCAAAGGTCAGTTGGTTATATCTGTGTGACTTTAATTCTGGGCTCTCCATTCCTTCCAGTGATCTATCTGCTATTATTTCACCAATATCATTCCATCTTGATTATAGTAGCTTTACAGTAAGTCTTAAAGTTGGGTAGTGTCAGTCCTCTGACTTGGATCTTTTTCCTCAATATTGTGTTGGCTATTCTGGGTCTTTTAGCATTTCATACAGATTTTAGAATCAGTTTTCCAATACCCACAGATAACTGGCTGGGATTTTTACTGGTACTGCACTGGATTTATAGATCATTTGGGAAGAATTAACATCTTAACAATATTGAATCTTCCTATCAATGAACATGAAATATCTGTTTATACCTTTGACATTTTTCATCAGACTTTGGTAATTTCCTCACATAGATCTGGTACATATGTTGGTGGGTTTATACCGAAGTATTCCATTTTTTCATGCTAATGTAAATAGTATGTTTTTAAATTCCAATTGTTCCCCACTGGTATATAAGAAAACAATTGACTTTCATATATTAATATTATATCCTACAAACTTGCTATATTTGATTAGTTCCAGAAGATTTTTGTTGTTAATTCTTTGGAATTTTTTAGACAATCATGCAATCTGCAATCAAAGACTGCATTCTTTCTTCCTTTCCATTTGCATACCTTTTACTTCTCTTTCTTGTCTTATGATATTACTTAAGACTTCCAGGAACACATTGAATGGGAGTGGAGTGGTAGCGGAGAACATGCTTTTCTTGTTCCCTGTCCGAAGGGCCTCTCTGCAACTATCATCATATTGATGGTTAGGGCTTTAACATATGAATTTGAAGGTGACAGAAACATTCAGTCCCTAACATATACTATTCCCCTATTGGAAAGATTTAATAACTCTAAAAATTAGAAATGTATAATTGTTAATTACTTTTTCCTTTAAAAATTCTGTCAGAAATCAGAACTAAATTGAGCTTCTTTACATATCCTTTCCTTTCTATTTACATGTCCCAATCCCAGATGTCATATGTTTATCTACTAGCAATACACAGTTGTTCAAAAGTCCCAAGGACATAAGAGGTGACAAAATATAATTTTCTTAGGTCAGAGAGGCAAACGTTATTTAAATAAAATTCATCATACTATAGACATTGGTATTTTTGGTGACTAAATCCCTATCCCTTGGAAATTTTGAGAAAAGCTACAAACTAACCAACTGAATTGACAATTTACTATTTCCACAAAATCAGGTCATAAGACACTGAAATGCTTATTGGACAGTTACAAAATTAATCAAAGAGGTCTTTGTTCCTAATCTCAAAGCAATGTAATCCAAAAAAGAGGTTAAATGAATAAAACTCGAAGAAATTCACACCTTACCCAGACTAAATCATATATAGACTAGACATATTTCATCTCTCAAATTATGTTAGTTTTTATAATAAATGAAATATCTACTTATGTTTAATACCAAAACATTATACATACACATTAAATGCTTTAGGAAAAATGTAATATTTGATGAAATTATTGATGAGGAACTCATGTGATAAGCATTTGGAGCATCAAATAATATCAAGCAATTTATGGACATTTATTTGGACTTGAAAGGAGGGTTAGGTTCTGCATAATTACCATTTTACCCTATTTTCATGTGTCAGTACTTGGAATTCCATTCACTGACAAGGAAATTCTTAATCATCCCTCAAGCCACATTAACATTTCCCCAAGTTTCCAGGTAAAGTTGTTTGCTACCTTGTTTGCACCCATGACACTTCATATAGTCCTCTCTCTTATTATCTGTATTTTATTTTCTTGTACGTTCTCCCTGGTACATTGAACAAATCTAGTACAGAGATGTACATTTCTGCTGTTTTTGCCGTTTGATATTTCACTAATATGTCTACTAATCCCTGCAGAATATTGTGTGTGGTATAATGTCATTTTTGTTAAATATAGAAGAAAGAATACTTAGTTATAGAGAGCTGAAGTGATCAAGATATGGATATGTGTAAGTGGATGCTTAGGAAGAGGTCTGGAATAGTCTAAGCTGGCATGTTTTAAGTGGTTTTCTATGGAAAGAACTTGGATTTGGAATAAGGCAAAGGGATATTTTCACTTACAACTCTATATTTTTAACCTGTTTCATTTCAGAGGGTAAAAGTTATGTTACTTCTGTAATTTGTCTATTTTCTTTCAGAAAGTTCACATTAAAAATTATATTCCCCAAAGTGAAAACATCTGGATTTTTTTGCTATTTATTGAGATAATATGCTAGGGGTTGATGTTTTTTTGTAAGCCATATAGTCACATACAGAAGGAGAATGACATATACTTGAATAGCTGTTTTAATTCTCTTGAGAGACAGAGAACTATGACATTAAAGTGATCCAAAAGTGAATTCTGTACAACCTAGGAATAAAGTAATAACTGAGAATAGAATAGAAAGCAGGCAGTTTGCAGAGGAAATTGTGGAGCATTCCATAGGATTCTGAAGCTTATTTTTTAATTTAATCATGTATCTTGGGCATCCATCTATGTCTGTATATATAAATCTACCTCATTTTATTTTTTCATGAGACATTAATGTTATAGAATGGATGTAGCATGATTTATTTAGCCATTCCTCTATCTGAGCATTTATGTTGATTCTAAAATTTCTGCCCTTATAAACAATGCTGCAGTAGAAATTCTTACCCATATATCTTTGAGTATATAAATCAGCATTTTTGTAGGAAAGAAATTTGAGAAATAGAAATGGCACATCAAAGGGTTTCTACATGTGAATTGTTGATATTATAAAACAGTTCTCAAAAAAGGTTAGGTCAATCTGTATTTCCAACAACAGTGTGGGAAAACACTGATTCCCCCATGCTTTGCCAATATTAGATATTATTGTTCTGTTTTCTTAACTTTTGATAATCAGATTGGTGAGAAAAATTGGTAGCTAATTGATATTCTTACAAACTGCTTCTCTAGCTAAAGAAATTTTCCTTCATTCCATGGTTGTAGTTGTAATTAAGAAAAAGGAAATCATTTTAGATTTCACAGACCCTGTATTTCCCATGCAGAAGCCATGTCTGGACACAGTGACATGCTCAGTTTTCATCTTTAACTGCTGCAAGACTTATGGCTGGAATAGCTGGAAATTGTTCTAGTATTCATGCCTCTTGCTCAAGACTATCTGTACAATTTCAAGGCCTAAGTAAAGTCTGACTTAAGAATAGAGTTTTCTAAACTGAAAAGTCTATAATAGGCTTAATAGTGGGTTTGCTAGGCATTAATCCACCCTGAGAATGTGAACTAGCTTTCAGCACTGGATAGACAGTAGACCTGCATCTTATGGTAGAAGTTAAGTTCTAAAGCTATTAAAGCCAAAGCCAAAGTCAAAGCCATCTCTTTCTCTGTTAGTGGAACTGACCATTCTTGTTTCTCTGAGAACCAAATGGAAGAGCTGCCTTGCATTTAGGGGTAATGTTATATTCCATGCTTATTTTTAAATGTTTGAATCACACTGAGCATAGCAAACTGATCACACCCTAAGAGGTATGTTGGAAATGAGAGGGTCTTAACAAGTAGTGAATGACATCTACCAAGTCATGCTGCCTCAAAGGAATAAGCATTTTGAAGTGGCTGGGGAAGATTATTTAAACTGTAATGTTGCCCTCTCTCATGCTTCATACTGAGTGTGTGGAGTTCCGTCAATCGGCAGTGCTAATAAGAGAATGTAAATGTGGATGTTGCATGACATCATCATTTCAGAAATACCTGTTGAATTCATTACACAATGTTGATTGCCTTATGCATTACTAACTTGATTACATAACATTAAATTAATAACAAAATATTTGAATTAATTTTGGAAATTGTTGAACACTGGTTTATGTCTGTCAAGGGAAAAAATAGTTTAAGTGACTCAAGTAGAAGTAAAAGACTTTATTGAGCTGATTCACAACAGGAAGCACATGAAAACCAAACACCTAACTCACCTGTCAAAACAGAATTGTACTTTCATAGCGTGAGAAAAAGAGAGAAAAATGGCCTTGTGTTTTGGCTCAGGGAACAGTTTTCATCTCTAACTGATAGAAGCCTTACAGCTGAAATCGTTGGAGATTGTTCCAGTATTCACACCTCTTGCTCAAGACTATCTGTATGATCTCATACTGCTGGCTGTCAAGAACTGTTTTGTAATAGTCTTGCATGGGATTTTTTGCTCAGGTTTAAGGGTAGAGCAGATAACAAGAAAAGGGCAAAGGCATAAATAATGACAGGTAGCAATATTTGGAGACAAGAGAGCTGGAGACTTTCTATGACATTTTGTGTCAACCATTTACATACCTGGGTTAACAAATTTCCAGGGAACTCACGCTGCTCTAATCATGTCACAACTTTTCATGTCGGTTCAGTTCTGTTTCTCTGTTTATCCAAGCTGCTGAGGGTTGCGTCCTTGGCTTCAGCAAGGATTTCAGTTAAATGTGATGTTCAGATTTCCTGATAGCACTGGCCAGGGATGGGGGAAACTGACAAAAAGAAAAGTCACACAGGTACCATAGGCCATGGAAAGATAAAGATTCAAGAAGTGCCATGGGAAGATCAGATATTCAGGTGCCAGAACTTCAGCATGAGAGGAAACTTGGTTATTAGAACTACAGTTCAATGATGGAAGCAGCAATTCAGACTGACACACAATCACTCAAATGCTTACCTCAGTTCTTTATATTCCAGGTGACAGAAGTCAGAATTGGTCCCAGAACCTGGAGGACTCTGAAGGTAGATTAGTATCAAATGGTCCCAGCTCTGAGAAAGGCAAGAAGGGGAAGAAATGGGAAAAGAGGAGGATCCCCAGTAAGAAATGAGGAAAATTATTCCTATTAGAGAAAAGTGATCTTGAGGGAAAGAATTGTCCTCAGAGGGGCAGTGTGGAACGTGGACTGAGTATTGTATTTGTGCCCAATGTTCTTGGTGTGAACCTTGAATCTGCTACATTATTTAGGTAAGAAATTATTTGTTGATAAATTATAAGTGATTAGCAGATAAAGGTTGACTTTATTCATCTTTGTATCTCCAGAATCTAATGTAACACCTGGTAAAGGGCTGCCATTTGAATCTAAATGAATGGTTGAAACTGAGGTAATGTCAGAATCATCAGGCGAGTTTGTCCAACTACACATTGCCAGTTTTGATCCAATCAGTCTAGGGAAATAATTTGCATTTCTATAAAGTTCCCAAGGTATGCTAAAGATATTGCTCTAGGAATCACACTTGGAGAACCACTGACCATTGCTTTAAACTAGGGGGTCAATGAAGTACAGCCAGCTGGCCAACCTATCAGCCCATGTGTTCATATAGCCCATGATCTAAGAATGTTTTTCACATTTTTAAAGCATTGTTAAAAACATGCACTCAAATGCACACAACACACACAACACAAAGAAGAATATACAACAGAGACTGTACGTGTCCCATAAAGTCTAAAATATTTACTATCTGGCCCTTTACAGAAAACGTTTACCAACCCCTGCTTTAAACAATACAATTACTGCAAAAACAAATAACCCAGAAAAGGTTAAGACTGCCTTCATTACTGAAGAATAAGAATGAGATATTAATTTTCTAAATCACACTGTATTTCCAATATTTTGTCTGCCTAATTCTTGTTTGGCTGTTTATATATATTTTAGGGACTGTAAGAATGATTTCAATTATTTCACAAAAGCCTTTCACTGAAATAAAATGTAGATATTTTTAGAAGCATTATTCTATAGTAATTTGAGGAAAATAAGAATGGGATTAGTGCTTTCAATATTTAAGCTTCTGTATGTTAACTGTACTTTAAATCCCTTTTTTTGTAGGATGTTCTGATAGGCCACTTCCATATGTCAGATTACTATCTGCAGCATGCAAGCTTCAAATACATCTCTAAGGTTTATGGGGCTCATTTCAAACTTTTTACAACTGTGTATTTTAGTCTTCATATCGTTGGTGCTGCATATTGGGATGCCATAGTAGGTCATCAACCCAGATTCATGTGATTCATGTTATTCTTTATCTAGTTTAGAACCACATCCAGGGTCAAGAACGGAACCATAACATAACTAATCTCTTAAATGCGTATAGTAACCCAAAGACTCCTGTCCATATACATGCTCTTGGGTTGACTATGAATTGATAATTAGTTACAGCAATCATGAGTGTTGATTTCAGGTACCCATACTATGAGTTTAACCACACACACAAAGGTGTCATATTTTATCAATAAACAGGTGAAGTAGAATGGCCTAGAGCTGGATGTCAATGAGCAAGCAGAATGACAAGGATATACCTGAGAGGGGAGTCCCTTGGCATGGACGAGGGGTGGTCAGAGCCTGAATGGGGTAAGGAGAGAATCCATGCACAAGGCAGGGTGTGGGGCTCAAAGTGGGATGTCAGCCAAGCAGGACAAGGAATATTTCCACCTGAAAAGGCACCCCTTTTTGTAAGGTGTAAGGGGTGGGAGACAGAAGGGATAGGTGAGGTGGTGGCACCAGCAGCAGCCTAATTTAAGGTGTTGGATCCTAAATGAGATAAAAGGAGCATTCATGCAGGAGGCTGGCAGGGCACAGGGTGCTGAATCCCACAAGGATGAGAAGGGTATCTGGGTTACTGAGGGAAATGAGGTAGCAGCAATGGGAGACTGGTTCTATATGGAGGGATTAATCACATAAAGTAAATATATTAAAAATGATGTGACCAGACAAGGCAGGTCTAATATGGAGGAAAAACTCCTGTAGTGTTGGATTAAAATTGCAGATATTGGTGTGATCCTATGGATATGTAAATAAAGATATATAAATCACAGGTAAATGTGTACATGTGTATACACTAAGAGTTCCTAAGATCAGTGATACTGCAATAGCTGTGAGACAACCTAATGCTCACATCTTGGTTTGTAATGCCATCCTCCACCTAAATGAACAAGGGATCCCAGCTGAAATGGCTGATTCTAGGGCTGGAAAAGGGAAAGTCAAGATGAACCCTGGAACATGGTGCACCAGAAAGTATGAAAATGCTGGAAAAAAAGATGATGGGGACATGTGAAAAGGCATAGAAGCCAGTTTGAAGAGATTTGAAGGGGCTTCTGTTGGTCAAAGCTGGACAATTTGAGTGTCATAATAAATAATAATAGTTTTGGTTTACAACTTGAATAAAATAGGAATCAATAATATGAGATGATATAAATAAATGAAGAAATCGAAAGTTTAATGAAGAATAAGATACTTACATGGTTTCCGCTATGATCTGAACGTGTCCCCCCCACCCCCCCAGATTCATATGTTGAAATCCTAAAGCCCAATGTCATGATTTTAGGAGGTGGGGCCTTTGAGAAGTGATTAGGTCATGAGGGCAGATGAGGACAGAGCCTTTATGAATGAGATTCATACCCTTATAAAAGAGGTCCAGGGGAGCTCTCTCTTGCTTATTCCACCACATAAAGATATAATAAGCAATCTGCAATGCAGAAGAGGGCCCTGATCTCCAGTGTCGATCCTCTGATGCTGAACATCCAGCCTCCAAAACTGTAAGAAAGAAATATCTGTTCTTTATAAGCCACCCAGTCTGTAGTATTTTGTTATAGCGGCCTGAACAGACTAAGACAGTTTCAAAAATACCTTTCCACAGAATACTTATGAGTTACAAAGGAGAAAAAAATAACTTTATAGTAGGGAAGCCTGGAAGACTTAAGACTTAAGAAACTTTAATTAAGTGATCAAAGTTAACATGACTAGTAATGGACTGAGTAGAAATTTTATACTACCTGATAGGCTGTACTGAGATGAGCACAGTACCACCTCAGTGATATTTTTGCTAAGAACCATAACCTGAAACTTATCATGAGGAACCATTAAAAAACTCAAATGGAGAGACATTCTATATAGTAACTAGTCTATAATTATGTGAAACATCAAAGGTCATGAAAGTCAAGAAAATACAAAGAAGCTGTCCCAGGCTAAAGGAAACTGATGAAACATAGACTTAATGTGACATGTGGTTCTGGACTAGATCCTTTCAGTATAAACCACATTCAGTAATAGTCTAAGGATTATATGGTCATAATACATCAAGGTTAATTTCCTAATTTTGTGATTGTGTTGTCAGGCAATCCCATCTGGGGAGATCTCCCTATGTGTTAGGTGAGACTTCAACCAAGGAAAGCTTACGGACTCTAAGAAAGAATTCCCGAGAAGAAAGAGGAGCTTGGGAAAAGATGGAGAAATAGGAAGGCAAGGTGGAATCCTTCCTACGTACACACCAAGGAAGCAACTGCAGCAAATACAACTAACCCTAAAAATGACCTGAAGACTGCAAAACAGATCATCTACACCTGGTGAAGAAGAAAAGCCTTCACGGAGAAGGGTAAAATGGCAGAGCTGGGATTGATTGAGACTGAAGCCCTTCCTCCATCCCAGCCCACAGTGCGAGAGAGAGCAACAGAGTGGAGAGGTGATAAGCACCCTGGAACTCTGCAGACCTGGCCCTGGAGATCTGCTCTGAGAACATGAGTCCACATTGCACTGGACTTAGGTGATTCAGGGGGCTGGACACCAGGGAGAGTCAGAGCACTGTGGGATGCTGAGACTTCTATCACTTGTGTTGAACAGGCATGCTCCTTTGGTCCTGCTGAGATCCAAAAAAGAGGCAGCAGTTTGAAAGATTTACCAGCAGCAGAAACGATGTCATAGAGGCAGGGGTAAGATGGAACTCTCTCCACAGGAGAAAGAGCACATGGACAATGCTTCCACAACCCTTCCTCAGCCCAGCTGGTTGGGTGCTCACAAAAGCCAGCCACAAATTCTCTATGACCCTTCTGGA
Organism: Manis javanica; assembly: GCF_040802235.1. Lineage (NCBI taxonomy): Eukaryota > Metazoa > Chordata > Mammalia > Pholidota > Manidae > Manis > Manis javanica. The sequence continues at coordinate 133,080,316 of NC_133174.1, forward strand.
GGCTCAGCCACAAGGCACTTCTCTGCATACAACCTACCTGCCCACATGGCCGACTCAGCCCAGCAGCCATCAGATTTTGCTGCCAGGCAGGCAGAGGGAGACTTTGCTTCCTGACAGAAGAGGGAGACACCCCCAGCTTTCCTGGTCCTCTCTCAGCCCAACTGGGGAGGTACCTACAGGAGCCAGCTCCAAATGCACCTTGCTCCTTGCTAAAAATCCAGTCTCATACTGTGTTCCCCTGCACAGCTATCCAGCATATCCAACCAACCCAATAGGGCTGCCACCACAGCCTGGTCCCCAGTGATCCTTGCAGAAGCCTCATTATTCAGCTCACACTTCCAGGGGACAGTCAGAAAGGTGGCTACACCCATAGCCTATCAAGAGAAATTGTGCTTCTACAACAAGAACAACTAGGCGCTGGTCAGCAGAGTCTTGAGCTTCTGGGCACCACAGGACACCCTCTTCATAAACTCATTACTTTCTAGACCAGGAGGTATTGTGGATCTATCTAATAGAAAGAAAGAAACACAGAAACCCCAGACAAAATAAGGAGGCAGATGAATATGTTCCAAACAAAACAAGAAGATGAGAAACCAGAAAGAGGGCTAAATGAAACAGAGATCTCCAATCTTCTTGATAAAGATTTCAAAATAACAGTAACAACTATGCTAACTGACCTGTGTAAAAGAATTGATGACCTCAGTAAGAACTTCAACAAAGATCTGAAAAATAACAACTCAGAGCTGAAGAATTCAATAACAGAAATGAAAAATATAATAGAGGAAATGAATAACAGATTGCTACAACTAGAGGAGAAAATCAATGGCATGCAAATTAGAGAACAGAAAACAGTGAAGTTGAGAAACAGAGGGAAAAAAGAAACTCTAAAAATGAGAATATGTGAAGAGAGATCTGTGACAACCCAAAATAAAACAATATTCATATATTAGGGATACCAAAGGAAGACAAGAGACAGAGTAGAAACTCTCCTTGAAGAAATAATTGCTGAAAACTTCCCCAGTCTGGGGGAAGAAAATAGACATTCAGGTCCTGGAGGCACAGAGAGCCCCTAACAAAAGAAACCCCGGGAAGACAACACCAAGACATATTGTGATTAAAATGGCAAAGATTAAAATTAAAAAGAGAATATTAAAAGCATCAAGAGAAACGCAGGCAGTTACCTATAAGGGAAACCCAATAAGGCTATCAGCAGATTTCTCAGCAGAAACATTATGGGCCACAAGGCAGTGGCATGAAATATTGAATGCATTGAAACAGAAGGACATTCAACCAAGAATCCTCTACCCAGCAAGGTTATCATTCAAAATTGAAGGAAAGATTAAAAGTTTCCCAGATAAATGAATGTTTGAAGAATTTACCAGCCTTACAGGATATGTTAAAGGAACTTCTGTAGATGGAAATGTTCTTTACATAAATATCTTTCATCAGTGCAAACAAACCCACAAAAAAGGTTGTAGATCAATTACTTAAAAAGTAAGTATGACTTTCAAAAAAGTAGTAGAATCAATGGTATACAAAATCAGTCAATTGGATACACTAAAAATATAGATTATGAAATCTGACCTGTGCAAAAAATCTCAGGTCATATTTCATAAAACATGGAGGAGGAAGAAGAATAAAAAAGAAGTACTTTTAGGTCATGTCCAAAATAGAGTAATCATCAACTTAGTATAGACTTTTATATATTTAGGAAACTATCTATGACCCTTATGGTACCACAAGCCTAAAGCCTATGATAGATACACAAAAACATGAAAAAAAGAAATACAATCACAACACTAAAGAAAACCACCAAATAACAAGAAAAGAGTATAAGACAGAAAGAAATAATCTGAGATGAACTACAAGAACTAGAAAACAACTAATACAATGGCAAAAAGTATATACCTATCAATAAGTAACTTAAATGTAAATGGACTGAATGCACCAATCAAAAGAACCAGGCGAAATGGATAAAGAAACAAGACCCTCTATATGTTGCCTGTTAGAGACTCATTTCAGACCTAAAGACTCAGACTGAAAGTGAAGGGATGGAAAAAGGTATTTCATGTCAATAATAGTGAGAAAAAAGCAGGAGTAGCAGTACTTGTATCAGACAGATTTCAAAACAAAGAAAGGAACAGACAAAGAAGAACATTATATAATGATAAAGGTATCAGTCCAACAACAGGATATAAAAATTATAAACATCTACACACCTAACATGGGAACACCTAAATATGTAAAACAAATACTAACAGAAGTAAAGGGAAAAAGAGATTGCAACTCGATTATATTAGGGGACCTTAACACCCCACTTACATCAATGGACAGATCATCCAGACAAGATAAATAAATAAATAAACAGAGGCACTGAACAGCACTCTATTTCAGATGTACTTAACAGATATCTATAGAACATTCCACCCAAAAGCAGCAGGATGCACATTTTTCACCAGTGCACATGGAATGTTCTCCAGAATACATCACATATTAGGACACAAAAAGAGGCTCAATAAATTTAAAAAAGTTGAAATTGTACTAAACATCTTTTCAAATCACAGTGGTTTGAAACTAGAAATAAATTACACAAAGAAATAAAAACACCCACAAACACATGGAGGTAAACAACATGCTTCTAAATAAACAATGGACCAATGAACAAATCAAAGAAGAAATATAGGAAGACATGGACACAAATGAAAATGAAAATATGACATTTCAAAATATGTGGGATGCTGCAGAAGCAGCTCTAAGAGAGAAGTACATAGCAATAGAGGCTTACCTCAAGAAAGAAGAACAATCCCAAATAAACACTCTAAACTCACAATTAAAGAAAGTAGAAAAAAGAAGAACAAATGAAACCCAAATAAGCAGAAGGAGGGAAATAGTAAAGATCAGAGCAGAAATAAATAAAAGAGAAGAATAAAACAATAGAAAAAAATCAATGAAATGAAGAGCTGGTTCTTTGAGAAGATAAACTAAAAAAAAAAAAAAAAAGAAAAGAAAAAACCCTAGCAAGATATATCAATAAAAAAGAGAAGGGCCACAAATAAACAAAATTAGAAATGAACAAAGGAATATTTACAACTGATACCACTGAAATACAAAGAATTATTAGAGACTTCTATGAAAAATTATATGCCAATGTATCAGACAATCTAGAAGAAAAGGACAATTTCCTTTGAAAGCACAACCTTCAAAGACTAACCCAGGAAGAAACAGAAAGTCTGAACAGACCAATTACCAGTAACAAAATTGAAATGATAATCAAAAACTCCAAACAAACAAAAGTCAAGGACCAGATGGCTACACAGCTGAATTCTACAAAACATTTAAAGAGTTCATACCCATTCTTCTTAAAGTATTTCAAAAAGTGTAAGAGGAGGGAATACTTCCATACTCACTCTATGAGGCCAGTATCACTCTAATACCAAAACCAGACAAAGACATCACAATAAAGAAAATTACAGACCAATATCCTTGATGAACATAGATGCAAATATCCTCAATAAAATACTAGAAAACTGTATTCAAAAATACATCAAAAGGATCATCTGTCACAGCCAAGTGGGATTTATTCCCAGGGATGTAAGGACAGTACAGTATTCATAAATCAATCAATATGATACACTACATTAACAAAAAGAATGATAAAAATTACATGATTATCAAAATAGATGCTGAAAAAGCATTTGACAAAACTGAACATCCATTCATGATAAAAACTTTCAACAAAATGTGTATAGAGGGCATGCACCTCAACATAATAAAGCCATATATGACAAACCCATAGCCAACATCATACTTAATAGTGAAAAGCTGAAAGTGTTTCATTTATGATCAGGAACAAGACAAAGATGCCCACACTCAACACTTTAATCCAACATAGTACTGGAGGTTCTAGCCACGGCAAACAACACAAAGAGATAAAATGGATCCAAATTGGTAATGAAGAAATTAAACTATTTGAAGATGACATGATATTATACATAGGAAATCCTAAAGAATCCACCCCAAAACTACTAGAACTAATAACTGAATTTAGCAAAATTGCAGGATACAAAATTAATAAACAGAAATCTATTGCATTTCTACATACTAACAACTAATTAGCAGAAAGAGAAATCAGGAAAACACTCCATTTACAATAGCACCAAAAACAATAAAATACCTAGGAATAAACCTAACCAAGGAGGGTTTTGAAACACCTATACTCTGAAAACTACAAGACGCTCATGAGAGAAATTAAAGAGGACACCAATAAATGGAAATCTATCCCATGCTCATGGATAGGAAACATTAATATTGTGAAAATGGTCATCTTACTCAAAGCAATTTACAGGTTCAAAGCAATCCCTATCAAAATACCAACAGCATTTTTCAATGAACTAGAACAAATAATCCTGGAATTCATAGGGAACCACAAAAGATGCCAAATAGTGAAAGCAATCCTGAGAAAGAAGGACAAAGCTGGGGGTACTATGCTTCCTGACCTTAAGGAATACCACAAAGCTACAACAATCAAAACAATATGATACTGGCACAAGATCAGACCCACAGATCGATGGAACAGAATAGAGCCCATATATAAGCCCATGCATATATTGTCAATTCATATGTCACAAAGGAGCCATGAATATACAATGGGGAAAAGATAGTCTCTTCAATAACTGGTTTTAGGAATACTGGACAGTATATGCATGAGAATGAAACTGAATTACTGTCTAAACCCATATACAAAAGTAAACTTGAACAAGATTAAAGTCTTAAATATAAGACGTGCAACCATAAAACTCTTAGAAGAAGACATTGGCAAAACTCTCTTGAACATAATCATGTGCAGTTTTTTTCTGGACACATCTCCCTGGGCAACGGAGATAAAATAAAAAATGAACAAGTGTTGACTACATCAAAATAAAATTTTTGGCATTGGAAAAGACACCTTCAATAGAACAAAAAGGCAACCTACAGTAATGGGAGAATACATTTGCAAGTGACTTATCCAATAAGGGGTTAACATCCATAATATATAAAGAACTCATATACCTCGATACCAAAAACCAAATAGCCTGATTAAAAAATGGGCAGAGGACCTGAACATTTTTCCAAAGAAAAAATACAGATGGTCTACAGGCACATGAAAAGATGCTCCACATTGCTCATCATCAGGGAAATACAAATCAGAACCACAATGAGGTATCACCTCACTGAAATTAGAATGGCCACTATCCAAAAGGCAAGAAATAACAAGTGTGGCCAGGAGTTTGGCCAGAAATGGAAACCCTCCTACACTGTTGGTGGGAATGTGAACTGGTGCAGCCACTGCAGAAAGCAGTATGAAGGTTCTTCAAAAAACACAAAACAGAAATACCATACAACCCAGTAATTCCACTTCTAGGAGCTTACATGAAGAAAACAAAATCCCTAGTACAAAAAGATACATCTACCCCTATGTTTATGACCACATTATTTACAATAGCCAAGATATGGAAGCAACCAAAGTATCCTTCAATAGATGAATGGATAATGAAGATGTGGTACATAGACACAGTGGAATATTATTCAGTCATTAAAAGAAAGAAATTGTGCCATTTGCAAAAATATTATTCAGCCATAAGAAGGAAAGAATTTCTGCTATTTGAAAAAATATGGATGGATCCAGAAGGTATTATGGTAAGTGAAATAAGCCAGGTAGAGAAAGACAAATACTATATGATTTCACTTACTTGTGGTATCTAAAAACAAAACAAAATAAAGCAAAATGAATAAAATAGGAACAGACATACAGACACTGAGAAGTTACTGGTGGAGAAAGACAAAATGGGTATAGAGGGAGGTACCAGGTAGAGAAAGACAAATACCATGATTTCCCTTATTAGTGGAATCTACAAACAAAAGAAACAAAATGAACAGAATAGCAATAGACTTATGGACACTGAGAAGTAAATGGTGGAGAAAGACAAAATGGGTATAGAGGGAGATGCCAGGTGGAGAAAGACAAATACCATATGATTTCACTTACTTGTGGAATCTAAAAACAAAACAAAATGAACAAAATAACATTAGATTTATAGACATTGAGGAGTGACTGGTGGTTACCATGGGGGATGTGTTGGGGTGAGTGATTGAGGAGGGTAAGGGGGATAAAGCAGCACCAAAATCTCAATCATAATATAAGCTGGTCATGGGAATGGTAGTACATGGAGAATATAGCTAATGGTTCTAAAATATGTTTCTATATTGACAGGTAGTAACTGCACCAGTTGGGGTGAGGATTTAATAATGTGGGCAACTGTTGAATCATTGTTTTATACTTGAAACCAACATAATATTGTATATGAACTATACTCAATAAAAAGTAGAATTAAAAGAAGAATTCACAATCAGGTCAAGCACGTACAAGCAAAGAGTGGTTTAATAAGTCAAAAGTACACCCTCAAGGAGGGAGTGCATGCATGTTCCAGTGGTGAGAAGCTCATACATAGGCTTTTGAAGGGCAGTCTTGTAGCTGGAGCTTAAGTGGGGTGGTGGGTGGGGGGAGTATTCATCAGGATAGGTGGGATTTTCTCAGAATAGGAAGGGGATTTCCAGGAAATAGGGTGTCACCCTCTTTTTTCCTTGGATGGTCTGCCTTGGAACTGTCATTGTACCAAGGGGTCTGATTTGTAGTGTGCTAATGAATGTTTAATGTATTTTGAAATGATGTCAGAGTCAATTTCTCCTCCATGTTGGAACCAGTCAGTTTTAGCAGGTCTGGTATCTATATCCTCCTTCCCTACATCAACTGAGAGCAGTTTATATGGAATGTTTAGAATATGAACAAGCATCTAGCCAAATGTATACAGCAGCCCAAATCCCCAACCCCCTCTCTGCTCATATCTGGCTATATACCTACAATCACAATTGTATTGTGATTATGTAGGAGAATATAGTTGATTGTAGGAAATACACTCTAAAGTGTTTAGGGGGCAACTGGAAATTATGTCAACTATTAACTCTCAAATGCTTTAGGCAAAAAATATTATTTGTACTATATTTGCAACTTTCTGTTGTTTTAAGATTGTGTTAGTATATATATATATATATATATATATATATATATATATACACAACATATATATTATGTTATGTTATAACATATGTTATGTTATGACATAACAGGATACAGAATGGCTATACTGCGTCACTAATTCTGATTCTGCTCCAGAGAAATACTTCAGAATACAAATATTGACTGACTTACTTCAAAAAAAAAAGAGAGATTTATGAGATATTTTTCTGATGGAAGCAAGCTTGAAAAGTATTAAAAAAGGCCTAGCAAGCTCTTATTCTAGGATTGTGTTTGCTTGAAGATTCAGGAAGGAACAGAATTAGCTTTATCATTAGAACAAGAAGAGCAACAAAAGGCAAAAAAGGAGGAGGGATCATGCTGAATGAGCTGAGGGAAAACAAACTGCCTTAGGAGAACGCAGAGATCTTAGTGGCAGACCACATAGAGAGAAAGAGAAGAGGAGATCCATCTAAGCCTCAGGGCTGCTAGATGAGGCGAGTTGAGAGAGGGCCTGTTCTGGTTCTTACTATTCTAGAAGTGTAATTAGAGATGGAAGAAATTTAGCACAAGGAAGCATCTCAGAGAGCAAATCAGAATGACTCTCAGTGGGAGTCCAGATCTAGGAAACTACTGAGAGGTGCCTTAGGAAAGTGTCAGATAAGGAGTCAAACAGATGGGCATTATGGGGCAGGAACTTCCCTGATAACCAGGTAAACTGCACTAGATGGTGACATACAACCACAACAGATATCATTAAGTTGACACAATGTTGGGCAGGCTTAATATAGAACATTCAGTTTTTTCCAGGTGAGTTTCAAAAGTGACACCATCACTGTAAGTGGGAAAGTAGGCATACGCTGTACCTTCAGGAACCATGCCTAGGTAAATGTACATAGTCATGCCTCCATAGCAAGTTACAAGGGCAGTGAAACATTCACAAGAGAAATAACGTAGGGCCGTCACGGATCCAGTCCAGGCTTTGGTTAGATATGGGTGCTTGAGAAGGCATCTCCGTAGTGGGACTAACATCTTTTACTTGGGGGCAAGAATATAGGCCATGGGACAGTTAATGGGAAGGCAAGGAAGACTCAATTATGTGATACTTATAGATTCTAATAAACCCCAAGTGGGCTACACATACCCATCCATGAACAAGGCATCAGAGCAGCTATATGTTTGTTTGGTTACAGTTACAGGTCTGCCACTGGAATCTACATCACCTAAAGCATATGAATGCTAGTCCAGAGGATTTGGATCCCTGGAGGAAAAAAGTACTGTTATTTCAAGAGAGACTAACTGAATCATCATAGTTTGGCTTGGGAGACTTTAACAGCCATCAATCTCTGACAAACTTTCTATCAAAGCCAAATTTACAATGGAATATACACACTCTCTTCGTACAGACAAATGGCGAAATATAATTAAAAATAAAATATTTCAATCCAGAAAACCCCTCCACAAAGGTAGAAGAGGAAAAAAAAGTATTATTGAATAAGCATTAAGTCAATGTGATGTACATCACAGGCTAGACATGATCTGCTAAGATACTGCAAAAGCAGAAAACAAATCTCACTGCATACAGCCCAACAGATAGAACCCATTACACACTTGTTCTCAAAATAAACAGTAACTAGTCCTCGAGGATGTGACAGCACACTTTACCACAATATTTCATCATAAATTAACTTAGTAACTGGGGGATCAGCTGTGTTAGCTAACTGGCCTTATCCAAAGGAATAATAAACTTCTCATATCTTTATGACAAGAGGTAGTTTTGCAACTTGGAGTGAGGCATTCACTGAAGTTAAGTCCCTACTCCTTTACAGAAATTTGGAGACAGGAATGCTATCCTCCTTCATGTTTATCTTTTAAAAGATAGTTCCCAGGTCTTAAGAAAAAAGGGTGGTAAAGCTGGCAAGAGTTTTTTTCTTTTAAAAAGATTTACATATATTTCAAAGTAACAGAGAAAGAACTTATTACAAGTTTTCTAAAGTGAATGTTCTAAGAAAAGGGAGAGGTGGTATCTTCCCTTATTTTCAATAATGAGAAGTAAGCCTCATATTTTTAATTTGCATTTGCTCTTACAACAAGCAAATAGAGAAAAATCAGTGTTCACATATGCATATTTTTTATGGATAAAAGAACAACAATCACAAATCACAGCAAATTCACCTCTGTGGAAGAGTTATTGGAGGAATTATAAGAAAAGTTTAGCTAATCTTTAATTCATGTTGAGTGGGTATTATATGACTGAAGGATCATTTAATATGGTAGAGTAATTCACACTTATTCCTGAATGGATTGGCCACTTCCTTCCACCCACCCAAACATGTAAAAGTAATAATAGTAACTAACATTTATTGAGAATATTCCAGAAACTCCTAAGTGCTTTATAAATACTGACTCCGGCAATCCTCTCAGTCATCTCATGAGGAATGTGATGTTGTTATTACTGCAATAGCTCAGTGGCGGAACTACACGGCCTGGAAGTGAAAGTCGTAGCTTCACCACTTTCTAGCTGCGCAAGCATTGGCAAGTCCTTTCTCCTCCTGTTGTCTCAATGTACTCTGCTGCCACTCAAGGATGTATCACACTGGTAGTTGTGGGAATAAATGTATAAATAAGATGAAGCACCTAAGACAGCCCCTGGTACATAAAGTGTGCCACATGGTAATAGCTATTACAGAGGATGAAACAAGCAGCTCAATTCTGTGTTTTCTGGCCTCTGTGGAGGTTTGTTGACCTAGGGAAGGAGACACACCAAGACACTGTATCTAAGACAATTCTGTTCCTGCTTTTGTTTTCCAAAAATCTAAATATGTTGGAGAGGGAGCTTGGATTTGGGGAATGGAGTGAGTAGGATAGAGATACAGGAAGAGAGAGAAAGATTCCCTGTGACTTGGGGTGGGCAGGTGGACAGAAGGCTAGTAGTTATTAAGGAAAAGTGAAGAATCACACTGATGCCTAACATCTCCCTGGGAAGGCTGGCAGACCTCAGAGAGGAATGGATGTGGATACCCAAGTGTGGGCGCCTGCATGACAATCACAGTGGGATAATGATTAATGATTGGAGTGACTCTCCCAGTGCCTATAGATGTAAGACCCCACCGGACTTCAGAAATGACCTCAGTTGGTCTGGGCCTCAAGAATGACTGAAATGTTTTCCCTTCCTGGCTGGCAGGATGGAGGCTTTAACTTAAACATTAATTGAAGGAAAAAAAAAAAAGAACATCGTATATATCCTCTACACCTGAACTTTTGCACTAAAATTTAAATTTGCCTCATGTGGAAAACCTCTCCTTGGATTTCGAAGAATGTGTGCTTCTCTTCACCACAGCCTACCTCATTACAGCTTGTAGAACTGAAGAAGGTTCATTTTGAGGCCAAGGCTAAGATGGCTAATGAGCTGGTTTGCAGAGATGAATGTGGCCTCCCAGAAGTCACTTCTACTTCTATAGACGATAGTGGGCTGTGATAGCAGGAAGTTTGGCAGAGTACTGCAGAATGTGTTTGACGCCACCACCCCCTCACCTTGGCAGGATGGTTTTTAACAGGATTCTCAGGGGGAGGAGACAATGACTGTATTCATTCTAGATTTTGTTGCTGGGATTAACTTCCCTGTGATTCCCAGGAGAATATGCAGAAAGGGAGAGGGTATGAATTTTCATGTTTAAGGCCTTATGTTAGATTTCAAATTTCTTTAAGCTAAAATCAGCAACAAAACAAAACAGGAAATACTTTCCTGAGAAGGAGTGGTATACAGCAGCAGATGTTGGCAGGTTCTGGGGTATAAAAGATTCCTAATTGCCTCTTGCCTGGATATGCTGCTCAAGACATAGCCTATCTTATTTGGGCAGAGTATTTTGCCTGCTATGGGAATGATAACCTAGCCAAACTTGAGGAGATGTGTAGCAACGTAAATTCTATTCAGGGAGAAAAGTCTTTTGGATCTTGCTCAGGATAGACACAGAAAGTGTTGCAGCAATGGTAGGCATCTGAGGCCAAAAAACTGCAGAACCTAATGGAATGTCTAAAGGCACTTGGGCTCTCAAAGCATATAAGTGACTCTGGCTGAATCTTTGCAAGCTTCAGAAAAGGCTTCCTTCTTGCTGAAAACTAGATAAGCCTCTTAAATACACATCAGAGAGCTGGAGGAAAAGTTGTCTGCATTTACACAGATGCTAGAGAATCTGTAACAGAGGAGATTGGCTCAGGAAGTTTAGACAGACGCCATTTAGCACAAGTTTTGGCAGCAGAAGCAATCTTGACAGCCACTTTGCAGACTTTTGGGAAGCCAGGTGGTAACATGCTTATGCACTCTCTCTAAGCACAAGTTGCCAAGTGAAATGAAACTTGATTTCTCACCAGATGGATATACCCTAATTCTTCCATCAGGATAACCTAGGGCACTGGCTGAGAAACTGATTAATAGCACTGCTGGGCTGTTAAGCATTTAGAAAAATGAAAACACCTCTCTTTTTGCCTTGCTTCTAGAAAGCCACAGAAATGTCATGGTAGATCGCGCTGATTAAGAAAACTCACAGGCAGTGGTACAGAAGACAATGCTTACTTGGGCAATTTCAGGATATCTGGAAAGGACACGTTAATTCCACCTTGGTATAGTTTCGGCCAGTCCCTATGTCCTCCCTTGGGTAAAACAATTGAGACCAAGTAAGTAATCAGGGAGAAAGAGGCATGAACAGTTACCAGAAGATGGCTGTTGACTAGGCAGATGAATGATTGATTCATCAGTCAGCTATCCTCCTGTTCTAGGCCCTAATGTTTGACAAAATGAGCAGGAGATGATAGTTACCATTTTGTTCCCAGAATCTAGGGCACACACAGGTGCATTGTAGGGAAACTGAAAAACATAAAGGACAAAGATCAATCTGTAAAACCATCAGAGAAAAAAGAAAAACTAAAGCAAAATGACTGTGATTAGGCTGATTTATCACATCAGCAGAAATATATCCCAGAAAACATATACAGAAAACAAATAAAGAAGATCAATGAATCTGTAGGGACAAAGGTCAGGCTGCCCCAAGAGGTGCCATTGTGACACGCAGATTATTTTGAGCTGAAAATCATCAAGACCCTAAACACTAAAAAAGGAACTTTGACCTCTGACCCCCAAACTGCATAAAAAGAGTTTAGATGGAGGAACTACTCCAGGAGGAGAGCTATCACCACCTGTATTATAACATAAACTAGGCATGGTAGGTAGGAAGGGATGTGGCTAAATCTGTTAAAAGTTCTCTCTGTGCTCCAGTATTCCTGTGTGGTGCACCAAGTATTTCATTTATCAAACATTTTTCTCTTTTCATATTCCTCTGAATTACTTTCCTTTACTTTTGAAGTCTCAGACCCATACCCTCTTTTCTTTGGTTCAGGGTGACGTATGTACCTCACTCTCCTTGACTGTCTTTGGAATCCAGGTCTATGGCTTCCCTGTATGAATGTAATTAAACTTTGTTTTTTTTCTCCTGTTAATCTGTCCCATGTCAATTTGATTCTTACACCAGCTAGAAGAAACTGGAGGGGGAGAGGAAATTTCTTCTTGTGCAACAAATTCAAAGACAACTTCTTCAAAGAGACTAATATAATTTTTAAAACTGGAAAAATAGATTAAGAATAATAAATAAAGAGAAAACACAAAAATGAACAAGATACAATTGACATAATTACAAGTTTAAAAAATCATAAAATAGTATTAATAGTGTTTTAACAAAATTTTTAAAAAATTAATTATTAAAATATATTCAAATAAATAACTGAAAATGTCCACAATCATTAATGAAATTGAACTAGTAGTCAATTTCTACCTCCAGCCCGATAAAAAAGACACTAAGACCAAGAAGTTTTACAAGCAAATTTCATCAAATATTTAAGAAACTGAAAGTGCTATATAATACAAATTATTTCCCAGAATAAAAAGAAACAGAAGGCTCTTCAACACATTTAATGAAACTAGTAATGACCTTTCTACCAAACTAAAAGAGTAAAAAAAAAGCATACCACAGAAGCAAAAATCCTAAATATATTATCAAATTTAATCCAGTTGTGTGTGTACATGCATGTATAGACATGTACATAAGCATTATGACCAAGGATTTTATTTTAGGAATACAAGGATGCATCAGTATCAGAAAATCTAGGCAATTTATCACATTGATAGTATAAGACCAAGAGCAGGCTGCCCCAGGATGTGCTGTTGTGACATGCAGATTATTCTGAGCTGAAAACTATCAAAGTCCAGAAAAGACAGGAAGATGTTTGACCTCCCAGCCCCTACTACCACCTGCATAAAAAGAATTTAGATGGAGGAACTACTCCAGAAGCAGAGTTATCACCACAGGTAGCTATACTATAAACGAGGGGTGACAGACAGGAAGGAATGTAGCTTCGTCTCCTAAAAGTTCTCTCTGTGCTCTATTGTTTCTATGCGGCCCACCAAGTATTTTGTTTATCAAGCATATAGTCTTTTCATATTCGTGTGAATTACTTTCCTTTTCCTTTGAAGCCCAAACCCCTACCCACATCTCCTTGGTTCAGGATGACATATATACACCTCATTCTCACTGACTGTCTTTGGAATCCACATCTATGGCTTCTCTGTACACACATCATTACACTTTGTTTTTTTCTCCTGTTAATCTGGCTCATGTCAGTTTGATTCTTAACACCAGCTAGAACAACCTCTAGGGATAGAGAAAATTTCTTCCTCTTCAACAATAGTTATAGAAGAAAATGATATCAACAGATGGTGAAGAACAATTTGGGAAGAGTTAATTGTTCATAACTGAAATTATTAATGAACTAGGAATAGATGAATACTTTATTAATCTAATAGATATCTATTAAAAACTTATGACAAAACATTTAATGGTAATACATTAGAATTATGTCCATTATATTCAGGAAGAAAACAAATATTACTATCACTTCTATTTATCATTGTACTGTAAGTTCTAAATGAATCACTATATAAAAAAGGAGATATATTAAAACTGAATAAAACAAAGAGGGACACAAAACTGTCATTATTTGCTGATGACAGGATTTCCTCATAGAGAAACCAAGAGAATCATGGACAAATGAAACTGGTAAGAAAGCCCAGGAAGATTGCTTAAGCAAAGTCAACATAGGAAAACCAGTAGTGTTTCTAAACACCAGCAATAATCAATTTCAAAATGTAATGGAAAAGAAATGATCCAGCATTATACTAATTTAAAGTGTAATTTCCATGAGTAAAATTGAAAACACATAAGAAATACTTTAAAAAGAAAAGTATATTACATTTTCAAAGAACATAAAAAGTCCTGAGCAAATAGAGAATAAATCATATTCATGAACGGGGAACTCAATATTATAAAATGAAAATTCTCCCCCAAATAAATGTGTAAATTCAATGCAATTCCAATCAAAATCCCATAAGAAAATTTTGGGCAGTGAATAGATTCATATTGAGGACTAAAATTCCAAGAAGCCTTAAAATAAAAATAAAACCCTAAAATAATTCTGGTGTGTTTTCTATACATCATGATTTACGACAACATTATTTTAGTAGTATTGATGATCAATGGAACAGAATAGATGACCCGGGCAAGGATCTGTACACATTGATACATTATGTGGTTGGTTTATAACTAAGTGGTGACATTGGTTTGCCTTGTGTTAAATATAACAGATCCATACCTTACCAAGTCTAAAATAAATTAAAGATACTAAACTATGTAAATGTTTAAAATGAACTTCATAACTATGATAAGAAAATATAAGCGATGTGACCTTGTTGTAGGAAAGGATCTCGTAAACGTGACACAAAAAGCACACATAAAGAAAAAGTTTGATGGAGTAAGTTATGTCAAAATTTTAAACTTCTCTATAAAAAAATATCATAAAGAGAGTTAAAAGACAAATCATAGACTTGGAGAAGCTATCTGTGATATTCACTGCAAACCAAACTTAGTATCTGGAATACAAAGAAAATAAAATTTGTGAGATACAACAAAGAATGTTCATCTTATAGAAGAGAGATGTCTGAGAATAAACAGAGCTGCTCAATTCACTAGCAATCTGAAGAAACACAAAATAAAACCAGACAGGATAAACATCTACCAGATTTGGAAAAAGATAAACCTCATAAATATTTGTGAGAAAATATGAAAAATTGTGAAGGAGAGCAAACAATTGCTGGCCGAAGCTAAAAATTTACACTTTAAATAGAGGCAACAGTCATTTGAATAAATTAAGTACTAGATGGATTTAGCAAATTCCTGTTAGTGATTACCCCAGGTTAGAAAAAAAACGGGGAATTGGACTTGGAGAGATACAAAGAGGACATCAGCTCTACTACAATGTTAACATTTATTAATTCTTGGTATTAAGTAAATGGTATCAATATTAGCATCTTACATTTTCAGTTTTCTGTAGATTTAAACTTCTTCATACACAGACACACAACTGTGATTCAAATGGAACTAACGACTTTTGAGTAGGGTGGAAAACAAAATAGGATTTAGACTGGGAAGCTAATTCTAAGCTAAGGCTGAGTTGAGGTAAAAGCATCAACAAAGGAATCAAGATTGATATGGAGAGAGAGATGGAAAGGTGGAGAGGAGAGTTAAAAAGAGCAGGATAGAGAGGGGAAGAGAGAAAGAGGAAGGGAGAAAGCAAGACAGGGTTTCAGCTTTCAGCTGGGATGGGAGGTAATATGGTGGTAAATCCCTCTTACCTGCCTCCGAAACAAAGGCAGAACCCAATAGGACCTTTCATTCCTGAACTCCTTCAGCTCCTCGATGCCCTTATATAGGAAAGGATACAGAGTCCTTCAATATATTGTCTGCCACTTTTATATCCAAAGAAGCAGTGTTCAGCAATTTGGAGACACTTCACAGACACTAGTTGCTGTCTCAAGATAGTATACTATACGGTGGCATTTTCAATAAGGACACATGTCTTCTTGCCTAAAAAGTATTATGAAGAATAATTTTGCTTTGAGCTGGGATGAATTCATTGCTGTCTATCAAATCTCTTCTGCTAAAAGAAATGAAAGAAGCAAATGATGCTGCGTCCTCAGTCCAGGCAAATACCACATCAGTTCTATTGAATTTTTTCAGGCATTCTCTTATTTTCCTAATAAAATGAAAAAAGAAAATCAGTGAATAAATGACTGCTTAAAATGTCATATGATTCAAAGGGACTGATGTTTCAAAAGTACTATTTCTTACTGTTATTCTCTGGGTACTTGAGAAATAATTAAAGATTAATTGAAGAATTATCTTTAGCTCCATGCAGAAGAGAAAACAGAATGTTTTTCACCTGAAATTTGGAATAGTTAACCCAGGTTGTCAAGAAAGCACTGGATTAGGATTTAGGGCACTTGGAGCATGGATCCAGCTCCAACAAGATTCGGTGCTCACCCAAAATGGGGAAATGTCATTCCTTCTCCTCATTTTAACTGTGAAGCGAGGATGATAATTGGTTACTGCCAGATTCATTATAAACTTTCAAATATCATTCAAAGGCCGTTTTTCATTTTATGATCTTGGGAAAGTTTACACATTAAAACGAAAGGAATTGAATACACAGGGAAAACCAAGTGTGATAAGAATAAAGGTCCTTGGGTTTCATTGCAACCTCTACATCTCCATGATCTCTTGAAAGGCATCTTTTCATCAGTAATATGACCTACCATACCTCATGTACCTGTATGTAACTTATTGGTTTAAAATAAACTCCATTGCATGCCCTTCCACTGCAGTGCCAGCATATAATATAATTGTAGAAAATAACACATTTTCTGCTTGTAACTCCAGGGGAAAATTCCAGGACAAAATACCTCTAAAGCCAAAATCAGTCAAAGAGAGAACTAAAGTTAAGAAATCTGTTTATTTCTTACAAGCAGTGGTCCTGCTTCTCTATCCTGACCTGACTGCAGCAGAGGAGAGCTCCACCCAACCTCTCTGATGCAGATAAACCCTAGAATGCCCTTGTAATTACCTATTGATATGCAGATGCCCTAAAGCCAGGTAAGAGATTCTGGAAATATTGCAATTTTACCCACACCTCACCACTCCAGAAATCGCATCTCACAATCTACACATTCCCCATCTCAGGTAATGGCCCCTGTGCAAGAAAACTAGACCATTGTAAGAAGACTAATAACATAAAATAGCAACAGCAATAAAATGATAATCCTCTAGCCAGGGGCTTCAGCTAGGTTCAAAGCCCTAGGCAGATTAAGTCCAGAGCTTGCCCATTCCACAGGCAGGGAGTAGTTGAACAGGTAGGGAGTTCAGAGCAATCATCACCTGGTAGCTGTAGCCAGGGATCACATCCAGGCCACAGGATTATAGAAGAAAAAAACCTTAAGGGCGATAAGATACATTTTTTTAATGATACCAGCATAGGCAAATCATGTCCATCAGGTAGAATGCACGCAAGAGAATGGTCCTGTGATATAACAGTGGCAGGAATGGGATCTAGTCCTGGTCTAGTGTACTAGACTTTCACTCCCCTCCCTGTGGGAGTTACAGATGGGTCAATATATAGGGCTATGGGAGGTACATGCACTGGCCATAAAGATAAAACAAAACTCCCACATAAGATGCTCTTATCTCCTGGACATTGTGGGTACGCTACTGTGATCTTTGGGGGCCACTCTGCTGTTATTCCAGGAACACACCAGGCCTTTTCCCCAAGGTGTCAGAAGGGCCAGCCATCACTGATCCATGTGTCAAAATGTCCAGGGCCACATCCATTCAACACTGTCTCCAGGGTTTAACGCAGTTGGGGCTGGCAGCAGGATGTTGCTCTGATGGCCATATCCTGGCTTCAATAACTCCTCTCTGGTTTGAACATACAGTTATATAGGGGAGGCAGGAAGGTATGTTAGCACATCCACAGGGCTCAAGGCTCCTTTTTGGGGCTTCTCATTCAAGTGCCATAGCACTGTCCAAAAGCGAACTGACAAGACCTGCAGACTGTTGGTGTCTCACTTCAGGCCAGATTTCAACAAACTATTGTACCTCTTTATCATTCCTGCCCCAGTAGGGTTATATGGTACATGAAACTTCCACTTTATTCCTAATTTATGCACTCATTCTTGTAACACATGCCCAGTAAAGTGCGTGCCTTGATCACTTTCAATCACCTCTGTCTGGCCATACACTGCAAAGGGATGCTCTAGGCCCCTCTTGGGGCCCCATAGGTTTGCTGATCTGTGCAATGTGCAAGACAAGCAACCAATAGGCCACTAGCTGTATCTACACAAGTCATGGCATACCAATATCCTTCTGATATGGGCAGAGGCCCAATATAATCTATCTGCCACCTGACAAGGGGTATTGGCTCCTTTACTATTATCCCACATTGCTGCAGGACTCGGTGTAAGTCCTTAGAGCACACAAGGAACTCTCTTCAGGCTCTTCTGAATTCTTCAAAGGTCAGCAGCAAACCCCACTGAAGGGCTACAGCCCACACTGTTTTTTACCCTGTGTGCAACAAACACTGATGCAACCATTGGGCTATATCAGAGTCAGGCTTTCCTTCTAGTCAACACACCTGGGCCAAAGTGTCTGTTGCATCATTCCCTGGGGATGCCAAAGGCAAATGGCCAGTCACATGATCTATGGTAATAGTCTTAGTTTGACCAGAGGCGAATAGGTCTCACCACAACTCTTGCACCCAAAGGGGCCAGTGACCAACCATCCAGTTGGCATGGTACCATGCTGGTAGCCACAGGGTTAAGCCGCGACAGATGGTCCAGCTGTCAGTGCACACAACTATACAAGAGGGCTCCTGGCTGATCACAAGCCATACTGACTACAACTCAGCCCATTGGCTGCTCCTCTTCCCCTCTCCATCCTGCATCCATTTTGTCTCAGTCTTCGGATGGAAAGCCACAACCCTCCACTTTGGGGGCTGCCCATGACTGAAGCCACCTGTGTACCAAGCATCTTCAGGTATAGGGGCTTTCCCTCCTGATAAGGACTCTCAGCAACCAATGGCTCAAAAGAAAGTTCTTCCTGCTTTCCACTAGTATATATCACTAGCCCCAATAAGTGCTGAAGTTCTCCACTTAAGGGGACAGCAGAGAGGGTGCTATGCTGCTGTAAATATGTGCCCAATTTGGCCAGTGTAGGCATCTGTGCCATGCCACTCCATGGCCTTTGGGCTCAGTCTCACACCCACCCTGCAATGGGATAGGTGGTTATTACCTTGGTCGGTGCTATTCCAGTAATGTGCTCTGTAGCCAGCAACACATGGTACATGGCAGCCAGTTGTTTCTCCACTAAGGTGAACCGGACCTCTGCTCCTTGCCATAGTTGTAACCAGAATCCAATAG
This sequence comes from Manis javanica, assembly GCF_040802235.1. Lineage (NCBI taxonomy): Eukaryota > Metazoa > Chordata > Mammalia > Pholidota > Manidae > Manis > Manis javanica. Next base: position 133,099,719 of record NC_133174.1, read on the forward strand.
GTTGGTGTGTCCATTCAAGCTACTGCCAAAGGCCCCATCCATAACCATCCTAGATTACATGAACATCTAGCTCACAGGGCATTCATGAGTCCATTACACTCAAGGCCTGTACAGCCTTGACTGTTCGCTTAGCAGCAGTAAAAGCAGCTACACATGTCTCATCCCAGTCCCACCTGATGCCCTTTCATATCAACTGGTATAAGGGCTTCAGAATTTGTGCCAAGTGAGGGATAAACACTCTCCAGTAGCCTAAAAGACCCCAAAACTCTTGTAATACTGCCACAGTGGTAGGGGTAGGGAAAGCCTGGACCTTGTCTATGACTGCTTCAGGAATAACCTTAGTTTGACCTGAACAGACAACCCCCATGAATTTTACAGACAAACCAGGTCCCTGAACCTTGATGCTGTTCACAGCCCATCATTTCTCCCATAGACGCTGCAGCAGTCTAGGAACTGCCCCTTCTAAATCTACAAGAGAATCAGACATGAGCATAATATCATCACTGTAGTGATACAGCTGCACCGTTTGCAGTTTATTCCATGTGGCCAAGTCTATGGCAAATGGTGGGACTGTGAATGTATCTCTGTGGAATGACAGTGACTGTCCACTGCCAGCATTCCAGTGTGAAGGCAAACTGTTCCTGACTTTCCTGTACTATGTCAATAGAGAAGAAAGCATTAGCAAGGTCCACAACATAATGATATGTCCCCAGTTCATGACTTAGTGTGTCCATAAGGGCTGCTATTGTGGGGAGAGCAGCACGCAAAGGGGGTGTGACTTTATTCAATTCCCTACAGTACACAGTCATATTCCAGGAACAATCTGGCTTTTTCAGTGGCCACACTGGGAAATTAAAAGGACTATGAGTGGGCTTTATGATGCCCACCTTCTCCAACTCCTGTAGAGTTTCTCCAATTTCCTTGTGCCCCCCAGGTAATATATACTGCTTAGTATTTGTTACCCACAGAGGTACAGGCAGAGCTACAGGTGGGTGCTTGACATGTCCCCTCAATACTGCCTTTACCACTACCCTCAGTCTGAACTCACCTGCAGTGGTGTGTAGGCACAGGCCCTGCAGGATATCCTCCCCCAAAATATATTCAGGGATGGGAGAAATGTACACAGTATACTCCTTTGGGGGTAAACACCCTACCCCCAGTGGGATTTGGGCTTTCTTCACTCTAACTGCCTTACCCCCATAGCCATCTATCATAGCAGAAGTCCCAGGAAAACAGTTGGGGTTACCATAAATCAAAGAACACTCAGCTCCTGTGTCCACCAGCACCAGGACACATTGTACATTCACAGGGGACCAATGAACTGCTAATTCTACATGTAGCCTCTGGTGTCACCACATCCACCAAAGTTGTGACCTTGACCCTTACCTCAGTTGAACCGTGACACCAAAGCATTGTCCCCTGGGGTTGAGTGCCCAGGTGAAGCCTAAGTACTGTCCCCCAGGAAGGCTTACAGGGACACAGGCTGGACATGGGGTTTGCCTCTGGCTTCTGTGACCTGGACCTCAGTAGCTGAAACTGCTACTCTGGCTTTAACTGGTAGCACAGTATAATAAGATCCTACTGGGCTGCCCATCAAGTTTTTCTTTCACTACCCCTGCTTTTATCAAATCAACCCACATCTGGGTCTTCACGACCTTCATGGGGACTTTTGCATCTCTCCTTTCAGTCATAGTCCATACTTCCTTCTGGGTTCTTATTGTTTCAACCTCCCCTCAGTCCTGCTAAAGTACAATTAGCCTCACTTATGGGTTGCCTTATGTGGGGGGCAAGAGTAGTCACTAGGGACACAAAGAGAGATGGTGGAGCAGTATCGAGCACCAGATTTCTCATTCCTATGGTGAACAACTCCTCATCAGGGCCCTAGGGGTCTTAAATAGATGATATTTTTCATGCCCAATTTTCCCAACACCTACTGAAGATCTGCATACGTTCCCCAGCTAGTGGGTAAGTATGGTAAATCACCCTGACTAGGCCAAACTACCCTGATGGCTGCAATCAGCCAGTCCAGAAGCATCCAATTTCCTGAGGTGTGACAGGCACTTTACAACCACTGCCAGGAAAAGGGTGAGACATCAGGGAAGCCATTCTGCTCATTTCAGAGCCTGACATAACAATGTTTTCCACCCCATATCCCAGAGATGCAAAAGCCTAGTAGGCAGAGGTTCCACTGGCTTCTGCCGATACCAGACACTCATGTCCATGAGCTCATCCTGAGTACAGGGGTGCAGCATGGAGTGCTCCACAACCTGGGAAGGGGGCAGCTCCTCCCCCTCAGGAGCCCACAGTTGTTGTGTTTTTACATTCCTAATTACAACAGGGTGGGCCTTCAATACATGAGAGGCTGGTGTCTCAGGCAGTGGCCTCGGCAACAGATCGGCTCTCGGCCCCAGTCCCTCATCTGCTCCTGACACCTCCTCCATCATCTCCGGAGCTGAATGCACCACTCTTTCCTCCCCCTCCCCATGACCGTCTACAAAGTATACTCTCCTGCTGTCTCCCCCCTCGCTGCTGCTAAGGAATTTTCCAAGAGCATGACTTGTCCTCTCAATAACTGTATCCCTTCCTTAAGGGCATCCCATAGTTCATCACCCAGTTCCTCCAAGTGATGATAAAGTGTTTCTCTCTCCTGCCGAAGTCTCTCCCTCTCCTCGATAACCCTGTCCCTCCTCGTTAACCCTCACTCTCTCCTTGATAACACTTTCCACTCTCTTGACGAAAAGAGATCCTACAATACAAGCTGCTACACGGCCATTCAGGACCTCTAAGCAGTTTTCTATCTGACAGAAGACTAATTCTGCAGCTTCCACAGTCTCCACTCTTCCCCAATTCTGGAGAAGGCCCCACCCCTCTAGAAAATGCTTTACTGTAGACGAATTCCCAAATAGGGGATCCCTAATTGGGAGTCCCACATATGGGAGATTCCAGAGTGAAGATGCACCCTCTACCCCTACAGCCATTGGGGCCTCCCCATCATCCCTAGAGGCAGCCTGCCCAAGGGTCACACCAATATACACAGATTTTGGGTTCAGAGGTCCTGCCAACTACTGTCATGTAACTCTGGGGAAAATCCTGGGTCAAAATACTTCTATTACAGAAACCAGTCAAAGGGAGAAATAAAGTTAAGAAACCCATTTATTTCTTTTTCTTTTTAAGTTTTTTACTAAGGTATTTTTGATATACACTCTTCTGAAGGTTTCACATGAAAAAAACAATGTGGTTACTACATTTACCCATATTATCAAGTCCCCACCCATACCCCATTTAAGTCACTGTCCATCAGTGTAGTAAGATGTCACAGATTCACTGTTTGACTTCTCTGTGCTACACTGTTTTCCCTATGACCCCACACACACCTTGTGCACCAATCATGATACTCCACAAACCCCTTCTCCCTGCCTCCCAAACCGCCCTTCCACACCCCTCACATTTGGTAACCCCTCATCCCTTCTTGGAGTTTGTGAGTCTGCTGCTATTTTGTTCCTTCAGTTTTGCTTCATTGTTATACTACACAAATGAGGGAAATCATTTGGCACTTGTCTTTCTCAGCCTGGCTTATTTTACTAAGCATAATATCCTCCAGCTCCATCCATGTTGTTGCTAATGGTAGGATTTGTTTCTTTCTTGTGGCTGAATAGTATTCCATTGTGTATATGTACCACCTCTTCTTTATCCATTCATCTACTGATGGACACTGAGGTTACTTCCATATCTTGGCTATTGTAAATAGTGCTGCGATAAACATAGGGGTGCATCTGTCTTTTTGAATCTGAGAACTTGTATTCTTGGTATAAATTCCAGGGAATGGGATTCCCAGATCAAATGGTATTTTTATTTTTAGTTTTTTGAGGAATCTCCATATTGCTTTCCACAATGGTTGAACTAGCTTACATTTGCACCGGAAGTAGGAGGATTCCCCTTTATCCACATCCTCACCGGCATTTGTTGTTCTTAGTCTTTTCAATACTGGAAATCCTTACTGGTATGAGGTGATATCTCACTGTGGTTTTAATTTGCATTTCCCTGATGATTAGTGATGTGGAGCATCTTTTCATGTGTCTGTTGGCCATCTGAATTTCTTCTTTGGAGAAGTGTCTGTTTATATCCTCAGCCCATTTTTTAATAGCATTATTTGCTTTTTGGGTGTTGAGGCATGTGAGTTCTTTGTGTATTTTGGATGTTAACCCCTTTTTGGATATGTTGTATACAAAGATATTCTCCCATACTGTAGGATGCCTTTTTGTTCTGCTGATGGTGTCCTTTGCCGTACAGAGGCTTTTTAGTTTGATGTAGTCCCATGATTTCCCTTTTGCTTTTGTTTCCCTTGATTGAGGAGATGCATTCAGGAAGAAGTTGGTCATGTTTATATTCAGGAGATATTTGACTATGTTGTCTTCTAAGAGTTTTATGGTTTCATGACTTACATTCAGGTCTTTGATCCATTTCGAGTTTACTTTTGTGGATGGGATTAAACAATAATCCAGATTCATTCTCCTTAATGTAGCTGTCCAGGTGTACCAACAACAGTTCTTGAAGAGGCTGTCATTTCCCCATTGTATGGCCATGGCTCCTTTATCATATATTAATTGACCATATATGGTTGGGTTTATATCTGCACTCTCTAGTCTGTTCCATTGTTCTATGGGTCTGTTATTGTGCCAGTACCAAATTGTCTTGATTACTGTGGCTTTGTAGTGAAGCTTGAAGTTGGGGAGCATAATCCTCCTAGCTTTATTCATCCTTTTCAGGATTGTTTTGGCTATTCGGGTCTTTTGTGGTTCCATATCAATTTTAGAATGATTTGCTCTAGTTCATTGAAGAATGCTGTTGGTATTTTGAAAGGAATTGCATTGAATACGTACATTGCTTTAGGCAGGATGGCCATTTTGACAATATTATTTCTTCCTATCCATGAGAACAGGATGTATTTCCATTTACTGGTATCTTCTTTACTTTCTGTCATGGAGTGTCTTGTAGTTTTCAGAGTATAGGTCTTTCACTTCCTTGGTTAGATTTATTCCTAGGTATTTTATTCTTTTTGATGCAATCGTGAATGGAATTATTTTCCTGATTTCTCTTTCTGCTACTTCATCATTAGTGTATTGGAATGCAACACATTTTTGTGTATGAATTTATATCCCACAGCTTTGCTGAATTCAGATATTAGATCTAGTAGTTTTGGAGTGGATTCTTTAGTGTTTCTTATGTACAATATCATGTAATCTGCAAACAGGGACAGTTTAACTTCTTTCTTGCCAATCTGGATACCTTTTATTTCTTTGTGTTGTCTGATGGCTGTGGCTAGGACCTCCAGTACTATGTTGAATAGAAGTGGGGAGAGTGGGCATCTTTGTCTTGATCCCAATCTTAAAGGTAAAGCCTCAGCTTCTCGCTGTTATGTATGATATGATGTTGGCTGTGGGTTTGTCATATATGGCCTTTATTATGTTGAGGTACTTGCCCTCTATGCCCATTTTTTTGGCAGTTTTTATCATGAGTGGATGTTGAACTTTGTCAAATACTTTTCAGCATCTATGGAGATGATCATGTGGTTTTTGTCTTTCTTTACATTGATGTGATGGATGATGTTGATGGATTTTCAAATGTTGTACCATCCTTGCATTCCTGGAGTAAATCCTACTTGATCATGACGGATGATCTTTTTGATGTATTTTTTAATTTGGTTTGCTAATATTTTGTTGAGTATTTTTGCATCTATTTTCATCAGAGATATATTGGTCTGTAGTTTTCTTTTTTTGTCATGTCTTTGCCTGGTTTTGGTATTATAGTGATGATATCCTCATAGAATGAGTTTGGAAATAGTCCCTCTTCTACTTTTTGGAAAACTTTAAGGAGGATGAGTAGTAGTTCCTCACTAAATGTTTGATAAAATTCAACAGTGAAGCCATCTGGTCCAGGAGTTTTGTTCTTAGGTAGTTTTTTGATTACCAATTCAATTTTGTTGCTGGTAATTGGTCTGTTCAGATTTTCTGTTTCTCTCTGGGTCAGCCTTGGAAGGTTGTGTTTTTCTAGAAAGTTGTCCATTTCTTCTAGGTTATCCAGTTAGTATATAATTTTTCATAGTATTCCCTAATAATTATTTGTATTTCTGTAGTGTCTACAGTGATTTTTCCTTTCTCATTTCTGATTCTGTTTATGTGTGTACTCTCTGTGTTTTTCTTGATAGTCTGGCTAGGGGATTATCTATTTTGTTTATTTTCTCAAAAAAACAGCTCCAGTTTTCATTGATTCTATTATTTTATTTTTCTCAATTTTATTTGTGCTCTAATCTTTATTATATCCCTCCTTCTACTGACTTTGGGCCTCATGTGTTCTTCTTTCCTACTTTCATTAATTTTGAGTTTAGACTGCTCTAATGGTAATTGTTCTTCTATCCTGAGGTAGGCCTGTATTGCAATATACTTTCCTCTTAGCACGGCATTTGCTGCATCCCACAGATTTTGTGGTGTTGAATTATTGTTGTCATTTTTCTCCATATATTGCTTCATCTCTGTTTTTATTTCATCATTGATCCATTGGTTATTTAGGAGAATGCTGTGAAGCCTCCATGTGTTTGTGGGATTTTTCATTTTCTTTGTGTAATTTATTTCTAGTTTCCTACCTTTGTGATCTGAGAAATTGGTTGGTACAATTTCAATCTTTTTGAATTTACTGAGGCTTTTTTTGTGGCATAATATATGATCTATTCCTGAAAATGTTCCATGTGCATTTGAGAAGAATGTGTATTCTGCTGCTTTTGGGTGTAGAGTTCTGTAGACGTCTGTTAGGTCCTTCTGTTCATTGTTCAGTGCCTCTGTCTCCTTACTCATTTTTCTGTCTAATTGATCTTTCCTTTGGAGTGAGTAGAGTGTTGAAGTCTCCTAGAATGAATGCATTGCATTCTATTTCCCCTTTTAATTCAGTTAGTATTTGTTCACATATGTAGGTGTGCCTGTGTTGGGTGCATAGATATTTATAATGGTTATATCTTCTTGTTGGACTGACCCATTTATCATTATGTAATGTCCTTGTTTATCAAATGTTACTTTATTTGTTTTGAAGTCTATTTTGTCTGATACAAGTACTGCAACACCTGCTTTTTTTCTCTATTGTTCACATTAAATATCTTTTTCAGTCCCTTCACTTTTACTCTGTGTATGTCTTTGGGTTTGGGGTGAGTCTCTTGTGAGCAGCATATAGATGGGTCTTGTTTTTTTATCCTTCACTGACTCTATGTCTTTTGATTGGTGCATTCAGACCATTTACATTTAGAGTGATTATCGATTGGTATGTACTCATTGCCATTGCAGGCTTTAGATTCGTGGTTACCAAAGGTTCAAGGTTAACTTCCTTACTATCTAAGAGTCTAACTTAACTCACTTAATATGCTATTACAAACAGAATCTAAAGGTTCTTTTTTCTCCTTTTTCTTTCTCTTCCATTGTTTATATATTAAGCATCATATTCTTTTGTTAGTTTTTGGTATCATTAATCTACAATTACATGAGGAACACTATGTTTACTAGACTCCCTCCATCACCAAGTCTCCCCCCATATACCCCATTACAGTCACTGTCCATCAGCATAGTAAGATTAGGCATTCTTTAGTATTTTTCTATCCCTTGATTGACTTTGGGGATAGTTTATTTAATTTTGCATTTGCTTTGTAATTAACTGTTCTACTTTCTTTGCTGTGATTTTATTATCTCCGGTGACAGCTATTAAATCTTAGGAACACTTCCATCTATAGCAGTCTCTCCAAAATACACTGTAGAGATGGTTTGTGGGAGGTAAATTCTCTCAGCTTTTGCTTATCTGGAAATTGTTTAATCCCTCCTTCAAATTTAAATGATATTTTTGCCCCATCAAGTATTCTTGGTTTGAGACCCTTCTGCTGGATTGCATTAAATACACATGCCACTCCCTTCTGGCCTGTAAGGTTTCTGCTAGAAGTCTGATGATAGTCTGATGGGCTTTCCTTTGTATGTGATCTTTTTTCTCTCCCTAGCTGCTTTTGAAAGTTTGTCCTTACATGTAGTGATTCTACAGCATCTTACTACGCTGATGGACAGTGACTATAATGGAGTCTGTGGGGGGTATTTGGTGATGGGGGGAGTCTAGTAAACATAATGTTCCTCACATAATTTTAAATTAATAATACCCCAAAAAAATGTTTGTCCTTATCCTTGATCTTTTCCATTTTAATTATTATATGTTGTGCTGTTGTCTTCCTTGGGTCCCTTCTGTTGGGAGATTTGTGCACATCCATGGCCTCAGAGACTATCTCCTTCCCTAGAATGGGGAAGTTTTCAGTAATTACCTCACCTAAGACACTTTTTATCCCTTTTTCTCTCTCTTCTTCTTCTGGTACCCCTATAATATGAATATTGTTCCATTTGGATTGGTCACACAGTTCTCTCAATACTTTTTCATTCTTACAGATCCTTTTTTCTCTTTGTGCCTCAGGTTCTTTCTATTCCCTTTTCTAATTTCTATTTCATTTATTGTCCCCTCCACCATATCTAACCTGCTTTTAAAACCTTCCATTGTATGTTTCATTTCTGATACTGTGTTCTGTAATGACTGGATCTCTGACTGGAATTCATTCCTGAGTTCTTGAATATTTTTCTGTACCTCCATGAGCATGTTAATGATTTTTATTTTGAACTCCCTTTCATGAATTCATGAGGTTGATTTCATTTGAATCTTTCTCTGGTGTATTCATAATTTTGCTTTGAACCAGGTTCCTCTGATGTTTCATATTTGTATGTGGTGCCCTCTAGTGCCCAGAAGCTCTACTCTATGGAGCTGCTCAGTCCCTGGAGCAATGTTGTGGTTCACAGGGGAGCAGTGTCTCTCTCTCCTGACCAGGCTGCAGCAGAAGAGAGCTCCGAGACCCAACCTCTCTGGTCCAGATAAACCCTTGCAAACCCTTGTAATTACCTATTAATTTGTAGATGAACTAATGCTCTCCACCCCTTGGAAACAACTACTGTTATGCAGATGCACTAAAGCCAGGTGAGAGATTCTGGAAATAGTACAACTTTACCCACACTGCTGTTGTAAGAAATGATGAAAGCAATTATGTTACAAGTTAAGTGGAATGGTAATGGCATGAAATGATAATAAAAATATCCTGGAAAAAATAGGAGAATGAGGAAAAGCACTTCATTTCCTCCTCATGAAAGACTTCTCCTTAAAGGAGCATGCCAAGATGAGCTAATAAACAAATACCATACATTGATTGAGGTGTTGGATGAAAATAATAGAAATTCTAATTATATTTATTTTAGATCTTATGCTTTTTAATTTTGGTATATTCTGTTTTATACCTCACAGAAATATTAATATAGTGATACATGTTCATAATTTATAAAAATAAATAAGGCAATAACACCATTTCACATTGTGGGGAAGGAAAAATAATTTTCCCTCTACCCTTCTAGATTCTTGGCTGAGACCTGCAAACCCCCTTACTTCACAGCCTTAATAAAAGACAGATTAACAGGAGAAAAACACACAGAAGCTTAATAACATATATCCCTCCTGTACACATAGGAGACAAGACTCAAGGAAACTGAGTAACTCCCCAAGATGGCTGAATCCACCACCTTAAATACCACCCCCAACTAAAGACAAAGAAGATGTGGGAGGAGGGGGCTTAGCCAGATTTGAGAGGTGACCAGGAGGAACAAGGTAAAGAAGAGTAACATTGTTATGCAAATTTAAGTCTTGCATTTTCCTGATGAGTTTCGAGAGATTTAGAGTCCTCCTTGTCTTTCTGAATGAGAGAGGGAGACAGCCTTACAAATGGATATTTCCCTCCTTCGTGCAAAAGGGTAACTTCTAGTCAGTATTTAGAGCTTCCTCCATTTCTGATGTTTCTTAAAACACAGCCAACATAAGATAATCTTTATGCCAAAAAGGGATATGTTGGGGAGGCGGAGCCAAGATGGCAGCAGAACTGAGGACACAGGACAACATCCAGACCACATCCACACCTGCAAGAACCCAGCACCTCACAAAGGGGGTAAGATAGAAGCCCCGGCCCAGCGGGACCCAAGCGCCCCTTCCCCTAGCTCTCAAGGGGTGGAGAAGAGTCAGCAGGGAGGGAGAGGGAGCCCAGGACTGCTGAGCACCCAGCCCCAGGATTCCAGACCAGAGTGCAGAGAAAGTGCATGCGCGGGGTCCTGGATACTAGGGAAATAGGGTGGCAGGACCGGTGAGCAGGTGCCTGAGGCTGATGCCAGACAACAAAGAAATGGAGGCGGCCATTTTTTTTCCTTTTTTTGGGGGAGGGAGTGCTTTTTGGAAGTCTTAAAGGGACAGGGACCCCAATACTAGGGAAACAGGGAAGCAGGACTGGTGAGCGGGTGCCTGAGACTAGCACCTGAGGACAAAGAAAATGCTGTTTTTTTTTTTCTTTTGTTGTTGCTGTTGTTGTTTTGGCATGGATAGTGCTTTTTGGAAGTCTTAAAGGGGCAGGGCAGGACACTTAGTCCAGAGGCAGGGAATATGGGGATCTCTGGGCACCCTAACCCCTGGGCAGCAGGGAGCACGGAGGCTGCGTACGGAGATAAATAGCCTCCTGGCCGCTCCCCCTCCAATGGGGCTCCATCATTTTGGAGCAGCAGCACGAGCCAGGTCACACCCAGAGCAACAGCGGAGATAAACTCCATAGCAGCCGGGCAGAAGCAGAAGCCCTGTCTGTGCACAGCTGCCCAGCACAAGCCACTAGAGGTCGCTATTCTACCAGGAGAGGAAGGCCACAAACCAACAAGAAGGAAAGCTCTTCCAGCTGTCACTCATACCAGCTCTGCAAACTATCTCTATCACCATGAAAAGGCAAAATTACAGGCAGACAAAGATCACAGAGACAACACCTGAGAAGGAGACAGACCTAACCAGTCTTCCTGAAAAAGAATTCAAAATAAAAATCATGAACATGCTGATGGAGATGCAGAGAAATATGTAAGAGCTAAGGGATGAAGTCCGGAGGGAGATCGCAGATGTCAGGAAGGAGATCACAGAACTGAAACAAACCCTGGAAGGATTTATAAGCAGAATGGATAAGATGCAAGACACCATTGAAGGAACAGAAACCAGAGAACAGGAACGTATAGAAGCTGACATAGAGAGAGATAAAAGGATCTCCAGGAATGAAACAACACTAAGAGAACTATGTGACCAATCCAAAAGGAACAATATCCATATTATAGGGGAACCAGAAGAAGAAGAAAGAGGAAAAGGGATAGAAAATCCCTTTGAAGAAATAATTGCTGAAAACTGTCCCAAACTGGGGGAGGATATAATTGAACAGACCACGGAAATACACAGAACCCCCAACAGAAAGGATCCAAGGAGGACAACACCAAGACACAATAAATAAAATGGCAAGGATCAAGGAAAAGGAAAGAGTTTTAAATGCAGCTAGAGAGAAAAAGGTCACCTATAAAGGAAAACCCATCAGGCTAACATCAGACTTCTCGACAGAAACCCTACAGGCCAGAAGAGAATGGCATGATATATTTAATGCAATGAAACAGAAGGGCCTTGAACCAAGGATACTGTATCCAGCATGACTATCATTTAAATATGATGGTGGGATTAAACAATTCCCAGACAAGCAAAAGCTGAGGGAATTTGCTCTCCACAAACCACCTCTACAGGGCATCTTACAGGGACTGCTCTAGATGGGAGCACTCCTAAAAAGAGCACAGAACAAAACACCCAACATATGCAGAATGGAGGAGGAGGAATAAGAAGGGAGAGAAGAAAAGAATCTCCAGACAGTGTATATAACACCTCAATAAGCGAGCTAAGTTACGCAGTAAGATACTAAAGAGGCTAACCTTGAAACTTTGATAACCACGAATTTAAAGCCTGTAATGGCAATAAGTACATATGTCTCAATAGTCACCCTAAATGTAAATGGACTTAATGCACCAATCAAAAGACACAGAGTAAAAGAATGGATAAAAAAGCAAGACCCATCTATATGATGCTTACAAGAAACTCACCTCAAACCCAAAGACATGCACAGACTAAAAGTCAAGGGTTGGAAAAACATATTTCAGGCAAACAATGGTGAGAAGAAAGCAGGGGTTGCAGTAATAATATCAGACAAAATAGACTTCAAAACTAAGAAAGTAAGAAGAGATAAAGAAGGACACTACGCAATGATAAAGGGTTCAGTCCAACAAGAGGATATAACCATTCTAAATATATATGCACCCAACACAGGAGCACCAGCATATGTGAAACAAATACTAACAGAACTAAAGAGGGAAAAAGACTGCAACGCATTCATTTTAGGAGACATCAACACACCACTCACCCCAAAGGATAGATCCACTGGGCAGAAAATAAGTAAGGACAAAGAGGCACTGAACAACACACTAGAACAGATGGACCTAATAGACCTCTACAGAACTCTATATCCAAAAGCAACAGGATATACATTCTTCTCAAGTGCACATGGTACATTCTCCAGAATAGACCACATACTAGCTCACAAAAAGAGCCTCAGTAAATTCCAAAATACTGAAATTCTACCAACCAATTTTTCAGACCACAAAGGTATAAAACTAGAAATAAATTCTACAAAGAAAACAAAAAGGCTCACAAACACATGGAAGCTTAACAACATGCTTCTAAATTATCAATGGATGAATGAACAAATTAAAATAGAGATCAAGGAATATATAGAAACAAATGACAACAACAACACTAAGCCCCAACTTCTGTGGGATGCAGCGAAAGCAGTCTTATGAGGAAAGTATATAGCGATCCAGGCACACTTGAAGAAGGAAGAACAATCCCAAATGAATAGTCTAACATCACAATTATCGAAACTGGAAAAAGAAGAACAAATGAGGCCTAAAGTCAGCAGAAGGAGGGACATAATAAAGATCAGAGAAGAAATGAACAAAATTGAGAAGAATAAAACAATAGCAAAAATCAACGAAACCAAGAGCTGGTTCTTTGAGAAAATAAACAAAATAGATAAGCCTCTAGCCAAACTTATTAAGAGAAAAAGAGAATCAACACAAATCAAGAGAATCAGAAATGAGAATGGAAAAATCATGAAGGACTCCACAGAAATACAAAGAATTATTAAAGACTACTATGAAAACTTATATGCCAACAAGCTGGAAAACCTAGAAGCAATGGACAACTTCCTAGAAAAATACAACCTCCCAAGACTGACCAAGGAAGAAACACAAAAGTTAAACAAACCAATTACGAGCAAAGAAATTGAAACAGTAATCAAAAAACTACCCAAGAAGAAAACTCCGGGGCCGGATGGATTTACCTCGTAATTTTATCAGACACACAAAGACATAATACCCATTCTCCTTAAAGTGTTCCAAAAAATAGAAGAGGAGGGAATTCTCCCAAACTTATTCTATGAAGCCAACATCACCCTAATACCAAAACCAGGCAAAGACCCCACAAAAAAGAAAATTACAGACCAATATCCCTGATGAATGTAGATGCAAAAATACTCAATAAAATAATAGCAAACAGAATTCAACAGCATATCAAAAGGATCATACACCAGGACCAAGTGGAATTCATCCCAGGGATGCAAGGATGGTACAACATTTGAAAATCCATCAACATCATCCACCACATCAACAAAAAGAAGGATAAAAACCACATGATCATCTCCATAGATGCTGAAAAACATTTGACAAAATTCAACACCCACTCATGATAAAAACTCTCAGAAAAATGGGAATAGAGGGCCAGTACCTCAACATAATAAAGGCCATATATGACAAACCCACAGCCAACATCATACTGAACAGCGAGAAGCTGAAAGCTTTACCTCTGAGATCGGGAACTAGACAGGGATGTCCACTCTCCCCACTGTTATTTAACATAGTACTGGAGGTCCTAGCCATGGCAATCAGACAAAACAAAGAAATACAAGGAGTCCAGATTGGTAAAGAAGAAGTGAAACTGTCACTATTTGCAGATGACATGATATTGTACATATAAAACCCTAAAGACTCCACTCCAAAACTACTAGAACTGATATCGGAATACAGCAAAGTTGCAGGATATGAAATTAACACACAGAAATCTGTGGCTTTCCTATACACTAACAATGAACCAATAGAAAGAGAAATCAGGAAAACAACTCCATTCACAATTGCATCAAAAAGAATAAAATACCTAGGAATAAACCTAACCAAAGAAGTGAAAGACCTATACCCTGAAAACTACAAGTCACTCTTAAGAGAAATTAAAGGGGACACTAACAAATGGTAACTCATCCCATGCTCATGGCTAGGAAGAATTAATATCGTCAAAATGGCCATCCTGCCCAAAGCAATATACAGATTTTATGCAATCCCTATCAAATTATCAGCAACAGTCTTCAATGAACTGGAACAAATAATTCAAAAATTCATATGGAAACACCAAAGACCCTGAATAGCCAAAGCAATTCTGAGAAAGAAGAATAAAGTAGGGGGGATCTCACTACCCAACATCAAGCTCTACTACAAAGCCATAGTAATCAAAATAATTTGGTACTGGCACAAGAACAGAGCCACAGACCAGTGGAACAGATTAGAGACTCCAGACATTAACCCAAACATATATGTCAATTAATGTTTGATATAGGAGCCATGGACATACAATGGCAAAATGACAGTCTCTTCAACAGATGGTGCTGGCAAAGCTGGACAGCTACATGTAGGAGAATGAAACTGGACCATTGTCTATCCCCATACACAAAAGTAAATTCAAAATGGATCAAAGACCTGAATGTAAGTCATGAAACCATAAAACTCTTAGAAAAAAACATAGGCAAAAACCTTTTAGACATAAACATGCATGACCTCTTCATGAACATATCTCCCTGGGCAAGGAAAACAACAGCAAAAATGAACAAGTGGGAGTATATTAAGCTGTAAAGCTTCTGTACAGCAAAAGACACCATCAATAGAACAAAAAGGAACCCTACAGTATGGGAGAATATATTCGAAATGACAGATCCGATAAAGTCTTGACATCCAGATATAAAGAGCTCACACACCTCAACAAACAAAAAACAAATAATCCAATTAAGAAATGGGCAGAGGAACTGAACAGACAGTTCTCCAAAAAAGAAATACAGATGGCCAAGAGACACATGAAAAGATGCTCCACATCGCTAATTATCAGAGAAATGCAAATTAAAACTACAATGAGATATCACCTCACACCAGTAAGGATGGCCAACATCCAAAATACTAACAACAACAAATGTTGGCGAGGCTGTGGAGAAAGGGGAACCCTCCTAAACTGCTGGTGGGAATGTAACGTAGTTCAACCATTGTGGAAAGCAGTATGGAGGCTCATCAAAATGCTCAAAACAGACTTACCATTTGACCCAGGAATTCCACTCCTAGGAATTTACCCTAAGAACGCAGCAATCAAGTTTGAGAAAGACAGATGCACCCCTATGCTTATCGCAGCACTATTTACAATAGCCAAGAATTAGAAGCAACCTAAATGTCCATCGGTAGATGAGTGGATAAAGAAGATGTGGTACATATACACAATGGAATACTACTCAGCCATAAGAAGAGGGAAAATCCTACCATTTGCAGCAACATGGATGGAGCTGGAGGGTATTATGCTCAGTGAAATAAGCCAAGCTGAGAAAGAGAAATACCAAATGATTTCACTCATTTGTGGAGTATAAGAACAAAGGAAAAACTGAAGGAACAAAATAGCAGCAGAATTACAGAACCCAAAAATGGACTAACAGGTACCAAAGGGAAAGGGACTGGGGAGGATGGGTGGGTAGATAGGGATAAGGGGGGGGGAAGAAGAAAGGGGGTATTAAGATTAGCATGAATGGGGGGGGAAGGGAGAAAGGGGAGGGCTGTTCAACACAGAGAAGACAAGTAGTGATTCTACAACATTTTGCTATGCTGAAGGACAGTGATTGTAAAGTGGTTTATAGGGGGGACCTGGTATAGGGGAGAGCCTAGTAAACATAATATTCTTCATGTAAGGGTAGATTAAAGATTAAAAAAAAGAAAGAAAGAAAGAAAAGGGGGATTACTCCTTGATAGGATAAAACTAATGGTAAATCAACGATTAATGCATGCTTTAAATATCCTTAATTTTGATTACTTAAAGGGTGTCAGATGATCGGCTATGGAGGTACACTTTTCTGATAATATTCCTCTCTCTTAGAAAAAAAAAGCAGTTTCTGTGTGTTGACCTCCAGTGAGTTCTACACAATGGTATAAAGGGCATATAGAAGTGTGGGCAAAGGGTCTGTTTGTGTTTATACAGAGGATCAAAGCCTAATTTGGCTACCCAGAAAATGAACTAAGATACGATACGAAGAAGAACTTCCAACATCAGCACTCTCGGGAAGACTCATTCCAGAAGATCATCATCAAAAAACCTCCACAAAGATCCAGGCAATGCTGCAGTTGTAGCTGCATCCATCCCACCAGTTCCTGGACTTGCCATTGGAATGAAGAAGGAGATATCTAAGCTGGCCTGTGCATACAGTAAAACAACAAATTTGACTGGATCTATACTGTTGGAACTCAACCAAGAATTAGGAGAAGTGCAAGTTGTAGCGCTCCAAGATTTTACAACTACAGACTATCTACAGTTAAAAGAACATATGGGATGTGAACAGCTCACAGCAATGGGTTGTTTTAATTTGTCTGATTTCTCTCAGACTGTTCAAGTACAGTTGGACAATATCCATCATATCATAGACAAATTCTCACAAATGCCTAGGGTGCCTAACTGGTTTTCTTGGCTTCACTGGAGATGGCTGGTAATTATAGATCTGCTTTGGTTATGTAACTGTATTCCTATTATGTTAATGTGTGTGCGCAATTTAGTTAGTAGTTTAAAACCTATACATGCTTAAGTTACTCTACAAGAAGATATGTCAAAGAAATAATCAGTCTTCCCAGGTTTTCTTCCATCTGCTACCTCTATAGCATTTCTTTTTCCTTCCTAATTACAACCCTTAAATAGAATTCATGCCTCATATCGAATTTACCGAGTATCATAATTCCTCCAAGTGGTAAAGATACCTCAAGACAAATGCTGGGCATAGAAGCCACAGGGCATAAATCTGCAAAGAAGTAAAAAGCTAACCTTTTCAAACAATATGGCTCCTCTCTAACTTACCAACTTTACATTTCCCTGTATGGCCCCGGAAGATGACTGGTTAGCCAGAGAGAGGTAAGATTCCTCAAGGGAGGAACAACCTAAGACAGGCACAGTCGCAGGGGGGCCATCAGGTGAGAAATTGGGGATCAACAGTGGTGAGGCTTAGAACCTCACCCCCCCTGTTTTGAGAGAATTCTGCTGCATCCGTGGATGTTTTAATGCCCTTGTCTAGCTTGGATTAACACATAGTCTACAGGCACACACCTGATCATTTACAATTGCTCTCTTACAACACTAAACTCTGTTTTCTACCTTTATCTTGCATCTACCTACCACTTCAGCATTTTATTTAAAAATAATAATAATAATAATAATAAAGGGAGAATTGTGGGATCCACCTATAAACCAAGTATAAAAATCAAACGAATATTCATATTTGACCTGATCGTTTATAGTTCATAATGTGTGATCATAACCGACAGTTTCTGTGATGAATGCCCTTGTACTGTTCACCATGTAAGAACTTATTCACTATGTAAGAATTTGTTCACCATGTAAGAACTTGTTCGTTATGCTTCAGAAGATTGGGAGACTGACAAGTATTAGGCTTGAGATGGATTAATGATTGTGCATTGAGCATTGACTCCCCTATACAGAATTTTATTGTTGTTACAACCATTTGATCAATAAATATGAGAGACGCCCTCTCAAAAAAAAATGTTATTCCTGCTTTCCCATTAGTATCATAGAAGCTACAATTTTCAACTCCAGAGAAATGCAAAACATATATATGAAGCTTTTATTTAAGCAAAATGTCAAGGAGGTGAGCAATATGATCTGAATGGCTCTCAAAAGAGATCTTGGTTCAGGAGAAATATGTTTTTTATTGGTTTTGTTTTTTGGGTGTTTTTTATTTGTGGACAAAAAGATGTCCCTTTAATAAAATATTGTGAACTACAATGTAAAAAAAAAAAAAGGCAAATGTTGGGAAGACAAATTGTTTCCCTTCTATGTCTTTATCATCTTACCTAAATTAGTCTTCTAATTGACTCCTCTGTCTCTAGTCTTCTGCAGATCCCTCCAATCATTTCTCTACATTGTTACCAGAGATGTCTTTTTAAAGCGTACATCTGTATTTGTTATTCTCCTGCTTAAAATATGTTCAGAGACTCCTTGTTACCTAAAAAGAAAAATCCACAAGGGATGTCATGATCTGGTACATGTCTGCTTCTACGGGTTTATTTCTCATCATAGCCCCTTGATAGTCTTCACTCAAACTGTACTGAACTACTTCGATCCATGTTAAATTTGTTCAGATCACACTTCACCTATAACAGTATTTTAAATTGGAAGCTTGATCTGAGTCACCACAGTACAATAGACACGGAATTTCAAAGTGAGGTGCCAGAATACAAAGCAGATTTTCGCAGTGGAAAATCTTCAGAACCAGTTAGAGATTAATTTTAGGTCAGATTTCCTGGAACCAGACTGTGAGATAGGCAGTTATATGCAGGAGATTCATTTGGAGTCTTCTAGGGAGATGTACTTTGTAGGGAAGTAAGGAAGGGAGGGCTGGACAGAGAGATAATCTGCTCTCCACTGATTTGTAAATGGGGCCTTAGGGAATCTACCAGAAATCTCTAGAGTTTGGATTCCCAATTTTCCAGAGTTGTACCAAATTGAAGGAAAGGGGTTGGGCCTTTGAACCTTCCTTCACAGCATCTAATCATTTTCCATATACCACCCAGTGGAAAGGTAGTTGTAATCTTGGATGAGGAGGTAATGCTCTTTGGGGGGCCCAGTTGTAAGCCCACAGCAGAAGATATTGCCAGCACTGGCAGTGAAGAGGGGATCTGGGTGGATCAACACACCACCTACTAGAAAGTTCTAAGCCTAAACAAAGATATTAAAGGTTCAAGTGAAGAAAGATAAGGGAAGGACTTGTGGATGATTTTTGTTAGTTGAAAGAGAGCTGCTCCTGTGTTCCGAGGAGAAAAATGTTGGGAGGAGCACTGTCTCCTTTCACTTCAAGCCTAGAGAAAGAAGCTTCAAGGAAACCAGTTAAAAAACCTCAGTAGGTCTCTTAATGTTTTAGAAACACAGTGATTAATAGTGTGGCCTTTAACAAGTTATGTAATTTCTTTGACTTTGTTTCCTCTACTGTAAAATGGGTAAAAAAAATACTTTAGTGGTGACTGTAAAGACTAAATAAGGTAATGGATCTAATTTAGCATAGCATCTGACAGAATAATTTATCAATCAATATTAGTTTCCTTTATATTATCTCCTAATCTTTGCTCATATTGCACATTCCTAATGAAGTCTTAAATGACCATTCTCTTAAAAATCATAACTCCCTACTCTCCATGTCTTCATATTCCACCTGTTCCTTGTTTTCCGTAGCGCCCATTTGTTACATACAATATATATTTACTTATTTTATGTCTGTTGTCTGACTACAGCCACTAGAATGTCAGCTCAGTGAGAGCAGAAACTTCATCTTCTGTATTCTCGGTGCCTACAACAAAGCTTACCACATAATACATACTCAGAAAATATTTATTGAGTGAATGAACATGGAATAGTTCTTAGGGAAACATAATTAATTTACATTATACCCAAATCTATCTTATCTTATACCAAATTAGTATTTAAAGAGTATTCAGCCCAAGAATTAGTATATAATTGACATACACCGAAAGGCTTAGAAAGTTATGGTTGACAGGACATTAGTGTTATGAATGAACTTTACATTTCAGATATGGCAGGCATAGCAGTCCTGTAGGCCTAACAACAAAGCTAATTGAAGAGTTAAGAAATTTGAGCATCTGTATTGGCATGGAGCTGACTTATCTTAACAGAGAAAGTACAAGATGAACATGTCACTGTATGAAGTGGACCAAAGAGGCAATCCAAGGAAGTTTAAAACTCACATTGTACTAGACTTGCTTTGCTTCTGAAAAGCTATGGACATTACTAAAAACCAAACATGACAAAGTACCTTATAATAGAGGCAGGGAGTACTTATATGGCAACTACTTATGTATTAGGCACTTCTGTAGATATGTTGCCCCAATTAATCCTCAAAACAACCGTATGATGAAGGTGTTATTATAACCTTCCCTTTATAGATGAAAATACTTGAGACTCAAAGTGGTGAAGTGACACTTTTAATAAAGCCACCCAATCAGGAAGTGTCATTCATGATATAAATTTGGGTCTTCACAGAGGCCAATGCTTGGTCCACTCTTCCACACTGTCATTTTTTTCATTAAATTCCTTCCTAAGGATGTCAACAACACCATAGATTATGAATTAGAATCACTTCGGGCCATTTTCTGTTCAGTTCATATTGCACATAGCCCAGTAAAAAACTAAGCATATGTCCAGATCCTGAATGGAGTAACTTCTTAATAAACTCTGCTGAAAAGAAAAATATCCATACAGCTGGTGGCATTAAGTACACTTCTCTTTTATGAATGCTTAGGGTACTTGAAGTAAAGAAGTTCATCTCAAGTAAATATTATTGGTGAAACTGAAGATTTCCAAAAAGGTTTCATTTTACCACATGAAAATCTACTTTCAAGTCAAGAAATAGAGGATATGTGCCCTTCCTTCTGATTCAGTGAAGAATAATTCCAGACTCAACTGGATTTTTATCACTGTTCCTATCCAACATACTCAAGTTATGTGCAGGACTCCATAAAGAATTGAAATTTTACAAAGTTTTAGAATGAATAGTGTTTCAAGTATGCATTTCAGATGGTCACTGAGATCTTGACTACAATGCTATTCACTATGCTGGTCACTGATGGATACAGGAGGCTCCAAGACACAATTCTATCCTCAAGGTGGGAATCAGGGCTGGAGGACAAAAGCAACAGCTGGAGAGGCTGACTGCCTTCCCAGTCTTGGGTTCACCTTTTGTTAGCTGCTTATGAGACTCATATCATGTTGAAATGGAAATAATAATATATACTTCACAAGACTGTTGTGAGATTGCATGGGTTATCATTAGTAAAGGGGCTAGAGAGTGATACATAGCTGGTGTGCAAAAGTTAAAAACATTTTTATTGTTACTGTTATTATTAAAAGGATGCTATTCAGGAATGCACACAATATGAAATACATTTATTAAAAAATGATGGAGCACAGATTTGGTAATGAATGCCATTGCTAATTTTTTATCCATGGGCATGCAGGATGAACTTTGTCATCTATGCCAAAAATACTATTGTCATCACAAAAAATAATTTCTTATATCAGTAACGTCCAAAGTGTTTTCACATTAATACTCAAAAATTCTTGGGAGTGAGGCAGAGTAAGTTTTGCTGTCCCTGTTAAACATGGCTAGTAAGCAGTGGGGCCACGATCTTCTGACACTATTCACAGTAATCGTGCTGCAACACACAAGGCTTCTGATTGCTAGATGTGTGCACCTTGCATTCTGCTAATTTTTAACAATGTTAAACAAGCATGTCAACTAGATCAAGTGAGTGAAAGAGAATGTTTCATGTCTTTATGTATATCTGGATCCATATTCACAACCACATTAAATTAAACACAATGGCATTGCCTTTTTACAGATCAGATCTGGCCAGAAATTTCTTGTGGTTCAACATGCTTACACATAATGCAGTAGAGGACACTGTGCAAGAGAGGAGACTTAGATACTGGACAGATGCTGTATCTGTGGCTCAGCTCTTTCACATAAGCTGTGTGAGCAAGGACAAAATCATTGACTATTGTGAGCCTCAGAACCCTCATTGTTTTAATGGAAATATTAAATTCAATAATACATCTTAGAGTTGTAGCTAGCATATACTAAGCCCTCAGTAAATTACTACAGATAGTACTATTATCATTATGAGTAGCAGTGAGGATGCTGACCCACAGTGGTGAATGAATCATCCATACTTGAGACCCTAAAAGTTCATTCAATAGGCATTAGTTGAAGTATAGCAAATATTTACAACTTCTGGAAGATCAATGCAGTACTATGCTGTAGCCATCTTGTCCAACTTACTAGAGCTTAACTATTAAACTTTCAGTAATTTTGCAAGCTGGTTCTCACAGTCATTATTAAAAATTATAATAAACTTACAATTAAATACTTTACATTAAAAGGAAAAGTAGTAAGTTCTCAAGACTTAAAATATCTTAAATGTTTTATTCATTTTACTGTTACCTATGCTTTGGAGGTTATTTACATCTCTTATACCTGTATGGTGGAAATACTAAATAGCAGTGTGCTACTGTGCATCTCTTCCCATCTATGCATTCAGGGATGTGAGCGGCAGCTTTAAATTGGCCATAGTGAGAGTATCAACACCAAAGAAATCAGCAAATGCTATCAATCACAGCTTTTCCCCCAAGAAAGTCCATTAAACATTTACCAACACAATTATACCGAAGTTAAGCCAGCTGCTTTCAGCCACAATATTATACGAGCTGCTTACAATCTGCTCTTCTCTATTGCACACATGTGACTTTCAGGACCTGCTTAAAGCCATGTTCATTGAAGCCTTGAACAGAGAGAAATATGAGGGTGCAGATGATTCCACTGCCTCGTAATAAGTCCTGGTGAAGTAGCCTCTTCAGCCTATGTGTTCCCTTTGGAGCAGCTGATATTAAGCCTATTTAACTCTGAGGATTAGTACACACATACACGCACATCTAAGAGACTCAAATGACAAAGAAATCTGAACAATACTTTAAAATCTTTATGTTTACATTCTATTTGAAAAAGTAAAGAGATGATCTTGAATAAATTACAAACTTATCAACTATTTCAATATATAAATTTGGAGAGTGAATTAATGCACTTCTCATAAAAATAAATCTATGTGAAATAAAATTCAAAACATTTTAAAGAACAGGTTCTACAACAGTGTATGTCAGTATTTCTGCAGAGTTTGGAAACAATACACAAAATATTTTATGGTACTAAAACATTCATTTAGCTCAGAGAAGTATCCAGAGGAAAGAGAAAACAGTATCTTAGGTCCCATTACAATGAGTGGACCTGGGCAGGAAAGAACTATGCCAAATACATTGCAAAATAAATCTCAGAAATTTGGATGACATTGAGTGCTTCCCCAAGTAATTAAAAGCAAATTTAAAAAGTTGAATTGGGTACTCATCCACAAATGCCCTATGTTATTGCAATTTGTACAGAAAACTAATTAAAAGAGAATAATTCAGACATATTGAAGACAACTGTTGGAGTTTACATGTGCAATTAATTCTGTTTTGATTGCACAAATTTAATTATGTATATAAATATGTATATATTTACATCATACTAGTTAAAAAAACAGAAATTAAAATACATTAATTATGTATATAAATATGTATATATTTACATCATACTAGTTAAAAAAACAGAAAGGAACCAAACCACTTCGGTTTAAAACCTTTTTTAAAATCTCTTACCAGCTTGGTGACCTTGGACAAGTATTTAAAGTATCTATGCCTCAGTCTACTCATGTGTAAGTATAATAATAGTACTTTCCTCATAGAGTTGTAGAATTAAAATAAGTGAATACAGGTAAAAGTGGCTATAAAAATTGTTCAATACATAATAAACCTTCAATACATGTTCAGTATAATAATAACTTACCGTTTCTATTAGATGAAACCATTTATTGAGCATGTATCATATGTAAAATGTTCTTCATAACAAGACCTTGTTTAATCTTCACAACCACCCTGATGAGATAACTATTAAACTGACATTACTAAAAATTATAACTCCACAGGTAGTAAGTTGGGGAGTCAACCAAGGAGTTATATAATGTCTTCCTAACACCAAAACCCATCTTTTCCTATTGAGTATTTCTCAAAATAAAGTCTATATCACCTTCATTAGGCTCACCTTGGGTACCTGCTAAAATGTAAATGTGCAGTCTGTGAAATGCTTACTGAGAATGTCTTGGGATGGCTACAAAAAAAACTTACTTTTTGACTAGTTCTCAGGTGATGCACATATACAGTGATGGTTGATAAACAATGCATTGTTCCATGTTGGTTACACTCAACTTTCTCACTGGAATATTTCACTATTAACACCAAATGCAAAATTTCTACAAGTTAATACCAATGAAAGGCCTACTGATTATTTCTTCTTTCTCCAGTTCTCAAGGATGTTACTTAGAATCATTTAGATTAAAATACCACAGCTCTCAGGTCAAAATTAAAAATCTATTTTCTCACTATAAATTAATGGTAATTTTCTCCTTTTCAAAGAAGGCACATTGATATTCAGATATATCCAATAATATGGTTCACATTCTGTTTTATGAAATAGTGGATGAGTTGTTTATTACACCATAGATAAACAGGTCTGATTAAAACTTGGACTACTTCTATTTAGCATAGTGAATATCACTGTATCTAGTAGTTGCTGAAACTATCATAGGTAAAATACAGAATCTGGTGTGTGTGTGTACACATGTGTATGTATAAAATTTAGAAGAGAAAAATTTAGATGTCACTTCAAAATATACCATAGAACCACTTCAAATGGTTCAAAAACCATTATTTGTGTAATACTTAAATATATTTCTTTCCTGGCTGTTTCTACACATTTTAACGTAGTTATTATTGTATTTTATTTACAATCTGATAGTCTGCTTTTTTCATTAATCATATACATATTTATGAAAACCTTCATAAACTTTTCTTAGTGGCTGATAATATTGCAAGCAAAAGATATACTGCAATATACTCACTTATTATGAAATAATCATGTATTTAGATTGTCTTCAATGTTGCAAGCAAAAGATATACTGCAATATACTCACTTATTATGAAATAATCATGTATTTAGATTGTCTTCAATGTTGCAAGCAAAAGATATACTGCAATATACTCACTTATTATGAAATAATCATGTATTTAGATTGTCTTCAATTGTTTTGTTATTATCGATTGTAAAGTCTAGAATGAAGGATGGAAGGGTGTAACACGAAATTTTTAACAATGGTTATCTTAGAATATCATGGGTGGTTTGTTTTTCTAAGATTTTCAAAGTTCCTATAAGGAACATATATAAATTATAATTGAGAAAATGTTATTCAAAACAAGAATTAATTGTATAATAATAGGTGATTACAGCTGAAAGAACTGCCAATCTCAGACCCAGTTCAAGAAGATGTCTCTAGGGAAACCTAAGGCAACAGGAGAGACAAAAACAGGAAGAACAGAGGATATTTTAGACTCTGATGTCACAGCTACAGTAAAGATCAAACATAAACTCATACACAGATGAACATGAAACCTCATACTAAGGCCATTATTCCCTTTATCTGATACATTATGTCCAGGTTTCAGCTAAAACTTAAAAGACACACTAGAGCACAAAAACACATTCTGATAGGAAAAAGCAATCAGCAGAACAAGACTGATATATGGCAGAGACTTTGGAATTATCAAACAAGGAATTTAGAATAGCTATGGTTAATATCTAAGGGATCTAATGGAAAAAATAGACAACATGCAAGAACAGACAGGTAATGTAAGCAGAGAGATGGAAATTTAAAAAAATCAAAAGGGAATTCTAGCATTCAAAAACTCTGTAACAGAAATTTTAAAATGTCTCTGATGGGCTCATCTGTAGACTGGAAACAGCTGAAGAATCAGTGAACTTGAAGATATGTCAATGAAAATTTCCCAAACTGAAAATCAAATGAAAAAATATTTTTAAAAGTGGAAAAGAGTATCCATATAAATATCTTTACAAAAGGATAACATACATATAATGGAAATGCCAGAAGGAAACAACAAAGGAACAGAATAAATAAATGAAATAATGATGTCTGAGATTTTTTCAAAAGTTATACAGACACCAAACTACAGATTCTAGAAGCACAGAAAACATGAGAGTGATATTTCAAAAAAATCTACAGCTAGCTATATCATATCCAAACTAAAGAAAGACAAAGACAAAGAGACAATCTTGAATAAAACCAGAGGGGGAAAAGCCCACATTACCTATAGAGGAACAAAGACAACAATTACATCAGATGTTTTTTCAGACATCATGCAAGCAGGAAGAGAGAAAAGTAAAATGTGTAAAGTGCTGAAAGGGAAAAACAGATAGTAACCGAGAATTCTGTACCCAGTGAAAATATCTTTCAGAGTTAAAGGAGAAGTAAAGCCTTTCCCCAACAAAAAACTAAGTTGAGAGAGTTTGTCATCAGTAGACCTGTCTTGCAAGACATATTGAAAGAAGTTCCTCAGAGGGAAAGAAAATTATATAGGTCAGAAATTGATATCTACATAAAGAAAAGGCATTAGAAAAGGAATGAATGAACCTAAATTACAATGTTTTATTTTTCTTATTCTTAATTGAACAGGTGATAGTTTATTCAAAATAATAATAGAAACAATGTTTTGGGTGATTACAGTTCATGGATAAGTGAAATGAATAACATCATAGTTATGAAGGACAGAAAGGAGAAATTGAGAATACTCTATTATAAGGTACCCAGAACTTATAATGAAGTGGTATAGTATTACTTGAGAGTGGACTTCGATTGTTGTAAATGTATACTGCAAGCTAGGGTAGCACTAAAAATATAAAAATAAATGTAATTGTTATGCTAAGAAAAGAGACAATGGAATCATATACAATGCTCAGTTAAAGCAAGAGGAGGCAGAAAAAGAGAGACAAAAAGGGAAAACAAACATAGGGCAATGAACAGAGCACAACTGCAAATATTATAGATATAAATTGTATCAATAGTCACTATATGTATATCAATAGTCAAAATGAAACAGTTGAAAGACAGAGATTGTCAGAGAGGATCAAAACACAACCCAACTATATGTTGTCTTCAAAAAATCCACTTTAAATATAAAGATGCAGATAGATTAAAATAAAGGGATACAGAAAGAATAGGGACATGACATAATAATAGGGTGAATTATCTAAGAAAACATGGGAATCCTTAATGTATATGTACCAACAATAAAAAAAAGGCAAAAACTGATGGGTGTATAAAAAGAAATAGATGAACTTTCAAAGTTTCAAATTTCAATATCCCTGTGCCAGTAATTCATAGATCTACTAGGCAGAAAGTAAGTAGGGATATAGTTTAACTGAACTGCACCATCAATGTCCTGGATCTAAAAGACATTTACAAAGTACTTCATCCAACAGCAGCAGAATACACATTCTTCTTGAACTCACACACAACATTTACCAAAACAGACGACATTCTGGGCCATAAAACGCCCCTTAAAAATTTTTTAAAAATAGAAATCATATAAAGCATGTTCTCAGACAATGGAAGTAACTAGAAATCAGTAACAGAAAGATTTCCTGAAATATCTGGAGATTAAAGAGCATGCTTCTAAATAGTACATGAACCTAGCAAATTTTAGGAGAAAAATCAAAATATTTTGAACTAAATTAAAATGAAAAATGCAATTACCAAAAATTTTAAGATGCAATGAAAATAGTGCTTAAAAGGAAATTTATTACAATAAGTATGTTAGAAATAAGATCTAAAATCAACAACCTAAGCTTCTACCTTAGTAAACTAGAAAAAGAGGGGTAAATTAAATTCAAAGTAATCAGAAGAAATCAAATAATAAATATTAGTGCAACAACCAATGAAATTTAAAGCACGAAAACAATAGAGAAATTCAACAAAATCAAAAGCTGGTTCTTCAGAAGATCAGTAAAATTGATAAGCCTATATCCAGTCTCATCAAGAAAAAAGATAGGAGACAAAAATTATTAATATCAGGAATGAAAAGGGCCAATGCTAATGATCCCTTGAACATTAAAAAATAATAAAGCAATAGTAGGAATAAACCCATGCCCACTAATTTGATAACCAGATGAAATACACTGATTCTTTGAAAGACACAAACTATCAAATCTCACACAAGGAGAAAGAGATCTGAAAAGCCTTTATCTACTAAAGATATTGAATTGATAATTAATAATTATCTTAACAAGAAAGCAGACTCAAATGATTTCACTGGTGAATTCTAACAAACTTAAGGAGGTAAAAAGAGTAATTTTCTACAATCTGTTTCAAAAAAATAGAAGCAGAAGGAACACCTTCCAATTCATTCTATGAAGCCAGCATTACCTTAATACCAAAAGACATTACAAGAAAGAAAAACAACAGTCCAAGTCTCTCATGAACATAAATGCAAAAATCCTTAACAGAATATCAGTGAATCAAATCCAGCAATGTTAAAAAAGAATTATACACCATGACCAAGTGGGATTTAGCCAGATATGCAATGCTAATTAAACTTTCCAAAATTAATTAATGTAATCCTTCACATCAACAGGCTAAATAAGAAAAGTCACATGATCATATCAATAAACACATAAAAAGCATTTGAAAATTCCAGCACCCATTCAGGATAAAAATTCTCAGCAAATTTAAAGGAGAAATTCCTAAACTTAGTAAAGAGCACCTACAAAAAATGTACAGGTAACATCATTCTTAATGGTGAGAAACTAGATGCTTTCCCCTAAGACAGGGGACAACATAAGTATGTCCCATCTCACCACTCCTATTCACCACTGTACAGAAAATCTTAACTAATGAAATAAGACAAGAAGGGGAAGTAAAAGATACACAAATTGGGAAGGAAGAAATGAACTGTTTTTTTCACAGGTTACATTACATACCAGGCTCTAAAAAATCCCCCCAAATCAGCAATAACAAAAACAGTCCTGGGACTTGTTAACAATTATAGCAAGGCTGCAGGATACAAGATTAATATATATATAAATCAATTGCTTTTCTAACTACCAGCAATGAACAATGGGATTTGAAATAAAAAATATAATACCATTTACATTAGTATGAAAAAAGTGAAATACTTAGACATAAATCTAACAAAATATATATAAGATTTATGTGTGGAAAACTACAAAACTCTGATAACAGAAATTAAAGATCTAAAGAAATGGGAGAGATATTCCATATCCACTCATAGGGAAATTCAATAAGACATTGGTTCTTCCAAATGATCTATAGTCAATGCATTCTCAATAAAAATCCCAGCAACTTACTTGTAGATATTGATTCTAAAGTTTGTACAGAAAGGCAAAAGACTCTGAACAGCCCCACAGTGTTGAAAAAGATCAAAGTTGTAGGACTAATAAAATCTGACTAAAAGACTTACTGTAAAGTCACCGTTATCAAGACACTGCAGTACTGGTAAAATAACAGAGATACAGATCAGTGGAACAGAATGGGACAGACCCAAACAAACACAGTTAACTGATCTTTGACAAAGAAGCAAAGTCAATTCAGTAAAGTCTTTTCAACAAATGGTGCTGGAACAACTGGACATCTGCATGGAAAAAAAATGACTCCAGATACAGAACTTATACCTCTTACAGTTTTCATAAAAATTAACACAAAATGGATCATAGACCTAAATGTAAAACACAAAACTATAAAAATTCTAGAAGACAGTGTAGAAGAAATCCAGGTGATATTGGGCTTGGCAATGAATTTTGGGGTGCAATGCCAAAAGCAGGGTCCATAAAAGAAGAAATTAGTAACTTGGACTTCATTGAAACTAAAATCTTTTGCTCTGGTAAAGATACGGTTAATAGAATGAAAAGAAAAACCATGAATTATAATAAAACATGTATACTTTCAAAACACATAACTGATAAAAGATTCATCCAAAATATTTAAAGAACTCTTAAAACTTAAAAGTAAGAAAACAAACAACATACTTAAGATTTGGGCAAAAGATCTCACAGACACCTCAGTAGAGATATACAGATGGAAAATAAGTGATGTAAAGATGCTCAACACCATATGTTAGGGATTTGCAAGTTAAAACAGGGAGATACCACTACATACCTACTAGAATGGATACAGTCCAAAACACTGACAACACAAATGCTGATGAGAATATACAGTAAAAGGAATTTCACTCTTCACTGATAGGAATGAAAAATGGTACAGTTACTTCAGGGGACAGGTTGGCAGTTTCTTATAAAACTAAACATCATATTACCATACCATATAACATTTGTACTGTTAGGTATTTACTCAAATTGACTTGAAAACTTATGTGTACACAAAATCCTACAAATATTTATAGAAGCCTTATTCATAATTACAAAAAGTTGGCAGCAATCACATCAACAGCTGAATGCCTTAACTGTGGTACATCAATACAGTGGAATATTATTCAACAATAAAGTGGAATGAGCTCTTAACCCACAAAACGAAATGAAGCAATATTAAAAGCATATTGCTAAGTGAGAAAAGCTAATCTGAAAAAGGTACTGTATTACTCCCACTATGACATTCTGCAATGACAAAACTATATAGATAGTAAAATTATCAACGGTTGACAGGGGTTGAGGGGTAAGAGGGGAAGGGTAAAACAGGTGGAACACGGGATTTTTACAACAATTAAACTATTTTGTATGACACTATAATCATGGACACATGACATTCTCAAAGCCCACAGAACTGCACAACACCAAGTACAAACTCTAATGTGAACTACACATTAGTTAATAATATATCAACACTGGTTCATCAATTATAACTAGTATACTGTACAAGCACAAGATGTTAATGACAGAAGAAACTGTGGGGGGGTGGTACAATCAGTATATGGGAATCTGTGCACTTTTGTTCAATTTTTCTATAAATTGAAGAGTTCTAATAAATAGTCTATTATATAAAATAAAATGGATAAAAGTGCATTGAATATCAATGTATAATAATCTTGGATCACATTTCTATTTTCATAGGATAGAGGTCCATAAGTAAACTCAATCAATACGTATACTTAAGATGTTATTATAGCTGAATCAATTTTCCGAAGTATTTCACCAATTGTGAAAGCAGTGACCACTACTACATTTCAGACTTTTGTAGCCGTTTTTACATTTCTCAGGCTGGCTCTTCCCTAATCCTGGCAAGTCAACTCACAAGAGTATATATTGATCATAAGAAAGAGAAGTCATGAGAACATAGATTAGCAAAAGACATGACTCTCATAGGAAATAAAGAGTAGCAGCTATTTGTCACCTCTCGGCTGCTCAGCACCCACTCCTCTGTTTTAACACTTAGCTGTGTCAAGACACTGAATAATTTTCTCTTGTCTTGGTAAATAAAATTTATCATTAAAAAAACACGTAACTTCACACATAACATAGTACGGGGGCACGGGGAAGGCAGTACAGCACAGAGAAGACAAGTAGTGACTCTATCGCATCTTACTATGCTGATGGACAGTGACTGTAATGGGGTATGTGATGGGGACTTGATAATGGGGGGAATCTAGTAACCACAATGTTGCTCATGTAATTGTATATTAATAATACCAAAAAAGATTGTATATCAAAGAATATACCTTAATAATAAAAAACACACATAACTTATTATACACATAAAATAGAAGACTTATTGTTTATCAGTTCTTGGTCCATTTAATTGCTGAGTAGCATTCCATTGTGAGTGTAACATAGTTTCTTTATCTTTTCACCAGTTGATGGGCATTTGGGTTGTTTCCAATTCAGGGCTGTTACAAATAAAGCTGCTATAAATATTTGCATACAAGTCTCTGTTGGTGAGTCTCAAAAGGGTTATGCTAAGTGAAAAAACATTCGGGTGCCGAACACCACACACTGTATAATTTTATGTATGTGATATAGAAAGAGAAAATCACAGTGACAGAAATCCCATCAATAGAGAGGAGATAGAAAGCAAAGGAACACAAGGAATTTGTGGAGTTACGGAAATGCTCTTTCTTGATCTTGGTAGTGATTATATGATTATATTAATTTGTCAAATCTCATCAAATCGTACACTTAAAATTTCTGAAATTTACTGCACATAAATTATACCTTATTAAAACCAACCAGAAAAAGGAAAGAGACGATCACTAATTCTTAAATATAGTTCAATCTCAACCTGTCAACTGCCTCATACTTTGCGAGACAGCAGCTTCTCTTGGGTTGATTCTTCATTATGTTGTACAGAGAAGTATTAGTTCTTCCACTTCATCTCCTTAATACCTTCTTCCCTTTCATATTTTTTTAGCTGATTAGGAGTGGGAAATAATATGATTGCTGATCCATACACTTCTTTATGGCCTTTTCCTAAACTACAGAAAGATACAGCTGAAGATTTCAAAATAATGTTTATGATAACTAAATTCTAAGTCAAGGATGATTCTAATTCACAGTCTCCATCTGGTGGGACTAAAAGGATGGTGTTATTCTTTCAACTGTGTAGTGTGTGTTTGTATCCACAGTGCCTATCATAGTGCCTGGCATAGTAAGCGTCCTATAAACATTCACTGACTGAAAAAATATATTAAATGGTTCATTCTGTTTTAATGTGTTCAACTGAAAAAATATTTAAATTTGAAGAGAAAGCTTCACTAACTATATACTATCTATAATTACAGACTAGCATCCTTAGAAATTGTAGTACATGGTGGAATTCTGCCCCTAGTTATCCCCATCACGATGAGGCCATTCTTTCCCCACTTGCTGGGAGTGAGGGCTGCTCCTGGCTCACAGCTGAGTCCCTACCTGAGAATTACTTTCCCTTGACCTAAAGAAGCCACCTTTCCAAAATTATACCACATCCCTGGCAGCAGTCTGCGTCTAATGACTGGTTAGTGTGGGGGGACAAATACCAGACTCTCTTGCCTTAATTCTGAGACTATTCCAGCTCCAGAGATTCCTGTAGGATAGTTTGAGGCTGACTGCAATCATATCCACGTTTAAATTCCCCTCTGCTTATCCTGCTTCCCTTACTCCCTTAAAGGCACTGCTCCTGAGATCATTATCCAATAAATCAACTGTGTGCAACTATTTGTTTTCTTGGGAACGTGACCCAAGACAACTCACATTGGTAACAGGCCCAAGAAATAGTCTCAAATATGAGATTTTTGAGATAGATCATCCACTGGTCAGATAGGTAGGAGGATTTCACCTCTGGTGGTAGGTGGAAATACGAATAACCACTGGTATGATGTAGCAGTGCAACTGTCAAAACTGGATTGGTAAACTGGAATAGCGTACAGGATGGAAAGGAATGCAATAGTGTGCATGACATCTCAGGCATTTGAAAAGTTTGAGGTGAGTAGTAATTATAAGGAATATGGAACTGGGTGACTTGTGGGTATTATTGATGTACTGGAGAAACACAATGAAAGGATGAGGGTGATAAATAACCAATTTACGGCAAAACATGAATATCAGAGGATTCCCTTGGCAGCATATAGAGAAACTCGTTTGCAGCTGGGGGGCAGAAAAAGCTAAGGATCTGGTTTAGGCTTAATCATAAATGTAGAGGAGCTTGAAAAGCTGGAATTCTCAACCCTATGTCAAAGACAGGGCAACCATAGGCAAAGGAACAGATTCTGAATCTTGGAATGAGGACATTTGTGCCAATATACTTGAAATTCTTGAATCTCCAGATTCCCCTGAACCACTGGGACTGCAAAACTGGTCCACCACTGTCTGTTAAGGTAGCATCGCCCTCAGCCATAAAAAAAGAATGAAATCTTGCCATTTGTGATAACATGGATGGACCTGGATGGTATTATGCCAAGTGAAGTAAGTCAGATAAAGACACTGTCTTATTTCACTTACATGTGGCATATAAAAAGCAACACAAACAAAACAGAAACAGACTCATACATACAGAGAGCAAACTGTTGGTTGCCAGAGAGGAGAGGGGTGGGGCGCTGGGCAAAATAGGTGAAGGTGATTAAGAGGTACAAGTTTCTAGTGATAAAATAAATACATCATGGGGATAAAATGTACAGCATGGAAAATACAGACAGTAATATTGTAATAACTTTGTATGGTGACAGATGGTAACTAGACCCATCATGATGATCATTTTGTAATGTATAAAAATATTGAACCACTATCTTATAAACTAATATAATATTGTATGTCAATTATAATTCAATAATAAAAATAATAAAGTAGCATTCATCCTTTGTGTGAAGACAATGCACAGGTTTATTCTGCCCTGCAAGACAATTCAGGATCCTCTTGGAATCAATCCCCACCTCCCTTTCTGGCCAACAGAAAAATAACTACGATAAAGTCACAATATAATCTGTCTGAGGAAGGTATTGGGCTGGCAAAACGAGGGAAGGAAAGGAAACACTGAATGAAATAGAGGACCTAGCAGGAGGAGACATGTGGGGCTAGATCCTGAAGATGCTGAATCAAGAGTGGGTAGAATATAGTTACAAGTGGTGAGTTTATCAAACTGGGAGAAATCTTCCACTATTAAGGATTTAACAACCTAGCAAAGGTAGGAGACAATGATAGCATGTTACCAACATGGCTCCTGGAAACTTGGAAAAATTGCCCACTCCAAGTGAAAAAGAAATGAAGATCGCCATGGTAGATGGTAAGGGAAGGAATCAAAAAGCTCAGAAAAATAGGAATGATAGAGTGGATTTGCTATATAAGGCCAGAAAATTCAAAACTTTTCATATTCTGCAGAAAGGTCCAGGGGATAATCTATTTACCAAAACAATATGAAATACACTGGTAAGAAAGGAACTACCGATTTTGAGAAACTCAGTGGGTGACTGTATTAGTTTCATATTACTGTATAACGAATTACTATAAACTTAGTGATTAAAACAATACAAATTTATTCTATTACAATGTCCATGGCTCAAGAATTAAGGCATGGTTTAACCAGATCCTGTGCTTCAGGACGTGTCACAGGCTACAATAAAGGTGCCAGCCAGGCAGCAGTCCTTTCTGGCATTCTCTTCCAAGCTTGTGCGGATGTTGGCGGAATTCATCTCTTTGAAGAACTGTGATCTCCAGGTTCTTATCTATCAACTAAAGACCATCCTAAGGTGAGAGAGATTGCATCTCCATGAAAAGTTTAGAATCAATTTGTTGATATCCATAAAATAACTTGCTGGGATTTTGAATGAGATTTCATAGAATATATAGATAAATTGAGAAGAACTGACATTTTGACAATATTCACTTTTCCTAGACATGAATAAGGAATATCTGTTTATTTAGTTTCTTGATGTTGTTCATTAGTTTTATAGTTTTCCTCTTTTATATCTTGTATATATTTGGTTAGATTTATATTTAAGTATTTCATTTGTTTGGGTGATAATGTAAATGGTATTGTGTTTTTATTTTCAAATTCCATTTGCACATTATTGCCATGTAGGAAAACAATTGACTTTTGTATACTAACCTTGTATCCTGAAACCTTGCTGTAAGTACCTGTTAATTCCTGGGTAGTTTGTCAATTCTTTCAGAATTTCTACATAGTCCTGTTATTTGCAAAGAAAGCTTTATGTCTTCCTTTCCAATTTGTATATATTTTATTTTCTTTTATTGTCTTATTGTATTGCATCTGCATTAGTAAAGACATCAGTACAATGTTGAAAAGTAGTAAGGAAACATCTCTGCTTAGTACCTATCTTGGTGGGAAAGCTTCAAGCTTCTGACAATTAATTAGGATGTTAGCTGTAGGCTTTTCATAGAGAGTCTTTACCAAGTTGAGAAATTCCTAGTTTTCTGAGAGTTTTTACCGACTGGATGTTGGAGTTTGTCAAATGCTTTTTCTGCATCTATTGATATGATTATGTGATTCTTATATTTTTGTCTGTTGATGTGATAGATTACATTAATTTATTTTCAAATGCTGAAGCAGTTTTATATATGTGAAATAAATCTCACTTTGTCATGGTGTATAATTGTATTTTTTTTAACATTATGGGGGGACTTGATTTGCTGATATTTTGTTGAGGATTTTTGCATCTTCGTTCAACAGAAGGTATACTGTAGTTTTCTTTCTTTCTGATGATTTATCTGGTTTGGGTATTAGAGTAACACTGGCTTCATAATGTAAGTTAGGAAGTATTCCCTCTGCTTCCATCCTCTGAAAGAGATTGTATTGGTAGAATTTCTTCCTTCAGTGTTTGGTAGAATTCACCAGTGAATCTATCTGAGCTTGGTGCATTCCCTTTTGGAATGTTATTAATTATTGATTCAATTTCTTTAATAGATATAGACCTGTTCAGATTGTCTATTTCTTTCTTAGTGAGTTTGGCAGATTCCCTTTCAAGGAATTAATCCATTTCATCTGGTTATCAAAGTTGTAGGTATAGAGTAGTTCAGATATTTCTTTATTATCCTCTTAATTTTCATGGGATCTATAGTGATGACTTATCTTTCATTTCTTATTATCAGTAATCCATATCTTCTTTGTTTTTTTCTTTGTTAGTCTGGCTAGAGATTTACAAATTTTAGTGACTTTTTCAAAGACCCAGCATTAAGTTTCATTAATTATTTCTATTCATTTCTTGTTTCCAATTTCATTGATTGTTGTTCTAATCCTTTTTTATTTTTATCCAATAACTTCACAGCCTTTCCTTTATCCAGCAAGAAACAAGATAAACTAAGATTCATAAATGACTAAGCACAGCAGTAAAATCTGCAGTGCATTTTTCATAAACTTTGCAGATGATTTGCTGGAATATTCTTGCTTCTACTGCATGTTGAGATAAAAGATTCCAGATTCTTGTAATGTGCAAAATAAGGAAAATAACCATAACAGCTCAATAAAGTTGTTGTGAGTATTAGCATAGAATATATGTAAAACACAAAACATGATGTCTTCTATATATAGGAATTCAATGAATAGTTGTCAGTAACTGTGACTTGACAATTTGATATAGGCTTGATATTAGGCTATCAAGTTTGGAGATAGGTAATCAGTTACATAAAATCATTCTGTTCTTAAATCTTCTTGTGCATTTTTTAGCATACACAAAATGATCTTATATTTTGTATTTTTACTTTTTATTGAAGTATAGTTGATAAATGATCTTTTATTTATTTCAAGTATACAACACAGTGGTTCACCAGTTACCCACATTATTAAGTCCTCACCCCAACTAGTGCAGTTACTATTTGCCAAGATAGAAAGATATTACAGAATCATTGGCTATATTCTCCATGCTATACTACCATGCCCATGACCAATTTATATTATGATTGAGAATTTTTGTGGCCATTTATCCACCTTCTCCTCCCTACCACTCATCCCAACCCCTCCCCCATGGAAACCACCAGTCACATCTCAGTGTGTATGATTATACTGCTGTTTTGCTCATTTTGTTTGTTTTGAGATTACACAAATAGGTGAAAGCATATGGTGTTTGACATTGTCTGGCTTATTTTACTTAGCATAATACCGTCTAGGTCCATCCATACTTTTGCAGATGGCAGGATTTCTTTCTCTTTTATGGCTGAATAATGTTCCACTGTGTATATGCACCAAGTCTTTCTTATCTGTTCATCTATTAATGGATACTTTGGCTGCTTCCATATCTTGGCTATTGTAAATAATATGGCAATAAACATACGGGTACAAATATCTTTTGAATCAGGGATTTTGGTTTCTTCACATAAGTTCCTATAAGTGCAAACACTGGGTCATATGGTATTTCTATACTTAGTTTTTTGAGGAAACTCCATAATGCTTTCCACAGTGGCTGCAACAATTCACATTCCCACCAACAGTGTATGAGGGTTCCCATTTTTCCACATCCTGGCCAACATTTGTTATTTCTTGTCTTTTTGTTAGTGGTCATTCTAAATGGTAGGAGGTGATATCTCATTGTGGTTTTGATTTCCATTTCCCTGATGATTACAGATGTGGAGCATCTTTTCATGTGCCCTTTGGCCATCTGTATTTCTTCTTTGGAAAAATGTCTGTTCAGGTCCTCCACCCATTTTTTAAGTGGGTTATTTGTTTTTTGAGTGTTGAGGCATATGTGTTCTTTATATATTTTAGATGTCAAAAACTTACCAAATAAATTATTTACAAATGTATTCTCCCATGCTGTAGGATGCCTTTTTGTTCTATTGATGGAGTCCTTTGCTGTACAGGAACTTTTTAGTTTGATGTAGTCCCACTTACTCATTTTTTATTTTGAATTGCTCAAGTTACATTTAAGAGAGTTCTGCCTATGTTTTCTTCTAAGAGTTTCATGGTTTCATATCTTATATTTGGGCCTTTAATCCATTCTGAGTTTACTTTTGTGTATGGAGTTAGACAGTAATCCAGTTTCATTCTCCTGCATGTAGCTGTCCAGTTTTCTCAGCACCAGTTATTGAAAACAGTCTTTTCCCCATTGCATATTTATGGCACCTTTATTGTGTATTAATTGACCACATATGCATGGGTTTATATCTGAACTCTCTATTCTGTTCTGTTGATCTATGGGTCTGTTCTTGTGCCAGTATCATAATGTTTTGACTATTGTAGCTTTGCAGTATAACTTGAGGACAGGGAACAGAATACCTCCAGCTTTGTTCTTCTTCTTCAAGACTGCTTTGGCTATTTGGGGCCTTTTGTGATTCCCTATGAATTTCAGGATTTTTTGCTCTAGTTCATTGAAAAAGGCTGTTGGAATTTTGACAGGAATTGCACTGAATCTGTAAATTGTCTTGGGCAAGTTGGCCATTTTGACAATTTAATGTTTCCTATCCATGAGCATGGGATAGATTTCCACTTATTTGTGTCTTCTTTATTTTCTCTCATCAGTGTCTTACAGATTTCAGAGCATGTGTCTTCCACCTCTTTCATTAGGTTTATTCTTAGGCACTTTATTCTTTTTGATGCAATTGTAAATGGAATTGTTTTCCTGATTTCTTTTTCTCCTAGTTCATTATTACTGCATAGGAATACAAAATATTTCTGTGTGTTAATTTTTTATCCTGCAAGTTCATTGAATCAATTTATTAGTTCTAATAGTTTTTGGGGGAGTCTTTGGGGTTGTCTATATATACTATCATGTCATCTGGCAATAGTAAGTTTGAATTCTTCCTTATCAATTTGGATGCCTTTTCTCCTTTTCTTGTCTGACTGTTGGGATTGGATCCGCAGTACTATGTGGAATGAAAGTGGTGATAGTGGACATCCTTCAATTATTCCTGATCTTAGAGGAAAAGCTTTCAGTTTTTCTCCATTGAGTATGGTAGCTGTGGGTTTGTGGTATATGGCCATTATTATTTTGAGGTATGTTCCCTCAATACCCATTTTGTTGTGGGTTTTCATCATAAATGGATGTTGAATTTTGCCAAATGCTTTTTCAGCATCTATTGAGGCAATTACTTGATTTTTATCCTTTTTGTTAAAGTGCTTTATTACAAAGATTTCTAAATATTGTACCATCCTTGCATCTCTGGAATAAATCTCATTTGGTTGTGATGGATGATCTTTTTCATGTATTTTTAAATTCAGTTTGCTAATATTTTGTTGAGGATTTTTGCATTTATGTTCATCAAGGACATTGGTCAAAATTTTAACTCTTTTTCTTGTATTGTCTTTGGCTTTGTTATCATTGTGATGCTGGCCTCATAGAATGAGTTTGGAAGTATTTTGTGCTTCTCTTCTTTTTTTATTAAGATATTATTGATATACACTCTTATGAAGGTTTCACATGGAAAAACAATGTGGTTAGTACATTTACCCATATTATCAACCCCCCCATACCCCAATGCAGTCACTGTCCATCAGTGCAGTGAGATGCCACAGATTAACTCTCTGCATTCTCTGTGCTACAGTGTTTTCCCATGACCCCCCCACACCATGTGTACTAAACACAATCCCCATCTCCCTCCTACCGACCCACCCTCCCACACGCCTCCTCTTTGGTAACCACTAGTCCTTTCTTGGAGTCTGTGAGTCTGCTGCTATTTTGTTCCTTCAGTTTTGCTTCATTGTTATACTCCACAAATGAGGGAAATCATTTGGTACTTGTCTTTCTCCACCTGGCTTATTTCACTGAGCATAATATCCTCCAGCTCCATCAATGTTGTTGCAAATAGTAGGATACGTTTCTTTCTTATGGCTGAATAGTGTTCCATTGTGTATATGTACCACCTCTTCTTTATCCATTTATCTACTGATGAACACTTAAATTGCTTCCATATCTTGGTTATTGAAAATAGTGCTGCAGTAAACACACAGGTGCATATGTATTTTTGAGTATGAGAAGTTGTATTCTTTGGGTAAATTCCAAGGAGTGAGATTCCTGGGTGAAATGGTATTTCTATTTTTAGTTTTTTGAGGAACCTCCATATTGCTTTCCACAATGGATGAACTAGATTACATTCCCACTAGCAGTTTAGGAGTGTTCCCCTTTCTCCACATCCTCACCAGCATTTGTTGTTCTTAGTCTTTTCAATACTGGAAATCCTTACTGGTGTGAGGTGATATCTCATTGTGGTTTTAATTTGCATTTCCCTGATGATTAGTGATGTGGACCATCTTTTCATGTGTCTGTTGTCCATCTGAATTTCTTCTTTGGAGAATTGTCTCTTCATATCCTCTGCCCATTTTTTATAGGGTTATTTGCTTTTGGGGTATTGAGGCATGTGAGTTCTTTATATATTTTGGATGTTTAACCCCTTGTCAGATATGTCAGTTACAAACATATTCTCCCATACTGTAGGATGCCTTTTTGTTCTGTTGATGGTGTCCTTTGCTGTACAGAGACTTCTTAGTTTGATGTAGTCCCATGTGTTCATTTCTGCTTTTGTTTCCCTTGCTCAAGGAGATGCATCCAGGAAGAAGTTGCTCATGCTTACACTCAGGAGATTTTTGACTATGTTGTCTTTGAAGAGTTTTATGGTCTCATGACTTAAATTCAGGTCTTTGATCCATTTAGAGTTTACTTTTGTGTATGGGGTTAAACAATAATCCAGTTTCATTCTCTTGCATGTAGCTGTCCAGTTTTGCCAACACCAGTTGTCAAAGAGGATGTTATTTCCCCATTGTATGTCTGTGGCTCTTTCATCGTATATTAATTGACCATATATGATTGAGTTTATATCTGAGCTCTCTAGTCTGTTCCATTGATCTTTGATTCTGTTCTTGTGCCTGTACCAAATTGTCTTGATTACTGTGGCTTTGTAGTAGAGCTTGAAGTTGCGGAGCATAATGCCGCCAGCTTTATTCTTCCTTCTCAGGATTGCTTTGGCTATTCAGGGTCTTTTGTGGTTCCATATCAATTTTAGAACAATTTGCTCTACTTCACTGAAGAATGCTGTTGGTATTTTGATAGGAATTGCATTGAATCTGTACATTGCTTTAGGCAGGATGGCCATTTTCACAATATTAATTCTTCCAATCCTTGAGCATGGGATGTATTTCCATTTATTGGAAACTTCTTTAATTTCTCTCATGAGTGTCTTGTAGTTTTCAGAGTATAGGCCTTTCACTTCCTTGGTGAGGTCTATTCCTAGGTATTTTATTCTTTTTGATGCAATTGTGAATGGAATTATTTTTCTGATTTCTCTTTCTGCTAGTTCATCATTAGTGTATAGGAATGTGACAGATTTCTGTGTATTAATTTTGTATCCTGCAACTTTGCTGAATTTAGATATTAGATGTAGTAGTTTTGGAGTGGATTCTTTAGGGTTTTTTATGTACTATCATGTCATCTGCAAACAGGGACAGTTTAACTTCTTTCTTGCCAATCTGGATGCCTTTTATTTAGTTGTGTTGTCTGATTGCTGTGGCTAGGACCCCCAGTACTATGTTGAATAGAAGTGGAGAGAGTGCGCATCCTTGTCTTGTTCCCGATCTTAAAGGTAAAGCTTTCAACTTCTTGCTGTTAGGTATGATGTTGGCTGTGTGTTTGTCATATATGGCCTCTATTATGTTGAGGTACTTGCCTTCTATACCCATTTTGTTGAGAGTTTTTATCATGAATGGATGTTGAATTTTGTCAAATGCTTTTTCAGCATTGTATTCTATTTCCCCTTTTAATTCTGTTAGTATTTGTTTCACATATGTAGGTGCTCCTGCCTTGGGAACATAAATATTTATAATGGTTATATCTTCTTGTTGGACTGACCCCTTTATCATTACGTAATGTCCTTCTTTGCCTCTTGTGACTTTCTTTGTTTTGAAGTCTATTTTGTCTGATACAAGTATTGCGACTCCTGCTTTTTTCTCTCTGTTAATTGCATGAAATATCTTTTTCCATCCTTTCACTTTTAGTCTGCGTATGTCTTTGGTTTTAAAGTGAGTTTTAAAGTGAATCTCTTGTAGGCAGCATATAGATGGGTCTTGTTTTTTATCCATTCAGAGACTCTATGTCTTTTGATTGGTGCATTCAGTCCATTTACATTAAGGGTGATTATTGATAGGTATGTACTTACTGCCATTGCAGGCTTTAGATTCGTGGTTACCAAAGGTTCAAGGTTAACTTCCTTCCTATCTAAGAGTCTAACTTAACTCCCTTAATATGCTATTACAAACACAATCTAAAGGTTCTTTTTTCTCCTCCTTTTTATTCCTCCATTCTTTTATATATTTGGTATCATATTCTGTACACTTTATCCCTTGATTGACTTTGAAGATAGATTAAATTTTGCATTTGCTTAGTAATTAACTGTTCTACTTTATTTAATGTGGTTTTATTACCTCTGGTGACAGCTATTAAACCTTAGGAACACTTCCAGCTATAGCAGTCCCTCCAAAATACACTGTAGATACAGTTTGTGGGAGGTAAATTCTCTCAGCTTTTGCTTATCTGGAAATTGTTTAATCCCGCCTTCAAATTTAAATGATAATCTTGCCAGATAAAGTAATCTTGGTTCAAGGCCCTTCTCCTTCATTGTATTAAATACATCATGCCACTCCCTTCTGGCCTGTAAGGTTTCTGCTGAGAAGTCTGGTGATGGCCTGATGGGCTTTCCTTTGTATGTGA
Organism: Manis javanica; assembly: GCF_040802235.1. Taxonomy (NCBI): domain Eukaryota; kingdom Metazoa; phylum Chordata; class Mammalia; order Pholidota; family Manidae; genus Manis; species Manis javanica. Next base: position 133,142,652 of record NC_133174.1, read on the forward strand.
TCTTATTTCTCCCTCTGGCTGCTTTTAATAGTCTGTCCTTATCCTTGATATTTGTCATTTTAATTACTATATGTCTTGGTGTTGTCTTCCTTGGGTCCCTTCTGTTGGGAGATCTGTGTACCTCCATGGCCTTAAAGATTATCTCCTCCCCCAGTTTGGGGAAATTTTCAGCAATTACTTCCTCAAAGACACTTTCTATCCCTTTTTCTCTCTCTTCTTCTTCTGGTACCCCTATAATGCAAATATTGTTCCATTTGGATTGGTCACACAGTTCTCTCAATATTCTTTCATTCTTAGAGATCCTTTTTTCTCTCTGTGCCTCAGCTTCTTTGTATTCCTCTTCTCTAGTTTCTATTTCATTTATCGTCTCCTCCAGAATATCTAATCTGCTTTTAATTCCCTCCACTGTGCTCTTCAACAATTGAATCTCTGACTGGAATTCATTCCTGAGTTCTTGAATATTTTTCTGTACCTCGATGAGCAGGTTAAAGATTTTTATTTGAAATCCCTTTTGGGAAGATTCATGAGGTCGATTTCATTTAAATCTTGCTCAGGTGTTGTATTCATAATTTTTCTTTGAACCAGGTTTCTTTGCCATTTCATATTTGTATATGGTGCTCTCTAGTGCCCAGAAGCTCTCTTCTCTGTTGCCGCTCAGCCCCTGAAGCAATGTTGAGGGTTGCAGGGGAGTGGTATTAGTGCTTGGGAGAGGAAAGAGCTGTTTCCTGCCTCCAGGCTGCTCTGCCTGCTTCCACTGCCAGAACCAGTGAGCCAAGCACACAGGTATAAGCCTCTATGCTTTGCATTTGTAGTTGCTGTAGACAGGGATTCCCTCTGACTGGCCTAACACCAGGGTAGGGTTTGCTGGTTTGTGGGCCAAGTGGGGCTGGCTGGGAGAAAGGCACAGTAGGCTGTGTATCATGGAGGGGGTCCTTGGAGCTGTGTAGCCAGCCAGGGAGCTGGAGCACCTGAAGATCGTGAAAGCTCCCAATCTGCTGGGCAGAGTGCACCCAGACAACTTTATCTACCTGTCCTTTCTCCTAGCAGTAAGCTCTGTGCAATCCAGGCCCCTTTAGCAGCCCTCTTGCTGTTAGGAAGTCTCTCAGACTGCCCACCTTTCTTTTGTCCCAGAGCAGCCAGATATGGATCCCTGCTTTCCACAAGCAGCTGGAATCTCAGTCTCTCCAAGAATTCTGCCTGTCTTAGCTTTCCAACCCCCTAATCACAGTAGTACCATGAAAGCACCATGAAATGTAGGTTTGTGCTCCCAAAACAGATCTCCAGAGTTAGGTATTCAGCAGTCCCAGATGTCCACTCTTTCCCCACTCCGTTTCTCTTCCTCCAGCTGGTGATCTGGGGTGGGGGAAGGGCTTGGGTCCCGCTGGACTACAGCTTTGGTACATTACCCTGTTCCATGAGGTTTACTCTTTTCTCCTGGTGTATGCAGTTTGGTGCAGCTCTCTTTCCTGTTCCTCTTTCAGGATTAGTCATATTAATTATATTTTCATATTATATGCAGTTTTTAGGAGGAAGCCTCTGTCTCACCTCTCATGCCACAATCGTTAATCCTCTCTGAGCAGTATTCCCTCCTTTTCTACCTTTTGGAATACTTTAAGGATGGGTATTAGCTTTTCTTTAAATGTTTGGTAGAATTTACCTGTGAAGCCATTTGTACCTGGAATTTTTTGGGAATTTTTTGATTACCAATTCAATTTGATTACTGGTAATTGGTCTGTTCACATTTTCCACTTCTTCCTGGGTTAGTCTTAGAAGGTTGTAGTTTTCTAGTAATTTATCTATTTCTTCTACATTGTACAATTTATTGGCATATAATTTTTCATACAATTCTTTAATAAATCTTCGTATTTCTCTGGTGTCAGTTGTTAATATTTCTTTTTCTATTTCTAATTTTATTTGTGTCCTCTATTTTTTGTTAATTCTGGCAAGGAATTTTTCTATTTTGTTTATCGTCTCAAAGAAGCAGCTTTTGGTTTCATTGATTTATTTCTTTTATTTTTATTTATTTCTGCTCTGATCTTTATTATGACCCTTCTCTACTAATTTTGGATTTTATTTATTCTTCTTTTTCCAGTTTCTTTAATTGTGAGTTTAGACTGCTTATTTGGGATAATTTTTGTTTATCGAGGTAGGCCTATCTTACTATGTACTCTCCTGTTAGAACTGCTTTTGCCCCATTCCACATATTTTGAAATGTTGTATTTTCATTTTCATTTGTTTCCAGATATTGCTTGATTTCTTCTTTGATTTGTTCATTGACCAATTCATTATTTAAAAGCATGTTGCTTAGCCTCCATGTGTTTGTGGGTTTTTTGTTTTCTTCATGTAATTTATTTCTAGTTTCATATCACTGTGGACTGAAAAGATGCTTGATACAACTTCAATCTTTTAAAAATTTTTAAGGCTCTATTACTATCCTAATATGTGATCTATTCTGGAGAACATTCCATGTGCAATTGAAGGAAAATGTGCATCCTGCAGCTTTTGAGTGGAATGCTCTGTATATATCTGTTAAATCCTTGTGATATAGCTTTTTTTCAACATCCCTGTTTCCTTATTTATTTTGTCTGGATGATCTGTCCATTACGTAAGCAGGGTTTTAAGGTCCCCTAATATGATTGAGTTTAAGTCTTTTTCTCCCTTTAGTTCTGTTAGTATTTGTTTTACATATTTAGGTGCATTGTTGGATTCACAGATGTTTGTAATTGTTATGTCCTGTTGTTGGACTGATCCCTTTACCATTATGTAATATCCTTCTTTGTTCCTTTTTTTTGTTTTGAAATATATAGTGTATGATACAAGTAATCCTACTGCTGCTTTTTTCTCCCTATTATTTGCATGTAATATCTTTTTCCATCCCTTCACTTTTAGTCTGCTTAGGTGTGGAATGAGTCTCTTATAGGCTGCATATAGATGGGCCTTGTCTCTTTATCCATTCTGCTACCCATATTTTTTGATTGTTGCATTCAGTCCATTTACATTTAAGGTAGTTATTGATAGGTCTGTACTTATTGACATTTTATTAATTGTTTTCTGGTTGTTTTTGTAATTCCTGTTTGATCCTTTTTTCCTGCCTTATATTATTTTCTTTTTATTTGATGATTTTCTTTAGTGCTATGATTTTTTTTTAAATTTTTTGTGTATCTATTATAGGTTTTAGTCTTGTGGTTACCATAAGGTTCAGACATAGTTACCTATTATTTAACAGGTCTATTTCATCACTGTATTTCAAACACAGTCTAAAAGTACTTTTTATTCTTCTTCCTCTTCTGCAGTCTATGTATTAGAATGTTATAATCTGCATTTTTTGTATACTATTACTGATTTTTGCATATAGTTGATTTTATTACTTTTTTAAAACTTCATACTTGATTAGTATTTGGTCTACTGCCTTTACTGTGGGTTTATTCTCATTGATGAAAAATATTTAGGCTTAAGAACTTTTCCATCTGCAGAAGTCCCTTTGATAGTTCCTGCAAGGCTGTTTCAGTGGTGGTGAAATCTTTAAGCTTTTATTTATCTGGGAAATTTTTAATCTCTCCTTCAATTCTGAATGATGACTTTTGCTGGGTAGAGGATTTTTGTATGGAGGTCCTTCTGTTTCAATACATTAAATATTTCATGCCACTACCTTGTGGCCTGTAATGTTTCTGCTGAGAAATCTGTTGATAGCCTTACTGGGTTTCCCTAATAGGTAAATACCTGCTTCTCTCTTGCTGCTTTTAATATTCTCTCTTTAATTTTAATCTTTGCCATTTTAATCATTGTATGTCTTAGTGTTGTCTTCCTGGGGTTCCTTTTGTTAGGGGCTCCCTGTGCTTCCAGGACCTGGGTGTCTGTTTCCTTCCCCAGACTAGGGAAGTTTTCAGCAATTATTTCTTCATGGAGAGTTTCTACTCCCTCATCTCTCTTGTCTTCCTCTGGTACCCCTATTAGGTGAATATTGTTTCATCTGGAGTTGTCACAGCTCTCTTCATAAATTCTCATTTTTAGAGATTCTTTTTTCCTTCTGTTTCTCAACTTCATTGTTTTCCTGTTCTCCAATTTGGATTTCATTGATAGTCTCTCTAGTTGCAGCACATTCCCTTCATTGTATTTTTCAGTTCAGTCACTATATTCTTCAACTCTGAGTGGCTCTTTTCAAAAACTTTTATCTCTGTGTTGAAATCCTCCAAGATTATCAATACTTTTCCACAGATCAATGAGTGTATTTCTGACTGTTGTTTTGAAATCTTTATCAAGAAGACTGGTGATCTCCATTTCATTTAGCCCTCTTTCTGGTTTCTTATCCTGTTCTTTTGTTTCAAATATATTCCTCTACCTCCTCATTTTGTCTGGCTTTCTGGCTTTCTTCCTTTATATTAGACAGATATGCTATGCCTACTGGTATAGAGTAACAACTTTATGAAGGTTTCCTGTGGTGCCCAAAGCTCAAGACTCTTTGCTCACCTGTGCCTGGTTCTCCTTTGTGGTGAAGCTGCAGTTGCTGTTGCTGGGCTGTGAGTAGGGCCACCTTTCTGCCTGTCTGTCAGCAGCTGTTGGTCTTTGTCATAGAGGCTCTTGTGAGCCATGCAGCTGCACTTCTGCTGGGATCATTGTGGGTGGGGCTGTCCTTGGCCTTTGAGTCAGCAGTGGTGACACTGTTGGGCCAATGGGGTGGTCAGGGCTGGTGCTGTGGGAAGGAAGACATGTGGCTGTGCTGCCAGCGAGAAGGAAGGTGCATTTTGAGCTGGCTTCTGCCGGCACCTCCCCCACTGGGCTGAGAGAGGTCCAGGAAAGCTGGAAAAACCTCCCTCTGCCTGCCAGGCAGGAAAGTTTCCTTCTGCCTACCAAGGAGCAATATCTGATGGGTGCTGGGTTGAGAAGGCCAGGAAGGAAAGCTTGTTGTGTGCAGAGAAGTGCTTTAGAGCTGAGCCACTAGCAAGGGGGGATTGTTCCTACAAGCACCTGAGTAGTTGAGCTGAAGGAGGATTGGGGAAATATTTTTCACCTGCTCTTTCTCCTGTGGAGGGAACTCGGTCCAACCTGCTTGTCTAGCACCCTTCCTGTTGCTGGTAAATCTTTCAAACTGCTTCTTCTGTGCTGAGTCTCAGTGGGACTGAAGGAGCATACCTGTCCTCCACTAGCAGTAGGAGTCTCAGCCTCTCAGAGTGCTCTGACTCTCCCTGGTTTTCAGCCCCATTAATCACCAAGTCCAATGCAATGTGGACTGGAATTCCCAGAGCAAATCTCCAGGGCCAGGTATGCAGAGTTCCTGAGCACTTATCCTCTCCCTGTTCTGTTTCTTTCCCTCCTATTTGTGGGCTGGGTCAGGGGAAGGGCTTGATCTGGATTGATCACAGCTCTGCCACTTTACCCTTCCCTGTGTGGCCTTCTCTTTTTTACCCAGTATAGACGGTCTGTTCTACAGTCTTCAGGTCATTTTCAGGGTTTGTCATATTTTCTGCAATTGCTTCTTTGGTGTGTATGTGGGAGGATGTTGCTGCCTTGCCTTTCTTCTCCACAATCTTTTTCACTGGTAGTCAAAAAAATGTTTATAAGTTTTCATTATTGTAATATTTTTGCTATCTTGTCTATGTATATTTAATCTCCTATTGTAATTAGGATATTTTCAGGAAATGCCTAATAGGTGACATGAACTTTAATTATAAAGCTTCTAGTTATGTGTGTGTACTTTATATTGTTGTCATTTACTCTTAAATCTGCAGAACTTTCATCCTTCACATTTGTCTTACATATTAATATATGATGATCTGTTTTTGATGGGTCTTTAATTTTTACTATTTGTTATGCTAACTTTGGATTTAATTTGATCTTACTTTTCTAGTTTCCTAAGGTGGAAGCTTATTGATTTTATATCTTTTTTTCATTTCCATGTGTTCGTTCAATACTAAAAATTTCTCTTTAAGCATTACTTTCATTTAATCACACAAATTTTGGTAGGTTTTGACTTCTTTTTCATTCAGTTCAAAATATTTAACTAAATATTCTTTTTTTTTCTAAAAAATAAATCTTTTGATTTATTTTGTGTTATTTAGATGAGTGTTGATAAGTCTTCACATATTTTGGGATTTTCGAGGTATCTATCCATTATTGATTTCTAGTTTAATTCCATTGTGCCCAGAGGGCATACATTGTATGATTTCTATTCTTTTAGGTTTGTTAAGATTTATGTTATGGTACATGGAATGACTTTTTAAAGACACAGCTAAGACTACAGGCTGGAGATTATACCCTAAATTACTGTGCGTACTGTGCTGTTACTAACAGGTGTATTCATGAGTCTAGGACCCAATGGGTGATAACAGGAATTGCTCTGCTAGTAATTATTTCCTCTGACCCACTTAGGAAATTTTTGCTTCCCATCCAACCAATTTTACTCAGTGACTCTAAGGGTCTTAGCTTCTAGATAAGGAATGCTTTCACCAGAGTCATAGTAAGACTACTGCTAAAATTAAAACTTATGACTGCACAGTTTCTCTGAGCCCTTCATGCTAAGAGGGCAACAGATATAAAAGGCATCAGAGCAGGGGTACTTCACTAAGATGATCAGTGTGAAATAGGGTTGCTGTTAAACAATGGAAGCAAAGAAGCATATGCTTGGCACCCAAGTGATCCAATGCTGTGTCTTTAGCTGCTACTTTACCCAATTATGGTAGTGAGTAGACAAGTAGAACAGTCAAGGGGCTTAAGGATAAGTGTCTGCATCACTCTTCTGGGAAAACCATTTGATCCAGAAGACATGCTTCATCTAAGGGAATGAATAGTGGAGGAAGAAAATGATGACTATCAGTTAGACTTCTGAGACAAATTACAGCAGCTGGAGCTTTTATTATAGCAATAACCTTCCTTCTGTAAGTTTCCCGAGGAAAACAGACCAATCAGAATCTAAGAGGCCATCCTAGTATCATGTGAACTTACTATATGAAGTAAGTGAATCTGGGTAGGAAAATGGGTGGATTATAGTGGATACAGTGATGTACTATTCATAGCCACCCCTTTAATATTAAAGCATTCATTTTCTTAAGTGCCAGAATGGCTGGTTTCTGAAGGCTCAGTTTGAGACCCTCTCTGGGACTACCCCTTGGGTAAAGTGAGCCACTTTGTCCACAGTTATGTCCCCTTCCTAGGGGCAGAGTATATGCAGTGACTAGTCAATGTGAGAACAAAAGGTCCAGAGCATATCTTTTCTGAAGGGTCATTCAAGTTCTACATCTCCGTGTGGGGTTGGCTCTGAAGCAACTGCATTGTAGTTCACTTCCTTGTTCTGCCCAATTCTGTTTTACTTAGTCCCCCACATCTGATGAATTTGGGAGCATTCAATAAACTTCCTGTACACAGATATTCACTTCAAGTTTTGTTCCCAGGGGAATCTGACCTAAGAGAGACATCAAGTAAGAAAAAATTATGTGTATATACACACACACAGTATATACTTATAATAAGTATATATGTATTTATAATATACATTTTATATTTGTATATGTAAGAAGTATATAATATGTGTGTGTGTGTTTGTATGTGTGTGATGGTTAATTTCATGTGTCCACTTGACTGGACCACATGATACCCAGATATTTGGTCGAACATTCTGGGTGTTTCTGCTAGGACATTTTTAGATGAGATTAACATTTAAATTGGTAGACTTAGTAAGCGTATTGTCCTCCCTAATGTTACTAGTCCTCATCTAGTCAACTGAAGACCTGAATAAAACAGAAAGACTATTTAAGAAGGAACTCCTGCTGCGTGACTGGTTTGAGCTGGAGCGTTGTATTTTTACTGCCTTTGGAGGTGAACTGAAATATTGGCTCTTCTACGTCTCAAGCCTGCCAACCTTTGGATGAGAACTACAGCACCGGCTCTCCTGTTTCTTACTCCTTTAGTCTCAGACAGGAACTATACCATTAGCTCTTCTAGGTTTCCAGCTTGCCAACTGTATATCTTGGGACTTCTCAGCCTTCATAATCATATGATCCAATTCACACACACATCCTATTGGTTTTGTTTCTCTGCATAACCTTGACTATATAATATTTATATATATTTTAATATATATGTATATATGCACATGTGTATATATATATATACATATAATCAAATGCTATTTGCTACTTGTGATGGATAAACTTTAAATCATAGAGAAGATGTAATTTGAATAAAATATACATTTCAAATAAATATGAAAGTTCAATGAGTTAGTAAAATATAATTCTCTTTCCACTGAAATATTGGTCTCATTCATTTCAAAACTTGATTGTAACTCTCATAACAGCAGCTACCATTATTTAGCTCCTACTACTTTCCCAAGCTTTGGTTTTTTAAATTAAGTCTTATTTTTTTATGGAAATATATTGTTTCATTTGTAACTATTTTATCATGTATTTCCAGAAAATAAGGATTCTGTCATTTAAAATTACCACTGTGCCATTATCTCCCAGAAAAACATAATAATTCCTTAATTGTCTTCTATATTTTACAGTGTATTTGTTTGAATAAGTATCTAGCAAGTTCTATACACAGAGATTGGTTCATATATATCTTAAACCTCTTTTAATTTATAGTTCCCCTCACTATTCTTTCCTTTTTTAAAAAATAGGAACCTGGATTGTTTTCTGTGGCAGGCTGAAAAATACCTCATTTCAAAAATATCCACATCCTCATCTGTAGAAAGCTGGAATGTTAACTTATATGGCAGAAAAAAGGATTTTGCATATATGATTAAAGATCTTGGAAATGGGATATTATCCTAGATTATTTGGGTGATACCTAAATGCAATAAAAAATGTCTTTATAAGTGAGAGGCAGAGAGAAGTTTTATACACACAAGAAAAGAGAATCCAGTATGATCAGGGAGGCAGAGATTGTAGCGACATGGCCTTGCTACCAGCCAATAATGCTGGCAGCTCCCAGAAGCTGGAAGAGACAAGGAGCAAATTCTTTCCTAGAGCCTTTGGAGGTAATGTGGCTCTCCCGATACCTTAATTTCAGCCCAGTGATACTTATCTAAAACGTCTGGCCTCCAGAACTGTGAGAATATATTTGTCTTGTAAAGCCATCAAATATCTGGTTATTTGTTATAGCAGTCATAGACTAATATATTTTCTCTGAAATTCCCTACAGTCTGATTTTTGCTGATTTCATCCCCTTGATTTTCTTTAATATGCTCTTCTGTCTTCCGTATTGCCTGTTCACTGATATTTCTTTTGCAAGATGATTTTGTAGGAGCTCTCTCAGGTATTTTTCTCTTCTGTAATTTCTTAGCACCTATTGTTAAATATTGCCTAGATCCATTTATTTGTTAAAGATATCTAAATAGTTAAAATCGCTGTGATAGGCACTTTATATATATTATCTTTAATCTTAGCAACAACCTTGCATTTTTGATATCATATGGTCAGAATGCTTAATATAAAGGAACTAAATTTTAAAAACAGAGAATTAAAATCCAAAGTCTTGGATATATCTATAACGCTTCCCTTTTACCAAAAATCTTACGTGAAACAGCTGAGAATTAGGCATGTTTGGATGACAGCATCTCTACCACCACTGTTCTCGGTATCTATTATCCACTGATGTAGATGGAAACTAGGAGTCTCTGTGGGAAAACATTCCTCATATAGATGTTATAGGTAAAATATGCATTAATTATCCTTAGAATTTTATGTTTTTTTAAAGCCTGTCTTAACCTAGTTTTGAGGACCTGGCTAGAAGCCAGTCAGTTCCCCTTCTTAAGCAGCTAATTAAGTCTACACCCTAATCACGTCCCTTATTGGACTCTCACACTCATGGCAATACGCACATGCCCTAATCATCCCTGGGGCCAGGTACCAGACCTGTAGGGGGACAGCCTCTATGTCCAGGATTATGAGAAGTTGTTCAAATTAGGCAACCCACAGGAAGCCCACAAAACCTAGCTAACTCCACCCTATTTTTCATATACAAGCTGCCCTCCATAGCTCCAGCTTGCTGTTACCCTGTCCCCAGAAACAGCCTGCTGTGTGGCCCTGCCTGGCAACCTTCCCTCATTCAGAGCTGTAACAAAGAGCTTTGCCTTTCATATAGCTCAGTGTCAGTGTGTTCTGTCTCACCATCAAAACAATCTTTAAATCTTATAGAAAAGACTGTTTCAGCTTTACGTAAGAAAGATGAGTTAGGTCATTCTTTGACTTGTTTTTCTTTTTTAATCACTCATGCTTTGCAGAGACCATTAAAAGTTTGTTATTAATCTCAGAGCTATTATTTTATTTTGATCTTTCTTTTCACACTAACCCACTAAAGGAGGCAGAATAAGGATTATTGTTTCTACTTTATAATTGAGAAACTGAGACTTCAAACAGTGAAGTAACTTGCCCAAAATCAATCAGTTATTCATGGACAGGACTGGGAATGATGTCCAGACATTGTAATATTAAGTCACTGTTCCATCATGTTATTTCCAATAGTCACCTAACCACCCATCCATCCATCCAACATTTATTGAGTATGTATTATGAACTAGGTAAACACTAAATCTGGGGGAATACAAATGAATCTGGCATAATCTCTGTACTTAAGAGATCACAATAAACATATGTAGAAAATTATAATACAGTGCTTAAGGCTCTATTAGAAAGTACTTGTTACTCTAGGGGGTTATAGGCAGAGTCTTCATCCTAAACCATTGGAAAATGTTCCATTACCATTGAAAACTGAACAACATGTAACAGTTATAGAAGTCAGGTTCCTGGGCAGAAAGAGCAACATTGATTTCCCAAAATTCCTCATAGGAACCATACTTGGTACTCAGCTTCAAAGATTAACACCACAGTTCCTTCCTTTAAAGAGTATTAGTTGCTAAGGGAGATAAGTATGTACAGAAACATATTACAACAAAGTATGATAAGTTCAGGGAGACAGGACTGTACATGTTACAGCAGAGGTACCAAAAAGGGGTGGCAAAGTACCTGGGAAAAGAGAAGAGAATCACAGACAGCCTCCTAGCTTAAGTAACTGGGGTGGTGTCTTGAAGAATGAATAAGGGCCTGCTGACAGACCTGTGGGAGGAAAGACATGGAAGAGGGGAAGGATATTCAAAAGTAAACATAAGTGTGCTCCTGTAAGCACAAGAAATTGCTATCCAGTGAGAGTACCGCCCCTTTCTACACTGACTAACTACATATAGGTCACACTCTTAAAATAGCCAAATGGAACACACCAGGTGCCTTTAGATACTGGCACAGGTCTTTAACAGCTTCTGTGCTTTGCATCAGAGATTCCCTTAGTAAAAGATAGTTTGGTTAGATCCACTGGCTTTGGCCTACCTCTTTAAGGCTACGTGGGATTCCCTAGCAAGGCTGGTATAGTGGTACTGGGAAAGGTACTGAACCACTAGTCATTCTACTTAAATACATGAAAGCAAGGAAAGAACTGAATATGTCACATTACACTTTTTGAAACAACAGTACAAAAGATGACTTGAAAAGCAATATACACATTTCCAGATAACAACCCAGGTAATCCTAATTTCTAGAGAGATAAAAAAAACCAAAACTCAGCTCAGACTCATTTCACAACATTATCACTTCAACCTTTTCCTCTTCAATGGCCCTGACCTTGACTCACTCTTTCTTCATTGTGCACTGCCTGGTAGGCCTGTGAATCATGTCAGGAATCAGATGGGTCCAAAGGGAGACCTGCCATTCCTCATAAAAGTAATTTGGGAAGCGTATGTACAATGACCATAACACTAATGCTAAGGGGTGAGGAACCCTTTTTTTTTCACATTAAGGGTACATTTCCTCAGGCACCAAATAAATCCCTCCAGTTATGTAAATGAATGTAGGATTTCAAAAAAAGACAAGCTACAAAGGGAAAAGTAGAGTTGGAAAGTATATGATATGGAAAGACATATAATGAATAAGTATGATTGAAAGTGGACTTGGATCAGTTTTTGCCCTCTAACTACTTCAGTGTCTTGTCACTCTCTAGAGATTTTCAAAACCACTTTTTTGTTTCAAATATAAAAAGAGACTTTAATTTTTTGGGTTCCTATTGTAAAGCTTTATGTCTGCTGTTCTCCCCACCTGAAATTACCTCCACCACTTATACATCTGTCCAAAATCTAACCTAGCCCCAACATCTTCCCATACTCAGATGTCCTTTCATAGAATTTCTAGAACATTTATAATCAGTTCCATATACTCATGTCTAAGATTGTTTTGCTTCAAATCCTTCAGGACTCAACTCAGGCTTCTGGTAAGCCTCCCGTGACCCTAGAGTAATTAGTTTCCTTTCGTCTCTTTTCATAGTATGCAAGCTATGCTGTTATCCTAATAACTTTCATACTGTGATTAGAGGTTTGCAAATCTCAATCCTGAAATTGGCTCAGAGATTTATTATGGCAGGGAACTTGTTTGATCCATATATTACAGTACCTAGCACTTGTACTGTAGAAGTGCTACAGTACAAGAAGTCATGAAGTGACTTCATGAAATTATATATATGTATAAATGATCTAGACAACCCTCTGGTAAATGTAATGAAAACAAAAGAAAATGCAAGTTAAAAAAAATGGAAACAGGAAAGTATTATTGCTGATAATAGATACAGAGAAGATTTCGTTAATAATGAAGAAATTCTTGATGCAATAGTTTTTTGAGAATATAAAACCTATCAAAACTGGTACAAGAAATAGAAAACTTGGAAAGACTAATAATCATGAAAGGAACAGCAAACAGTATTAACACTTCTTAAGGAGGATCCAGGCCCAGGCAGTAGCAGAGTTCTTTACAACAATGATTCTCACCTGGTGAGTGTGTATATGGCGGAGTTGCCTCCCAGGAGACATTTGGCAATGTCTGGAGGTATTTTGGTTTGTCATAGTTTGGGGGGCGGAGAGTGCTACTGACATTTACTGGGTAGAGACCAACGGTTGCATGGCAGAGCCCCACAACAAAGTATTATCCAGTCTAAAATGTGAATACTGCCAAAGTTGAGAAACCCTGCTGTACACTTAAAGGAAAAAGTAATTTCCATTCTATATAAACATTCCAACACATCGGAAAAGAAGGCAAGCTCAAAGTAGCTTCTAATGTAAACATTACTCTAGTATGTAAACATCAGAAGTATAATAACAAAAGGATAAAGGCTCCTAGAGACTGATATATATGCAAAAAACACCAAGTAAAACAACTCCAAACACATTTAACAGTATATATAGCATTTAATAATGGTTTTTTTTAATCGTGGTAAGAACACTTAAAATGAGATCTATCCTCTTAACAAAATTTTAAGTGCACAGTATAGCACTGTTAAATGAAATATTGGTACAATGTTGTACAGTAGATTTCTAAAATTTATCCATTTTTGTATTACTGAAACTTTATACCTATTGAACAGCAATTTCCCATTTCCCAGCCACTGGAAACCTCCATTCCTCTCTGTGTTTCTATGATGTTCTCCAGGTTCATCCATGTTGTTGCAAATGGCAGGATTTCCCTTTTTATGGCTAAATAATATTGCACTGTATGGATATGCCACCCTTTTTTAATCCATTCATCTGTCAATGGACATTTAGGCTGTTTCCATGTCTTTGCTATTGTGAATAATGCTGTAATGACTATAGGAGTATGGATCTCTCTTTGAGATCCTGATTCAGTTCTTTTAGATAAATACCCAGAAGTGGGATTGCTGGATATGGTAGTTCTAGTTTTAATTTTTATACTGTTCTTTATTCTTGTCCATAGTGACTGTACCATTTTACATTTCTACCAACAACATAAAATGATTCCAGTTTTTCCTCACCAACACTTATCTTTTTCTCTTTATTGGTTAATAACCACACTAACAGGTATGAGGTGATAGATCATTGTGGTTTTCATTTGAATAACAATGTCTTTTTAAATCCCTGAATTGCAGGGATTACCTAAAATTTAAAATTATAGTGATATAATTATATCACTAGGAAATTTTTATTCATTTTCTCAGGTTTTTTTATTGTGGTGAAAAACGTAACATAAAATTTACCATATTAACCATTTTTAGCTGCACAATTCAGCAGTGGTAAGTATACTTAATTACTGTGCAACAGATCTCTAGAACTTTTTCATCTTGCAAAACTGAGACTCTATACCCATTTAAACACTAATTCTCTTCACAACTTTCAAGTATAAAATACAGTATTGTTAACTATAATTGCCATGATGTATATCCCCAAAACCTATTAATCTTATAACTGTGAGTTTGTACCCTTTGTCCAGCATCTCCCCATTTTCCCATCCCCTCAGCCCCTGTCAATCATCATTCTTGATGGAGGTGGGCTTCTTGATGGAGTCTGAGACCAGTTAGTAGGATCAATGTCCCTATAATGCCCATCGAGAGTCCTATCTGCTGCTCTGCCCGCCTCTTCACATCCCCATCCCCTAGTCATGCAGCTTATGACTCAGTACGCTGGATGGGGTAAGACAGAAATGGGACTCTTTGGCAATGCCCCATACATCTGGGGAAGGCAGGTACTCATTCTTACTCTCACTTTTCCAAGCACCAGAGGTCATGGGCGAGGAAGGTCTTGTTTGACACTGAGCTATATCCTATCTTGGTGGAGGGGCAACATGGATTAAGTCAAACTTGTCCTCTTACCCTCTCCAGTGGGTCCAAACTTATATTTCTTTTGGCTCCATTGGTATGCTGGAACTTCTCTGATGGAAACCTGGACTTCCACAAAGGCTCTCTTGTCTATGGGTGATTGTCTAAGACTGTTTTCCAAGGGTTACTGGATGGTGCCTGAGAGGGGCTGGAGCAGGTTCTTGGGACACTACAGAGTCCACAGTCAGGACTGAGGTTTGTATGCCTATTACTCAGTGCACAGGTGGGGAAGACTCCTTGGGGTAGGTCCCTTGGCATATGGTGTTAGATCCCACAACTCTTACAAAGGCACTTTTGTCCATGGACAGATGCTAAATTGCTGATGTTGAATGGGGGATACAATGACTTATTTAACCATGTTGCTGACATCATCGCCATGGAAAGTTTTAAAAGATGAGAAAAACTTTTCAATAGAGACAATATTTTGGTGAAATTAAGAAACCTGTTCCTGATAAAAGTTTTAGCAAAGAAGACATAAAAAGTACTTATCTAAAATGATAAATCACAGCCAACATCACAATTTTTTGTAGAACATTATAATATAGATAGTCCCATTAAATTAAATAATATTTGAGCATAAGCCTAAATGAAAGGATGGAAGAAGCCATCAGGAGGTCTGGAAGAAGAGCATCCCAAGAAAAAGGGCATTTAAAGCAATGGCCCTGAGGTATGAATGTGGTTGGAATAGTCAAGAAACAAAGCCAAAATGATCACTGTAGCTGAAATGTGTGCACACAGGACATATTTCATTCTGAGTGTACTGGGAAGCCATGAAGGGTTTGAGCAGGGAGTACTATGATGTGATGTATATCAAGTATGCTCTTGTTTTCTTCCTTAATTAATAACACTACCATTCCCCAATTAGCCACAAAGAAAACATCAGTCATCTTCAGCAACCCCATGTTCATGCCATGTACAATTATCAGGGTTTGCTGTTTCTATTTCTCCAGTAACTCCTTGAAATGGCCCTTCCTCTTCAGCTCATTACCACTGTCTAGGATCATGCCCCAGAATCTCTCATCTGGACCACTGCAACTGCCTTCCTAATGAGTCTTATGCCAGCAATCCAGACATCATGCTGACAAGAGTTATCTTCTTGAAATACAGAATTCAAAAACTTAATGACTAATGTATCATAATAAAATCCAAACTCTTCAGCCTGAAACACAAATCATTTCTGGACCCTTGCTTAACTTTACAGCTTCATTTCCTCTTTCACAGCAAGAATGTCAAAACTTTCACTGGAATAATTACTTTTTTTTTTCAAACACTTTCTGACATTCCTTGCCTCTGGCCCTTTGCTTATTTTGGTACCTTAACTTATCTAGAACTGACGTTTGGATTGACAATTTCTTAAAATGTCTTCCCATTTTTCTAAATATCAAGGAGTGGAGCATCTCTCAAATGTGCTCCTAAGAAAGTATGTTTCATGGTATATTACAAGAAAAACATTTTGTTTTTAAATGTGGGAAACACTGGGATAAAGAAATTCAACATGTTTCTCTGTTGTAAAACTTTTCAATGGTTTAACATATATTGACAACATCAAGAAGGGAGTATTGAACACACAACATTCTGTTTAAACCATGGAATCATTAAAACCATGAAACAACTTTATTAGTGAAATACTAAGGGGTACTATTGTTCCATGGGATATTTGGTGAAATACTTAGGAGGTGATTTCTTATTCTCCAAAATGAATCAAAGTTTCTAATGTATTTGAATCTACTCTGTGAAATGATAGGCCTCAACAAAGGTACAACCATTTTTAAAATGTTGAGGTCACTAGATGAGTATTCACTCACATTTCATTTGAAAGGATTCCATTTTACAACCTTCAGCAAGTATAACAGAAAACAATGTCAGATAGTAGTCATCTATAAGATTAATCTAAAAACTTACTAGAAGATACTTATAATGAAATGTGCAAGGTGTGAATGTTGCTACCATGAGTAAGCTCGGAAGTACAAAATCACAGTGCATGATTTCCATTCCTTTTTTTCACCAAATATATACAACACCCCACTTTAGGATGGATACCAGTTTTCCTAGAAACAGGCTTCTCTTGACTTCACTCACCTAGATGGGGTTCTCAGAACCACGAAATTCATGCAGAGAGGAAGAGAAGGATCAAGTAAGATCAAATGAATGGTTTGACCCCAACATACCTGTGTATTTCTGTGTGTGTGTGTGTGTGAGAAAATGTGTCTTGGCAACTTGCTAGCCCAACCAGTCTTTAACTGGTACCATTAAGATAACCTTCTCTCTTTGTATATGAGGACATGTATTTCATTACTCTTTGTTCATAATACATATGCTCTCTGACCTCTAGTTAGCAGTTTTGCCATCTTACACAAAATTCAGTACCCAACACACTATAGAATAACTGACTTGGCTCCTTGCCAATGCCACCCATCCTCATTCTTGGACAAAGTAATCCAGATCCTGAAACTAAAATGTGCCTAGGCAGGGAAAATGTAAAGAGGGTTTGTGGGGAAAGTTGGGGTTCCTATGGCCAGGATCCTTACTGAACCTAACCACTTGATGATGTAACTGGCCTGTTACTAGGCTGCCGCCTCCACACCCACAGGCAATAAGCTATTCACTATGTAAAGAGCTCAGCCCAGTGCTCTGGGCAAAGGTAAAGACACTAGTGCTCGACCTACCCTCAGGAGAACAAGGCAGGTAATGAACCCTTTCACCCCAAGAACGTTCCACTGTCATTTCTTTGGTCACACTGAATCCATAGTGAATTTGCCCGGGGCTTGAAACCCATTGGCAAAACAGGGTTACATCCTAATCTTTCAAAAAGCTCAACCTATAGTCAGGCAGGTTGTGCAAGTCTCTCTGATACTCACTTCCTACTTGCCACAGATACGGTATGGCAATGGATAGGTCCCAGGCAATGAAACATGAGCTAAGACAATAAGGTAGCTCCATACCTCCTTGACAGTAATTCATGCAGAGGTTGCCATGTGACTCAGTTCTGGCCATTGAAATGTAGGGGAAGTCTCCTCGAGCTGGGGGGTGCAGGTTCCAGAAAATATTTTTTCCTGATTTTTTTCTGGGGATAGACCAGTTAAGATTCACCTTCTCACGTCTTCCTGCTTTTGTATGCAACTGTGCTAAGACAGAATGCTTAATGCTGTGGCAGTCATCTTGTGAGCATAAAGGGAAAGCAAAGAGAATCTCAGAGTAGAAGAGCCAGTCTAGAGCCCTGAGATCATTCAGCTAGATTAACCTAAATTGCCTACCCCCAAATTCCCGTTACAAAATGGATTAACATACTCTTATTGTTTAGCTACTTTTAGTCGGGTATTCTATTACTTGCATTTAAATCGTCTTAACTGATAAAACCTGATTTCATGAAGTGGCTTTTGCCTTGTTTTCATGCCACATCCCCACCTCATACCAAGTTTGGGCACATGATGCAAAACGATTATTGTGTCAGAGCGCCCTCTTCAGTTCACTATCAAGTATTTCAGTTCTTCCAGGGGTCAGATTTCACTGTCATTCATTTACTTCACATTGATTATCTTCCTTTACTCCAGGAATTTTCATAGTCTGGAATATTGACCTGAACTCTGTACGCAAACCTGGACCACCACAACTTGCTGCCAGTCTACCCTGGTTTCAAGTGAAACCTGGATTATGCTTTCTGCTGCTGCAATGTATCACTGCATGCCTGCCTATTTATAGGGTAAACTCCAATCACTACCTGGGCAGGTGGAGATCGGAGGTCACGGGAGTAGGTTTAAATTTTGGGTGAATATTAAAGTCACCTTGGGAGCTTAAAAATAATCCAGTATGTGGGGCCACACCCAAGAACCCTTGGAGGTGGGGCCTAGGCATCATTATATTTTTTTAACTATTCAGGTGATTCCATGTGCAACCAACACAGAGATCCACCGATTTAGGAGGCATGAAATGCATATTAAAAGCACCTGGAAAATTCCTTTACCATGTATCTCTCCCCAATCATGTAGAAAACCACTGCTTCCAAGGTCTCTGTACTCCTCCCTATCCCCACAAACAGCCTGAGGAAATTTGTTCTTTTACTTCTCACACCTTGCCTACCAGGTTGACCAGATGAGCCAGAGCAGTGCTGGAAGTGCTCTGGGTCTCCCTTTGGTTAGGCAAGCAGCTGTCAGGAAATAGACAGCTGAAATTTATTCTCTGTCCAGACTCAAGGAAACTCAAACTTTAAGCAGAGAGCCAAACCCAGTTTGCTTGACTATAGAGAGTGCACTCTGGTACCTACCACAGCGTTAGCCAAAATTGCCTGAAAGTAAGAATCACCACGTGTAGCTACGGCAGAGCCCTGGGTCCCAATTTAGAACTATTGAAGACTTTCCCGGGGAAAAGGTCAGGTAATTAATGGAGATATCAAGTTGTCCCAGGTGATTCTTAGCAAGCACATGTTAAAAAACACTACATCACTGCCTATTTTTCCAATTTCATCTGTTCCACAAGACAGGATTCAGCTTATCTGGGGTACAATCACACCTCTGAAGGTAGCACTGAATTCTGAGAATAGAAGGAGGCACTGAAAGCAATCAGAAAATTAATTGGCCTGATTCAAAGCTATAATTTATGCATGTTCTTCCTTAATCCTCTGAAAAATGCCCTACAGTCTTATTTGGAAACCTTGTCCATTAAAGTATGTGCATCTATCCTCATGGTCTCTGCTGGACCAGCAAGAGTCTGATCCACCACGGCCTGAGCTGGTTCTGAGTCTATGCAGACATACATGCACACCCCCGCTACACGTTGACTGGAAATGTTCTGTCCGATCTGAGTTACAGAGCTGGCTGGCCCAGCTGGAGCCCTGAAGAGCAGCACACTCCGCTGTGCACCCCAGACACTGTGCAGCTGAGGAGGGCCAAGCGACTAGTTCTGGTCAGTGCACTGTGGGGCAGTGGTGTACCAAGACCGTGGAGTGGAGGTAGTCCACCAGGGTGCATGTAAGAAGGGTGTGAGGTCTGTAAAGAATTCAAAACCAACCTATTGTCACATCATTCTGGCAATTCTACAGTGTCAGTAATTCAGCATTCCTCTGGGACAAAATTAATTTGGGTGCTCTTAAAGTTGGACATGATCACTGTCTTCTTGTTGAGTTTTAGTGGTATCTATCTTAGGCTCAAATTAGCACTTTGTTATTACTTAAAACTCTTTAAGACACATTATATTCTACATAACAGTTAGAAGAACTGCCAGGTATACAGTCGGCCCTCTCACTCAGACTCAGCTACAGAAATTCCTTTCAAGAGTGTTTGTCCGAATTTGGAATCATTTGAGCTACTTAGAGCATAGTTCCATGTCTCCAAGCATGTGGTTCCATATAACCCTGTGCTTGGGCAGTGGATACAAAATAAATCATGACAGCACAGTGATTGACAAGGACTTAGAACTTAAGTTACCACAAATCTCTCATTTTATGTGACATTTTAATTTGTGTTTAAACATTTTTTTTTTACTGCAGAAATACTTAAATTCCATTGGAATCAGTTCCAAAGCAACAGAGACATAGATAGTATTGTAATTTCTAGAATTTACTGTGAAACTGTTTTTTTAACCTCTACCAAACTTATTCTTACATTTAACATGTTTCATAATTATGGGCAAATCTGTCATTTTCTATGAAAAAAAGTTTTAAAATTGAGGCTAATGAATGTATTTTTCAATCAACTATGAGTGAACATGAATATGGAAAGATTAATTCTGATGTATCTTTGGCAGATCTGCAGAAATCTCAAAGTCAGAAACTGTAATATTCTTCTTAGTTATTATTTATTACTGGGACATCCCAATATGTGGTTGTAATTTCTCCCTTTTTTCAAAAACCCCCCTAATATAAATATGGAGTATTAACCCATTATTTTTTTCTTTCCTTTGCTCTAAAATACTTATTTTACTTTTTACTTTTTATTTTTTATTGGCTTGATATGAAAATCACAAGAAAATTTTCACTGACTACTTTGTTCTCTGGCCATTCTTACTACTCATTTTATGCCATGATTATTGCTGCAACCCAATTTGTCACATAGAGAAGGAATGTATTACAAAATTATCCAGTCCAGGCAGCAAATACACTAGGCACACCATTTCTGTGAGCAGACCTAAAAGTGCATTGTCTCTCTGGAGCCGAGGAAGGAAAAGTCCTTGCTTCATTTTAACCCTCAGTGTGATCAGAGGCCTCCTGTGGAGAGGGCAGAGCCACAGAACAGAAACCACGTGGCTCTCTGAGGTACCCTTAGAAGGGACCTGGTTGGTCTGCAGAATGGCCAGAGCAGTAGTGTCTGTTTCATATGTAAATGAGAATATGTCTACGTATTAAGCCACTGGGATTTCAGAATTTATTTATTATCACAGCAAAGCCTAGCCAATCCTGACCGATACAAAGCTGAAGGACAGTTATCCCTTCCACACATAGGAAGATACAATCAGATTTAGTGTGCCAAAATAAGGAGAGCAATTCAGCTTTTCATTTCTGGATACTTTGGTCTTTAAGCAAGTCTGGAAGAGAAAGCACTATGCAAAGAACATATTTACATTATGTAGGTATGTTTTATATTCAGTGGCTAAAAAGCCCTTGCTAAATATTTAAGCCTCAGTTTTGTGTTGGCCTGATACAGTCATACCTCATTCATTCATAATCCTTCAGAATTATTATGGAATGGGGAGTTCCACACTAAAGGGAAGAGGTGCATCTACCTATAGAGACCAGAGTGGTGATCAGGAGACTGTCATCTTGTCAACTTTTTCTCATTCACTGCATTACTTTGAGCAAAGCACTTTTACTCCCTGAGGCTATTATTTAAGTAGCTTTGTTGCAAACAAAACAAATCGGACTAACTTAAACAATGGTGTTTATTGAGAGGACACTGGGGTAAGTCACCAAATTAAAGGAAGAGCTAGATATTCAAACCTTGGGAAGGATGAGCATCAGAGGAGCCCTGGAGATAAGCGCAAGAGGAGCCCATGTACTCCATCTCCAGGGAAATGCTGTAAGACGATCTGCTTCCAACCACTTTCAGGCTCTTTGTATCTCTGTGCAAAATTTACATTTCTGAGATAGTGGATATCCTTGGCCCATCTTAAGTCACGTGCTCATTCTTGAGACCCCAAGAGCTTAGTTTAGTGGTCCAGCCTAGTAGTTCCAGGGAAATGGGGAGGGGCAAGGCTCTGTAGGGCAACAGGAAGTGCTACAACCACATCAGTTTTGAGCTAAATAGATGATAGATACAAGTGTATATGTATATATTTATGACTTATATGGCAATCACACCATATATAATATATATGACATATAGGCATACACACATACATAGTGTGTGTGTGTGTGTGTAACTCCTGTTAAATGAAATTTTATATGGAAGCTCGATAGTCAGTGGCCTCCCAGAAACCTCTGTAAGAAGAGCAGTTGAAAACAACTTGGCTGGATGTTGTCTAATATCATCTCCAGTATCATGTTATTTTAACCATTTTGATGAAAATCTTTTTGACTTAGAGTTTTTTAATATGTTCAAGTCTATTTTTAGAAGACCTGGGGTCATCATTGTGAACATGAGATACTGTCATGGACTATAAGAATGTGTTGTTTTTGCTGTCTCCCTTGAGCCCAGGATGACAACTTTCACTACTGCTGTCAGTATGCCTGACTCATGTACTGTCCAGCCTGTCTCCAACATGCTGTTTCTATGGACTTAAGAGCTAAATAACAAATTGTTGAGAGTTTAGGAGAAGAAGAGATGGAAATAGTGTCATGAAAAGTACCTGAACTTACTTGAAAACCTTTATCTTTGTGCCCCTGTCATTTATGTATTAACCATGTCACTTTGGGCAAACCACTTTCTCTCCTTGGCTTCTGTTTCTTATAATGTGGATTAGATCAGCTGTGCCTGGTGCAGTGCCTGGCACATTGTGGCTCCTCAAAGCATGTTACTGAATTGAACCTCACATCATTCCAGTTCTATGAGTTGATGATCTTAAATGTCACAGTGTTTATGTTAGCTATTATGATTGTAATATGAATAAAACAGAGGGTACAGTTTGCTAAATTCTTAATTTCGGTTTCTATTGATGAAGGTAAGTAACATCTAATGATCACATACAATATGCAATGAATTTTAAATATGCCATCTTATTTAAAACCAACACTATATGAGAAAAGTGGTATTACTCATACTTCAAGATAAGAGGAGTTGGGGTCAGTGATCTGAACTGATTTTCTTCAAGTCCAAGGCCTTGAGGGAATAGGGATGGATCACTTTCATTAACTTGCAGAAAGTTTATGGAAATGAAAATAAAATAATACATGTGAAAGGGATTTTGAAAATAAAAATGAACTACAAGCAGAGGGTGACATCATTATTATTCTTATTACATGTGGGTATGTAAATTAAGAAAGTAAAAGTTCTTGAGTGATGGCCTGAAGACTCCTACTATCAAATTAAGGGCAAAGGACCCTCTGACATTTGTTTTTTGGGGGATATCTAGAGAAATTGAGAGAGCCTTAAGAGCCACCTCTGAGTTTATGAAAGACCATGCATAAATGTGCAATGCATGCCTGCAGCAGTTATTCTAATCATGCACACTTGCACACTTAATCTAAGAGACACCCCAGCGATAAGAAGAAAATGACAAATCATACTCTATTCTCTGTCAACAGCCTCTCACAGATATTGTGACACTGTGTTCAAATAATCAACTAATCAAATTCTTTGGAACTGAGTTCATTTGAAGTTTGCAATAAAATCACCTCTGGCAAAACTTTATTTTGCAAAATTCCTCCACTTTGCAATTACTTGCAAATAGGCCCTAACTTAGCCTACTTAATGTACACCCTGAGAGATCTCCTTACCATTTGGATCTTGGGGAGCAGGAGCTTGACTAAAAATCTTTCCTCCAGCAGCTGGCTTGAGCTTTTTATGCAAATCAGTGTCCTTCTCCATTAGTGACCTGTTTGGCACGTCAAGGCTGGAGGACAGCTTTTACTAAATCACTTTTTAAGGCCACATTGCAACCTTTTCTTAGATCTGCACTGTCCAATGTGAAACTAGATGTTGAAATGTGGCTAGTCCAAATTGGAATATGTTCAGTATAAAATACACAACAGACTTCAAAAGACCAAATAAGAAAAAAGAATGTAAAATATCTCACTAACATGTTTTTTTGTGATATTGCTCATGTGTTGTAATGGTAATGTTTTAGATATATTGTGTTAAATATATAATTTAAATTACTTTCATTCCTTTTTAATTTTTAATGTAGCTACTAGAAAATTTAAAATTCTATATGTGGTGCACATTACCTTTCCCTTTTTTTTTGACTTAAAATACAAGCATTTATTTCTCAGAGTTCTTGAGGCTGGGAAGTCCAAAATTAAAGTGCCAGCAGATTCTATCACTGCTGAGGGCCCAGGCTGTCTTCTCACTGTATCCTCACAAGGCAGAGAGACAGACAGCTCATATCTCTTCCTCTTCTTATAAGGGCACCAATCCCATCAAGGGGGTTCCATCCTCATGACTTCATGAAAACTTAATTAACTCCCAAAGCATTATCTTTCTATTGGACAGGGCTGCTCTAGATAATGGGTCCCTACTTGTCTTATTTCTGCTTATTACTTTTGATATAAAGAAGTCTATTTAAATATTAAAAAAATGAAGTCTATATAAACATAGACTTCTCTTTTTAAGAACAAAAAACCAAAGTCAAACAAAACAAAACTTTATCCCCACTTTTTTGGTGTACATAAAACAGCTTTGCAATGGAACATGCGAACATGCAAGCAAATAGGCTGGTGGTTTTGAAAACTAAAATCTTGCACATGATATTTTGCACCATAAAGACCATTTATTCATCAGGAACCTGCCATTAGTTTCACCCTCCTCTTAATTGTGTTCATCCTGCTATTTAAGTGTATCCAAAAGTAAGAGAAAATATAATTATCATTTGACATAACTGGCATTATCCATAGAAAACACTATTTTAAATTGGCTTTTACTTTAAGATTCTGGAATCATTTCTACCTTACCATATAAAGTAAGAAAGGACTTTGCCAGTAGAGAATGACTGATCCTTACAGATGATCTGGTGTCAGTGCATTCCTTTTTGTATGATGAGATGGAGACCTAGACAAAGTAAGCATCTAGCTCAACGTCACCTAGTTAATAACTGACGGAGACACAATCTGAGTTCAGTTCTGTCACCTGACCAAATTTCTTATTAACATGGCACACTTAAAAACGACTTCCAAGTCGTTCTTTTTCTTATAGAAACATAGCATCAACTGTTTTAAGAACATCAACCACTTGAAAATGAACCCCTAGTTAAGTTCCTCTACAAAATTCATATCAAAAAAGTCCTCCTTACTATAGAATATATGGATAGGACATAAAATATGAGGAATTTTCACACAATTAGACATAGATTTGGAAGTAGCCTGGGTAGCACCCTTTCCTGCTGATTCGTAGCCTGCATTTCTAATGGGAACAGTGCAAACATGTTAAGTCTGTTTTGCTTGCCTTTTAAAATTTAAAGGCAGCTTTCTCCCCAAACTGCTGAGATTGTCAAGGTGCATGACCCTTTGTCTGCTAGGCAGTCAAATGAATTTAAAACTTTTGCACACATAAAAGCATGCATTGCTTCAGCTTCCAAATCATTTGAGCAGGTTTGGGTTGTTTTAATTAATTTTAATATTTAATGCAATGCACTGTTTCACTGGTAACTGAATTAATGAAGTCCCTATATCCAGAAACCTTAAACTTTCACAAATTATTTTTTTCTTTTTCTAACAGTGTGTTTCTTTTTTCTTCTGAATAAATCTACCATTGATATCATTTATTTTGAACTATTTCAGGGATAAAGAAAATACAAACAATAATATAGAACCCAAGGCTCTATCATGCAAAAATGAAAATGTTACTATTCAGCCATGTTTGCCTCAGATTTAAAAAATATTGTAGTAAAATACATGTAACATAAATTTGCCATTTTGATCAATTTAAGTGTACAATTCAGTGGAATTAATTACATTCATAATGCTTGTCTCATGCAGTTATTGTAAAGGTTAAGTGAGACAATTCATTAAGCACTCAGAATAGTACTTGACATAATTACCCCTCAGTAATTTTACATGTAAGAGATATTCTTTATATCTAGAAGTAGAATTGCTGAGACACATGGTATGTTCATCTTCAACTTTATAAGAAACTGGCATATTGCCTTCCAAAGTGGTTATGTACCAATTTGTCCTCTCACCAAGAGTGAATGAGAGATCCCATTTCTCTACATCTTCTTAAATAGTTGGAAGGATCAGATCTTCTAATTTTACCAATTTGATAAAATTGATTTAATTTGCATAGCATCTCTTCATGAATATTGACAAATACAGATCCCATCACTGTTCTTTTATCTAGTGTCTAATTATATCTTTTTCTCCCTATTTTATTTTGAATTGTTTGACCTTTTCTTATTTATTTGTAGGAGTTCTTTATATATTATGGTTACTAATTTCTATCAATAATATGCTTCACATATTTATTTTCCAAGTTTGTAGTCCAACTTTTTATTTTCTCATAGGATTTTTATTTAATTGTTAAAAGGTTTCATTTTTTATGTAGTTAAATCAACATTCTTTGCCTTGGCAGTTTTCTTTATTCTGCTTAGGAAATCCTTTTCTACCTGGAAGCCATAGAGATATTCTCTTTTATTTTTAACTAATGACTTTAAAGTTGGCTTCCTTTATTTTTTACTTTTTACATTTCTTTCTTTCATACATCTGAAATTTACCTTTGAGTATGCTGTGAAGTTGAGATATGATTTTTTTCCATACAGGAAACCAACTGTCCCACCATCATTTACTGACAATCTTATTCTTTCCCCATTGCGTTTTACTGCCACATCTGTCATATGCCAAGTTTTCTGATGTGCATCCATCATTTGCTGGGCTCTCTAATTCTGTCACGTTGGTCTGTCAATCCCTACATCAATAATATACTGTCTTATTTACTACTATTTTGTAATAATTTGTGATGTGTAGTAAAACTTCTTAGTAATCTTCAAAATTATCTTGGGTCTTATTGGCTATTTATTTCATATATCAGCATATATTTAACGAATATACTACACTTACTATGTGACAGGTTCCATTCATTGTGCTTTGAAAATTCATTGGTTTCTTAAAAAAACAACACTATGAGGCACTACTATTATCACCTGCATTTTACAGATGAAAAGAATGAAGCATGTAGAAGTTAATTAATTGCCCAAGGTCCTACTGCTTATAAATGATAGGGCCTGAATTTGAAGTCAGTCAGTTGGCTCCAGAGTTGTGATCTTAATCACTATGCTGTGTTCTCTCTCATGTGAGTTTTTCAATATCCATGAAAAAAATCCAATTATAAATTTAATTAAAGTTGCCTTGAATTCCTGTATTAATTAGGAAAAACATTAGTATCATTTTGATAGTGAGTCTTAACATGTATAAACTAAGAAGAGGTTTCCAGTTACTCTGTGTACATGGACGGCTGGTTCCCTATATAATATCTATACTGTCTTCTTCCTAAGTAAGAAAACTCCATTTTTTGTGGCAATTATCTTCAGGGGGAAAATTACATTTCACAGCCTCCTTGCATGTAGGGAGGACCATGTAGCATATTTCTGGTCAATAAAAAATAAGTGCAAATTGCTGGGCAGAACTTCCAGGAAAGCTCTTTTAAAAAAGAGGCAGATTTTACTGGTACCAACCTTTTATTCTTTTTTTTTTTTTTTTTTTTGCTCTTCAATCTTCCCCTTCTTCTAGTTTGTAAAACTTATGCTATGCTGGACAATGAGCATCTATCCTTCAATTATGAATATAATAAAAGTCATATGCTAAGAATGGTTGAGTAGAAAGTTCAAGGAAGCCTAGGCCCCTGGGAGCATTATGAAGTCACTGTAGTATGAGCCCTAATCAAACTCCTCCAGAGTTCATTTTACATGAGAAAAGTAAAATGTTTTCTTTAAAAAAAAAGACCACTTAATGTTTCTTGTTATGAACACGCGAACACTATCCCTAATTGATACAATAAGGTCATCTTTTATGGCCTGTGACAGTTAATTTGTGTCAACTTGACTGGACTAAGGGATGCCCAGGTAGCTGGTTAAGCACTATTTCTGGGTGTGTCTGGGAGGGTGTTTCCAGAAGGTATTAGCATCTGAATCCGTAGATTGAGGAAAGAATGCCCTCACCAATGTGGGTGGGCATCATCCAATACCTTTAGAACCTGATTAGAACAAAAAAGATAAAGGAAAGGTAAATTCACTCTCTGCTTGAGCTGGGACATCCAGCTCCCCTGCCCTCAGGAATCAGTGCTCCTGGTTCTCAAGCTTTTGGACTCATACACTATTGCCTGCCCTGCTTCAGCCATTCGGGTTTGGACGGAACTACACCAGCAGCTTTCTGAGTCTTCAGCTTGCAGATCACAGAGATAGTGAGATCTAGCCTCCGTCATCACATGAGGCAATCCTTCATAATAAACCTCTATCTGTATCCAATTATTTCTATTTCTCTGGAGAGCCCTAATACATTGCTTTCAATAATGTTTGTAATCTTCTCCATAAAATCTTCTACAACTTTTGTTAGATTTGTTCCTACGTACTTATCATTTTTGATTATTACAAATAAGACCTTTTTCTTTATTCTGATAGTTTCAAATTGGCTGTTGCTACTTCAGCATACAGGAAAGTTATAAATCAGTTCACATTGTTTACCCCAAAATATTGTTACTTTCTTAGTTCTAATAGTTGGTAGAGGTCATTGAAATTTGTGTCAATAACTATCGTGTGTCAATAAACACAATTTTCTTTCTTTCTTTCTCATACATTTTTAGAACTTTTTCTTCTCGTACTGCAATAGGTAGGCCCTCTATTACAATGTTGAATAGAATTTCGTTGGTAGATTCCATTTATTAGGTTACAAAAGTCTATTTGTAAAGTACTAAGAGATTTTTAAAAATCATGAATGGGCAGCACATATGTTTTCTACATGTATTGAGATGGTAACATATTTTTTCCTACTTAATTTGTTAGTGTGGGGAATTACAATGATCAGTTTTAGAGGCTGAACCATACCAAAGGGTTTGGACATATGACAAGCTTCCTCACAATATCCTCAGGACATTAATGAAAGGTATTGTAGTCTATTTTGTAAGGTGGCACAGCTCTTGAAGGCATTTTGCTTTATGTAAGAGTTGTAGCTTTTCCTCCTCCTGTAGATTCTGGGTCACATGTCTTGTGCCCATTTGTATTAGAAACCTGTCTTCCTCCTAAAGCATATATGAGGTATTAAAAACTTCATGGGCCACTGCAATATCTGCTCATGTTTAATGTCAAACTTTAAACTTTGGCATTAAATAAAGAAATGAAATTATTAATTTCTAGGATCTAAAGATTTTTTTAACTTAGCCTATATGAAAAAATTTTTATTTTGTAATATTAATTTTGAATCTTTGTGTGTTTCTAATGATAGTCTGATATGTTGCTATAAACTGATTTACTAGATACTTAATTAGATAGACAATCAGTAAGTATTTTATTAAAAACACTGCTTAGATGTGGGAAGAAGTAGGAATTTTATCTACTATATCTGTATGTCATGGATATTCAACTTGTGGTAAGATACAAACAAAGCACATAGGCTTTGGTTAATTAGCACAGTGCTTCCCTTAAAAACTGAAATGGAAAACTTTTCGGTTGGCAGATCTCTTTCTAGGTTTCCACAGCACTCTTGACTCCCTCCTACATCACACTCAACCACTTGAACATTTACTTGATCTGCCTAGCCACTGAAGAAAGTTCAGGGCATGATTCCTGTCAATATAGTTAAAATAGGAATTTTCAAATCTAACTCATCTTTGTAATATTATTTTCTGGAAATTACTGAGTATTATACACTAATAAGTACACAATAAATCTTTTAAAAGTAGTATCTCTTTTAATTCTAATCAAAACACTGTATATATTGTCATCAAATGTGATAGATAAGGAAGCTGAGTTTCAAGAAGGTTGAACCAGTTGCCCACCAAAACCAGCTCTGTCTTCAAAGAACATATTTTATAAAAATAAATCCACCTTTCAAGCTCTACTACAAAGCCACAGCAATCAAGACAAAATAGAGTCCAGACATTAACCCAAACATATATGGTCAATTAATATATGATAAAGGAGCCATGGAGATACAATGGGGAAATGACAGCCTCTTCAACAGTTGGTGTTGGCAAAACTGGACAGCTACATGTAAGAGAATGAAACTGGATCATTCTCTAACACCACACACAAAAGTAAATACAAAATGGATCAAAGACCTGAATGTAACTCATGAAACCATAAAACTCTTAGAAAAAAACATAGGCAAAAATCTATTGGACATAAACATGAGCGACCTCTTCATGAACATACCTACCTGGGCAAGGGAAACAAAAGCAAAAATGAAAAAGTGGGACTACATCAAACTGAAAAGCTTCTGTACAGCAAAGGACACCATCAATAGAACAAAAAGGCATCCTACAGTATGGGAGAATATATTCATAAATGACAGACCCAATAAAGGTTTGACATCCAAAATATATAAAGAGCTCACCCACCTCAACAAACAAAAAGCAAATAATCCAATCAAAAAATGGGCAGAGGAGCTGAACAGACAGTTCTCTAAGGAAGAAATTCAGATGGCCACCAGGCACATGAAAAGATGCTCCACATCGCTTGTCATCAGAGAAATGCAAATTAAAACCACAATGAGATATCACCTCACACCAGTAAGGATGGCCAACATCCAAAAGACAAACAACAGCAAATGTTGGCGAGGATGTGGAGAAAAGGGAACCCTCCTACACTGCTGGTGGGAATGTAAATTAGTTCAACCATTGTGTAAAGCAGTATGGAGGTTTCTCAAAAAGCTCAAAATAGAAATACCATTTGAACCAGGAATTCCACTTTTAGGAATTTACCCTAAGAATACAGCAGCCCAGTTTGCAAAAGACCGATGCACCCCTATGTTTATCGCAGCACTATTTACAATAGCCAAGAATTGGAAGCAACCTAAGTGTCTATCAGTAGATGAATGGATAAAGAAGATGTGGTACATATACACAATGGAATATTATTCAGCCATAAGAAGAAAACAAATCCTACCATCTGCAACATGGATGGAGCTAGAGGGCATTATGCTCAGTGAAATAAGCCAGGCAGAGGAAGACAAGTATCAAATGATTTTGCTCATATGTGGAATATAATAACAAAGAAAAAACTGAAGGAGCAAAACAGCAGCAGACTCACAGAACCCAAGAATGGACTAACAGTTACCAAAGAGAAAGGGACTGGGGAGGATGGGTGGGAAGGGAGGGGTAAGGGGGAGGAGGGAATGAAAGGGGGCATTATGTTTAGCATGTATAATTAAGGGGGGGCATGGGGAAGGCTGTACATAGCATCTTACTACACTGATGGACAGAGACAGTAATGGGGTATGTTGGGGGAACTTGGTGATGGGGGGAGTCTAGTAAACATAATGTTCCTCATGTAATTATAGATTAATGATACCAAAATGAGTAAATAAATAAATCAACCTTGCAATGTGAAATTTTTCTTTTCTTTTCTTTTCTTTTCTGCTTAAACCAGCCAAGAGTCATTATCAATAAGTCACCTTAAGTGAAGCCAGAAGCCATTATTCCTCTATTATGTCTTTCACCGAATTTCATGAGGTACTTTCATGATTAAAATTGATTACATTCAGAAGCTATGCTCCTAGGGGGTCTTTGATATCTCCTCTTATAAGGTAAGGGAATGGATGGGAGGCAAATCATATGTCTGTATGTCCAGGATGTATAGTCAACAGTCAAGCTTTTACAGGGGGATTTCAAAGTTTAATTCATAGCCCAGTCTCCAAAATTGCTATTCGGTTAATTTATATTTGAGGTCTTCCAAAATGACCCTGAGGTATGAAAGCACTGGAGAATAGCCCTCAGAGGGGACCTTTACTCTTACATCACTCAGAGCTAGATTCTTTCTGGAAAGTCAAACAGAAAAGCTGGAGGTAAAGACTACAGAGCAGCAAGATGGATGACAAATACCTTCAGTTAAGGTTTTGTCTTTTCAGAAACTTCAAATGAAATAACTTCCCATGATTTTTAGAAAGACGTGACACTTAAGATATATTTTTAGTTAAGGGAGAAAACTATAGAAAACAATGAATGCCAAAATAATTTAAGCTTTAGAGAGAATAGGAAAAAACTTTTAATATGAAACACAATGAAAAAAATGAAAGATACACCAACTTTTTAAATGAACATTAAGGAAAATAAAATAAATTTAATCAAGAATATGGTACAAGGATTTGATAACAGAGTAAACAGGTTCCTAATGACTCAAGTATAAATCAAACTGCTGCCTCTTAAACACGTCACTGTGACTTTGAGCTACCTTTAGGAACCTCAGCTCACTCAATTATTCAACGGTTTGCTAACCCCAGCACAACACCAGAGGATCCTTGTAAGGATTAAATTGGATAATATGTACATGGTGTTTTTGTTTATTCCATGTAAGCAATTGATAAATGTTTTAAAATTCCCTCTTCCTCTCCTTAGTGAAAACAAATAGGCCAGCATGATATAACTGACAGAACACCTGATCTGAATTTAGAATAACTGATAAATGACCTCAGAAATATTTGGTGAACACTGTTCATGACTAGCACAGAACTTCATGATTAAAGTCAAAGAAATGAAAGGAGAGCAGAGATGAATGACTGAAGCACAGAAGTAAAGGGGAATTCCTAGGTAAATTCACCACATGGAAGCTACTTCCCCACCGAACATCCTTCGCAGTAGCAGCACAGTGGCAGAAAGTAGGATATGAACTATTTGTAGCATAGGTAGGGTAGATACATTTGGAGCTCCAGGAATGGAAGAAGATAAGCACTTAGGGGACAGCTAACCAGGTAAGTCAGTCACTCTTCTATAGGACTTATGATTCCCCACATTTGTAAAACAAATTCCAGAATGATACTACAGTCAAGAAAATAAAAGCCATTATATTCTGTGTACGTAATCTCAATGTTTTATATTTTAATTAAATTAGTTTGGAACCAAGTATCAGATAATACTTTTGCTTTTGATTTTGGACTTCAGTGCAGAGGGTTGAGGTATTTGTGTGATTGTATTGGACACAGTAAAGCCACTCTTCTGTTTTATTTTTCCATCTTTTTGCATTTGTCTTTCCCATTCCCTTCCATCCATAGGGAACCATTCTAATCTGTTTAATACATATCTATTTCCTTGGTATGATTTTGCAAAGTGTGTATTATTGTTCTGTGTGTGTGCATTTTCAATTTATGAAAATGGTATTTTACTATACTTCATTTTGCTTCTTCCTTTTTCCACACAGTGCTGTTTTCTGACCATCTATGTACATATCTACATTTAACGGAACACTTCTAACTATTACAGAGTACTCCAGATGTGCAGCAATCGCATCTTACCTACGCACTTGCCCAGCAATAAATGCTGAGATTGCCTCCAAATCCCCACCCCTCAATTTAACACTGTAATGAACCTCCTTGCATGTGTTTCCTTATGGACCTATGTAAGAATTTGTTTAGCTACACACACAAATGAATTGAGATTGTAGGTCAAAAGTATATATGCTTAATTTGACTAATTGCAAATTTTTTTTCTACAACGGCTAAACTTTAGCATATCCAACCTTTCCTCTCCCTCTCCCTATGTATATATAATTCATGTGCCCAGATGTATATGAAAGTAACCAGGATATTGAAAGTAATGTGTTATACGCAGTGTACCTTGTTGTGAGAGCTGGAGTCCTACTGCCTCCAGGCAAATTTTCATTCTGCCAATTTCACTACTTGTATGACACTGGGAAGTTACTTTGTGTTTCAGTTTCCTCATCTATAAAATGAGACTATGAAGATGGCCAACACATGCCAGGCGATTGAATACTGTAGAGTGAAAGTCTGGTTTCACCTCTAGGAGCTACAGTTAAAAACTAACTGGGTGACTGAGGACAATTAAGATTCCAGGTTTGCATGTGGATCCCATGTCTGTTCTCCTTTGTACAGCGTTCACTCATAGGACCACAGAGCACTGTGGTGAGGGCACTTTGGCTAAAGGAGTCATTTTCAACTAGGGTGATTTTGCTCACCAGGGGACATTTGGAAATGTCTGGAGACATTTTTAATTGTGACATTTGGGAGATGCTATTGGCATGTAGTGAGTGGAGGCCAAGGAAGCTACACTGCATGAAGCAACCTCCACAACAAAGGATTTTCTGGGCTAAAATGTCAATATTGCCAAAGTTGAGAAACACTCTTCTGGAACCCGAGATGCCTGGGTGCAAATCACAGTTCCACTGCTAATGAACTGTATGGCCTTTGATGAGTTACTCAGCTTTCCCCATTTATAGTTTGGTTCATCACTGTAATTGTTATAGTATGTCTGGCATATTGATGGTGTTCTGTGAATGCTAGTGTCTGACTATTATTAACAGTAGTAAAGTAATTCAAGCACACAGATAATCTCTTGAAGGCCACCGACTATGCATTAGTGGCACGAACAACATGTTAACTACTATGTGGGAATTACGAAAACCTGTTACTCTTTTCCTTTTGTAATCTTAAATTACACATGGGTGTTTTTGGTGTTATTCTGTCGACCTTTGTGAGATTTTAACATTCTTGTTCTGAAATGGCAGAAACAAGCCACACATATTGAACAAAAATAAGAACTGATCATAACATGGCCCTGAGGCACTGGGAAACTTGCAAGTAAAAGGGTTACAGTTTCCAGTTAGCTTTCTCTGCAAACGGGATTATTTTCTTTTCACATTTAACTTTTTATCAAGAAAAGGAAATTTGGAAAATGCACCTAAAACCATGATTTCTCTTATTTGATCAGAAATATTCTGGTCTTTCTTTGCAGAGTAATTTTATGCAGAACCACCTATCCGCCTCATGTGCCAGGTCCCCTTAACATTTTATCATGATAACGTGGACCAATAGGACCAAGGCAACCCATCTGCAGTACTTACTCTGGGAAGATTCCTGAAGCTGCAAGACCTATCAATTATCATTACCACATTAAAGTATGTGGTTCTGCTTTAACTTTTTAAGGCAGCGCTGTATTTTATTTATAATTCACGGGGCTGCTTCAAAGTGCTGAATGACCAGCCTAGAATTTTTTTCAAAGACTACAATTGTCTTGAATTACAAAGGAATTTTTTTCAAGGTATATGAAAAATCAGTGCCTTTCATTCACTTAATACTTCTTTTAATTCCTTTTACAGAGGGTCTATAAGGAGTTAAAGATGCTGAGCTAAAAGAACAGCCTTGCTTCAAGGAGCTTGCTACCAAGGGAGGGAGGAAGACAGGTACACAATTACAAAGTAGTAAGTTTAATACAAATGCTTTACAATGAAAATGGTAAGAACTGGGTGCTGCGCAAGCACAGGACATCTAGATTTAAGGAGTCAGGTAAAGGTTCCTTGAGGATATTGGCCAATCTACATTCTAAAATGTGTAGCTTTCATCCTCATCCTGCTCCCTAAAACTTCTCTTCCTGCAGTCATCCGAGAACTCTGCCTTGCTGAGTGCAATGAGCCCATCAGTAGCATTGGCCATGGATGCTCCCTTCCGGCTTCTGGATGTACTTACTTTCACTTGCCTTTGAGAACACTACACCCTCCGTTTTCTGCTCCCAGTTCACTCGACTGCTCCTTCTCAGGATCATTTGCTGCTTCCCCCTCATCTCCCCAGCCCAGAATGGAGTTAAAATGCCTCAGAATTCAGTCCTTAAGACTTCTTTACCTCACCCCTTCTCTTGGTTCAGGCTTGTGGCTTTAAGTACCATCTATATGCTGATGATGCTCAAACCCATACATCTAATCTGCATCTCTTCCTGAGCTCCAGATGCATTTCATTACCTACTCCCCATCTCTACCTGGATATCTAGCAGGTATTTTGAATTTATTATGACCCGTACTAAACCCCTGGTGTCACTTCCTTGCAACACCTGCTTGTCTTAAGTGTCCTCCGTCTCATAAGTGGCAGCTTCACTCCTCATTTGCTCAGGCCCAAAACCTTAGAGTCATCCTTGAGCCATCTCTTTCTCTTTCCCACATGATGTTAGAAAACTCTTTTTGTTCTGTCATCAAAATAGATCAAACCTCAGAACATATCTAGAATCTGACCACTTCTCACCACCAACACCGTACCACCATGGTCCAACCACCATCATCTTTGGCCTAGATAATCACAACAGCCGTCTGATTGGTCTATCTAACATCATCATTATTCTCTTACACACCAATTTTAACATAGTGTGATAGGCAGAATTCTAAGATGGGCCCCAAGATTCCATTATATTGTATAATCTCCTCCATTTAAGGATAGAAATAGTCACTACTTTGGCTAAGTTACATTACATAAGACTCCATCACAGCATGCTGGAGTGGGGTTAGAAGTCAGAGAGAAGTTCCCCAGCTGTCTTGGGAGGAAGTAAATACCAGCATAGTTTATATTGCGCTTCACTTTATTATGCTTCACAGATACTGGGTTTTTTCAAATTGAAATCTGTGGCAACCCAGTGTAGAACAAGTCTATTGGTGCCATTTGTTCAATAGCATTTTCTCACTTCTTCTCTCGGTTATCACATTTTAGCATTTCTCTCAATATTTCAAACTTTTTTCATTATTTGTTTTGGTGATCTGTGATCAGTGATCTTTGATGTTGCTATTGCAACTGTTTTGGGGGGCCATGAACTGTGCCCATATAAGATGGCAAACTTAACCAATAAATTGTGTATTCTGACTGTAGATGTGGTGGAAATAGCAAGAGAAGTAGAATTAGAAGTGGAGCCTGAAGATGTGACTGAATTGCCACAATCTCATCAAATTTTAACAGATGAAGAATTGCTTCTTATGGATGAGCAAACAAAGTAGTTTCTTGAGATAGAATCCACTCCCGGTAAAGATGCTGTGAAGACTGCTGAAATGATAAAGGATTTGGAATATTACATAAACACAGTTGATAAAGCAGCAGCAGGGATTGAGAGGATTGGTTTCAATTTTGAACAAAGCTCTACTCTGGATAAAATGTCATAAAACAGCATTGCACGCTACAGAGAAATCATCCATGAAAGGAAGAGTCAATTGATCTGGCAAACTTCATTGCGGTTTTACATTAAGAAATCACCACAGCCAACCAACCTTCAGCAACCGCCACCCCAATCAGTCAGCAGCCATCAACGATGACATAAGACTCTCCACCAGCAAAAAGATTACAGCTCACTGGAAGCTCAGGTGATGGTTAGCACTTTTAAGCAAGTAAGTACTTTGTAACTGAAGTATGTACACTTTTTTTAGATACAATGCTACTGCACACTTAATAGGCTACAGTATAGCAGAAACGTAACTTTTATATGCACTGGGAAACAAATAAATCATTTGACTCACATTGTGATATTCACTTTATTGCAGTGGTATAAAACTGAACCCGCAATATCTCCAATTTATGACTGGTAGCCCTGTTGTAAACTGCTTATGGGGGCCATGTGACAAGAAGGCCTCTAGTTGTGGGGACTGTTTCTTACCACTGGCTCCAACCCAAGTAAGTCAGGATAATTTCCCCATCTCAAGATGCCTAACCTAATCACATCTGCAAAGTACATTTTGCCATGTAAATGAACATATTCACAATTCTGGGGATTAAGATCCAAATATCTTTGAGGGACCATTGTTCAGCCTACCACACTTTAATTTTAAAAAGCCACAAAGTGCTTCCCAAATACTTTTCCTAACTTTCCTTCTGACCGCTTACCACTATCCACTACTTTACTAATTTATCTTCTTCCTCTCTACCACTAAAGTAGAAACTACATGAGGGCAGGAGCCTGTCTGTGTTTTATTCACCACTGTATATCCTCTGCCTAGAATAGTACTTGGTACATGATAGGCACTTAATCAATAAGCTGTTAAGTGAATGACTAAATGACAAATTACCAGTTCTACAACCTCCCCATTCTCTTTCTCCTCCTCCAATCTTTCTAGATCCATTTAAAGTCAATAATATACATATCTTGGTTGCTATCATTGCTATGAATAAAGACGAACTTCCTTACCAAGATATCCAAGGCCCACCCACTATCGTTGGAGTTTTACCTCTGCCACTTCCTTCATACCACTCTCCACTAGCCCCATGACCTCTAAACACACAATCACGTTTAACCCTTCCATGCCTTTCCTCATACTCTTCCTCTGCTTATACTGTCATTCCTTCCTTGTCTCCTACTTTTTAAAATCTTGCAACTTCTGTCACATGTGAACTAATAACTTGCAATCACAATTAGGGTTTTCTGTCTCTGGCTAATATAGAGCACTATTTATAACACTATCTATGGTAGAACGTCTTCCTTTATTCTTATTGATTTCAATTAGTGGTCTAAGTAACTATCTTTCCCATTTGGCCATGACTTCTTCAGAGAATGTTATAGTCCTCACCTTTTTGTTAACAATTTTTAGCATAGTACACAGCATATGGAAGGGCTCAAAATATGATGAACTGAATTGAAATGAAAGATGAAAGACAGCTCATAGCATTTTTGTGAAATAAGGAAATTTTGAAATAGTAGCTGCCAGCTGATATTTATTTAGAAACTCAAATGCATATTGCTCAACACAAGCCTAAGACAATTTCTTAAATGAGATGACCCTAATGAGAGAACTTTAAATGACATTACACAACTTACTCATCAGTTATACCTTTTCTTTCTTCTAAGAAGGGTAACTTTGCTTTCATAAATATGATGAACTCACATTATAAGTAATCTGAACAGTAGAGAAAATTACAAAGGGAAAGTAAAATGTCACTCCAGATACAATACCCAGAAACAAACAGCTTTCACAAGGGAGAATATCATTGCACAAAACTGTGTTTGAATAAATATAGAAAAGGGAGAGACAAATATTTTTACGAAATTGGGATCATTCAACACACTCATTTTTGTAAACATTAATTCATTGCCACTTCCTGTTAAGATGGTGGACAATATGGATGGCTAGATGCCTCTTCAAAAGGAACCATGGGGGAAATCACACAAGTTAGAGAGAAACATCAACCAGAGAACTAACAATAAAGAAGAAAACAAAATGTTAGATAGTCCTGGTAGAATGGAAGGCTGACTTGAGATGATGTCATGATGAGTGTGTGTGAATGTGTGTGGTGGGACTGCCTGCTGGTCAGGGCAGAGGGCAGGAAGTGACAAGATACCAATGAGAGGATAAACAGGAAGTAAGTTCCAAGCGTCTCTTCTTGCCCTTTTCCCCTAGATACCTTTACCTGCCCCTTGTCCACCAATAGCAGGAACAATGGTCTAGGCTGCATGTGTCAGAGGACATCAGACCAGAGCAAAAACAAAACAAATGGGGGTTACCAACTACCTGTTGGCATTAATTCTTCCCTGCAGCCAGGAAACTCTGCACCTCCCTTCCTACTCCACTCTAAGCTCCCAGAACTGCTAGAAAAGGCCTCTTTTCAACACTTTTTATGAACAGAGAAGCTTCCTGACGGAGTGGCAGCACTGAGAAGAAGAAACACAGTTTTGGAGTGCTTTGGATTCTCCTGGGACATATTCTCACTTCTCCCTATTTTTTTAATGCACACTCTTTTTTATTATATTACAATCAGGCAAAGGTCTGACAATAAAAAGGCTGCTTATGAAATACTTTCATATTAAAATTACAGAATGTTAAATAAGTTTCCCCAAAGATTAGTGAAAACATCAATTGCTTTTCAGACTTGAGAGTTACAACTCCAAAGGGTGGCTTTACACAAACACTAAATTTAAAAAAAACTTTAGAACACAATGAATTGCTTTTATTTCAGTATGCATCTCAGCACTTAGTGGTCCTGAAGAGAAAAGTGGGAAAACGCAGCAATTTGCCAGGAAGTCAAGCCTGCCGATGCAGGGATCTGCTGTGCACACCAAGGTCCTTCTTAGTCCCTGCTGAGGACTGTGAGCAGCAGCAGCACCAAAACCAAAGTACGCAGCAAATTCAGGGTGCTTTCTGTCCCGGTTGTCAGATTCCAAACTAGACCCAAATGGATGCATGGATGACCAAAGGAGAGCCCTGTTTAAACTTCTTCAGTTTTTGAAAGCAAAAGCAATGCAATTATATGAAAAGAAAACATTCAGAGGGATCTTGTGTGCTTACAAGTGTGTGTCTTCTCTGGCTTTTCTCCAAGTTTAACCACCAAGGACTTGGACACCTGGCAGGTCTGAGTAATCCTGGTGACTGTTCTTTTCATTTTATTAAAACCTGAGCTAAAAAATTGCATCAGCTGACGATGACAGCAGAGGGTGGCAAGGCTGAGCACCCAATATGCATTTCCCAGGCTGGGGGAGAGTAAACAAAGGTGGTTCCAAAACTAAACGAGGAAAGTCAGAGACTTTTTCCAACATTACCTGATGGCTACAGGCCAAAGCAAGGAAGTCATGGCAAGTGTTGGGTGGGGACAGTGAAAAAATGGATTTGAGGAGAAGAAAGAAAAAGTATCTCCTCTTGATAAAGGTCAGGGGAGAAGATATGGGAAAGCCCTGAATTCCTCACAAAAGGTCAGTTTCAGAGGGGTGCGGACGAGGTTACAATCTCTGTGTCGGTCATGGGTGGTAGTGGAGAGTGGGAGAAGGATGATGGCTTAAAAGGGAGGCATCATTTAAGACTTAAAAAGGAAACCAGGGATGCGGATGAAGCACCCCACACCCCCACAGGCTGTGACCTGAAACCTTCACATCTACTCTAACAAGCCACCCCAAGCTGGAGGGCTGTTGCAGGGAGGGATGCAGGGAGAAGGGAAGGGGGAGAAAGCAGAGACCCAAGGCCATGTAATCAGCAGCAAGGTGACTGTGTGATGTGTCTCCAGTCATGATGGGAATCAATTTAAATGTACTTTTTTGCTTCCAGAAGTTCACTATGTGGACAGTGGTCACAACTGA
Source organism: Manis javanica (assembly GCF_040802235.1). Taxonomy (NCBI): domain Eukaryota; kingdom Metazoa; phylum Chordata; class Mammalia; order Pholidota; family Manidae; genus Manis; species Manis javanica. The sequence goes on from NC_133174.1 coordinate 133,183,331, forward strand.
CAGGATGATTTGATATAACACACCTTCTGTATTTCAAATGGACAAAAAATCAGTATCATTTAGAGTACCTGAAGATAAACTGCATTTAAATGGGAGCTTCCTTTCCAGTACTCTGAGGTCTACAAGATGTATCTAGAAAATGTACTACTATGGAAAATGAAGACTGCTTAAATTGAATGGATGGGAGGGGCAGGGCCTACAGTTTTTCTTTTAATTAATTACTGTAACACTGTCCTTCAGGCAGATGAGGGAGTTTCATGTTTTCTTTAGACATCATTAGGCAATGAAGCTCTCAGGACAACTTTGATGCTATATGAATTCTGCCATTTTGCTAAAACTGGTAATGCTCTTGGTGACATCAGATTTCTTACCAGCAACACTGAATTCAGAAGAATGGAGCATTTTTTTTAAATATTGAAGAGAAGAATATTAGCTGTATAAAGTTATATAGAGCCTATTTTACATTTCAATGTGAGCAGGTAATAACATTTTTTTTAGGCACACAGAGCTTCAGAAGGTTTGCCACACAATAACCCACTTTAAAATGCCCTTAGAGGAGACCCTCTATTTCAGCTTCAGCCATTCATTCAACAAATATTTATTAAGTACTGAATATCTGTGAGGTTCTAGTAATACAGCAGTGAAAAAAGCAGATAAATCTCCTGCCTTCAAGAAGCTTACATTCTAAAAGGTAAGGATCTCTCTAGCTGTCTACCTAATATTCAACAAATTATATATATGGTGTGTGTATGTAGTTAAGTTATACTGAGAAAAATCAAAGAAGAGGACAGAAATATTGGACATACAGTTGGAATTTTAAGTGAGAAGAGAAATAAATTCAGGAAGATTCTATAAGATAAATGGGAATTAAAAGTGATCAAGTAACAGTATTTTTTTTGCCTAACAAAGCTAGGACCATAAAATGTAAAGATGTATACTTATAGCAACCTAGGGCTAAATTATGGTACAATATTAATAAGGTAAAGAATGGGGAGGAGGATTAAAGAGGTATGAGAACGTATTTACATTGTTAAGGAGGAGCACATAGATATTGCTAAGTCCAAGAAATCAACAGAGTAAAATGAACATGAGAGTGGTCTTTATGCTATGGGGGCCATATGAACAAATGTAAAGTGTATAATATTTAAATCAGCAGAATAAAAAGTGATATATTCAGTGGAATTTATAAAGGAAGAAAAAAAGAAAGTATAATATAAATGGAAAATATAAAATAAGATGACAAATATAAGCCTTATTAAAACTGCAAAAAAGTAAATATATACTGGTTAATTCTAGCAATTAAGATACAGAAGTGCTCAGTTTAGATTTAAAAAAATACTCCAAAATTACAAAAAAAAAACTTAAAATTAAGAGACACACTTTAAAAAATGGGTAAAAATATGTGCTGGATAAGTATGAATCTAGTTAAAGCTAAAATAGAAATCTTAATATATGACAAATATATGTCAAGCCAAAAATATCATAGGAATAAATAAGGATATGATACATTGGTAAAGGGAAAATTGAGCAAGATGACCATCAATAACATATATGGGCCTAACAATACTATCTCAAAATACAGTTAGTGCCTTTTTATAAAGAACAACTGAGAAAAATTTAAGGAGATTTTAAACATCCTTCTCAGATACTGAGAGATTAAGCAGAAAATAAAAGGAAAGTGAAGATACTGAAGTTATGAAAAGTACAATTGCATTTGTTACAAAAGGCACCATCAGTGTCAAATTCAGCAGCATTAATAGGAAGGAAGGCTCCTGAATTCCTGCTGAGCAGCAGTGGTGTGGTAGTGTCAACTTCCATCAGGTTTATGGGAGTCTGAGTTGTGGGCTCCAGTCCAAACAGCAGTAGCATCTTCCTGAAATGTGGAAAACCCTCTCATTTCCTTTGCTCTTCCAGTCCTTCTAACATTTCTGTAACTAATTCCTTGCTTATAATCTCTGGTTGATATATCTATAGTGGTTTTCCTGACTGTATACCCTAAGACATACCATTTATGTCTACACACCAAAGGCCAAACTCAGTCCCTGACGTATCTGAAGGACCGACTAAAAAATACAGCCTTCTTCCTGTGTTCCAGGAAGTGCAAACAGTAGGGCGAACACATAGTATTGACTCTGTCACAGTCGGCGCCTCTGGTCATGAAACTTCAGTGCTTCCTCCTACACATAGAAAAGACTCATTCCCTTACCAAGGAAAAAGTCTGCAGTCTGGTATGCCATTGCATCTGGCCCAAAGTCTAGGATGTAAAATTGCTCTAAGGGCAATTTTAAAGTGGAGATCTCTTGGTCCAAGGAGTAATAAAACAAGTCACCTGCCATGCCCCCACCCCCCAGTATGCCCACTTTATAATGGTGGAGAAGGAGAAGAATAACTTAAATAACAATCCCCATTGGGACACACATGGAAGTTAGTGGCTGTCCATAGTACTTCTGACAGACTGCTAGCAAGCATGTGGCGGTCTGCCTCCTGTAAGGAGCTAAAGCAATTTCTTGCTTAGACCCTGATCCTGTTTTCTGGGAGAAGTTCCCTGTCTACTGTTCTCAGTAGTATCTGGATTAACCTTCTAGAAGATTTTTTTCTTCATTTTCTCCCTTTTTTTCCTGGCCACACCTGAAGTAAGTGTTGGGAAATGCTGAAACTGAGAACTACACAATCTTCTCAGCAAATTTGTTAATTCTGCAAGGTTGGAGGTTGAAGGATTCCTTTAACTCTGGCACTATCAATAGCTTCTTGTCAAGAATTGTGCTTTTGTGGGCAATAAAATTATCTCAGAAACTTAACAGTCTTCTGACCTATTTGCTCCTAGCCAGTTCTGCGTGGCAGTAGCCACACTCAATATTTTATTTCTAGTTATAGCTCATGAATATACTTTATTTCTCTACTTTCTCATCCATATGCTCACCCCACTCAGCAAATAAAAACTCAGGTCACCCAGTTAAATTTGAATTTCAAAAAACAAGCATGTATCATGCAACATTTGGGCCATACTTATACTAAAAATATTTGATATTTAACTGAGCATCCTGCCCTGCATACAGAACACATGGCCTCAGAAGTAGACATGCCTGTGAAGAGAGTAAGCAGGAAATGTAGCATAGGAAGTTTTATTGCTGGGCTTGAAAAGGCTGTATATCACTTCTACATATGCATAACTATCCTGAAATCACTCACATGTACCCAAAACAACTTCACAAAATGTTGATGAGTTGCATTCTTCCTCAAAGTGGATATAGTATGATGAACAAATAATATCATTTTTATACAAACTGTATTGAGACTCAGCTATTAGATATAAACACCACCCCACTCTCAACAAATGGAAGATATGCATTATTTTTAGGCACACATAAATTACTAATGAAATACCATATATTAAACCATAAAGGTAACTCTACACATTTCAAATAATCAGTGTCTCACAAACAATAATCTTTAACCCTAATACCATCAAATTAGGCATTTAATAACAAAGCACATCTTAAAAAGAATCCCACATATGAAAAGAGGAAATGTTCAAAAAACACTTGAAAGTGAAAAGGCCAAACATAAACTGGTATGTTATTTGCAAAATACATAAATAATAAAGAACTTGTTTAAGCACTCCCATAAATCAGTAAGGAAAAATACACAACCCAGCAGAAAAATGGGCAAAAGAAAGTCACTTAAAAAAATGGATATCCAAGTGTCAACAAACATCATATGTTCCCAATCCTATTGTGATCAAGAAAATGCAAATTAAATCCACAATATGAAACCACTTCATGTATGTATGAAAGTTTATTAGTTAAAAGACTTAACATACCAAGAGTTTGCAAGGAAAATTGAAACTTATACATTCCTGGTGGACATGTAAATTGTTACTACTTTAGAAAATAATATTGGTATTATCTACTAAAGCCGAACATACATATACCCTATCAAATAGCAATTCTACTCCTAATATAGACCCAAAAGACTTGCATGCCTATGTTTGACAATATTGCTCACAACAGTGGTATTAATAACAACCAAAAGCTTGAAATGACTCAAGTGTTCACCAACTACGGGATGGTTAAACACCTTGTAGTATATTCATATAGGGGAATATTACAAGACAATGAGAATGAATGAACTATTGCTACTGAATTTGTAATGGCAATGGTATGGATGCAATGACATGGATGATTCACACAAACATTGCTGAGCAAAAGATACCAGACATAAAAGTACATATAGCATATATTTCCATTTAGGGGCAAAACTAACCAATAGTGATCTAAGTATGGAAAGGTTTTCCTTTTTGGAAGATAGGACTAGGAATCAGTGTAATGGGGGTTTCAGGGTACCAATAATACATTTCTTAACCTGGATTCTGTTTACATTGGTGCATACTGTGAGAATCAGTAAGATCTCATGGTTTACATGTAGAATCTAAGCATTTAGTGAAGACAGCAGGTTAGCCTAAGCACAGCCATCTTAAGAAGCCCAGAGGCCATTTTCTGAATATGTGACTCAGAAAGGCCTTGAAAAACAAGGTGAAAAACAAGTTAATCAATCATAAGCATGGACAATAGTGACCTTTAGTCAGTTACCCTCGTGTGGGTTACTCATACATACCAAGAAACCACCCTAACATGATCTTATCTTGCTAAATTCCCAGGATGTGGCACCAGCCTGAAAAGTTATGTGCTTATGGAAAAATACTGCCTTTTTGAAAATGCTATATAAACCCTTGGCTTTGAGTGCTCGAGGTCCTTGTTGAGACCCGCTGCGTCGGGCTGACACTTGGACCCCAGCTAGCTGGTTCCTGAATAAATTCCTCTTGCTTGTTGCATCAAGAGACGCCTTTCGTGAGTGATTTGGGGCGGCGTCCTCCTCTGGGAGAATCCAACATTTGGGGGCTCATCCGGGATCATGCGCTCACCCCGCTTCACTCCCGAAGTCGCTCTTGGAGGAAGAGGTAAGATTAGTGGCTGGCGCCTTGAGTTGTCTGCGTTCTGTTTTCTGTTTTTTCAGTGAGACCGGTGGGAATTCTGAAAGGGGTACCCTCTGTCTGGCAGTCGTCCCGATCCCGTAAAGGGGTCGAGACTGCGGTCGGTAGACGTACTTGGAGCACCGCAGGCTGCAACCCTGAGGGACGCCTCGGGGAGATTGGAGGGCCAGGGACGCCTGGTGGCCTCTCACCTGTTTTTCCGGCAAAGTGAATCTGATGAGATAGGGTTGATTTTAGGGCGCCAAGAGTATCAACCCACCGATTCTTTTCGGTTTTTGGTCAAAAATCTGAAGAAAACAAAAAGCAGCTGCTGTGTGTCTAATTTGTGTGTGTCTCTGTTTTTTGTGTCTTTCACGTGTCTAATAATTGTTACACTGACAATGGGACAGACGGTGACGACCCCACTTAGTCTGATGCTAGATCATTGGACAGAAGTAAGGACTAGGGCACATAATTTGTCAGTAGAAGTTAAGAAAAGACCTTGGCAGACTTTCTGCATCTCCGAATGGCCCACCTTCAATGTTGGGTGGCCCCCGGAGGGGACTTTTGATCTCTCCACTTTATTAGCAGTAAAAGCTGTTGTCTTCCAGGATTCGTCTCAAGGACACCCGGATCAGCAACCCTACATTGTAGTCTGGCAAGAGTTGGTGGAGAACCCACCGCCCTGGGTAAAGCCCTGGGTGCAAAAGAAAATGGGCCCTCGAGTTTTAGCTGCCCAGACCCAACCTCAGAGCAAGGAAAAAGAAACTACTAAAGTTTACCCTGACACTCAAGATTTGCTTATGGTTGATGATCCCCCTCCTTACCCTCCTGCCCCTATGGCACCCCTGGCCCCGGCACTGCCAGCCCCGGCACCCCCAACACTGCCAGCCCCGGCACCCCCAGCACCCTCAGTCCCTGATGCTGAGGCAGTGGGGCCGGCTCCAGGACCTGCCCAGGGAACTCGGCGCCGCCGAGGGGCCACCTTGGACCCACCGGGTATTTTTCCTCTCTGGTCTTATGGAGTTCCCATCCTCGGGGAAGAGGGGGACCCGCCTTTCCAACCTCTGCAATATTGGCCATTTTCCTCTGCTGATTTATATAATTGGAAAGCTAACCACCCTCCCTTTTCAGAGGAACCACAAAGACTAACTGGGCTGATAGAGTCCCTGATGTTTTCTCACCAGCCCACTTGGGATGACTGTCAGCAGCTTTTTCAGGTGCTCTTCACCACGGAAGAGAGAGAGAGGATCCTCCTGGAAGCACGAAAGAATGTGCCTGGAACCGATGGATGACCATCGCAACTCCCTCATGACATAGAGAGGGGTTTCCCATTGACCAGACCCAACTGGGACTTTAATTCTCCAGAAGGTAGGGAGCGACTAACCATCTATCGCCAGGCTCTGGTGGCGGGTCTCCATGGGGCTGCAAGACGCCCCACCAATTTGGCCAAGGTAAGAGAGGTCAGTCAGGGAGCCACTGAGGCACCCGCAGTGTACTTAGAACGCCTGATGGAAGCCTTCAGGCGGTATACTCCCTTTGATCCCACTTCTGAGGAGCACAGCGCTTCAGTGGCCCTTGCTTTTATCGGACAGTCAGCACCCGACATTAGAAAGAAGCTTCAGAGATTAGAGGGCCTACAGGATCTATCATTGAAAGATTTAGTAAAAGAGGCTGAGAAAGTTTATCACAAGAGGGAGACTGAGGAAGAGAACGAGTTAAGGAAAGAGAAGGAAAGAGAAAGTAAAGAGGAAAAAAGAGATAGGAGGCATGAGAAGAATTTAACAAGGATCTTGGCCGCAGTAGTACAAGGTAAGGGACGGCCGCCCTCTAGTGGCAGAACTAGTAAGGCAGGGCACCTGGGCAACCGGACCCCTTTAGAGAAGGACCAATGTGCATACTGCAAAGAAAAGGGGCACTGGGCGAAAGAATGCCCTAAGAAGCCACCGCGGGGACCTCCGAAGAAGGTGTTGTCTCTGCTAGAGGATGAAGATTAGGGAAGACGGGGCTCGGAGCCCCTCCCTGAGCCCAGGGTAACCCTGAAGGTGGAGGGGCAACCTGTTGAGTTTCTGGTAGACACCGGTGCTCAACATTCTGTACTGACCCAAGCTAGGGGTCCCCTCTCTGGCAAAAAGTCTTGGGTGCTCGGGGCTACAGGCCAGAAACAATATGCATGGACTACCCAAAGAATGGTAGACTTAGGAGTGGGACGAGTAAACCACTCATTCCTTGTCATACCGGAATGCCCCACAACCCTGTTAGGAAGAGACATCTTGACCAAAGTCGGGGCCCAAATATCCTTTCAGGCTGAAGACACTCGGGTGACTAATCGGGAGAAAAAAACCTTTGGGCCTAAGTATCCTGACCATAAGATTAGAAGACGAGTACCGCCTTTTTAAGGAACCAGAACCCTCCCGAGTTAGTCAGGGGTGGCTTAACCAGTTTCCAGGGGCCTGGGCGGAGACGGCGGGTATGGGGCTTGCTGTAAACCAGCCCCCGGTGGTCATAGAATTGAAAGCCTCAGCCTTACCAGTAACTGTGAGACAATATCCAATGAGTAAAGAAGCCAGAGATGGAATTAGGCCCCATATCCAGAGGCTCATAGAGCAGGGGATATTAGTAAAATGTAAATCCCCATGGAACACTCCCTTGCTGCCTGTAAAGAAAGTGGGAACAGGAGATTATCGACCAATACAAGATTTAAGAGAAGTTAATAAGAGGATACAGGACATTCATCCCACTGTGCCGAACCCTTATAACCTGCTAAGCTCTCTGGCCCTGGAAAACACCTGGTATACAGTCTTAGATTTAAAAGACGCCTTCTTTTGTCTGCGCCTGCACCAGAGTAGCCAACCGCTGTTTGCTTTTGAGTGGAAAGACCCCTCCACAGGAACTACTGGACAATTGACCTGGACTCGCTTGCCACAAGGATTCAAGAACTCACCCACCCTCTTCAACGAGGCTTTACATCAGGACTTGGCCTTTTACCGACCCTCCAACCCACAGATAACTTTGTTACAATATGTCGATGACTTGTTGATAGCAGCCCCTACTCAGAAAGCCTGCCAAGAGGCCACTGGAGCCCTTTTGACTGAACTTGCTAAATTGGGGTATAGGGCATCTGCCAAAAAAGCACAGATCTGCCAACAACAAGTGACTTATTTGGGATATTCCCTGAGAGAGGGGAAAAGGTGGCTTACTGAAGCCCGAAAGCAGACTGTGATGCAGATCCCGGTTCCCACTACTCCACGCCAGGTTCGCGAGTTTCTGGGGATGGCAGGGTTTTGTAGACTGTGGATACCCGGATATGCCACCTTAGCCGCCCCTCTGTATCCCCTAACCAAAGGGGGAGCCCCGTTTGTTTGGGGACCTGAACAACAGCAGGCCTTTGATGATATTAAGAAGGCCCTCCTGCCGGCACCTGCTCTGGCATTGCCAGATGTGACTAAGCCATTTGTCCTCTTTGTGGATGAACAGAGCGGAGTGGCTCGGGGAGTGTTGACCCAACAATGGGGACCTTGGAAGAGGCCTGTCGCCTACTTGTCAAAGAAATTGGACCCAGTGAGTAGCGGATGGCCTGCCTGCTTGAGAGTAGTGGCAGCCGTGGCCCTCTTGGTTAAAGATTCTGACAAACTAATGCTGGGACAAAAGCTTGTTGTGGTTGCTCCACATGCGCTGGAAAGAGTAATTCGGCAACCACCCGAAAGATGGATGTCGAACGCCAGAATGACTCACTACCAAACCTTGCTTCTAAATCGCGACTGTGTGGAATTTGCCCCGCCTGCCATCCTAAACCCAGCTACTCTGCTCCCCGATCCGGGGAAAGAAGTACTCCATACCTGCCAGGAAATCCTGGCTGAGGAGACAGGGACCTGCCGGGACTTACGAGATCAGCCCCTGGAAGGACCAGAACTCCTGACTTGGTACACAGATGGGAGCAGTTACATCATGGGAGGTAAGAGGATGGCGGGAGCTGCAGTAGTGGATGATGACCGGATTGTGTGGGCCAGCATACTCCCAACGGGCACTTCTGCACAGCGAGCAGAACTCGTCGCCCTGACTCAGGCTCTAAGGATGGCAGAAGGTAAGAGACTTAACGTCTACACTGACAGCCGATACGCTTTTGCCACCGCTCATATACACGGGGCTATTTATAGACAGAGAGGGCTGTTAACTTCTGCAGGGAAAGATGTTAAAAACAAACAGGAAATTTTAGATTTGTTGGAAGCCATCCATAGGCCTAAGGAAGTAGCGATAATACATTGCCCTGGACATCAGAAAGATGACTCTCTAATAGCTCAAGGAAACCGGAGGGCGGACCAAGCCGCAAAACAAGCAGCTCAGGGAATGAACATTTTACCCCTCCAGTTGCACCCGGAAGCAACATGTATCAAGAGCTTCCGGTATACACCCGAGGATCTGGCTCGGATGGACAAACTGGGGTTCCAAAAATCTTCACCCCTTGGAACATATAAGTCAGGAAATGGGAAAAGTATTCTGCCCCAGAAAGAGGCAGGAGAATATTTGAGGCAATTACATCAATTGACACATTTAGGGGCCAAGAACCTAAAAGCCCTGGTTCGACACTCCCCTTATCATATCATTGGTTTGGAAAAAATGGCAGACGAGGTGGTGAAGAATTGTGTCCCTTGCCAATTAGTAAATGTGAATAAACATCAAATGATATGCGGAAAAAGGCTTCGCAGAGATCGACCGGGAGCTTACTGGGAAGTTGACTTCACTGAAATTAAGCCTGCTAAGTATGGACATAAGTACCTTTTAGTTTTTTTAGATACTTTTTCAGGATGGACAGAAGCTTTCCCCACCAAGACCGAGACAGCCCAGACAGTATCCTAAAAGATACTTGAATAAATATTTCCAAGGTTCGGAATACCCAAGGTAATCGGTTCTGATAACGGACCTGCTTTCGTTGCCCAGGTAAGTCAGGGATTGGCCAAGATCCTGGGGACAGATTGGAAATTGCATTGTGCATACAGGCCCCAGAGCTCAGGACAGGTAGAAAGGATGAATAGAACTCTAAAAGAGACCTTGACTAAATTATCCATAGAGATTGGTTAGTCCTCCTTCCCTTCACTTTATTTCGAGTCTGAAACACTCCTGGCTGCTTTGGGCTAACACCCTTTGAGATAATGTTTGGGGCCCCGGCTCCGCTTGAGTCGGCTCACCTCCACGCATCCCCTGAATGTGTAACTAATAAGTTTCTGCTTGAAAGGTTACGGGCCCTAGAAGTTGTACAGAGAGAAGTGTGGGCCACCATCTGGTAAGCCTATCGGCCGGAGAACCTGTCAGTGCCTCATCAGTTCCAGGTGGGAGACTCCGTTTACATAAGACGACACCGAACGGGAAACCTTGAGCCTCGGTGGAAAGGACCCTTCATCATCCTCTTAACCACTCCCACAGCCGTGAAAGTATATGGCATCTCCTCCTGGGTACACGCTTCACATCTGAAGAAAGCGCCCCAGTCGGACTCGGATTGGCGAGTAACTCGGACTGATAACCCCCTTAAGCTTCGCTTGTGTAGAAAGAACTATGTTATTAGTGATTCTGATACTCCTGCTACTTCCAACCCACCAGAACCCTAACCCCCATGAACTCAGGTTACTGACATGGCAAATCATTACCCCAGCTTCCCACCAAGTAGTAGTCCAGTTAACAGAACAGCATCCTAGGGGGACTTGGTGGCCTACCCTCACTGTAGACATATGTACTCTCTTCAAACAAGACCCTTGGCACGGAGGTAGAATAGGGAGGCCAGGATGTGGATCTCGGGCTTCTATGAAAGAACTCCAAGATACCTGCTTCTATGTGTGCCCAGCCCCCTCAACCGATCGTGCCAAGGCCTCACAGTGTGGTGGGCAGACAGACTTTTTCTGCAAAAATTGGGGTTGTGAGCAGACTGGGACATGCTATTGGCTAACAGGGAAGTCTCCTCCAGGCCTTATAAAGGTCCAATGGAGCACCACTCGCACCCAATGCATGACTAATCCCACCTGCAACTTAATTGACATCTCCTTTACAGATGCAGGAAAAAAGGTGACAAACTGGGAAATAGGGCTTATGTGAGGACTACGACTTTACCAGAATGGATATGATAATGGAGTCTTGTTTATGCTCAGGCTTAAGGTAGAGACCCTTCCAGCTGCCCCAGTAGGACCCAATACTGTCCTAAGAGATCAGCCACGTCTCCCAAAGCAGACCCTAGTCCTACCAGTGGACACTGCCACCATTTCCGCCATCCCCACCCTTGGCCAAGTAGCCCCCTTTCCTGGCACCGGACAACGCCTCCTCAACCTTCTCGAGGGGGCTTTCCGGATTTTAAACACCACCAACCCTAATACTACCGAATCCTGTTGGTTATGTTTTTCCTCTGGACCTCCTTATTATGAAGGACTGGGGTTGTTAGGCAGCTTTAACAATACAACCAGCCACGAGATCTGTAGTTGGAGCAGCCACAAGACGCTGACTCTGACCGAAGTGACTGGAAAAGGGAAATGCCTAGGCACAGTTCCTCCCACTCATAAGAATCTGTGCAATGAGACCGTACCCATAGCCTCCTCGGGTGAAAACAGGTATCTAGTCCCTCCTCCTGAGGGATGGTGGGCTTGTAATACCGGACTGACCCCATGTGTTTCCACCTCCGCCTTCAATTCTTCCCGTGATTTCTGTATTATGGTCCAGCTAGTGCCTAGGCTGATGTACCATGATGATCTCTCATTTGTAACAGAATTTGAACCCAGACAGAGATTTAGAAGAGAACCAGTCTTGCTGACTTTAGCCGTGTTGTTGGGAGTAGGAGTTGCAGCTGGAGTAGGAACGGGGACAGCTGCCATCATCCAAGGGAACCAACACTATGAGGGACTGAGGGCAGCTACTGATAAAGATTTAAAAACTATAGAGCAATCCATTACTAAACTTGAAGAGTCCCTAACTTCTCTTTCTGACGTAGTGCTGCAGAATCGACGAGGACTAGATCTACTGTTCTTAAAAGAAGGAGGATTGTGTGCAGCCCTAAAAGAAGAATGCTGCTTCTATGCAGACCATTCTGGAATAGTAAGAGATTCAATGTCTAAACTCAGGGAAAGACTAGATCAAAGGAAGAGAGAACGGGAGGCTAGCCAAGGTCTATTTGAATCCTGGTTTACTTGATCCCCATGGCTTACAACCCTGATATCCACCCTGACAGGACCCTTGCTTATTCTTGTATTACTTCTCACTTTTGGTCTCTGTGTTTTAAACCGGCTAATATCCTTTGTTAGAGAAAGAGTGAGTACTGTTCAGGTACTAATGCTGAGACAACAGTATCACTCTCTTATGCAGCAAGAAGAAACGAGCATTCCATGATTGGAATATCCAAAAAGAAAAGTGGGGAAATATAGAATCTAAGCATTTAGTGAAGACAGCAGGTTAGCCTAAGCACAGCCATCTTAAGAAGCCCAGAGGCCATTTTCTGAATATGTGACTCAGAAAGGCCTTGAAAAACAAGGTGAAAAACAAGTTAATCAATCATAAGCACCGACAATAGTGACCTTTAGTCAGTTACCCTCGTGTGGGTTACTCATACATACCAAGAAACCACCCTAACATGATCTTATCTTGCTAAATTCCCAGGATGTGGCACCAGCCTGAAAAGTTATGTGCTTATGGAAAAATACTGCCTTTTTGAAAATGCTATATAAACCCTTGGCTTTGAGTGCTCGAGGTCCTTGTTGAGACCCGCTGTGTCGGGCTGACACTTGGACCCCAGCTAGCTGGTTCCTGAATAAATTCCTCTTGCTTGTTGCATCAAGAGACACCTTTTGTGAGTGATTTGGGGCGGTGTCCTCCTCTGGGAGAATCCAACATACATACTTTCCTGTTTGTTAATCTTAAATAAAATTTTGTTTAAAAAACTATATATAACCCTGGCAAATAATATCAGTGAATGCTATAATCATTAAGTGAAAGATATGGGGCAACAAGGATATATTAGCATGATCTTAAAATATTACCCCACAGATTACACATTCATTACAAAGGCAAAATGCTGCTTTTACAAATGGAGAAATGTGACAAATCCAAGTGACCAGTGTTGAAGAGAAAAGCTGGTGTTACGTGCCTCCTGATATAATGTGATATAACACAATGGAAAGTATACATCATATATGGAGTGTTCTTGTCAATAAATGTACATATGAAAGTTTATTACTTGAAAGACTTAGCATACCAAGAGTTTGCAAGGAAAATTGAAACACATTCCTGGTGGACATGTAAGGTGTTACTACTTCAGAAAATAATATTGGTATTATCTACTAAAGCTGAACATACATATACCCTATCAAATAGCAATTGTACTCCTAATACAGGTAAATTATACTCAAGTATAAAAGAATAGTTAGTCCCAATCATATGTAATTTTTTTCCACAGAGAACAGAAATAAAGATAAAGCAGCCAAAGGAATTTTACTAGGCATCTCTAATGTTGATTATAAAACCAGATAATAATAAAATAAAAGGAAAATCTAAATCCCCATTCAGATATGAATGCAGATGCAAAGATCCTAAATAAAATATGAGCCAAACAAGTTCAACAGTGTAAGATGAATACAATGCATGATGATTAAGAAGGATATTTTCTCCTAGGAACAAAATGATCATTTCAATATCAAAAACAACTGCAATTAAAAGCATTAATAAACTGAAGAAAAAAAACATGTTTACCCCTGTGAAAATAGTTCCAAAACCTATCAAAGATAAAAAGAAAATTCTTAGCAATATGAGAAATCATAGAAACTTAATAAAATTTACATGCCAAATGCCTACAGCAAACACTATATTTAATGGAGAAACATAAGTAACCCATTAAGATCACAGACAAGACACATGTTCACTACTGGTGTTAATATTTAACATATCATTTGAAGTATTGGCCAATTCTATAAGAAAGAGAAAATAAATGAAAGAAGTAAGAATTGAAGGGAAGAAGTAAAATTGTCAAAAATTTGAATTTAATATAATCATCTACTTAGAAATAATAAAATCAAAAGGTACAATATATACTATATACAAGATCAGAGTTAAAACAATAAGATATCAGCATTCATGGAATTTATATTATAATGGAGAGAGACAATAAGTATTAATATGTCCTGTGGTAGTAAGTAGTATAAAAAAATAAAGCAGAGTATGGGGGGTATAAAAATGATGAGTGGCTCCTATTTATAATACAGTGGGCAGAGAAGGTGATATTAGTGAAGAGACTTGAAGGAGGTTTAGATTTGAGGCAGGGAGGGGGCAGTTCATGTAGAGTGAACAGCCAATACAAAGGTCCTAAGCTGGCAGCTTGCCTGGTATGTTCCATATCAGGAACATACGGAACAGCACAGTGGCAAGTTAGTCTGGCCTAGAATAATTGAAGATTAAGAGTGGTAGGAGATAAAGTTGTAGATTTGGGATACGCTTTTAAATCAGAGCTTAAAAGTTTAACAGTATTTTGGATGTAGAGTGTGAGAGAAATTATCAAGGATAGTTCCAAATACTGAGGCCCTGGTAAATGGATAAATGTGATGGTTTCATAGACCAAGATGGAGAGTGGTGAGGAAAAGCCAGGTTTAGAAGTCAAAGAATTCTGTTTTGAAGATGTTAAATTTGAAATACTTATTACAAGTAACAGAAAATAAGTCAACTAGTCAAGTGGATATAGCTATCTGGAGTTCAGGGAAAAGACTGGAGCTATAAAAAACTGCAGAGGTCACAGGCAAACTTGATAAGAGCTGCTTTGGTAGAGTGGTGAAGTCAAAAGCCTGAGAAGACTGGGTTAATGAAGCAATGAAAGGAGAAGGGGCCGAGAAATATTAGAAATAGAAGGGGGTCAAAGGAGAATTTTTTTGTTTTGCTCCTGTTTGATGAGTGTTAATACAACATATTTGTATTATGCTGGATATTGCCCAGTAGAGAAGGGTTATTTATGATGACTGACCAATGATCAGTAACTCCCGTGCTTACTGTATAACTATATCAAGTTTTTGCTCTCTGGTAAAATTTTCAGTCATAGTTATTGTGTACCATGATATACCTGGCTGTATATATAGATATCAGTGTGTCCACTTACCTCCCCAACTTCCCTGTCCAACTCATTCTGATGATTTATCATCTTTCTTTGGGTATTTGTTTTGCTGGATTCTTGTTCCTATTTAATTTGATAGTGAGAGGTGCTTGCTGGGAGTGCCCTTTCATTGGAAACTAGTGTTTTGTTTATTCAGGTGGTTTCTATTTGCATTGTTTTCATGAATATACGTTCATTTCATAGGCATCTCTGTCCAGACTTTCTACTATTTTAATATATTTCATTGTGCATATTATTTGCCTAGCTCTTGACGGCATTTGAGTTTGCTAATCCTGGCATAATGCAGCTGGGTCAAATGGATAGAAAGCTGCCTCAAGTTAATTTGTTGAATAACCCATCAATATATAATACGAGTATAATATATAATATATAATGCTACCTTCACCTAGGTGAAACCTCATACATACTTGACTCTTTCCGTTACTCTTTTCAGGCAATTTCTCTACCTTTCCTACCCTATCTCTAAACCTTCAGGATGGTTTTATGACTAAGTTATTTTTAACTATCTGCAAATATAAGTCATCATTTATTACTATTCAATTTCAGGACTTTATTGGCTAATTTCACATGAATATTTTTTCTAGAGGACTCTGAAAATAATTTTGTCAAGTTTTAAAAACACTATTTGAATTTTAATAGGAATCACATAAAGCCTGTAGTTAATTTGAAGAGATCTGACATCTTTTAATTCTTATTCCTGGAGTTGTTTTCACTTTTTTTTCCTTTTTGGATTATAGTTACTAGAATTTTTATAGTGAGTCTTTTCAAAACAAACGTAATTCTTGTATTCATTTAACCAGTATACTGAATAATTTTGTTATATTGTTATTTTATTTGGCATTTAATATCTTGTTCCTGCCTTCCCTAGTTTTATCTTTTTTGCTACTTTTTAAGTTTTTTTTAAGTTAAATGATAAACTTATTTATTTCTCTTCTCTGTGTTTGATATTAAACCATCAAAGGATATAAGATTCCCTCTGAGTACATCTTTATTTTTTCAATCCATCACTGTCTAAAGGGGACCTAAAAAACGAATGTACAATGTATGAGCACCTATTTTGCCAGAAAAGGTATATTTCCAAGGGAACAGTAACATGAGAGATTTAAGAAACTAAGCAATCTAGGTCATATTCACTTCAAAATGATATCTGACAAACAAATCAAGAGGCAGCCTCTCCTAGTCATCTAGTAAAGTAACACAGAACACATAGAAGTAAAAATTAACAGCCCTAAAGACTAAGAATGATACACCATTACCAGTAATTACAAAGAATTTCTAACTGAATTGGACTAGTGGCAGGAGTGGGGTGCAGGAGGGACCTATTAGCCTTCCCATGTTTTACCTTGGGAGCCAGGGGAGAACATCACATCTCAAAGAAAGAAAGTAATTTCATATCTTGACTATGCTATGTACTCTAATTCGCAAACCTAGGATCCATACCAACCAGATAACTAAACAGCTGATGTCGGTTTTTAAAACAGATTATTTTGAAATAAAATGGGATCATTACCCTAAAGGCTCAGGAAGTTCTTAAAGTTGATAATGATCGATAAGAGGAACCAGAATAATTATTTTTTAAATCAAACTAAATCTCATTTTGATCCCCCATCTTGTCAGACTGCTAGGAAATTCAATTTCCTTCTTTCCTGGAAACATCTATCTTCTTAGAGCTGCACCAGAATACAGGACTCTTCTGTGATGCCTTCAAAATGGGCAAAACCACAGTTGCCTTCATTTTTTTATGCCCACAGTTATCCCTTTATGTTCAGACATTCATTCCATGTTGAGATAAAAGCACGGTCCTAGGGTCCTGTTTCGTTAATTGTTTCAAAAAGCCACTTAGGGAACTTGCCATCTCCTTAGGGCTCTGTAACCAAGTCGCCTGTGACTCTCAGCTCTAACAGGCCACTGTCTCTCCCACTTCCCAACTTTGGGGGAAGTTTTCTTTCTTAAACACAGTCTCCCAACTGCCCTCCTGCCTCTATTCATTGTCCTTTTGGATGGACTTAGGCTTTTCTGAAAGATACTAACTTTGGGATACTTCAGTCTTTAGTCTTATAAAAACATTTGAACTGAAGATTTGGTAAGGGAGGGATCCTGGATTCCTGCATAGAACAGAGGAAAAGTGGAAATGTGAAAAGAACAAACACAAATATCTTATGAGCAACACATGCTATAAATCCAGACCATGGGATACTACAGAGCAACAAGACCCAATGAACCACTACACACCTCAGTGTGGATACATCTCAAAGACATAATGTTGAACAAAAGAAGTCAAACATAAAAGAGTGCATGCCATATGACAACATTTATGTGAAGTGCAAAGACAGGCAAACTAAGCTATGCCATTAGAATTCGGGACAGCACGCACAGATGATCAAAAGGGAGTACGAGAGGGTCTCCTAGAACCAATCTCTCTGTCTTTATCCGGGTGCTTGTTATATAAGTGTGTTCCACTTGTAGAACTTCTTTTGACCTATACAATTATATACTACATTTTCCTGTATTTACATCATACTTAAAAAAAGTTAAACTAATTTAATGCATATTCATTAAAATGTAGAGAACGCAGGAAAGATACAGGCAAAATTCCAATTTTAAAAAGTCATAATCCTGCCACTAGAGATAACCACAGATATTTTTTAATTCCTTTCAGTATCCTTTTGGTGCATGCACACACACACGTTCACAAACTCACATGCACATATGTTATGTATATGCGTGTGTGTGTATATGTGTATTGTTAGAATATAAATTCATCCAACAAATATACACTGAATACGAATGAGGTAACATGCTAGATCAGGGATTGGCAAACTCTGGCCTGTATGCCAAATCTAACCTACCACCTATTTTTATAAATAAAATTTTATTATACAGCCTTCTCATTTTCACCCTCATTAACTTACATGTTATCTATGATTGCTTTTGTACAACAGCGGAAGAGTTAAGTATTTGTGTGGCAGAAACTGTACAACTTGCAAAGCCTAAAATATTTCATATCATGCCTTAAAAAAAATGCCAACTCCCTAATCTAGACTCCAAAGACAAAATAGTCAACAAAGCAGAGTCTTGTCTTCCTAGGACTTACAGTGTGATGAGGAATACAGACAATATACAAGTAGGTTTATAATGTAATGTCTGGTTTATAATGTAAAGATGTGACATGGAGTCACATTCTCTTTCTTTATGAAGAAAGAGAAACAAGAGTGCAGGGAGTGCGGAATGCCACAATTTTAGATTAAAAAAGTAGTAGGAAGAGATAGAGAAAATTAGGCCCCATTTTGTCCAAACACATAATGGAAAATTAACAGTATTTACCTCATATAATTGTTAAAAAATATGTAGCCCAATGTTTGGCATATAACTGTTCTATATAAGGTAGTAGTGGATACAACTGTATCTATGAGATGTAATGAAAATACACATTCTCAAAACTAAAGACATGTATGAGGCAGTATGCACAGTGATTAAAAGGGAAGACATTACATTAATGTCCAACTTTGGCTCCACCTTTTATTTATTGTTTGATTCTTTGCAAGTTAACTGTCTGGGCTGTAGTTTATTTCATTTGTAAAATATAGAAAACTATGGTACTTGCCTCAAAGGGTTTGCTCTGAAGATTAAGGGAATAAACACATGTGAAGTTCTTAGGATATTACCTGGCATACAGGAAGTACCATCCATAGGGCAGTCACTAGAAAAATAGAGTGCCTTGGTGCAAAGTAGTAAAAGGTGCTCCTTCTTCAAGACACTTTTCTTTCATCTGTTAGAAAAGTATTCTAATATACTACTTTGTTATAGCAAGACACTTTACTGTCATTATTCTTTAAATTATTATTTGAAATGAAGTGAAACATGGTATTTTAATTTGTACTTCTTTAACTATTCATGAAATTATTTTTCTTTATACCCTGGTTGCTTATCAATAATTAGTTGTCATATCTGTTAATTATCTTTTCATGCTTTTTGTCCATTTTTCTACTGTGGCTTCTACTGTGTACCCTACTAATTTGTAGCAATTCCCTATATATTAGGGTATTAACTCTTTGTTATGTTCCTGACAAACATTTCCCCCAGATTTTCTGTAACTTAATATGCTAATCTCTGCATAACAATTAAAGCATCAATCATTCCAAGAAGAAGTTTTAAAAAAGAGGTGGCAGAGCAGAGTTCTGCAGGTGGCTGGTGGGAGAGCCAGTAATAGGAAGAGATAGAGAAAATTATGCAAAAGAGTGTAACATGTTGAGCCCTGCATGCTTAATTAAGGGGTTTGGATTTTATTCTGTGGAGAATGAGAGACTGAGGAAGAATGTTAAGCCAGGAAGCGGCATGCTCAGATTGAGATCATCCTGGCAGCAGGGTTGAAAATAGATCCGTAGGGGATTAAAACATTCATGGCACAGGTTAATCTGTCTCTCAGTGCGTGCAGCAGCCACTCACAATAGCAAAAACAAACAGTAAACAAGAGAGCCTCCCCCAGGCAGCAGCTCATGAATGGAGTAGGGCCAGAGGAGAACTCAGCTTCCTGTCAGCCACAATATTCAGCAGTGCTAGTATACCTGTGGCATCAGTTGCACGAGCATCAGCGGCTTCTGTTCCAAGAACAGCAACCATAACCAACAAGCAGTCAGGCAAGATGTGACACGGAGTCATCTCCGTAGGGTGCTTAAGCAGGAAGTGCCAAAGCAAATAGAAAATTCCTGTTAAACTCTTGAAATATGATAGTAGGGACTCTGATGTCAAATGACTTTGGAGAGCCCCCCTCACACAGCCTCTGGTATAGCTTTGGCCTCATTCTATGAATTCTTATATGTAGTGATCCCAACACTTCTTTTATAGATGGTCAGTATTGGAGTTTTGATATTCATAATTGTCTCAATTTCCTTAGAAATGCATTTAAAATTTCGGTCATTCATTTTCAGTTTATTGTATTGTTGACAAAGAATGTAGTCTGTACTATTTCTAACTAATTGGTTTTCTTGCAGCTTAAGATATGATCAACTTTGTCAAGATTATACGGTTGTTGAGAACAAAGGATGTTTTCTACTTGTCAGACGAGTCTGTCATATCTGATATCAATATAGTAAATCTGGTGCTTCTTTATTTACAATTACTTAAATGTCCAACTTTTTACTTTTAATATTCATGAGTCACTTTATTTGGAATATGCCTTTGTAGAGAGCATGTATTTTTTTGCATTTTATATCCTTACCTAGTCTGATAAATTATCATTTTAATTAGTGAATGTATCTAGTGTATATATATATATATTATTATTTCCTGTTTTTTTGGTGCTTTCTTGCTCATCCTTCTGTCTTCTACCCTTGCTTTTATGGTATGCTTTCTCTTACAGCCCCCTCCTTGCCAATTAATTTAGAAGGTAGACAGCAAACTTCTAGTCCAATTAGTTCTTAATTTAGGTTTTGAAATGCACACTTAAGCCTCGACCTATCTAATTACAAAGTTTAATAATAAACCATTTCTAATGATTTCCTCTAGGTAAGCTGAAGAAATTAGCACATTCATTTTTCACCAACTGCCCCCTTCTCCCCACGAAGCTCTCACACTTCCCAGTTTCTGTTGGTCTAATCTGGAAATTTTGTCCCAGTTACATATCATTATTGTGTTATTTTTCCATTATCTATGTTTCTCTTTCAGGAATTACATTTTTTATATATTGTTTTATAACCATATTTGCATATTAATTTGGATTTAAATCTATATTTCCTGTTTCTCAGTTATATGGTTTATTTCATCAAATATTTTTTCCAAGAAGCACATATCCTGACTTTTTTCCAACTGTAGACAACCTAATTTTGCCTACATGCTTCTATGATTTTTTTCTTCATCCTCAAATATCAGAATTTTCACCAACAATATGATAGATATAGGTTTATTTCATTAATTATACCTCAGCTATAGTGAGCCCTTTTGCTCTCTAGATGCAATTCTTCTGTTCAGCAAAATGTCTTCAATTATATCCTTACAACATAACTCAAAGGTCCCCAAGTTTATCCTCCTGCAGGCATGAATAAGGTCACATTCATGCACTAGCCCCAAATCTTATCACCAAACATGGGCATATGTTCCCTCCCTCTGAGTTGTGGCCATTTTGGAGGAAGGTCCCATAGCAGGGTCCTTTGGACTCTCAGGTATTGATGTGTACCAAGACAGTGCTGCCAGCTCACATGCAGCCCCTTTTTTACTTTTTCACAATGACAAATATAACAAACACTAGGGACATTCACCAGTCATGAGAGCAGCTCTGAAATCAGGGTCTAGCCCTGCTTCTTAATTCTGTATGAATTTAGACAAAGTACCAACAGCTCCAAGTCTCAATGTCTTAATTTGTAAAATTGGAATAATAATGAAACTTTAGCCACAGGGTCATCATAAAGGCATAGTGTGTTAGTATATACATAGCACTTAATACCATGTCTGGTAAACTGCAGACACTCCATAAAAATTAAACATAAATGTTTAAAGTTATTCCATGGCACTCTAACTAGAACCACTCTTTCCTTTGTTCAGTCTTGTGTAACCAGGCCAAGTTCAATTTCCCCATGGTAAATTTTCTTATAGAAACCCTACTGTACTTCCAGTCACCCAGCTTTTGTTCTGTAATCTTTACACAGTCTACCACCTGGGGCTGGGTCCTTTAGAAATGCCTGTAATTATTAACACAATCTGTTCCATGTACCAAAGGTTACAAATGTGTATCTCTAGCCTGGACTCCTTCCACTGAAATTCAGATGTCTAGGTATAGTTGCATACTTGATATCTCCATTTGATATCTATAAAGAGGGTATCTCCAGATTAACATGACCAAAATCAAACTCTTGATTTCTGCCTACCATCTACTCCTCGACCACATTCCCCATACGAGTGAACAACATCAGCTAATCTCCTGTTGGTTTTACATATCATAAGTATCTTCCTAACTATGGCTTGTCTTTTAACTTTGTATTGATTGTCTCTTTCTCACATAATTTTGTAATTTTACATTGTAGTTTTGCTTCCCGCATTCTGGGTAGTTTTGCAGCTCTATCTTTAGTTCATTAATTCTTCATCTCTGTCTTGTCCATTGAGGTTTCTGATTTAAATGGCAGTGACTTTTGCTTTAAGATGTGCAATTTGACTCCATGACTTCTCATTCAGAAAGGGTTGCTTATTCAGGGATAGTCTGCTTCTGCCCTGGGGTTTGAAAATTCCTCCGTAAGTGGTTCTAGGCTTGACTCAGTAGGGCCTCAAATGTCAATATTTCTAACCAATTTTTAGTAATATATTATTTTGTGGATCTAACACTATATACTGAGTTCAACTTGGTTGCCACATGTATAGGGCACAGGTCTGAGAGGGAGATCAAAAACTGATGTAACTGGAAAGAAAAAGAGGAAAGTGAATCCTTGTAATGGCTGGGGGACAGAAGGCCTTGCCACACAGCAAGCCCATTATATTAAGCACCACAGAATCCAAAAATATTGATGCTGAAGTGTAGTTGGAAGTCAGTGACTTTTACAGAAAAAGAAGTTTAATTTAGGTAGGTGAGAGCACATATTTCCAGTTAACATGCATGAAATTTACAGAAAGTGGGAGGGATACCAAATATTCTTTAAGATCCCAGGTCTTAAGAGGCATGTTTAATGTTATTTCCATTACATAATTTTTCTAGAAGAACGCTGTTCCCAAGCAAGCTATTTCTACCTTCTCTGCAAGCATTCCCTTTAAAAGACGGATCTACTACTCTGCTAAACCATATTTCCTGGCATATATACAAGCAAGGTGTCCTTAACACCTGAGGAAATTTTAGAGAAAAAGGAATGAAGTAGAAGAACCACTTAAGGAAGAGATAAGAAAAAGAAGTACAGATAGCTACTATAGGAGTTTGGAAAATGGCCCCAAAAGATACTGGTTCCTTATCCCTGGACCTATAAATGTCACCTTATTTGGAAAAGGATCTTTTCAGATATGATTAAGTTAGAGATCTTATCCTATATTATCTAGGCGAGCCCTGAATGCAATGATATCTGTCCTTAGAAAGGAAGCAGCAAGAGATTTGCCCCAGAGAGAAGAGAAGAAGGTAACGTGACCATGGAGGCAGAGACTGGAGTGGTAGCTACAAGCCAAGGAATGCTGGCAGCCACCACAAGCAGGAAGAGACAAGAAACATATTTTCCTCTAGAGGCTCTAGAGAGAACATAGTCCTGCTGTCACCTTAATTTTTGCCCACTGAAAATGGTTTCATACTTCTGGCCTCCAGAGCTGTGAGAAAATATATTTTATTTTCTTAAGCTACCAATTCTGTGGTAATTTTTAAAGCAGTCCTAGGAAACTAATGTACCTGCATGCATATAACCTATTAATGTAAAGAAAGAAACTATTAATAAACCTAGTGGCCTGTCTTAATTCTCACAACTCAGGATTTTCAAGTAAGCATTTCCTTCAACTACATTCTAAGCATATTTTTTAATGTTTCTTGCTGAACTTTGCTTTCTTTTCAAAAGTTGCTATACAAAGTACCACCCCATTCTAGAGAACAACTGGATGATGTATGATCACAACTCCACAGTTTTCATTTCTTCACAGAGGGAACCAAAGCTCCATCTGTCCAGGGGACTCCACGCAGGGCCTGGTCATTTTGGAAAATGGACAAGGCCTAAGTGACATCAGCATGTCCCTCCTATCTCCCTTTTTAACAATTAATCAGGCATTCAACCACAAACAAAAGAGCCTGGGTAGAAGTTGTGAGATCCAGCACTATATGCCAAGGAATTGGGGAGGAATCTCCCCCACCCATGTATCTGGTAGGAAGCAGACAGATCTTGGTGTTCAGCTTCCCAGCTGTGCAGGACGCTGCTAGAGAAATCCATTTCTCTTCAGCAACTCCCAGAGTACTGAGACAGGACCTCCAAGACTTCAGGGGGGAAGGAGTTCAGGAAAGAGAGATATGAGAATATTAAAAGGCATTAAAAGAACACGGCTCTGCTGACTGCTCCCAGTACTTTAGCAGGAACTATGCCCACCAGCCTGTGGGAGAACGTCACATGAAGACCCTCCACCTGGCGCATGGGAAGCCCCAATATCCCTAGAGCTAAACACACACCTTCCCCGACTCTGTAAGTGGCTTCTTGTGATGCTCTCAAGAGTGAGTGTAGTGGTGAGAGTGAGCTCCTGCACATGGAGTGCAGTGAGAAAATCAAACCAGGGTCTCTAGGCAAGGGAGAAACCACAAACTTGAGCTGTAATGCCACTTTCTGGAAAACAAAGGAGAGGTTTCCAGCAGCCAGCCTGATAAGCTGTAAAAACCAGACATAAAAGCTTAAGAATTCTGCTGCAACAGGGGCTCAAAGTGTACAGAAGGTATATCCATACAACATTAGAGAAAGCCTCAGAGAAAGCAGGACCAAAGAATAGTAATATCGCACCTGAAGGCAACTAGTAAAGATTTGAGGAGGTGTCCGCTACTTCAAATGTGAAAGCAGCAACGTACAACTATGAGGAACACAAAGAATCGAGGGAACACGTCATCAAAAAGAAAACAGTAATTCTACAATAACTGAACGTAAAGAAATGAAATTTTGTGATCTTGCTGATAATTCAAAGCAGCTCTTGAGGAAACTCAACAAGCTACAAGAAAACACAGACAATTCAACAAGATCAGGAAAATAACAGATGTATATAACGAGAAATTCAACGAAGAGATAGAAATCATAAAGAACCAGAAATTCTGGAGTTGAAGAATTCAGTGAATGAAATAAAAAATGCAATAGAAAGCATCTACACCAGGGTAGACCACACAAAGGATAGAATCAGTGAGGTACAGGATAAAAATTTGAAGTAACCTAATCAAAGGAGAAAAAAGAATGAAAAAGAGCAAAGAAAGCCTATATGATCTATGGAACTCCATGAAATGTACAAATACTAGAATAATTGGAGTTCCAGAAGAAGAAAGGGAGAAAGGGACAGTTTTAATAAAGAAGTAACAAAACAACCTTCTCCAAGATGTATTATAATAAAGCTACCAAAAAATCAAAGAAAAAGAAAAAATCCTAAAAGCAGCAAGAGAAAAAAAAATCATCACCTATAAAGGAAAACCCAGTAGGCTATCAGCAGATTTCTCAGCAGAAACTTTATAAGCCAGGAAAATATAGATTTCTATTTCTATTTCTATTCTATTTCAATAGAATGATATATTGAAAGCATTAAAAGAAAAAAAAATTTCCAGCCAAGACTAAGCATTCCAGTAAAGTCATCCTTCAGAAATGAAAGGGAGAGACTTTCCCAGACAAACAAAAGCTGAGGGAGTTCATCACCACAAGACCTGCCTTGCAAGAAATGCTGAAACAAGTCCTTCAGGATGAAATGAAAAGACACTAATTAGTGACATAAAACACATAAAAATTATACAACACATTGGTAAAGGTAAATACAGTCAGATTTAGAAAACTCTTAATTCTGTAAGAGGATGGTGCATCAACTACTTAACTATAGTGTAAAGGATAAAGGAAAAGAATATAAATAACTATGGAACTATAACTTCTTAATGAGTACACAATATAAAAAGAGGTAAACTGCACTTTAAATGTAAAAGGAATACAGTCAATAATATTGTAATAATTTTGTATAGTGACAGATGGTAACCACACTTATCATGGTGAACATTATCATACTCTGTATAATTAGCATTATCATGATGTATATAATTGTTGAATCAATATGTTGTACACCAGAAATGAATATAATATTGTATGTCAACTATAATTCAATTAAATAAGTAAGATTCCCAAAAAATGTAGAAGAGGGTTAAAAGGGTGGAGTTTTTGTATGCAATCAAAGTTGCAATCAGATTAAAATGGACCTTAATTTTAAGTTGTTTTATAAGCTTCATGGCAACCACAAAGCAAAAACCTAGAGCAGAATCACAAAACATAAAAAAGGGGGATCATAGCATATCACCATGGAAAATCACAGTTTACAAAGGAAGGTAGAAGGAGAGAAAAAAAAGGAACAATAGAACTACGAAATAGTAGAATAGTGAAATAGAGGAAAGGGGGCATTTTAGGTAGTAGGAACAATGTGTCTAACAAAACAAGGAAGATAATGGTCAGTATATTTGGTGAGCCGTAAGTAATTCAATGTGTCTGGAGTGTATGGTGTGCGGAGGGTGCAATGTGCGGTAGGAGATGTGCTGAGAAATGAAATAGGAGAGATTATCAGGGATCATATCATACCATAAAGTTTCCTGTAAATCGTATAAGGCATTTGGACATTTCATATGACCTTAGGGTTCCATTAAAGGGCTTATAAATAAGAGTGAAACAATAAGCAAAGATCAAATGCATCTGGTGGTTTATTTAAAAGATGGATTTTAAAAGGTAGTATTGAAAGGACAGGGATACCAGTTAGATTTACTTAGTTCTCTATGTTTCACTAAGAAAAGAAGTTGCCAGGAGTATAGAAAGCGACTCTATCATGCACACCTTAATATGGGCTGCATGTGGCCTATGACAGTGATTATGCCATGACTCACTGATTGCCAAGTATGACTGCTATGGACTGAATGTTTGTGTCCCCATGAAATTCATATGGTAAAGCCTTATCTCCAAAGTCATGGTATCTAGATACGGGGCCTTTGGGAGGTAATCAGGTCATGAAGGTAGAGCCTTCATGATAGGATAATGTCCTTACATAAGAGGAGGAAACACAGGATCTCTCTGCTCTGTATCATGGGAGGATACAAGAAGACTCCCATCAGTAAACCCAGAAGTGGGCCCTTAACAGACACCAGATCTGCTACCACCCTGACTGTGCACTTCTTAGTATCCAGAATTGTGAGAAATAGTTTGTTGTTTAAGCCACCTAGTCTACGGTAATTCATTATAGCAGCGTGAACGGACTAATACAATCACCAATGAGCATATGTTACAGCACAAAGAAACAAGGCAGCAGGGAATGAGGATGCTAGACATCAACTTTTGGAAAACATAAGAAATAGTTATCTTGGGAAATCAGGATTCATTGTATCTTCTGGTCAGAATGGTTTTGCTCAGTATGCACCAGTTCACACTTTGGAAGTCAAAAGTGCTTTTCTGAAAGGAAACCTATAATCCAATTAGTATGGAATTACAGAATGTTTCTCTGGAAAACACTACTGGAGGTCATTTAGTCTACCATGTCATTTTAAAAATCAGGAAAACAAAGTTCATAAGGGCAAGTTAGTTGGTCTGATGTCACTATGTAGCTAGCTGCAGACGTGAAGATAGCAATTTAAGTCTCCTGACGTATAATTTAGTATTTTGTTGACCTTATTCTGAATTATGACAAGAGTAGGATTGTGAGAAATGGTCTCCTAAATGTTCTACATCACAGGCTCTGTTACATATCTTATTTTGAATTCAATTTCCTCAAGCTCGTTTCAGATATGTATACCTCTAGGAGCTCCCATCCCATATGGTGGCAGAGGGGGAAGAATAAGGGTCAGAACAGAGTTGAGTGACTAGATGCTCCTTAATAATTCATTAGGAAGCTGAAAAGCCTTCTCTTCATTGGACACAATAATAGCCCACTATTTATTCAATTCAAATTTTGGCAACTAGCTTCTTATATAATGGTTTATGTCACTGATACATTTTTGGAGTAGTATTTATTTGCTGAAAACTAGGTATTATAAAAAGTATGATTTACTTTTTTCCCCCTAGAAGGTCCATCAGGGGTAAAATTGCCAGCTTTTACAAAACAATGCCATAATTTTGTGGGAATTAATGCCACAAAGAAAAACTGGAAGAAATTTTGCCATGAAATGATCAGTCCTTCAGATTATTTATGCAGTAAGTTTACTATAGAATCTCAAAACAAAAAGTGGGTGAACTGAATCTGGAGAAGGGTTGCACAGCAAAAATAATTCTTTTGGTCATCAATTGAACACAGTTGTTTGTCAAGAAACATATATGCTGTCCCTGATGCATGACTCCTGTGTTACAAAATTCTGTATGGCTGTACACATATTAACCACCCAAGGGCAGCAGCCCTCAGGCAAGACTCCACATGTGTTCTTGAGGTCGTCTCCTTCCTAAAGATACTCTTTTTGCTCTGTCCTCTACTTTTTTTTTCCACTTTACCTTGCCCAGGTCTGGAGTAGGGCAGGACTGTGGATAAAAGATTGATCATGAAGCAAGAAAAGTGATCTAGTTCTAGTGATCACATTCTAGTCTAGAATCAGAAGCAATTCCATATTGGCCCCAACTGTTTGCCACACTCTCCTTTGCATCATCTCCTGACCAGCATATACACTCAATTCTAATTATGCTATTTACCTCAGAACTCAAATTCCTTTTTAAAAAGGTGTCCGCAACCATCAGGTCCAGTTTTAATATCAGTAGTTATTATAAAGGTAGTAACCATTCACAAAGCATCTAGTATATTTCCGGTTCTATTAAGAACTTTCAAATATATTACCTGATTGAATCCTTACCATGACACTCTGAGATAGATATTATCATCCTTATTTGATATTATTAAGCCATGTTTATTAGTTTCCTTTGTCTGTTGCAACACATTACCACAAAATTGGTAACTTAAAACAACAAAACTTTATGCTCTCATAGTTCTGGAGGCCAGAAATCTAAAATCAGTATCACTGAAGTGGAATCAAGGTGTTGGCAGAGCCACGCTCCTTTGGGAGGATCTAATGCAGAATCCATCTCCTTTCTCTTCTAGTTTCTGGTGGCTGCCAGCACCCCTTCGCTTGTGTCCACAGCTCTCTGATCTCCACTTCCACAGCCACTCCTTCCTCTTCTCTCTTTCATCAAATATCTCTCTGCCTCCTCCTTATAAGGATACATGAGGTCATATTTCGGGTCTACTTGGACAATCCAGGTAAATCTTCCCACCTCAAGATCCTTTACCTAATCACATAGCAAAGTTACTAGCTATGGGAAGAGAAGCAGGTAGGAAACTTCATGAAGTCAACAGAACACACAAAAATGTGAGACATATACCTGGAAAGAGATGAATTAAAAAAAGAGGGTTTTGTTCTCCAAAATCCTCCTAGAATCCTTCTTGTATCTACTCCTTGCCTCCAACCTGCCGCAGCTTATGTTCTAAGACCTGGAAACATGCCCAGTAGCTTATAGCTAGAGCTGTACTTACCTTCACAACTGCATTGCAAAAAGGTTTGGTTTGTGGTGTAGACTGAATTATGTTCCCTAAAATTCCATGAAGTCCTAATCTCCAGTACCTCAGAATCTGACCTTATTTTGAAATAAAATCATTGTAGATATAATTAAATTAAGATGAGGTACTACTGGAGTACAATAGACCCTAATCCAATATGACTAGTGTCCTTATAAAAAGAAGGTCATGTAAAGAGAAAGAGACACAAACAGAAGGAAGATGATATGAGGACACAGGGGTTACATCATATAGAAGCCAATGAATGGCCAAGTTGCCAGTCGACCACTGGAAGCCAGGAGACAGGCATGGAAAAGATTTTCCCTCACAGTCCTTAGAAGGAACCAAGCCTGCTGATACCTTAATATCACCCTTGCTGTTCTGTGTTCTGACTACTACAGAGTTTCTCCAAAAAATTCAAAATGGATTTTGATTAGGATTGAAATCTGTAGATTGAGTTTGATTGATCGACACTTTCCCATGCCACAAAATCTTTAAGTCATGAAAACTGAGACAAGACCATTGGCTTTATCAATTGTAACTATAAAAAGCAATATCAATAATATAGTGAAGAATTAATAGTTTTCAAAATTGAATGGTGGAAAAACCCAGAGGTACTAATATTCTCAAAAGTTACAGAATAAAAATACAGGAGCCTGAGCTAAATGACAGCCATAGAATTTGCAGTAAGAATCACACTATCCAGTAAAAATAAAGAGAATACAAACCTTAGAAGGATCAAAATTTCTCAATGGTTTATTAATAATAAAAGGGAGAAATGGACCTGATCTCATCTTATGAAAGGTGGAAAAAAGTGAGACTCTCTGAGGAAAACTGGAAGTGCTAATTGGAGGAAACACTGCCATCTGGATAGATCAACGGAAGTAAAAGCCTAACAGCTGAGGACCATTTGAAATGAAAGAATATTAAGATAAATACTAAGAATTGGATGTATTGCACTCATTTTTAGCATGGACTTAAAGCTTTAGAAAATGCTAAACTTACATTTCAAAATCATATTGCAATGAAAATCATAGCATTATTATATCAAGCAGGCCAATGCATTGTTGTAATGTCTCTAATATTCTTGTTATCAGATTCATCACTGTGACTCTCCAGCAGGTACTCTGGCCTCTTCTGATCCAGGTCATGTGGAAAGCAGGAAAACATCATTAGTGCAATCAAATAAGCTGCTGCTATTTCTGTGTCATTTAGCTCTTCTGTATGATAACTTACTATGAAGCCATGAGCATCTTACAGGATTTTTGCAGTAAAGAGTGTGGCAATGTCTGCTGAAATAAACCTTCCCAATTTTAAGTACCCTTGGGACCAGTTATATTTTTACTAAGTATTATGTGACTATTTTCTAGAAAATAGAATATTACCATTTAACCTTTACAATTTTCATAACTAATAAGTCATATTTTTCACTGTGCTAAACCCTCTATTTCAGTGTAAATATCATGACAGTGAAAATGAATGACATTCTGAAGAAAAACTAGGCACTCCTCAGTGTATTCCCTGCACTTAAACTACATTGTTACTAATGAAAGGACATACTAATAGGTCAATTAAGGTTATAAAAGAAGCCTATTCCTAGTTCTAAAATCCACACTGATTAATGATAGGAGACTTAAATTCTTCATGGGAGCATGACTATTTCAGGTAGCAAAATGAATTTCCCAGGATTTTTTTTGAACCATTTATCAAGTCTATGCTCACTACCAAGAAGAAAAAGCCAAATCTGTTCTCTAAACCAATCGTATGGGGTGTACCACTTCCAGTTCACCTGCTTCCAGGTTCCCTATGCCAAGAAACTCCAATCATAACATACCAGAAGCCTTCTTTTTATTTCCACTATAAAGCTTTCCCACTCGCCTGACTGCCTCTAGATTTCTGCCAAATCCAAGTAATGGTGGCTGACCCCGTTGCCATACAGCAAGTTCTGAATAAATACCTTCTGCTTTTTCCCATTTGGGTGGTCTCCACTATTTCCACAAAACAATGAGTCTTGATTTGGTCCCCCACATCAACTGGGACACTTTTAATTCAACACCTTTTACCCCATGGGAAAAGAAACTTTGTACACCCCAGGCTACATCAAGATCCTGATGCTTGTCTCAGGTTCACTTACAGAGCTATTTATCTTGTTTCTGAGTACAGCTATATAGTTTCACTTTTTCTTTTATTTATTCTATATATGTGTCAGGAATAGAGGACTTCAAAGCATAAACACGTGATGCCATTTTATATGGAAACTCTACCCTTTATTCCATAACTTCTTTTTTACATCTGACAGTAATATATAATAGCCAGATTTCATAGCCGCCCTATTTATGAGATGACACACTGAAATTACTATATTAACGAAGGTACAAGATGTTGACATTTTGTTAATAATTATCCCTTTGGTGGTAATCACCATTAAATAATGGCTAAAAGTGTATATTATATGACCACTTGAATAAAATGGAAGGTGATATTTTGCCAATTGATTGATCAGAAAAAAGGTGAAATACACAGTTGGAATAAATCATCTATGCAAAATAATACATAAAAGTCAATGTAAAATTTACTTGTAATCAGTTTTAATCACAGAAAACCTGACGGTTTCAACACAAAGAGATTTATATAAGGACCTCAAAGACCTCTTGACTATAATAAAAGAGAAGGCAGAATACTGTGATATTGAAAGGTACCAGGGGGAATGATATTAAGACTTTATGTTAATTCCCTATAAAAACTGATAAAAAGAAAATCTCTCATCACATTCTAAACATAGCACTCATGTACATAATACTAGCTAAATATGCAAGAAATGTATGTGTGTGTGAGTGCCTGTTTGTGTGTATGTCTAAGGAAGGTGGGGTCGGGGAAGAACAAACACCAAGAGATGAAACTTGCCAGATCGAGCACACATGGCTGGTTTTTCTCGCAACTCCTCACTGAGCTCTCCCACCACAAAATAAATCCGTTATTTAATGTGACAATCACTTTTTCCACCAGTTCCCTGGAGCCTAAAAATTACAATGACAAATGAATTCCTATGTCCTAAGGCTTTGCTCACTGTTAAAATGCAAGCCCCAGGACATCCGCACTGTGAAGGCAGTGAGAAGAATTTAGGCAAGTTCCTTAACCTCTCTGAGCCTCAGTTTCCTAAACTATGAAACATAAATTGTTACCTGCCTAACAAGGAACTTGTGAAAACTGAATTAGATTGTGTGTGTGTGTGTGTAAGTATGTATATGTATATACATACATACATATACATATACACATATAAACAAATGTACTATAGATGGAATGTTGTGTCCTCCAAAAATTCACATGTTGAAACCTAATCCCCAAAGTGATGGCATTTGAAGGTGAGGCCTTGGGGAGGTAACAGGTCATATAAATCATTATTAGGTCATTTAAGTGCCCTTATAAGAGATCTCAGGGAGCTCCCTTATCCCTTGTGTCATGTGACAACAGAGGGAAAAACGACGGCCATTTATAAATAAGGAAGTGGGCCCCTCACCAGACACCAAATCTGCTGGTGCTTTGGTCTTGGACTTCCAGCCTCCAGAACTGTCAGAAATAAATGTCTCTGGTTTATAGGCCACACAATATGTACTATTCTGCTATAGCAGCCTAAGCAGACTAAGACAATATATGTGAGGGTACATGCATAGTGCATTCTCGGTAAATGGTAACTTAACATAGTCGGATTTTGCTCAACTGTTTATCATCTCCAGGCGTCTTCAAATATATAAATACTCTTGGTGGCTTAGCACACAAGCTTTTCACTTGCTCCCACCTTCTCCACTCTGTTACTAACCTTTAATGTGCACGAGTTCACTAAATCCTTTTCTAAGAACCTGTTAGGATGATGGGCAAAGAGCGTATGAACACTGAATGTCTTCAAGGCCAAAGGAGGCTACCAAGTGGTGGAATAGCTAGTGAAGAAAGGATGGGAAAGATGAAGGTTACAGGTACTTAACAAGTCTGCCTTGTAATGTAGGAAGAACTTCAGGTTTTTTTCTTTCCTTGCCATGTAACTGCTAATTACACAGCTTGCTTTATTTCTGTAAAGAAACTGTGATGGATGCATGATAACTGTCATCTATGCTACCAAGGTGGCCAGTTTGCTTATGATGTACCCTAATCAGGAATTCATATTCCAGAGGAGGTAATTAAGCGCCTCCAGTGTGCATATAAATATCTATACCCTGAGAGTGTGTTAGTCAGCATAAGGAATATTAGCAGTAATTTTTTTCATTGGTGAAATAAATGGTGTTCAAGATATGTAGGTGGTTAGGACATTGCTTAGGACCCACGGTCCTTGCCTGAACAACGTCTAAAAATCTGGCAGGCCCAGCAGCCTAACAGTTTTGATGCAGTCCTTAAAGTCTGAAGTTCCATTGGTTGTGTGTCACCTTATGTCATGAAAAACTCTTTCCTGAACTATCCAAAAAACTGGCTGATCCAGCCATCGAGTAATCAAAGGAACTAAGAGCAGAGAGTGGGACTCCCCCAAAACTACAAGAACAGTTAGTATAATTCTTTCTGTCGTCTACTTTTGTTGACAAGTGTATCTTTGGCAAAATTAGATCTAA
Source organism: Manis javanica (assembly GCF_040802235.1). Classification (NCBI taxonomy): domain Eukaryota; kingdom Metazoa; phylum Chordata; class Mammalia; order Pholidota; family Manidae; genus Manis; species Manis javanica. The sequence goes on from NC_133174.1 coordinate 133,217,196, forward strand.
GATTTTCTTTTATATCACCGGATAGAAAGATTATGGGGAAGCAAACATATAAAGCACCAACTATTCCCAATTTCCAAACACATTTGTGTTAGAGCACACCTGATATGACTACATCATCGAGTAGGTTGAAAAAAAAAAGACTGGATAATTAATAGAAATCAACTTGGGGAGAGAACTTTTGGAATGCTCTGTCAACACCAATATAATGTGTCATGTTTCAGCCTGCTAAAAAGGTGAAGGAGCAGTCCTAAAATAGACTAGAAACACTAGAGCCATATGGCCTTTAAAATTTAAAAGAAGCAGTTGAGATAATGGAGTGTTTGGCATCACATCCTTTCACAGATGTGTTAAGAAAGCGGGCTCATGCAGTATCTGCACCTGTGGCCATTGCCTTTTAAGTAAATGGAATGTATCAAAAAGATGATCACATGGCCAGCAGGTAAACTGACTCAGATTGGTGAGTAACTCTCAAGGAGGAGCACCCAGAGGACTGGATTCCGGGTTACACTGACAGATGGGCTATAGAGCCTCTAAAAGGCATCAGTAAACAGCTTGGTTTTGCTACTGTTTACACAGATCTATATAAATATGAGCTAGTAAATAGGTGTTGTTTTAAACCACTAAGCATGTGATAATTTGTCATACAACAGTAGAAAACTAATACACCAGAGAATCCCAATTAATGGGGAAAAGTTTCACTCTACAGAAGGCATCCAGCTGATATTGGAATATTACCATATACAATTGCATTTGGGGTTTGGAATTGCATTTGTTTTTTTTTTTTGATGGCTGGCCAAACCAATAAAAGTTTTGGAGGAACTGCACAAAAAACATGGGGCCTGTGAACTTAGAGAGTAGGGAAGATTTTATGACAAGAAGATGGTGTGAACATGCAAATAACGTGGCTAATGAATGGAGTTTTCAAATCCCATTTGATTTGACTTCAACTGGAATAGGGGAAAGGTGAAATGATCTCTTTAAAAAGATAATTATAAAAGCAAACGTATCCAAGTATTAGTGGGCAATGAGCAAAAATAATAGTGCATCCTGTTAGGGAATGAAATGAGAGACCACATCAAGATGGGGAGCACTACAGCTATGGAGAGATATTCAGAGGAAGCTTAATGCTGCCACACGTACAATTCCCCCAGCAAGGTCAAGGGAGAGTCCTATCAGATACATGCAAAGAATTGAAAAAGTGAGCTTAATTGCTATAAAGTCAAATGGCAGTCCGCACGAAGCAGCTGTGATACTCAAGAAGTAGAGACAGCCCAACATCTATCAGCTGATGAATGAGCAAACATGGATCTATTTAAATATGAGTTAATGAAAAGGTGTGGCTTTAAACCACTAAGCATGTGGTTGGTTGTCATACAACAATAGAAAACGAATACAGCAGAGAACCCCAATTAATGGGGAAAGGTTTCACTTTACAGAAGGCATCCAGCTAATACTGGAATATTACCATATACAATCTCTAATGAGATGTTATTTAGGCAAGAGTTTTCAGCTGATATTAAGTGAATGGCTATTAGGAGATTAGACATTTGTACGGTGCCAAGTAATACCACACAGACTGCTTTCCAGCCATAAGTAAAGAAGCCATGGAGGAATCAGGCTTTTATCACGAGTCAATAATCTCAGCAGGACTAATAGCAGCACAGCCAGGTGTCATGTTTCCCTACGTACCATCATATAAAAGTGAACAGCATCACCCATGTTCTCATGTCGGTAAGGATATTCAATTTGAGTTTAATTATAAATGATAGAGCAATGAACTAAATCACAGGATGACAGCAAAACAAATTTAAAAGATGAGACATTCTGCAGAACAAATTACATGGATTTTTCAATAAGTCAGAATGTTCTCACAAAAGAAAGTGTTGAAAATTTTTTAAAAACTGAAGTAAAGATATGCAATTTCGGAGTTAGACTGCATCTTAGTTTACACTGACCTGTTACAAAGAACGTGTTTGTGATAACTGAGGTTGGATATTACATTTGTCCTCACTTTGCAAATATTTCTTCTAAGAACCCAGCCAGCTAATGACTTGGGAGCAGTGCCTCAAGTTTAGACACTGCCAGTCTTTTGACTCTCCCCGTGATGGAGGTCACTATGAGGAGTCAGACTCGAGTCCAAAACCGCAGGTTACCCTTCAGAACCAATCACTGGCAACTACAAAGGCTTTCCATGAAAGGCCTCATGGGAAAGCTGCCCTCCCCATACCAAACTTGTTGCACACTCTGCATAGAGTAGCAGGAGGGAGACTTAGGCCCCTTGGCATATCCGCATTCCTAGCCAACTTGCCTTCATTGGAAGGCCTCATCAATGGCCCTCTGCCTGGGCCTCCCTCCCTTGGACACCTCTGCTGAGACCTCATTTTTCTTCACTCTGACTCAGTACTTTTCCTTCTACCTCCCCTCCACCTATTGAGTCTATAGAATGGCAGGAAACTTTTGTTCAGGGCTCTCTTGTACAGGGAAGTCCCACCCCCACGACTTTCCCTACTGTTCCATAAGGACAGCTGTCCACGGCTTCACCCTAGATGTGTCTGGCCTTGTTCATGAAACCTTGAAAACACAGCATGTTGTACCCATGAGTAAGGAGCTAGATAAGGTTCTTGAAGGCCAGACACCTGGCCATGAAGGTACATGCATGCGCACCTTCAATAATTACGTAACCATGAATTAGCACTATAGCAGTATAAAAAGTACAGCTTTGTGCAGAATAAAGTGGCTTCTTTTGCACACCCTCCATAATGACTCCTGCCTCCTTCTTTGCTCTTTGTGTTACCCCAAGACCTCAACAGCAACCCCCAGACGCTGACACCTTAGCAGTGAGATGATTCCTCCTGTCTGTGCTGATACATCTGACCTGTACTCAGAGCTGTTTCAAGGTGAAAAATGGAACATTAAGGGAGCTGGCATGTTATGGATTGAATTGTGTCCCCCAAAACTCGTATGTTAAGTCCTATCCCTCAGACCTAAGAATGTGACCTTATTTGAAGATGAGGTCTTCAAAGAGGTAATCAAGTTAAAATGAGGTCATTAGGGTAGACCTTTTTCCAAACAACTGATGTCTTTATAAAAAAGGGAAATGTGGACACAGACACACACACAGGGAGAACACCATGTGAAGATGGATGCAGAGATTGGGGTGATACATTGTGGATAAAGTGAAGGTTCCTGTGGCCAGGATTCTGCTGGCCCTGGTCAGCTAGCTCACTACACACATGTGGGCAATACGTTGTTATTGACTCTATATAAAGAGCTCCACCCAGTACTCTGGGCAACATGGTGGCATGGCTGCCGGAGAGCAGAGCAGAGGCTGGGGTGGTGGCAGTGCCGAGGACAGAGACTGAGATGGCTGGGGGTGGGAGGCAGAGAGGCCCAGAGGCAGAGACTAGTTTGCTGCATGCAGACTCGCTCTGAGTGGACAGGATTCTAGTGATTGACCTGCCACTTTGGAAATAAAGTTGGGTATAACCCTTTCACCCCAAGAACATTCTACTGTCATGTCTTTGGTCACATTGAATCCATAGTGAACTTGCCCAGGGCAAGTTGATTCAGTGAGACTCAAAAATGACAATGAAATGTTCTTGGGGTGAAAGGGTTTATACCCAGCTTTATTCTCTTTTGGCAGGTCAAACGCTAGAATCCCCACCCTTGCCTCAGAGTAAGTCTGTGCCTTGCCTCAGAGTAAGTCTGTGCCTGCCAGCTCAGTGCTCTCCAGCTGAGCCATTGGTTCTGTGTTGCCTGCCTGACTGCAGAGACGGCTCGTCCTGCCATCAGAGTTCACTGCATTCACCACTAAGTGATATCAACCACGCAAGGAGAGAGCAGAGTGCCAAAAGGCAAAAGTAAGTCTCAGCCTCAGGCAAGTTCACTAGGAATTCAGTGTGACCAAAGAAATGACAGTAATCCTGGCCACAGGAACTTTCACTGTATCCATACTCCACCCCTCCAGGATTCTTGCCTCTCAATCTATGTGCCCTCAATCCTCTGCAATTGTCCCTGTGTGAGAAAGCTGGAGCACTGTAACCAAATTCCATAATAACATAATACAACATACAAATAACAAGAGTTACAACAAATTATAATAACCCTCAAGCTTGAGGGATCCATTGCCACCAAGTGGTCACCTGGCTGTATTCAAACCAGTTCTACTCAAAGGAGTTAACCAAAAGGGCCGTGGGTGGGCCTTACATCACCCACCTTCTCCAGCCTCTCCAGCAGAAAGTTTTGCAGACAGACAGGCCGATCATGTTGCTGTGTCTCTGCCTCTGCTTCATCCTCAGCAGCTGGAACCGCTGCTTGGGTCCCAATCACTGCCACAGCTCCAGTCATCCAACTTCTTTCCATCTGCTCCTGCCTTTTCAAACAAACCCACATCTGGATCCTCGTGACCTTCACGGGGCCCTTTAAATTCTTCTTTCAAGAAGGAGACCATATTTCCTTTTGTGCTTAAGCCTGAGGGCAAAAGCAGAGCATGGAGCACCCCACCACCGAGGAGGAGCTGCACCTCTCCTGGAGGAACCCACGGTTGCCGAGTCCTTCTGGCTTCCCACCAGCTTTCAGCCAAGTGGGGTCTCCACTGAGGAGAGGCCGATGCCTCCGGCACCAATAGGGCCTCCACCCCGACCTGTTCATCAAACCTCCGCTCCTCCATTTCTGGGGCTGACTGCCCCACTACATCCTTCACTTGCCCCACGACCTGGCAGCCTGCGTGCTGCTCCTTCTCGGGCCTCTGCTCCCTCTCGTGCCGCCTCCTCTAGGGCCTTTACTATTTCCACAGCACTTGGTAGTGACGCTATTTCGGTCAGCAACAAATTTTCTTTCTCTTGGGGTGGACCCCAGTCCTCCACCCCTTCCCAGTACCACATGTCCACAGGGGGACACTAGAATGTCTCCCCGTGCATAGGTGCAGCCGCTGAAACACTTCTCCCATGAGGGCAGCCTATTCTTTTCCCTTGGTCAACAACGAACCCTGCCGATGTCGCCAATTGTCTTGTCAATGGGTTTCAGCCCCAGGCAAGTTCACTATGGATTCAATGTGACCAAAGAAATGACAGTAATCCTGGCCACAGGAACCTTCGTTTTACCCTCAATCTGCATGCAGCAAGCTGGTCTCTGCCTCTGGGCCTCTTTGTTCCCGCAGCCGTCCCCGTCTCTGTCCTCGGTGCTGCCACCACTCCAGCCTCTGCTCTCCTGCAGCCCAGCAGCCCAGAGCACGGGGTGGAGCTCTTTATACAGTCAGTAATAATGTATTGCTCACAAGTGTGCAGCGGGCAAGCGGACCAGGGTCAGGTAAGAATCCTGGCCAGAGGAACTTTCGTTTTCTCTACAGTCTACAAGCTAAATCACACCAAAGATTTCCAGCAAACTCAAGAAGAGGAGAAAAGCCTGGAAATCTTTCCCTCTCAAGCCCTTGGAAGGAACCAACCCTGCCTCCACCTAGATCTTGGACTTCTGCCCTCCAGCATTGTGGGAAAATAAATTTCTATTTTTTAAACCATCCAGTTTGTAGCACTTCATTACAGCAGCCCTAGAAAGTGGATACATGTGGCACTGTCTTTCTGGCCTCTTGTTTATACTATCATGGTAAGTGAATAAAGGCCAGTGGTTACTTCCGTTTTGGCTGCCTGTTTTAATTGACCACCTCGGTACCTGCCAGCTCAGTGCTCTCCAGCTGAGCCATTGGTTCTGTGTTGCCTGCCTGACTGCAGAGACGGCTCGTCCTGCCATCAGAGTTCACTGCATTCACCACTAAGTGATATCAACCACGCAAGGAGAGAGCAGAGTGCCAAAAGGCAAAAGTGGGCGTCCTCTGAGCTACCCAACACAGGTGTTGTGGCTCTCTCTGGGCCCATTGATACAAATCTGTACACTTGCCCGAGTTTTGTCAAAGACTTTTTTTCATTGTAACATATCACTTGCTAAGAAGGCTTGACAGGAGGGAAGTATGGTAAGGAGAAAGGTACAACCTCTACTCTCTGTAACTACCAGAGGTCACTTAATATTTACTAAAAGAACCTGAGAATTGCTGAGTAGTCAATTGCTTAGGTCAATTGACAAACTTGCATTTAAACATTTTGCAAGAAATGACTTATTTCTTCTCAAATATCTTGCATTCAAAATTAATGAACCTTGACTTGTAATTGGCATAATCTACTATTTCTTTAGACCTCTAATCTCTGAAATTTCTTTTCCCCATCTTTCTGCCTTCGATAAGTACCATATATATGTAAGATTCCAAACCGTTTTCAAAAGACATTGCCCATGAGAGCTAGCTCTTTTCTGGGATTTCTTTACAAATAAGAAGTCTCAACACTGTGTCATTGATAGTTCCAGAGTGGGAATCGCAGAACCTAAATTTTAGTTCTCGCTGTGTCACAAAACTAGTATGATCTTGTGCAAGCTGATTAAACGTTCCTCATCTTCAAATTAATTACCTCCATTTTTTTCCAGCTTCATTGAGGTGTATTTGACAAAATTATACAATATTTAAAGCTATAATGTGATGATTTGCTATACATTGAAATTATACCTAATTTTTATTATGTGATTTTTCTTTTCAAATTGTGATATTGTGTAGAAATCTACTTATAATTCTGGGGAGTAAATGGGGCAAGCATGATGCCTTGCTTTTGTAGGTAAGGACACTGAGTTACAGGTTAGGTTAACTGGCACCACACCACACAATGGTGATAGATAAAGGGTTCAAGTACAGGCCTACGTGTGTTAAAACATACTCGCAGGTTTCCTTCAGCTCTACATTTCTATAATTGAACAAATGAGGGCTTGGTTATTAACCAACCACTCCCTCAAAAAAAAATTAGATGTCAATATCCTGCCAAGCTTGGATCTCTCCTGGATATGGAATAAGATGTGTATAAGGATAAGTCTTGTGTAACAGTACCAAGAGCAGAATATTTATATGGCATGTTATTCTTTTAATGTGGTAGTATTTCCTATTTCTACTCACTGGTATATGTAAAGTGAGAAAAAAGTAATTCTAAAGAACAAATAGAAATAGATACCCTCTCTATTTAGTTTCCCCCTTTTTTGAAGTGCCTCCAAATCAACTCGTAAAATTACAAACAGTATTATAATACTCTATAACATAACAAATGTCAAAGCTTTCATTGACATGATGCTGATATCAAGCAATTTTGAATACAACAGGCTCCCAATACACAACAGGAAAACTGACAATCTCTTGGAATTATTTCCAACAAAATTTGGCCAATGGACAGATATATTCCCCAGCAAGCTACAAATCAAAGCTCTAAGGATGATAATTAAATTTCAGTCACTACTAGGAGGACCTAAGATTAATGGTAAAACAACCCTATTAAATCATGTAACTATCTACCACTGAGGTAACCTGTGAATTTCATAGACACATTTGTAGCCAAGTCTAAATGGCAAATCAAATTATAGCACCCAAACTCTATGAATATCACTTGAAAGCTGCAGAATGAATATACTGAATAAGAATAAATTGTTTAGTCTATTCATTAGTGTTGAGGAATCAAGCTCCAGGCCAAAATTCTGGGTGTTATCTTTCAGGCACAACCATAGGCAATTGCAATTACCTGGCAGTCCTCATGGGCTCATGGGGGAAGCTGCACTTCCTACGTCAGACTGGGGACATGGTCAGTGCACTGCAAATTTCTGGAGGCAGTGGCAGCCAAGGGCTCAGGCCCTCCTGGTACAGCCATACTCTTACACACACCTGTAGTCCTAACCCAGGCGCCTCCACCCAGAGACCTCCTTATCAGAAGCCTCAGCTGAGGCCCTTCCCAGGGGCCTTGCATAAGACATCCTGATTGGGAGCCTTGAGTGAGGCATTTTTTCCCACTTAGTCCTCTTCTGCTCCTACCTATCCCCTCCCCTTGCCCCTAGCAATCTGTGTCCCCAGGAAGGAAGAAGCCTTTTACTCAGGGCTCCCCAGCAATGAGATGATCACCCCTGTTTGCACTGAATGTCATCTAATCCTTGTCCAGTGCCACTCTGTGGGGAAAAATGAAATAGTCAGGAGTGGGTGCCTATTTCTTTTCTCTCTTGATTGTTTTCAGTTGTCCTGACTGATCACTGACCACCTCAACACTGAGCAGATTGACTAATTGGTACAACAAGCGTGGTGGTCAATTGAGCATAATGCCATTCTGAAAGAGAAAAATGCCTGAGGGTTCCACAGGACACTCTAGGAGTGGTAAAGAATTGTTTGCAAGACAGTAAAGCCCTTTACCAGTGGGTCTTAGGGGAAGGGAGTGGATTGTTAACAGAAATTTTGGGTTTTGCGGGGATCCTCTTTAGCCCTTCATAGATGAGCTCACCCACTGGGTGTGTCAAATTAGCAATTCAACAAAGGGCCTCTAAACAGGCTAGGGAAGCAGTTCCCCAGCCACCGCTCAAGATCCTCCAACAGGACAAGAGACCATCAGATGCCCAGGAACTGAGTTGTGCCCAATAACTATTGTTAACTTGAAGTAGGTCCCTAGTGCTGATAAATGTCCTTTGTCACAGTGACAAAAAAAAAAGCTCCGTTAAGAATCACTTCACCCAGCAGCCTGAAGAGATCTTAGAGACTTGGTTAGTTCACCTCCATGATAAAGGACATACTCTTACTAAAGTTACTGAGGGAGAGTGGTACCATCTGGGGCATGTTCCTGCAGAGCTCCTCCTGCAGATTGCCCTGAAAGCAGCCACTGCCAAGAGAGCAAAGCGTGAGTACCAGGGGCAGTAGTGCTCCCTCCAGGTTGTCTGGCTGCCAGGGAAGCCCACGCTGCACTCAATGTTCTGGAACTATTACCACTATTTATTTCCAAAACTTTTTCACTCCAATTCAGGTTTATTTATTATTTATTTTTTATGTCTGTCTAGCTTTATTTAGATGTAATTGATATAGAACATCGCATAAGTCTAAGGTGCACAACATGATAATTTGATACACATATAGTAAAATGATTACCATAAAAGTCTTAGTAAACACCTACATCACCTCATAATTACTACTACCTTTTTGTAGTGACATTAAAGATATACTCTTGTAGCAAGTTTCATGTATACAGTATTGTTATAATCACCATACTGTACATCAGAGCCTCAGAACTTATTTCTATTTTAACTGGAAGTTTGTACATTTGCTCATACTCACCCATTTCCTCCACCCTAACCCCCCAGTTCCTAGAAAACACCATTCTACTCTCTTTTCTGAGTCTGGCCTTTTTATATATCACATATAAGTGAGATCACACAATGTCTGTCATTCTCTGTTCGATTTATTTCATTTAGCCTAATGTCCTTAAGGCTGATCCATGTTATGGCAAATGTATGATTTTCTTTCTCATGGCCAAATAACATTTCGTTGCATATATATACCATATTTTCTTTATCCACTGACAGATATTTAGGTTGTTTCCATGTCTTAGCTATTGTGAATAATGCTGCAATGAACATGGGAGTGCAGATACGTCTTGGAGATTCTGATTTCATTTCCTTCAGATATATACCCAGGAGTGGGATTGCTGGATCATGAGATAGTTATATTTTTAACTGTTTGAGGAATCTCCATACTGTTTTCCATAGTGGCTGTACCAATTTACATTCTCACCAATAGTGCATAAGGGTTCCCTTTTCTCCACATCCTTGCCAACTTTTTTTTATAATAATAGCCATCTTAATAGGGGTGAGGTGAGATCTCATTGTGGTTTTGAATTGCATTCTCTGATAAATAATTATGTTGAGCATCTTTTCATGTACCTTTGTCCTTTGTAAGTCTTCTTTGGAAAAATGTCTATTCAGGGCTTCTGTCCATTTTTTAATCAAATTATTATTTTTTTAATATTGAGTTTTCTTTTCCTGTAGTATCCTCATCTGGATTTGATATCAGGGCAATAATGCTGGCCTCATAAAATGAGTTTGAGAGTGTTATTTCTTCTTCAATTTTTTGGAAAAGTTTGAGAAGGATTGGCATTAGTTCTTCTTTAAATGTTTGGTGGATTTCTTCTGTGAAACCATTTGGTTCTGTGCTTTTCTTTGTTCGGAGGTTTTTGGTTACTGCTTCAATCTCCTGAGTTATTAATGCTCTGTTCAGATTTTCCATATCTTCATGATTCAGTCTTGGTAGGCTGTATGTTTTTAGGAATTTATCCATTTATTCTAGGTTATCCAATATGTTACCCTGTAATTGTTCATACTAGTTGCTCCTGGTCCTTTGTATTTCTGTGGTATCAGTTGTAATGGCTCTTCTTTCATTTCTGATGTTATTTGAATTTTGTGCTTTTTTTGTCTATTTATAAAGCTCTGTTAATTTTTTTATACCACTTCAAAAAGCAACTCTTTGTTTTGGGGATCTTTCTTATGTTTCTCTCATTTGTACTTGACTAACTTCTGCTTTGATCTTTGTTATTTCCTTCCTTCTGCTAACTTTGGACTTTGCTCTTTTTCTAGTTCACAGAGATGTAAAGTTAGGTTGTTATCTGAGATCTTTCTATATTCTCAATGTATGCATTTATTGTATAAAATTTCCTCCAGAGAGCTGCTTTTGCATCATCTCAGAGGCTCTGGTGTGTTGTGTTTCCATTTTCATTTGTTTTGAGATTCTTTTTTATTTCTTTTGATTTCTACTTTGACCCATTGGTTCTTCAAGAGTGTGTTGTTTAATTTCTACCTACTTGTAAACTTTCCAGTTTTCCTCTGGTTTATTTCTAGTTTCACACCACTGTGGTCAGAAAAGATATTTGGTATCATTTCAGCCTTCTTAAATTTGCTAAGACTTATTTTGGGACCTAACATATCTTTCCTGGAGAATGTTCCATATGAACATGAGAAGACTGTATACTGCTGCTGTTAATGGAATGTTCTGTATTTGCCTGTTAGACCCATTTGGTCTAAAGTAGAGTTCAAGTTCAGTGTTTCTTCATTGATTTCTGTCCAAATGATCCATCCATTGGTGAAAGTGGGGTATCAAAACCCCCCACTATTATTGCAGTGTTGTGTATATCTCCTTTCAGATGTATTAGTATTTACCTTATATATTTAGGTACTCCAATGTTGGGTACATATACATTTACAATTGTTATAGCCTCCTGATGAATTGATCCCTTTATCATCGTACAATAACTTTGTCTCTTGATACAATTTTTGGGTTAAAGTCTACTTTGTTTGATGTAAGTATAGCTACCCCTGCTCTCTTTTGGTTTCCTTGCATGGGATTACATTTTTATCACTTCATTTTGAACCTATGTGTGTCCTTAAAGTTTAAGTGAGTCTCTTGTAGGCAGTATATAGTTGGCTCTTATTTTTTAATCAATTGAGCCACACCATGAATTGGATAATTTAATCCATTTACATTTAAAGTGATTATTGATAATGACTCACTAATGCCATCTTACTGTTTTCTGGCTGTTCTGTATTTCCCTTATTCCTTTCTTCCTCTCTTGCTATCTTCCTTTGTGTATTGATGATTTTCCATAGTGGTACGCTTTCATTCCCTTCTCTTTATCTTTTGTGTAACTGTACTAGGTTTTTGATTGGTAGTTACCATGGGGCTTACATAAAACATCATTGGGGATAGCTTGGCACCAGGCTTCCACACAGGGGAAATGTTCCAAGCCTGGGGAAATGATTGGTAATCCTGAAGAGAGACAGCAGGTCAAGTGTCAGCTGCTTCTCTAGCAGATTGCATGAGAAAATGATCAAATGTGACTCTTTCCTGGCTCCTCAAAGATCATTCCTTTAATCTAATTGGCTGCTAATCCCATAGGTAACTCACTTTACTAGGTACCCTTTCTCCTGTTCTCCAGTGACTATATGCTCAGCCATTATAGCAATAATTTGGTTCAATATCTCCCAAAGTGACACAATTTCAATCAGAGTAATTTGGAACTGTAATGGGCTTTCTGGGGCTAATCTCTGGGGGATCCTTGAGTCCTGAGCATCTAAAATCCTCTGTGGTTTGCTTCATTATTTTGGTCAGGAAACTGAAAAGTAACTCATGTAGGTCAAGCTTAATCAAACCATTCCAGATTCTCAGTCCACCTTATTAGAGACTATTCAATCTCTCAAGAATCTATCCCCTTCAAATGCTATTTCCTCACCCACTCCAACTTCAAAATCACTTCCACTTTCCTCCTTTCCCTCTCATTATCCCTCAGATCCTCTACACCTATCCATGTCACCTTCACTCCAAGTTTCAACTCTCCTTATATTCACACACCTTTCCCTAAACCTAAGTCTACTTTGCCAGGCCCCCAGCTTCTTATAGTTACTCAACATCATAGTCCTATGCCCCTGGTTCTCATCCCCCAAGAACAATAGCTACAAGAATTCAATTGCCTTGTCAAGCTGTATTTTAGATTTGGTCTGGATCTGACTTACATTCTAAAGTAAAGGATTTCCCTACTCCAAGAAAGAACAGCAAGAAACTCTCTACACAATATAGGTTAATGTTAGGCGCACATTCTCCAGAGCTTCCAGAACTTTGTCAATTAGTCTAACTCCTCATAAGACCTGGAGAAGCCTCCCTATGGTTTAAGAAGGCCAATGAGTCACAATTAATAAAGACAAGTAAACTGAAATACAGAATCTATCATGGAGCTAAGGAAATGAGAGAAAAAAATTTTAGATTCTATCCCCATGCATTTCCCACCTAAAACTGACTGATCAAAGATTCAAGAATACAGATAGCAAGGAGATGAATCAATTTCTCATTATACATAGCATTCAGAAAACATCTGGAAATATTATTTAGCTCTAACCCTAGATGAATGCATGACATCTGCTTTATTTACTGGTTTTATTAATGGAATCTGTGAACAGAGAGACTATTCAAAAGCACCATGTTCATTGGAAAAATGCCCCTCCCTCTGAGATTCATACTTTAGTATCAGAGATGTACAGACTGATAAAGCTAAATCTACGCAACATAAATCAATGGCTAACTGAAACACCTTGAGGGAAACCAGACCAAGACCTTAGAGCCACCCTACACTTTCCTAAAAACTCCTGCAGATGAGGACACCTGAAGGTGTTGCAGGAAAAAGGCACATTGAGCTAAAGTTTACGCAAAAAGAAAAATAATCCAACTAACTGAAGAATCTTAATGACTCCCCTCCAGGGTTCTGCTCTTTTCTGTCCCCAGATAACCTTAAAAAAATGGGTGAAATACTATTCCCAAGCTACTCCACCCTTAGTGCCTCACATTTTTCCACGATAATCTCTTAGAGTAGCCAAATCATCTCAATGGTGGAGTTAGTTAGTTAAATGGATAATTTACCATATGCTTTCCCTTTTCTAAGTCCCTTTTTCTATCTCTTAGATATCATACTGGCCAAAGTAGTTTTTTAAAATATTCTATTATCTCTATTAATCTGTCAGGCAGAGGTTTTCTTAGAATGTCTTATGTTCTGAATTTGTTTGCCTAATCCTTGAAGAGGACTAACCATTGAAATGCAAATCTCCTCCCCACTCGCCTTGCCCTCTGTATGCTATGATAGATCATTCTAGTTTTCTACACACACACACGCACACACTTTTCCAAGTCTCTGGCAGTCCTTACATTCAGAACATGCTTACTTGCATTCTGAGTTTGTACATGATAACAGACATAGGACTTAATGGGGAGCCATTTTCCCTTAAAAGTGGAAATAGACTCCACTATGCTCCTCCCTAAGCTACCTATGTATCCTTTAATACCTCAAGCAACTAAAAATCTTAGGCCTATTATTTTAGGGCTCCTTAAAAAAGAACGTACCCTCCTATTCTCCATACGCAAAAGCCTAATGAGAAAGTATCAATTAATCCAGTATCTCCAGCCCATAAATAGAATGGTAAAATCTAGGTTCCCTTGGATCCCAAATCCTAATACCATCCTCGCTTCTATATTCCCTGACACTGCTTACTTCACTTTTGTTGACCTGTGTTCTGCCTTCTTCAGTATTCTCCTCCACCTTGATTCCCAAAATCATTTTGTCTTCTCCTGGGAAAATCAACAATACACTTGGGTAATTAGGCCTCAGGGATGTACAGGAGCCCCAACCTATTTTTTTCTGGCCATTAAATACAAATTTAAGGAATCTGGTTTTCCCTTGTAATTCAATCCTCATTCGATATGTAGATGACCTCCATCTTTGCTCTAGAACAATCTAATACTTATTGATAAATAACCAATACACAGGATTGGTTAGAGACATAGGCTTCTAGAAACAAAATACAACTATTTTGTCTTCAGTTTCATTATCTAAGACATGACATCTCTCTTGAGGGAAAAGCTTTGTCCTCAGAGCACACTAAGACATTTTTCAATTACCCTTTACTATAGTGAAGAGACAATTCCAGGTTTTTCAGGATTAGTGGTTGTGGATTCCTAAATTTCTCTGCTATAAGATCCCCTTTATATAGTAAGACTGAGGAAATAGTGTCTGAATCCCTATTATAGGATTTATCCTCTATAACAGCAGCTGAATCCTTTCAAAATCTTCCTTTCCTGTGCCCCCATCTTGGGGCTTCCAAATTATTCTTCTTGTTGTTGCTAGTCATGAGTGGCTGGTTATGCCAGGGTGGACGGTAAGAACAGTGTCCTATAAAAATTTGAGGTTGTTTATTTTGGTATGTCTAGTGGTTCCCTGAGGGACTAGCTCCAATACTTGCCTTCGTATTGACACTTGGGTTACAGTGGCATCCCATGGACATTTAGCATGTAACTTTTCTAAATGCCACAGAAGAATGAATGTTAAACATTTAAAATGGTAACTCTTATATTTATTTTACCACAAAAATTGTGCTGTTTTCAGTGCTTTCTTATAGCCACATCATGATGTATTTTGATTTTTATTCAATGAAAGCTCTCTTAGTTTTTGAAGAGATAGATGGCAAAACAATATGGGCAGGTTACACAATTCATCTGAAAAAAATTTTCTTTACTTCAATTTCCCAACAGATTCAATCATAACTTCCTCACCAAATCATCCAAACTAAATCAAATTTAGCGTTATTTCCAAATGCCCACTTTACCTACTATTGCATAGTGCTCTCTGATCCATAGTACCACATAAATCAGGTAACATGAGACACACACACATACTTTGTGAGTAGTGAAATTTTCCACAACTACAATAGAACAATCTATTGGCAGTCCTTCAAAGTAACCATATAATATATGCAGATGACTTGTAAATGCTAAAACATTACACATAAAACATTTTACACTCGATGTATGAGAAAATTCTGGCAAGACAAAGTCTTTTGAAAAATATATGTGGGAGTCAGATATCCAGGAAGCAGTCAGAATCAGAGTGACTATAGTAATTTTGAATAGCACAAAAAATTCTATTATTAAAATAGACATTGAACTTTCACAGTGGTTTCTGTGGGAAAGACTATATCAATTACTCTTAAATGTATGTTATCTGCCCAAAGAAACATACACTACAACAATGAGTCAGAAGAAAAGGAACTAATTAATTTCTACCATTGCATGTAAAACTTCAGATGATGCTTAAATGAAGTTCAGAGTTCATAAGAAGAAAGGTAGGAAAAATAGAAAGAAAACTGAGGACTGCAAATGAACCAATCCCTTAGTTTCCAACCTTCAAATCACCTTTTATGTTTGCTTCCTCCCTGGGCCTTGCAATGAAGTTATTTTTCCTACTAAACTGCATTTAGTAAGTCATAATTAATTCATGCCATCTGTATTATTACTATTTTCCAGGTTCATTGTTGATTCAGATTTTAACCAACAATCCATAATTATGAAGGTTTTATAATAATATTATGAAGTCACATATATCATTGTCATGTTTGTGATAAGCTATAAAGTCAAGCAAGCCTGCAGAAACTTATGTACTACTCACTGATACCAATCATTTAAATGTGGCCATCAATCTGTGCTCAAGTCTAAGATTAGTCACACACTGGGCATGTTTAATTGGAGTACTGTGACTATCTCACATGGGGCTCTGCTCTCCATAACTGGTGCACCAAATACCCACCCAGAAATTTCTATGATGTCATCAGGAGCCAATCAGGTGCTTTATCTATGATACAAATTTGATGTGAACCAGCCCAAAAGCAAAGATATTTGATACTTTGATTAGTTTATTCAGCCTCATGATGGGAACATGTACAATAACCATTAGGATTTTGAAATACTGGAAATAGTTGCTTATTCTTTTATTTTTATACACATGTAAAAACACGGATATTGAATAACTAAGTTTTTAATTAAATGGAAAGCACCAGGATTATATGGCAATACAATAATTTAAAGATAGAACACAAAAAATTGTGTTAGACTTTAATTTAAATAAAATACAGTCAAAGTAGTTACTCAGTTCACTGTGTTCTTATAGCACTTATTACATATCATTATTTTAGGAATATCATTATATTCCCATAATTTTCTTATCTTTCTGATGTCAGTACATATTGCAGCACCTGGTAGGCAGTAGGTGGTTAATGTATATTTGTTGAACAGAGAGCTTTGTTTTGCCCAGCATGAAGAATGTCAGAATGTTCTACAAAAAAAGACAAAGAGGAATGTTGTTTCCTAAGACAAATGAAATGCATATAATAAAGACATGAGAATGTCAAGGGAGCAAAAGTAAACCTCAGTACTTCATCTAAACATTTAAACAAACAGTTACATGATGAGATTCTTCCTTCCCCTTGGGCACATTCATGCTCAATAATGACACAATTCTACACTTGAATCCCTAGTGATTAGAAGGGAGGCTCTGAAATCACATAGATCTGGGTCCACAGCCTGGCAATGCTACCTAGTTGGTGTTTAGGAGCAAGTTACTTATTGTCACCAAACTTGACTTTTCTCATCTATGAAACTGCATGATACTACAGGCCTCAAAGGGCGCCTAAAGGCCAGACATACCGCAGAACCTTTGAGGTCTTAGTAAGATATTGGTGATCAAATAAAATGCAGGGCACTTGGTTTGCTAACCAAAGGAGATGTATTTGTATCTTTTTGACGTTCTATCTCTTTCTATAACCTCTCCTAATATCACTCCCTAGCCTCCAGGCATTGTAACAACACGTAAGATCTTCAAACAAGTATCTTGATTGGCCATAACTCAAGGATAGCTCTATATTGCCCCTTTCACATACCATTTTCCTTTCAAGATTACCTTCCTTCAAAAAGGCATAAATGACTTAACAAAGGGCCTTATGGTACAACTTGAGCATGCACTTTATCAATAGCTTCCTGAGTCAGTCAGTAACGATGATATTCGGATGCACATTACAATGTGCACAACTTTTTCCGCAATCATCACCTTATTTCATTCTCTCTCTGTTATACACACATACACACATACACACACACAGCTATAAAATAGGCAGAAGGGCGTGAGAACTGAGACAGAAACCTCCTCCCAAAATCACATATCATAAGAAAATATAGCAAATAAAACTAATCCTGAAAGAGTGACCAGAAAGATGACTGTGACACACTGCCTACATCTGGGGAACATAGAAGACCTCATTGAAATGAGTAAAGTAGCAAAGCCATTATTTGACTGGACCCAAGCCCTCTCCCCACCTCAGATCACCGGTGAGAGGAAGAGAAATGGAGCAGGGAGGGGGTGGAGGCCTAGGACTGCTGAACACCCAGACCTGATCTGCTCCAGGAGTACGAACCTACATTACATGGTGCACTGCAGATTAGTGGGGTTGGAAATCAAAGACAGGCAGAGTACTTGGAGAGACTGATATTCCAACCACTTGTGGAGAACAGGTACCAACAACTGGCCACTCCAGAACAAAAGAGAGGCAGGCACTTTGAAAGATTTCCCAACAGTGAGAAAGTTAGTAAAGTGAGCAAGGATTGCACAGAGCTTGCTGCTGAGGAGAAAGGACAGGTGGACAAAATTGTCCTGGCTCACTCAATCCAGCAGGTTGGGAACTTTGAAGAGCTTCAGGAACTCCATTCCCCTGGCTGGCAATGACCACTGAGGTGCCCCCACTGCAATACATTACCTGCCACTCCTTCCTCCTGGCCAGCACTAGTTAACAAACCTGCTGCCCCTACCATTCATTGCACCATGTCAGCCAGACAGTGGCCTGCCTACAGCAGCTAGAGGGCCATAACATAGAGGCTCCTCCTGGTGTTCTTGGCCCATGGACCTTGGCAGTGGAGGCAGGCACTGCAGCCAGGAAGCAGAAAAGAACTTTTGCCTCCCAGCAGGCACCAGTGCCACTTGCCTGCAGACCCCAACATTGCTCCAGGTGCTGGACAGCTCCAGAAAATAGAGCTTCTGGGCACTAGAGAGTGCTGCCTATACAAAGTCATTATTATATATTATTCAATACAAATATCAATAAGCAAAACAACCTAGTACAAACCAAAATCCCACAAACACCAGAAAGAGAGCCAAGTAAAACTGAAATCACCAATATTTCTAGTAAAGATTTCAAAATAAAAATCATAAACATACTCATGGAACTACAGAAAAATTTCCAGACCTCAGGAGGGACTCCATGAGATAGAAACTATTAAAAAATACAATATCTGAAATGAAACATACAATGGAGGGATTTAAAAGCATATTAGATGAGGTATAGCAGATGGTAAATTAAATAGAAATTAGAGAACAGGAAAATCAAGAAGCTGACACACAGAAATAAAAAGGGATCTCTAGGAATCATAGAATATTAAGAGAATTGTGTGACCAATCCAAATGCAGCAATATTCACATTATAGGGGTACCAGAAGAAGAAGAGAGAGAGAAGTGTCTTTGAGGAAATGATTGTTGAAAACTTGGCCAATTTGAGGAAAGACATAGACTCTTAGGCCATAGTAGTACACAGATCTCCCAACACAAGGGACCCAAGAAAGACAACACCAATACATATAATAATTAAAATGGCAAAGATCAAGGACAAGGAAAGAGTATTAACAGCAGCCAGAGAGAGAAAAAAATCACATACAAAGGAAATTCCATCAGGCTATCATTAGACTTCTCGGCAGAAACCGTACAGACCAAAGGAAGTGGCATGGTATATTTAATGCAATGAAACAGAAGGGCCTTGAACCAAGAATACACTATCTGTAAAGATTATCATTTAAGTTTGAAGGTGGGATTAAACAATTTCCAGATAAGCAAAAGTTAATGAAATTTACCTCCCACAAACTGTATTCACCATGTATTTTGGAGGTATTGCTATAGATGGAAGTACTCCTAAGGCTAAATACCTGTCACCAGAGGAAATAAAGAAACAGTAAAGTAAGTAGACAAATTAATTACTAAGCAAATGCAAAATTAAATCAAATAGCCAAAATGTCAGTCAGGGGAAACACAGAGAGTACAGAATATGACAAAAAATATATAAAGACTGCAGGAGGAAGAAACAAAAAAACAGAGGGGGAAAAAAAGAACCTTTAGATTGTATTTGAAGTATCATACTAAGTGAGTTAAGTTAGACTATTAGATAGTAAAAAAGCTACCATTGAACCTTTGGTAACCATGATTCTAAAGCCTGCAATGGCAATAAGTACATACCTATCAATAATCACCCTAAATGTAAATGGTCTGAATGCACCAATCAAAAGACATAGAGTCACTGAATGGATTAAAAAAAAGACCTGTCTATATGCTGCCTACAAGACTCACTTCAAACCCAAAGACATACACAGACCAAAAGTGAAGGAATGGAAAAAGATATATCATGCAACTAATAGGGAGAAAAAAGTGGGAGTTGCAGTACTTGTATCAGACAAAACAGACTTCAAAACAAAGAAAATCACAAGAGACAAAGGACATTACATAATGATAAAGGGGTCAGTCCAACAAGAGGATATAACCATTATAAATATCTATGCATCTAACACAAGAGCACCTACATATGTGAAACAAATACTAACAGAACTAAAGGGGGAAATAGAATGCAATGCATTCATTTTTGGAGACTTCAATACACTATTCACTCCAAAGGACAGATCAACCAGACAGAAAATAAGTAAGGAGACAGAGGCACTGAACAACACATTAGAACAGAACGACTTAACAGACATGTACAGAACACTCTACCCAAAAGCGGCAGGATACACATTCTTCTCAAGTGCACATGGGACATTTTCAAGAATAGATCATATTCCAGGACACAGACAGAACCTCAGTATATTTAGAATGATTGAAATTGTACCAACCAGCTTCTCAGACCACAAAGGTATGAAATTAGAAATAGATTATATGCAAAGAAAACAAAAAGGCCCACAAACACATGGAAGACTAACAACAGGCTCCTAAATAATCAAAGGATCAATGACCAAATAAAAACAGAGATCAAGCAATATAGGTGACAAAGGAAAACAATAAGTCAAAACTGCAAAATCTATGGGACACAGCAATGGTCATGATAAAATGAAAGTATATAGCAATACATGCCTACCTCAGGAAAGAAGAACAATACCATATGAACAGTCTAAACTCACAATTAAGGAAAATAGAAAAAGAAGAACAAATGAGGCCCAAAGTCAGTACAAGAAGGGATATAAAAAGATCAGACCAAAAATAAATAAAATTGAAAAGAATAAAACAATAGAATCAATGAAACTAGGAGGTGGTTTTTTGAGAGAAATAAACAAAATAGATAACCCCCTACCCAGACTTCTCATGAAAAAAAGAGAGTCCACACACATAAACAGAATCAGAAATGATAAAGGAAATATCACTAGGGACACCACAGAATTACAAAAATTATTAGAGTATACTATGAAAAATTATATGGTAACAAATTGGATAACCTAGAAGAAATGGACAACTTTCTAGAAAAATACAACTTTCCAAGACAGACCCAGGAAGAAACAGAAAATTGGAACAGACCAATTACCAGCAATAAAATTGAATTGGTAATCAGAAAACGACCTAGGATCAAAATCTCTGGACAAGATGGCTTCACTGCTGAATTTTATGAAACATTCAGAACAGACCTAATACCCATCCTCCTTAAGGTCTTCCAGGAAGTGCAATAGAAAGGAAACTTTCAAACTCATTCTATGAGGCCAGCATCACTATAATACCAAAACCAGGCAAAGACACCACAAAAAAAGAAAATTACAGACCAATATCCCTGAAGAACATAGATCCCTGAAGAACATATATCAACAAAATAACAGCAAACTGAATTCAAAAATATATCAAAAAGATCATCCATCATGATCAAGTAGGATTCATCCCAGGGATGCAAGGATGGTACAACATTTGAAAATCCATCAACATCATCCACCACATCAACAAAAAGAAGGACAAAAACCACATGATCATCTCCATAAATGCTGAAAAAGCAATCGACAAAATTCAGCATCCATTCATGATAAAAACTCTCAACAAAATGAGTATAAAGGGCAAGTACCTCAACATAATAAAGGCCATATATGACAACCCCACAGTCAACATCATACTTTACAGCAAAAAGCTAAAAGCTTTTCTTTTAAAATTGGGCACAAGACAAGGATGCCCACTCTCACCACTTTTATTCAACATAGTACTGGAGGTCCTAGCCACCAGGACCTAATACCCATCCTCCTTAAGGTTTTCCAGGAAGTGCAATAGAAGGGAATACTTTCAAACTTATTCTATGAGGCCAGCATCACTCTAATACCAAAACCAGGCAAAGACACCACAAAAAAAGGAACAACACAATGAAATAAGTCATCCATATTTGTAAGGAAGAAATTAAACTGTCACTGTGCAGATTACATGATATTGTGCATTAAAAATCCTATAGAAACCACCCTGAAACTTCTAGAACTAATAACTGAATTCAACAAAGTTACAGGATACAAAATTAATACACAGAAATTTGTTGCATTTCTATATACTTATGAAAAACTAGCAGAAAGATAAATCAAGAAAACAATTCCATTTACAATTACATGAAAAAGAATAAAAAACCTAGGAATAAACCTAACCAAGGAGGTGAAAGACCTATGCCCTGAAAACCGGAAGAAAATTGTGTGAGAAATTTAAGAAGAAACCAATAAGTGGAAATACATGCTCATAGATCAGAAGAATTAATATTATCAAAATGGCCATCCTGCCTAAAGCAAGCTACAGAATCAGTGAAATCCCTGTCAAAATACCAACAGAATTCTTCAATGAACTAGAACAAACAGTTCTAAAATTCATATGGAACCACAAAAGACCCTGAATTGGCGAAGCCATCCTGAGAAGGAAAATTAAAGCTGGGGGAGGTTTATGCTCCCTGACGTCAAGCTCTACTACAAAGCCACAGTAATCAAGACAATTTGGTACTGGTACAAGAATAGACCCATACACCAATGGAACAGAAGAGAGCCCAGATATAATCCCAAGCATATATGGTCAATTAATGTACGATAAAGGAGCCATGGATATACAATGGGGAAATGACAGCCTCTTCAACAACTGGTGTTTGCAATACTAGACAGCTATATGTAAGGGAATGAAACTGGATTATTTTCTAACTCCATACACAAAAGTAAACTGAAAATGGATCAAATACCTGAATGTAAGTCAAGAAATCTTAAAGTCTTAGAAGAAAACATAGGCAAAAATCTCTGAATATAAACATGAGCAACTTTTTTCTGAACACATCTCCTAGGCCAAGGGAAACAAAAGCAAAAATGAACAAATGGGACTACATCAAACTAAAATCTTCTGTAAAGCAAAGGACACCATCGTAGAATAAAAATGCATCCTAGAGTATGGGAGAGTATATTTGTAAACAACATATCCAACAAGGGGTTAACATCCAAAATATATAAAGAACTCACTTCAATACCCAAAAAGTAAATAACCTGATTAAAAAATGGGCAGAGGTATGAACAGATACTTCTACAAAGAAGAAATTCAGATGGCCAACAGACACATGAAAAGATGCTCCACATCGCTAATTATCAAGGAAATGCAAATTAAAACCACAATGAGATATCACCTCACACCAGTTAGGATGAACAACATCCAAAAGACAAGGAACAAAAAATACTGGCAAGGATGTGGACAAAAGGGGTCCCCTCCTACACTGTTAGTGGGAATGTAAATTAATTCAACCTTTGTGGAAAGCAATATGGAGGCTCCTCAATAAACTAAAAATAGACATACCATTGGACCCAGGAATTCCCCTCCTAGGAATTTACCCAAAGAAAGCAAGATCTCTGATTCAAAAAGACATATGCACCCCTATGTTTACAGCAGCGCTATTTACAAAAGCCAAGACATGGAAGCAACCTAAGTGTCCATCAGTAGATGAATGGATAAAGAAGAGGGGGTACAGATACACAGTGGAATACTATTCAGCCATAAGAAGAAAACAAATCCTACCATTTGCAACAACATGGATGGAGCTAGAGGGTATTACGCTCAGTGAAGTAAGCCAGGAGGAGACAGACAAGTACCAAGCAATTTCCCTCATTTGTGGAGTATAACAACAAAGCAAAACTGAAGGAACAAAACCACAGTAGACTCACAGACTCCAAGGGACTATCAGTTACCAAAAGGGAGGGGTGGGGGATGATGGGTGGGGAGGGAGGGAGAAAGGAATTGAGGGGTATTATGATTGGCATACGTGTTGTGAGAGGGTCACAGGGAAGACAGTGTAGCACAGAGAAGACAAGTAGTGACTCTGTGGCATCTTACTATGCTGATGGACAGTGACTGTGGTAGGGTGTGGGGGGAACCTGATAATATGTGTGAATGTAGTAATCAAAATGTTGGTCATGTCAAACCTTAATAGGATTGTTTATAAATGATACCTTAATAAAAAAATTTTTAATAAATAAAGAAACAAACAAACAAACTAGGCAGATGGCAGGAGAGGTATTATTGTTTCTATCTTTTGGATGAAGTATGAGAAGATACAATACTGTAGTAGAATAAAGCATGGATTTCACAGTCAGACCTGAGTTTTAATCCTGGCTCTTTAAAACCTTGAGCAAGTTACTTAAAGTACTGTGCCTCAGTTTTCTAATCTGTAAATGGGAATGGGAATGTCTGTTCTCAAAGAGCTATTTGGTATATAAAATGAGATTATAGGAGGCCTCCAACACATGGTCACACTTATTATGAAGTCCCAGAGAAGTAAAATAACTTGTCTCAGTTTATCTTCTTAATAACAGGACCTAGACTAGAACCTAGGAGGCCTAACTCCTAATCTAGCAGCTCCACAAATAGGTGTTGCAGGGCTTTTACATTTAACACATGTGTCTTTGCTGGTTTCCTATGGCAACTAAACATCTATTGGGTTTTCTTCATTAGTTAAAATCCTCAGAAATACACCATGTTTATACAATATGAAACCAATCATTGTAACAGTGATATATTCAATTGAAGTGTGGCATTGTTCTCATGGCATCAATTTTAATTGTTGTGGAGTTGCTATTATTGTATCAGATATTATGCGAACAGAACAGTTCAAAGATCCGTTCATTTGCTCACATGGAAGATCTGCCCACAAAAAAATTCTGTGTCATTAAAGGAACTATACTAACAGCATCTCAGGCAGCAAAATCTCACAAACTAATGGCTGAAGTGAGAATTTTAATGTCTTTATAAATGCATAAGTATATTAACTGTGCAAATAGACTCATAAAAGGGAAATAAAACATCAGAAAATCTAATCAAACTGTTTTACCACTATTTGAAGAGTAAATCAGTATACTGTACACTTGAAAAGAACTGGCATACATAGGAAATACAACATAAAAAGGAAATTTATCTTTTCAACCTAGTGAGTAATTCTCATTTTCAAAGATCCACCATTTGAAAGATGTTACCTATCCTTTAAAAAGCCATGGCTTTTGCCAATGAGCTTACGATCACTCCTTTTTAGGTAAATATCAAGATTTTAAAGAATTTTATAAAACATTAAGTCTTAACTAAACTATGTTTTCTACCTTTATCTTGCATCTACCTAACACTTCAGCATTTTATTAAACATAATAAATAATAATAATAATAATAATAATAATAATAATAATAATGGAGAAATGTGGGATTCACATATAAATCAAGTATAAAAATCAAACAAATATTCATATTTGACCTGATTGTTTATAGTTCATAATGCGTGATCAAAACCAAAAGTTTCTGTGATGACTGCCCTTGCACTGTTCACCATGTAAGAACTTATTCACTATGTAAGAATTTGTTCACCATGTAAGAACTTGTTCGTTATGCTTCAGAAGATTGGAGACTGTTGAGAATTAGGCTTGGGGTTGATTGATTGTGCATTGAGTCCCCTATACAGAATTTTATTGTTGTTAACAACCATTTGATCAATAAATATGAGAGATGCCCTCTCAAAAAAATTATTTCATCAACCAATAATAATGCTTTTATATGATTTAAAAAAAACATTAAGGCTTAGGGGATTCAAGATGGTGGCGTGAGAGGTGAGACAGAGAATTCCTCCCAAAACCACATATAGTGTGAAAATATAGTTAATAAAACTAGCCCTAAAACAGCAACAGGAAAGAAGGCTGCACCAGACTGCATACATACCTCACAAACAGAGCAGACCTCAAGAAACAGGATAAAGTAGGAAAGGCTTGATCTGGCCAGGTTCCAAGCCCTTCCCCCACCCCAGCTCACTGGTGGAAGGAAGAGAAATGGAATGGAGAGGGGGTGGAAGCCTAGAACTGCGGAACACCCAGGCCTGGAGGTATGATTTGGAGCACAGACCTACATTGTGTGGTGCTCTGGAGATTGCTAGGGTTGGGGAGCTGAGACAGGTGGAGTGCTTGAAAGACTGAGATTCTAGCCATTTCTGGAAGATGGGGATCCACATCTGGCTGCTCTGGGATAAAGGAAAGGCAGGGGGTCTGAGTGGCTTCCTAGCAGCAAGAGGGCTGCTGAAGGGGCCAGGTTTGCACACAGCTTGCTATACAGGAGAAGGGATAGGTGGACAAGGTTGTCTGGGTGCACTCTGACCAGCAGGTTGGGAACTCTGAGGAGCTTCAGGCATCCCAACCCCATGGCTTCCTACTCAGCTCCAAGGCCCCCCACTGTGACTTGCCACGTGTTGCACCTTTCTCCTGACCTGCTGGCACCTGCTCGCAAAACAGCAGTCACTGTGCTGACATCAGGCCAGCCGGAGGGAGGCCCCACCTACAACAGCTAGAGACACCAAGCACAGAGGTTACACCTGTGTGCTCAGCCCACTACCTCTGATACTGGAGACAGGTACTTCATATGGGAATCAGGAAACAGTTCTTACCTCCTCCCAAGGCACCATGCTGCTCCCCTATGACCCCCAACCTCACTCTAGGGGTTGAGCAGCTCCAGAGACTAGAGATTCTGGGCACAAAATGGTACCACATAGAATTATTAAATGTCAAAGGAACCTGGCTCAGACCAAAATATCACAAACCCCAGAAAAAGGCCCAAACGAAACTGAACTCACCAATCTTCCTGAAAGAGAGTTTAAAATAAAAATCATAAACATGCTCATGGAGGTACAGAAAAATATTCAAGAAATCAGTGACAAATTTAAGGAGATTCAATCATTAAGAAATTCCATATCTGAAATGAAACATACAATGGAGGGATTTAAAAACAGGTTAGATGTAGTAGAAGAGACAGTAAATGGGACAGAAATTAGAGAAGAGGAATACCAAGAAGCTGCGGCACAGAGAGAAAAAAGAATCTCTAAGAATGAAAGAATATTGAGAGAACTGTGTGACCAATCCAAATGGAACAATATCCACATTATAGGGATTCCAGAAGAAGAAGAGAGATAAAAAGGAATAGAAAGTGTTATTGAGGAGGTAATTTCTAAAAATGTCCCCACTCTGGTGAAGAAGATAGTCTCTCAAGCAATGAAGGTGCAAGGATCTCCCAACACAAGGGACCCAAGGAAGACAACATCAAGACATATAATAATTAAAATGGCAAAGATCAAGGATAAAGAAAGACTTAAAAAGCAGCTAGAGAGAGAAAAAATATCCCATACAAAGGAAAACCCATCAGGCTATCAGATTTCTCAACAGAAACCTTACAGGTCAGAAGGGAGTGGAATAATATATTTAATACAATGAAGCAGAAGGGCCTCAAACCAAGAATACTCTACCCAGCAAGGTTATCATTTAAATTTGAAGGAGGGATTAAACAATTTTCAGATAAGCAAAAGTTGTGAGAATTTACCTCCCACAAAACACCTCTACAGTGCATTTTGTAGGGAATGCTATAGTTGGAAGTATTCCTAAGGCTAAATAGCTGTCACCAGGGAAAATAAAACCACAGCAATGTAGAACAATGAAATACGAAGCAGATGCAAAATCAAATCAACTACCCCCAAAGTCAATCAAGGGATAGACAAAGAGTACAGAATATGATACCTAACATATAAAGAATGGAGGAAGAAAAAAAGGAGGAAAAACAAAAGAACCTTTAGGTTGTGTTTGTAATACCATATGAAGTGAGTTAAATTAGACTGTTAGATAGTAAGGGAATTACCCTCGAACCTTTAGTAACCACAAATCTAAAGCCTGCAATGACAATAAGAACATAGCTATCGATAATCACCATAAATGTAAATGGTCTGAATGCACCAATCAAAAGACATAGAGTCTCTGAATGGATAAAAAAACAAGACCCATCTATATGCTGCCTACAAGAGACTCACTTCAAACCCAAAGACATACACAGACTGAAAGTGAAGGAATGGAAAAAGATATTTCATGCAACTAATAGAAAAAAGCAGGAGTTGCAGAACTTGTATCAGACAAAATAGACTTCAAAACAAAGAAAGTAACAAGAGACAAAGAAGGACATTACATAATGATAAAGGGGTCAGTCCAACAAGAGGATATAACTATTATAAATAGCTATGCACCCAACACAGGATCACCTACATATGTGAAACAAGTACTAACAGAATTAAAGGGGGAAATAGAATGCAATGCATTCATTTTAGGAGACTTCAACACTCCACTCACTCCAAAGGACAGATCAACCAGACAGAAAATAAGTAAAGAGACAGAGGCACTGAATAATGTATTAGAACAGATGGACCTAATGGACATATACAGAATACTCCATCCAAAAGCAAAAAAGACACACATTCTTCTCAAGTGCACATGGAACATTTTCAAGAATAGGTCATACACCAGGCCACAAAAAGAGCCTCAGTAAATTCAAAAACATTGAAATGGTACCAACCAGCTCCTCAGATCACAAAGGTTTGAAACTAGAAATAAATTACACAAAGAAAATGAAAAATCCCACAAACACATGGAGGCTTAATAACATGTTCCTAAATAATCAAAGGATCAATGACCAAATAAAAACAGAGATCAACAATATATGGAGGCAAATGACAACAATAATTCAACACTGCAAAATCTGTGGGATGCAGCAAAGGCTATGGTAAGATGAAAGTATATTGCAATACAGGCCTAACTCAGGAAAGAAGAACAGTCACAAATGAACAGTCTAAACTCACAATAAATGAAACTAGAAAAGGAAGAAGAAATGAGGTCCAAAGTCAGTAGAAGAGGGGACATAATAAAGATTTGAGCAGAAATAAATAAAATCGAGAATAAAACAATGGAAAGAATCAATGAAATCAAGAGCTGGTTCTTTGAGAAAATAAACAAAATAAACTCCTAGCCAGATGGATCAAGCGAAAAAGAGAGTCTACACACATAAACAGAATCAGAAATGAGAAAGGAAAAATCACTATGGACACCACAGAAATACAAAGAATTATCAGAGCATACTATGAAAAATTATATGCTAACAACCTGGATAACCTAGAAGAAATGAACAACTTTCTAGAAAAACACAACCTTCCAAGACTGATCCAGGAAGTAACAGAAAATCTGAACAGACGAATTAAGAGCAATAAAATTTAATTGGTAATAAAAAAACTACCTAAGAACAAAACACCTGGACCAGATGGCTTCACTGCTGAATTTTATTAAACATTTATTGAAGACCTAATACCCGTCCTTCTTAAGGTTTTCCAAAATATAGAAGAGAAGAGAATACTCCCAAACTCATTCTAAGAGGCCGACATCACTCTGATATCAAAACCAGGCAAAGACACCACAAAAAAAGAAAATTACAGACCAATATCCCTGATGAACATGGATGCAAAAATACTCAACAAAATATTAGCAAACTGAATTCAAAAATACATCAAAGAGATCATCCATCATGATCAAGTGGGATTCATCTCAGGGATGCAAGGATGGTACAACATTCGAAAATCCATCAACATCATCCACCACATCAATAAAAAGAAGGACAAAAACCACATGATTATCTCCATCGATGCTGAAAAAGCATTTGACAAAATTCAACATCCATTCACGATAAAAACTCTCAACAAAATGGGTATAGAGAGCAAGTACCTCAACATAATAAAGGCCATATATGACAAACCCACAGCAAACATCATACTTAACAGTGAAAAGCTGAAAGATTTTCCATTAAGATCAGGCACAAGACAAGGATACCCACTCTCCCCACTTATATTCAACATAGTTCTGTAGGTCCTAGCCATGGCAATTAAACAACACAAATAAATAAAAGGCATCCAGATTGGTAAGGAAGAAGTCAAACTGTCACTGTTTGCAGATGACATGATATTGTATATAAAAAAAACCCTAAAGAATCCACTCCAAAACTACTAGGTCTAATATCAGAATTCAGCAAAGTTGCGGGATACAAAATTAATACACAGAAATCTGTTGCATTTCTATATACTAACAATGAACTAGCAGAATGAGAAATCAGAAAAACAATTCCATTCACAATTGGATCAAAAAGAATAAAATACCTAGGAATAAACCTAACCAAGGATGTGAAAGAATTATACTCTGAAAACTACAAGACACTCATGAGGGAAATTAAAGAAGATACCAATAAATGGAAATACATCCCGTGCCCATGGATAGGAAGAATTAATATCGTCAAAATGGCTGTGCTGCCTAAAGCAATCTACAGATTCAAAGCAGTCCCTATCAAATTACCAACAGAATTCTTCAATGAACTAGAGCAAATTGTTCTAAAATTCATATGGAAACACCAAAGACCCTGAATAGCCAAAGCAATCCTGAGATGGAAGAATAAAGTGGGGGGAATTACGCTCCCTGACTTCAAGCTCTACTACAAAGCCACAGTAATCAAGACAATTTGGTACTGGCACAAGAACAGACCCATAGACCAGTGGAACAGAATAGAGAGCCCAGATATAAACTCAAGCATATATGGTCAATTAATATATGATAAAGGAGCCATGGATATAAAATGGGGAAATGACAGCCTCTTCAACACCTGGTGTTGGCAAAACTGGACAGCTACATATAAGTGAATGAATCTGGATCATTGTCTAACCCCATACACAAAAGTAAACTAAAAATGGATCAAAGACCTGAAGTAAGTCATGAAACCATAAAACTCTTAGAAAAAAACATAGGCAAAAATCTCTTGGATATAAACATGAGTGACTTCTCAATGAACATATCTCCCCAGGCAAGGGAAACAAAAACACAAGCAAAAATGAACAAGTGGGACTATATCAAACTAAAAAGCTTCTGCACAGCAAAGGACACCATCAGTAGAACAAAAAAAAATCCTACAGTATGGGAAAATATATTCCTAAATGACAGATCTGATAAAGAGTTGACATTCAAAATATATAAAGAGCTCATGCACCTCAACAAACAAAAAGCAAATAAGCCAATTAAAAAATGGGCAGAGGAGCTGAACAGACAATTCTCTAAAGAAGAAATTCAGATGGCCAACAGGCACATGAAAAGATGCTCCACATCCCTTATCATCAGAGAAATGCAAATTAAAACCACAGTGAAATATCACCTCACACCAGTTAGGATGGCCATCATCCAAAAGACAAACAACAACAAATGTTGGTGAAGATGTGGAGAAGGTAAACCTCCTACACTGCTGGTGGGACTGTAAAGTAGTTTAACTATTGTGGAAAAGCAGTATGGAGGTTCCTCATAAAGCTAAAAATAGAAATACCATTTGACCTAGGAATTCAACTTTTAGGAATTTACCCTAAGAATGCAGCAGCCCAGTTTGAAAAAAAATATGCACCCCTATGTTTATCACAGCACTATTTACAATACCCAAGAAATGGAAACAACCTAAGTGTCCATCAGTAGATGAATGGATAAAGAAGAGGTGGTACATATACACATGGAATGCTATTCAGCTATCAGAAGAGAGAGAACAAACCCTACCATTTGCAACAACTTGGATGGAGCCACAGGGTATTATGCTCCGTGAAATAAGCCAGGTAGAAAAAGACAAGTATCAAATGATTTCACTCATCTTTGGAGTATAAGAAGAAAGCAAAAACTGAAGGAACAAAACAGCAGCAGACTCACAGAACCCATGAATGGACTAACAGTTACCAAAGGAAAGGGATTGGGGAGGATAGGTGGGAAGGGTAGGACAAGGGAGGAAAAGCGGGTATCACAATTGACGTGTATAATGTAGGAGGGGCACACGGGGAAGGCAGTACAGCACAGAGAAGAGAAGTAGTGATTCTCTTGCATCTTACTATGCTGATAGACAGTGAGTGTACTGGGGTATTTGGTGGGGGAGTCTAGTAACCATAATGTTGTTCATGTAATTGTACATTAATGATAGCAAAATTTCAAAAAAATGAAAAAAAAACATTAAGGCTTAAAACAAATTTATTTCTAAGATTTCATTAAATGATCCAAAAATTTCATTCAATGAATTATAGAGATTTCTCAATTATCTTCAGGAATCAACCATAGTAATCCTTCTCCCCATGACCAACAAAATTCCCAGCTTTGTCCATTTGGCTGACTAGCCAAAGTAAGAGTCTTCAGAGGATAACTGAAAATTCGAGATCACCCAGAGGAATTTGGTAAACCCTATTCATAACCTCATGGTGCCCAACCCTTCTACATTACTTAAACTGGTTTAGAATAAGCTAAAATAAGTTTTCTTAAAAGTCCTTCAATTGCAGCAAATTCCAAAAATATTAAACACAAATTATCCTACCACTCATCCTAACTCCCATTAAATACCCTATTCACTCACATGTCTTTCAGATCCATGCTGAAGTTTAATATAAATGACAAGTATATTAACTGTGAAACCATCTGGTAGTGTCATGAGGTTGCATTTTTCCATGTGATAAACTTTCTGCCAGATGCTGATGACACATCGAACAAGACACTCCCTGCTCACAAGGGGTATAGAGCCTAAGTGAGGGAAGACCTATGTAAAATGGTGGAAATGTTATATATATAGTGGGGCCCTAAAAATAAAGAGAGGATGGAGGAAGCATTTGACATGTGTCAGGGTCCTTGGGAAACAGATTCAGAAACAGATTAGCATGCAACAAATTTGCTCGGACTGCTCTTGAAAGCTACACCTACAGGGAAGTAAGTGTAGCAGGGTTAGGCAGCAGCAGAAGTTGGCCTGTGATACACTCACAACAAAAGCCTCAGTTCATGTCAAAGGGAACACTGGAATGGAAGGGCCCTTAAGAGTTTTCTCAGATTGAGGTAGGGAGACTGGAGTCATTAGCTAGTATGAATACAGGCTCCCTCTCCCCGCACCACTCAGTGAAGGTAAAACTTTAGGGAAGCAGCTCTCTTTAAGCAAGGGTAAACCCTGAAGATAAACTCAGCTGAGAGCTGTCAGTCACTGATACTCTCAAGAGCTGGAGGGATGAGTATCTCAGTTCTGTAGGTGTTGGGGAGAAGGGGAATTGGGCAGTCCACTGTTTCTTCCTGTCAGATCTATAAGCCTCATATAACTTCTGAGAGCAGATCACTTAGGAATCTGGTGGGCTTTTCTTAAGGGAAACATTGAAGAGGAAAGTGACCAAGATGAAACACTGCTGCCATGCTGAAGTTGGTCTCCAGGCTCCCATCTGATTCTCATCATCTCCCTCCTACAATATCCATTCTGGATAAAGCTCGCCCTCAACTATCACCTCTCCTAGTCTTGGTGGATTATCTGCTGTGATGATCCAGATCATCATTCTTGAGTAGTCTGAGACTGGCTATCAGGCCAAGGCTGCTGCACCTGCTCATTAACTGTCAAACTGGCCAAGGAAGCAACAAGAGAAATCCAAGTGAATCAGCTGGGTGCCAAACGTATCCTATCAGCCCCACTGTGAACGGCAGCTTTGTCTCCTGATGATCAGGGAAACTGAGTCCTGCCAGGATAGTGACTCCTTTCTGTGCCTGCTTGGCAATGTCTGATGAGAGCCTTGCCTGTGTGCCCTGGTGGAAGTATTACCCTCTGAAAATAGGACTCCTAAACCTGTAGCATCTAGAGTTGTGGGAACAGGAAGGACAAGTTCAGAAAGTAGGTCACTGGGAGTGATGGTGAGTGAGGCCACGCCTACGTACTTATACCCCATTTCCTGGACTCATGAATTCTAACTCCTGGGAACCTACCTGGCACAATATACTGGCTGTTATGGTCTGAATGTTTGTGTTCCCCCCACCAGTTCAAATGTTGAAATCACAATGCTCAATGTGATGTTATTAGGAGGGGGGACCTTTGGGAGAGGCTTAAGTCATGAGGGCTCTGCCCTCATAAGAGGGATTAGTGACCTCATGAAAGAGGCTCCAGAGAGCTCCTTAATCTCTTCCACCATGATACAGCTAGAAGGCACCAGCCATGAACCAGGAAGATGGTCCTCACTAGAATGCAACCGTGCTGGCACCTTGATCTTGGACTTCCTAGGCTGCAGAACTGTGAGAAATAAAATTCATCAGGACTGGCTGTTGGATTAAGCTACCTAGTCTGCAGTATTTTGTTACAGCAGTCTGAACAAACTAAGACACTGGTGCTTAATTCAGAGTGCATTCTGCCTTCTTCAGGATGGTTTCCTAATCCAGCAGAGTATCATCACTAAGCTGGAACCTCAGCCACGCCTGTTTATTTCATCAGTCTCCAGCTGGTAGCATCCTGGTCATGCTGCATGTGAAAGGACCAGCAGACCTCATATTACATGCCCACTGCTTACCTCCTTTAGCGTAAAAACGTCCCGTGCTCTAATATTCTTGCATAACAGGCCCAGAAACTAATGTGAAGGTTCTGTCAATGACCAGATGAGTCTATTCCAAATGCACATTCAGGAACTCAGGAAATAACCACCCTGGGGTAGGAGAAAGGATATTTCAGGGAGAAGGGAAAGTATGAAAAATGTGTGATTTCCTGAAGTACCTGGTGATTTAACATAATTGCAAGCACATCAGCAGGGCTGGAGTACAGGATTCTCAAGGTAGTGGAAGAGTGGGGACTGGTAGGAGGCAGGTAATCTGTGTAGGCCACTGAATGGTATGCTAAAGAATTTAGACATTATTCAATTTATTTTTTATTTTATAATATATATGGTTTGGGGAGGAGATTTCCACCAACCTACTCACGCCATCTTTTCCTCCTCCCCCTGGGTCCTGTATAATCTTTTTTTTTTGTATCATTAATATACAATTACATGAGCAACACTGTGGTTACTAGATTCCCCCCTTTACCAAGTCCCCCCCACATACCCCATTACAGTCACTGTCCGTCAGCATAGTAAGATGCTATAGAGTCACTACTTGTCCTCTCTGTGCCACACTGCCCTCTCTTAACCCACCCCCACTACACTATGTGTGCTAATCACAATGCCCCTTTTTCCCCCTTATCCCTCCCTTCCCATCCATCCTCCCCAGTCCCTTTCCCTTTGGCACCTGTTAGTCCATTCTTGGATTCTGTGAGTCTGCTGCTGTTTTGTTCCTTCAGTTTTTGCTTTGTTCTTATACTTCACACATCAGTGAAATTATTTGGTACTTGTCTTTCTCTGCTTGGCTTATTTCACTGAGCATAATACCCTCTAGCTCCATCCATGTTGTTGCAAATGGTAGGATTTGTTTCTTCTTATGGCTGAATAATATTCCATTGTATATATGTACCACCTCTTCTTCATTCATCTACTGATGGACACTTAGGCTGCTTCCATGTCTTGGCTATTGCAAATAGTGCTGCAATGAACATAGGGGTGCATCTGTCTTTTTCAAATTGGGCTGCTGCATTCTTAGGGAATTCCTAGGAGTGGAATTCCTGGGTCAAATGGTATTTATATTTTTAGTTTTTGGAGGAACCTCCATACTGCTTTCCACAATGGTTGAACTAATTTACATTCCCACCAGCAGTGTAGGAGGGTTCTCCTTTCTCCAAATCCTCACCAACATTTGTTGTTGTTTGTCTTTTGGATGGTGGCCATCCTAACTGGTGTGAGGTGATATATCAGTGTGGTTTTAATCTGCATTTCTCTGATGATCAGCAATGTGGATAGATGTTATTTTAAACAGTAAAATACTATGGTGAAATTTACATTTTCTAAAGCTTTGCTACAGTGTGGGTGTCAGAGTGGAGAGGGTAAGACATGTCAGGAAGATTTGTTAAAGATAGTTATGTGGGGTCTGAGGAAAAGAGAATTCAAAAATCACTATAGGTTTTTGGTCTAAGAGACTAGAAGTTAACTGAGATGGAGAAAACTGCAGGAGGAGCGCATCTGGGAGAGAAGATAAGAAGTTCAGTTGGACTTGCTACATATCTAAGTGAAAATGCCAGCAAGGAGGCAGTGGGATATATCAATATGGACTTTAGAGGAGAGTTTCAGGCTAATGTAAATTTGTGAAATAGCAAATTGTATGTAAAATTAAGATACTGAAAGAGATCCCCAGTATAATGAGTGTAAATAACAAAAGAGGTCCAAGACTGAGCCTGGTGCTTTCCAAAATTTCAAGACAGGAAGGTGAGGAAGAGAGGAATCAAGAGACAGAGAAGGAGAAGCCAGAGGGGTAGCAGGGAAACATGTTCCTGGAAGCCAAGTGAAGAAAGCACTTTTGAGAGGAAGGAGGAATCAGCTGTGTTAAATGCTGCTAAGTCTAGCGAGATGAGAAATGCGGACT
Organism: Manis javanica; assembly: GCF_040802235.1. NCBI lineage: Eukaryota > Metazoa > Chordata > Mammalia > Pholidota > Manidae > Manis > Manis javanica. The sequence goes on from NC_133174.1 coordinate 133,253,119, forward strand.
TGCTGTTCAATTAGCAATGTAGAGGTCACTGGTGACCTTGACCAAGAGCACTTTTGGTGGAGAAGCAGAGGCAGGAGCCTGGATTCAAGGATAAATAGTATGAGAGGAATTCAAAACAAGTTATATAGACAACCATCTGCAAGAGCTTTGCTGTAAAGCAGGGCAGAGAAATGCAGTGGTAGATGGCTAAGAGGGAAGAGTGGACAAGAGGTTAAGACAGCTGATTTTTGGCACTGGTGATTTTGTTTAGATTAGTTAAAAATTAAACGGCATAGTTGCCTTCTGAAGTGAGACGTCCGGTAGGAAAGGGCACGATGTAGGAGGGACTGGGTAGGATCACTGGAGCAACATCTGCATGTTAGTGAGAGAGTTTGGGGGCTAATGCAGGAAGTGGACAGATTAAACTCTAGATTGAAGCACAGTTCGTCCGCAGTTACAGCAGAACAGACAGTACATATGAGCACAGATACAGGCAGGGGAGGACATGGAGTACCAGAAGACTGAGGGAAGTCTCTTCTACTTGGTTCTGTTTTCTCAGTGAAATAGGAAATATGACTGTTTGTTTCTTTAAGTGTTTGCTTGCTCATTTTCTGAACTTCTGAGTGTGCTGCCTTAATGCATTCACCCTTCCAGCCTTTAATTCCCTTTTTTACTCTATCAGAAATTACCTGGAGACCAGAGGTCTCTGCAGTCAATAACATCTGTGGAGACAGAAGGTAAGAAGTGGCCAAATGTTCCAATTGATACTGTGAGTCTGAGTTCAGTCTGTAATATACAACCAAGAATTTTCAGGATGAAATTACCCTTCTCAAATTGGAACTGTGCATGGAGTATGTTTGATCCAGTTCTCTGACATTTCTCCTATCTTGCTCTGCTAGCTTCACTGCAATATTCAAGGCTTTGGCCTTGGGCTGTAAGTCGTTCCACTTCTCAGTGTTCATAGTAAAGAAGATCCTGCACTGCCTCCTTTCATCTTCAAGATAAGAGAAACGGTCTCTTAAAGGCAGCGCATATAAAAGCCTTAGAGCAGTAGTTCTCAAACTTGGCTGATCATTGGACTCGTCTGAATCACTCATTAAAATATCTATACTCCACAGCTTCTCTCTTAAGCATGGATTAAAGCAGGCCTGGAGTAGGGCCCCAATGTGGTATTACCTAAACTCCTGCAACCTTGGTGAACTCATCAGTAACAGTGGAGATAAAAACACCTTTTTATTTCTAGTACAATGCCTGGAATGCTACAGAAGTACAAAGACTGTTTTTAAAAAAAATGGTATCTCATTATCCCACCATCCCTTTCCCTCAGAATACCTACTCTTCTCCCTATTTTGTTTATTGTGGTAAAATACACATAACATAAAAGTTACCATTTTAACCATTTTTAGTGTACAGTTCAGTAGCATTAAGTATATTCACATTGTATAACCTCTTTTTTAAATAAATCTTTTACTGGAATACTTTTAGATTCCCAGAAAAGTTGCAAAGAGAATGCAGGCTTTCCACACACTGCTTATTCAGTTTCTCCTGTTGTCAACATCTTACAGGACACTGGGACATTTGTCAAAGCTGACGTACCAGCATTGACTCTAGACTTCATTCAGATCTCACCAGTTCTGTTTCTTTCATTTAAGGTCCTTTTTCTATTCCTGGACCCAATCCAAGATACTATCCTCCCTATTTAAAAAAATTATATGTAACTTTTGGCAAGGGTTTTGTAAAATCATTACACTTTAAACAACTGAGATATGCTTTATTTTGCTATTAACAAATTGATTTTTTTCTCATTTTATGTGTTGGGGAGAAACAACCCATACTTGCTAGGTACCAAGACAAAGTATTCTTCCTTCTGGACAAGTTCTGTATCCTCCAGATGCCACAGTACATGTGCTGTCAACTGTTGATCCACGTTTGGAAGCAACTTCCATACCTTGATTTCAGTTTTTAGAGAGCAAGGAATGGTATCCATGAAGCTACAGTACATAAAAGACACAGCATTATGAGCAAGATGGTCCCACTCCTCAGCAAGGAAAACTGAGCTCAGGCAGAGAAAGTGATCATTCATTCAACATGTATTGTGATGGAATTATATGCTGGCATTATGGTAGGCACTTGAACTACAAAGACAAACGAGGCAAAGTCTGTGCCCTCTATTTGCTCAGTTTAATGGAAGAGACATACGTGTAAGAAAGCAATTATAACACACGGTAATAATGGCTAGACTTGAGGTAAATATAGATTACAAAGAGTGTAACAAGGCCAAGTGAGGGTTTTCCTAGAAGAAATCACAGCCAAGTTTAAAGACAAGAAATCTTATCAAGGATGGGGAGTGTTACAATTAGAGCGAACGTGAATGAATAGAACAGAGATATGAGAAAATGTGGCAAATCTGGTCCTTTACACAGTTTGACACAGCTGAAGTGTTAGTGTATGTGCATGGGAGTAAATGGTGCAAAGTTAAAACAGGATGAGGCTAGTTATGTGGAAAAAGACAGAACATAGTATGAGATGTTCAAGAATTTAGACTTCATTCTGAATGGGATGTAGATTCATTGAAGAAGTGATCAACTTATTTCTACTAAACTACACTTGCATTAACTCAATACTAAACTAATACATGAATTGCCTATCTCCCTGCTTCTTATTTTGTGAGAAAAAACAAACTCCTATTTGTTTAAGCTACTGTAAATAGTTTCTACTAAAATGGCTTTATGAATTCTTTACTTATAACTCACATCTTCCACTACTGCCTTATATTCCAGCTTCTCATTGAGGTTATGTCTTCATGACACCTAGGAGTATGATCCCATCCCCAGACTTAAGGCTGGTAAAGCCACTGTAGCCAGATAAAGACAGAGTATGCACACACAGAAAATATACTTGAGTGTTATAGAAAGCACACAGTCATTAACATCTCATAAGAAAAAAGATAATTGAAATTAAGGGATGCAAAATAATCAGCTGACATCAGTTCCACAACTACCTTGTGTGTAAACTATACTCAATGACTTGCTGACAATTCTGCTTCTGAAACAACCCTTGCCACAAAAATTAGAACTAGAGGTATGAGCTTTAGCATCAAGGTACCAACAGCTCTGCACTAGGCAAACTGATCACAGCCTGTTCCGCCAACTAATCAGAATGTGTGACTATTGACTAAGATGGGAGGGTGTAAGTATACGGGGCAGTGTGAAAGGGTCTAATCCTCCGTGTTATTTACATGGAATAGTTAGTGTAAACACCTCAAACATACTCATTTGACTATATGAATTCTATGGCATAAGAGGAAAAGGAATTAAACCAGAAAAACTAATCTCGCTGTAATGAAGTGCTGTGTTTTCAATTAACTGAACTGCTATATTTCACCAAAATGTTTAAAAGTGGAATAACAAGCATGCCTTGTGTTTTTTACCTTTCAAATAAAAGAAGAGAAGAAAATTAAAGTTATATTCAACACCACCATTCTGGATGAAATAGCATCAATAAATTTTGAATTACCGTGTGCATTTTCTTCATTCCATTAATTACACTCATCAGTGTAATTCTGGGCTATTAGACAGGAAGTATGCTTAGTAATACCAAGGAGACTAATAAAATTCTTTTGAAAAGATTATTAGTATAGGTGTTTAGACCAAAAAAAACTAATGATTTTTAGTGAATATTTATTCCAAATTATAGTATTAATAATCAATTATTGAAGTGTTGAAAGAGCATACTTTTTTTTTTCATTTGTCTATTTAGAAAGTTTATTTTGGCAAGTAGCTCTGTATTATTAGGATTCCATATGTCCTTAAGGCTCATGCCTGCTTAACTTGTTGCATTCTTTTTTTTTTTTTTTGAGAGGGCATCTCTCATATTTATTGATCAAATGGTTGTTAACAACAATAAAATTCTGTATAGGGGGATCAATGCTCAATGCACAGTCATTAATCCATCTCAAGCCTAATTCTCGTCAGTCTCCAATCTTCTGAAGCATAACAAACAAGTTCTTACATGGTGAACGAATTCTTACATAGTGAATAAGTTCTTACATGGTGAACAGTACAAGGGCAGTCATCACAGAAACTTTCAGTTTTGATCACGCATTATGAACTATAAACAATCAGGTCAAATATGAATATTCGTTTGATTTTTATACTTGATTTATATGTGGATCCCACATTTCTCCCTTTATTATTATTATTATTTTTATTTTTAATAAAATGCTGAAGTGGTAGGTAGATGTAAGATAAAGGTAGAAAACATAGTTTAGTGTTGTAAGAGAGCAATTGTAGATGATCAGGTGTGTGCCTGTAGACTATGTGCTAATCCGAGCTAGACAAGGGGAATAAAACATCCACGGATGCAGAAGATTTCTCTCAACAAAGGGGGGGTGGGTGAGGTTCTAAGCGTCACCACTGTTGTTCCCCGATTTCTCACCTTATGGCCCCCCTGCGACTGTGCCTGTTTTAGGTTGTTCCTCCCTTGAGGAATCTTACCCGTCTCTGGCTAACCAGTCATCTTCCGGGGCCATATAGGGAAATGTAAAGTTGGTAAGTGGGAGAGAAGCCATATTGTTTGAAAAGGTTAGCTTTTTACTTCTTTGCAGATTTATGCCCTGTGGCTTCTATGCCCAGCACTTGTCTCGAGGTATCTTTACCACCTGGAGGAATTATGATGCTCGGTAAATTCAATATGAGGCACGAATTCTATTTAAGGGTTGTAATTAGGAAGGAAGAAGAAAAGCTATAGAGGTAGCATATGGAAGAAAACATGGGAGGATTGATTATTTCTTTGGCATATCTTCTTGTAGAGTACCTTAAGCATGTATAGGTTTTAAACTACTAACTAATTTGCGCACACATATTAACATATTAGGAATACGGTGACATAAACAAAGCAAATCTATAATTACCAGCCATCTCCAGTGAAGCCAAGAAAACCAGTTAGGCACCCTAGGCATTTGTGAAAATTTGTCTATGATATGATGGATATTGTCCAACTGTACTTGAACAGTCTGAGAGAAATCAGACAAATTAAAGCAACCCATTTCTGGGATCTGTTCACATCCCATATGTTCTTTTAACCGTAGATAGTCTATAGTCGTAAGATTTTGGAGCGCTACAACTTGCACCCCTCCCAACTCCTGGTTGAGTTCCAACAGTACAGATCCAGTCAAATTTGTTGTCTCACTGTATGCACATGCCAGCCTAGACATCTCCCTCCTCATTCCAATGGCAAGTACAGGAAATGGTGGGATGGACGCAGCCACAACCGCAGCATGGCCTGGATCCCTGTGGAGGCTTTTTGATGATCATCCCCTGGCACGAGTCCTCCAGAGAGTGCTGATGCTGGAAAATCCCTCTCATATCGTAACTTAGTTCATTTTCTGGGTAGCCAAGCTAGGCCTTGATCTTCTGCATAAAAAGAAACAGACCCTTTGCCCACACTTTGACCTGCCCTCTATACCACTGTTAGAACTCATTGAAGGTCAGCACACAGGAACTGCTTTTTTTTTTATTTTTATTTTATTTATTTTATTTATTTATTTTTATTTTTATTTTTAAGAGAAAGGAATATTATCAGAAAAGAGTACCTCCATAGCCAATCATCTGACACCCTTTAAGTGATCAAAATTAAGGATATTTAAAGCATGCGTTAATCTTTGATTTACCAATAGTTTTATCCTATCAAGGAGTAATCCCTCTTTTCTTTCTTTCTTTCTTTTTTTTTTTTAATCTTTAATCTACACTTACATGACAAATACTATGTTTACTATGCTCTTCCCTATACCAGGTCCCCCCTAAAAACCACATTACAGTCACTGTCCATCAGCATAGCAAAATGTTGTAGAATCACTACTTGTCCTCTCTGTGTTGTAGAGCCCTCCCTCCCCTTTCTCCCTCCCCCACCATGCATGCTAATCTTAATATACCCTTTCTTCTTCCCCCCCCTTATCCCTCCCTGCCCACCCATCCTCCCCAGTTCCTTTCCCTTTGGTACCTGTTAGTCCATTTTTGGATTCTGTAATTCTGCTGCTGTTTTGTTCCTTCAGTTTTTCCTTTGTTCTTATACTCCTCAGATGAGTGAAATCATTTGGTATTTGTCTTTCTCAGCCTGGCTTATTTCACTGAGCAGAGTACTCTCCAGCTCCATTCATGTTGCTGCAAATGGTAGGATTTTCCCTTTTCTTATGGCTGAGTAGTATTCCATTGTGTATATGTACCACATCTTCTTTATCCATTCATCTACCAATGGACATTTAGGTTGAAAGAGCATAGTTTTTAAAGGTGGTTTTTTCTGCTTCTATTGCATATAACACTACAACTTCCCTTGCTAACATGGTAATAACAGCACCATCTCTGATCCTTCATTCTTCTAGCTGGTAAATGGTTAGCAGTCTTGCTATGCACCAATTTACATTCCCACCAACAGTGAAGGAGGGTTCCCTTTTCTCCACATCCTCACCAACACTTGCTATTTCTTGTTTTTTGGTTAGTAGCCATTCTGACTAGTGTGAGGTGATATCTCATTATGGTTTTCATTTGCATTTCCCTGATGATTAGCAATGTTAGGCATCTTTTCATATGGCTGTTCGCTATCTGCGTATGTTTTTTCGAAAAATGTTCAGGTCCTCTGTGCATTTTTTTTGTATTTAATTTTTTATTAGATGTATTTTTTTGGTATCATTAATCTACAATTACATGAGGAACATTATGTTTACTAGATCTCCCCTTCACCAAGTCCCCCCACAATCCCCATTACAATAAGATGCTGTAGAATCAATACTTATCTTCTCTGTGCTGCACATCCCTCCCTATGCCCCCCCACACACTATACATGCTAATCGTAAGGCCCCCTTCCTTCCCCCCCCTTATCCCTCCCTTCCCACTCATCCTTCCCAGTCCCGTCCCCTTTGGTAACTGTTAGTCCATTCTTGGGTTCTCTGATTCTGCCGCTGTTTTGTTCCTTCTGTTTTTTTCTTTGTTCTTATACTCCACATATGAGTGAAATGATTTGGTACTTGTCTTACTCCACCTGGCTTATCTCACTGAGCATAATACCCTCTAGCTCCATCCATGTTGTTGCAAATGGTAGGATTTGTTTTCTTCTTATGGCTGAATAATATTCCATTGTGTACATGTACCACATCTTCTTTATCGATTCATCTACTGATGGACACTTAGGTTGCTTCCATTTCTTGGTTATTGTAAATAGTGCTGTGATAAACATAGGGGTACAGCTGTCTTTTTCAAATTGGGCTGCTGCATTCTTAGGGTAAATTCCTAGAAGTCGAATTCCTGGGTCAAATGGTAATTCTATTTTGAGTTTTTTGAGGAACCTCCATACTGATTTCCACAATGGTTGAACTAGTTTACATTCCCACCAGCAGCTGTAGGAGGGTTCCCCTTTCTCCACAACCTCACCAACATTTGTTGTTGTTTGTCTTTTGGATAGTGGCAATCCTCACTGGTGTGAGGTGATATCTCATTGTGGTTTTAATTTGCATTTCTCTGATGACTAGTGATGTGGAGCATCTTTTCATGTGTCTGTTGGCCATCTGAAATTCCTCTTTGGATAACTCTGTTCAGATTCTCTGCCCAATTTTCAATTGGATTATTTGCTTTTTGTTTGTTGAGGTGCATGAGCTCTTTATATATTTTGGATGTCAAGCCTTTATCGGATCTGTCATTTATGAATATATTCTCCCATACTGTAGGATGCCTTTATGTTCAATTGGTGGTGTCCTTTGCTGTACAGAAGCTTTTCAGCTTGATATAGTCCCACTTGTTCATTTTTGTTTTTGTTTCCCTTGCCCAGGGAGATACGTTCATGAAGAAATTACTCATGTATATGTCCAAGAGATTTTTTCCTATGAGTTTTATGGTTTCATGGCCTATATTCAGGTCTTTGATGCATTTCAAATTTACTTTTGTGTATGGGGTTAGACAATGATCCAGTTTCATTCTCTTACATGTAGATGTCCAGTTTTGCCAACACCAACTGTTGAAGAGGCTGTCATTTCTCCATTGTATGTCCATGGCTCCTTTATCATATATTAATTGACCATATATATTTGGGTTAATGTCTGGAGTCTCTATTCTGTTCCATTGGTCTATGGGTCTGTTGTTGTGCCAGTACAAAAATGTCTTGATTACTGTGGCTTTGTAGTAAAGCTTAAAGTTGGGAAGTGAGATCCTCCCCCAACTTTATTCTTCCTTGTCAGGATTGCTTTGGCCATTTGGGGTCTTTAGTGTTTCCATATGAATTTTTGAACTATTTGTTCCAGTTAGTTGAAGAATACTGTTGGTAATTTAATAGGGATTGCATCAAATCTGTACATTGCTTTGGGTAGGATGGCCATTTTGACAATATTAATTCTTCCTAGCCAAGAGCATGCGATGTGTTTACATTTGTTACTGTCCTCTTTAATTTCTCTTAACAGTGTCTTATAGTTTTCAGGGTATAGGTCTTTCACTTCCTTGGGTAGGTTTATTCCTAGGTATTTTATTCTTTCTGATGCAATTGTGAATGGAATTGTTTTCCTGATTTCTCTTTCTATTGGTTCATTGTTAGTGTGGTTCCATATGAATTTTTGAACTATTTGTGCCAGTTTGCTGAAGAATGCTGTTGGTAATATGATAGGAATTGCATTGAATCTGTAGATTGTTTTGGGCAGGATGGCCATTTTGATGATATTAACTCTTCCTAGCCAAAAGCATGGGATGAGTTTCCATTCGTTAGTGTCCTCTTTAATTTCTCTTAAGAGTGTCTTGTAGTTTTCAGGATTTGGGCCTTTCACTTCCTTGGTTAGATTTATTCCTAGATATTTTATTCTTTTTGATGCAATTGTGAATGAAATTGTCTTCCTGATTTCTCTTTCTGTTAGTTCATTGTTAGTGTATAGGAAAGCCACAGATTTCTGTGTGTTACTTTTGTATCCTGCAACTTTGTTGAATTCTGATATTAGTTCTAGTAGTTTTGGAGTAGAGTCTTTAGGGTTTTTTATGTACAATAACATGTCATCTGCAAATAGTGACAGTTTGACTTCTTCTTTACCAATCTGGATTCCTTGTATTTCTTTGTTTTGTCTAATTGCTGTGGCTAGGATCTCCAGTACTATGTTGAATAACAGTGGGGAGAGTGGGCATCCCTGTCTTGTTCCCTATCTCAGAGGAAAAGCTTTCAGCTTTTCACTGTTCAGTATGATGTTGGCTGTGGGTTTATCATATATGGCCTTTATTATGTTGAGGTACTTGCCCTCTATACCCATTTTGCTGAGAGTTTTTATCATGAATGGATATTGAATTTTGTCAAATGCTTTTTCAGTGTCTATGGAGATGATCATGTTGTTTTTGTCCTTCTTTTTGTTGATGTGGTGGATGATGTTGATGGATTTTTGAATTTTGTACCATCCTTGCATCCCTGATATGAATCCCACTTGGTCATGTCTTATATTTAGGTCTTTAATCCATTTCAAGTTTACTTTTGTGTATGGGGTTAGACAGTAATCCAGTTTGATTCTCTTGCATGTAGCTGTCCAGTTTTCCCAAAACCATTTATTGAAGAGACTGTCTTTTCCCTGTTGTACATTCTTGCTTCCTTTGTCATGTATTAGTTGACTATATATGGGTGGGTTTATTTTGGGCTCTCTATTTTGTTCCATTGATCTATGTGTCTGTTCTTATGCCAGTACCATACTGTTTTGATTACTGTAGCTTTATAATATAGCTTGAAATCAGGGAGCAAGAAACACACACCTTTGTTCTTCTTTTGCAGGACTGCTTTGGCTAAATTATGTGCTTCCATATAAATTTTAGGATTATTTGCTCTACTTCAGCAGAAAACACCATTGAGAATATGTTGCATCTGTAACTTGCTTTGAGCAGGATAGCCATTTTGACAATATTAATTCAGTATGGAGATTCTTCAAAAAACTAAAAACAGAAATACCATATGACCCAGTAATTTCAGTTCTAGGAATGTGCCTAAAGAAAACAAAATCTCTGGTGTGAAAAGATACGTGCACTCCTATGTTTACTGTCACATTTACAATAGCCAAGATATGGAAGCAGTCCAAGTGTCATCAATAGATGAATGAACAAAGAAGTGGTACATATATGCAACGGAAAATTATTCAGCCATAAAAAAGAAAGAAATCTTGCCATTTGTAACAATGTGGATGGACCTAGAGTTTATTAAGCTCAGTGAAATAAGATAGGTGGAGAAAGATAAATACTACATAATTTCACTTATATGTGGAATCTAAAAACAAAATAAATAAATAAATAAAATAGCAATAGACTCATAGACACTGAGAAGTGACCTGTGGTTACCATGGGGGAGGGGTTGGGGTGGATAGGTGAAATAGGTGAAGGGGATAAAGAGGCACAAAATCTCAATCATAATATAAATGAGGGGGATGAAAGTACAGCATAGAGAATATAATCAATAATTCTGTAACATCTTTCTATGTTGACAGATAGTAACTACACTAGTTGGTGTGAGCATTTAATAATGTAGATAATGATTGAATCACTATTTTGTATACTTGTAACCAGTAAGATAATATATATCAACTATGCTTCAAGAAAAAAATAAAAATTGAAATGTGAAAAAAATTTTTGCTATGTTAGTTATTATGAGGATAACAGGAAATTTTTCATAACATGGTTAGAGCTTCCAGAAATGATCTTCTGTATATAGAATGTTCTTCTATCTTTAGGGAGGCATCATGGTACAGTAGAAAACCACATGTTTTGAAAGAAGAGAGACTTTGGTTTAAATATTAACTCTCCTTGGACAAGTCATTAAGTCTCTTGTGAGTCTCAATTTTCTCAATTTTAAAGACAAATATTCATTTTGTTACACTGGGAAATAAGCTTATTTTGAAATCATTTAAATATTAGACATCATGTTGCAAATTAGGTGTGCAAGAATTGGGTAATTTACATCCCCAAACAGGCAAAACCACAAAACTCTCAAAATGAGCAAGAGAGAAGCTGAGCAAGACATTTAGCAACATGCAGGACCAAAATGAGCTTAGGGTCACAGCAGGCCAAGGAGCTTCAGGGCGCAGAAACAACAAATATCCCATTCCTCATCCCCATCGAAAGGCAGTATGAAGCTGACACAATCTACCCTCTAGAAGCAGGGGAACTGAAATGGAAGAGGCTCAAATTTGGACTTAAAAATCATAGACCCACATTGAGCATCATTATTCTGCCTTTAGCAACTATGGTAAATTTCTGTTTTTAATAGACATTAATAATTTGCAAATTGGTTAGAATTGGCTTTTTCCTATTACCATACTTTCCAAAACAAAAACAAAACACCCTCAAATTGTCTTTGGTTTAAAAAATGCTCCCATATTGCAGATGCACATTTTTGTTCAATGTCAGTTTCATTTTCCAATCCAAGGTGATTGAGTAGCCTGGTAGTGAGCATTTTACCTGTTAATACTGTTAATCATGACTTAGAACGAAATTACCAGATATTTTCTGAAGAAGAAATTAAAAAGACTGGAAAGCTGACCTGACTCTTTGTGACCTTATCTAGACAATAGGATGTTTTCTAAAGGAAAATCATTCCCTGAGAGCCCCTAGTAATGATATTTGAGATTCTCCAAAAATATACATTGAAAGGAATTAGGCTTTAAATTATGAGAATTTAAGAGGCTGTACCATTCATATGTTTTTAATCTACTTTTCTTCTTTAACAGTTTAAAAGTAGTTTATGAAAGATAGTCATTTTCATATTTGAGCATGGTATTGTTTAAAGTGTTAATTTTATAATATTACTAATGTAATTTACAAATATATAATTTAGTAAATATTGAATGCTGCAGTCTAAGGCAGTAAAAATAAATTAGAACTAAATTGATCTTGAATCAAACCATCTTTCATACCCACAAATTCTGATTTCTAAAGACTAGAAATACATTTCAGGTTTTCTTTCCTTACCGTTTTTTTCACTCAACCTTAATACCCTCAAACATTTTGGTCATTACCACAACTCCTGGGATAGCATTTTAAAAATATTCATAGGATGTTGGAAAACTAAATTTTCCTTGTTATCTTTGTACATAATAAGCACCATTTGTGTTAAACAAAAAATTCCTCTAAATTGTATTTAATTCAGGAAATCACACACACACACATACACACACATACACACAGAAATCCTGGTAAGAACCTGCAGCATGTACAACCCATTCAAATGATACAACCTTAGGTCAGGCTGGTTACTCAAATTTAGGCCCCTACTCATAGGTAAAGAATTCTAATACTGAGAGTAATGATACCAATACAGTGTAACTACTTGAGTATATGATTTCAGAGAGTGCGTGTACATGTGCAAACTAGCCATAGCAAAAGTAGAATTTTGTTCAGGTTCAGACTGGGTGGCCTTTCAAAGGACGATGTGATAAAGCTCAGAGCTCTTCACAAGACTATGGCTATCCTTCTAGGTATAGGGTGACTGCACTTCTCCACCCTATACCTATCCCCAGAAGTTAGATGTGGCCATGTGACCTGCTTTGGCTTGTACTGTGTGAGCAAAAGTGACACACTTTACTACTAGGCAGAATGGCAGCTTTCAGAACTTTCAGTTCATTTTTCCACTTTGCCACAATATTTGGCAACATTCCAGATGGTGGCTATTTCAACAGCCTGGGTTTTAGAGAGAGAACAATGTAGTAGCAGAGCTCTGAGCCAACCCACAGAGGGTTTGTAGTATGAAGAGGCATGAAATTCATTGTTTTATGTCACTAAGGCTTGGGGGCCTTTTGTTCCTGCATATGTTCCTGCAGCACACCCTCACTCATCCTGACTAACACAGGTGTTTCTTGAGATTCTGTGGCTCCATACTATTTGCAGCTTTGCATTCAGAGTCTGAAATATTGTAAAAATGAAATTATTGCTCACAAAAGTTGTCGACTAGCTAGCTGGTAAAACTATGTCAATCAATGCCTGTTGAATGAGCAATCTCTCAATTCTATCTTCTGAGTCCTTGAAAACATCTAAGTCAGTTATCAAAATACTTGTGCACCTTTCCTAACCTGACACTATTCAGCAAAAGACTGAAAATACTTAGAGTTCAACATTTTCTTTTTCAATTCTGCCTTTTGACTGAGATGGTAGGAAACATTCATTTCTTTCTTCCAACAGTGTCCAAGCTTTGAATTCAAAGGATTACACAGTTCTGGATTAAACTGTCAGCTTGTACAAGCTCAAGCTAAGAAAAGGAAACGTGTTGGCCAGTGTCTGAAAAGTATAGCGCATTTAATAGAGAGTTCTGGTGATCCTTGAAAATTATATGGAGTGGTGGTGTGGAGGAAGGAAAAATAAACTTCAATCTCAAGAACCGACAAGAATGTAAGGAATATTTTGACAGAGGTGTTATCAGGTTGGCAGTACCCAGCATTTGCCAGTCAATAGGATACACAGGAGAAGAATGTGAAATGTCTACAGAATCATTCCTAAACAATTTGGAGGGTGCTAAATAATGGTAAGCAAAGCGACAATGTACTTTAATTATTTATTCATTAGAGACACGGGGCCAAAGAGTCATAATACTCTATCTACCAGAGGGCAGTCTCAATACATTTACATTAAAAATGACAAGAGCAGAATTTCCCAAGATGTCCAGCAAACTGCTCTTTTAAGGTGTGCCACAAACATGTATTCTAAATAATGTATCCTTCTCTCAAAGATTAAAAGTATATATTCAATATATCAAAGCTTCTGTGAAGACCTGCAGGAAAGAAACCTATTTAATTTATTGCAATCCAGCATTTCCCAAACTTTCTTGAAAATGGAATACTAATTTGAGGGACTGGGAGCAGTAGTGTCTTTATTTTAGTATGGACAATAGTCTTTTTTTTTTTACTTGACTCTAACATTTCCTTCTTGACTCACAATACCTACCACACCTTAACAACTTCATATGTATGCATCACTCCATATTTTGGGGTCACATCTAATTCTAAACACACAATATACATATAGAGAAGTTTGACCCCTCAATTACCTATTTATAACAATGAGATCATTTTTTATACACCTTTACTGCATCGGTCTTTTTCCAAGCACCAGCACTCATGGAAATCCCTTCCAAATCAACTGTTTTAAATCTAATTGATTCTTTTTTAATAACTGTGTAATATTGCATCATGTGAATGTCCTGATGGTTATTCAAACCACACCCAAATTTCTCCCTGCCAAGATCCTCCATGTCCTCCCTAATTCCTCCACTTCAATAACCTGAGGTTTTAGAATACCTGATGTTCTTCATGTTTTCTAGCTCTTCCCACAGCAATACCACCACAACTGCAAAAAGATTTCTGGAAGACATTTATGTTGTCCCTTCCCAATTCCCACGTTAAGGCAGTTTAGCAGGTTTTCAAATTTCCCTTACATTATATCCTACTTCTAGAGCCCTTATTTTGCCCTTAAGGTGCATATTCCAAACTTTCTAACCTATTCCATTTGTTCCCATAAAACCTTGCTCACTATGGTTTTCTGTCCTCTTCCTTTATCTTGACGTTTCTCTTTTGGGTTCCTTTAGTGTTTGCTTATTTTGTTTTCATTCAAATATTTCTCTCATATGAGATTTATGGATGATATAATTTCTAAATTCTCACATACTTCCAAATATCTTTGCTTTATTATATGTTTGACATATCATTAATGTCATGCCTCGAGAATGATTCTGGGGTTATGGTCAGGCATTCTTCTAACATTTGTAGGACCCAGAGCAAAGATAAAATAGAGGTCCACATACCATATATCTAAACATTAAAAGTAATAAACCAAGCTAATAAATCATTAAACCTATTCTAATATCCTACTCTGACAAGCACACATTTATAATGACCTGAAAGGACAGGTTCCAGAAAGTTCCTTGCCTCCAGTTCTGTACTAGAAAGTGGTGGCACATAAAGGGCCAGTTGCTGGTCCCAGGACACTGGCTCCAGGTGAGCGTGGCCACTCGACTCATAGGAATCCTTGTCCTGTGAGGAGGGTCAGAGCCAGACGAAAGCCAGAATGTTCACTTTAAAGATCAAGGTTTGTGGCAAAGGGTCCTTCTGTTTTGGTTTAAGAGTATTACCTTTTTGGGGTGCTTTTTGATCAGTAGTCTGTAGATGCTTTTCAAGAGCTTCCCAGTTTCAGGGTTGCAAATGAGAAATCCAATTCCATGCAGCTGCGTTGGTGGTATAGTGTTGAGCATAACTGACTGACGATTCCAATCAGATTATTTTTTCCTTTCTAGGTAATTTATTCTTTCTGCATTAATGTTTCTAAAAGTTTCTCTTTATCCTTGCAGAGTTCGGCAAACTGCAGCCCACACACAGTCTGTAATTATGAATTGTCTTGATTATTTTCAAGGGTTGTCAAAACTAAAGAATACAAGACCAACACATTTTTTTGGTATCATTAATCTACAATTACATGAGGAACATTATGTTTACTAGACTCCCCCCATCACCAAGTCCCCCCCACAAACCCCATTACAGTCACTATCCATCAGCGTAGTAAAATGCTGTAGAATCACTACTTGTCTTCTCTGTGTTGCACAGCCCTCCCTGTGCCCCCCGCAACATTATACATGCTAATTGTAATGCCCGCTTTCTCCCCCCTCCTTTATCCCTCCCTTGCCACCCATACTTCCCAGTCCCTTTCCCTTTGGTAACTGTTAGTCCATTCTTGGGTTCTGTGATTCTGCTGCTGTTTTGTTCCTTCAGTTTTTCTTTGTTCTTATACTCCACACATGAGTGAAATCATTTGGTACTTGTCTTTCTCCACCTGGCTCATTTCACTGAGCATAATACCCTCTAGCTCCATCCATGTTGTTGCAAATGGTAGGATTTGTTTTCTTCTTATGGCTGAATAATATTCCACTGTGTATATGTACCACCTCTTCTTTATCCATTCATCTACTGATGGACACTTAGGTTGCTTCCATCTCCTGGCTATTGTAAATAGTGCTGTGATAAACATAGGGGTGCATCTGTCTTTTTCAAACTGGGCTGCTGCATTCTTAGGGTAAATTCCTAGAAGTGGAATTCCTGGGTCAAACGGTATTTCTATTTTGAGCTTTTTGAGGAACCTCCATACTGCTTTACACAATGGTTGAACTTATTTACATTCCCACCAGCAGTGTAGGAGGGTTCCCTTTCTCCACAACCTCGCCAACATTTGTTGTTTGTCTTTTGGATGGTGGCAATCCTTACTAGTGTGAGGTGATATTTCATTGTGGTTTTCATTTGTATTTCTTTGATGACAAGCAATGTGGAGCATCTTTTCATGTGTCTGTTGGCCATCTGAATTTCTTCTTTGGAGAACTGTCTGTTCTGCTACTCTGCCTATTTTTTAATTGGATTATTTGCTTTTTGTTTGTTGAGGTGCGTGAGCTCTTTATATATTTTGAATGTCAACCCTTTATTGGATCTGTCATTTATGAATATATTCTCCCATATTGTAGGATGCCTTTTTGTTCTATTGTTGGTGTCACTTGCTGTACAGAAGCTTTTCAGCTTGATATAGTCCCACTTGTTCATTTTTGCTTTTGTTTCCCTTGCCCAGGGAGATATGTTCATGAAGAAGTCACTCATGTTTATGTCCAAGACGTTTATTTTTGTTATCATTAATCTATAATTACATGAAGAACTTTGTTTACTAGGCTCTCCCCTTCACAAAGTCCCCCCCACAAGCCCCATTACAGTCACTGTCCATCAGTGTAGTAAGATGTTGTAGAATCACTACTTGTCTTCTCTGTGCTGCACAGCCCTCCCCTTTCCCCCACCCCCCACATTATACATGCTAATCATAATACCCCCTTTCTTCTTCCCTGCCCTTATCCCTCCCTACCCTCCCATTCTCCCCAGTCCCTTTCCCTTTGGTAACTGTTAGTCCATTCTTGGGTTCTGTGATTCTGCTGCTGTTTTGTTCCTTCAGTTTTTCTTTGTTCTTATACTCCACAGATGAGTGAAATCATTTGGTATTTGCCTTCCTCCACTTTGTCCAAGAGATTTTTGCCTATGTTTTTTTCTAAGAGTTTTATGGTTTCATGACTTACATTCAGGTCTTTGATCCATTTTGAATTTACTTTTGTGTATGGGGTTAGACAATGATCCAGTTTCATTCTCTTACATGTAGGTTTGCCATCACCAGCTGTTGAAGAGGCTGTCATTTCCCCATTGTATGTCCATGGCTCCTTTATCATATATTTATTGACCATATATGTTTGGGTTAATATCTGGACTCTCTATTCTGTTCCACTAAGACCAACACCTTTTGTGGACTACAAAACCTAAAATATTTACTGTCTCACACTATACAGAAACATTTACTGACCCTTGGAGCAGAGGAATATTACCAGAAAATGCTAAGATGTGTGCATTTCTCATCAACCCAACTTTAAATTCAGTGTGCTGTCAACCAGCAGATTCAGCTCATTCCCCAGCTCAAGTATATTTTCTTGTATTATTTGTTTAATCCTCCAGAGTCCAGCGTTTTAACTACCATGCTATGGCATCCATAGGCAAATTCCTATAAAGGACATCTATAATAAAGAGAGCTGCTGGACTTGAGTTAACTTGAGTTAACATTAACTATTCTGATGTTTTCTTTATAATTTTCTAGAATTTTCGTCAGGATTCCCACTTACTGTCATATAGGCTGTGGGCTGCACAACTCCAGTAGGTGTCATTCACACAGAACTATGTTACAAATTATGCTCCTCAGAGTCATGCAATATGGTGACCCTGGTGCTTATCACAGAGGCTCTCTCTATTGCAAAGCACACGGTATTATAAATGGGTTCATCTAATCTCGTGGCTTCAAAACTTGGGTGCACATTAGAAACAGATCTGGCCCACATTTCCAGATATTCTGACGTTACTGTTTGGGGATGAGGCCTTGGCATGAGCATTGTTTTTAAACAACAGTAGAAATGGAGAGAAAGTAACAAGTTTGAAATATTATATATACATATAAAACAGAGACAGAGACAGAGAATGACAGAGAGAGAACCTACAGGACTTGCTATGGATTGGATATCGGTGATGAGAGATAGAAAGGAAGCAAGTAACAGTTAATATTTTGCTTTAAGTGACTGGAGGAATGATGGCACTAAGTACTGAGATGGGTAAGAAGAGGAGAGGAGTAATGTGAGATGAAAGTCAAAGGGTAAGGGTCACATGTTACATTCAAGAAATCTCTCCAAGTGGAGATGGCAGGGAGGCAGCTGAAAATAGTCTTAACCTTAGGGAAAATCCAAGTTAAAAAATATAAATTAATAAGTCATAACAATATAGACAAGCATATAGTCATAGGACTGAAAAGTGAGTGCCGCATAGGGGCAAAGGGTCAAGGATGGAGCCCTGGACACTCCAGACTGTCAAAACTGGAAAGAGGATGAAGAAAACATAAAGGAGACAGAAACAGAAGTCAGTGAGGTGGGGGGAACCTGGACAGTGTGATGTCACAGAAGGCAAGTGCTGATGAGCTTTCCAGAGGGCTTGGACAGCTTTGCGGAATAACTGAGCACTAATCATTGAATGTGGCACCATGCAAGTTGTTGATGACTGTGACCAGAGCAGTTTCTGTGGAGCGGAGGAGACATAAGCTGCAATGTGTGGCAGCTAAAGAGGTAACAGTGAATACGGAGGTGGGTACTAATACACAAATTCTGATGTGAAGGAAAGACAGAACATAGAAGTAAGGGATGAAGAAACAGTTTAATTTTAAAATGGGAGATTAAGTTAGAGTATACTTGTTTGCTGCTGAGAAGAAACCAGCAGAGAATGAGCAGTTGATGATGCAGGAGAGAGAGGAGTTGCTTGGGGGGTCTACCATTCTTTAACACGCAAGAAGGGATGGGATACACAGTGTACGTGGAGAAGAGGATCCTTAATAGAAATAATGGTGTTCCTATTGTACTTGGACAGAAGGTGTGGAATATGTGTGTACAGACAAGTTCTCCAGAGGTTTAAGAGGTAAGAGGACACAGGAGTTCCCTTGTTAATGATTTTATTTATTCAGCTGATAATAAAATATAAGCTTAATCGTTACGAATGGCCAAGATCCTAATGTTTATTAGACAAGAAACAAAATGGTTGTAAGAGTACATTTCAGGCCTGCTACAGCCAGAGGACGTGAAATTGTATTTATATAAAGTACTATAGCATCTGAGACCCTTTCCATGGGATGATACTTTTGTAGATCAGATCCCAACCTACATGTTAGGCTATCCACAAAAATGAGAGGAATATAACCCCCCACCACTCTGCCATCAACTGTCTCAGCAGCGAGAACTCGCTAGCAGTAGAGGGAGAGGTTCAAAGAGGCAGAAATCTGCAGACCCATACAAATGGTGCCATTTCCTGGTAATGAGAAGTCATCTTGCAGATCCAATTTAGAGGAAAACAGCCCTCAGAATCAATTGAGGGAAAGTTGTTATTTAAAAATCTGAACTTTAAACAATTCCAGACACAAAAGAGACCAAGACTGTTCTGCAATTAGTAATTAAGGTCCCACTATAAGAAAGAGATCATTCCAGGATAGCCTGCGAGATCCTGAAGTGTAGAATCTAAAAGGATGCTAAACAGTACCTGGATGAGGAATCTCAAAAAAAATTTAAGGAGTAAAGAAGGGAGTCATATCTTCCTCAGGGTTTCAGCACTTCTTGTTAAATGGAAATTATAAACTAATACCTGAACACTGCTTTACTCTCAATCATTTTATTATCTTTATAAACTGCAAGTTAAAGACCTTCTTCAAAAATTTGTTACATATATATCTGGACTAGTAAAATGTAACTGCAATTATGAGCCAGGTCTGGGGCTGGACTGTCAAG
Organism: Manis javanica; assembly: GCF_040802235.1. NCBI lineage: Eukaryota > Metazoa > Chordata > Mammalia > Pholidota > Manidae > Manis > Manis javanica. The sequence continues at coordinate 133,272,955 of NC_133174.1, forward strand.
GTCATGTGTAAGCATGGCATCTTAGGGAATGATGTCATAATGATGTTTACTCTTACATGGGTTTGCTATACATTACCACACCTATCAGCAATTAGAAGCCTGCTCATGGGTCAGTTTCCATATTTGTAAAGGGGAGAGTCAGTGAACTTTATTGTCTGTACCACCTCTAACAATCTACTAATCTAAGCACTGATAAATATTTTATAATCATTATCAATACTCATTACCTTAGTACTTAACTCACATGTTCTTCAGGGATTGCAATCACCATTTATCAATCTTAATTCCTAATTTAATCCATTCTGCTCATATTACTGTGATCTTTGGTAATGTGAAGGTAAACATGATAGTGGATCTCAAATCGTTGGCATTTATTTTTAATAAGAAGAGCTTCAAGTACTTTTCCTCTCGGATGTTCTTGCCCCTCCTCTGTGAAGTAGACGAGGCAGGATGTATAATGAACTGATCATAAGGTAGTAATAGCCAAATATTAATTCTTTGGTCTTCAGCCAAAAATGCTCTTTACATGTCTTTCTAATGTGATGACTCAACTAATTCTAACCTGTGCAACCAGAACACATGTATTGAACATAAGAGCCTATGCTTTGAGGCCAGAATTGCCTTAAAAATTGAGCAAGGTAACTTTTTTTGAATCCATTAGTCTGGAGATATGATTTTTAGCAAGTGGAATCTAAACACTGAAGCAGCAAAATTGTTCTTCCCAAACAAAAACTGAGAGTCTTTTAAAATAACTGCTGCAGCACTAAAACAGAATGGGATCATAAAAATAATCTGCTTCCAACTGGTACTTATTTCTTCTTGAACAAAATATATGCATGTAGGGTATAGGCATATAGGTTGCCATAATAAAAAGAATGTATGTTTTTGAATCCTCATTAGCCATTTGCTAGCAGAATGATTGGGTAAATTACTGAGATTCAACTTCCTTATCTATAAAAATAGGATTTTGTTATAAGGTTAAGTGAGATTTAATATATCAAGGTCCTAGAACAAGAGCCTGCCATGAAGTAGACACTTAATAAATAGCTTTTACTGCCACCATTTTAGTGTATCACGTGCTTAGGTGTGTTGCCATAATGGTACGCTTGCAGCTTCTTATCTCTGGCTATCTGGTTATCTACATAACGTGCTACGCACATGGGGGAGGATGTCCGTGTGTACGTGTGCATACATAAGGAAAGGCCCTTTTGAAATACAGAGAATTTTAAACAAGTCCTTCCGAGAAACCACACTGTGTTAAAATCCTAAAAGGACTGCTGATGAGAACACTGGAATATGGGAAGAAAAGCAGTTATTAGCCTCCACATGAGGATTCAAATGGACACTGTGGCTCCCACATTTAAAGAGCCATCTCAGAAGGCTATAACTCACACAGTGAAATCCTTGGTGGCTTCATAAAATCCATCATTTCCCTCTTGTTTGATAATTACATTAAATATAAACGCTGACTAGGTAAGGCCTTACCATTTCTTATTTTATACTGCCCCCTGGAGCCAAAGTGACTACAACATTGAGCTGGCCTTTTCTGAAATAGCTTAATGGGGATTCTGCATTCATACGTGAGAATGCACATGGATCCTCTACATTTTACCCTTTGGCCAGAGATACACAGAGATTACACGCATACCATATATATGTTCACTACAATAAATACAGGCTAACCCCAACTGAAGTGATGAACGAAGGAGAGATTCTAAACTCCAGAATGGTGCCAATTTAAAACTCTTTGTTAAATGGTTTCTTAAATTTTGCACAAACACTTCAACGTGTGATTTCATTGATGTAAAATAATGGTGCAGCCCTTAACTTAAAATATAATAACAGATAAAGAGAAAGAAAAGTGGAATATCTCTAAGAAAATATAATGATGTGAAAACTCAGTTAAAAATAGGAAGATCCTCTGCATAATGTTGGCATTAAACTAAAAAATACAGATTATGAGCAATTCAAGATAACAAGAAAATTGATAATCAACTGCATATAAGTAAGCTCTCAACTTTTTTTAAGTCAGAAAATAGCATTACTATGTACTAAGACTTTTATTTGAATGGTATTTCTTTGAAATACTCCCTTTAACAGCCTCTCAATTATGTCCTCAGTGCTTATCACTTCATTTAAATTCTCATGAGACTTCTGACTTTTCATTCATTTCGATGCTTTTCCTGTGTACAAGGGTTCTCAAGTAAATGGATTCAAATCATGTTTAGATAAAATGTATGTACAATTAATTGTAATCATTGTTACTGCACTAAAAGAAGTGTCTTGTCTATACTACTTTCTTTAAATGAGTCTGTCAGAATACTCTGTTATAGTAAGGACTCATTCCAGGTCAGTTCTAATTAACCAAGAAGTAAGAAATGGGCCACAGATAGGTACAGAGAACACACACACACTCTGAAACCCAAATATTCAATTTATGAAAAATGTTCAACCTTATTAGTGATCATGGAAATACAAAGTAAAATGAAGTATCATTGCATCCCAGTCAGAATGGCAAACAAAATTCTGAAAATACTAATTGTTAGTGATGTGGAGAAACAAACAATAAAACTTGGTTCATTAGTTAACAATTATTTTTCTAAGAAAACTAGCACTGAGCCTAGCAAAGTTGAGAATGTGCATACTTTACAATCCAGCAATTCAACTTCTAGATGTGTACCTTAGAGAGACCCACATATATATATTCAAAGAAACCTGTACATGATTTATAGCAGAATTGTTTTCAGTACTGAAATATTAGAAACAAGCATAAAGTTTGTCTCAGCTATACCCACCCCCAAATTCAATGACTTAAAATGATTCTCATTTATTCTTGCTCCCATGTATGTAGGTTGTCTAAGGAGGCTCTAATGATCTCTGCTGGGCTGATCTGGTCTTAGTTCCAGGCCACAAATTTGGTTCAGATTTGCTCCATGTGCCTCTCATTCTTGTTGGACAAGTAGATTAGCTGAGGCTTTTTTTTCTGCCATAATGTTAGCAGAAATACATGAGCCCAGGCTCAAATGTGGAAACACGTTTCAAGCCCCCTTTTATGTCACGCCTGCTAACATTCCTTCGGTCAAAGCAAGTCAAATGGCCAAACCTAACATCAACTGGGTGTGAAATATATTCTGCCTCTAATGAAAGAAACTAAAAAGTCATATTGAAAAAGAGTGTGGCTACAGAAAGGGGTAAAGAACTGGCAACAAGAATTCAATCTACCACAGGTTCATAAATAAGAGAATAGCTACAGTGTATGTTCACTGGAGTATTCACTGGTCACATGAATTCCAACTCTATATATCAACAAAGCCACATCTCAGAAACATTGCATTAAGAGCAAAAAACAAACTATAAAAAGTTTTCAAAATACTTCTATGTACTATTTATGCATAGTACATAGAAAAATTGTAGAAACATGCATGAAATTGATAAACATCGAATTCCGGAGAGTAGTTACCTTTGGGAAGACAAAAGAGGAGGGATTGAGTAGCTGTACATGATGAGGGGATTTGAACTGGATTCTGTAAATTTTTTTATAAAAAATATCTGAAGAAAATATTCAGGATTTGTTAAAGATAACACATGAAAAGCACTATAGTGTATGTGGTTAAAAGAAAGACTACTTACAAGCTATGTGATCCTGAGTAAATTATATAACTGCTCTGAGACTGTTTTCATCTGCAAAATAGGAATAGCAATAACAGCCTATCTCATAGCATTATTTTATGGATTAAATGAGTTGATACATGTAAAGCACAGAGAACAGTGCCTGGCACGAAGTAAACACAAGGAATATTAGCTATTAGTATTCTCCTCCATATTTTTCTCCATCTTTGATATATTTCGTAATTTAAAAAGAAAAACTATATATAAGAGGAAGGAGATGATAGATAAAGTTTTAGATAAGAATTTAGGGGTTTTGGTCACACAGTTCAAACCTTACACTGGAGGGAGATTATTCTATCCTATTTGATCTAATTTTAAACTGAGAGCATCTTTTCAAAATTATTGGATTTGATGTTTTCTGCTCTCTACTGGACAGTGTAGCTCAATCATAAGATTTCTGCAAGAACCCAGGGTTTTCAGGGAAGGGTACAAAAGTAAGATATACTTCCTGATAACCCTAGGATCTAGCAGGGCTACTAAGTACATAGAAATTATTCAGTAAGTATTCTTGGAATTGAAGAACCCCACTTCCCACGACTGATGGCACTAGGTAAATGGAAGCAATACACGATAGCTCTCACTTCTGCGGCACAGAACTGCAGTGAATCCTTTTGAGGAAAACAACTCATCATAGCCAGAACCACAGAATAATAAGAGAATGTATTTTAAGTAGCAATGAATTCATCCTCACAATCCCTTACTCTTCACCTACACAGAACTTTTCTCTGTAGCAAACTAGAAGGGTAGTGGTTAGAAATGGGTAGAAGAATCACCCTCTTTTCCCATTATTTTCCCACTTCCAACTCCCACTTTTACTCTTGCCACTATGGAAGGCCTAAGCAACAGCAACCCAATGCCAGGAGAAGATCCAGTGAGCCAGATGGGTAGGTCTGGCATGCTCACCGATGCCCCATCACCACGTTCCAACATGTTAGCTCAAGTATCTCATACTAGACCGCAGATGCAAACATCTCCACGTTTCTAATTCTAAGTTAGAGTTAGTTAGCTAATGCGAATAGGCCTCATGTCTCTGTTATCTTTTATCATCTTCTTACTGTAATTTATCCTTATGATAGTAATAATAATGACTTATTTAGAACTTACTATGTAATAAGCAGTAAACATGCATTGATACATTACTCTTTAAAATAATCTTATGAGTTGCATATATCATAACTTCATTTTACAAACAAGGAACTTAAGTTAATAATTTGTTTATGATTACAGGGCTTTTAACTTGTAGGGCCAGGATTTAAATTAAGTCAGTGTGATACCACAGTCCACACATGACCCTGTTACCCTTCTCTCCATACTACTCTGCACTTCTCTCAACAATATAACACCCCCCCCACTCAAAAACCCGATCTTCCCACTGGCCCCCCCATGAACCTCATGGTATGCTTCTGCATCCCCTGCATACTTAAATTCTTCATTAAATGCTCCTTGAAACCTGACTTCCCTCAACACCACTCCTCTGAAGCTTTCTTGATCAGAGCCTGATTACCCAACAGCACCCCACTAAACCATACTGTAACATTGCTCATTACTGTCATCTATAGGCCTCCTCCTGAGACACTCACTAATATCCACCGGGCATGTTGGAAGAAGGATTACAATATTTGTAATCCAATTCCATCCAACATCCTAGGGAAATTCAGTGTATGTGTGATTACCATGCAGTCACTGACCTCTTAGTTCCTTCATCTTTTAAACTTCACTGACCCTCCTTGCTACACATCCACATTTAGGTTCACTCTGAAATATTCTGGAACAGATCACCTGTTAAAAGTAATGCAAAGAAGTCACTGACGCCCAGGTCTCATATACGCAACCTAACTCTGACTACCTCTCTTCTTCAAGCTTCACTGAGATGATTATTGTCTCCCTTGACTTTATTATCTTCTTGGAATAATCATCACCCTACTGGCCTCTCCTGTCTCTGAACCATGCCTGGTTCCCATGTTTATCACCTGGACTCCTCTCTCAGCTGTACTTTTTTCACCTATCCATTGCCATAACCACCTTGTAAAACCTTTACCCAGGATCGGTGCTATGTCATGCCTCTGCCACTTATGAACCCAGGCAGCTGCACAAAAGTGGAGATGAGCGATGATACAGACTGATCATCAGTCTTAACAAGGACCTCAGTACTGCGTGTGAGTGTCCCTTCCCCTTCGCCAGCATGTTCTGAATAGTCACACCTCACAAACTCCAAACTAATTTTAAGCTGTTGACTGTTTCCTAGTTCATCATCAAGAAACATGAGGTCATCTGATATGTTCTCCCTTGACTTCCTGTGTAGTAGTCCATTATCTGCATGCATCTGCTTTCCCACATCCTTCTTTCTACCTTAGAAGAGGAAGCATCCCTGCTCTTTCTCAGGGTCAGCTCCTCCCCTGTGCCTTTAACCTCATGCCTTTTCACAGGACCAAGACTAGAACAAGGCAAGAGAGGTACCCAGGGCACAAGATTTAAGGAGCACTCACCTTCAGGTTCTGACCCTGAGAATGATGCCCCGACTTATTCTCACTCTAGTCCAGTCCCTGCCCTCCCACCTCCTTCAGAGCCTTGTTCATCATTCATCCCCACTTATCTTTGAGCTCTCCCTTCTACATAGTCTTTCTAGTAAACCTACACAGTGTTCAAGTCACGCTCTGTTTCTTCACGTTGTTAATTTCACGATAGGCTTCTCTCTTGTGTGACCAGAAGAAGTCTACCATCTTTTGTTGTTTACCTACCATACTAGGCAGGTAAGTATGACTAATTCTGGTATTCAATTATAGGAAGTGAATTTGGCTCTCACATCCAAGCAATATTCTCCAATAATAACTTTGTCATTGATAAAGATAATACTTTGAAATCATTATGCCCTACTCCTTAATTTCTTTTCCACTGAATTTACTCAAAACCTAAACAGGGAAGAGGTTTGCTATTTACTGGGTGCTTCTCAAAGACCTTAGTGGCTACCCTCCCGCCTGAACATGGTAGTCCTTCTGCCTGCCTATGGCCCAAACTAAACCAATTGATTCCTTTTCATCCTTCAGACCTCAGTTACTTTCTGAGGCAAGCCTTCCCCAACCTCTCCAGAAACTACAACACCTATGCCTCTTATAAGCTCTCCATTATCATGTAATTTTATATTGATTTGAGTGATTATCTGATCATCTGTCTCTCCTGGTGGAATGTAAGTGCTAAGAAGGCAGGAATGATCCCCAGCTTTGCTCACTGTATATCTCAAGTGCCTGGAACAATGCTTGGCACATACATAGGAGATGATCAATGTACATCTGCTGAATAAATGAATGATTAAGTTCTGATCTTGCCTCCTCCAGAAAGCCTTCCTTAACTGACAGGCCTAAGTTGAATGTCCTAGGTCTCTGTTTTCCCACAGCAGCAGTGCGGTTCACCTTCATTTCCCAAAATGCAATGCATTATAATTGTTTATGACTTTATCTCCATGACTATATCCTGACGTTTTGAAAGCAAATATTTCATTATACTCACCTTTGAATTTTTAGCACCTAGTAGAGTCCCTTCCCAGGACAGAGGAGTAATACATTTCTATTGAATGAATGGTTTTGCTCCATAAAAAAAGTTGTGTTCCTTAAATGTTAGAAGCAATGAGAGGTGGTGAAAAAAGGTTAGTAGGTCTGGATGCACAGCTGTGAAAAGTTAGCAAAACTAGTCCTTGGAAAAGTCGCTGATAACTTAGAATTGATGACATCACAGATGAGATTTTATGATGGGAAACTAAGTTTTTTACTTTCTTGAAGTAACCAGTCTGTGGTGTCTTTTTCACCAAGGTAGCTATGCAACTTTAACACACTTTTCAAGTGCTTAAGTCAACCTTGGGTACCCAGAGAATTAAACCATTGCCAAAAATAGCACACAAAAATTTAATTTATAAAAAGAAAATCAGAACAAAGTTAAAAAGTGAAATATCAATGTGAACATCATGCATCTTAAAAAATATCAAGACTTATAAATGCCTTCATCAGAAGCATGGTGACAAAGACTTCTTTTCCAAATTTGACAGGTTATAACCATATGCAGAGAAATGCTAAATACTATGTCAGAACACTGAAAACTTACAGGTGTATAGCACTTTACAGAACTGTTACATATACATCCTACCATGCATATTACAAAATACCTAGAGAAGAATCATTATTGTTCCCACTTTATAACAAAACTAAGGTATGAGAAATGCTAATAAAGTGATTCAAGATGATATGGCTAGTAAGTTTGAGATTCAAGACTTGTTTACTACATCATGCTGCCTCCTTCAGAAAGAGCAACTCAACGTACCTTTATCTCTGTCCTGACGTTTGTAAGGCCACCTGTAAACTCTGATAGCTATCACATATTAACATCACATCTCTATTAATATGATTCAATATCTGGGGTAAAATGGTTAGAAATGGCCTTCACATATTTGGTGACACTCCAGAAAATTCTGTACCATGATTTACAGTGGAGATTTTGTCAAAGGCTTTTTATGGCCAAATAATTTTCTTTCAATCTTGGATGTCTGTATACTTGTTGTTATTAGTTGCCTAAGAAAATCTACTCTGTAATAAAAGTTCCTCTTTTCAACTCCTAATATCAATTTTGCTTATTTTTAAAACCTTAAAATGTCTGATATCTGATCCTTTTCTTTTAAATGCTTCAGAATCAATACATTATCCTTGACAAATAATCCTTCAAAATATCTGCTGGGATATTGTTTTATAGTGTATCATTTTGACTTTTAGATAAAATGAGATGGTGCTAACTGCTCTTTTCAAGAATGCTTATTTGTTAGTGCTGAGAAAGGCTATAAAATGACTTACTTCAAAACATAAGCATGTTCTATCATGTCCAGTCATTTCCGAATTAAGGTCGATGGTAGAACAAGTAAGGAAAGAGAACCCTTGCTCCTATTAATAAACGAAATAGGCAGCTACTGTGCCATCCAGCTTATCTGAAAAGGAAAACGTGCCTGCCCCAAATATCTCCCTGTTGGTTTGTTATGCTGCTTTTTAATAGTTATATGCCTTTGTATGTATTACACATAACAGGAATACATATTCTAAAACTATAGTTAACACATCAAAACTGCAGCTTACAACATTATTGCCCAGAACAAAATAAAAGAGAAGATATTAGTTATTAGTTAATTCGAAGACAAATGTTAAGTAAATGATAGTACAGGTGATATAATAGGTGTGGGCAAAATCATGAAAATGGTAAACAAATGCCTGGCATTTGGGGAAAACTTGGTTAAGAAACTGTCTTGAGGTAGTCACTGTTGTAGGCTAAGTAAATTCTAAATGGATGAGGGTGATGACTACATAAAACTTTCAGCATCTCCTATCATTTCTGTATAACCAAAGTCCTAGAGGTACAATGCTTAGGGTAGGAACTTCTGAGCTGGTGGAAGGCAAAGGACAGAAGAGAGAAAGGAAGGGAAGGCATGAAGCATATAGGGCTCTGTTCAAGGTTTGGAAGGAAAGGCGAGTGCACCTGGGAGAATGGAGTGGACGGTTAGAAGTGGTAGAGGCTCTAGATGACAGGCTTTTCCAGCCCCAGTGGGAGAGGATGACGCTGAGTATAGCTGATTCTTGAACACGTTTGAACTGATGGGTCTGCTTATATGTAGTGTTTTTTCATAAATATGATGGAAAATTTTTGGAGATTTGTGACAATTTGAAAAAAACATTTCTTTTCTCTAGCTTACCTTATTGTAAGAATATAGTATGTAATACATATAACATACAAAGTATGTGTTAATCAACTGTTTATGTTATCAGTAAGGTTTTCAGTCAACATCAGGCTATTAGTTACATTTTGTGCAAGTCAAAAGTTATAGACAGAGGCCGGTACCCCTAGCCCCCACATTGTTCAGGGGTCAACTGTACAGTGTATTTTCTATCATTTTGACTATCCACTGACACAGGGTCCTTGAAACAATACCTGAAATCTATCTTGCCTTTGGATGAATTCCTTCCAAGAATACTCCATAGTCCTTCATGAAAAGTGGGTCCCTGGAAGTTCTGTCTGACAGGCCCTCCAAATGTACTGAATCCTAGGCTATGCACAACATACACTGCCAAACAGAAGGGATATACAGGATGCATAAATAACACAACTTAATGTAGCAAAAAACATGCATACCTGTTCTAAGAAATAGAATTTTTTAATGGGGTGCCAAGGGTTTAAAAGAGACATGGATGAAATAAATAACAAAGGATACTGCCTCTTATTTTATGTGTCCTCTTTCTTTTAGGAGTGTATCTTTGTAAGACTTGTGGGGACCCAAAAATTAAAGGTGGAAATGGAAAAATGACCATAAAACAGTAAATGTAGATAGAGATTACAAAAACATGCCTATACCTTTACAGGGTTATTTTAATGAACAGTGATTTTTGCTGCAATTGTGACTGAAACAAAAACAAAAATATTAAGTCCCATTTCCAATACAGGTGCCGAATGACACCTTGATAAATTTGAGTATTTTCAGTATTATATAGTGCAATACATTTTGACAGGTGAAGTGAATAACATCAGTTACCTAGCCTCTCTCTACCTACAAATTTATTTGCATACAAAGCAATCTTTCCCTTTTTCCTCTAAGCACAATGCTTACTCCTCCTTCTGTGGTCAGAACCCTACCGCTGTGACCTCTTCATAGACTTATTTTCATTGATCATTTAACCTTCTAATATCATTTCAACACCTATTTTTACTGATGTCTTCCTAACAATATTTAGATAAGTTCAATGAAAAATAAACAGTATTATTTTATTCCATGTTGCCTTATATCTACCATTCTCTTATTCCTCCCCTTCACAGAAAAAGTTATTTCGAGAATTGTCTGCACTTCTATTCTCCAATGTGAAAAGCTTTCTAGGGTCCTAGAGTTAATAGGCGGCCTGTTTTCCCCAGGAGAGTCCCACTTATGCTTACTGTTCTAGTGTTATAATTAAGAGTGCCTTCTTTTACTCTCAAAAATGAAATGGTTTGGATGATAATATTGTATAGTCATCCTATACCTGTAATAACCTGTCAAAAATAACTTGGAAACAAAGAAAATACCAAATTCCTATAATAGCAAATTCATACATACAGTGTCAAGGATTAAATAACTAAAGATTTTTAAGAGTCATCTTCAAAATTCTACCAAGAGACATAAAGATGATGACAAAAGCTATACAATGACTAAGAATTAGAAGACTATCTATAAAAAAGGCAAAAAAAAGTTGAATGAAACCATAATTATAGTCCAAATGGGATTTTTCAGGAAACTTAACTAAACAATGCATGTTTATATAGAAGTGAATGCCAAATAAATGTTTGAAAACAATAATCCTGAGGGAAAAGCTAGATATAAAGGAAATTAAGTATGGTTATAAAGCTAAAATAAATACTGTGTTAAGTACGATGTAACATGCAAAAAAAAAATTCAGCAGGGGTGGGTTGAAAATGTTCAAAAGTATATTTCCACTTGATCTTAAGATATAAATTAATATTAGTGCTGATATATGGATTACCAAGAGTACAAGTATAAAAATAAGTATGCATAGATAGATTGTGCATGAACAAATATTTTGTATTGGTAGGCATGTGTCATCAAAAAGATTGGAGCTCTCTCTACTAGCTAATTTAGAAAAGGATCTTGTTATATATAAAATGTAATATATGATGAAGAACATCATAAAGCACTGGGGAAGGGAAAAATGATGCTGGTACTATTTTTTAGCTCCTGGGGAATGAATTTATGTATTTATCGTATTTCATGGAGTGAAATAAATTTCAGCTTGATTACAAAAATATAAATTTCCATTAGCAAAGCAGAGAATAGAGTGTGGAATGTAGATAATTGTGGATAATAACCTATGTTGAATTGATTTTCTTGGTAGCTTAAAATTGTACCTTTGGTATTTGTCTCAAATTTCTATCTACTTGTTCCAGTTGGACAGCAGGTATTAGTTTGGTATAGTGCTTAATATAATGCCTTGCCCATAGTAAATGCTCAAAATATATCTATTAATGGAGGTCGATTAACACTAGACCTCTAAGGAGTAAAAGTTATAAAACAAACCCAAATTTTTTGGATGCCACCTAGAAAAATGTTATATTTTTGAAGCAACTTTTAAATGTTAGAAAATGAGAACATTTTTTATAAGAGCAAAGAACAATATAAATGGTAGTCAAACTTATGGGCCATTAAAGGGAAAAGGATTAGGTGATGGGGAAAGGACCCTCCTGAAATACACCTTTTTATTTATGGACTTCAGTGGACAGGAAATTGTAGGCAAAGAGAAGCAATAAACATGCAAAAAGCATTAGCTTATGTCTCTAATGTGTCAATGGCCAGATTACACAAAGGAAAAGTCATCTGGAAGAGACAAAAATGACACAGACTGTAATGGAGAAAGATTCCTTTGTTTGCCATGCATTTTAGCAGAAACATAAATATGTACACCGGAAGAAGGATGACAGCTACAGACAAAATTGTATGAGGACGAGTTAAATGTGCTATAGAAGAGAAGGACTTGGTATTCAGCATTTTGATCATAGAGCATCACACTAATAAACAGAATCCTGCAAAGAGCAGTGAGTGTGACCTCTGATTTATAACTCCCAGACTTCACTTCTAATTCCCTTTTAAATCTATTGTATTTAGTTTTTTTGCTTGATGTCAACCCACTGAAAATTAAGAAGTGGAAAGGAGACACCACAGATACTTTAAATTCCATCCGTAATCACTGTTTTCTAGATTGCCTGTTTCTATAAGTAAAGATTTATTGGACACAGTTACACCTATTCATTTACCTATTGCCTATGGCTGCAGCTGACTGTAGAGCCTATAAAGCCTAAAATACTTGCTATTTGGACTTTCACAGAAAAAGTTTGCAGAACCCTGGGTTAGATAAATATACAATTCTAATAATTATCTATCAACCAAGGAAAATGTGAAAACATTCTGAGGCAAAAGGAAACACAGAAGCCACGAGTCCAGCAAACCAGGCATCTACCTACCTCCTTTGACGGCTTCAGGTGCATGGAGCCAGGCCTTTCAACACGCAGGAGGAACAAAGGTCTTCCCACAAAATGGAAGGGCTTCCTTCCATTGGCTAGGATCTTTCACAGATTGCTAGTTTTCCAGTTACTTCATAGGAAATGGGATGACAGAAAGGACTCACCAACATCTTCAGCACTAAAAATGTCATAAACAGGTGACTAGGATCCCAGAATAAGAAAGTGTATGTTTTAGGAATATCAAACCCTAAAGTTGAAGTGCCAATTCACAGAAGTCCATGGTTCACACTGGTATTTAGTTTGTATAAGCATATTGGGTCTTATGATGACAAAGCCAAAGTAGAGCACTTAAAATGTTTTGTGTAGTGTTCACTGTATCATCTCTTTGCTTTTTTTTTTCCTTTTTGGGAAATGGAACAGTAAAAAAGGAGTACAAGACTTGTCAGGTTGAATTCTTAAACATATTCCTCAAAGGATTTGTACTGCAAAGCTGTAACTGCCTGAGAATATCCTAGCTTTGGAAAAGTCTCCTTTTCTTTATAATTTAAATGCTTTCTATTTTGAGTATCAAACATCTAACTGGACCACTTAAAATATTGCTTTTTTCCCATAGATCTAAAGGAATTAAATATATACAAAGATTTTTTTTAACTTCACTTTTAAAATTACATTCAAATTGTTCATGGCTTTAATATCTAAGCAATAAAAATAGTATTTCAATGTTATGCAGAAAAGAATGGACACATTTTCCTTTGGCTAAACTAACAAATTCTGTGTGTGTAAGGGTTAAGCAGTCTGAAGATTCAGTGACATAATCACTTCTGGTAAATACTGTGAGGGTCCTAAATAAGTTGTTTTATGAGTCCCAACTTTTTCTATCCCCAAAATTAGAAGTGTTATCTTGCTCTTGCTGTACTTCCTACGGGACATGAGATGGTTAAGTGGGTAGAAAATGATACTATGCTGTTTCCTAGAGAAAAATCAGAGGATTACAATCCAGTCTAATCAATGTCTATTGCAAAATACTTTGAGACCTTTGTTTTTCTCATGGAAAATTATTGCTGGATTTTTTCCATGACCTAGTCACTGAAAATGGTATAGCTTCTTTCAAACAGGTTAGGTAGAACCTTGCATACTCTTACTTCACAATCTTTAAGTTTCATACTATATTATGATACAACTATAAAAATGTCATACTAAAGAGAACATATTTCTTGACCCCACCCCTATTTACCAGTGGGATACAGATACATAATTTTCAAAAATTAATTTAGAACTTGTAAATTACTCTGTCCTACATTTGGAAAATATTGAAGGTGATCATTTTTGCCAATTTATATATGAAAAATAATTTTTCATAGATTTGGTATCGATTCCCTTCAAATAATTTGACTTTAATATTGTATTGATTTGGACTTTATGAAACAGTAAGACAATTTCTGAAAACAGATCTATTGCCTTGGGCTTTTATAGACTTAAAGAAATTTTCCAACTTTTCTTGCTGTAAGTTTGTCTTAAAAATTCAAAAAGAAGGTTATACCCCTATGTTCACTGCAGCACTATTTATAATAACTAAGATATGAAGCAAACTCAAGGATTCTGGGAAAAAGATGGAGGAGTAAGAAGGCAAAGTGGAAACCTCTCAAAAACACATAAAACACGAAAATACAACAAATACAACTAAACCTGAAAATGACCTGAAGACTGCAGAACTGACACCTACATCTGGGTAAGAAGAGTAGACCTTGCAGAAAAAGGTAAAGTGGCAAAGCCATGAGCCAGTGGGACCCAAGAACTCCCCTCATCTCAGCCCACAGGTGGGAGGTAGAGGAATAAAGTGGGGAAGGAGTAGGAGCCCAGGATCGATGAATACCTGGCCCTGGAGATCTGTACGGAAGTACAAACCCACATTACATGGTCTCTGGTAATCAGTGGGGCTGGACAACAAAGACAGGCAGAACACTTGGGGAGGCTGAGATTCCAGCCTGTCGGCCTCCTCCCTGTCTCCGACCCACAGATTAAGGAGGCAACGCAATGAGATATCGAAGACCTGAAAGGACCAGCCAGGGGACTCAAGGCCAGCCAGGGGACTCAAGGCATAACAGCTCAAGAGCAATGCCGAGAAGGCACTCCTCGTATTTACTGAGTAAATGAACATCTGAAGAAATCTGAGTAGGGGGTTCAGCACATGACCATTATCTGTCCTTGAGTCCAGCCCAAGGGCAGGACACTCCTCAAGGACACCAAAACCATGTGAGGGTGGTCACAAGCTGTAGGAGCTTTTTATGGCTTTAATCACTCTGTCCTTGACCAAACATCAGAGGTCGTGGGAGAGACAATCAAGTCACATATCTTCATACATTTGATTTCTATATTACTTGATTTATATATTAAGCCCATTAATCCCACATTTCCCCCTTGTTTTTTAATTAAAGAACACTAAAACAGTAGGTGCAATATGAGCAAGAAGTCCGTTTTTAGATCTTGATATCAACTCAGCTAGGCGAAAGCAGTAGAGAATGTCTCACATAAATGGGGGGACGAGGTTCCAAGCCTCGCCTCAGTTGGCCCCCTTGCCTTCACCTGCTGGCCCCTGTGACTGTGCCTGTCTTAGGTTGTTCCTCCCATGAGGTATCTTACCCGTCTCTGGCTAACCGGCCATCCTCCGGGGCCATACAGAGAGACAGTATATGGAAAAAAGAGGCATTTGAAGTAGATTGATGCTCTTCTCATATTCCTGCATCTAGCTACAATCATAAAAATCATAAACTACAAAAATTCATTTCACGGACTCTCATGAACAATCATTCTTTAGGCATTATTTCTTGAAAAATAGCACAAGCATGAATAGGCTTCAATAGACTGGTAATGAAATGACATGCCCACATTATAAGAACAGGAAGACAAATGCATAATAGAAGTAAACCTGTAAGTATTGGCCATATCCAATGAAACCAAGAAAACCAGTGTGATAATCTAGGCATTTGTGAAAACTTATAAATAACATGATGAATGTCATCTAACTGATTTTGAATAGTTGAGAAAAATCAGACAAACTGAAACAACACGTCCCTGGAAATTGTTCACATCCCATATGTTCTTTTAACAATAGATAATCTATGGTAGCACGATTTTGAAGTACTGCAATTCGTGCTTCTCCCAGTTCTTGGTTCAGTTCAGATAATATAGAAGCAGTCACATTTGTAGTTCTACTGTATGCACAGGCCAGCTTAGATATTTCATTTTGCATCCCTGCAGCAAGTCCAGGAACTGGTAAAAGAAATGCAGCAGCAACTGCAACAGCAGTGGGATTCAACAGCTTCATGTTGTTGTCACAGCTAGACGGCAAAGCTCGAGGAAACCTTCTATGTGTATATCCAGGATGATCTGTGAGAGCAGGAAGAATACGTCCCACACCACAAACACCTTGATATTGTGAAGAAAAGGCTTGATATGTTTTGTTATCACATAAAAACACCCAGCCATTTGGGAATCTATATCCATATGGCCATTTTACACGAATAGTAGAGTTACAATAAGAAGGTATTTGAGTACAATTACTACATATACAATCAGTGATTATGGTAGCCCTAACAGGCAAATTTAATTGAATATCATGCACAAGAATGTCAGGAGAACAGGTAATATTTATACCTGATATATTAGTAAACACCATGGGAGGAAGTCCTATTCCTATTAAATTCTTTGTTAACAATCCACTAATGGAAGAATCTCCTGCTATACAAAAGGATGACTTATTCAATCCTTGGCCTGCTAATTGCAGCCATAGGTCAGGTGAGGAGAACTTACGTTCTGGAACAAGTGACATATTTAAATACACATGACTACTCTTATATGATATGTCAGGAGATCCTTTTTGGAATTTCTCACAGGTATAAATTCCAATATCTTCTCGAGTCAAAACTGTTTTATAAATATCATATTGATTATTGTCTCTACGAGTTTGACCTGTAGCATTATGCCACCCAAATCTCCCTCCTCTTGTTTGCCTATATATTTCCTCACCATTCTTTTTCCATAGTACTGGACCTGCTGGAGTAGAGCAGGTGGATACACAATGAAGGACTAGTCCTCTACCTAGATATGGAGGATTGCTTACACTAACTGTGATAGTGCAAGCTTGTACGGTGTGTGTATGTACAAATGTTATTGTCAGGAATAAAAATCTCATTATCTGGTGAGATTCAGTTCTCCGTGGGCTGCATACAAACTGCTAATGAGGTCTGTTGATGATCATCTCTCAGAATAGACTTCTCTGAAGGTGTTGATATTGGGAGTTCTTCTTCATACTGTATCTTAATTTTCTTCCTGGGTAGCCAGATCAGATGTTGATCCTCTGCAACAATGCAAACAAACCCTTTGTACCATACTTTAATATGACCTCTATACCACTGTGAAGAACCTACTGGAGACCACCATACAGGAACTGCTATTGTTTTAGAAAAAGAAATCAGAAAAATGTGCTTCCATAGCTGATCATCCATCACCTTGTAAAAGATAAAAATTAAGAATACATAAAGCATGCATTAATCGTTGATTTGCAGTTAATTTAATCATGTCAAGGAGCAATCCCCCTTTTTGTTTTAATAAATAATGTTTAAGAGTAAGATGACGACCTTCAATTAGAGCTTGACCTGTAGAATTGTAAGGAATGCCTGAGTGATATTGTATAGCTGAAAAAATTTATTTAGTGTAGAGGAGAGGTAAACTGGAGCGTTGTCAGTTTTTATGGTAGCAGGAATGCCCAATACTGCAAATGCTTGTAAGAGATGAGTTGTGACGTGATGAGATCGTTCTCCTGTTAAAGCAGTGGCCCAAGAAGCAGAAGAAAACGTATCTATAGAAACATGAACATGTTTAAGAGTTCCAAATTCAGGAACAATGGTAATGCCCATTTGCCATAGGGCATTAGGGCGTGTTCCTCTGGGAATGGTTCCAGCCTGCAAATGGGGAGAGTTGATTTGAGAACAGGTTGAGCAGGAATTCGAGATATTTTGAGATTCAGAGGCTGAAAAGGAAAAATGCTTTTGCAAAGTAAAGGAAGGAGCATGAGTTAGATCATGATAATGTTGAGACGGCGAGTAATTAATTGGAGAAACAAGTTTGTCTACTTTATCATTATAGTATGATAAAGGACCTGGTAAATTAGAATGTGATCATATCTGAGTGATAAAGAAAGGGTACAGACGCTGATGGATACACACCTGCAATTGAGAAAATAAAGTGTTAATAGGAGATTGTACAGTGCCCAACATCACAGTTTCTATTAAAGGAACAGAAAAGGCAGTATAAGCAGAGTCAGTAACAATATTGAGAGGACTTGGAAAGTCTTGCAGAGCTTGCAATACAGCGTATAACTCATTTTGTTGTGCAGAAGTAAACGATGTTTGAAAGGTTTTTGCTAGACCAGAACAAGTTGTATAGGCTGCTTTAAAAGATTTCGCACCATCTGTAAAACAAGTCACAGCATTTACTAGTGGATTGGGGGAAGTTTTGTGAGGAAGAATCCACTGATGATGCTGAAGAAAGGAAAATAACTTATTTTTAGGGTAATGGCAGTCAATATTTCCTAAAAAATTAGAGAGCGCAATTTGCCATTGAGTATTCTCTTGAAATACTTATATGATATCTTGTTTAGATAATGGAAGAACAATGGAATGAGGATCGTAACCAATCATCTGCCTTAGTCTCTGCCATCCTTTGAGGATGACAGAGGCTACTCTGTCAATGTAAGGTTGTAACGAAGGTTTAGATTGATATTGTAAAAATATCCATTCCAACCAACCGTTATACTGACAGAGAAATCCTGTGGGAAAATGGGGAGTAAAATAAATTAATAGAAGTAAGGGTTTGTGTAAATCAACCTTTGATAATTGAGCCTTTTGAATGTGTTGTTCTATCATTTGAGTTCTTCCTCAGCTTTGGAGGTTAAATTTCTTGGGCTATTAAGATCTGGGGATCCTTTTAAGGTATTAAAAAGATGTTGTAATTTATAAGTAGGAATACCTAATAATGGTTGAATCCAATTAATATCTCCTAAAAGCTTTTGAAAATCATTTAAAGTTCTAAGATGATCTCTCCTAATCTGAATTTTCTGAGGAATTATTGAGTTTTCTTGGATTTTATTTCCTAAATAATCCATTGGGTACTCTATTTGTATTTTATTGGGAGCTATCTGTAAGCCCCATTGTTTTAACTCCATCTCAGTCTCATTGAGAATAGTCGTGAGGGACAAACGCTTGGGCAGGGCCCTGAGAATATCATCCATATAATGAATGATATAAGCTGAAGGCCATTTTTCACGTACAGGCTGAAGAGCTCTATGCACATAATTTTGACAAATTGTAGGGCTGTTCAACATTCCTTGAGGAAGGACTTTCCACTGAAATCTTTCTGAAGGAGCCTGCAAATTCAAGGAAGGGACAGTGAAAGCAAACTTTTCTCTGTCCACCATGGCCAAAGGAATTGTAAAAAAGCAATTTTTAAGGTCAATGATAGCTATATTCCAGTCTTTTGGAATCATAGCTGGAGAAGGGAGACCTTGTTGTAAAGGTCCCATAGGTTTAAGAACTGCATTAATTTGTCTTAAATCGTGTAAGAGTCTCCAATATCCTGACGTCTTCTTTATAACAAATACAGAGGAATTTCACAGGCTTGTGGAAAATTCTAACCTACCTAGCTGAAGTTGGGTTTGAACTAATGTGTGTAAGGCTGCCAGTTTTTCTTTATTGAGGGGTCACTGATCCACCCAAACAGGCATCTGAGTGGTCTACTGTAATGGTATAGGAGCTGGCAGCCGTGTATCAATGACCTCTAAGAAAAAGATTGAATTGAGGAAGGTTCATCAAAAGACAGTGCAGTATGCCATTGTTGCATCAAGTCTCGTCCCCAGAGATTAATTGCTACATCAACAATTAAAGGTCTTAGTAAAGCTAATTGTTTTTCAGGGCCTAAGCAATGTAACGTAGCCGAACTTTGCCATACCTGAGAAGCCGTACCAATACCTGACACTTAAATATGCTTCCCTTGTTTGGGCCAATTTTTTGGCCAGTGTTTAAGAGCAATTACAGACACATCAGCTCCTGTGTCTAACAACCCTGTAAAAGACTTGCCTTGAATGCTGATTTTGCATTGAGGTCTGTCAGATGTGATTTTTGTATTAAGCCATATTTGTTTATTTGTACTTCCAAATCCACATTGTCCCCTTTCATAAGGTGTTGTTGAAGGTGGGAGATAGGGAAGTAAAAGTAACTGGGCAACTCTTTCTCCCTGAGGTATATATAATGCTTTATCAGATTATATCATTATTTTGATCTCACCCATATAATCTTGATCAATAAGTCCTGGTCTTACTATTAATCCTTTTAGTGTCCAGCTACTGCAGCCTAAAAGTAATCCTACAGAATTAGCTGGTAAAGGACCCAAAATTCCTGTATTAAGTAATTGGACTTCTTGCGATGGATGTAAATATACAGATTGAAAAGAGGCAAGATCTACAGTGGCACTTTCTCTAGTTGCTGCTTGTAAATCATGCCATGTTCTTTTAACTGGGGAAGATGCCTCTGTAATATTTTCTAGGGCCTCAGAGGCTGGCCTGATTGAAGGTTTAAAGGCTGAGACTCATTGATATGATTACCGTCTTTATCAAATTTTGAACGGCATTCACTAGACCAATGTCTCCCTTTCTTGCATTTTGGGCAGATGATGGTTTATTTTTAAAATTTGGCTCTCTTGTCCTCTTTTGTGATTGGCAATCTCTCCTCATATGCCCTTGCTTGCCACAACCAAAACATGTCAGACTCTTAAATCTTCCTCTTGACTTCCCTCTCATAGCAGCTGCTAGCAGATTAGCTTGGTACGTAGGAGAACCCACATCTGCACAGGCCTTGATATAATATTCCACTCCAGCTCCTGCAGCTTTCAAAGGTCTAAGAACTCTCTGACATTCCGTATTTGCATTATCATAGGCTAACATTTTCAACAACAAATCCCTCAAATCTGGATGTGCTACTGTTCATCTCAAGTTATCTTGCAACCTTGCAACAAAATCAACATATGGTTCATTGAATCCCTGTTTAAGCTTACTGAATAGTAAAGTGGGCTGTCCAGCCGCTTGTATCTTTTCCCAAGCTTTCAGGCAACACAGACGCACCTGTGTCACTGTGTTGTCCTCATACCTAGCTTGTCTTTCTAGCTGCAGCCAATCTCCTTGTCCTGTTAGCTGTTCAGCAGTTATAAGAATCGGAGGATTGGCATGCTGATTTCAGCAATTATAAGAATCGGAGGATTGGCATGCTAATTTTTCAGAGCTTGTGCCTTTGCTTCCTCGTACCACCACGTTTTGAACTGTAGAAACTCAGAAGAGTCTAAACAGATATGAGCCAATGAATCCCAATCATGAGGAATCATCCTTTCTTGTTCTGCTAATCCTCTCAGAAGACCCACTACATACGGCGAATTAGTGCCATAAGTAGAGATGGCTTGCTTGAAATCTTTCAAAGTTTTATAGGGAATGGGTGTATAAACTGCTCTGACTCCGCCTTCTGGAAAATCAGGATCCTCACCTGGCCCAAAAGGAGTCAGGTCAACTGGTGCCACTAAGGGTGCCAGATAAGCATCTATGTCACCTTCCCTCTGGGCTTTGCATATTCCTGCTGCGAAGGCAGACGCAGCAGAGGCAGGAGCTGAGGTTTTTTTATGATGACAAAGACAAACAGGGCTCTCATCCTCACTCTCTGGAGAGGAAGAGGAGGAGGATGAAGAGGAGTCAGACGAATGTAGGGATGAGGAAGATCTACTTGATTTCACCACATCGTCTGGCAATTCTCTCTCTTGCTCATGTGTGTCTGATTTAGCATCAGAAAGTGGGGGAGATTGTAGAGGCTGTAAGGCGAGAGTGATCAGATTACATAAAGACCAGACAGGCATAGGGATAACATCTCCCTGTCTGTGTGCCTTCTTAAAATCTCTTAACATTCCAATCAGCCTGTTCAAGAGTTCCTTGTGGTGGCAGCCAATGACAATGTTTCCTAATATGTTTATGAAGTTGAGCAAAATCTCTTTTAGATGTTTTCACTCCTGATGTTTTAGGAGGGCACGGAGTAATTCTAAATGATCCCCCAGTTTAGCTGCTTTAGTTTCACGATGGCCCATTATAGTGTCCCTGACGTCTCGACCCTGTCCCTACGTACGCTTTTCTCGGGAGCCTTACCAGGTTAACGATCTTCGGAGCTTCCTGGCTCTGAGTTTCAAGGGTCCCTGTTCGGGCGCCACTTGTCAGCCTCCTCCTTGTCTCAGACCCGCAGATTAAGAAGGCGACATGATGAGATATTGAAGACCTGAACGAACCAGCCAGGGAACTCAAGGCGTAACAGCTCAAGAGCAATGCCGAGAAGGCACTCCTCATATTTATTGAGTAAATGAACATCTGAAGAAATCTGAGTAGAGGGTTCAGCACATGACCATTATCTGTCCTTGAGTCCAGCCCAAGGGCGGGACACTCCTCAAGGACAACGAAACCATGTGAGGGCGGTCACGAGCTGTAGGAACTTTTTATGGCTTTAATCATTCTGTCCTTGACCAAACATCAGAGGTCGTAGGAGAGACAATCAAGTCACATATCTTCATACATTTGATTTCTATATTACTTGATTTATATATTAAGCCCATTAATCCCACACCAGCCCCTTGTGGAGAACAGGCATGCTCTAACGGCCCCCCAAGACTAAAGCAAAGCAGGAAGTTTAAAAGACTTCCCAGCAGTGAGAGGTGCACAAAAGGGCAAGGGTTACACAGAGCTCTCTGCTCAGGAAAAAGGGCAGGTGGGCAATATGTCCCCAGCCTGCCTCAGACCAACAGGTTAGGAATTCTCAGGAGCCCCAGACGCTCTGTCCACTTTGCTTGTAACACAGCCCCAAGGCTCCTCCTTATGCGTGCAGCCTGTAGACAGCCCACTTGGCCTGCTATTAGACTTTGCTGCTGGGTAGGCAGAGGGACACCATCCCAGCTTTCTCAGCCTTGTTTTGGCCTAGCCTGGGAAGTGCCTGTAGGAGCCAGCCCCAGGAGCTCCTTCCTCCTGGCAGGCACTGGGTCCTGCTGCCTGTGGCCCCTACCATTGCTGGAGTCCAGGTGGAAGGTGGCCCTGCCCACAGCAACTCCAGTGGCACAGAACCAAGGCTTCTCCCTGAGTGCATGACTAGCTGACAGCCCACTTGACACACACACACAAGCCTTCCAATCCCATTAATGCTGAAGCTCCCACCACTGCTGCAAGCCAGGAAGAAGGCAGTCCCACCCATAGCAACTTCAGCAGAGACTTCTGCACTGATCAGAAAGGCATAGCCAAAACAAACAGCCTGTCAAAAATCAGATCACTACAAGCCAGACAGAAAAGGTGGCCCCCCAACAGCACACCAACAGCTGGGGCTCCCGCACTGGAAAGGAAAGTGTCTTGAGCTTCTGGACACTAAAGGGTGCCTCCTTCACAAAGCTATTACTCTACAGGAAACACTGAAAAAAAGAGGAAGCACAGGATGTGTTCAAAACAAAACTACAAGACAAAACACCAGAAAGAGGGCTGAATGAAATTGAAATCACTTATCATTTTCATAAAGACTTCAAAATACAAGTCATAAACATGCTCATAGATCTACAGAAAAATATTCAGTATCTCAGGGAGGACCTCAACAAAAAGACAGAAGACCTGCAAAAGAACCACTCAGAGCTGAAGAATACAGTATCTGAAATGAAACATACAATGGAAGGATTTAATAGAAAACTTTCACAGGTTGAAGAAGTTGTAAATGATAATGAAATTAGGGAACAAAAAAACAAGAAAGCCAAAAAACAGAGAGAAAAAAGTATCTCTAGGAATGAAAGAATAATAAGAGAGCTGGGTGACCAATCCAAACAGAACAATATTTGCATAGTAACTGTACCAGAAGGAGAGAGACAAAGGGATAGAAAGTCTCTTTGAGGAAATAATTGTCAAAATCTTTCCCAAGCTGGGGAAGGAAATAGACACTCAGGTCATGGAAGCACAGAGAGCCCCTAACAAAAGAAACCCCAGGAAGGCAACACTGAGACATATAATAATTAAAATGGCAAAGATCAAGGACAAGGAGAGAGTACTGAAAGCAGCCAGAGAGAGAAAAAAAATTACTTATAAAAGAAACCCCAACAGGCTATCAGGAGCCTTCTCAGCAGAAACTTTACAGGCCAGAAGGGAGTGGCATGATATATTTAATGTAATGAAATAGAAGGACCTCCAACCAAGAATACTCTACCTGGCAAGATTATCATTCAAATTTGAAGCCAGGATTAAACAATTTTCAGATAAACAAAAGTTGAAGGAATTCACCACCACCAAGCCAGCCCTACAGGATATATTAAAGGGACTGCTGTAGATGGAAATGTTCCTAAGGATAATTAGCTTTCACCACTGAAAATAAACCCACAGTAAAGGTAAGAGACCAATCAATTACCAAACAATTATGAAATTAGCTCAACTACTCACAGAATCAGTCAAGGGACACACAAAAAGTGCAGAATATAACATGTAATACAAAAAGTGTGGAGGAGGCAGAAGGAGGGGAAAAAAGTACCTTTAAATTGTGTTTGAAATAGAGTAATCAGCAATTTAAACTAGATTATTATATATTAAGGAAGCTATCCTTGAACCTTTGGTAACCACAAAACTAAACCCTACACTAGATATGAAGGAAGGAAGGAAGGAAGGAAGGAAGGAAGGAAGGAAGGAAGGAAGGAAGGAAGGAAGGGAGGGAGGGAGGGAGGGAGGAAGGGAGGGAAAGAGGGAAGAAAGGATCAAAAAATGAATGAAAGCACAAAAGAAAGAGAGCACAAAAGGAAGAAAGGAAGGAAGGAACAAATGAATGAACGAATGAACGAACGAACATCCATTCACGATAAAAACTCTTAACAAAATGGGTATAGAAGATATGTACCTCAGCATAATAAAGGCCATATATGACAAACGTACAGTCAACATCATAATTAGTAGTGAAAAGCTGAAAACTTTTCCTCTAAGATCGGGAACAAAACAAGGATGCCCATCCTTACCACTTTAATGTAGTACTGGAAGTCCTAGCCACAGCAATCAGACAACACAAAGAGATAAAAAGCATCCAAACTGGGAAAGAAGAAGTTAAAGTCACTATTTATACATGACATATTATACTTTAAGACTCCACCAAAAAACTATGAGAACTAATAAGTGAATTCAGCAAAGTTGCAGGATACAAAATTAATACACTGAAATCTGTCACATTCCTATACACTAATAATGAACTAACAGAAAGACAAATCAGGAAAACAACTCCATTTACAATTGCATCAAAAACAATAAAATACCTAGGAAAAAACTTAACCAAGGAAGTGAAATACCTTTATTCTGAAAACTATAAGACACTCATAAGAGAAATTAAAAATGACACCAGTACATGGAAATCTATCCTGTGGTCATGGATAGGAAGAATTAATATTGTCAAAATGGCCATCCTTCCCAAAGCAATTTACAGATTCAATGCAATCCCTATCAAAATACAAATAGCATTCTTCAATGAACTAGAACAAACAGTTATAAAATTCATATGGAACCATAAAAGACCCCAAATATCCAAAGTAATCCTGAGAAAGAAGAATAAAGCTGGGAAGATTATGCTCCCCAACTTCAAGCTCTACTAGAAAGCCACAGTAATCAAGACAATTTGGTACTGGCACAACAACAGACCCATAGACCAATGGAACAGAATAGAGAGCCCAGATGTAAACCCATACATATGTGGGCAATTAATTTATGATAAAGGTGCTATCAATATATAACAGGGAAAAGACAGTCTCTTCAACCACTGGTGTTGGGAAAGTTGGACAACTATATGTAAGAGAATAAAACTGGATTATTGTCTAACTCCATACACAAAAGTAAATTTGAAATGGATCAAAGACCTGAATGTAAGTCATGAAACCATAAAATTCTTAGAAGAAAACATAGGCAAAAATCTCTTGAATATAAACGTGAGCAACATTTTCTTGAACATATCTCCTCAGGCATAGGAAACAAAAGCAAAAATGAACAAATGAGAGTCATCAAACTAAAAAGTTTCTGTACAGCAAAGGACACCATCACCAGAACAAAAAGGCGCCCTACAGTATGGGAGAATATACTCATAAATGACTCATCTGATAAGGGGTTGACATCCAAAATATACAAAGAGCTCACACACCTCAACAAACAAAAAGCAAATAATTTGATTAAAAAATGGACAGAGGATCTGAACAGACACTTCTCCAAAGAAGAAATTCAGATGGCCAACAGGCACATGAAAAGATGCTCCACATCGCTAATCATCAGGGAAATGCAAATTAAAACCACAATGAGATATCACCTCACATCAGTTAGGATGGCCAACATCCAAAAAACAAGAAACAACAAATGCTGGCCAGGATGTGGAGAAAGGGGAACCCTCCTACACTTTGGTGGGAATGTAAGTTGGTGCAACCATTGTGGAAAGCAATATGGAAGTTCCTCAAAAAACTAAAAATAGAAATACCATTCAACCCAGTAATTCCACTCCTAGGAATTTACCCAAAGAAAACAAGATCCCTGATTCAAAAAGACATATGCACCAATATGTTTATCGTAGTACTATTTACAATAGCCAAGATATGGAAGCTAAGTGTCCATCAGTAAATGACTGGATAAAGAACATGTGTTACATATACACAATGGAAATTATTCAACCATTAAAAGAAAACAAATCCTACTCTTAGCAACAACATGGATGGAGCTAGAGGGTATTATGCTCAGTGAAATAAGCCAGTTGGAAAAAGACAAGTACCACATGATTTCACTCATTTGTGGAGTATAATAACAAAGTAAAACCGAAGGAACTAAACAGCAGCAGACCCACAGACTCTGAGAAGGGGACTAGTGGTTACCAAAGGGGAGGGGTTGGGGAGGGTGGGTGGGGAGGGAGACGGGGATTAAGGGGCAGTATAATTAGCAATCACAATATAGGAAGGTCATGGGGAAGGCAGTAGAGCATGGAGAAGACAGGTAATAACTCCTCTACAGCATCTTACTATGCTGATAGTGACTGCAGTGCGTGGCTGAGGACTTGATGATATAGGTGAATGTTGAAACCACGATGTTGTTCATGTGAAACCTTCATAAGATTGTGTATCAGTGATACTTTAATAAAAAATATGCCTTTTTAACAACTGATTTTTGAAATATGCAGTGGTAACATTCAACCCTATGAAGAAATTTGTTCTTCCCTGAAAACGTGTGAAGTTTAAGTGAGTATTTATTGTATATCTAAAGAATTTTTCACCTGAATATTCTAGTATGGCTCATACTACATAAGAGTGATTTTTAAAAAATCAAACTATAAAAAATGCAAGTGGATATCAAATTGCTGATGTTTGAATGCAGTGGAAGAAATTACAAATTAAATTATGATGTTTGCTTATATAAAAAATTAAAACATAAGTAGAAAAATGTCAAAACTAAAATGTGAATATCACCTGTGTCTCTCTATATAATATTTATATGTGTACATACACATGCATATATGTATGTGTATTTGTGTGTGTGTATATGTATATATAAACACATATATGGGTGAATGAAAGGATGGAAATTTAAGTGAGATACTTTCCCATCCTTCAATTTTGTAAAAACATAAACAATAGTATTCAGTTTTGGTGAGGGTTCAGTGAAATGGTAAACTTTGTATCATACTACTAGGGATATAAAATAGTACAAGCCTGGAAAATATGAAGGCTTATCATGTACCACAAAAACATAATGAGAAATGATTAACTACACATTAGTTTGGATGAATATTTTGAGAGGTTAAAATTGTTTACGAAGATATTTAGTGGAGAGGAAATGCTTATATATATATTCCTATATACTCAGCAACTGTTTATTAATTGTTTGCTATGTTTTATATGTAGATGTAATACTAATTAGTTACATTGATTAACACTAATTAATTAATATTACCATGTAATATTACAATGGTAAATAAGTTAGAAAAATAACCTGGATAAATAATTGAAATAGTAATTAGTGGTTATTGGGGATATTGGTGATTTTTCTTCTTTGTACCTTCCTATATTTTAACATTTTTCTGTAATTAATAAAAATTTTAGAATCAGAATGCATTGATTTCCTAAGAAACATGATAATGAATAGTTTCATGACTACTGTTTTTTAAATTATTTATAGTTTAAAAAAGCCTTGGGAGGGTAGGGGGATATACATTTTAGATTTTACATTGTCAGTCTTTCAGACTGGATCTTAGAAAAAAATTTAGAAATCCCTAAAGAATTCTCAGTCCAAGTTTTGCAGAAAAGTTTATTTTAAATGGAGTAATAAAATTAGAAATTATAACCAAACATTTTGCAAACTTACAGAATGGCCTTTGGACTGCTATACAGAAACCTCTTAAACACTTCAGAGTGGAGCAAACCTGTTTTACAGGGGATGCACGACACAAAATGCTGTAATACACCAAATTTTCCATGAGAGGGCAGAACAATACCGTTTTTTAAAAAACCCATCCTAGAAATCTTGCTGTGCTGCTTAGTTTTACCAATTACAGAACTATTACTACCAATACTCTTAAACCATAACATCACAAATTATTAATCCAGCTCTTTCATATTTCATTCTACTTGTTTATCCTATAATATTGATAAAAATGGAAAAACAGTAAGTAACACAGTAGAGAGATCGGCTATACATCATTATTATTTGCTTTTTCTTGGACTTTTGAAAACCACAGCTTTGAAATGCCTGTTTTGGGGGATTTTGTTTTGTTTACCCATTCATTGAATAGGCTTGAGAGTAGATGAAATCAGCTGAAATCAGAAAAGCTTAACATGTCTGACACTGAGGGGGCTTTAGAGCTCACCTGGTTCAAAGTTTCATATTATCCATGACTGAGGCCCTGAAAGTAACATGCCAAAGGGCACATGGTATGAAAGTCAGAAGCAGGGGTAGAAAGCATATCTCCTGACAACCAGATCAGTGTTGTGACTATCAGAAAACCCTTAGGTTGGAGGGCTTGAAGACATCATCTGGAAGGGGTAACAAATCTCACCTCAATCTGGGCCAGATCTCAGAGGCCCAACTCTGGGACTACAGTGGCAGAGTCCAATCAGGCATGGCCTAGCATGGAGAAGGGTAAGATTTTAACTCTGGCCTGCATGTCTATTTGTCATTTCGGAGTCCAGATTGTCCAGGTGGCCTACAGAAATCAATAGTGATCCTTCCTAAACTGATCTCAGAAGCAGCATCTCTCCCAAGCCAGGACTGGAGGAAAAGTGACTATTTCCTATTAAATTGTTAAACAGAGTTATGAAGGCTCAAAATAAAGGGCTTTAGGAATATGCTAGATAAAGATTTCACTAACCCCAGCTATAAAATGGTGAGCAGGCTGTTACCAAATTTCTTACTGAATTTGAGGCAGCAAGCTTAGTGTGAAGGCTACCAGTCAGTAACAATATCCATTTAGTCCAAGTCCTTACTCCTTAGCCAAACATAAAAATGTGCTGAGAAAGTTGGTCATGGACACATAATGCGATTTACAGGGCTTTTTCAATCATAAAAGCATTTTGAAGGAAAACACTACAATAGTCATTTAATATCCAACATCTGCTGTCGGTTCCCCATCCCCACACCAATACAGACTTTGTTAACGTGGAAATACACTTCATTGACTTTTATCTGAAGGACAGATTTTATGCCAAAAAGTGAGCACATAATTAAAATATTGCTTTCCTAGGTGATAGGACATTGTTAGCATCAGCTTGCAAAGCTCCCTTCTCCTTATACCCCCCTTCCCCTGCCAGTCCCTCGTCTGCACATCCACACTTGTCCGGATTTTCTCAAATACGCAGGTCACCTTTACTCTCTGAGGAGTCCAGGAGAGAAATCATCCCATTCTGGCATCCTCTAGTGATGAGGCTGATGCACATCTTTGTGCTGTATGTTCTGTTTTGTTTCTATTTTTTCTAACTAAGGAGTAGATACAAAGGGATATTTATAAAAGTGTTGAATATGAGAAATAAAAATGCAATAAATATCAATGTATGCTTCTTGAAATTTTCCCCATCTCTTCTCATTCCCACCTCTCTAGCCATACAAAAAAGTAGGAATATTGCATCTATCTGCCCATTACCCCTCTTCAGATAGTTTTATTATATGTTTATTATATGTATTTATATATATAGTTATTATTTTCATATGATGATCACTTTCTGTACAAAATTCCATTACTCTTCTTCAGATAGTTCTATGCATTTAAATCCCTTAACATTATAGTTTAATTTGTCTGTTTTTGAATGTTTTATAAATAGAAACACACTGAATGTGTTCTTCTCCTTTTAACTCATTATCTTCCTGATATGCAATCGTCATTTCCTGGCTATAATTTATTAATTTTTCATTACTGTTTAACATTTGATTTTGTGATAATACCAGGATATATTTCTTCATTCTACTATTGATAGATACTTAGATTTTTTCCAGGATTTTGCAATTAGAAACACTGAAATTATGAAAATCCTTATATACATTTCCTTGAGATCAGCCCTGGTACAATGATAACAAGTTTGGGTTGCTCCACATCCAAACATTTGATATTGTTAGATTTTTTTCATTGTTTTCTATGAATGAGCATTTATGGCACAGTCCTCCTTGCCCAGCTCATTGATAGTGCCACCTCTGTCATAATTTAAGTTCCAAATACATGTGACTCTATCTCTGGTCTTTTTTTTCTATACTGCTTGCCTATTTGTCCCTTTCTGTGCAAAGTAAAAATATATGACAATATATAAATTCTTGACTCTGGTAAGGTAATACTTCCCCACACATTTGTGCCTACTTGAGAACTTTCTAGGACTTATGATTTCCCAAATACAATTTTGGGCATTTGCTTCTCAAGTTCTGCAAGAAAATATGTAGAATTTTGACTGGAATTTCATTGTCTTTCTAAATCAATTTTGGGATGGCGTAGATCTTTATAACACAACCGTCTAATCTATGAATTTGGTATTGGTATTTATCTTCGTTTATTTAGATTTCTTTAATACCTTTCAGTGAAATTATACAATTTTCTCCTCAAAGGTTTTGCATATTGTGGGGTGAGATTTATTCCTGGGTAATTTATAATGGTTGATACTTTATAACTGGTACCATTCTCATTATCTTTTCTAATTCTGCATAGCTGGAGGATAGAAATTCAGTCTATGTGTTGATCATGCATCCCAACACTCTACAAAATCATCTTATTCTAGTAATTTATCTGTATATATTTGGGATTTTATACAGAAAGTGATTATCATATGCAAATAATAAGTAGCACTTTTCTAATCCTTACATCTTTTTTTTTCTTGCCATACTGCACCGACTCCGACCTTAAGCACAGTGTTGAACAGAAATAGTAGGGTTGGGGCACCTTTTGTCATTCCAGATTTTGAATGGAAAGTTTTCATTACTTCACCTTTGCATGATGCTCTCTATGTATTTTTTATAGGCGAATAAATATTTATTGGATCTTTGCTAAAATTTATTTTTTCTTTTTCAATAAAGAATAAATGTTGAATTTTATCAGGCATTATTTTCTGCACATATGGGGATGGTCATATTATATTCCCCTTTAATACATAAACATGGTAAATTACTTGATTTTTAAGTCTAAGACTATCATTATGCTCATGACGTAAACCTAACTTTGTCATTTGCAAATACTGCTGGATTTGTTTTGCTACTATTTCATTAATGATCATTGCATCTATGTTCATGAGAATGTTTTCCAATAATTTTTCTTATTACACTGTCCTTGCTCACTTTGGATTTTAGAGCTTTGCTAGTTTCTTTAAATGAGCTGAGGATTTGTTTCCCAAAACAGATAAATTTGTGAGAGACTGGGACTGACTCCTTCTATCTTTGGGAGAAGTTTTGATGAAAGTAATGCTGGTACACACAAGCAAGAGTTTCTCTATGATATTTTCCAAGGAGAGTCACTGAGTTTAACTACAGTGATTATGTTTCATTTCCAGAAGTTCTGTTGACCCTTTTCAGTATGACTGATCTATATTTAATAATAAATCATTCCTCTTTCATATTTTAGATGGATATCTTTTTTTAATGCCCATTTTATAGTCTTTTATGTATTTTATTGTCTGAAGTCCTTGGAACTGTAATCCTGCCTTTTCTCATGTCACTTGAGTCTTACATTGGATTGTTTCTTTGTGATTTTGGAAATTTGGATTGTAAATTCATCCTCAGTTTTATGCTTGACAGTTGTGATGTTCATTAGTTGATAGCATGTCCCTCCAAAGAGATCTTTTATTTCCTTCTGCACATATCAGCTGGTAACCATTTTTACATTAATTTCTCATCCTGAGATTTCCTATGCATTGCAGTTAGTGTCAGTTCACCTGAAAAGTCACTTGGCAGAGGCCCCTGGTTACACTTACTCAAGGAAGCTCCCTCCCTCCCACCAAGCCCAGGAGAGACTAATAAACTTTTCATCTCCCTGTGCTTTTGACAGTGGACTTCTTTCAGCTATACAGAGGCCTAAATTACAGCACAAAGAATCACGTGGGCTGACATAAGACCATTAAAATGCCAACCTCTTGTTTAAGGATACTAGATGCCATCCCTTTCTGCCTTTGGCCTGTAGGAATGGCCCTTACTTTTTACGAGCTCAACTGTACCTACATAAGGATGTTTTCTCTGTTTCTGTGTGTTTTTCAGCAGAAGAGTTATCAGGTTTCCTAACGCATGTCTGCAAGAGACAATCACTGAAAACTTCCTCTAAGTTATCCCTCAGAAATGACAAATGCAGTAAGATAAATCATCACACATCGGGACAAAAAATAAACATGAAACAAGATAAAAAGGCACTCCTACTTTCTACCTTATACCCTCACTCCCCAAAAAAATGATAGAGGGTCTATTATCATGGCTAAGAATTCAAGAAATTGAGTCTGCACAATGTCTAAAATTTCCAAAAAGTTAATTGTGACATAGAGATATGGACACAAACAAAGCAGAGTGATTCTTCTTATTTTTAGTCCTGTTGGGGTAAGTTCATACCTTCCCAAAACCCTTTTTCAATCATTTATCGTTTTTTATGTATCAATGGAGAATGGTTATGGGGAAATCACAGTACGAGACAGAGAAGAGAATAATCTAAACTTAACACATTTCTAAAAATAGGATTTAAACTTCTACAACAAATGTACACCAAATGAGACAGAGAAGAGAATAATCTAAGGTAGCATGTTTCTAAAAATAGGATTAAACCTCTAGAACAACAGTACACCAAATATTTCTAACAAATCCTCTGTATTGCTTTAAAAAGATTAGTGCAGACTTCTTAGCACTGTCTTTTAATGTTCCTTAATTACTTCTTCTGGTTATCTACTCACTAGAGATCCCCAGCTCATTTTTTTTTATTTTGAAAGTAATCCTTTTCACCTTAAGCCATACATAGTATTTTTCAGATACCTAGTAAACATGCTAGATACTGCAACTTAATGTAATTAGAATTCATTCTGGGGGAATATTTCCTAAAATATGGTGGTTGAGGGCGACAAGCAACTGTATTTTATTTGTCACTGGCATATACCTGAAACTTAACATATTTCACAAATAATGGCCCTTTGGAGGTTGTATTTGTTTTATTGATTTTTGGCAAAACTCAGTTCCTCACAATTGTCACTGACTCAATTATTACTGCAGCTTTTAAAATTATGTGTTCGGTATACCCACTGTAAAAAAGTGGGGCTGTTAATAATGCAGATAATGTTGAATACTATACTGTATACTTGAAACCAATATAATATTATATATCAACTATACTTCAATTTAAAACATCCAAAGAAAGTAGGACTATATGGAGGAAGACAGACTCAGGAAATGAGAGGCACACTGGGAAGAAGGGCTAAAGATCTATGAACTGAGGACAAGGTCAGGAAATGGGTATTGTGCTTTCATATATGTTTTATCCTCTGATTTCCATAGCAACCTTGTGAATCCAAAATATCCCTCATTTTACAGGGGATAATGACAAGAGCAAAGTAATGTGACATACCTCAGTTCACATGTTTAATAGGCAGCATGTTCTCTCTGTCTCTGACTCAGAATACAGGGTTTTGTCCATGACACCATAGCTGACCCATTCTTCCTAGCACTGGATTCAGTGCACACTACACTAAATTGTACCAAGTACATGTAGTTCAGTGACCAACTCTATGAAATGAGAAGAGATTGAGTTTGGCTGGTAACACAGCACAGTCTGCACATTTGCAGCCAGAGCCCAGGACTGGCACTCGGATAATTCAACAAGATTCATTAAATTAGGTATTCCAACATATTCTTTATCCACTGAGCAATACATATTTGCTGACAATAAGTAAACCTGTTGTATCAGTTTCCTAGGGTGGTTGTGATAAGGAAAATATTCAACACAGCTGTCAAGGTCAGCAAACCAATTTTTCCCTCCAGTTAGCAAAGCCCTCCCAGCTCCTTCCTCCCCTCCTCCGGGTTCCTCTTTTGTCCTGCGCATGCCCAAAGGCCACATATCATAATAATATAAATTGCTCCCCTTGCTTGTGCTCAGGGCTCAGGCCTTGGGAGATGACTCCCCTCTGAGCCCGACGGTGTAAGAATAAAACTTCAACACTCCAAGACCTCTGAGTGCTGCTTGGTACTTCTGTCAGCGATCCAGTCCAGGTTTTTCAGTATTTTCCGTAACATTCTGTTGCTTAACCAGGAAACCCAATCGTGCTGGCCCATTGTTGCCACCAGTTTGGGGCAATGGCACGCCCTGCCTGATCTTTCAGCAGTCTCCAGCCCATTTCACCAAGGGCCAGACCTGCTCCACTGTTCCCGCCAGACTCAAGGAGGCTTGGCACCTGAGGACCTGGTTCCAATGTCAAATCCGGTAAGGCCCTGGGGCCCCCAACCCATCCAGTTCCCACCCGTTGGGGTGGAAGGGGAGCCTGATCACCTCCCAGAGACATCTTAGAAGTCTCACAGGTAGACATTCCCCAGGGGGGGATGTTGAAACTCTGGTCTGTGTGTGAGTGAGTGGGCAGGGCGGCTGAAGTCATTCAGTCTGCACTGAATCTGTGATTCCATGGCCTGCACTATGGAACCTGAGTGGGCCCTTCACTGTATTCGCAGTCGGCCGCCATGACATAATGGTGACTCAGCTTTGGCTGACCTGGCCTGGGACTTATACGGGTGCACCTTAGTCAAGGCTGACCAAATTTTCCGTGAGGAGAGTGAACAGACAGGCATCTGAATAGTCTCCTCTCTGAAGGGGGCACCCCCTCCCTTGTCTGTTGTTGTGGCACTGTCCACGGACACGTCATGAGGTCAGGGCACAGCAAACCCACAGCTCTTGACACCATGATCAAAAAATTTCAGGAAGGAATTTTCAGAAACCTACAGAGTATAATTAACTCCTGGCAGGTTGAATCTTTATAACCCACCTTTAGTGTAGGGTGTGAATCCGTACAGCCCACCTTCAGTGTAGGGTATGAATCCATAAAGCCCACCTTCAGTGTAGGGTGTGAATCCACATATCCCACCTTCAGTGTAGGGTATTAATCAATATAGCCCACCTTCAGTGTAGAATATAAATCCATATAGCCCACCTTCAGTGTAGGGTATTAATCCTTACAGCCCACCTTCAGTGTAGGGTATGAATCCATATAGCCCACCTTCAGTATAGGGTATTAATCAATATAGTCCACCTTCAGTGTAGGGTATTAATCCATATAGCACACCTTCAGTGCAGGGTATTAATCAATATAGCCCACCTTCAGTGTAGGATGTGCATCCATATAGCACACCTTCAGTGTAGGGTGTGAATCCGTATAGCCCACCTTCAGTGTAGGGTGTGAGTCCGTATAGCCCACCTTTAGTGTAGGGGGGCCTCCAGAAGGAATCCTCCATGTCCCAACAGGTCATCACTGGCAGGTCATCACT
Organism: Manis javanica; assembly: GCF_040802235.1. Lineage (NCBI taxonomy): Eukaryota > Metazoa > Chordata > Mammalia > Pholidota > Manidae > Manis > Manis javanica. Next base: position 133,308,707 of record NC_133174.1, read on the forward strand.
AGAGATCCAGGTCATCTTAATCAGTTTCCATACATTAACTCCCAGTTAGGAGCTGCCCAGACGCTTCCCCTTTGGGTGCGATTCGCTTGCAACAGGCAGGGACAAAGGAGGGTCTTAGTCACCTCAACAAAGCAGCCCACAAAGAATCAATAGAAGCCTGAGCCTCCACAAATTCTTGCTGGTGATCCAGAGGAAGAACCAATATTGGCCCTACCTTATGCACCCTCAAGGATGTCAGCACCCAAAGCCCCCTGGTCCCAGACACCCTGCTGCCGCCAACCTCCTGCCAACTCCAGAACCAGTGGACCCACTTTCTCCCAGACCAGCAGCCAGACTGCGCCCTCGGCCAGGAGCAGGCACCCTTCAAAAGCCAGTGCAAGAGACATGAGAGGCTGAAAGGCATAATAAAGATGAGACCATCCAGCCTGGCTGGTCCATGCTTTACTATCAACCCTTCTCCACGACTAACCTCCTCAATTAAAAACACAATACCCTGTCAGCAAAGGCACAAGCCCTAGTTGATCTCATGAAATCCCTCTTCCAAACCCATCAGCCCACCTGGAAAGACTTCCAAGAGCTTCTTTACGCCCTGTTCACAGTGGAAGAGAGGAGGCAACCAGGGTCCTTCATTGGGGTGCATGGGCTGAAATTGCTGTCCCTGAGGAGCACCCCAAGTGGGACTTCACCACCCCTGAGGGATGCCCTCCACCAGGGGATCAAAGCCAGGTCCAAAAAGCCTATGAACATGACCAAAGTTTCTTCAGTCACTCAACAACCAGGAGAGTCTCCTGAGGATTATCATGAAGGACTGTGTGAACCTTATTGCATCTACACCCATTTCAATCCTGAGTCACCAGGGAGCCAGCAAATGGTCAACACCTCATTCGTAGCTCGAGCCGCCCCAGACATCAGACAAATGCTCCAAAAACTTGAAGGCTTTGCCAGGATAAATATGACCCAACTGATTAAAATTGCCAACAAAGTATATCTGAACAGAGAAGCTCAGGCTGACAAAGATGTTGAAAGAAAAATGAAGAAACAGGCCAGCTTCCTGGCAGCCACCCTAAAAGAAAGAGAGATGACCAAAAGGCAGGGAAAAGCTGGCTGCCAAGAGGGGGGAAGCCTAGGACGCCCCGAGCCAGGGGGACCAGTGTGCTTACTGTGCAGAGAAGAGGCATTAGAGGAACAAATGCCCCAACCGAGGCAAAGCCCTGTCGCTGCCGGGAGGAGCCTCACAGGGAAAGGCTCATTGGCCTGGCAGGAACAGACTCAGACTGACAAAGACCGGGCTCTCTCACGCTCGGCCCCCATGAGCCCACGGTCAGAATGAAAGTGAGGGGACAACAGATGACTTTTATGGTTGACACAGGGGCAGAACACTCTGTGGTCACCCTACCTGTCGCCTGCTTCAGTGAAAAGACTGCAGCTGTTCTTGGAGCCACTGGGACATAAGCAGTCCAGCAGCACTTCTGCCAAGCCCGTCAATGTGAACTTGGGGGCCACAAGGTCCGACGTGAATTTCTCTACCTGCCCAAATGCCCCATTTGCCTCCTCAGCCAAGGTATACTCTTGAAACTCAGAGCCCAAATAACTTTTGAACCAACTGGATGCACCAGCCTTAAATTAAATTCAGGGCAAGAAGATCCAGGGTCCCTCGTACTGGCAATAACCACCCCAGGGAGGAGGAATGGAGGCTGTTCTGTGCCCAGGCCCCCTCAAGCAGCCCACCTGAATTCAGAGCTGCCTTCCCCTCAGTATGGGCTGAAGAACCCACCTGGACTTGCCCATAACTGAGGCCCTGTCATCGTAGAGTTGACTCTGGGGGCCCAGCCAAAGAGACAGCAACAGTACCCCCTCTCACAAGAGGCAAGAGCAGACATCCAGGAACACCTGATCAGACTCAAAGACACAGGCATTCTGATCATCGAGTGTCAGTCGCCCTGGAACACCCTGCTCCTACCAGTCAAGAAGCCAGGAGGAGGGTACTGACTGGTCCGAGACCTGTGAGCCATTAATAGAGTGACTGTTTCTTTACACCTGGTGGTCCCAAATCTGTATACCCTCCTCAGCCAGGTCCCGGGGTCTGCCAAAAGGTTCACTTGCCTAGACTTAAAGGATGCCTTTTTCTGCCTCTGGCTGACCCCTCAAAGCCAGCTCTTGTTTGCCTTCCAATAGACTGAACCGGATATGGGGCGGCAGATGCAGTTAACATAGATGCAGCTTCCGCAAGAGTTCAAGAACTCACCCACTCTCTTTGGAGAGACATTGGCCACAGACCTCGCCAGCTTTCTGAGGGAAGCCATGCACTGCACCCTTCTGCAGTACGTAGATGACCTCCTCTTTGCCAGTGACACCCAGGAAAATTGTGCAAAAGGCACAAAGGCCCTCCTGCAACTCCTGTCAGACTCAGGATATTGAGCCTCATAAAAAAAGGGCACACATCTTCCAGCAGCAAGTCCGATACTTGGGTTTCCTCCCCAGGGAAAAAGGGCACCAGGGCCAGAGAAGAAAAAAGTCATTATCTCCTTACCCCAGCTCCAGATGGAGAAAGGCATACGAAAGTTCCTGGGGGCCGCCGGGTTCTGCAAAATCTGGATTCCCGTATTCTCGGCAATGGCAAAACCCTCTACAGCCTCCTGGGGGAGGGGCATATATAGAACCCCCTGTCTAGACAGAAGAGGCAAGAGCCACCTTCCTGGAAATAAAGCCTGCTTCAGAACGGGCACCAGCCCTAGGCCTGCCAGATACAAAAAGCCCTTCAATCTACTTTGTACATGAAAAAAAAGTAGTCTTTAGAGTTCTCACATAGACTGTTAAGCCCTAGCAGTGGCCAGTCGCATACCTGTGAAAAAAACTAAACCCAGTTGTGGCAGGATGGCCACCCTGCCTCAGGACACTGGCAGCCACAGTTCTATTCATTAAAAAGTAGATAAACTTACCCTGGGACAAAAATTAAATGTCAAGTTCCCCCATACTGTTGTGTCCCTCTTAAACACACAGAGACATTGATTCCTCTCCAACTCTCAGCTGACACAATACTAAAACTCCTCAAGGCTGTCTGGCTCCCAAAGAAAAAAAAAGTAGCAATTCTGCATTGCAAAGAACACCAAAAAGAAAACAAACCTGTAACACAGGGGAACCAGCTAGCAGATAAAGCAGCTGAAACAACGGCCAATAAAAAACAGATAAAGCTCCTTCCCTCACTATGGCCTTAACACCCCCAGTGGAGGCCCCTCCACCCAAGTACACTGAGAAAGAGAAAGACTAAGCCATGTCTGAAGGAATCACCCTAACTAAGAAAAGATGGTAGATGCTGCCTGACAAACACATCTTTGTCCCAACTGCAACCAGAAGGCATCTAGTCAGCAAATACCATCAGCTCACCCACCCAAGAAAAACTGCACTAGACACCCTCCTCAAAAAGCAATACTACATCAGCCAGTTGCCAGCACTATTAAGCCGAGCAATAAGTGAGCAGTACATGACTTGTGCCAGAAATAATGCTCAATCTGCACTGCGACCCCACCAGGTGTCCAAAGAGCATGAGTTGCCCCCTTTGAAAATCTTGAGATAGACTTCACAGATGTCCAGCCAAGCAGAAGACTCAAATACCTTCTAGTAGTACTGTGTACATACTCTGGATGAGTCGAAGCCTTCCCAGCCAGGACAAAACAAAGCCAGCAGATAGTTCAAGTCCTACTGAGAGAAACTGTGCCCCAGATTAGCCTACTGTCTACAAGTCACAGTGACAATGGACCTGCCTTTGTAGCAGATGCAGTACAGATTTTAACTAAATCTCTCAACATTACCTGGAAACTCCACACTGCATACAGGCCACAAAGTTTAGGGAAACTGGAGCGAATGAATCGCACCCTCAAAGGAACCCTAGCTAAGTTTTGCCAAGTAACTGGTCTCCCGTGGCCGGACCTACTGCCCCTGGCTCTCCTGCATGCTCGCTGCATACCTGGGGCTCAAGGCTTTTTTTCCCCTTTTGAATTAGTGTGTATATGCCCTCCCCGGGATCTAGGAAGCCTCCCAGGGAACCTACGACAGATAGGAAATAAGAGAATAAGAAAACAGCTCCAAGCCTTAAGAGCCACCCTAAATAAGCTGCAGCAATATACCCCAGAAAGAGCCCTGATTTCCTTAGAGACCCCCAACCTCAGTGGACTGGCCCCCACACTGTTCTTCTAACTACTCCTACTGCATTCAGAGTTACAGGCATCACTCCGTGAGTCCATCATTCCAGAGTAAAAAGGGCCCATAATTCGGACAAAGAAATACACCAGTGGAAGGCCCAGCCAGACCTCCAGATCCTCTCTGCCTCCACATCTGACGATTACCCTCTGACTAATGAACACGAGCGCGCCATGGATCCTGGCCCTCGCGGGAATGGAATCTCTCATCCTGGGCATTAAACTCCGCTGCTGCTCCCTCTGACAAAACTGTTCCTCAAAAAGTTGCCCTTTCTATTGTCTATTAAGTAATTGTAAGTTGTTTTGCTGTGCTTACCTGTCTCTCCTAGCTGAACTCAAGTCTCAGCCTGTATTTCCAAAGTACATCTCTGTAATGTTACTTCTATCAAGTTAACTGTACAAAGTTATGAAGTGCGTGGTCATCACCCAAGGGAGCTGCCCTCAGTGGCCCTCTCCACCCTTAGCACCTGTCCTCTCACACTCAAATAAGCCAGCCTGAGTCTAATGCTCAGCTGCATAAAAATAAATTAGGACTGAAGAAAACTGAGTATTTTTTGTTAAGCGAAGGCTTATCAAGAGCCTGAAGGACTCATTTCAACTTGTACACACAAGGCCCATACAGACATATGCATAAAAACATAATCATTTGTGTTCTTAAAAGTACTCAGGACTTTAACGAAAAAAGTCACAAGAAAAAATCCTAGCTCAAAGCAATTAAAAGTATAAATACAAGCCATTATAACCCTATCATAAACCAAAAAGATGATGCCCACTAAAAATGCAGTGTACGCAGTGTTTAAAGGGGCATCAGAGGGGGGAGTGATAAGGAAAATATTCAACACAGCCGTCAAGGTCTACAAACTGCTTTTTTCCTCTGGTTGGCAAAGCCCTCCCAGCTCCCCCCTCCCCTCCCCCAGGCTCCTCTTTTGCCCTGCGCGTGCCGAAATGCCACCTATCAAAATACTATAAATTGCTCCCCTTGCTTGTGCTCAGGGCTCAGACCTTGGGAGGTGACTCCCCTCTGAGCCCGCCGGTACAAAAATAAAACCTCAGCACTCCAAGACCACTTGGTTCTTCCATCAGCGATCCAGTCCAGGTTTTCCAGTATTTTCTGTAACAGTTGCATCAAATTATCACACTGGGTGGCTTACAACAACAGAAATGTATTGTCTCACAATTCTGGAGACTAGAAGTACAGAATTAAATGCAGACAGGGTAATGCTGTTTCTAAAGGCTCTAGGGGAGAACCCTTCCCTGCTTCTTCTTAGCTGTTGGTGGCTCCCAGCAAATCATGGCATTCCCTGGCTTGGAGCTGCCTCACTCCAGTCTCTGCCTCCATCTTTACATGGCCTTCCCCTCTGTGTCTCTGTGCCCAAATCTCCCCCTCTTATAAAGACACCAGTCACTGGATTGAGGCCCACCCTAAATCCAGGATGATTTCATCTCAAGATCCTTAACCAATTACATCTGCAAGATGCTATTTCCAAAGCTGTACACGTTGTGAGGTTCTGGGCAGCATAAATTTCGAGGGGACACTATTCAACCCACTATACTTATCAATAGAAATACTGTAATATTAACTGTAATAAGTTCAACAGACTATTACTGTTCACTATTACGTGCACTACTATGTCTAGTGCATCACCTTTTGTTTGTATGTATATTTTATGCACAGTAGCTCACCTAATTTTCCTAACAAACCTATCAATAGGTATAGTAAGTATTATTAGGACACACTATATATATGAAGATCCTGAAATGCAGAGAAGTAAAGAGACTTGTTAAAATTTAAACATGTGGTAAAGTCAGGGAAAGAGACTTTAATTCAAACAGGACAGGAGAGAAGGGTTAATATGGGCAGAAATGTCACAGGTATGAGTGGATAGGTCAGCGGGAAAGCCATGGTAAAAGAGCCAGCCGGGCAGGGCCAGAAGCGCCACACTTTAGGTAAGCCCAGGACCTGTATATCAAGGCAGAGAGAAATTTAAATTTAAAGATTGCCTGAGACCACCCTACCCTTCTCTGGGCTAGCCATTTGGGTACCTGGACATTTGCTTAAGCTCTAACAAATGTATTTTCTTTTTCAACTCTTAGCACTACTCATTTGACATTTAACATGAAAGAGAAGAAAGTTCTTAAATCCCATTCCAAAATTACTTTTCTCTATATCTTATCTCCCCCTTAGATTGTAAGCTAACTGAGGGCATGGGTATAGTCTTAAAATATATTATCTTCCACAATACTTAACCTACTTGTCATTTATTCATTAACCATATACTTATTATGCTAGGCCATTAATAGATGGTTATTTTATATGCTTGTTTAATTCTATAAGCATTTGTAAACCTCATCTGTGTATATCACAGAGCAGAATTTGCATTATTCATTAATTCATTCAATGAATGTGTTCATTTACATTGGAGTGGAGGAATGGGATTTAATACCTTTCCCTTCTCTTTACAAGTTTTCTCCTGCCTTGCTGGTCATTAAAATGGTTTCCTATAGGAACTGCCTCTGAAAATGAAGAATGATTCTATGGATGATGGATGGAAGCCACAATATGGAACTAAAATGATAATATGGATATGCAAACTAAAACATCTCACAGCCTGCAGTAGATTTTGACTGCTTATTTATGGAACTAAAATGTGGGGTCTATAATGAAATTGCTGTGAGACCCTTAGCTGTAACATCTATCACGGAGGGTGATGGTATGGGACTAAATGATAAATTGTTAAGGTCAAGCTACAATCAATATGCAAACACTCGATACAGAAATGCGTGACTTATGTACTCCAACAGCAATAGATTAAAATATTATGGATTCAATCTATTTTTCTCCCAATGGAGACCATCTTGAAGATAAATGGTGTAAATAACTTTATAATAAGGTCACATCTGATTTTATTTATTTAGCTTCAAAGGTAGCACAAGCAAATTACTTTTTTTAAAAAGAAAGAAAAGCCCTTGATTTTTCATCTCAGTCATTATGCATACCTCAATTTAGCACATTGGGAAGTCTGATAACTTAAATTACATACTTCCATTCTAAATTATGCATTTCACCTACTTTTCATCATGTTTCTCCTGTGAATTTTCTCTTCCAGCGACACCCATTTAGACTCTCCTTAGTGCTTTTTAGAGTAGCATTCTAAATTTAATCCTTTTTGATCTATGTCACACCCCCAAATTCACACATTGTATGCCTGAGGTCCAATGGGAAAACTGGCCAGTCTGATGTGCTTTGCTGATGTGTTTTCCCTGTATATTAACTATACAGGTAATACTTATATTAATCAGGGTTCTTCTGAGAATTCAAGCCAATAGGATATATGTGATTTGTTATAGGAATTGGCTCATGCAGTTATGGAAGCCGAGAAGTCCCACATCTGCAGGCTCCAGCACCAGGAAGCCAGTGGTATAATTCAGTCTAAGTCCAAAGACCCGAGAACCAGGGGAGACAATCGTGTAACTCCCAAGTCAAGGCCAAAGGTTTGAGAACCTGAGGTGGGAGGGGGGTGGTACTGGTTTAAATCCAGGAATCCAAAGGCCTGAGAACCAGGTGCTCCAATGTCTGAGGGCAGGAGAAGACAGACATAGCAGCTCAAAAAGAGAGAGCAAATTCACCCTTCCTCTGCCTTTTTGTTCTATTTGGCCCTCAGTGGATGGGATTCTGCATCCCCATTGCTGCGAGTGATCTTCTTTCCTCAGTCTGCTGATTCACATGCTAATCTCTTCTACAAACACCCTCATGACAACAAATGTTTTCCAGCTATTTAGAGCATCCCTTAGCCCAGCCAAGTTGATGCATAACAATTAACCATCACAATACTCAAGCATTTAAACTGGAGTGTTCTATAGATAATGCATCTCCATTTGTTTTGTGATCAGGTAGAAATCGTGGGAATCTCTGTAAAGGTAAAAGGGATGCCTGTTGTTACGGAGACTACTGAAAAGGAATTTAGGGAGATCGTGGGCATGTAGGCAATGGCCTCATTTACTATGTCATTCTGTAGCCTTGAGGTTTCCAACATGATCTTTAGCCACTGACACATCTGGTTTATATCTCAGTTCACCCATTTATTACCTGAGTGACTTATAAACAAGTTTCTTAATTTCTCTGGGCCTCAGTTCCTTCATGTATAAAATGGAGATGATAATCCAATGTAAAAGGACCTGCCTGAGAAAAGTCAAGACTGACCAAAGAATGCACAGCTTTTTCCAGCCCATACCTGAAGATAGAGCCTCTATCTCCTGGCTTCTGTGGTTGGGAAGGAGCCTAACTTTGGTAGGCACCGGTTAGCAAACTCAGATTTGTTTCACAAGGACCAGCCTCTGCTTCCTGCTTTGTGTAAATGCCCGCTTCCCTGACTGTGCTCAGGTCCTCGCCATTCCCCCTCTCTCCTCCATCCCTCTCCCTTTAAAACACCCTGTCATCTTTGTACAAATCAAAGTTGAGTTCTGTTCACACTGGACCTTCTTCCCTATTGCAATAGTATATTACTGGTTAAAATTTGTCCTTACCACTTTAACTAGTATCTGGCACTTTTCTTCTCTGACATTAGTTTGAAATACATTTCCAATAGATGCCATCCTTTCTGGTACATATGTATTCCTTTATCCTCTCACCTACCTTTACACAGACTCTATGCAAATTAACTTAATACCCTAACAGAAAAGTGAGACAGAGCCAGTGGTTGGAGCTTCTGTAACACGTGGTGACAAGCAAGAGTGTGACCAGAGTATTGGCAAAATTCATCTTTATAATGCAAACCTTAAATTTATATTATTCCTTGATCTTGAAACAAATGAGACAGATGACACATAACCAAACTCCCAACTAGCCAATCAAGTTTGGACTGTTAGCAGCAGCCCTCTTTATACAGAATTAGAACACACCACATGGATAAACTATGTAACATGGGTCTATGAAAGCAGAGGTAAGAATCCCAGCAATGGGGGAAAAAGCCCCGTTCAGTACCACTGTGGCAATGGGCTGTAGAGTGACATCAGGCTCAACTCTTGAAGGAACATCCCAATTCCTTATCCATGGACATTCATTTGTTTTTCATTTACTAAGTATACAAAAAAACAAATGAATATATATGTGTGTGTATGTACACACACACAGACAGGTGTCTGCTTCTAAGTTCTGCTTTAGCTGTGCTGTTCCACACATTGTAATGTGTAGCATTTTTATCATCACTTCCATTAAGTATTCCACTATTTCCCTTATTTATACTTTTAAATTCAACTATTAATTAGTAAATTTTTCCAGATAAGGCCCTTTTAATTCATATCTTTTGATTGATATGTGATTTTATTTCATATATCCTGTACGATTCTATAGAATTTCTTTAGACTTTTTGTGACATGGTCAAATTTTGTGATGTTCCATTTGTGTTAAAAATAATGTATATCCTTGTACACCTAAGACTAATACAATGTTAGGTGTCAGTTACAGCTCAATAAAAATAATGTATATTCTTTTTTGAGTATAAATTTATGCAAATTTATGGATGATAATAATTACTGTGTATCTGATACTGCCCACACCCTTTAAATATAGTAATTCATTCATTCTTCATCAAAGCCCTGTGAGGGATGTATTATCACTTCCATTTCACAAAGGAAAAACAGAGAGGCAAAGAAATCTTAAATAATTTTCCCAAAGTCACATACTGCAGCAGAAAGTAGAGATGGAATTTGAACCTACGCTGTCTTCAGAGTCCTTTCTCTAGCTACTATTTTTTTTAATTACCTCTCTTTTAATCGTATTATTTAAACCTTCCAATTCATCAGGGTTTTTTTTGTACCCTTGTCCATCAATTCCCAATAGAAGTGTATTAATATTACCAACTAAAAATTTTGAATTGCCTTTTCTCTGTGGTTGTCATTTATACCTTTATAGTGTTGATCCTTAGATTTTTTATCTATTTTTCCTGTTAACAATAAGTAATACCCCACTCGTTTTATGATGTTTTCACTTCAAATTCTATTTTTTCTGACATAAAATTGCTATATCTTTCCATTAGCTTATGTGTATCTCATATATAATTTGTCACCTCTTTATTTTATGTGGCTTTTTGTTTTAAGTGTTTCATATATGGGGAGACCATATAATTTACTGTTGCACTCGAGTAGTATCCCACCAGCTGCAGCTAGCATTGTGCTGGTGCTGGGCTAGGAGCAGCTTTCTTTCCTTGCAGTATCAGTGGGGCAGATGATATTTTCCTAACAGTATGATGGTATAAGAGTGGGCTGTGGGGGTAAGCATCAACCTAAGAAGCTCTTTCCCAATTACACATCCATCTGTAATCTCTATGCACATTCACTTTCTAAGTGATTTCCTCTTTTCTGATCACATTAAATCCATCTACAGTCTCAAAAATCCCAACTACATGGCCTAAGGCCATATCTAACATCTCCCTTGAGCTCCAGAACTAAATATCCAACTACATACTTACCAACTCCATTTGGATATCTAAAAGGCATCTTGAATTGGCCACATCCATAACATGTCCATGAACACCCACCATCACCCTAGCTTACCTCCCTCAATGGTAATTCCATTCTACTGAATGCTCAGGCAAAAACCCTGGAGTTGACTTTGACTCCTCAATTTCATTCACACAACAGAACTAGTCCATTAACACTCCACAAGATATCTAGAAACAAGTTGATTCTTACCATATCTCAGTAACAATGTTATGATCCAAATGTTATCTCATGACTGGATTATTGTAGTAGCTTCAAAGCAGTCTCCCTGCTTCTGCCCTTTTGACACAGGCCTCATTCTGAATGCAACATATCATCCGAGATGTTCGGTTAAAACAAAGTCAGGCTCACTGCATCTCTGCTCAAAACTTTGAAATGCCTTCCTATTTTTTCTGAATAAAATTCAAAATCCATACTTTATCACACAAGCCACTCTATGATCAACCTTCTGGCAACTTCTCTGAACTCATCTTCTACCACTCATTGCAGTCTTGGTAAAATGGCCTCCTGATTGGCATCCCTAATTCTGACCCAAACCTAACCTAACCTTAACATGTCATGCATGGTATTTTGGTGTACTTGGGGTTTTCCCTGCCTAAAACATTCTGTTCTGTCTCTAAGTATCTGCATGGCTTGTTCCCTCACTTTCTTCAGGTCTTTACTCAAATATCACCTTATCACTACATACAAAATAGCAACGACTCTCCTAGTACTCCCTATGCCTCTTACTATGCATCATATTTCCACAGTGCTTATCAACAGGTGATTTATCATTTACTCCCTCACTGTCTGTATCCTACTACTTGAATGTAAAGCCCACTAGAGATTTTGTTTCTTTATTCACTACTGATTTTCTACCTCCTCAGCAATGTCTGATACAAATAGATATTTAATAAACACTTCAAGATTGAATGAATGAAATTCTAACTCTGCTCCTACACCAGCTGATTATAGAAAAATTCAAATTTAGATATAAAATACAACTATGTCTTATCAGGATCCATTTTGTGACCAACAGCATGGCTATGGGAGGAATGCCATTAATGGATATTGATCTTTTCTTTTTTTATATGATGAAAGAAAATGTTAAGTCCATGTTCTAACAAACTAAAGTATAAAACTGGCATAGGTGAGAAAAGGAGCTGTTTTATTACATACATGGCTCTGTGGGGTTTTGCTAGAGTCAAGATGACTTTCCACTAGCTAGTGGTTCTGGCACTGCGAAATATTTCACTCCTGTTCTAAGTCAAAAGTGCCTTTAATTTCAAATTTTCTAGATGAGGTGGAGTACTTTCTGCCTCAAAACACTGCAAAGTTTTCTCAGTTCATTCAGAGATAAAGCCAAAGCCTTTATAGTCTCCTGAAGGCCCTTCATGACCTGGCTCTGGGTCACCTAATTTCATCCTCTTCCATTTCCCACTGTACTCACTCTGCTCCAGCTACCTTGCTATACCTTGTAAATGCCATGAAAACTTCCCACTTCAGGGCCCTTGCAATTGATATTCTCTCTTCCTAGAATGTTTTTCTCAATACATCTTCCTGGCTCCACTGCTCATTTCCTTTAGACCTTTAGTCAAAAACCACCTTATCAGTGAAGCAGTACCTGATCACACTAATAAATTACCAAAATGGCATTCCGAGCACTCCTGAAACCCTTCTTGGTTTCTTTTTTCTCCACAGCATTTATGATCACCATCTGAGCTATCTATATAGGTATCTCTCTAGACAGACAGACACACACACACACACACACACACACACACACACACACACACACACACACCCTGTTTTTTCCATAGTCTGTCTCAATCCCACTAGAAAGTAAGATCTATGAGAAAATTTTGTCTGTTTTATTCATATGCAAATCCCAGAAATTTAGTATGACAGCAGACACATTCAACAAATTTGTTAAATGGATGAAAAAGTGAATGAATGAAGTATTTTTAGAATCATCCTCTTAAAAAATCACTTGAAAAGGAACTTTCCTAGTGAATATTTTTTATCATCTAAAGAACTCCTTTGTTAATTAAGCATATTAGAAAAAATATTCTAATTCATTTTGTTTAATAGGCACTCTAATAATACTAATTGCTGGTATTTAGGGTGTTTTCCATTAGCCAGATATAATGCTAAGCACTTCACTTACATATCCTCTTACTAAGGACCATATAGGAGAGGTATCAGTATTCCCATTTTATAGATGGGAGAATTGAGACTTAGAGTTTTAACTTGATGAAAGTGACTAAGCTACTAATGGTTGCACTCAGATTCAAACTGATGTATATTTTCTCCAAAACTCTTATAGGCTTCTGACTCCCCATCCCCAACATTATGAAACATGCAAATCATATCAGCTTATCCTTGAAGATAATGAGACTAAGAAAGCAAGCATCCCAAACCCATTCCTTCACCATTTCCAGCAGTAAGCAACTCAGATAGAATAGAATGTTTTTAATGAGAAAGAACCTTTATATTAAGAATATTAAAAATAGAATATGAGAATAAGACATTGTAGAGAATCGCTTATGTTGCTTTGGTTTGTGTATTCAGTAACAAAACTTTATTATCATAGTTCTCTCTTTATTTATAAAGCTTTGTATACATGAGGTAATAACATCATTTTTCCCTTTGGTCTCCATCAGAATGTACATTGTTTATGAACTCAAAGGGTTTTTAATCTCATGTGATATGGAAAATTTCCAGTCAGGTTTAATTAAGCAGGAACTGTAATCCTTATGGTAAGGACTAATGTGCTTTAGTATCCTGAGTTATTATTCACCTCATTCTGCACATTTGGAACTGAGTGGTCTTCCTGACACACATTACTACACTACTATCCTGATATTGATTTGAAACTGATTTTCATTTTATTTATAATCTATTTGTTTTAATAGGTCTTCACACAGTTACAGCCACAAAAGTGACCATTTTCCATTGGGACATTGCTATGGTCTAAATGTTTCTGTCCCAAATTCAAATGGTGAAATCCTAACCCCCAGAGGTGTTGGTATTAGTAGGTGGGGTCTTTGAGAAGTGATTAGGTTGAAGGGAAGCAGAATATACAACTCCAAAATAATGCCTCTTTGGCAAAACGGTTATTTTTAAGAAACAGTACACACAGGAGAAGCTACTAAAAGAGAAGAAGTTACCCTTTTCTAAGGATGTTTGCATGTATGAGGGAAATCTCCATTTATAAGGGTGTCTCACTCCCTGTACCAGGAAGAGGAGGGCTCTAAGTCTCTAGAAATTTTTATCAATGGGGAAAGCAATGACTGAAATTTGCATTACAATCTTACCCTTTTTACTGTGCTTTTCCTGGTCACTTTCCATAACCGACTCCCCACTCCCAACATCTTCCTTCTGTCTTTAGCTGGAGATGGTATTGAAGGTAGTGTCAAGGGCCATTGTGGGGAGTTACTCAGTTTTCCTAGATCTCGCCCACATTTACAGAAGACATAAATTAAGCTTCTGTTTACTTTTCTCCTGTTTATCTGTCTTTTATTACAGGGGGCTCTAAACCAAGAGCCTAGAAGGGCAGAAGGAAAATTATTTTTCCTCCACTACAAGTTCATGAGGGTAGAGCCCTCAAGAATGGGAGTAGTGCCTTATAGAAGAGGCCCCAGAGAGATACCCAGACCCTTCTACCATGTGAGGAGAAGGCAAGAAGTCTGCAGTGCAGAAGAGAGCCCTCACTGGACCATGCTGACACCCTTATCTCTGACTTCCAGCCAACAGAACTATGAGAAATAAATCTCTATTGTTCATAAGCTACCCAGTCTGTGGTATTTTGTTATACCAACCCAAATGGACTAAGACAAATCTAATCCTCTATATAACATGAAAGAATAATCAGTTGGCATGATTTAGCTGCTTAAACTAATAAGAATGATAAAAAGATCAATGGAATATGGATAATATGAAGTTCATTTCAACAAACTAAAAAAGGGAAATCTAAAGCTTGAGGAATACCAGAAACACTGAATTATATTTTCTTCCTAGATGATTGTAAATATGTTATATCCTTTATTTCTTACATTATATACCAATTATCATTAGCAATTACTTGGAGATAATTGTAGATACACCAAGCATGTTTAAGAAATGTAGCAAGTCTAGGGAAAAGATGGCAGCGTGAGTAGAATGGTGGAAATCTCCTCCCAAAACCATATATATTTTGAAAATACAGCAAATACAACTACTCCTAAAACAGTGACCAGAAGTTACACTACACCAGTCAGTCTATATCTGCAAGAACCCAACTTCCCACGAAAAGGGTAAGATACAAAGCCATGACCCGGCAGGACCAGAACACTCCCGCCACCCCAGCTCATCAGCGGGAGGAAAAAAATCAGAGTGGGGAGGGAGAGGAAGCACAGGACTGCTAAATAACCAGCCCTAGTAATCTGCACCGGGAGCACAGACACACATTGCATGGTGTTCTGGATATTAGAGGACTGGAAAAGCAAAATCTGAGACTAAGACTGCGAACAGGTTCCCACAGCTGGCTGCCCTGGGACAAAAGAAAAGCAGGCACTTTAAAAGTCTTAAAGGGACAAGGGTTTAACAGGTGAAAAAATCGTCCAGGCACACTCAGCCCAGCAAGCTGGGAACTTTAAGGATCTTCAGGCACCCTATCCCCCTGGTTAGCAATGCAGCTCTGAGGACCCTCACCATGATAAGTAGCCTGCCATTCCTTCCTTCCCACTGGCACCTGCAAGCAAACCAGCTATCCCTGACATTGCTGCAGACCAGGTGGAGAAAAGCCCCGACTACAGTAACCACACAGCTTAACAAAGAGGCATCTCCTTGAGCCTGGCTAACTGGCCCAGACCAAGAGGCTGCTCCCTGAACTCAGCTGACTGGCATAGACAGAGGAGACGGGTGCAGAGACCGGGAGGCATGAAGGGGCCTTGTCCTTGTGGCAGGTACATGCGCTGCTGGCCTGCGAACCCCGACAGTGCCCTAGGCCATTGAAAAGGGCTACCCCACCCATGGCAGCTTAGGGAATTAACCCAGAGGCTGCTCCCTGCACATGGTTGACTGGCACAGACAGAGGAGTTGGGCGCAGAGACCGGGAGTCATGAAGGGGCTTTGTTCTCACAGAAGAATGTGCACTGCCAGCCTGTGACCCCCGCCAGTACCCTACGCCATCTCGAAGGCTGCCCCACCCACAGGAGCTAGGAGATTAACCCAGAGGCTGCTCCCTGTGTGAAGTTGATGGGCACAGACATAGGAGATGGGTGCAGAGATGGGGAGACATGAAGGGGCCTTATCCTTGCAGCAGACACACGTGCTGCTGGCCTGCAACCATCGCCAGTGCCCTAGGCCATCCTGAGGGCTGCCCCTCCAATAGCAGCCTAGGGGATTAACCCAGAGGCTGCTCCCTGTGTACAGTTGACCATCAGACAGCAGAGACAGGCAAGGTGACTGGCAAGTAGGAAGGAACTTTGTTCACCCAGCTGACACAAACACCACTTGCCAATGATCACTCCCATTGCTGTAAAAAGGTACAAGAACCTTGTTCAATCCAAAATCCTTCAAACACCAGAAAGAGAGCTTGGTGAGACAGAAATCACCAATCTTCCTGAAAAAGAATTCAAAATAAAAGTCTTAAGCATGCTGATGGAGCTACAGAGAAATATGCAAGAGTTAAGGGATGAATTTAGAAGAGAGATAACAGAAATGAAACAAACAATGGAAGAATTTAAGAGCAGACTAGATGAGGTGGAAGAGATTGTTAATGGAATAGAAATCAGAGAAAGGAATACAGAGAAGTTGAGGCAGAGAGAGGAAAAAGATCTCTAGGAATGAAAGAATATTAAGAGAACTGTGTGATCAATCCAAATGGAACAATATTTGCATTACAGGGGTACCAGAAGAAGAAGAGAGAGAAAAAGGGATAGAAAGTGTCTTTGAAGAAAGAATTGCTGAAAACTTCCCCAATATGGAGAAGGAAATAGTTTCTCAGGACACAGAAGTCCACAGATCTCCCAACACAAGGAATCCAAGGAGGACACCACTAAGACATATAATAATTAAAATAGTAAAGATCAAAGAAAAGGACAGAGTATTAAAAGCAGACGGAGAGAGAAAAAATATCACTTACAAAGGATAACACATCAGGCTAACATCAGTCTTTTCATCAGGAACCTTACAGGCCAGAAGCGAGTGGCATGATATATTCAATGCAATGAAACAAAAGGGCCTTTAACCAAGAATACTCTATCTAGCAAGGTTATCATTTAAATTTGAAGGAGGGATTAAACAAATTTCAGGTAAGCAAAAGTTGAGGGAATTTACTTCCCACAAACCATCTCTACAGTGTGTTTTAAAGGGACTGCTCTAGATGAAAGTATGCCAAAGACTAACTATCTGTCACCAGAGAAAATAAAACCACAGCAAAGGAAGTAGACCAACTAAATATTAATGGAATGCAAAATTAAATCAGCAATCCACAAAGTCAGTCAAGGAAAACACAAAGAGTACAGAATAAAACACATAACATATAAAGAGCAGAGGAGGAAGAAAAAGAAGAGAGAGAAAAAAAGAAGCATCGACTGTGTTTATAATAGCATAATAAACGAGTTAAGTTAGACAGTTAGACAGTAAAGAAACTGCCCTTCAACCTTTGGTAACCATGAATCCAAAGCCTGCGATTGCAATAAGTACAAATACATACCTATTGATAATCACCCTAAATGTAAATGGACTGAATGCACCAATCAAAAGACACAGAGTTAAAGAATGGATAAAAAAGCAAGACCCATCTATATGCTGCCAACAAGAGACTCACGTCAAAGCCAAAGACATACACAGACTAAAAGTGAAGGGATGGAAAAAGATATTTCATGCAAACAACAGGGAGAAAAAAGCAGGTGTTGCAGTACTAGTATCAGACAAAATAGACTTCAAAACAAAGAAAGTAACAAGAGATAAAGAAAGACATTAAATAATGATAAAGGGGTCAATCCAACAAAAGGATATAACCATTATAAATATCTATGCACCCAACACAGGAGTACCTACATATGTGAAACAAATACTAACAGAATTAAAGGTGGAAATACAATGCAATACATTATTTAGGAGACTTCAACACACCACTCATGCCAAAGGAGAGATCAACCAGACAGAAAATAAGTAAGGACACAGAGGCACTGAGCAACATATTAGAACAGATGGACCTAACAGACATCTATAGAACATTCCATTCAAAAGCAGCAGGATACACATTCTTCTCAAATGCACATAGAACATTTTCCAGAATAGACTACAAACTAGGCCATAAAAAGAGCCTCAGCAAAGTCAAAAAGATTGAAATTGTACCAACCAACTTCTGAGATCACAAAGACATAAAACTAGAAATAAATGGTGCAAAGAAAACAAAAAGGCTCACAAATACATGGAGGCTTACTAACATGCTTCTTAATAATCAATGGATCTATGACCAAATAAAAAAGAGATCAAGCAATATATAGAGACAAATGAAAAAACAGCACAATGCCCCAAATTCTGTGGGATGCAGTGAACGCAGTTCTAGGAGGAAAGTATATAGCAATCCAGTCCTATTTAAAGAAGGAAGAACAATCCCAAATGAATAATCTATATTCACAATTACTGAAAATGGAAAAAGAAGAACAAATGAGGCCCAAAGTAAGTAGAAGGAGAGACATAGTAAATATCAGAGAAAAATAAATAAAATTGAGAAGAATAAAACAATAGAAAAAATTAATGAAACCAAGAGCTGGCTTTTTGAGGAAATAAAATAAATTTCTAGCCAGTCTTATCAAGAAAAAAAGAGAATTTACACACATAAACAGAATCAGAAATGAGAAAGGAAAAATCACTATGGACACCACAGAAACACAATGAATTATGAGAGAATACTATGAAAAATTATATGTTAACAAATTGGATAACAAGGAAGAAATGGACAACTTTCGAGAAAAATACAACCTTCCAAGACTGACCAAGGAATAAATAGAAAATCTAAACAGACCAATTACAAGCAATGAAATTGAATTGGTAATCAAAAAACCCAAGAACAAAACTCCTGGACCAGATGGATTCACCACTGAATTTTATCAGACATTTAGGGAAGACATAATACCCATTCTCCTTAAAGTTTTCCAAAAAATTGAAGAGGAAAGAATACTTCCAAACTCACTCTATGAATCTAATATAATCTAATCACTCTAATACCAAAACCAGGCAAAGACACCACAAAAAAGAAAACTACAGACCAATATCCCTGATGAACATAGATGCAAAAATATGCCACAAAATATTAGCAAACCAAATTCAAAAACAGATCAAGAGGATCATACACCATGATCAAGTGGGATTCATCCCAGGGATGCAAGGATGGTACAACATTCGAAAATCCATCAACATCATCCAGCACATCAACAAAAAGAAGGACAAAAACCACATGATCATCTCCACAGATGCTGAAAAAGCATTCGACAAAATTCAACATCCATTCATGATAAAAACTCTCAACAAAATGGGTATAGAGGGCAAGTACCTCAAAATAATAAAGGCCATATATGACAAACCCACAGCCAACATCATACTGAACAGCAACAAGCTGAAAACTTTTCCTCTGAGACCAGGAACAAGACAAGGAAGTTCACTCTCCCTGCTTTTATTCAACATAGTACTGGGGGTCCTAGCCACAGAAATCAGACAACACAAAGAAATAAAAGGCATCCAGATTGGTATGGAAGAAGTCAAACTGTCACTGTTTGAAGATGACATGATATTGTACATAAAAAACCCTAAAGAATCCACTCCAAAACTACTAGAACTGATATCTGAATTCAGCAAAGTTGCAGGATATAAAATTAAAACACAGCAATCTGTTGCCTTCCTGTACACTAATGATGAACTAGCAGAAAGAGAAATCAGGAAAACAGTTCCATTCACAACTGCATCAAAAACAATAAAATACCTAGGAATAAACCTAACCAATGAAGTGAATGACCTTTACCCTGAAAACTACAAGACACTCATAAGACAAAGTAAAAAGACCACTAATAAATGGAAATTCATCCCATGCTCTTGTCTAGGAAGAATTAATATTGTCAAAATAGCCATCCTGCCTAAAGCAATCTAAGATTCAATGCAATCCCTATCAAAATACCAGCAGCATTCTTCAATGAACTATAGCAAATAGTTCTAAAATTCATATGGAACTGCAAAAGACCCCAAATAGCCAAAGCAATCCTGAGAAGGAAAAATAAAGCTGGGGGGATTACACTCCCCAACTTCAAGCTCTAATACAAAGCCACAGTAATCAAGACAATTTGGTACTGACACAAGAACAGACCCACAGACCAGTGGAACAGAATAGAGAGCCCAGATATAAACCCAATCATATATGGTCAATCAATATATGATAAAGGAGCCATGGATATACAACGGGGAAATGACAGCCTCTTCAACATCTGGTGTTTTGCAAAACTGGACAGCTACATGCAAGAGAATAAAACTGGATTATTGTCTAACCCCATACACAAAAGTAAACTTAAAATGGATCAAAGACCTGAATGTAAGTCATGAAACAATAAAACTCACAGAAGAAAATGCAGGCAAAACTCTCTCGAATACAAACATGAACAACTTTTTCCTGAATGCATCCCCTTCGGCATAGGAAACAAATGTGAAAATGAACAAATGGGACCACATAAAACTAAAAACCTTCTGTACAGCAAAGGACACCATTATTAGTAGAACAAAAAAGCATCCTACAGTATGGGAGAATATATTCATAAATGACGTATCCAATAAGGGGTTAACATCCAAAATATATAAAGAGCTCATAGGCCTCAACATCCAAAAACAAATAACCCAATTTAAAACTGGTGGAGGATATGGACAGACACTTCTTCAAAGAAGAAATTTAATGTGCCAGTATGCACATGAAAAGATGCCCCACATCACTAATTATCAGGGATATATAAATTAAAACCACAATGAGATATCACCTCACACCAGTTAGGTTGACCATATCCAAAAGACAAGAAATAACAAATGCTGGCCAGGATGTGAAGAAAGGGGAACCCTCCTACACTGTTGGTGGGAATATTAATTAGTGCAACCATTGTGGAAATTTGTATTTCCCTAATGACTAATCCTTTCATGTACCTATCTTCAATCTGTATATCTTTTGGTGAAATGTCTTTTCATGTCTTTAGCCTATGTTTAATTGAACTGTTTGCTTTTTTATTGTTGAATTTTTAGAGTTTTTTCTATATTCCAATTACTTGTGCAGAATATATAATAGTATGTGTGTGTGTGTGTGTGTGTATTCGTCCACATATATATGTATATAAATGTAATACAACAGTATTCTAATAAGATGATTTATTTAGGGTGCTTACATTTGATTACTCAAGAAGTCCTCAATGTGATAAAATGAGACCAAAGATACAAACAATCTGTCTCCTGAATATATGGGTTTTAGTTCTCTCAAAACTGCACTGTGTTTGGCCAGTGAATCTGCCAACCTGCCTAGTTAAAGGGAATAAGCTCCACTTTTGGACTTCATGACACAAAGAATAACTGAGGAACAGCAACACCCTTTCCTCTGTAAAAAACAGGCAAAGAAACTCTGTGCTCTTTTTTCTAATATCTGAATGCTTAATTAACTGTTATATCGACTTACTTTTTAATTTTGTTGAGGTTCTCTTCCTCAGTTTTCAAAGACTAAGTTAAATAGAGCAATAAACTCCCACAGGCTTCTCAGGAAAAACAAAAATGAAAACTTTCATATATACCACAATGGTACTGCAACCTCTGTTGTCCATTGTCTCCTGTCATTGTAACAATAGCACCCACCATTCTGCTAGTAACAAACTTGTTTTCCTGGGAGAGTTAAAGCTTGATGCCTTTATTGTTCGTCTCCCTATAGCATTCTATAAGCTCTATGAAGGCAAAAACTATTTTGTTCACCACTGTACGGCCCTATGTTGAAAACAGAATGTTTGTTAGATACATAGTAGACCTTCAAATATTAGTTCCTCCCTCCCTCCTTCCTTTCCTCTCTTTTTCTCCTCTCTCCTCAACTCTCTTCTTTTTTCTCCCCTTCTTTTCTCTCTCTTTCATTCTCTTCCCTCTCCTCTTTATCTCCTTCCTTTCCTCTGTTCTCCTCTGGTGTCTTTCTTCAACCCTGTTCAGCATATCCAAATATACAGAGGACTTTTATTTTGTCTTACTATGTGGATGACTATGTTGTTCATACTTATTTCTCACTTACTATTACTCCAATGCTATTACCCTGAGACAACAGACTTTCATGTTTTAAAATTCAATTTATCAACTTATCTGGAGTGCATTTGAGTACATTAAAAGAAACATTCTTTAGCCCTTCTCCCAAACAAATCTAGTATTTCCTTTATTCCATAGCAACTACCAGGTCTGTTCCAATGATATCACTGAACTCTTCAATCAATTATCATTAAAACATTGTTTAAAATGTGATAAAAATACTGAAAATGAGACTTACCTTCCTAATATATTTTTATGTACACAATATAGTATTGTTAATTATAGGCACAATGTTGTACAGTCAATCTAGAACTTATTAATCTTATAAAACTGAAAATTCATCCCATTTGAACACTGACTCCCCATTTCTCCCTTTCCCCAGCCCCTGGTAACAATATCTTATATACTACCTTGATCCAGAATTTAGTGCCTCATATTGAAAATGCTCATCCATTGATTCAAAATATATTTTAATATTTTTGGAAAGTTTTTAATTTTTTCTCAATATTGATCCTGAAATCTAAATAACAAATATATTCTGAGTGGAGTTTTTTCTCTTTGTGTATTGTAGTTGATCACTCCTGCTATACAAGCAAACTACAGATATAAGTATATATTTGTAAATGTTTCCACCCAACACTCAGAAATGGCTTGCTAGTGGTTCCATAGTTTTTCAATGAATGCTACTGAATGTCGTATATTAGAATGTTACCTGTGCACTTAGATGCATTCCTATAGCATAGACAAGAAACACAACTGGTCATCACATTCAGTAAATGCTCTTTATGAATTATGAAACTGAGAAGTTTTTCAATCTCCTTGCTTTGGGTTTTACACCCCATATCCCATCAAGCTTTTTATTCCCATTCATTTTATTCCAGATTATTTCAACTGTGTTCTGAGAGGAGCCTTAAGTAAATATGCTTTAAAAGGATTTGGGTATCAACTAATCAAGGAATACCCTAGCAGCCACATGGAAATCAAACTCACTAGAAACAGTTTGGTATACAGCATCACTATCCAATAGACACACATGCAGAGCCACATATTAATTTTAAATTTTCTGGTAGCCACATTAAATACAAAAGGAAAAGGCTGAAATAATTTTAGTAATTTATTTTATTTACCTGGGTACACCCAAAATATTTATTTTCAATGAGTAACCAACATAAAAAGCACATCAATGAAATATATTCCTTCTTTTTTTCACATGAAATGCTTAAAATCTGGTATGTATTTTATACTTAAAGCACATTTCCACTTGGACTGGCTATATTTTAAGTGCTGTAGATACATGTGGCTAGCGGCTGTCACATTGAACATAGTGACATTGTAGTAACGATTAAGTTGAGCTAATGGATTCAATTATTCAGAGTGCTCATACGCTGAGAGCCAGGTATATAAGCTCTTAAGATCTAAACAAACCATTGTCAGTAAATTTTTGTTAGGTGTGTGACTGTATATTACAACGATGTACTTATTTTTGTCTTTAGATTGTGTTCAGTTTATAGCACTATGTTCATGTGTTGCCTCTTGACAGATCATTGAGGCAGAAGTAATAATATTCTGTCATGAGTTTTACTACCCAGATTAAATGAGTAGAATCACATAAAAGCTCTTAGCACAGTGCCTGAAATGTCACTGAAAACTTGGTTATGTTAATAACTGCCGTTATTATAATTGTCATTGCCAGTCATAAGGAATTATCCCTTTTTACAGATCGGGAAGCTTGAGATTTGAAGACTTTCAATTGTTTATTGTGGTAGGAGCTAAATTTCCTTTAATAAAAATATCTGTGTTAAATTTTAATTAAAAGACACTACTTGCATATTCTAATATTGAGACAATGCACAACAATCTAAAGAAAAAAGTAGTAAATCCCTATGTCCAGCCTCAACCACTACAAAAATCCCTGTACTTACCTGTCCACACTGTTTCCCTTGCTCACACAACCATTTACTAACTCATGTATGTATAAATCAGGCTTTTTTTTTTTAGCAACATTTTTGTTTGTGCAAGTATGAGCTCATTCTATAAGAATATTTTTACATACATTTTTCTGCAACTTGCTTTCCTTAACAAAAGATAGTGTATGCTCCTCTCTGGATCAATGGGATGTTATAGGTTCATATTTTATACTCTACGTCTTTAACCCATGTGGAATTTATTTGGGTGAATACTGGGAAGATGAGGTTTTTAACTTTACTTTTTTTGTTGTTGTTAATATGAAACTGGGCCTTGTAATATTTGAGCTTTCAATTTTATTACATTGATCCTTCAGTCACTTCTTGAACTACATGTTCAATTATTTTAATTATGATAGCTATACACTGCCATTTGATATTCATTCAACTAATATTTATTGGTGCCAATTATATGCCTCATTAAACAAAAGATCCATTAATAGTTGTCCTCATGGAACTTATGTTCTATCTACACAGGGGAAGGGGGCACAGACTAGTAAATTATATACCACTAGAGGATGATAAAAATAAAGGTCATGGGGGAAATTGCATATCCAGGTTAAAGGGGATCTACAGTTCGGGTATGAGGACTGGTTGCAAAATTAAATAAAGTGATGGAGAAAGTGCTTGATGGGTAGTAGAATATGCCAACACAAAATGTGCCATGTTGGTATTCTGATTATTTTGAGCAGTAGGCTTTTGAAAAATAGCAAATTTAGGGAGAGGATTTCTCTGAACTCCCCTTACCTGACTAAAGATAGATCCTCTAAGAGGAACACAATTGTCATAAATCCTCCCCAGGGAGTTTCATCCATCTAGTAAGACTGGCTCTTTTATCACAGGAGAGAAGACTAGAAGCTGAACCATACCCAGACCCACTTTGTCACAAACCATAGTATCTCCCATCTGTTCTTCTAAGGGCTCAGTCATCTTTCTTAAAAGCCATTTTCTCTCCCCTAAAAAGCCTATACCCTCTCCCCTTTCTGCACTGGGATGGTACAGGAAGTCTGAATTCTGGGCACCCCAGAAAGTTACTTTCCCTGAGTATCTCCCTTATATACAGGAGATATATGTGTAAATAAACTTGTTTATTTTTCTCTTGCTAATCAGTCTTGTATTATGGAGGTCTCAGCCAAGAACTCAGAACTGAGTAGATGAAAACTTATTTGTCCTCCTCTACAGTCTCAATGAGAAAGTGATTTCTGAGCAAATAGATAGTACATATGAAGGATGTGAAATTAGGATAACATGAGCTAGCATAGGTCAACAAGTCTAAGGATCATCCTGTGCAAATACCCTGAGGAGAGTGGCTGGTCATTTCTACGAACAGCAAGGAAGTCAGTGTGGCTCAAGTGCAGTGACCCAGGGAGAGTCTTTAGGGATGACTAAAATAAAGGGAGGCTAGTTATAGAGTCTGGTAAGCCACTGGAATGACTGGCTTTTAATCCAAGTTCAACAGGGAGCCCTGGAAGATTTGGCACTGCAAAGCAGTGCCATTATTTGACTCACCAGTTAAAACTATTATTTTGTATATGTTTTTAAAAGGAGTGCCTCTAGATTTTACTAATAAATGGGATATCCATTCATTGAGAAGAGAAGGTCTCCAGTTCAAGGAGACTGTGGGGCTGGTTAAGAAATGAGTTAAACTTAATACAACAGACATGATTAACAGGCATTTTATCCTCTGGAGTTAAGGAGAAACGTCTAAGCTAGAAATATAAAATTGGCTGTCATTAGCATAAAGATGGTATTTAAAACCACGAGGCTAGAACTGTTCATTTACATTCTAAGTGTGGATAGAGAAAAAAAGAAGGGGTCCCATAACTGAACCCAAAGGTACTCCAACTTTAAGACAACAGGGAAGAGATAATCCAGAAAAACAGAATTGGAAGGAAGAGCCAATGACTTAAGCAGAAAACTAGGAGAAAATAGTGCCTTAGAGACAGTGAATAAAGCGCTACCATAAGAGGGAAGTGACTCACTGTGTCAAAATGCTGCTGGTAAATCTGTATGACTTTGGCTTATGCAAAGTTTTCATAGACCTGACACCTAAAGCACAAGCAACCAAATAAAAAATATATGAATTGAGATATGGATTAAAGATGGTGGCATGAGAGGAGAGACAGAGGCTTCCTCCTAAAACTGGATACAATTAGAAAATTTAATTGGCACAACTAATCCTGAGGGAGCAACAGGAAAGAGGACACATCAGGCTGCACACACCTGGAGAAAAGAGCAGACCTCAGTGAACAGGGTAACGTACCAGACCTGTGGCTCCGTGGGACCCGAGCCCCTCCCCCACCCCACTTCACCAGCAGGAGGAAGAGAAATGGAGCAGAGAGGGAGTGGAAGGCTTGGGACTGCTGAATACCTAGCTCCGGAGATCTGCTCTTGGAGCACAAACCTACATACATTTCATGGTACTCTCATGAGACTCGCATGACTACTGGGTTGGAAAGTTAATACAGGCAGAGTTCCTGGGGAGACTGGGGAGACTGCTTGTGGAAAGCAGGGATCCATATCTGGCTGCTCTGGGACAAAAACCTATACCTGTGTGAGCAGCCCACTGGCTCAGGCAGTGGAGACAGGCACAGCAGCCAGGAGGCAGGGAACAGCTCTTTCCTCCCCCCAGGCAACAGTACCGCTCCCCTGCGACCCCTGACACTGCTTCAGGGGCTAAGCAGCTCCAGAATAGAGCTTCTGAACACTAGAGGGCACCATATACAAACACGAAACGCCAAAGGAACCTTGTCCAGAGTAAAATTATTAATACAACTCCCGAGAAAGATTTAAATGATATGGACCTTGGGACTCTTCCTGAAAGGGAGTTCAAAATAAAAATCATCAACATTCTAATGGAGGTACAGAAAGACATCCAAGAACTCAGGAATGAATTCAGGCCAGAGATCCAATCATTGAAGAGCACGATGGAGGGTATTAAAAGCAGGCTGGATACGGTGGAGGAGACAATAAATGAAAAAGAAACTAGAGAAGAGGAATACAAGGAAGCTGAGGCACAGAGAGAAAAAAAGATCTCTAAAAATGAAAGAATATTGAGAGAACTGTGGGACCAATCCAAGTGGAACAATATTCGCATTATAGGGATACCAGAAGAAGAAGAGAGAAAGAAAGGGATAGAAAGTATCTTTGAGGAGGTAGTTGCTGAAAACTGGGGAAGGAGATAGTCTCTCAGGCCGTGGAGATCAACAGATCTCCCAACACAAGGGACCCAAGGAAGACAACACCAAGACACAGAGTAATTAAAACGGGAAAGATCAAGGATAAGGACAGACTGTTAAAAGCAGCCAGAGGCAGAAATAAGATCACATACAAAGGAAAACCCATCAGGCTAACATCAGACTTCTCAGCAGAAACCTTACAGGCCAGAAGGGAGTGGCATGATGTATTTAATGCCATGAAGCAGAAGGGCCTGGAACCAAGATTACTTTATCCAGCAAGATTATCATTTAAATTTGAAGGAGGGATTAAACAATTTCCAGATAAGCAAAAGCTGAGAGAGTTTACCTCCCACAAACCATCTCTGCATCTATTTTGGAGGGACTGCTATAGATGGAAGTGTTCCTAAGGTTGGATAGCTGTCACCAGATGTAGTAAAACCATGGTAGGGAGGATGGAGCAGCTATTTGTGAGTCAAATACAAAATTAAATTGACTATCCCCAAAGTCAATGAAGGAGTACAGAATTTGATACCTAATATATAAAGAATGAAGGAAGAAGAAAAAGGAGAACTACAAAAGAACCTTTAGACTGTGTTTAACAGCATACTAGGAGAGTTAAGTTAGACTCTTAGATAGTAAGGAAAGTAACCTGGAACCGTTGGTAACCACGAATCTAAAGCCTGAAATAGCAGTAAGTACATACCTATCGATAATCACCCTAAATGTAAATGGACTGCATGCACCAATCAGAAGACATAGAGTCACTGAATGGATAAAAAAACAAGACCCATCTATATGCTGCTTACAACAGACTCACCTCAAACCGAAAGACATGCACAGACTAAAAGTCAAGGGATGGAAAAAGATATTTCATGCAAACAATAGGGAGAAAAAAGCAGGTGTTGCAGTACTAGTATCAGACAAAATAGGCTTCAAAACAAAGAAAGTAACAAGAGATAAATAAGGACATTACATAATGATAAAGGGCTCAGTCCAACCAGAGGATATAACCATTATAAATATATATGGACCTAACACAGGAACACCAGCATATGTGAAACCAATACTAACAGAACTAAAGGAGGAAATAGAATGCAATGCATTCATTTTAGGAGACTTCAACACATCATTCACTCCAAAGGACAGATCCACCAGACAGAAAATAAGTAAGGACACAGAGGCACTAAACAACACACTAGAACAGATGGACCTAATAGACATCTATAGAACTCTACACCCAAAAGCAACAGGATACACATTCTTCTCAAGTGCACATGGAACATTCTCCAGAATAGACCACATACTAGGCCACAAAAAGAGCCTCAGTAAATTCCAAAAGATTGAAATCCTACCAAGCAACTTTTTAGACCACAAAGGTATAAAACTAGAAATAAATTGTACAAAGAAAGCAAAAAGGCTCAGAAATACATGGAGGCTGAACAACATGCTTCTAAATAGTCAATGGATCAACAACCAAATTAAAATGGAGATCCAGCAATATATGGAAATAAATGACAACAACAACACAAAGCCCCAACTTCTGTGGGACACAGCAAAAGCAGTATTAAGAGGAAAGTATATAGCAATCCAGGCATATTTAAAGAAGGAAGAACAAACCCAAATGAATAGTCTAACATCACAATTATCAAAATTGGAAAAAGAAGAACAAATGAGGCCTAAAGTCAGCAGAAGGAGGGACATAATAAAGATCAGAGGAGAAATAAACAAAATTGAGAAGAATGAAATAATAGAAAAAATCAATGAAACCAAGAGCTGGTTCTTTGAGAAAATAAACAAAATAGATAAGCTTCTAGCCAGACTTATTAAGAGAAAAAGATAATCAACACACATCAACAGAATCAGAAATGAGAAAGGAAACATCAAAACGGACCCAACAGAAATACAAAGAATTATTAGAGACTACTATGAAAACCTATATGCTAACAAGCTGGAAAACCTAGAAGAAATGGGCAACTTCCTAGAAAAATACAACCTTCCAAGACTGACCAAAGAAGAAAGACAAAATCTAAACAAACCAATTTCCAGCAAAGAAATTGAAGTGCTAATCAAAAAACTACCAAAGAACAAAACCCCCGGGCCAGATGGATTTACCTAGGAATTTTATCAGACACACAGAGAAGACATAATACCCATTCTCCTTAAAGTTTTCCAAAAAATAGAAGAGGAGGGAATACTCCCAAACTCATTCTATGAAGCCAACACCATCCTAATACCAAAACCAGGCAAAGACCCCACCAAAAAAGAAAATTACAGACCAATATCCCTGATGAATGTAGATGCAAAAATACTTAACAAAATATTAGCAAACCAAATTCAAAAATATATCAAAAGGATCATACACCATGACCAAGTGGGATTCATACCAGGGATGCAAGGATGGTACAACATTCGAAAATTCATCAACATCATCCACCACATACACAAAAAGAAAGACAAAAACCACATGATCATCTCCATAGATGCTGAAAAAGCATTCGAGAAAATTCAACATCCATTTTTGATATAAACTCTCAGCAAAATGGGTATAGAGGGAAAGTACCTCAACATAATAAAGGCCATATATGATAAACCCACAGGCAACATCATATTGAACAGCGAGAAGCTGAAAGCTTTTCCTCTGAGATCGGGAACCAGACAGGGATGCCCACTCTCCCCACTGTTATTTAACATAGTACTGGAGGTTCTAGCCACGGCAATTAGACAACACAAAAAATACAAGGAATCCAAATTGGTAAAGAAGAAGTGAAACTGTCACTATTGCAGATGACATGATATTGTACATAAAAAACCCTAAAGACTCCACTCCAAAATTACTAGAACTGATGTTGGAATACAGCAAAGTTGCAGGATACAAAATTAACACACAGACATCTGCGGCTTTCCTATACACTAACAATGAGCCAATAGAAAGAGAAATCAGGAAAACAATTCCATTCCTAATTGCATCAAATAGAATAAAATACCTAGGAATAAACCTAACCAAGGAAGTGAAAGACCTATACCCTGAAAACTATAAAACACTTTAAAGAGAAATTAAAGAGGACTCTAACAAATGGAAACTCATCCCAAGCTCCTGGCCAGGAAGAATTAATATTGTCAAAATGGCCATCCTGCCCAAAGTGATATACAGATTTGATGCAATCCCTATCAAATTACCAGCAACATTCTTCAACAAACTGGAACAAATAGTTCAAAAATTCATATGGATCACCAAAGGCCCCGAATAGTGAAAGCAATCCTGAGAAAGAAGAATAAAGTGGGGGGTATCTTAGGCAAAAATCTCTTGGACACAAACATTAGCGACTTCTTCATGAACATATCTCCCCAGGCAAGGAAAACAAAAGTAAAAATGAACAAGTGGGACTATATCAAGCTGAAAAGCTTCTGTACAGCAAAGGACACCATCAATAGAACAAAAAAAGGTACCCTACAGTATGGGAGAATATATTCATAAATGACAGATCCGAATAAGGCTTGACATCCAAAATATATAAAGAGCTCATGCACCTCAACAAACAAAAAGCAAATAATCCAATTAAAAAATGGGCAGAAGAGATGAACAGACAGTTCTCCAAAGAAGAAATTCAGATGGCCAACAGACACATGAAAAGATGCTCCACATCGCTAGTTATCAGAGAAATGCAAATTAAAACCACAAGAGATATCACCTCACACTAGTAAGGATGGCTACCATCCAAAAGACAAAGAACAACAAATGTTGGCAAGGTTGTGAAGGGGAACCCTCCTACACTGCTGGTGGGAATGTAAATTAGTTCAACCATTGTGGAAAGCAGTATGGAGGTTCCTCAGAATGCTCAAAATAGACTTTCCATTTGACCCAGGAATTCTACTTCTAGGAATTTACCCTAAGGATGCAGCACTCCAGTTTGAAAAAGACAGATGCACCCCTATGTTTATCGCAGCACTATTTACAATAGCCAAGAAATGGAAGCAACCTAAGTGTCCATCAGTAGATGACTGGATAAAGAAGAAGTAGTACATATACACAATGGAATATTATTCAGCCATTAGAAGAAAACAAATCCTACCATTTGCAACAACATGGACGGAGCTAGAGGGTATTATGCTCAGTGAAATAAGCCAAGTGGAGAAAGACAAATACCAAATGATTTTACTCATCTGTGGAGTATAAGAACAAAGAAAAACTGAAGGACCAAAACAGCAGCAGACTCACAGAATCCAAGAATGGACTAACAGTTACCAAAGGGATAGGGACTGGGGAGAATGGGAGGGAAGGGCAGGATAAGGGCGGGGAAGAAGAAAGGGGGCCTTTTGATTAGCATGTATAATGTGGGGGGGAGGAATGGGGACGGCTGTGCAACACAGAGAAGGTATGTAGTGATTCTACAACATCTTACTATGCTGAGGGACAGTGACTATAATGTGGTTTGTGGGAGGGACTTGGTGAAGGGGGGACCCTAGTAAACATAATGTTCTTCATGTAATTGTAGATTAATGATAACAAAATTTTTAAAAAATTTCCATTATCAAAGGAAAAGTGAAGTGATAGAAATATTTTAATAGTGTTCAGGGCTGCTTTACCTCTCTGTTTATATGGTATTCTCAAGCAGGTACAGCATTTTAATATGAAATAAAAATATATACATATATATATGTATATATGTATATAAAATCTGTGAGGACTATTAGAAGAACACACAGCTTGTTAGTAATCTATTACTTGAGATGCAAGTGGCATAGTTAAGTTGTATAATTTTGGTTTCTAATAAAAACCACATTGAAATCTTAAAAAAAAAAAAAACAAGGTAAGAAATCCAGCCTCGGTTTCTCCCACAGAGATATGCAACCTTCTTTATAGATGTCTGGAAAGGATAAGACAAATTTAGTCTAAAAATTTTATGTATTTGAGTTTTTGGCAGGAATGTATTCTCATTTCTTATTTTCATTTTCTTTGCTGACTGATTATTAATTGTGACAAGTAACATTATAATTCCTTTATATTTCATTTTTGTCCCACCACCTTATCTCTCAACTTCTCATGCAATCCTGCCATGGTTTTCCTGAAGTACTAATCTTTAGAGGAATTTGGAATGAAGAAAAGGGCAATTTCAGCTTACATCAAGAATTCCTCAAATAACTTATTACAGGAGAAAATATTTTCAGTTCTTATATTTGATAAGAGTTATATGCATATTATATAAACTCCTACAACCCAATAAGAAGACAACCAATTAAAAAGTGGGGGAAACTGATCTGAATAGCTATTTAATCAAATACTATATACCAATGGTCAATAAGCACATAAAAATAATCAGCATTGTTAGTCATTAGGAAAATATAAATTAAAAACATACTGAGATACCTCTTTATAACCACTAGATTATAATTAAAAAGATGGACTGTAACAGTGTTGGTTAGGATTGTCAAATGGTTCAGCCATTTGGCTAACAGCCTAGTGATATTCCTCAAAATATTAAACATAGAGTTTTCTTATGACCCAGGCCTTCCAACACCTAGTTACATACCCAAGGGAAATGAAAATAGGACCAGACCAAAACTGGTATGAATGTTCATAGTAGCATTATTCACAATAGCCAAAAACTAGAAACAATTCAAATGTCCATCAGCTAATGCATGGATAAACAAAATGTGGTCTATTTATATAATGGAACAGTATTCAATCATAAAAAGGAATTAAATGCTGATATATGCTACAGGATGTGCCTTGAAAATAATATAATCAAAAAATAAGGCATAAAGTAACTCATACTATATGGTTCTATTTACATGAAATGTCCAGAAAATTCAAATCTAAAGCAAAGGATATAGACCAGTGGTTGCCTGGGGCTGGGAGCAGAACAGAGAGCCAAATACAGATGACCAGTGAGTTTCTTTCAGAGTTGAAGGTAATTTGATTGCTATGGGTGCACACCTCTAAATTTACTGAAACTCATTGAATTGTACAACATGAAACCAGGGAATTTTATTATATGTAAATTCTACCTTTATTTTTTTTTTAAACAGAAAGAGAAAAAAGGGTCACCGTATTCAGCCACACTACCTGCAGTGCTCCACTCAGGATGGTGGCTTTGCATAGCATAGACTGTGAACTGCACCATTCTGCGTAATGCTCAACAAGGCAACACTTGCGGTGGTCGTGGCAACAGGGTGGAGATTAAAAAAAAAAAAAACACAGAGCTGTGTCCCTTGAGGCCCTAGTAGGCAAATGAACAATAGAAACGCGTGAAAGAAGGCAGGGGGTGTAGCTTTTTATCCTTTGCTTCGGGCTGCAATATGGCTCCACTGGAAAGCTGGCTGGTCCCAATATTTTTATATTAATTTCCTGACCGTATGTGTTTCCCTCCGTCTGTAACTCTATTGGGATTTCTCACCGGAAATAAACCTGAATCCATAAAAAATGATACAGGGTGCTATGAATTCGACCCTTAAGAACCCTTGGTGAATGACTACTTTTGCAAATTAGTTCTTGTTCAAATATTGCATGAGAAAGTAAAGAAGAAAGCACAGGGAACATTCCAGAAAATGAAAGGTTCTATACTCACTATTTAGAAAAATATCTGGAGAAACGGCACCAAAGCCCTCTCCTCAGCCATCAGGGCCCTGAACAGGAAGCGTTATTCTCCCAGTGGACGTGGCCCCAAAGTGTCCTGAAGCTGTGGCGGCGCCACCTTGGTCCTGAGGAAACCAAATTCTCATCCTCACGGGGAACAAGGGGCCGACATCTGTGGGCAGACCACGCATGCGTTTCACCCGATCCAGAAACGGCGGGTTTGCGCGCCCCCTGCTGGCCTTGGGAGCACAGCGCAGGAAACTCCTACCTCATTGTTCAGCCCTGGCTGTGCTCCTTCTTGGTGGTCCTGGGGAGTCGCTGAAATTCAGCATTCGGATTACTCAATACCATGATTTGGGACATTCGAACAGAAATGGAGCCCATTGTTCTGTTTTAAGGTAGGAATTATAGAGATAAGATGAAGCTAAAATCAAAGTCAATAGGCAAAATCAGGTTGATTTTCTATATATGGGAATATAGAAAAAATACCATTTACAATACACCAAAAAAGAGAAAAGAAAAAAATTCTAAAGTATAAATCCAACAAAATATTTACAGATATCTGGGGAAACAAATACGAAACAAATACTTTCTCCCATGTTTTCGTATAGAAGCATTATTGTTTTAGGTTATATTTAGGTCTATGATCCATTTTGAGTTAGTTTTTATATTATGAGAAATATACATCAAAATTTATTTTTTTGCATGTGTATATGCAATTGCTTCAGACACTAACTTAGAAAAGACTGTCTTTTTTCTCTTTTAATTCTTCTTTGAATCTGTTGATAATTTTCTGTATATGCATGCATGGGCGTGGTTCTATTTCTGGACTCCACTGCATTTCATTTATATATTTCTATAATATACCAATGCCACACTGTCTTGGTTATCACTATTTTATAAAAAGTCTTGAAATCAAGTATTATGGCCCCTCCAACATTGTTCTTTTTGAAAGTTCTTTTGGTTATTGCCGGTTCTTGGCATTTCCACTAAGTATTACAATCAG
Organism: Manis javanica; assembly: GCF_040802235.1. Classification (NCBI taxonomy): domain Eukaryota; kingdom Metazoa; phylum Chordata; class Mammalia; order Pholidota; family Manidae; genus Manis; species Manis javanica. Next base: position 133,343,395 of record NC_133174.1, read on the forward strand.
CCATGAATTTCTATTAAACCCAAACTTTGGGTTTGGAAATGAGCACCACAGTAAGTCTAGTTAAATCCGTCACCATACATATGGAAACATTTTTCTTATGATAAGTACTTTTAAGATCTGCTAAGAGAGCAAATCTTAGAAGTCCTTACACAGAAAAAAAATTTTGTAATGATATATGGTGATGGATGTTAACTAGACTTACTGTGCACATTATGTTGTAATGTATACAAATACTGAATTGTTACATTGTACATGTGAAGCTAGCATAATGTTATATGACAATAATTCCTCAATGAAACATACCTAAAAAGATTTATTCTCTTAGCAACTCTTAAGCATGCAATACAGTATTATTAATTATAGTCACAATGCTGTACATAACATGCCCATGATTTACTTATTTTATTACTGGAAGTGTGTGCCTCTGAGTCTCTTCACCCATTTTGCTCACCTACCTTCCACCTCTGTCAACCACCAACCTTGGTTCTCTGTATCTGTGACCTTGGTTTTTTTTGCATATTTTTAGATTCCATGTATAAGTGATATCATTCAGTATTTGTCTTTCTCTGTCTGACTCATTTCACTTAATATAATGCCCTCAGGGTCCAACCAAGTTGTCACAAATGGCAGGATTTCCTTCTTTTTCATGGCTGAATAACATTCCTGTGTGTGTGGTGTGTGTCTGTGTGTGTGTGTGTGTGTGTGTGTGTGTGTGTGTGTGTGTGTATCACATCTTTACCCATTCAGCCATTGATGGACACTTAGGTTGTTACCATGTCTTGGCTATTGTAAATAATGCTGCAATGAACATGGGGATGCAAGTATCTTTTTGAATTAGTGTTTTCATTTTCTTTGGATAAATACCCAGAAGTGGAATTGCTGGACCACACAGTGTTTCTATTTTTCATGATAAATGTACTGTTATCTTAACATAATTAAGAATCCTGGAAAATATACAGAGAAGTTACTTGTCTCACCTATTTCTTAGCAACTTTGAACTTCCTGGTCCCTTACAACTAAAAAAAAAAAATTCATTAGGCAAACAAATCTATATCATGACTAATAACACAAGTTCAATAATTTTGTGTGTCTTCATGTATAAGATTTTTCCTAAAAATTTTTATGTTCTATTTTGCAATAATTTTAGAGTCACAGGAAGTAGCAAAGGTAGTGCAGAAAGGTATCAACTACCTTTTGCCTGGTTTCCCATAATGCTTCCATCTTACATAGTCATCACATGTATCAAATCAAGAATTGGACACTGGCATAATGTGTATGTGTATTGTTTTATGTCATTTTATCATATGTGTTGATTTGTGGACCCGCCACCACAATCAAGATACAGAACTGCTTCATAACTATAAAGATCTCTCTCAGATTATTACTTTATTGTCACAACCATCCCAGATCTCCCACTATACCTAATCCCTAACAACCACTAATCTGTTTTCTGTCTCTGCAGTTTTAACTTCTCAAGAATGATCTATCAGTAAAATCACACAGCATGGGATCTTCTGAGATTGGCTTTGTTTCCCTTAGCATAATGCTCTTCAGAGCCAAGCTAGCTGGTGTGTAATTGCTGCGTAAAATTCCACAGTATGGATGCACCACCGGTTATTTTGATTTTCCCTATTGACGGGTGTTTTGGTTGTTTCCAAGTTGGTACTATTACAACTGGAACTGCTATGGACAATGGTTTTCAGGATTTTGTGTGAACATATGCTTTCAGTTCTCTGGGATAAGTATGCCCAGGAGTGCAATTGCTAGGTGATGTATGCTGAATTTTTAAGAAGCTACCAGACTTGTCCAGAATAGCTGTACCATTTCATACTTCCACCACCAATGTGTAAAAGATCTAGTTTTTCTGCATCTTTGTCAGCATTCAGCATTGTCATTATTTTGTATTTTAGCTCTTCCAGTAGGTCTATAGTGATATTTAATTGTGGCCTCAATTTATATTTCACTCAAGTCTGGTGATGTTGAATATCTTTTTGTGAGCTTTATTTGCCACCCATATCTCCTCTTTCATAAAATGCCTCATGTTTTCCCATTTTTGAAATGGAGTGTTTTTCTTCTTATTGTTGAGTTTCAGATATTCTTTATATGTTCTAGAGATGAGTCCTCTGTTAATATGTAGTTTCCAAATATCTCCTCTAAGTCTGTAGCTTGCTATTTTACTCTCTTAAAACAGTCTTACACACTAGAGAAGTTTTTAATTTTGACATAATCGAATTCCTCATTTTTTTTTCATTCATAGATCAAGCTTCTGGTGTCATGTTGAAGAGCTCTCTACCAAGCCCTGGGTCCTGTAGTTCCTCTCCCATATATATTTTTTAAGTTTTATACTTTTACATACTTTTTTCTGAATCTATGATCCATTTGGAGTGATATTTTGGTGTTAAACATACTTTTTATTTAGAAATGGTTTTAGATTTACAGAAAGTTCCAAATATAGTATGGTTTCACACAGTTTCTACAATGTGAACATCTTACATTGCCGTGGTGCACATTTCAAAACTAAGAAATTGACATTGATTCATTACTATTTACAAATATCCAGTTTTATTTGGATTTCTGCAGTTGTTCCAATACTGTTTTTTTTTTTATTTTCCAAGATCAAATCCACCCCTGTCCTCTGCTTGATTTAAACCCTATTTTATCTCTTGCTACTGTAGCTACACCAACATTCTTTTGGTTGACTTTTGCCTAATATGTCTTTTTCCATGCTTTTACTTTCAACTATCATGTGTTCTTATGTTTAATGTATATCTCTTCTAAATAGCATACATGTCAATTCTGGGATATATTTTATTTCAACCTTTCACACTATTACATTATAATTCCTCCTTTTCCCACTTTCCATCATATTTATATTTTATAGGCTTTTATTTTACTGTAATTACTTCTTATTTACTGTAATTAATTTTTATTTTATTGTAGTGTGATTACTTTTATTTGGTGTAATTATTTTTACTCTCTCATTCTCGTTCTCTCTGTCCATTTTACTACAAGAAACTTTACCTTGATAATATATCACTTTTTCTTCTATATGTCCTTGAGCAACTGCTGGAATTTTTTCTACTTTTAAATACTTAATCTATAACATTTTGACTGCAAATATCTTGTAATCAAACTTCTAGGGCTTGAATGCCTGAAATTAATTTCACCTTGCACTTATATTTCAATAACAGTTTGGATAAATAGATATGCTAAATTTTACATTATGTTTCTTCAGTTTCTTGCATCATAATGCTGCTGTTCAAAAATGTGATATTACATGACTTGTTTTTAATTCATATCTGTCTATAAAATTCTAGAATTTCCTCCTTTGACGTCTGGAAAAAATTCACTTGTGTGTGTGTGCCTGTATGTGCATATGTGTGTGTTATAATTAATCTCTCCTTTTTTAATGTACTCTGTTTTCCATTTTGTTTGTTTTATGTTTCATCAAGTCTGAGATATTTACATCCATTGGTTTTAGAAATGCTTCTTTCTCTGTATTTTCACTTCTCTGTCTTTCTAGGGCTTTTATTGTCCAAATAGTAACATATCAATTCATATCTTAGCCCTTTTTTCTTTTTCTATTTCTTCTTGCTTTCTCTGAAAAATTTCCTTGAACTAAAATTTCTTATCTATGTGATAGTTGTATGCTTCTCAGAACAAAACCACATCTCCAGCCTTTGCCCACTGTTCCCATTATTGCACACTGGATTTTTTTTTTCAACTCAGGCTCCTGTATTCAAATTCAAGAACTGTACATTGTCAGATACCTCAGGGGTCTGTATTTGCGGCATATCCTGTCTACCTACTCCAGTTCATGCTACTGTCCTATCTCGACTGCATTTGGCAGCCCTGACATCTTTTTGTTATTTGGGGTTTCAGTTGCTTCATATAAGAGGCGTGTATTTCTGTTGCCTTCTTCTCCTTATGAATTCCAAGAGGAGAAGGACGATAAGTGACTTTAAACTAATGTGCTCGTACTAGAAATTCTCTAATATGGTATTTCATTTCAAGTCTCAAAATAATGAAAGCAAATTCATAATCCACTCAATGCCGAGCAAGACACAGGTGGAAAGTACGATTGCCTACTTCTCTAAAGTCCCTAAGCAAATGGTTTTTCTGCACTAAAGTCCCTATGAAAAATGACTCTTTCTGTTTGCACTAGTTATGGTCTTCTATTTGTTCTCTTATCTCAATGTAGTCCCTGAACCATTTTACTAATTTAAAAATATTATTTCCTGAGGAAACAGGCTTTTTTTTTCTGCTTCATACCATCCCCTCAAATTTGCACCCTTCTATCTTCTACCTAAGTTGACTAGATATTTGTGATGTTTTTATTTTCTCTGTCCACAGAACCTGGTAGTTAATACGTATAAATGTTAACTAATAATTTCTGAGCGAGGAGACCCAGGTGGGAAACAGTTTCTCCTATGTAACTGAAAGGGAGATTTGGGAATACCAGGTTCACTTTAATATTTTGTATAGCTGCTGACTCGTGATAAATGTATGTTTTCCTAAATCTATATAATTCAGTGGTAGAGTTGACAATATTTAGCAAAACAAATAATAGAGAAAGACTAGTTACATTTGAATTTTTGATAAACAGTAGATATTATTTTGGTATGAATATATCCTATGAAATATTTGACTATGCTATTTAATGGTAATTTTTCTCACTGCTTTCACATACATTTTTCAAAAGTAGGCATGCTTTGTTTAAAGAAATTTTTAATTTACTAATTCAGAGCAGGCTTTTAATCTAAATGAAAATATTAAGAATATAGAGCTGAACTGCAACCTTGTTAATCCAATGGAAACTTTGTGGTCAAAATGAATAATTTGTGTAATTGTTACGGAAAATACTGAAAAAAAAAACCTGGACTGGAACACTGACAGAAGAACCGAGTGGCACTTGGAGGTCTTGGAGTGTTGAGGCTTTATTTCACACCTGCGGGCTCAGAGGGGAGTCATCTCCCAAAAAGTCTGAGTCCCAAACAAAGGCAAAGGGAGAAACGTATATCTTTCTGCTTCCTTATCTGTAACATTCCAACGTGCAGAGCAAGCGAGCAGGGAAAGGGGAGGGAGTTTAGGGAGTGAACCTTGGGAACTGGTGCTCCGCAGAGTGGGAAACCAAGGGAGTGGTTTTTTTGTTTGTTTGTGTTGAGGAGTGGGAGGGGAGACAGAGGGGAGCCACCCGGGCTAGATTGCTGTCCCCATAAATCTTTCCGTATCATAATAACTGGAGCATTTTTGTTATGGTATTTTACAGACTTAAAATGACCTTCAACTAAAAAAAGTACTTCGAGGCATTTATAACTGTGAATACCATTATCTGCCTTAAATAAATTACCTAAACTTGTATATATAACAGCACATTTATCTCCAAAATTTACAGGAGTGAAACCTGGTGCTGACGGAGTTCAAGAGCATTGCGTATTGCCAAATGTCACATGATTACGTTCACATTGAGTTATTTCCCCATAATCCCATTAATAAATGTGACATATTCTTTTCAATAATATAGGGAAGACCTATAATAGTTTTAGAGAAAACCTTTTAACAATTTAATTTTCTATTCACTACAGTTATGACAATGAATAAAAATCTGTAAACGCAAAACCTCTGGAGAAAACCTAAATAAACAGACACAAATTATATCCATGAATTGCAAGAGTCACCATGACAAACGTGTAAATGTAAAACATTGTCTACCCCTGAGGGAGGGACAAGACAATGATCTAGGCTTAGGTTATTAGAGGTTTCCTCTAGCTGAGGGAGGGGTAACATTGCTGAGAAAGGTATGCCCACCAGAACCTAATACAGGGCCTACTTAAGACTTAAGCTGCATCAGGAAAACAGAAAACCTCCGAATATCAGGCTAGCATGGGGTAAGTAACAAGCTACAGATGTCTACTGATAGAGGATGGGCAAGAATTTTCCCATGTTTCCTTCCTCATGCTCATGACAAACTGGTAGCATCAAATTAATTATAATTTCTATGTCTCCAGTTGATTGTGAGGTGTTAATGAAATAATCTACATGAAAGCACTAAGAACTCTACCTAACAGCTAAGTAAATATTGAGTAAAGTTTATGTAAAAAAAATAGTTATTAATAACACAAGATGGTATTCTTATATTCTTTTAACACTAGGAAAACATGGAGTTATTGGAGATTAGGTGATCTACATTTATTTTCCTTTTTAAATATTATCTATTCATCTGAGTGACTAAAGTGATTCTTTCCCAGTCTCAGTGAAATCAGGCAAATTTATATAGTAAAGAAAATCTAATAATCTCTACAAATCTATCTCACAATTATAACTGCATTTTGCAACAAAACTAGCTCTTAACAAATGTTCTAATGTATTGCTATTATTGCTTTTGTTTCAGGATGTTTACACTAAAATGGCATTTTTACATTTCTACATTTTTTTTCTTCCTGTTGTGGCAAGATTTTTAAAAAATTTATTGCTAATATATAGGGAAGTCATTATTTCCTTAAATACTGCTACTCTTAACACATTATATTACCGATTTTTTATATTTCTTGGTTCTTGGGTGATTAATAATAATATGTATTTGTTTGGGGCCTTGGGATATTAAAACCAAAGTACATACATCATCATAATCAGAATGTTTTATGAATAATCAGATGAAACAAGCTAAGCAGTGCTTTTATTTTAAGGACTATGACTAATGACTTAATCCAACTTCATATCTCATAGATGGGAAAGTGAATTCAAAACAAGAAATCAAATGTGATTATAAAATGTGTATTTTTTATAAAATTTAATTTTGTGATAATAAAACCATTTATGTTTCTGTTAGTTCTCAGATTCCACAAGGTGTTTATGTATGTTGCCTCACTGAAGTCTTATGAGAATTCTGTGATATACAACTCATAACACTTTTATAGCATAAGATTGTTATGGGGGTCAAGTGTGATAATCTACATATAAGCTTTCTGCCAGATACACAGGTGTTGGGAACTTTTGTCTCTTTCAGGCTTGTAACCAAGAAAACGCTGCAGGTTGGAGGTTTCCACCCTCCCTCATTACTTCCGCATTTGTGGCCCAACTGAGTTCCCAGGGCACATGCTCTTGGCCCTAACTCCGCCTCCCCACCTAACCTAAAACCTGCCTAAGACCCTAGTGACAGATGAGATAATCAATTCCCATTGGTTTCTGCTACTTCCTTATCTTCCCCTATACAACTAAGCCTCTGATGCAATAAAGCTGAGTTTTGCTGCGCCTCCAAGGCTGACATGTCTCCCGGCTTGGTGTGGTTTTGTTTTCCCTGGATCTCTGGGGAGGGTGATCGCGCTGTCGACACTTGCCCTATCGCTCAGCCCCGGGGGTAACAGGCTGGTCCTGCTTGTCCTCCCCGCCCCCCCCCCCCACCTTCTTTTTGCTGAGGAGCAACACACAGGCAAGCATTAAGTGTTCATGATTATCATAGCATCATTTTTTTAAATTTACAATACCACATCAAATAACTGGTCTATAGCACAAGTTATTTTTATTATTTCCCTTAATAATTTTCTTAGTAATATTACAAATTACTTTTCACCATTACTAGTGATACCAGACAGTAAGACATAGTAATAGAGTCAAAACTAGTACTTCCTCTGTAATCAATATTAATTCCCTAGTTAATTTTATTCAACATTTGCCACATTCTGAAAACTATATAATACTCAAAAATTGCATGTATTTAGACATGCCTTTGTATAGAATCAAGTACTATGATGATAATATTTATATTTCTCAGTCTCTTCAAATCCAGTCCATAGAGTGGCTTTGGCAGCTTCTGAAAACACGGGATCATACTACACACATTCTGCAGTGTGTTCTCCCTGACTTCAACAGTGGTCCTTCAGCTGCGCTGTTCAGCACCGAGTCTTCTTCAGGTAATCAGTTTGGAGTGATTTTCCAAGGTTTACAGGGTTTGACTATGGCTATGTCCTGATCCTATGACTCACCGGAGACCTTAAAACAAAATAGTATTTTACTAAGTGGAATTAATCTCACATAATACATCTTTTTCATCAAATAACTCACCACAAACCTCCAATTAAGTGAAAGTAAATAACATCTTTTTAAATTCAGATTTAAACACATGCAGACTGAGTTTAGGTATAAGTTGACAATAAATCTGTGGATGTTTATTTCTGTTAAATAACTACTTTATGTTAGAGCAGTTCACCTCTGAATTCAGAACTGATCTTTGTCAATAATTGAGCCAACAGGGCAAGGTTTCATTGCTCTAGCATTACAGTACCGTTGAGGATCTTGTGCTTCAAATGCATCTATACCCTCTTTCTTTCTCTAAGGATTTCATGAAAGATTACACTGATCTACATTTAGATAGGAACATAAACATCAGTTTTCCATATTTATGAAAATGTCACTTGTGGCTTTTGTCTAGAGTTGATCTAAGCTACTCCGTGGCATTGCTGCCCCAGCATCCATTTTGTTTCACCAAGCAGCCTTCAATGACCTTAAACTGACACTAGCCCTTCATGCAAGCACATGCCCTTCATAGCAGCTGGCAGAGTCATAAGTAAAGCCCTGATAGGGCTTGCCCAAGAGTCCGTGTAATGAACAGTCTCCCCTCTGTCCTAGGGCTTTCCCCTTATGTGCCCCTTAAATAATACCCCCATGGGTTTACCAGAATCCCCTCTTTTGAGTTGATTTGGCCAATCCAGGCCTAGCCCAGAAACCTCAAAGCACTCCACGCATGCACTCTAATAAAGGCATGTGCCCCAGGTGTTGCCTGCCCTCTGCCTTGACTCCCCATGTGGCCCCTTGAGGAGTGCTGGTTACTTGCTCCAGGATCTATGAGAAACTTCTCTATTTGAAATTCTCTTGTAAACTGGCATCCTGTGCTCCACTCAGCAAGTGTTAATCTGACAAATTCATAACAGTTTTCTATTCTGGGATAACCACTAATTTTTAAAACTGTAAGATCTTTCTAACACAAAGTTTTCTCCTTTTCTGATATGTGCAATTGGTCATTTTTATCAAAATTACTTCTTTTCTATCCTTCAAGGAAAGTTTCTGTTCTTCCTTTTAAACATTATAAGATATCTTAAGTCTAATCTTAGGAACATTGGTTTTTTTTCTGTTGTTATTGTTTTTTATTTAATTGCCTTTTCCTAGTGTGTTTTGTTTACTCAGAAATGAAGACAGTAATTTTAATACAATTAGATTCACCATTTAGCAGTTCACATCATTTTTGACATGTATCTTCTGGATATTGGGTGTTTACCTCTAACTTGTGATGAAATTTACAGTGACTTTGTTGACAGATTACCCAGGTTTGCTTTGATAGTCACCTCAGAAGCAACTCACAGTGATTTCCATAAAAAAGCAATATAATAGTGGGTTTTAATAATAGCTAATTAATAGAATTTCTTAAATTATTTGCAAAATGTGTCTTGCAGATAGATAATTCAGTTATTAATAGAAAATGGGTATTAAGGAAACATTTTGTTGGGGAATGAAATGTTGCAGTAATATGCTTCTATTTTCATATTGTTTGGTAGTTTACAAAAATATTTTCTCATATTAGCTCATTCAGTGTTCACAAAAAATTGTAGTATAGAACAAATAATAATTTCAATGCCAATATGTTTGATGGATCCATGAGATAATTTACATGAAATTTTGAAGCACGCTACTTGTTAAAGAAGTAAAAATTAAACAAAGGTTATTTGTGCACTTTTTATTAATATAAAAGCATAAACTATCATCTTATTTTAATGTTAGGAAAAGTTATCTTATGGAGATTAAGTATATAGTTTGTTTTCATTTGTGATCCTTACTATATTGATTTTGATTAGCATGTTAATACATTCTTAGTCTAACCAGTGAAGTAAAGCAAAGATACATGTTGAAAATTAATAATTTAACTTTTAAATTTATACTGCATTGTTTGTACCATTCAAGGTTTTTCATTTTAAAAATAAAATATATACAAAATGTAAGAAAATGTATAACCACGTTTTTTCCTTTTTTATAGATTTTTAAAACTTCTTAAAAACTTTTTATTTTTTAACAATTTTCAGGTGTATCTCACGCACCCTTCCCCCAACCTCCACCAATCTTTCATAAGTATAATATCAAAACCATGTAATTAATTGACATAGACATAGTATCACCGATTATTTTTTAATTGGTAAAATACAGAACAATATCATACACATTTTTCTGCAAATCATTTTCTATATTAGACATGCATTGTGGACATTTTTATAGGTTAGTATTCTTCAATATATAAGTTACTTTAAGTTGTAAGCTATTTGTGAGTTGGTATACCAACGGACTTATTTTTGTAAAAGGAATCAGAAAATTCAAAGAAACAAAATACATTTCATTGAGTATAAGAGGCATGTTTTTATTTATCATGTTCTATTTGCATACGTGTATGTGTGTGTGTGTGCATGTATATGCAAACTTTTATGGGGGATATATTCAAAAATTTGAGATGTGATAATGATTTATTTTATATGTTGCTTTTAATATTCGAGAAGAATCTCCTTACTGACACCTCATGGCAATCCTGTGATGTAGAATTAATAATATTTTCTAAATCAAAGGATTGTTGTGAGGATCCTGTGAGATTATTCATGTATTAATACTAACACAAATTATCATAATTGTTCTATTATTTTTATCATTATTTACTTTTATTTAACTTTGTATTTTGAAGTAATTTTAAATTCATAAGAAGTTGTAAAAATAGTACAAAGAGTTTCTGTGTATCCTTCATTCAGCTTCCCCTTATGATAAAACCTGTGTAACCATGGTGCATTATCAAAAGAAGAAACTGACATTGACAGAATACTATTTATTAGACTACACACTTCATTCAGATTTCATTGGTTATTACATACATTCATTTCTCTTTGTGGGTGTGAATAAATTCTATGAAATGGCATCACTTGTATGGATTTGTGTAACTACTGCCACAATAAAGATACATAGCTGTCCCATCACAGCAAAGGAACTCTATTATACCCTTTATAGTCAAACACACCTCACCCACCTCCATCTCCAAACCCTGGGGTTCTTTTTTCTATCTCTACACCTTTTTCACTTAGGTAATGTTATATAAATTGAATCATAAATATATAATCTTTTGAGGTTCTATTTTTTCACTCAGTGTAATAACCTTTCGTGCCAACTAACTTGTGTATCAATAGTTTATTCATTTTAATGTTGAGTAGCATTCCATACTACAGATGTACTAGTTTGTTTAACCACTCACTCACTGAAGGACATCTGTGTTATTTCCACTTTTTTATTATTACAAATAGAGCTGCTATGAACATTCATGTACAACCCTTTTGGCAGACATATTTTTATTTCACTGGACTAAATACGAAGAAGTATGATTGAAGAGTCACATGGCAAGTATACAATTCATTTTAAAATTATTTACCAAACTACTTTTCAGAGCAGCTGTACCATTTTACATCCTTCACCACCCCGCAACAATTATGAGAGATCTAGTTTCTTCACATCTTCACCAGCTTGGTATCATCACTGTTTTTTTAATTTTGCTGTTCTAATAGTGTGTAATTATATCTCATTGTAGTCTTAATTTGCATTTTCCTCATGGCTAATGATGTTAAACATCTTTCCATGTATTTCAGTTATAAGATGAATAGATTGTGGAGATCCAATGTACAGAATGGTGAATATGCTTAATAATACTGAATTGTATACTTGAAATTATCTGAGAGGAAATCTTAATTGTTCTCACAAGAAAAAAAATGGGAACTGTATGAGGTGAGGGATATGTTAATTAGCTTGATTGTGGTAATCATTTCACAGTGTATGTATATATCAAAACATCACATTGTAAATATATATTCTTGGTCAATTATATCTCAGTGAAGGCAGGAAAAAGTGAATGGCTCTAAAATATTTATTAAACATGTCTTCTTCTCTTACGCTTATTTATTTTAAAAATATCTGGTTATTGTTACAGACATAGTACAATATTAAGTTCAAAGGAATTATTGATGTCCCTCATTACACTTCTGATGGCCACATACACATACACAGCCTTTCACACCCCACTCCATGCTCAAAAAAACCACTCAACATTATTCATATATGCACATTATACTTAGTCTTGCAGTCAAAAGAACTTTTTTATTTGTTGATATGGCTGGGGTTCTTGTTCACAAAGCCGAAGAATGAGCTTCACAAACACTCAAGGTAGGAGAACAAGGTACAGGCTTTTGTTTAGAGATATAGTGAACATACAGAGCTCCTGGCTCATGCCTGGAGGGGACAAGAGAGTCCCAGGTGGTGCATTGTCTAGAGGGGTTTTACAGGCAAATGAGGATTTTTCGAGAACTGAAAAAAAGCTCAAGGGTGTGGACTTACTAAGTGGTCCCAGGATATTTACAATTAACTTGATAAAAGTAACCTCCTGCTCTGTTGATTTCTCCCTGGGATACCAGCATCTTGGTCTGCGGGCATATGAAACAAGGCCACCTGCTCAGCCCCCAAGGTGGGCTGAGGCATGGTTTGCTAAAGAGTAAATTAAGTGCAATCTTATCTTTAAGGTGTCTTGCCTTTTACTGTGTTATGGCTGGGCCTGCAGCTAAATTAGTTTGCCCAGTTTGCAAAATCACTTCATCACATCTGAAGGAGGAAAGACAGCACATAGGCCTGGGCCTTTTAGCATGTGAATCTTGCACATGATTATAAATGATTAGCATAAAATAAACATGTGCTACTCTTCTTTATGTGGGATACACCAACTGATATTCAACTCTAGAGCTGAATGTTTAACACAGTTTTAGTAGGGGGTTTCCTTGCATGTAGTTAGATTGCTCTGACTGCAAATATCCTGCCTTGCTTTTCCTGGAGGCCCTCACCCTACTCTTGATTACACCCACGGTCCCTGTCTCATTGATTTGCTTTACAATGAAACCATGAAATACTTTGGTCATTTTATGCTGCATTGAGTCATTAGAAAATATTTAATAAAGGATTAGTGAATTTCTAGATTATAGGTTTGTTGTAAAAATGGAGTGAGCATAAACCATCTACAACACTAAATATGGACTTGGCTTTGGGGTCATCACGGACTAGGTTATTTGGGCCTATCTTCCCCATGAGAAAAACTGAAGTGGCCAACCAAAGCCCAAACTAAACAGAACAAATTTTTAAAAAATCATTTAACAAGGCAAGGAGATACAGAAATAAGTTCTGGAGAAAGGACATTGTTGGAGGAGGTCATTCAGATGCCATAGCCTCAGGTTGACCCAGGAGCCTCCTCCCCCGAACCGGATGTGGAATGTGGGCTCTGCGCTCCCGAACGCTCCTGCGGTGGGAGTCCTTTTCAAGGACACAGCCTCGAGAGCAATGTGGTGTCGAGAACCTCCGGACAGTAGACATGACTGAACCCCGTGAAGACCTCTAGAAGTTTTAGGATTCCAGTGGGAGTGTGCGGAGATCTACTGTCTTGCGGCGCCCAAGACAAACCTTGCGTGTAAGTTCCTGCTTGTTAAAGCTGCTACCTTCCCATCAGGAGTGGCCTGTCTCCTTCCATCTCTCCTTACCGGCCCCAGACTGCGGGGGTCTGTTTGCAAACCAAGAGAAACCCAGAGAGGTAAGCCTGGCATTTGGGGCAGAAATTTTACTAAAAACGTGGTAATTCTCCATGTCTCCACAGTTCCCCCTCTACTTCTCAGAAAAGCACAGTTGAGCCTTTGGAATGCTATTGATTTGTCTCTGCTCTCTGCTTTTCTTACCAAAGTATTTAACTGGTAGACCTCAATGTTTAGTGCTTTGCTTGGGTTTTCTAAGTGATATATATTTATAGCTTCTATATAGAGTTACTAGTACCTTGCTTGTTAGGTAGGCATTAAGGAAAACTTAGGAACCTCCATTTCTCATTTTTTAATTTCAAGAGCAATTACTCTATTTTTACAAAAGGCACAAGTGTGGCTTGTGGGAGAACACACACATACACAAATACATTATATATACATATGTGTTTCTCATATTGATATTATAAATCACAAGGGTAATACTTTATCACACTCCCTAATGGAATATACAAACACATAGTGAAAAATAATCCTCAACACCCACAAACACATGCCTTTCAAACTATACTTTTTCCTTAATCAGTGATAACCTGCCTGGTGAATTTTATTCCATAATATTTTATTTATTGGTATTCTCCCAGTGAGAGAGCTCCCTCTCTCTCAATCTCACTTGCTGGAATTTTGAGCCAGATCCACCCTTTGTATTCATTGCAATTTTGCCATACCGTTTCCTACCTCTGGTATATCAGAGATTTCCATTCTTGTTTTTTCAGTGGTTAATCTGAATTCATGCAGGTAATATTTTGTCAAATAACTTTTTACAAATAATCAACAAAGCCACATTGGAATTAAAATTTAGTTATCAAAATATCAGTTAATTATGCAGAAATCAACCCATTTTCACTTAGACTCATCCTTTCCAGGGAAATAATTATTTTCCATCTAAATGTACATAGATTTTAATAATTCATGATGAACCTCTTTCTGAGCATTTTGCTCTTTCTACTGTAAGTGGCTTCTTTATTGTCTTTTACCACAGATTATTACTATGAAATATTTTAGACATCTTTTCTGTCTATACACTTTCTGAACTACCTTGTAATTTATCAAATCTTCTAATGATTCTCTAGCTTTTTGTAGATAGATAATTAATCATCTGTGTTTGAAGCTTTGTAGTATTGGAAAAAATTTACATTTCAATGAATTGTGTTCAGTTTATGCCATATTTTGTCACAAAACAAATTAGCAAGCTATACTTTCTCTTTTTATTAATGATTTTTTCTTTTGGTTGCATAAAAGGACACTTGAAGTAGAAGAGATTAAATATCTCTTGTAAGATCACATAAAGTGGTAATCAAATATTTTTCTCATTTTAAAATATGTTTTCATTTAACGTTGTTATTTCCACAGAAATACATGGCCACTGTTGCTAGAGAAACTGCAGAAAGAAATACAGATAAGAAAGGGTGTTCCTCCATTTTGCTTCTGGTCAAAACTTTCCCATTATTACAGTCCACTATACTCACCCCAGTGTGTACAGTGTTAATAGTCTGGCACATATCCTTAAGCATCCTTCTTCAGGCTCAAATTAGTGCACAGCTGTGCAAACATACACACATGAATGGAATTTATTCTCATGTAAGTACATAAAAATTTTAATTCTCTGTATAGAAAGATCTTTGAGTGTGTGTGTCAATGTGTATTATTTTGCAAATTATTCTAATCTTAAAAATATGTGTATTTCCCTAGATGAAATTGTTATGTGTTTGTGGTGTAAGTTGCATTTTTATATTAATTTTTCCTCAAATGCCAAATTTTCTTCAAAGAATCTAAGCCACATATATTTTATCTTTTGATATATCTTTATCTGTGTATGATATATGCTAAGTAAAAGTTTGCTCTGTCAGTGATTCATGTTGAAAATGCCCTTATTATTCCTCTTTTTAGTATTTATCTTAGTTTCACAACACTTTATTCTTTGTGTGAAATCTAACAATGCATTTTCATATGCTGATTACATTCTTTTGACTTAAAAAAGAACAATGATGACAATGAATTATAACATATGGATTAAAAGAAAACATGAATCCATCATGATACCTTAAAAAAAGTGAGAGAAGGGAGACAAAATGGAAATCTCCTTTTACAGAGGCCAACTAATAATTGCATAAGAAATGAAGATAGAAGTTTAAAATTGCAGTGGTGCAATTCCCAATGTAATAATTGATTCAATTAAGTATATGTAAAAATCCAATTGGGTGAAAGGTTTTTGAGCAACATAATATTCACATAATCTTAAATATCACCCCAAAGATTCTTATTAATTATAAAGAAACAAAGATTCCTGTAAAATGAAGAGAATCAGCAGTCACTATTTTAGTCCAGTATTCAAAATTATTATCACCAATATGGGATATTTGACAGTATGTGCCCCCTGATATGATACAAGAAATACAGGAAATTACTTTTATAAAGTCTTTATCAAAATGTTTAACCTGAATCTAATAATGTGGAAACATACAAATCCAGAATATGGAACATTCTAAAGGACAACAGATCTGGGTTCTTCAAAATTATCACTATCATAGGAAAAATAAAGTCAGGGATACTAGTCTAGATTAAGAAACTAAAGAGACATAATCAAATGTAAAATATGACCCCAGATCAAAAAATTGAATAGCTATAAATGAATATTCTGGAGATATTTGAGGAAATATTAATATAAACTGTGTATTAGGTGATAACTAAATTTATGGTAAGTTTCTTAAGTATGTAGGAAAATGTCCTTTATTGTTAGGAAGTACAGGCTAAAGTATTTAGGAGTGATGTGTGAAGATGCATGTAATTTATTTTCACACTGGTCAGGAAAAGAAAATATGGTATGACATTAACAATGGTGAGTCTAGGTGAAGTTATACAGGTATTCACTGGAGTACTTTGTGAAATTTTTCAAAATAAAAAAAATTGGGGAAAAATACAGCATTGGGATTTTTAGTCTCCCATTTTCTTGCCTTAAAACTGTAATGCATTTGGGAAAAAATAAACACGTTTGCAACAATGGATCTTCTCATAAGAGTTAAATATGTATATGCTCATGAAGCCAATCCTTGGGCATTCCTTTCCGCTCTCTTGGTTTTCCTCCTACCTTATTGGTCATTCCTTCTCAGTCTTGTTTGTTAGTTCTTCCTCTGTTTTCTGATTTGTAACTTTTGAGTATGCTAAGGGCTTGGCCCTCTTCTTTCTCTTCCTTGATTACCTTGTCTAGATGCATGGCTTTTAAAATACCATCTATAGGCTGGCAATTCCAAATGTATATCTTTCCCAGATAACTTTCTACAACTCTAAACTAGTGTATCAACTATTTACTCTGTATCTCCACTTGTATATTTAAAAGGCTTCTTAAAATCAGCTTGTTGCAAATTGAATTGATATTTTTCTTATGAATCTGCTTAATCCAAAGCCTAGCCCATCTCAACTGTTAGCAACTCCGTGTTCTAGTTGCTCAGGCCAAATTTTTGGAAATTGCCTCCTAACAATACTCCCTATATCTTACCCTTTCCTCTAGTCTATGATCAACACAATAGCCAGGATAATACTTTTAAAACTATATTGTATTAATCCTCTTCTGCCAAATTCTTCAATGGCTTTTCACTCAAAGTCAGAATTTCACAAGGTCCTATAAAGACCTATTTGATCTGATCCCCTGTTATCTATTTGACCTAATCTCTTATTTTTCACACTCATCTTTGGCCTCACTGAACTTGATTTTCCTAGAAAGCTCCCATTGCAGGTCCTGTGCCATATTTCCTCTGCCATGAAATACCAACATCCAGGTATCTGTATTACTTTATCCCTCAAGACCTTCTTCTATTTTTTGCTGAAATCTCAACCTCACAGTGAGGCCAACCCTAACCACCCTATGGAATATTATAATCTATAGTCATATCCCTCCTCTTTTATCATTCTTTATAGTTTCATTTTCCTCAGCAGTCATCAAATTCTAAAGTATTACACAATTTTCTTATTGTTTGTGTTTATAGTTTATTACCTCCCTCTTCAATATAATATAAATTCCATGGGGGCAGAGGTATTTGTTCTCTACTATAACACAAGCAATGCTAATACTATCAGACATATTATAAGGACTCAATAAATGGTAAATGAGTTAATTTCAATATAAATTTTTGCATTTTACTTAACAGTTTCCCTGAACTTTTCTTTATAAATAATCTCTGTTTCTCTGTTACTTTATTGTTGCCTTGCTATTTTCAGTGGGTTCTTTTGTTCATTTTTCTGGTTGAGTATTACTACTATAAAGGAGAACTGTTACCTTCATCTTTCTTTGTTTCTCCCCATCTTTTATACATCCCAAGTATTGTAAAATTAAAACCAAGGCAGATGCCCAGTCATCATAATTGACAGTTCCATGTATGTTCACTGGAATCAGTTGTGATGACCCCTTTCTCATTTCTGATATTGGCATTTTGTATCCTCTCTCTTTCTTGGTTAACATGGAAGATTTGATAAATTTTATTGAACTTTTCAAAGAGCCAGCTTTTGATTTTTTTGACTTTCTCTATTATTTTGCTCTCTCCTTTTCACTGATTTCCATTCTAATTTTTACTACTTCCTTTTTTATGCTTGTTTGAATTTAAATTGCTCTTCTTTCTCTAGTTTCTTATGGTGCAAACCTAAGTTAGAGATTATAGATCTTTGTTCTTTTCTAATATATACATTCAATACTATAAATGTCCTTTAAGCACTATTTTCACTGTATCAGACAAATTTTGAAAAGTTGAGTTTTCATATTTGTTTAGTTCAAAAGATTTTTAAATTCCTCTTGAGACTTTTTCTTTGGTCCATATGTTACTTAGCAGTGTGTTTGAATTTCCAAATATTTGGGACTTTTCCAAGTATCATTCTGTTATCTATTTCTAGTTTAATTCTATTGTTGTCTGAGAATATTATCTGCATAATTTCTATTAAATTTGTTAAGGTGAGATTTATGGCTCAGGATGTGGTCTGTCCTGGTAAATGTTCTTCGTGAGCTTGGGAGAACATGTATTCTGTAGTTTCTGGGCAGACTCGTCTATAAATGTCAATTAGATCAGTTTGATTGAGAGTGCTATTCAGGTCAGCTATATTCTTACTGAAAGACAGGTGTTGAAGTATAATAGTTAATTTGCCTACTTCTCCTTGTAGTTCTATCAGCTTTTCTCTCCCGTATTTTGATGCTGTGTTGTTAAGCTGCATACACATGAAGTATTTTTATGTCTCCCTGGAGAATTGACATTTTTATGAATATTTATTGACCCTCTTTACTCCTGATAATTTTTCTGGTTCTGAAGTCAGCAATGTCTAAAATTAATATAGCTACTCCCGCTTCCTTTTGCTTAGTGTTAGCATGCTGTATCTTTCTCCATATATTTACTTTTAACCTGCATTTTTAGAGTGGATTTCTTGTAGACATCGTAGAGTTGGGTCTTGGTTACTTCCTCTATCCCTTGCCAGAAACATGAAAGAATTTTTCTTGGCTCTTTTGTATGAGAACCTGATGGTGATAAGGAAAATATTCAACACAGCCCTCAAGGTCAGCAAACCGCTTTTTTCCTCCGGTTGGCAAAGCCTTCCCAGCTCCCCCCTCCCCTCCTTCAGGCTCCTCTTCTGCCCTGCGCGTGCGGAAATGCCACACATCAAAATAATATAAATTGCTCCCCTTGCTTGTGCTCAGGGCTCAGACCTTGGGAGATGACTCCCCTCTGAGCCCACTGGTGTGAAATAAAACCTCAACACTCCAAGACCTCTGAATGCTGCTTGGTTCTTCCATCAGTGATCCAGTCCAGGTTTTCCAGTATTTTCCATAACAATAGGATTCATGGAGGTCAAACTCACAAAAATTTGGAGGCCTCCATAAGATGGTAGCTCCTAAGAATTTCTTGCTGTCACACTAGTCTACCCCCTGCCTCCAGTAAATTCTAAAAATTATTGTTTTAAGTGTTCTTACCAGTGTATGTCTCTACTGGCTTCTAATCCCAGTGAACTGATCTCAGCTGTTCTGTTTACCCTTCTCTCCAGGTTTTGGGATATCCACTTGCCCTGCAACTTCTATACTCTGATGGTCTCAGGGCATTGGCTTTTCAGTTTGTTCATTTTTTGTTTTCTTGTGTATATGGGAGTGTTGATTTTCAAGCTCTTTACATGTTGGAGCTGAAATAGGAAACTGTCTTTGTTTCTCCTAAGTTTAAATGTGACATGCTTATGCTTGTTTGGATTTTTTTATGTTTGTTTATTCTCTTTGCTACATCTCTAGTTTTGCTGTCATTAATTTTGGAAAATTATTGACCAGTGTTTCTTCAAATATTTTTTTCTGTCCTTTTGTTTTTGTGCTTTTCTTCTAGGAATCCAATTGCACTTATGTAAGACTTATTTAATATTGTACCACATATATTGGTACATTCCAGACATCTTAGTTCCTGGATAACTAATGATTAAGACCAAATGTCACTTTTGGAAGAAGTCAGAGTTCTGCAGAGTATTTCAAGAGATTTAGGCTTTGGAAAACAAATGAGATCAGAGTTGGTAGAAAACTGGAGGGACGGCTGTCTTTAATAGGGGTATTGACTTGAGCAAAGTTATCAGCATGTAAGTGTAAGGTATTCTTAGGGATCGATGACTAGAGCAATGTGCATATGGTGTTCATTTTAGGAACTATAAAGGCACATGTCTTCTTTTCATTGAGTTGAAACCTACTCACCCTTCAGAACTTGGTTTAAATAGCAGCTCTTTTAGGAAGCAGTTTCTTCACAATAGATTTAGTCTTCATGCTTTATGCTTTCATAGCACTTTGCACTTATATATTTTTGTATCATCAATAGCAGTAATAAATAACATTTATTAAATGATTACTCTATGCTGGGTATTATATTGATTTAAGCACTTAAGAATGATCTTGTTTATGTATATGTTTAAAATTTGTCTTTTGCCTTAGACTTTATGTACCATAAGTGGACATGGCAGATATCATGTTTTGTCTGCCATTGTTTCTGTAGGGCCTAGCATAGAGCCCAACATATTAGGTGCTTAATATAGCTTTTTGACTGATTAAATAGTCAGAGTTGTTATTGCTACCTTTATTGTTTACTCTTAGCGAAGATTTTTTTTTCTTGCCCTTTGGATTGGTGTTGAGATTGCTAAATTACTACTTTGGTCAATACTTAAATTAATACTAGTAATTTTCATAGCTCCTAGCATGCTCCTGTAGTACCTTGAATGATTTAGGAGTTCAAAGAGAGAGAAATAAATACTGACTAATTCACTATACTCCGTTGGGGCCACATAATCATGTGTGACCTAGTTGCCACTTTTAAATGATTTGAATTGTCGATAAGTGATTTTACGAAAAACTGGTCTAAATGCATAGTGTTATCAAATTTATTACCCTGCATTCTATTCATAAACATATATATATATATGTATATATGTATATATATATATGTTTCTACTTGATTTAAATAATCTTGGTATAGTAATGAAAACGTTCTGAATCCATTTAGTAACCATATGGAAGAAATAACTATCAGAAAATGTTATACTCTTTTTCTTTTCCCAGTGACCTAGATATACCGATAGCCCATGGGAGTTAGTCTGAATTTATTTTGCAAAAATCAGTATCAGTTTTCCCTTGCCTATTTCTATAGGGAATATTTTCTCTTTGAGCAAAGTCCCAAGCTAGCAGTTGCTAGCTGTTGTTCAAAATAGATAAAAAGACAGATATAAATCATCTAGTACAATATTTGCATCGAAGACCTTTTTCTCAGTAATTGAATCATAATTTGAGTTCAGTAGCAATACTTAGTTTCAAAAAATTGAGCATAATAATTCCTCCTTCTTGTTTAGCACTTTTTCAGTTTTAAAGACTTTCAGTTCTGCTGGCACAATTGAGCCTGTTAACAACCCTTTGGTGTAGGTCAGGTGAGTGTGCCTGGTGATGTACTGGCTCACACAGTGTTCATTCCTGAACCCTTTCTTTGTTACATTCTACTGCAGAGGCTGGAAAGCTGAATTCTTGGTTTTCCAGTCTCCCCTGCAACCAAGGGTGACCTTGTGATGTAGTTTTAGCCAAAAAGATGAAAGAAGGGAAGCACCAAGCAGTGTTCTGAGAAATGATACTGATTACTGATGAACAGGACAGATGTGCTCCTCTTTCCCTTACCCTCCTCTGCCTGAGGCACACAGAAGTGATACCTGGAGGTACAGGAGCCATCTTATAACCACATGGTAATGAGGGTGAAACAGGAAGTTAATTCGTTGTTCAGCACCTAAAACAATGAGTGCAGCTGCAGGATTTTTGTTACTGTGGGAGAAGATCACTCCTATTTGGTTGCAGCACTGTTATTGAGATAATTCTGTTGTTTGCTAATACATTCCTGGCTAACAGAGTTGATTAATCATGTTTAATAGGTGAGGAAAATAATGCTTACACAACGTAAGCAGAGCAATGCTTCCTTGGCTTTGTTTGGATTTGACAGACCAATGCACTTCAAATATTTTAAATGGAATCTTAGGCTGAGAAAATTAAAATTGTTATGCTTTTAAAAATAGAGCAAATCTGGGAAAAGATCTCAGTTACTCCTAGACTAGAGCACATTGCCATCCTCTGGAGCTTGCTCTGAGTGCTAACATTTTCCTTACTTATAAAAAAAAACTGGAGGATGATATTCATTTCAGGAAAATTGGTACACTCCCCCATATTTAGATTTCTTAGGCTCACTGTGAGAAGAAATGCCACATGTTATTCCAGCTTCACCAATACTGCGCCTGTGCATTGTTTCCAGTTTGGACCACTAGGAACAGCACTACTATGGACATTGTCCTGGTACATATAGTCGTGCACTTTTCTGTCATATTTACACAGGAGTGGAATTGCTGGGGTACAGATTATGTGTATCTTCAGTTTTACTAGGTAATTTCCAACTGTTTCCCAAACTGGTTATATTAATTGTGCATTCCCATCAGTAGAGTATTTTAATTGTATCCTCTTCACCACTGGATATTATCAGATTGTAAAAATGTGCCAGTCTGGAATGTGGGCAATGATCTCATAGTATGGTTTTTAATTTATATTTTCCTGATTGCTAATGAGATTGAGCACCATTTCATATGATGTTCTGACATGTGGAATTTCATCTGTTTTGAAGGAACTTTTGCCCATTTTGTTCAAATCTTCTGTCCATTTTTATGTGGAAGTGTTGTCTGTCTTTTTCTCATTGACTTGTAAGATACATATACAGTAGTCCTCCCTCATCCTTGAGGGATATGTTCCAGAATCTCCAGTGGATGTCTGAAACTGCGGATAGTGCTGAACCCTGTATATACTGGTTTTTCCTATATGTTACATACCTGTGGTTAAGTTTAATTTATAAATTAGACACAGTAAGATGAATAATAAAATAGGACAATTATAACAATATGCTGTAATAATTATGTGAATGTGGAGACCTCTCTCAAAATAGCTTATTGTACTGTACTTGCCCTTCTTCCTGTAATGATGTGAGATGATAAAATGCCTATGTGATGAGATGAAGTGAGGTGAGGTGAATGACGTAGACATTGTGCCATAGCATTAGGCGACTATTGACTTTCTGACAATATGTCAGGAGGATCATCCGCTTCTGGAAAGCTCAGAAAACAAAACCGTAGATAAGAGGGGGACTATTGTATATATATGTATTTCATTCTCATTATTCATAATAGTCATTTTCTATAAATTCACCATGAATACCGAATTAGCAAATGCTGAACTATGCTTTTACGAAAAATAGAGACTACCGTCACATTTTCATCAACCATTTGTGTTACATAGGTTCCTTTGCTAATGTCTTTGTAAAACCAGCCTGCCTCAGCAGCATTGCCCTTTTCCTGTGTAACCCTTAGCAGATGCCTTTAAAACCCTCCTACAGCTGCCTGATCTACGGAACCTGTCTCACCTACAAGTTTAATGTTTTACAGACCATGTTGCCTTCAACCAGCCCCCATTGGTTGAGAATGGTTTAACGTTTTCCTGACCCTGGGTAATGAATGTGACTAAATTTCTTTGGCTTTCAGCCTCCCAAAAATACTGTCCACTATGCTTTTATTGATTGGTTATCATCTTAAATCCACAAAGTTAGCCACTTTTCCATCTTTTCCATAGCTTCATCACACACTATAGCTACTATTTTAGCATTTTCCAGAGCCACCTCATGTAAAGATTGATACATTTCTTCTCTCTTTTTTTGGATATATACTATATTGTGGATTGATTTAAATCGAGTTCATGACCAACAGCACTATAATTCATGCCTGAAGAAAGCTATTAGCACTTATATTTTTTCTATAAGGCACATCACAACCTTCTTAGAAACATTGGAAGATGCCTCAACACTATGCTTAGAGGCTACTTTAAATAGCAAAATCACCAACAGGCCAAAAAATTGCAAAAAATGTGTCACTAAATATATCTAGTGCCACAACAGACAGTTATGAGAACTAAAACAAGAAGGTGGAGCATCACCTCACTTGACCTCAGCTAGCAATGTGTGCCCTGAGCGCCTCAAAATCACTGCAGTCTGCACTTTCACAAACAACCACGAAATCACTGCAAGTATTGATTTGGGGATTACAGATAAATTTTAGCAAGCAGATGAATTCACAAATGCATAATCTTTAAATAACAAGGAGGGACTGTGTATACTGATGAATGTATATTGATGAAGTGAGGGCTAAGTTCTATTTGTTTCCTTTTTTCCCAGTGGACACCCAATTGTCTCAGCACCATTTAAGAAAACAAAGACCTTTTCTCCAGTCCTCTGCAGTGCTGCTTTTGTCATAAATTGAATGCCCATTTATAGTAGGCTTAATGAGATATTGTGATTTATAATGAAAAATAGGCTTTTGATTTTCATCCCATTTCTGTCACAGAGCTCCCCAAACCCTTGAATTTCCTAAGTGGTGAAAGCCATAAGGGGAGCTTCTCTTAACGAAATGACTTTTGAGAAGCTCCAGGGTAACTTATAGATGGGGGCCGGTTCCCCAGAGAGCAGACCCTGTGATTAGAGGGTTGGAGCTTGCAGTCCCCCTACACCCCTCTGGGAATCAGAGAGGGGCTGAACAGTGACTTCAGTCACTGATGGCCATTGAGTTAATCAAACATGCCTGTGTAATGAAGCCTCTATAAGCACAGGGTTTTTATAAAAGGACAGGGTTCTGAGAGCTTCTGGTTTAGTGAACACATGGAGATTTGGGGAGAATGGCATTCCAAGAGGTCATAGAAGCTCCATGTCCTTTCCCCATAACTTGTCCTATGCATCTATATTATCTGTCTGTTCCTGAATTCTATCTTTTTATAATAAATCACTGATCTAGTAAGTTAAATGTTTCTCTCAGTTCTGTGAGCTGCTCTGGAAAATTAATTGAACCCAAAGAGGGAGTTGTTGGAACCTCTGATTTATAATTAGATGGTCAGAAGCACAAGTAATAACGTGGACTTGTAACTGGGGCCTAAAGTGGGTGGTGGAAGGGGTGTGTGTCTTCCAGGACTGAGCCTTTAACCTGTGGGGTCTGATGCTGTCTCCAAGTAGTTAGTATCAGAATTGAGCTGAATGTGGGACATCCAGCTGGTGTCCCAAGTATTGCTTGTTGGCATGGGAACTACCCCCTCCCCCCACCACACACACACTGAAAAAATGTGACCTAACCCTTTCACTGTATTTCCCTCTTCTCTCTTCTGTGCTGTCCCGTTTACTGTCCCTGCACCAATATCACACTGCCTTAATTACTGTAGTGGTATATAATGATTTTTGATATCTGGTAGCCCCAGTCCTCACACATTGGTCATCTTCTTCAAAAGTGCTTCAGTCATTTTTGCTACTTTGCATTTCTAGATATATTTTAGAATCATTTTGTCCATTGCCACGAAAATACCTGTAAATATATCAATTGCATTGACACTGAATTGATAGATCAATTTAGGGATAATTGACATTTTAAGAATATTAAGTTTTCCAAACCATAAATATGGTATATTTAACATTGATTTAGGTCTTTAATTTCTCTCAATAATGTTTAATAGTTTTCAGTGCAGAGGCCTTCACAGATTTTGTTAGGTTTAGTCCTACATAACTGATATTTGTATAATCCTAGATTATTACCCTGAAGATGTTATCTTTTAAATGTCATTTTCTGTTTGTTAATGAAACATAGCAATACCATTGTCTTTTATGTTTTTTATTATACAGAACTTGCCAAACTTACTTATTCTAGTAATTGATCTCTCTGTTATTTTGTATGTTTGTGTGCCTAATCATATAATAGATGTACAATGTCATCTCCCCCCATTCCACCTTTCTAATGAATATAACTTTATGATGCTGGCTAGGACCTCAGTATAAATGTTAAATTGAAGTGGTGGTAGTGGGCATCTTTGTGTTGTTCTAGATTTCCATGGAAATTGCTCAGTGTGTCACTAGTTTTTGTAGCTGTCACTTTTCAAGTAAAAAAGATTTATAGGAATTTAGCTAAGTGTTTTTATTATGAATGTGTTATTAATTTATCCAATGATTTCACTCCACCTATTTTGACATCATATGATTTTCCCCTTTTAGTATGGTAATGTGGTACATTACATTCATTAAAATTTTAAAGCAAAACAATACCAGCACATCTGAAATAATTCCACAATCTAATGATGTATTATCCTTTTTTGTGTTGCTGATATTTTGTGAGGACTTTTGAATGTGTATTTGAATGAAATTCACATGTTATCTTCCTTTCTTATACAATTCTTGTTAGAGTTTGTTTACAAGGTTTTGTTATACTCATAGAATTAGTTGCAAATTGTACCTTCTTATTCCATTATTGGGAAGAATAGTTTGTGTAATCCTGGAATTAATGCTTTCTTGAATGTTTGGTAGAACTACCATTAAAGCTCTTTGCACCTGCAGCTTTCAATGTAGTAAGATTTTCATTACTAATGCATATGCTTTTAATAATTATAGAACTATTCTGTTTTAAACTGCTTCAAATCATTTTTGGTAAATTATATTTTTCTAGGAATTTATAACTTGTTTCTAAATATTCAGAATATTGGCATAAAATTTTTCATGATTTTCTCTTACATTATTGCTGTCAGAAGGATCCATGACAATGTTCTGTTGTTCATTCTTAATGTGTTTTGGCAGAGATTTATTGAATTTTTGGAATAAATGTTATTTTTAGAACAGTTTTAGTTACAGAAAATTGAAAAAATAGTAGAGCTCTTATATACCCCACAACTAGTTTCCCCTATTATTAACATATTAGATTCATAAATTTGGTAAGACTAAGGCATTTATATGAATATATTATTATTAAATAAAGTCCATACTTTATTCAGATTTTCCTATTTTTCACATAGTGTCCTTCCATTTCCAGGATCCCATTCAGGTTCCCAAATTACATTTAGTTGCCATGTCTCTTGACGCTCCTCTAAGCAGTGGCAATTTTTTGGACTTGCCTTGTAGTTTTTATGTTAGCATTTTTAGGAGTATATGGTCAGGGGTTTCATAGAACATCCTCAAATTGGCTTTTGTCTGATGCTTTTCTTAGCCTGGAGTTAGTGTGCAAACTAGCAATGTGACTTACAACATTTGGTGACATTGATCGCATGACTGATGGAGGGTTTGTCAGGTTTCTCCATGATAAAGTTACTATTACTAATCTTTTACATGATGTACTCTTTGGAAGGAAATCACTATGTGCAGACCACACTTCAGGAGCAGGAACTTATGCTCCCCTTCCTTGAGGTTGGAAAGTTTACAGATAAGCCAATTTTTTGGACATAAGTCCAAGCATAAAGTATTTGGGAATTCTTCTGCAGAGAAGACTTGTCTCTTCTATATTTAGGTGTTTATTAAATCATTTTTTGTATGATGACTCATGGATATTTGTATTCTACTTTGGGTTTTATTCCAGTACTACTATATTTTGTTAGTCAAATTGTTCCAACTTTGACCATTGGGAACTTTTTCAAATGGCTCCTCATGCCTTTGACATACTCTCATTATTGTGTGTGTGTGTGTGTGTGTGTGTGTGTGTGTGTGTGTGTGTGTTTTGGTGAGCACTTTCTTACTTTGTGGAACTACATGATGCTCCAAACTCATTGTGTATATTTCCTGCCCCTGTCCTATAATTACCCATTTCTCCAAGGATCCCTGGTTTATTTTATTGGAGAACAGTATGAGAAACCAAGATCTGAGCATTAGGTATGTTCATTTCTACTGGGATATCGT
Organism: Manis javanica; assembly: GCF_040802235.1. Taxonomy (NCBI): domain Eukaryota; kingdom Metazoa; phylum Chordata; class Mammalia; order Pholidota; family Manidae; genus Manis; species Manis javanica. The sequence goes on from NC_133174.1 coordinate 133,371,278, forward strand.
TGTTTCTAGGCCCTTTCAGATGTCAGAGCATGAAAATATATGTGTGCATACTAACCTGCATAAATACGTATATATTTATATATGTAACCATCTTTATCTATATTAAGCCAAACATGAATTCATACTGATGTCTCCAACTTTAATCCATAAACATAAATAATTTCAACCTGTTCACCTGGCTTATCTATAAACTCCCACTACAAAATGAGAAAACTAATTCTCACTATTTGCCATCTATTTACTTATTCTTAAAACTGTGTTTATATTTTTAAAACTATTGGCATCTTATATTGAATCTTCTAATCCATGAACAAAGAATCTCTCTCCATTTATTTAGATCATCTTTGATTTCTTTTATTAGAGTTTTACAGTTTTCAACATATAGGTTCTGTAAATATTTTGGTAGATATATGCCTATTTTGTTTTTCTTGATGCAATTGTAAATTATATTTTTTAACATCAACTGCCCATTACTGATGTATAGGAAAGCAATTACATTATATATTATCTTTATATAATACAAACTTGATATAATCGCTTATTAGTGCTAGAAATTTACTCTTGATTTTTGGGAGGATTTTCTATGTAGATAATCACTGTCGGCCAACAAAGATATTTCTATTTCTTGCTAATTTGTATACCTTCTTTTCTTTTCTTGTCTTATTGTACTAGCTAGGACTTCAAGTATAATGTTGAATTGGACTGGTGAGAGAGGGTATCTTTGCCTTGTTTCCAAAAGTGGTATAGATAGCATCTATTTTCTCATCATTCAATATGATGCTAGCTATAATTTTTTTTTGTGTTATATACCATGTAGAAGAAGTATCCTGTGAATTTTTATCATGAGTGGATGTTGCATATTATTTGATGCTTTTTTTGCATCAATTGATAACATGATTTTTTTGTTAGTCTTGATGTGGATTACATTGATTGACTTTTGAAAGTTGAACCAGCCTTGTGTACTTGAAGTAAATCATTCTTTATCATGGTATATATTTCTTAACACATTGTGGGATTTGATTTGCTAACAATTTGTTGAAGATTTTTGAATCTATGTTCATGAGAGATTGGCCTTTAGTTTTTCATTCTTGTGATATCTTTATTTGGCTCTCATGAGGGTAATGCTGGCCTCATAAAATATGTTAGGAATTGTTCCCTCTGCTCCTGTTTCCTGGAAAATATTATAGGGAACTGACAATTTCTTCATTACATGTTTGGTACAATTCACTAGTGAAACCATCTGTGCCTGGTTCTTTTTTTTTTTGGAAGGCTATTAATTTTTTATTCATTTTCTGTAATAGTTTTAGGCGTATTCAGATGATCCATTTCTCTTTGTGTAAGTTTTTATAATTTGTGTCTTTCAAAAAATTGGTCCATTTCATCTAAGTTATCAAAACTGTGGGCACAGAGTTATTAATAGTATTCCTTTGTTATTCTTTTATGTCCGTTTAATCAGTTGTATGATCCTTCTTTAATTTATAACCCTAGTATCTTTTGCTTTTTTCTATTATGTAGCCTGCCCAGAACTTTATCACTTATTTTTATCTTTTTAGAGAAATTGCATTAGGTTTCTTTGATTTTTTTTCTATTTTTCTCCTGTCTTCAATTTCACTGATTGGTGCTCTAATATTTATTTCTATTTCTATGCTAATTTTAGACTGAAATGCTCTTTTTTGTTTAGTTTATGCTGATTTTAGACTTAAATGCTCTTTTTCTCTTTAGTTTCCTAAGATGGAAACTTAAATTGTAGATAATAGATATTTTTTCATTTCTAACATATGCATTTTATGTATAAATTTCCTTCTAAGCTCTATTTCCCATGCATATCATAAAATACCATAAGTTATCTTTTAATATTCATCATGTTCAAAATATTTTTTAAGTTTCTCTTGAGACTTTTTCTTTGTTGTGTTATTTAAAAATATATCGCTTAATTTACAAATATTTTGGAACTTAAAGGCTATCTTGCTTTTATTGATTTCTAATTTAATTGCTTTGTGGTATAAGAACATAAGTTGTATGATTTTTTTTACTAGGACTGGTTTCTAGAGACTTGCTTTGTTCCTTTGTTTATAACATCTTTGTGTGATTCTTCTCTTTCCTTGATGCTCTGTGTTGGTTCTTGCAGTAGACATTATCAACTCTTTCCCTCCCTTGGGGAAAACCAAGAGCTGGGGTTTTCTGTCTGTTCACTCTATACTGAGCAGGGAAGGCTCCATGGCAGCTACCAGCCTAATCCTTGACCTCTGTCTCCCCTGGGGCAGGTAGACAGTGCTGGACCTGTCCAAACTCCAGGACTGGTGAGACAGAAGTTAGCTCTTTGGACATCCCTCGAGAAGTTAGGAGGCTCACACATGGATCAACTCTTTTCTTCCCCAGAGGGAAGCTGAAAGCTGGGGTTTTTCATCTGTTCACTCTGTGTTGAGCAGAGGAAAGAATCTACGGCTTCTACTAGCCCAGGCCATTGCCAGTTTTCCTCCTGGCAGTTAGACTATGACAGGCCTGTCAGAACACCAGGACTGGCAAGTCCTCAAAAAAAGTTGGACTGCTGGGTGCATGAAACAACCCCTTGACTCCACTGGGTTAAGCTGGGAGTTAAGGAATCTCTTCCTGATGGTATGGTTCTGGGTTAGGGTCAGGGACTCCAGTGAGAGGGTGTGGCAAATCTCTTTACTGGCTTTGATGAGTCTGGTTTTGCCTTTCCCAGGTGCAGGACACCTTCAGTTAGTTTCCATATTTCTCACAAAGGGAATTCACTTGTGAATTGTTGCTGAATTGGTGTGTTTGTGGGAGGAAGGAGGATATAGGGCTTTCTACTCCAGCATCTTGCTGATGTCACACCATAAGATTTCTTTTAAAGGGGTTAAGGTGTGTTTTATGGCCCAGAATGTGGTTTACCTTGGTGAATATTCCATGTGACTTGAGAAGAAGATGGGTTCTACTTTTGTTGGCTGGAGAATTCTATAAATGTCAGTTGGATCACATTGACTGCTGGTACTGTTTAGGTCAGCTACACCGTACTAATTTTCTGCTTGGTTGATCTATCAGTTACTAACAGGGGTTTTGAAATGAACAAGGCCTATTTTTACTCTCTACTTTGTGTTGACCAAAATTTAGTCAGGCTTCTCTCCTCCTACAGGCCCCTGGACTTTGCTTGTCCCCAAGCTCAAGCAAGCACTACAATGCAGAACATCCCCTCTTATCAGTTTATTTCAAGAATTGACTGACCACGGTGAGACACTTTTCCTGTCATACCTTGCTGGTTATTTCCTCCCATTTGCCCAATTTTGCCTTAGATACTGCTTTCACTTTTGTTTGACTTTGAGATGCTTACAGATTTCTGCAATAGGGGTAGACCTCCCTATTACAATAGTACAATAGTCTTTCTTCTGAATAAAGTATGTCCCTAAGTCCAGATTTGTTTTTGTATGACAGAAGTCTACAACCCCACTACATGATTTATCTATTTTTCCTTAAATTTCCGTCAGTTTTTGTTTCACTTATTTTGGCACTCTGTTGTGAGCAATACACACATTTAGGATCATTATGTCTTAATGGAGAATTTAACTCTATCATTATATAATGTCCCTTGTGATGCTTGATTTTAAGTAATGATTTGGCTAGACCATAGTATCCAGATACATGGTCAAACACTCTAAAAATGTCACTGTGAAGGTAGTTTTTACATGAGATTAACATTTAAATCAGCAGACTTAGTAAAGCATATTACCCTTAAGAGTGTGAGTCGGCCTTATTCAATCAGTTGAAGGCCTTAGGAGAAAATAAGAGAAGTCCTCTGTAATGGTTAATGTGTCAACTTTATTGGGCTAAGTAATGCTCAGATAGCTGGCATATCTGCATTGGGTACTCCTAATTAAACACTTATAGAAAGCAAGGAACCAAGAAACTCTGTATATGATACTTTCAAACATTTTTTGGGAAACTAAGGAATATAATAACATTGGTTGGTTGTTCCTAATGTTGCTTGGCAAAGTATTGAAAGAAAATGATGAGCTCAGGGATACAAACTCCAGCTTAAGTGATACATAAATGATCTAAGAGTTTCTGTGAGTGACTTGAAGGAGAGCCTTATCTCTCATAGCCACAGAGCTGAAATTGCCGATAATTAGTGATGTGCAGCATCTTTTCATGTGTCTGTTGGCCATCTGTAATTCTTTTTTGGAGAACTGTCTGTTCAGTTTCTCTGCCCATTTTTTAATTGGATTATTTGATTTTTGTTTGTTGAGGCGTGTGAGCTCTTTATGTATTTTGGACGTCAAGCCTTTATCAGATCTGTCATTTACAAATATATTCTCCTATACTGTAGGGTTCCTTTTTGTTCTATTGATGGTGTCTTTTGCTGTACAGAAGCTTTTCACCTTAATATAGTCCCACTTGTTCATTTTTGCTGTTCTTTCGTTGCCTGAGGAGATATGTTCAAGAAGAGGTCACTCATGTTTATGTCTAAGAGGTTTTTTTCCAATGTTTTTTTCCACGAGTTTAATGGTTTCATGACTTACATTCAGGTCTTTGATCCATTTTGAATTTACTTTTGTATATGGGTTAGAAAATGGTCCAGTTTCATTCTCCTACATGTAGCTGTCCAGTTTTGCCAGCACCATCTGTTGAAGAGACTGTCACTTCGCAATTGTATGTCCATGGCTCCTTTATCAAATATTAATTGACCATATATGTTTGGGTTAATGTCTGGAGTCTCTAGTCTGTTCCACTGGTTGGTGGCTCTGTTCTTGTGCCAGTACCAAATTGTCTTGATTACTATGGCTTTGTAGTAGAGCTTGAAATTGGGGAGTGAGATCCCCCCTACTTTATTCTTCTTTCTTAGGATTGCTTTGGCTGTTCGGGGTCTTTGGTGATTCCATATGAATTTTTGAATTATTTGTTCCAATTCACTGAAGAATGTTGCTGGTAATTTGATAGGGATTGCATCAAATCTGTATATTGCTTTGGGCAGGATGGCCATTTAGATGATATTGATTCTTTCTAGCCACGAGCATGGGAAGAGTTTCCATTTGTTAGTGTCCCCTTTAATTTCTCTTAAGAGTGACTTGTAGTTTTCAGAGTATAGGTCATTCACTTCTTTGGTTAGGTTTATTCCTAGGTATTTTATTCTTTTTGATGCAATTGTGAATGGAATTGTTTTCCTGATTTCTCTTTCTATTGGATCATTGTTAGTGTATAGGAAAGCTACAGATTTCTGTGTGTTAATTTTGTATCCTGCAACTTTGCTGTATTCTGATATCAGTTCTAGTAGTTTTGGGGCGGAGTCTTTAGGGTTTTTTATGTACAGTATCACATGATCTGCAAATAGTGACAGTTTAACTTCTTCTTTACCAATCTAGATTCCTTGTATTTCTTTGTTTTGTCTGATTGCCATGGCTAGGACCTCCAGTACTATATTAAATAGCAGTGTGGAGAGTGGGCATCCCTGTCTTGTTCCCGATCTCAGAGGAAAAGCTTTCAGCTTTTCGCTGTTCAGTATAATGTTGGCTGTGGGTTTATGATATATGGCCTTTATTATGTTGAGGTACTTGCCGTCTATTCCCATTTTGCTGAGAGTTTTTATCATGAATGGATGTTGAATTTTGTCGAATGCTTTGTCAGCATCTATGGAGGTGATCATGTGGTTTTTGTCTTTCTCCTTGTTGATGTGGTGGTTGATGTTGATGGATTTTTGAATGTTGTACCATCCTTGCATCCCTGGGATGAATCCCACTTGGTCATGGTGTATGATCCTTTTGATATAGTTTTGAATTCGGTTTGCTAATATTTTGTTAAGTATTTTTGCATCTACATTCATCAGGGATATTGGTCTGTAATTTTCTTTTTTGGTGGGGTCTTTGCCTGGTTTTGGTATTAGGGTCATGTTGGCTCATAGAATGAGTTTGGGAGTATTCCCTCCTCTTCTATTTTTTTGGAAAACTTTAAGGAGAATGGGTATTATGTCTTCTCTGTGTGTCTAATAAAATTCTGAGGTAAATCCGTCCGGCCCGGGTGCTTTGTTCTTGGGTAGTTTTTTGATTACCATTTCAATTTCTTTGCTCATAATTGGTTTGTTTAACTTTTGTGTTTCTTCCTTGGTCAGTCTTGGAAGGTTGTATTTTTCTAGGAAGTTGTCCATTTCTTCTAGGTTTTCCAGCTTGTTGGCATATAGGTTTTCATAGTAGTCTTTAATAATTCTTTGTATTTCTGTGGAGTCTGTCGTGATTTTTCCATTCTCATTTCTGATTATGTTGATTTGTGTTGATTCTCTTTTTCTCTTAATAAGTTTGTCTAGAGGCTTATCTATTTTGTTTATTTTCTTAAAGAACCAGCTCTTGGTTTCATTGATTTTTGCTATTGTTTTAGTCTTCTCAATTTTGTTTATTTCTTCTCTGATCTTTATTATGTCCCTCCTTCTGCTGACTTTAGGCCTCATTTGTTCTTCTTTTTCCAGTTTCGATAATTGTGATATTAGACTATTTATTTGGGATTGTTCTTCCTTCTTCAAGTGTGCCTGGATCGCTGTATACTTTCCTCTTAAGACTGCTTTTGCTGCGTCCCACAGAAGGTAGGGCTTTGTGTTGTTGCTGTCATTTGTTTGTATATATTCCTTGATCTCTATGTTAATTTGTTCGTTGATCCATTGATTATTTAGGAGCATGTTGTTAAGCCTCCATATGTTTGTGAGCCTTTTTGTTTTCTTTGTAGAATTTATTTCTACTTTTATACCTTTGTGGTCTGAAAAATTGGTTGGTACAATTTCAATATTTTGGATTTTGCTGAGGCTCTTTTTGTGGGCTTGTATGTGGTCTATTCTGGAGAGTGTTCCATGTGCACTTGAGAAGAATGTATATCCTGTTGCTTTTGGAAGTAGAGTTCTACAGATGTCTATTAAGTCCATCTTCTCTACTGTGTTGTTCAGTGCTTCCGTGTCCTTGCTTATTTTCTGCCCAGTGGATCTATCCTTTGAGGTGAGTGGTGTGTTGACGTCTCCTAAAATGAATGCATTGCAGTCTATTTCCCCCTTTAGTTCTGGTAGTATTTGTTTCACATATGGTGGTGCTCCTGTGTTGGGTGCATATATATTTAGTATGGTTATGTCCTCTTGTTGGACTGAGCCATTTATCATTATGTAGTGTCCTTCTTTATGTCTTGTTACTTTCTTTGTTTTGAAGTCTATTTTGTCTGATATTAGTACTGCAACCCCTGCTTTCTTCTCACTGTTGTTTGCCTGAAATATGTTTTTCCATCCCTTGACATTCCTTTTAGTACATGTCTTTGGGTTTGAGGTGAGTTTCTTGTAAGCAGCATATAGATGGGTCTTGCTTTTTTATCCATTCTATTACTCTGTGTCTTTTGATTGGTGCATTCAGTCCATTTACATTTAGGGTGACTATTGAAAGATATGTACTTATTGCCATTGCAGGCTTTAAATTCGTGGTTACCAAAGGTTCAAGGTTAGCCTCTTTAGTATCTTACCACCTAACTTAGCTCGCTTATTGAGCTGTTATATACACTGTCTGGAGATTCTTTTCTTCTCTCCCTTCTTATTCCTCCTCCTCCATTCTTCATATGTTGGGTATTTTATTCTGTGCTCTTTTTAGGAGTGCTCCCATCTAGAGCAGTCCCTGTAAGATGCCCTGTAGAGGTGGTTTGTGGGAAGCAAATTCCCTCAGCTTTTGCTTGTCTGGGAATTGTTTAATCCCACCATCATATTTAAATGATAGTTGTGCTGGATACAGTATCCTTGGTTCAAGGCCCTTCTGTTTCATTGCATTAAATATATCATGCTATTCTCTTCTGGCCTGTAGGGTTTCTGTCGAGAAGTCTGATGTTAGCCTGATTGCTTTTCCTTTATATGTGACCTTTTTCTCTCTAGCTGCCTTTAAAACTCTTTCCTTGTCCTTGATCCTTGCCATTTTAATTATTATGTGTCTTGGTGTTGTCCTCCCTGTATCCTTTCTGTTGGGGGTTCTGTGTATTTCCGTGGTCTGTTCAATTATTTCCTCCCCCACTTTGGAGAAGTTTTCAGCAATTGTTTCTTCCAAAATACTTTCCATCCCTTTTCCTCTCTCTTCTTCTTCTGGTACCCCTGTAATATGGGTATTGTTCCTTTTGGATTGGTCACACAGTTGTCTTAGTATTGTTTCATTCCTGGAGATGCTTTTATCTCTCTCTATGTCAGCTTCTATACGTTCCTGTTCTCTGGTTTCTATTCCCTCAATGGCCTCTTGCATCTTATCCATTCTGCTTATAAATCCTTCCAGAGTTTGTTCTGTGATCTCCTTTCTGGCATCTGTGATCTCCTCCGGACTTCATCCCATTTCTCTTGTGTATTTCTCTGCATCTCTGTCAGCATGTTTATTATTTTTATTTTGAATTCTTTGTCAGGAAGACTTGTTAAGTCTGTCTCCTTCTCTGGTGTCTCTGTGTTCTTTGTTTGCCTGTAATTTTGTCTTTTCATGGTGATAGGAATAGTTTCCAGAGCTAGGACTAGTGACGGCTGGAAGATCTTCCCTTCTTGTTGGTTTGTGACCTTCCTCTCCTGGGACAATAGTGACCTCTAGTGGCTTGTGCTGGGCAGCTGCATGCAGACAGGGCTTCTGCTTCCTGCCTGGCTGCTATGGCATTTATCTCTGCTGTTGCGGTGGGCGTGGCCTGGCTCCGGCTGCTGCTCCAAAGTGGTGGAGTTGCGTTGGAGGGGGAGCGGCTGGGAGGCTATTTATCTCCGTAAGGGGCCTCTGTGCTCCCTGCAGCCCAGGGGATTAGAGTGTCCAGAGATCCCCAGATTCCCTACCTCTGGACTGTGTCCCACCCTACCCCTTTAAAACTTCCAAAGCACCCGCCAAAACAAAACAAGGACCACAAAAAAAAAAAATTGCCTCTAGTTTTTCTTTATTCTCTGGCGCCAGCCTTGGCACCCGGTCACCGCACTTGCTGCCCTGTCTCCCTAGTATTGGGGTCCCTATCCCTTTAAGACTTCCAAAAAGTGCTCGCCAAAACAAAACAAAACAAAAAAAAGAAAAAAAAGAAAAAAAAAGAAAAAAACGTGGCTGCTCGCGTTTCTTTTGTTCTCCAGCGCCACTCTCTGATACCCGCTCGCCAGTCTTGCTGCCCTGTTTCCCTAGTATTGGGTTCCTTGTCCCTTTAAGTCTTCCAAAAAGCACTCACCACAACAAAACAACAACAACAACAATAACAAGAACAAAAAATGGCTGCTCGCTTTTCTTTTGTCCTTTGGCGCCGGCCTCTGGTATCCACTCACCATTCTTGCTTCCCTGTTTCCCTAGTATCCAGGGCCCCGCGCATGCACTGTGTCTGTGCTCTGGTGCGGATGGCTGGGGCTGGGTGTTCAGCAGTCCTGGGCTCCTTCTCCCTCCCGCTCAGACCTCTCTCCTCCCGCTGGGAGCTGGGGGGAGGGGCACTTGGGACCCGCCGGGCCGGGGTTTGTATCTTACCCCCTTTGCGAGGTGCTGGGTTCTCGCAGGTGTGGATGTGGTCTGGATGTTTTCCTGTGTCCTCTGGTCTTTATTCTAGGAAGAGTTTTCTTTGTTATATTTTCATAGATATATGTAGTTTTGGGAGGAGATTTCCACTGCTCTACTCACGCTGCCATCCTGGCTCCGATGCTTCCATATTTTTAAGGAGATAATTATACATCAAAATTATGTACAAGGCTGGTTGCTACAAGTATTTTCTTCAATACTGAAAAAATTGAAGCAAATAATTAGGAATGGTTAAATATAACCCCTACATATCTGAAATGTGACTGTGTACAGCACTAAAAAATATAATCTGTGCACTAAAATTAGGTACCATTGATTGATCATTTGCTTTGTGCCAAACATTGTGCTATGTGATTTACATATATTATTTTGAGTTAATAATTTAATGAACCTGTGAGGAAATAAGATTTTTACCTACATTTTATGAACCAGGTACTAGAGCATTAGAGATATTTATTTGCTTGAAGTCATACAGATACTTAAGTGTGACAAGAAAGGCTGAGTAAAGGATTGTCTGCTGTAAAACCTATACTATTTAAAAATACCAGAAACATCATTGAGGTATGATGATAAACTGCACATTTTAAAAATTGTACAGTTTGGTAAATTTGGACATATATTTAAAATTATATAATTATCACCATAATCAAGAGAGTATTTCTATCACCCTCTAAAGCTTCCTTTTATCTTTTAATACTCCCTCCTTCCTAGCCCTCCTCTCCCTCTCATCTCCAAGCAGACACGTATCTGTTTTCTGTCACTATGTATTTGTATTTTCTGGAATTCTGCATGATAATGGAATCATAGAGTATGTTTGCTTTTTTGGCTGACTTCTTTAGTCAGGTTAATTATTTTAAGACTCATCCATATTGTAGTAAATATCAATAGCTTATTTTTTAATAGTATTGTATTGTATGGATATAATGCTCTTTATTCACTCAATTGTACATTTGTATTGTTTTTACTTTGTGGCTATTATAAATAAAGCTGCTGTGAACATTCCTATATAAGTCTTTATGTGGGCATGTGCATCTATTTCCACTGGATAAATACAAAGGAGTGAAATGGCTGAGTCATATAGAAAATATATATTTACATTTTTTAAGAACTGCAAAACTATTTTTCAAAGATGCATTATTTTGTATTTCCACCATCAAGTGTACAAGAATTTCAGATGTAAGCAGAGAAATACAAATTCTAAGAAATACTCTTCACCAGTATTTGGTATGATTAGTCTTTCTAATATTGGCCATTTCCATAGCATTGAGTGGGTTCTCAAAGTGGTTTTATTTTCCATTTCCCTAGTGTTTAATGACCTTGAGATTTGTTAACCATCCATAAATCTTCTCTGGTGACATGTTTGTTAAAATCTTTCAATTTTTTTTAAAACTTGCTTTTTATTGAGTTTTAAAAGGTTTTTGTATATATATACTGAATACAAGTTTATCAGAAATATGATATGCAAATATTTTCTCCCAGTCTGTGGAGACTTTTTATTCTCATTCCATTGTCTTTTGAGGGGCAGATTTTGATGAAGTCCAGTGTATTGTTTTGTTCTTTTATGCATCACAATTTTGCTGTCACACCCAAGAAGTATTTGCCTAACCCAAAGACTGAAGATTTAATATTTGCCTTTGGTTTTCTGCACTTCTAATAAGATATGACTGGGTGTGCTGTTTTGTTTTGTTTAGCTTGCTGTTCTTTGACCTTCCTGGATCTCTGGTAATACTGTGGATTTTGGAGACTCTCAGCCATTAGTCATTATTAGCTCAAATATTTCTTCTGTTCCATTGTCTTTTTTTTCTTCTGACATTCCAATTATGCATACATTACACCTTTTGAAATTGTACCAGAGTTCTTGGATGTTCTGTTGCCTTTGTACAATTTTTTTTTGCATTTTAGTTTGTAACATTTCTATTGACCAATCTTCAGTCTCACTGATTCTTATTTCAGCTGTGTGGAGTATATTGATGAGCCCATCAAAGGCATTCTTCATTTTGTAACAGTATTTTTAATTCCTACCATTTCCCTTTGACACTTTCTTAGAATTTGTATTTGTCTGCTTACATCTGTTCTTGGAAATTTTCTGCTTTTAACATATAAATCATGGTTATTTAAAATTCCTTTTCTGATAATTTCAACATCTGGTTTAGTTTCTTGCTTTGTCTCTTGAGACTGTGTTTTTCTTACTGTTTGCCATGCCTTATAATTTTTTGTTGAAAGCCAGACATGCTGTGTCAGCTATGTGGCACTGAGTTATGGAGGCTTTTAGTGTGAGGATGTGTGATACTTGGTTTGGAGGTGGACCATGTTTAATACTGGGTGCAGTTATAGGTGGCTGAGGTTTCCAGTTCCTCTAGGTTCTTTGTGTATTTCCCCTTTCTTGACTTTGAGCTTCCCTAAGTACTCCTTGTCCTGCCAATGGGTTTCAGCCCTGGGCAAGTTCACGATGGATTCAATGTGACCAAAGAAATTGACAGCAAAATGTTCTTGGGGTGAAAGGGTTATGCCCAACTTTATTTCCAGGTGGCAGGTCAGTCACTAAAATCCTGTTCATTCAGAGCGAGTCTGTATGCAGCAAGCCAGTCTCTGCCTCTGGGCCCCTCTGTCTGCACAGCTGTCCTCTGGGCCCCTCTGCCTGCACAGTTGTCCCACACAGCCATCCTCTGGGCCCCTCTGTCTGTACAGCCATCCTCTGGGCCTCTCTGCACAGCTGTCCCGCACAGTCATCCTCTCGGCCTCTGTCCTCGGCGCTGCCACCACTCCTGCCTCTGCTCTGCTCTCTGCAGCCTTGCAGCCCTGCCACAGTGTTGTGCCCAGAGCACTGGGTGGAGCTCTTTATATAGAGTCAACAGCCATGTATTGCCCACATGTGTGCAGTGAGCTAGTCAACCACAGCCAGGTGAGAATCCTGGCCACAGGAACTCTCATTTTATCCACACTCCTCCTCAAAAAGTCTGCATGTTGCAGCTCTCTGAGCTGTAATGAATGCTTATTATGCTGGAGCTTTATTAGTGTGGTGACAGTGTTGGGGAGTAGAAGCATTCTGTAATCTTACTAGTAAATCTCCATCTTTAATAGTCCTGTTCCTTGGTTTTTATCTTCACAAGTGTTTTTCCAATAGTATAGGGATTCCACCTGCTCCCCCATATAAGGTAGAGAGGAATGCCAGAGGAAGGTGGGTGAATGCCCTTCATCAAGGTGGGCTAGAGCTCTGGTGAAGTCTTTGTTTCTCCCCCTGAAAAGGAAGCCTTTGTTACAAAAGTGGAAGAAAAATCTAGGTATATTTCATAGTCATTACTTTTCCTCTCCCCCTGCCAGGGGCAGGAGAGAATCTTTCTTATATATTTACCGTAACATGGTAGCATTTCTGCCAGTAAATCCCATGAATGTGTGTCCCTTCCTATCCATCAAGAGTGTGGTCCCCAGGAGTTTCTTACTCTACAGCTTGTTCACACTTAGCCTACAGAAATTCATCAAAAATACAGTTTTAGAGACCCTGCCAATTTATGGTCTCAGTGGCTTCTAGTTCAGGAAAGGAGATATTGGCTTTGACTCTCTAGATTTGTCTGTCCAGATTTCTGGATGGCTGTCACCTCAGTTCTCTGATCTTTCTAAAATTATTCATTGACTTCCAGTTTGTCCAAATTTTTTCTTGAACTTGTAGGAATGATGGCTTCTGTCTCAGTCCATTTGGGCTGCTATAACAAAAATACCAAATACTTGGCGATGTATAAACAATGGAAATTTATTTCTTACACTTCTGGAGGCTGGAAGCCAAAATCAAGGTATCAGCATGGTTATGTTCTAGTAAATGCTTTCTTACAGGTCGCAAACTGCTGTCTTACTGTATCTTCACATGGCAGAGAACAGAACTAGTAAACAAACTCATAACTCTTCGAAGGGCATCCATGTCATTCACGAGGGATCTGCACTTATCTATTATTAATTACCTCCAAATGTTTCACTTCTTAATATCATTATATCAGGGTATAGGGTTTCAACATGTGAATTTGGAGGAGACACAAACATCCAGTCTGACATTCTGTCCCCGGACCCCCAAATTCATGTCCTCTGGCATGTAAAAGGCATTCATTCCATTCCCCAAGCCCTCAAAGTCTTAACTCATTTCAGTATTAACTCTAAGGTGTAAAGTTCAAAGTCATGTAAATGTCATCTAAATAACATGTGGGTGAGATTCCAGTTAAGACTCATCCTGAGCCAAAATTCCTCTCCAGCTGTGATTTGTGAAATAAAACAAGCAGTGTGTTTCCAAAATACAGTGGTGGGACAGGCATAGGTAGACAGTCCCATTCCAAAAGAGAGGAATAGGAAAGAAGGAAGGAGTGATGGGCCTGAGGCAAGGCCAAAATCCAGCAAGGCAAACTGCATGAGATCTAAAGGCTCTAGAATAATTCTGTTTGGCTCTATGCTCTGTCTTGGACACACTGGGGCAGCAGTTTTAGCAGTCTTGCTTTCTGGACCCACTGGAGCAGCAATTCAGCCTTCTGAATCCACTGCAATGGGCGGCCCACCTTCCAGTACCACCGGGGTAGAGGTGTCACCTTCTGAATCCATGGGGGCAAAAGTACTGCCCCTGAAGTTCTACTCTACCAGGCATGGATTGTACGGCTAGAATGCTATGGTGTGGCCCCACCCTCACAGCTCTGGGCAGCCCTGGGCCCACAGCTATGGGAGGCTGTCTCACCTATTGAAAACAAAGCAATGGCCCCCCTTTTGAAACTGAGGAGGCAGACCGGATCATCTCTGAATCACCTTCAGGGTCATTCTTCTCTTTTTTTTTATTCAAGAATAGTTGATATACAATCATATTAGTTTCAGAATACAACACAGTGGCTCACCAGTTACTCACATTATTAAATTCTCACCCAAACTGGTGCAGTTATTGTCAACATAGAAAGATGTTACAGAATCATTGGCTATATTCTCCATGCTGTACTACCATCCCTGTGACTAACTCATATTATGATTGAGAATTTTTGTGCCCCCTCATCCACCCACCACCACCTACCCATCCCAAACCGTCCCCCATGGTAACCACCAATTATTTCTCAGCATCTATGAATTTACTGCTATTTTATTCATTGTATTTTTTTTTAGATTCCACAAATAAGTGAAATGATATGGTATTTGTCTTTCTCTGTCTGGCTTATTTCACTGAGCATAATATCCTTTAGGTTCATCCATGTTGTTGCAAATGGCAGGATTTATTTATTTTTTATGACTGAATAATATTCTACTGTGTATATATACCACGTATTATTTGTCCATTCATCTATTGATGGGCACTTTGGATGCTTCTATATCTTGGCTATTGTAAATAATGTGGCAGTAAACATAGGGGTGCATACATCTTTTTGAATCAAGTATTCTGTTTTCTTTAAATTCCTAAAAGTCAAAATACTGGGTTGTATAGTATTTCTATTTTTAGTTTTTTGAAGACCCTCCATACTGTTTTCCACAGTAGCTGCAGCAACTTACATTTTCACTAACAGTGTAGGAGGGATTCCTTTTTTCCACATCCTTGCCAACACTTGTTATTTCTTGTCTTTTGGACAGTTGCCATTCAAATTGGTGTGAAATGATATCTTATTGTGGTTTTGATTTGCAATTCCCTGATGATTAGCAAAGTGGGGCATCATTCCATGTGCCCTTTGACCATCTGTATTTCTTTTTTGAAAAAATTCTGTTCATGTCCTCCACCCATTTTTTAATCAGGTTACTTGGTTTTTTGGTGTTTAAGCATGTGAGTTATTTATATATTTTGGATGTTAACCCCTTGTTGGATAAATCATTTACGAATATATTCTCACACACTGTAGACTGCCGTTTTGTTCTGTTGATGGTGTCCTTTGCTGTACAGAAGCTTTTTATTTTCATGTAGTCCACTTGTTCATTTTTTATTTTGTTTCCCTTGCCTGAGGGGATGTATCCAGAAAAAAGTGTGCATGGTTATGTTCAAGAGATTTTTGCCTGTGTTATCTTGTAAGAGTTTGTTGGTTTCATGTCTTACATTTAGGACTTTAATCCATTTCAAGTTTAATTTTGTATATGCAGTTAGACAGTAATCCAGTTTTATTCTCTTGCATGTAGCTGTCCAATTTTCCCAACACCAGTTGTTGAAGAGACTGTCTTTTCCCTGCTGTATATTCATGGCTCACTTACCATTTATTAATTGACCACATTGTGTAGGTTTATGTCTTGGCTCTGTATTGTGTTTCATTGATGTATGGGACTGTTACTGAGCCAGTAGTATAGTGTTTTGATTATGGTAGCTTTGTAGTATAGCCTGAACTCAGGGAGTATAATACCCCAGCTTTATTCTTTCTTCTCAGGATTTCTTTGGCTATTTGAGTTCTTTTGCGGTTCCCTATGAATTTTAGGATTATTTGCTTTAGTTCATTTAAAAATACCATTGGTATTTTGATAGGGATCGCATTAAATCTGTAATTCTTTGAGCAGGATGGCCATTTGACAATATTCTTACTACCTATGAGTCTGAGGTAGATTTTCATTTATTTCTGTCTTCGATTTCTCTCATGAGTATTTTTATAGTTTTCAGGGTACAGGTTTTTCACCTCCTTGGTTAGGTTTATTCCTAGATATTTTATTCATTTTGATGCCATTGTAAATGGAATTATATTACTGATTTCTCTTTCTCTTACTTTGTTGTTAGTATATAAGAATGTAACAGATTTCTGTGTATTAATTTTGTATCCTGCAACTATGCTGAATTCAGTTATTAGTTCAAATAATTTTTTTGGTGAAGTCTCTATGGTTTTCTATACACAGTTTCATGTCATATGCAAATGGTGAGTTTTACTTCTTTCTTACCAACTTGGATGCTTTTTCTCTCTTTTATCTTGTCTGATTGCCATGGTTAGTACTTCCAGTACTATGTTGAATAAAAATGGTGAGAGTGGACATCCTTGTTTTCAGCTTTTCTTGAGTATTTTAAGCTATACCATTGAGTATAATGTTAGCTGTTGGTTTGCCATATATGGCCTTTACTATGTTGAGGTACATACCCTCCATACCCATTTTGTTGAGAGTTTTTATCTTGAATGGATTTTGAATTTTGTCAAATGCTTTTAAACATCTATTGAGATGATCATATGGTTTTTATCCTTTTTGTTAATCTGATATATCACACTGATTGATTTACAAATATTGTACCACCCTTGCATCCCTGGAATAAATACCACTTTTTTGTGGTGGATGATACCTTTCATGTATTTTTTTTTGGTAACATTAATATACAATCACATGAGGAACATTGTGGTTACTAGATTCCCCCCATTATCAAGTCCCCACCACATACCCTGTTACAGTCAGAGTCCATCAGCATATTAAGATGCTATAGAGTCACCACTTGGCTTCTCTGTGCTCTACTGCTTTCCCCGTGCCACCCCCTATGTTATGTGTGCTAATCATAATGCCCCTTATTCCCCCTATCCCTCCCTTCCCACCCATCCTCCCCAGTCCCTTTCCCTTTGGCAACTGTTAGTCCATACTTGGGTTCTGTGATTCTGCTGCTGTTTTGTTCCTTCAGTTTTCCTTTGTTCTTATACTCCACAGATGAGTGAAATCATTTGGTGCTTGTCTACTTGTCTTTCTCCGCCTGGCTTATTTCACTGAGCATAATACCCTCTAGCTCCATCCATGTTGTTGCAAATGGTAGGATTTGTTTTCTTATTATGGCTGAATAATATTTCATTGTGTTTATGTACCACATCTTCTTTATCCATTCATCTACTGATGGACACTTAGGTTGCTTCCATTTCTTGGTTATTGTAAATAGTGCTGCGGTAAACATAGGGATGCATATGTGTTTTTGAAACTGGACTCCTGCATTCTTAGAATAAATTCCTAAGAGTGGAATTCCTGGGACAAATAGTATTTCTATTTTGAGATTTTTGAGGAACCTCCAAACTGCTTTCCCCAATGGTTGAACTAGTTTACATTCCCACCAGTAGTATAGGAAGGTTCCCCTTTCTCTGCATCCTTGCCAGCATTTGTTGTTCATAGTCTTTTCAATGTTGGCCATCCTAACTGGTGTGAGGTGATATCTCACTGTGGTTTTAATTTGCATTTTCCTGATAATTAGCAATATGGAGCATCTTTTCATGTGCCTGTTGGCCGTCTGAATTTCTTATTTGCAAAAGTGTCTATTCATATCCTCTGGCCATTTTTTAATTGTGTTATTTGCTTTTTGGTGTTGAGGCATGTGAGTTCTTTATATATTTTGGATATTAACCCCTTGTCAGATATGTCATTTACAAATATGTTCTCCCATACTGTAGGATGCCTTTTGGTTCTGTTGATGGTGTCCTTTGCCATACAGAAGCTT
Organism: Manis javanica; assembly: GCF_040802235.1. NCBI lineage: Eukaryota > Metazoa > Chordata > Mammalia > Pholidota > Manidae > Manis > Manis javanica. Next base: position 133,389,155 of record NC_133174.1, read on the forward strand.
TTTAGTTTCATGTAGACCCATGTGTTCATTTTTGCTTTTGTTTACCTTGCATGAGGAGATGCATTCAGGAAGAAGTTGCTCATGTTTATATTCAGTAGATTTTTGCCTATGTGCTCATCTATGTGTTTTATGGTTTCATGACTTACATTCATGTCTTTGATCCATTTTGAGTTTACCTTTGTGTCTTGGGTTAAACAATAATCCAGTTTCATTCTCTTGCATGTACCTTTCCAGTTTTGCCAAAACCAGTTGCTGAAGAGGCTGTCATTTCCCCATTGTATGTCCTTGGCTCCTTTATTGTATATTAATTGACCATATATCGTTGGGTTTATATCTGGGCTCTCTAGTCTGTTCCATTGGTCTGTTGTTCTGTTCTTGTGCCAGTATCAAATTGTCTTGATTACTTTGGCTTAGTAGTATAGCTTGAAGTCAGGGAGCATAATCCCCACCCCCCTTCCCCTTTATTCTTCCTTCTCAGGATTGCTTTGGCTATTTGGGGTCTTTTGTGGTTCCGTATGAATTTTAGAATTATTTTCTCTAGGTCATTGAAGAATGCTATTGGTATTTTGATAGGGATTACATTGAATCTATAGATTGCTTTAGGCAGAATGGCCATTTTGACAATACTAATTCTTCCTATCCATGAACACAGGATGTGTTTCCATTTATTGGTATCTTCTTTAATTTCTGTCATGAATGTCTTGTAGTTTTCAGAGTATAGGTCTTTCACTTCCTTGGTTAGGTTTATTCGTAGGTATTTTATTCTTTTTGATGAAATTGTGAATGGAGTTGTTTTTCTGATTTCTCCCTCTGGTAGTTCATTGTTAGTATACAGGAATGCAACAGATTTTTGTGTATTAACTTTGGTATCCTGCAACTTTGCTGAATTCAGATATTAAAACTAGTAGTTTTGGAGTGGATTCTTTAGGTTTTTTTATGCCTTTGATGTATTTTTGAATTTGGCTCGCTAATATTTTGTTGAGGATTTTTGTTTCTGTGTTCATATTTTGGGATTTTTTTTGTAATATTCTTTTTTATAGTGTTTTTGTCTGGTTTTGATATTAGAATGATGCTGGCCCCATAGAGTGAGTTTGGAAGAATACCCTCCTTTTCTACTTTTTGGAATACTTTCAGAAGGATATGTATTAGCTCTTCTTTAAATGCTTGGTAGAATTTTGTGAAGCCATCTGGAATGGAATTGTGTTGGTTGGGAGTTTTTTGTTTACCAATTTAATTTTGTTACTGGCAATTAGTCTTTTCATATTTTCTTATTCTTCCTGGGTCAGTCTTGGAAAGTTATACTTTTCTAGGGATTTTTCCATTTCTTCTATGTTGAACAATTTGTTGGCATATAGTTTTTCAAAGAATTCTTTAATAATTCATTGTATTTCTGTGGTATCTGTTGAGTATTCCTTTTTCAGTTATAATTTGGCTTATTTGTATACTTTCTTTTATTCTTGATAAATCTAGTAGGGGTTGTCTTTTCTCTTTATCTACTTAAAGAAACAGCTCTTGGTTTCATTGATTTTTTTCTATTGTTTCATTCTCCTTTATTTCTGCTCTGTTCTTTATTATGCCCCTCTTTCTACTAACTTTGGGTTTCATTTGTTCTTTCTGTAGTTTATTTAGTTGTGAATTTAGACTGTTTATTTGGGATTGTTCTTGTTTTGTGAGGTGGGCCTGTATTGCTGTGTATATCCCTCTTAGAACCACTTTTGTGGCATCCTGCATATTTTGGACTGTTTTATTTTGGTTTTCGTGCCTTTATGTACTACTTTATTTCTTCTTTGATTTCTTCATTGATCCATTGATTATTAGAAGTATGTTGTGCAGCCTCTGTGTGTTTGTGGCATTTTTTTTTGTGTGTGTGTATACTTTCTAGTTTCATACCATTATGATATGAAAAGATGCTTGGTACAATTTCAGTCTTTTTGAATTTACTAAAGCTCTTTTTGTGTCCTAATATGTGATCTATTCTGGAGAATGTTCCATGTGCACTTGAGAAAAATATGTATCCTGCTGCTTTTGGGTGGAATCTTTTATGGGTGTCTCTTAAGTCCATCTGATCTTGTATACTATTCAGTGTCTCTGTTTCCTTATTTATTTTCTATCTGGTTGACATGTCCATTGATGTATATGGTCTGTTAAAGTTCCCCAATATAATTTGATTTGCAGTCTATTTATCCCTTTAGTTCTGTCAGTATTTGTATTACACATTTAGGTGCTCCTATGTTGGGTGCATAGATATTTATAATGGTTATATTCTCTTGGTGGACTGACCCCATTATCATTATGTAATGTCTTTCTTTGTCTTGATTTCTTTTTTTGTTTTGAAATATAGTTTTTCTGATTCAAGTACTGCTTTTTTCTCCCTTTTATTTACATGAAATATCTTTTTTCACCCCTTCACTTTCAGTCTATGTATGTCTTTAGGTGTGAAATGAGTTTCTTGTGAGCATTATATAGATGGGTATTGTTTCTTTTTCCATTCTGCCACCATATGTCTTTTGATTGGTGCATTCTATCCACTTACATTTAAGGTAGTTATTGATATATGTACTTCCTGCCATTTTTTTAAACTGTTCTCTGGTTGTTTTTATAGTTCTTGGATCCTTTTTTCCTCTTTTACACTCTTTTGTTGTTTGATAGTTTTCTTTGATGTTGTGATTGGATTTCTTTTTTTAAATTTTTTGTGTATTTATTATAGACTTTAGGCTTGTGGTTACCATAAGGTTCATAGTTAGTTTTCTAAATATATAACAATCTATATTCAGTCACTGTGTTTTCAACAGTCTGAAAGTACTTCTTTTTCATTCTTATTCCTCCTCCACACTTTATATACTGGATATCATAATCTGAATTTTTTGTATCTCTCAACTGATTTTGTGTATAGTTGATTTTACTATCTTTTTTTAACTGTATATTTGCTTACTAAGGGATTTGTTTACTGCCTTTACTGTGGATTTATTTTCATTGATGAAAAATATTTAGGGTTAAGAAAATTTCCATCTACATAAGTCCTTTTAACATATCCTGTAAGGCCAGTTTAGTTGTGGTGAATTCTTTTAACTTTTGTTTATCTGGGAAACTTTTAATAGCTCCTTCAATTCTGAATGATAATATTGCTGGGTAGAGGATTGTTGGTTGAAGGTCCTTCTGTTTCAGTACATTAAGGATTTCATACCACTCCCTTCTAGCCTGTAAAGTTTCTGCTGACAAATCTTTTGATAGCCTTATGATGTTTCCCTTATAAGTAATTTTTTCCGTCTTTCTGTTTTCAATACTCCTTATTCTTAATCTTTGTCACTTTCATTATTGTATGTCTTGGTGTGGTCTTCCTGGGGTTCCTTTTGTTAGGGTCTTTCTTTGTTTCCAGTACCTGGGTGTCTATTTTCTTCCCCAGGTTGGGTACATTTTCAGCAATTATTTCTTCAGACACTTTCTACCCTTTGTCTCTCTTCTCCTTCTGGTACTCCTATTATGCAAACACTGTTTTGCTTGGAGTTATCACACAGTTCTCTTAGCATCCTTCAATTCCAGAGATTTTTGTCTCTTTTCCTAAGATTCATTGTTTTCCTGTTCTCTAATTTCCATCTCATTGGTTGTCTCCTCTACTTGCAGCAAGCTATTATTTATTCCCTCCATTGTGTTTTTCATTTCAATTATTGTATTCTTCATGTCTGAGTGACTTTTTCAGCTCTCCTTTTTCTTTTTGAAGTTCTCCCTGAGATGATCAATTATTTTCCCCAGGTCAGTGAACATACTTATGACTGCCACTTTGAAAACTGTATCAAGAAGATTGGTGATCTCCATTTCATTTAGTCCTCCTTCTGGTGTCCTATCCTGTTCTTTTGTTTGGAACATATCCTTTGCCTCCTCATTTTTTCTGGGTTTCTATGTTTCTTCCTTTGTATTAGATAGATACGCTATGCCTCCTGGTGTAGAGAGTAAGGGCTTTATGAAGAAAGCGGTCTCTGGTGCCCAGAAGCTCAAGATTCTTTGCTCACCTGTGCCTGGTTCTCCTTTGTGGTGGAGCTGCCATTGCTGTTGGCAGGCTGTGTGAGGGGCTGCCTTTCTGCCTGTCTGCTGGCAGTGGGTGATTTCTGTCAATAGAGGCCCTTTATGAGTCACGCAGTAGTGCTTCTGCTGGGAACCATTGTGGGTGGGGCATCCTCTACTTGCCAGGCAGTGATGGTGGCACTGCTGGGCCTATAGGTGGGTGGGCTAATGCACAGGTGATCACAGCATGGGACTGGGATGCCAGGAAGGAGAAAGAATTTGGAACTTGTTCCCACAGGCACATCCCCAGATGGGCTTAGAAAGGTTTGTGAAAGCTGGGAAAGCTCCCTCTGCCTGTCATGCAGCAGTCTTCCTTGTCTGCCAGGCAGCAAAGTCTGACTGCTGCTGGGCTTTGTGTGCCTTTCAGGCGAGGCAGGCAGAGGGGTGTGCAGAGAAGCCCATGGGATTTGAGCTGCCAGTGAGGGGCATGGAGCATTTGGGGCTGGCTCCTGTGAGTGCCCAACTACCTGGGCTAAGGAAGGGCTGGGGAAGCATCATCCACCTGCCCTTTCTCCTGTGGTGGAGAGAGCTCCATCCAAGCTCTGTCCCTCTGGCACCTTTTTCACTACTGGTAAATCTTTCAGTCTGCTGACTTTGTGCTATATCTCAGCAGAACCAATGGAGCATGCCTATCCTCCGCAAGCAACAGGAATCTCAACCTCCCAGAGTGCTCAAACTCTCCCTGGTGTCCAGCCCAACTAATCACCAAAACTCAATGCTATGTGGACTTGTATTCCTGGAGCAGATCTCCAGGGCCAGGTGTGAAGAATTCCTGGGCTCCTGTTCCCACCCTGCTCTGTTCCTCTTGCTCCTGCTTATGGAAGGACTTGAGTCCCTTTCTATCACAGCTCTGCCACTTTAACCTTCTCTGTGTGCTCTTCCCTTCTTTACCAGGTGTAGATGGTTTGTTCTACATTCTTCAGAATGCAGCATTGTTTACAGGGTTAGTTTTTGCTGTAGCTGCTTCCTTAGTGTGTATGTGGAAGGAGGTTTCCACTTTGCTTTCCTACTCCCACCATCTTTTCATCAGAAGTCCTCTCTTCTTTTCTCTTTTCTCTCTTATTTGAAGAATAGTACATATTCTCAGCTGGATAGCTATACGGTTCCAACCTATAAAATCCATGAAGTTCAACATTCTTCATTCATTCCTTACCTCCTTCCTCTACAGTTCAAAATGTCAGTTTCTCCTGGGGTGACTGATGAAGTACACTGCTCATATTCATACTAATTTCCATATCATCTGGTCACTTAGCCAAATCTTTAGTGATTTGCATTTTTTTCCAATTTCCATTCAATTTTGCATATGCTAAGAATTTTCTAAATCTTTAAAATTTTGTATTCTTTTTGCTTAAAAATTCCATCTCTATGTCCTTTCAGTCTTCTCAAGTCAATGCAAATGAGTATATTTCAGTGATCTTTGCTTGGTGTTTTGAAGACAACGCTTTGCAAGTTTGCCTCACCTACATTTTTTGGCAACTTTTTATTGGCAATTAATAAAAATACTATTTTTATGCTAGAAGTTGTATATTGTGGCTTGGAAACTCTTTAAGATCACATGAAACAATCTTGAAAACTATTATATCTGAGATAATTTATCAGGCAACATCACATTAGCAAGAATGTATACTTGCTGCAGGCATAATCTGTAAATGGTTTAGTTTGTATGCAATATTCAGCACAGTTTAGAGGAGAATCAACTAATCATAGCTTGCAATGGATTGAAGTCACAAATATGAATGTTTTCTCTTTTATTATTGAAATATACTCATTTGCTTTCATTAGCACGATTCCTATTTTCTCCTTCACTGAGACTTGTGCAAATTAAAACATTAATTAAAAGAGAGGTAACAGCATTTTTCAATATATTAGAGTTTTAAGGGCATTAGTAGTCTCCCTGAAAATCAAATATACACCTGAAACCCTAGAACAATTTTTTTCTGATTTTGTGAGTGCATTTACAGAATTCAGTATTTTGGAAAGTTTGACAATTTCCATAATATTTGGATTTGATATAATGGTGTATCTTTAATTGTTTTTTTTTACCTGTGTGTAGCCATAAATGTCCTTTCATGTAAACCAATAGAAAGTACTCCTGGGGGAAAACATTCTTAGGAAATAGTGTTTTGTCAGTTATACTTCAGCCGTTCTTCTATATGTGAGAAGCCAAACAATCTTCCAATACACTGTTCCCAAACATGTATTTTATTAAAATAATTAAGTTACCTTTTAATGATTTATTGTACTAACTTAACAAACCAATGACTACACTCTAGCATAATAGTGTATTATTAATTGAGTTGTTCCACAGAGGTCATTTGTTAGGGATGGAATTTTTTTTTTCTGTTATAAATACTGAAGCAGGAAATTGAGTGCACCTGTGTGTGAGAACTTGAGTGAAGCATGCTGATTAAATTAATTTGCATATCTTTTGTGAGTGCCGTTTAGCTAGGTTGAGTTTAGACAGTTATAGCTAACTCTTCTCAGATGACAGGAGAGAAGTAGGAGTTTCACTGAAATCATTGCAGTCATCTGGCATACAAATAAGTACAATTTAACATATGCCATGCAAATTATTTTGTTGAATGGAGTTAATATTTTAAGTTGCAAATTTTGAGGGTTTTTTAAATTTATGCTCTTTTTTATTTACCTCATTTCCCTTGTTTGGATTTAATTTGTTCTTATTTTTATAGTTTGTTAGGTGGAAATTTTAATCAAAGTTCAGACATTTTTTAATGTAGGACTTTAATGCTCTGAAATTTCACTTAATTACTGCCTTGGCTGCATCTCACAGATGTTAATATGTTATATTTTCATTGTCTCTCATTTCGAAATGCTTTCTAAATTTCCTTTTGATTTTTTCTTTGTACCACGAGTTATTTTGAGGTGTGCCATTTAGTTGACAAGTATTTGGGTATTTTCCTGATTTTTGTCAATTTTGGAATTCTTATTTCATTCCTTTTTTGTCAGAAATAATATTTTGCATGACTTGAATTCTTTTAAGCTCATAGTAATGTCCTGTGTTCACTTGAATAAATGGGTTTTCCACTGTTGTTTGATGGAGTGTTCTATAAACATCAGTTAGAGAATGGTAGCTGAGTGTTGTTCAGGTCTTCTGTATCTGATGGTTTACAAGTTTCTTGGGGGCTTCCTAGGTGTAATCTGAAACTGGTCCTCATATGTGGAGGGCAGGGAGAGACTAAAGAAAGAGGCAGGTCACTCCAGATGAGTAGGTGTCAGGTTTAATGAGCAAGAGAACTTACCTGCAAGGCTGGTCTTGGGGGGCCACAAAACAAGTAGATCTCTGCACCTGTCTTTAAAATCTTAAAAGTTTATATAGAGCCTTTAACTGGGTTCAGTTACATCTCAGCAGAACATCACCATTGTAAGGCTGTGTGTCCTTGGAGCAGCTTCTGGGAGCAGAGAAGGCAGGTGGAATGCACATTCCAAGGTTATAAGAGAGAGTGAGAAGCCTCCAGTTGCTAGGATCCAGCTCTGGTGCAACTGGCTGTCACATCTTGATGACTGTGGATATAGGGAACATTCCTAAGGCCAGGATCCTCACCTGAACCTAAACTACTTGATGATGTAACTGACCTGCTGCTAAGGTACTGCTTCCACACCCATAGGCAATAAGCTATTACTGACTGAGTCACTATATAAAGAGCTCTGCCCACTGCTCTGGGTGGAGGCAGAGACATAGGAGGATTACAGACCTGCAGACTGCTGGATGCAGACGTAATTCCAGTGCTTGACTTATTGCCAGGAAAACTAAAATAGGTAATAAACTCTTTTACCCCAAGAATGTTCCATTGTCATTCCTTGGTCTCACTGAATCCATAGTGAACTTGCCCGGGGTTGAAACCCATTGACAAGACAATGACCTACTCCAACAATATCCTTATTGATTTCCTTTCTAATTATTGCATCCATAACTAGGAGAGGAGTGTTGAAGTTTTTAACTGTAATTTTTGTCTATTTCTTCTTGCACATATACACTTAGGATGGTCATATTGTTTTGGAGAACTGATGCCATTCTAAATATGTAATATCCCTCTTTATCTCTGATAATATTCTTCATTCTGAAGTCTACTTTGTCTGATGTTAATACAGCTACTCCACTCTTCTTTAGATTTTTGTTTTTATGCTATGTATTTTTCCATACTTATAATTCTAGTGCATCCATTTCTTTTTATTCAAAAGTGATTTTTTGTATACAGCCTACATTTAGGTCTTGCCATTTTTAACCCAACATGTATTTTACTTTCTGTTTCAGGAGCTTTACATTTAGTTAAATTATAATTAGACTTGTATTAAAACCTACCATTTTGCTAACAGTTGTCTATTTATTGCATCTGTTTCCTTTATTTTTCTCCCTCCTTTTATATTTTCTTTAGGATTGATATTTTTATTCCATTTAATCTCCCCCATTAAGCAGGGGTCCACAAGCTATGACCAATGGGCCAGCTGCCTATTTCTATATAAATAAACTTTTATTAGAACACAGTTAATTCCATTCTTGTACATATATAAAACTACAAAAGAAAAATTGAGTAGTTGAATAGAAATTACATGACCTGGAAGTCTAAAATATTTACTACTAGTCCCCCTAAAGAAAATTTGCCAACCCATGAACTACTGAGTTGTTGCTGTAGGTGAACGCTGCTAGGGCTGGCTGCCAGTGTCGACTCTGGGCGCTAGTGAGAGAGTTGGGGAGGCAGTGGGTAGGGACTCAGGTGACTAGTGCCTGTGAATACCAAAAGCTGTAGGTTGAAAACCTCAGTGGGGAAGTCTGCAGGGGCTCTGTGGCAGCTGTACTGGCCATTGGCTTCTTCAGTGGCAAAGGCTGCTGAGTTCTTCTGCAGAACAGATTACTGTGGTCTCTGATGAGTTCCTCAGCGACAAAAGCTGTGAGGATCTGCAGAACCCACAAGGGCTGTTGAGCTCTGTAGTAGCACAGGCTGCTGGGGTCCCCTGCAGAGCAGGGCACTGGGAACCGTACTCCCACTGTGTGGCCGCTACTGCTCGCCCCTGCCTTGCTTCCTTGTTCTTAGCCATCTCTAAGTGTCTCAGTTCTGCTGGTGTCTCGGTGAAGAGAAACCCAAGTGAGTTCTTTGTGCAGTGCCGTGAAAGGCTGGGAAGTGGCTCACTCACTTCCCTCTCCTTTTCCCAGCGAGGAGAATTCTGTTGAGCCAGCAGTTCCCACTTGGTGCCCAGCAGTGCCAGCTTGGGGGATAGGAACATGCAGGCACATTGAAGCTGTTTTTCCAACTCTTTCTTGAGCAGTTATTCCCTGTTTTTTTTTTTTGTTCCACCATGTTGTGAGGCTTCTTAAGTTGACTCCTGAGCTCTCCCAGATGTGATGTTCACAGACAGCTACCTAACTGTTGATGTTTGGGGGTGAATGGAGTCTGGGATCTTATGCTTTGCCATCTTGGTGACATCATTCCCTAATTCCCAGAGATCTTGACCACCTTCTTTTTCTAGAAGATATCACCCTGGTCCATTACTTTGATGACATTATGCTACTTTGTATCTAGCGAGCAAGAAGATGCAACTACTCTAGACTTATGACCTCTGTGTGTCAGAGTGTGGGCCATAAATGTGACTGAAATTCAGAAGCCTTCTACTTCAGTAAAAGCTCTAGGGGTCTAATGGTGTGGGCATATGGAGAAATCCCTTCTATGGGAAAGGATTAGTTGTTGCATCTGGCACCAAATGCAAAGAAAACAGAGGCACAAGCCCTCGTGGGCCTCTTTGGGTTTGAAGGCAACACCTGCCTCATCTGGGTGTGTTTCTCTGTCCTATTACTGAGTGACCAGGAGAGCTTCTCATTTTGAATTGGACCCAGAACAAACGAAGGCTCTGCAGCATGTCTAGGCTGCTGAGAAAGCTGCTCTGTTACTTGGGCCATATGACTCATCAGATCCAAGGGTGCTTGAAGTGTCATTGTAGAAAGGGCTGATGTTTGACATACCTTTGGCTCCTACAAGTGAATTGTGGTACAGCCCCTTTAGGATTCTGAAGCAAGGTCCTACGGTCATCTGCAGGGAACTACTCTCCTTTTGAAAACCAGCTCTTGGTTTGTTACTGGACCTAAGTAGAGACTGAATGCTTGACCATGGGACACCAATTTACCATGTAGCCTGAGGGGTACCTCACACACTGAATGTTATCTGACCCACCGAACTATGATTTTGGGTGTACACAGCAGCACTCCATCATCCAATGGAAGTAGAATTGATGTGATTATGCCTGAGCAGGCCATGAAGGTACAAGAAAGTTACATAAATAAGTTAACCAAATGCCCATGGTCTGTACTCTTAAGTATACTACCTTCTTTCTTCCAGCCTGTGCCTATGGCCTTATGACCCAAAACTAAGCAAAAACAGTTGATACAAGTTCAGAGAGTCAACAACCTGAATCAGAAACATTCCTATGTAAAAGCTTCTTTTCTGAGCCACCAATAGGGTCAGGGTATGCAGGGCAAGATCTTCCCCAATTTCTCCACAACTAAAGCCTGTTCTCTATTTGGTCTGTTCCTTTGAGTTGGAACATCTAGGTGCTGCCTTCCATCAGTGTGGAATCTCGAAGATACCCATCCCCAGAGATGGTAATTAGTTGCTGCATCTCTTAACAGCTCCTCAGTCCACCTTTACATCCAGTCACATAGAATATCAACCATAACTATAAGTTACAGAACTTCAGTCTCAGTTCTGGCCAGGTCGCCTACAACTCACTTCCTGGAAACACCACTTTCTGTCAAAATAGGTTCTTTCTTTGGGTTAATACAACGTATCCCATGGCTCTCTAATAGGACTTTCTGATGTGGAATACCGATTTTGTTTTCATTGCTGATGAAAATTGTTATTCCTATCTGTATATTTATTTAGTTGATCGATGAAATTTAGAGGTAGGGAGTTGTGTGATTATCCTCATGCTCATACTGCTATGTTAACTCAGAAATAACACTGGTCTTAGTTATTTGAATCAATATACCGTTTAGCTTCTGTGTGTGTGTGTGTGTGTGTGTGCATGTATGTGTGTGCATGCACATAAATGTCTGTCCATAGGATTAGGTGAATATTTTCCCATGCCCCATGTCAGTGTTCAATCTATGTCCAACTAACTAAATAGTAATAGGGTGGACAGGAACTTACCCAATAGTATACAGATGAAAATCAGGGGGAGAGTCCACTAGCAAACAGACACACTTTTCTTCCTATTTGAACATTGCCGTACCTCCAATGCAGAGATATATCTTATTTTTTGAATGTTTAACAATATTACTTGTCCTTAATATAAGGAAGATTAGTGACCTAATAATGTCACTACTTTTCACATATACAAATTTCCTCTTGTCCCATTTTCCTGTTTTTAAAGTGTATTTGTCCCAATTTAAAATTATAACAATTCATATTTTAAAAGACAGAAAATAGAAAGTGGAAAATAAACCTGTAGCCCCAGCCACCCAAAGACAACCCAATTTGATATGCACGTTTGTCTTTGTGCTATAATATATTTGTGATTGATCATACATAAAACTTGTTATTTGCCATCATTGTTAGGTACTTCAATTCTTTAATCATACCTCTTGCCAATTTTGGAATAGAATTTTGGAGGGATAAGTATATATGTTCATTTTACCTTAAATTTATTGAAAATGTAGGAAATACACTTTTTCCATATTTTGTAGTCTTTATATTTTGAACAGCAGAAACTATGGAAATTCCCTCAGCCAAGAGAATGATTACGCCAAGTGCAAGTGTTTACTTGGATTCTCCAGCCCCAGTGCTGAAGTAATTTCAGACCTAGAGGTCCTTAGCCAAGAGATCTTGTCAATTCTCCTGTGAAAGGAAATAGTTAGGCCTTGTTCTCTAGTTCCTACACAGAGGATCAATAACACACAATGCAACTGATGCCTTCAGCGAAGACCATGTACTACTATCCTGGGAAGCTGCTGAAGATGCTTAAAGTCATTTTCTCAAAGTGAATTTTCTCAAAGATTATAATTTAATGAAAACAGTTTCATCTCAGCCAGTCTAATGAATGTGGCCACTAACGATACAAATAATTCAGAATTGTTAATTATTCTTTAAAGTTGGTCCAAAGTTGCTTCCTTGATGTTAGAGCTTCTTATAGGAGAACCAAGTGATTCTCTTCTTATTCCCTCCATGAGCCACGGACATTAAGAGGCACGCCTTGAGGTAAGGGAATTTCTAGCTTATGCTTTATCTGACAGAGGAGAAAATTAAATGTCTTTTCAGAACCTACTTCAACAGGTCTGGAAACAAAATGTCTAGAGGCAGAGCAATACATCTATACAAGACAGCTGTCAAGTTTTCTGTAGATTTAGTGGGTCTTATTTACTACATTAATATCAAAGCTCTATCTAGTGGCCAAAAGAAGAACTTCCAGTTTCTGTATAAATCAATGATAATAACAAGCAACTAACTTAAAAAAAAAAGGGTTCTGTTTTAAGTTTAATATATTAAGAACGCTGTATTTCAATTGAAGAGTTTATTGTCTTTATGTATAATGCAATAATATATTTTACGAAATTTCCTTTATTGGGTTTGAATCTATCATTGCAAATGTAATACTAAAGTACATGACTAATTGCATTATAGTGATTCATTCGTTTTCCATTTTGTGGATACACAAAAATACAGATTCATCTTGATTACCAACTTTATTTTGGAAGAAAAACTACTTCATCTTTCAGAAATACAGCTAAGGTTATACTTTACAGTTGCTGTCGTATTATATCCATATTTGCTGAATAAGACCCTTTTGATCTACAACATCCTTAGTTTTTACCATTCCAGAGAAGGCACAATAATTTCTATATTTTTGTACCTAGACTGAAAGTGAGTTCCTGTAAATGTTTGGAGCCCAGGGGCTTAGGAACAAATCAGAATTAATCTTTTTTATCCTTCAACAGCCTTTTTTTTTTCATTTTGGGCTTTTTGTTTTTTCATTTAAGAAAAACATTATTCAAGGAATAATATTAAAGAAAAAATCATTCATGACACTTGTAAAAGAGCAGTAAGGTCGACTTGATTCGGGGTTCATCCATATTGTAGCATGTGTCAGAACTTCATTACTTTTTTTATTGAAGTATAATTGAAATACAACCTTCTATTAGTTTCACATGCACAGAAGGATTCAATATTTTTATGCACTGCAAAATGATCACCACAGTATGTCTAACTATGTTCTGTCATCATGCAAAGTTAAGCAATATTTTTTCTTGTCATGAGAACTTTTAAGATTTCCTCTCAACAGCATAATATGCAATATCATTAAATATAGTCACCATGCTGTACATTATACCCCTGTGACTTATTTACTTCAAAATTGAAAGTTTTTGTCTAGATGCCTTTCACCCATTTTGCCCACCCCATCCCCTACCCTCTGGCAACCATCAATCTTTCCTCTGTATCTATGAGTTTTGTTTAGTTTGTTCATTTGTTTTGTAGACTCCACATATAAGTGAAATTATATGGTATTTGTTTTTCTCTGAGTTATTTCACTTAGCATAATACTCTCAAGGTCCATCCACGTTGCTGCAAATGGCAAGATTTCATTCTTTTTTACGGCTGGGTGATATTCCATTGTGTTTATAACACATCCTTTTCATCCGTCCATTGATGGACACTTATCTTGGCTATTGTAAATAATGCTGAAATAAACATAGGGGTGCATATAGATTTGCAAATTAGTGGTTTCATTCTTTTTCATATAAATACCCAGAGATGGAATTGCTGGATCATATGGTAGTTCTATTTTTAATATTTTGTAGAAACTCCATAATGTTTTCCATAGCGTCCACACCAATTTACATTCCCACCAACAGTGGACAAGAGTTCCCTTCTCTTTAAGTCCTTGCCAACACTTACATTGTCCCTTTCTTTGCCTGAATAAAATTTCATTGTATATTGATGGAGGGAATGTAAAATGGTGTGGGTGCTGCAAAAAAACAGTTTGAGAGTTCCTTAGAAAGCTAACCATAGAATTCCCTTTTGACTCAGCCATTCAACACCTGGACATACAGTGAAAAGAATTGAAAACAGGGACTTAAAGAGATTCTTGTATGCCAGTGTTCATTGCAGCATTTTTCAGTAGAGTAAAAACAACAAAAGTGTCCATCAACATAAGAATGGATAAACAAAATGTGGTGTATATAAACAATGAAATGAGCCAATCAAAAGAGGAAAAATATTGTTTGCCACTTACATGAAATATCTAAAATTCATGGAGATATGAAGTAGATTAGAGGTCATCAGCAGATGGAAGGAGGAAGGAATGGGAGTTAAGCCTTAATAGTTGCAAAGTTTCTATTTAGGGTGATGAAAAAATTTTAGAAACAGGTAGAGAGGATGGTTACACAACTATGTAAGTAATGCTACTGAATCGTACCCTTAACATAGTTAAAATGGCAAATTTATGGTATCTCTATTTTCACCACAGTAAAAAAAGAACAAACTGGAAACAAATGATAGAATGTAGACCTAAAACCAGTATATCACAAATCACATTAAATGTTAATTTGATGTTCTTTCTCTTGTTTCTTTGGGTGGTAGCTTAGGTTTCTGATTTTAGATCTTCCTTCTTTTCCAAAAGTAAATGATGCTCTACATTCTTGTTGTAGAGTTGCTTTAGCTGCATCTTACAATTTTGACATATTTTGTTGTTATTTTAACTTATTTGAATATTCCTTGAGAAGTTCTCTTTGATGCATGAGATATTTAGAAATGTGTTGGTGCATTTTTAAATTTTCATACTTTCCAGATATTTTTCTGTTATTATCATGGTTCAAGTGAGTGATGGTCTGAGAACATACTTTATATGATTTATCTTCATTTAACTTTGTTTTGGTTTGTTTTGTAGCCCAGAATCTGGTCTATCTTGGGGAATGTCCCATGTGTATTTGAGAAAAGTGTGTAATCTCTTATAGTTGGGTAGTCTTCTGTAAATATCAGCTAAGACATGTTCCTTGATGGTGTTGTTCAGAACATGTATATATATCTATATATCTATATATCTATCTATATCTATCTATATCTATCTATATATATATATATATTTACTGATTTTCTGCCTACATGTTCTGTTATACCAGAGAAAGGACTATTGCTGTCTCCAAATATAAGTGTGGATTTGCCAATTCTCCATTCAGATTCATCATTTTTTGTTATGTGTTTCGAAGTTCTGATGTTAGGTGCATAAATGGTAATTTAATTATGGTTTTCTGAATAGCTGACCCTTTTATGTTTATGTAATGTCTCTCTTTATTCCTGTAAATATTCCTTTTTCTGAAGTCTACTTTATCTGCAGTCAATGCAGCATCATCCGGATCCCTGTGGAGGCTTTTTGATGATCATCCCCCAGCACAAGTCCTCCAGAGAGTGCTGATGCTGGAAGCTCCTCCTCATATCATATCTTAGTTCATTTTTTGGGTAGCCAAGCTAGGCCTTGATCTTCTGCATAGAAACAAACAGATCCTTTGCCCACACTTTGACCTGCCCTATATACCACTGTGTAGAACTCATTGGAGGTCAGCACACAGGAACTGCTTTTTTTTTTTATTAAGAGAAAGGAATATTATCAGAAAAGAGTACCTCCATAGCTGATCATCTGACACCCTTTAAGTGATCAATATTAAGGATATTTAAAGCATGTGTTGATCTTTGATTTACCAATAGTTTTATCCTATCAAGGAATAATCCCCCTTTTCTTTCTTTCTTTCTTTTTTTTTTTTAATCTTTAATCTACACTTACATGAAGAATACTATGTTTACTATGCTCTCCCCTATATCAGGTCCCCCCTAAAAACCACATTACGGTTACTGTCCATCAGCTTAGCAAAATGTTGTACAATCACTACTTGTCCTCTCTGTGTTGTACAGCCCACTCTCCCCTTTCTCCCTCCCCCACCCATGCATGCTAATCTTAATACCCCCCTTCCTCTCCCCCCCCTTATCCCTCCCTGCCCACCCATCCTCCCCAGTTCCTTTCCCTTTGGTACCTGTCCATTTTTGGGTTCTGTAATTCCACTGCTGTTTTGTTCCTTCAGTTTTTCCTTTGTTCTTATACTCCTCAGATGAGTGAAATCATTTGGTATTTCTCTTTCTCTGCTTGGCTTATTTCACTGAGCATAATACTCTCCAGCTCCATCCATGTTGCTGCAAATGGTTGGATTTTTCCACTTCTTATGGCTGAGTAGTATTCCATTGTGTATATGTACCACATCTTCTTTATCCATTCATCTACCGATGGACATTTAGGTTGCTTCCAATTCTTGGCTATTGTAAATAGTGCTGCGATAAACATAGGGGTGCATCTGTGTTTCTCAAACTTGATTGCTGCGTTCTTAGGGTAAATTCCTAGGAGTGGAATTCCTGGGTCAAATGGTAGGTCTGTTTTGAGCATTTTGATGAACCTCCATACTGCTTTCCACAGTGGTTGAACTAATTTACATTCCCACCAGCAGTGTAGGAGGGTTCCCCTTTCTCCACAAACTCACCAACATTTCTTGTTGTTTGTCTTTTGGATGGTAGCCATCCTTACTGGTGTGAGGTGATATCTCATTGTGGTTTTAATTTGCATTTCTCTGATAACTAGTGATGTGGAGCATCTTTTCATGTGTCTGTTTGCCTGTATTTCTTTTTTAGAGACCTGTCTGTTCAGTTCCTCTGCCCATTTTTTAATTGGGTTATTTGTTTTTTGTTTCTTGAGGCATGTGAGCTCTTTATATATTTTGGACGTCAAGCCTTTATCGGATCTGTCATTTTCAAATATATTCTCCCATACTGTAGGGTTCCTTTTTGTTCTGTTGATGGTGTCTTTCACTGTACAGAAGCTTTTCAGCTTAATGTAGTCTCACTTGCTCATTTTTGCTGTTGTTTTCCTTGCCCGGGGAGATATGTTCAAGAAGAGGTCACTCATGTTTATGTCTACGAGGTTTTTGCCTATGTTTTTTCCAAGAGTTTAATGTTTTCATGACTTACATTCAGGTCTTTGATCCATTTTGAGTTTACCTTTGTATATGGGGTTAGACAGTGATCCACTTTCATTCTCCTACATGTAGCTGTCCAGTTTTGCCAGCACCATCTGTTGAAGAGACTGTCATTTTGCCATTGTATGTCCATGGCTCCTTTATCAAATATTAATTGACCATATATGTTTGGGTTAATGTCTGGAGTCTCTAGTCTGTTCCACTGGTCGGTGGCTCTGTTCTTGTGCCAGTACCAAATTGTCTTGATTACTATGGTTTTGTAGTAGAGCTTGAAGTTGGGGAGTGAGATCCCCCCTACTTTATTCTTCTTTCTCAGAATTGCTTTGGCTATTCGGGGTCTTTGGTGTTTCCATATGAATTTTTGAATTATTTGTTCCAGTTCATTGAAGAATGTTGCTGGTAATTTGATAGGGATTGCATCAAATCTGTATATTGCTTTGGGCAGGATGGCCATTTTGACAATATTAATTCTTCCTAGCCGTGAGCATGGGATGAGTTTCCATTTGTTAGTGTCCCCTTTAATTTCTCTTAAGAGTGACTTGTAGTTTTCAGGGTAAAAGTCTTTCACTTCTTTGGTTAGGTTTATTCCTACATATTTTATTCTTTTTGATGCAATTGTGAATGGAATTGTTTTCCTGATTTCTCTTTCTATTGGTTCATTGTTAGTGTATAGGAAAACTACAGATTTCTGTGTGTTAATTTTGTATCCTGCAACTTTGCTGTATTCCGGTATCAGTTCTAATAGTTTTGGAGTGGAGTCTTTAGGGTTTTTTATGTACAGTATCATATCATCTGCAAATAGTGACAGTTTAACTTCTTCTTTACCAATCTGTATTCCTTCTATTTCTTTATTTTGTCTGATTGCAGTGGCTACGACCTCCAGTACTATGTTAAATAACAGTGGGGAGAGTGGGCATCCCTGTCTGGTTCCCCATCTCAGAGGAAATGCTTTCAGCTTCTCGCTATTCAGTATAATGTTGGCTGTGGGTTTATCCTATATTGCCTTTATTATGTTGAGGTACTTGCCCTCTATACCCATTTTGCTGAGAGTTTTTATCATGAATGGATGTTGAATTTTGTCAAATGCTTTGTCAGCATCTATGGAGGTGATCATGTGGTTTTTGTCTTTCTTTTTGTTGATGTGGTGGATGATGTTGATGGATTTTCGAATGTTGTACCATCCTTGCACCCCTGGGATGAATCCCACTTGGTCATGGTGTATGATCCTTTGATATACTGTTCAATTCTTTTTGCTAATATTTTATTGAGTATTTTTGCATCTACATTCATCAGGGATATTGGTCTGTAATTTTCTTTTTTGATGGGGTCTTTGCCTGGTTTTGTTATTAGGGTGATGTTGGCTTCATAGAATGAGTTTGGGAATATTCTCTCCTCTTCTATTTTTTGGAACACTTTAAGGAGAATGGGTATTATGTCTTCTCTGTGTGTCTGATAAACTTCCGAGGTAAATCCATCTGGCCCCGGGGTTTTGTTCTTGGGTAGTTTTTTGATTACCGTTTCAATTTCTTTGCTCGTAATTGGTTTGTTTAACTTTTGTGTTTCTTCCTTGGTCAGTCTTGGGAGGTTGTATTTTTCTAGGAAGTTGTCCATTTCTTCTCGGTTTTCCAGCTTGTTGGCATATAGGTTTTCATAGTAGTCTTTAATAATTCTTTGTATTTCTGTGGAGTCTGTCGTGATTTTTCCATTCTCATTTCTGATTATGTTGATTTGTGTTGATTCTCTTTTTCTCTTAATAAGTTGGGCTAGAGGCTTATCTATTTTGTTTATTTTCTCAAAGAACCAGCTCTTGGTTTCGTTGATTTTTGCTATTATTTTATTCTTCTCAATTTCATTTATTTCTTCTCTGATCTTTATTATGTCCCTCCTTCTGCTGGCTTTAGGCCTCATTTGTTCTTCTTTTTCCAGTTTTGATAATTGTGATGTTAGACTATTCATTTGGGATTGTTCTTCCTTCTTCAAGTGTGCCTGGATCGCTGTATACTTTCCTCTTAAGACTGCTTTTGCTGCGTCCCACAGAAGTTGGGGCTTTGTGTTGTTGTTGTCATTTGTTTCTATATATTCCTTGATCTCTATTTTGATTTGTTCATTGATCCATTGATTATTTGGAAGCATGTTGTTAAGCCTCCATGTGTTTGTGAGTCTTTTTGCTTTCTTTGTAGAATTTATTTCTAGTTTTATACCTTTGTGGTCTGAAAAATTGGTTGGTAGAATTTCAATGTTTTCCAATTTACTAAGGTTCTTTTTGTGAGCTAGTATGTGGTCTATTCTGGGGAATGTTCCATGTGCACTTGAGAAGAATGTATATCCTGTTGCTTTTGGATGTAGAGTTCTACAGATGTCTATTTGGTCCATCTGCTCTATTCTGTTGTTCAGTGCTTCCGTGTCCTTAGTTATTTTCTGCCCGGTGGATCTATCCTTTTGGGTGAGTGGTGTGTTGAAGTCTCCTAAAATGAATGCATTGCAGTCTATTTCCCTCTTTAGTTCTGTTAGTATTTGTTTCACAAATGCTGTTGCTCCTGTGTTGGGTGCATATATATTTAGAATGGTTATATCCTCTTGTTGGACTGAGCCCTTTATCATTATGTAGTGTCCTTCTTTATCTCTTGTTACTTTCTTTGTTTTGAAGTCTGTTTTTTCTGATATTAGTACTGCAACCCCTGCTTTCTTCTCACTGTTGTTTGCCTGAAATATGTTTTTCCATCCCTTGACTTTTAGTCTTTGCACGTCTTTGGGTTTGAGGTGAATTTCTTGTAAGCATCATATAGATGGGTCTTGCTTTTTTATCCATTCTGTTACTCTGTGTCTTTTGATTTGTGCATTAAGTCCATTTACGTTTAGGGTGACTATTGAGAGATATGTACTTATTGCCATTGCAGGCTTTAGATTCGTGGTTACCAAAGGTTCAAGGTTGGCTTCTTTAGTATCTTACCACCTAACTTAGCTCGCTTATTGAGCTGTTATATACACTGTCTGGAGATTCTTTTCTTCTCTCCCTTCTTATTCCTACTCCTCCATTCTTCATATGTTGTGTGTTTTGTTCTGTGCTCTTTTTAGGAGTGCTCCCATCTAGAGCAGTCCCTGTAAGATCCCCTGTAGAGGTGGTTTGTGGGAAGCAAATTCCCTCAGCTTTTGCTTGTCTGGGAATTGTTTAATTCCGCCATCATATTTAAATGATAGTCGTGCTGGATACAGTATCCTTGGTTCAAGGCCCTTCTGTTTCATTGCATTAAGTATATTATGCCATTCTCTTCTGGCCTGTAGGGTTTCTGTCAAGAAGTCTGATGTTATCCTGATGGGTTTTCCTTTATAGGTGACCTTTTTCTCTCTAGCTGCCTTTAAAACTCTTTCCTCGTCCTTGATCCTTGCCATTTTAATTATTATGTGTCTTGGTGTTGTCTTCCTTGGATCCTTTCTGTTGGGGGTTCTGTGTATTTCCGTGGTCCGTTCGATTATTTCCTCCCCCAGTTTGGAGAAGTTTTCAGCAATTATTTCTTCAAAGAGACTTTCTATCCCTTTTCCTCTCTCTTCTTCTTCTGGTACCCCTATAATACGAATATTATTCCTTTTGGATTGGTCACATAGTTCTCTTAGTGTTGTTTCATTCCTGTAGATCCTTTTATCTCTCTCTATGTCAGCTTCTATACGTTCCTGTTCTCTGCTTTCTGTTCCTTCAATGGCCTCTTGCATCTTATCCATTCTGCTTATAAATCCTTCCAGGGTTTCACTTCTATGATCTCCTTCCTGACATCTGTGATCTCCCTCCAGACTTCATCCCATTGCTCTTGCATTTTTCTCTGCATCTCATCCCATTGCTCTTGCATTTTTCTCTGCATCTCTGTCAGCATATTCATGATATTTATTTTGAAATCTTTTTCAGGAAGACTGGTTAGGTCTGTTTCCTTCTCAGGTGTTGTGTCTATGATCTTTGTCTGCCTGTAGTTTTGCCTTTCATGTTGATAGAGATAGTTTGCAGAGCTGGTAAGAGTGACAGCTGGAAGAGCTTTCCTTCTTGTTGGTTTGTGACCTTCCTCTCCTCGGAGAATAGCGACCTCTAGTGGCTTATGCTTGGCACCTGTGCACAGACAGGGCTTCTGCTACCTGCCTGCTTGCTATCAAGTTTATCTCCGCTGTTGCTGTGGGCGTGGCCTGGCTGGGGCTGCTCCTCCAAAATGGTGGAGCCCCATTGGAGGGGGAGTGGCCGGGAGGCTATCTATCTCTGTAAGGGGCCTCTGTGCTCCCTGTTGCCCAGGGGGTTAGAGTGCCCAGAAATCCCCAGGTTCCCTGCCTCTGGGCTAAGTGTCCTGTCCTGCCCCTTTAAGACTTCCAAAAAGCACTCTCCAAACCAAAACAACAACAGCAACAACAAGAAAATAAAAAGAAAAAAAATAAATATATAATTTAAAAAAAAAAGAAAGGGAAAAACACGCGATTTTCTTTGTCCTCAGGCACTGGTCTCAGGCACGCGGTCATCGGTCTTGCTGCCCTTTTTCCCTAGTATTGGGGTCCCTGTCCCTTTAGTGCTTCCAAAAAGCACTCGCCAAAAAAAGAAAAAAAAACCGCTCCCGTTTCTTTGTTCTCCGGCATCGGCCTCAGGCCACCCGCTCAGCAGTCCTGCCCCCGGGAGCTGGGGGGAGGGGCGCTCGGGTCCCTCCTGGCCGGGGCTTGTATGTTACCCCCTTCACGAGTCCCTGGGTTCTCGCAGGTGTGGATGTGGTCTGGATGTTGTCCTGTGTCCTCTGGTCTCTAGTTTAGGAAGAGTTGTCTTTGTTATATTTTCATAGATATATGTGGTTTTGGGAGGAGATTTCCGCTGCTCTACTCACGCCGCCATCCTGGCTCCGCCCTCTGGCTTGATTTTTTTGAAGATTACCTTTTCTAGGTCGAGAACTCTGTGTTTTTATCATTAAGCATTTTAAAGTATCACTTGATTTCTTCCTAGTATGGTTTGTGATGCAATGCTGGCTGCAATTATCACCCTTATTCCTCAGTGGTTAATATACCATTTTTCTCTGGCCACCTTCAAGACCTTAGCTTATTTTTAGTATTTCACAGTTTGAATATTATATGCCTGAATGTTTTTATATATTTCCTTCTTGCTGTTCTCCAAATTTCTTAGGTCTTCATCAGCTAGTAATAATTTTGGAAAATGCCCCACCTTGATTTCCTCAGTTCTGTTCTTCCTTCTTCAACTGAAGTTCCAGTTAGGTGTATGTTAGACTATTTGGTATTGCCCCCACAATTCTAGAGGCTCTTCTTTTCTCCCCATTTTTTCTTTGTGTTTCAGTGTGTGTAGTTTGTATTGACCTATCTACAGGCTCACTGAGTCTTCCCTTCGTTTTTTTACTGCTGAGTCCATCCAAGGAATTCTGCATCTGTGATGTTGGACTTTTTAATTTTAGCATGGTTTCCATCTCTTTGCTGAAGTTACTTATCTGATAGTTCATGTTTTCTAGCTTCTGTTAGATCTCTTAATATATTAATCATGGTTATTTGAAAATTCACTGATAATCCTAATACTGTGTCTTATGTGAGTTTTGTTGTGATGATCACTTTTCTGTTCAGACTGTGTTTTTTCCCCACTTTTTGATATAATTTTTTTGTTGAATTCTTGATATTTTGTATAGGACAATAATACAGAGGTTTTTTCCCTTTCTATTTGGATCTGAGCATGTCTTTCTTGTGTTATGACTTTAATGTAGAGTTCTGTGTTAATCTGGTCAAGGATTAGGCTGGGTGTGATGTTTCCTTGCTGCTTGCTTTTCAATCTTCTCTTTCTGCCACTGCTCCCCAGACAGTAGCTGGCTCTACCAACCACTCTACTGTAGTTCTACCAGCTGGACTTCAATGTTATTTTTACTTAATCCTCCTTAGCACTGCAGTGCGGTGGGTGAAGGAGGTGTACTCTGAAGTTCTGATTAAACCTTAGTCTTTGGCACTGTGTAAATCATTTTTAGGCGTTGACCTTCATCAGTGTTTCTGCTGCTCCACCAGATGTAATGCTGGTTCTAGCCGTTATTTATGGCCTTTTCCCAGTCGTGGGTCTTTTTCTTTTTCTTCCCTCAAGCTGCAGTACAATATTGTATTATTCTTGGTGATGACATTACTTTTGCAGGCTGAAACATTTACACATTTCCAGTCTTTTCCCCTATATTGTAAATCTAATATAAGGTAGAAAATTAAAGTACAGTGATGGTTATGCAGCTCAGTGATATGGATAAGAGAGTCTGAGGATTGAAGTCAGGCAGACCTGCATTCTGCTGCTCAGTAGTTACAGGGACTTGCTAAGTAACTTAAGTGTTCTAGCTCCTGTGTCACTAATTGTGTCACCTCACTATGTGAGGAAAGACTAGGATAGCTATCTCTCCCCTCTGTGTCCTTAGTTTTAAGGGCAGCAGAGAGCTAGACCCATGGGTTGTAAATAGGCAGAGTTTATGTTGTATCAAAACAGTAATTTGGATTCCCTGGCTAAAAGGTGTCCAATTCAATTACATGAGTATATATATTAATTTCCTACTGCTGCTATAACAAGTTGCCAACTTAGTGGCTTAAAACAATAAATACTCATTACCCTACAGTTCTGGAGGTCAGAAGTGCAACTGTGTCTTACGGAGCTAAAGTAAAGGTGTCTGCAAGATGTATTCCTTCTGGAGAGTAGGGGGAAATCCATGTCCTTATATTTTCCAGGTTCTAGAGGCTGCCTGCAATGCTTGGTTCATGGCCCCTTCCTCCAGCATCAAGGACAGCAGTGTGGCATCTTTAAGTTTCTTTCTGACGCTGACTCTCCTCCCTCTATTTAGGAAGATATTGAGCCCACCCTGATAATCCAGGATAATCTTCTCACCTCAAGATCCTTAACTTAATCACATCTGTGGAGTCCCATTTGCTATGTAAATTAACATAGTCAAAGGTTTGGGAGATTAAGGGAGACATCTTGGAGGGGGGCATAATTGTGCCTATCAGAGTATGTAAAAAACTCAGGGAGGTGGTGTCAATACCCCCAAGGCTGTGAAACAACAGTATTTCCATTATACAATGGTTCTAAACCTTACCTTTGCTTCACAGATAAAAGGAAAGACATCCCCGCAACCACCCGATACCCCACACAAACCAAACATAGGATCCTGGACTTTATCCCAGATTTCTAGGTGTAGAACCAAGGAAAATGTATGTCCAAGAAATCTTCTTCCCACATCTCTTCCCAAAATGAGTTTCTAACACAGCAAGTCTATAAACCAGCATTTGAGCGTTCCTTTTTTTACCCTCTTCCAGTTTTAATGACTTATGATGTTACACCATTGATTCCCAAAACCTGTTTTTGAAGTAATTTTCCCATGTTGAAATGCCACAAGGAGATGCCTAAGTCCAAACATTTTTGATGCTTTCTTCATACTTGATTCTGGTTTTGGAGATTAATGGTAGATTTCTTATATGAAGGCTGTGAACATCCTGCAGTACTTAAGCCTGATTAACTTTATTTAACTAGTTTTTCCAAAAGTTATTTGACTGTAAAGCACTTTTCTATCCTTAACGCTTCTCAGTATCCCCTGCTTATTGGCTGTATGATCTGGAAAATAGATAATCACAGCAACATCATTGTTGAGAGGAATAATAGAAGAAGATATAGCATTGGTGCCTGGCACGTAGGTCAATAATGCTTGGTACATGTAGGTACTAAATGCTTCTACGATTCAGTGAAAGAGAGCTCAAGATTTTGATTCCAAGGAGGAAGAGATAAAAGTATGATTGTGCCTTGGGAAGTAGGGTGTGGACATTTCTAAGAAGGCCAGTAACATGAAGTTGTACGTGCCTCTGCTCTATCAAAGATATACTGTGTAGGTAAAACGTTCACCGCAGAACTTGCAGATAACCCTTCCTTGCGAATATTTTGCTTTGTTTATTTTGACTCTCAGTTTCTTGACTGCTTAATATTACTTTGAGTTGTGGCAAACAAACAATAGTCTGCTTTTCTCTTGATAAGAGACAGTATGTATCTTTCCAGGTGGTTTTAGAGAAAACAGATTGCTTTGGTCTTAAAAGATGTATTGGCATTGGACACATATTCACATTATTTTATACTTGTCTCCCAAAGATTCTTGATAAATAATGGAATTGAGATAAGCTGCATATTGAGACTTGCATCAGTGAAATTGTCAGTAGCATTTCTGATGTGGCTTTCCAGAATATAGACCAAAGAAACCAAAGTTTAAGGTCTTCTTAAACTACCAACTAATGAATACTGAGTAGTAAAATATTGGGACCGACTGGAATGTGTTATTCTAAACTAGACCAACATCAAGGTATAAAATATTTTCAGTAGGTTTAGCTCGTTCCAACAACCAATGAGAATCAAGGCAATCAATGTGCAGTGGTTAAGAGCAAAGATACTGGAGCTGCCTGTCTGGATGAAAAGGCCCCAGTTCTCTTATTACTAGCTGCAGAGCCTTGGGTAAGTGACAGTCTTTCTTTGCTTCAGTTTCATCATGTGTAAAATGGAATAACAATAGTATCCACTTCATAACATTCTTTTGGAAATTCTATTAGTTAATATATGCACAGCAGTTAGAGCAGTTCCACCTTTATATTATACCCTAAGCTCTGCTATTATGTCTATTACTACATTGAATAACATACACCAAATAATAGTATATTCTCATGAAGTTATTTAAAAATTTATTCTGGTCTTTTTCTCAGAGAATTATAAATTCCAAATAACTAAAGTTCAATCTGATGGGATTTCATTGAAACTGGTTGTTAAATAAACTCAAAAAGTCGATGGCATTTTCATCTTTGAATCAATTTATTTAATGATTTCATAAACTCTAATTTTTGAAATTGTGTTTTTTCAAAATCATAGTTTTCATATATAACATAAATGAAGGAAAAGTCAACATCCTAAGTTTGGTAAGAGGCAAGCTGGTACTCTGATATATCACCTCAATTACTAAGTTCCACATTGAAAATTAAATCTTACTGTGTAGGGGCTATCTGGTTGCAAAACTAAACTAGCGTTTATAACAGAAACATGAGGACTAGGCTGGGCAAATTCTGATTCTAAATTTAGCATCAATGTTGAATTGAAGAATCCTATTACTTAATGTATTATTTATTTTTTCTCTTTTAATGGCATTATAAATCAATTATTCATTTATTATAAAAATTTCAAGTAAAATATAAATGAATTAGAATAGGCCATCCAGTTTTGATTAAGAAACCCAGGTAAGTGAGTCTTAGGGACATCATGGTGTTGTCATTATTTATTAATAATATTATAATTCAATACATATTATGGGTCAAATTGTTCCAAGCACTTTACCTCTATAATCACATTTAATTCTCACAAATATTTTCCTTGAATAAATATTTTACCCATTGTACAAATGAGGAAATAGGTTTTAAGTGATTAAAGGACTTATCCTTGTCCCACAACTAGTAATTTGTGGAAACAAATTTGAATCATACTGTCTGACACAAAGCTGTATACTATTAACCTCTATAGTATCAACTCCATAATAAAGAAAAATTAATTTTCTCTCTATTAAAAATATCCAAATGTTCATTTTTATTAAGAAAAAGAAACATGGCTAATCAGTACCTGTTGACCTTTAAGGAAATGATATGATGTCTCCATCTGGAGGGAAAAATGGCAAGAACAGGAATTTGGAAAGAGAAAAAGCTGACCTTTAATCTGGCTTCACTGCTTACTAGTTGTATCATCTGGTAAATAGATAATCTCAACATAATTGTTGAGAGGAATAATATAAGAAGAAGATGTAGCGTTTGTGCCTGGCACATAGGCCAATCAAGTCAGCAATTTAAAGCCCCCAAGAAATACTTCAGGAAAGGAACCCATTGAACCCTATGCTGCTCAGTGGAGCTCCTGTTGAGTGTCACTGTTTCATTGAACCCAGTGCTCCACAGAGGAGAACTTGGGAAATTCTGGGTTAAAATAATTGCCATCTTTTTGAAAAGAGCAAAAATCAGTACGGGAAAGAAAAAATCAGTAAGGGTGCAGTGGGAGTAGGAGTAAGAAGGGAAGGAGTGGAGAGATGCAAAATATACCACTTAAGAGGATTCTACAGGCTTAAACTAGGGGTGACACATGAAGAATGAAGACGAAGAGGAAGCATCAGTGACTTAAAAGTTTGAGCCTGAATTGAACTAAAGCATCTTCAGTTTGGGCGTATTTCAGATGTATTGTAATGTCTATGTCGGACTTTTCGTTCAGGACTTCAGCATCTGGCAGGGAGATGTTGTCAGAATGATGAGAATGGAACCATTGAATTTACTGACTTAGGGATCAAAGAATGTTTTTGCCCTCATCCCTGAATGTTTAGGCATGTTTGTAGAAATACTTTGCCAGTATTGTGTGGTGAGGCCTCAGAGAGATGGAAATGATCTCATGACTACATACAGTTCCTGAAAAATGCTGTGGACACTTAAAGACATTTAGATTTGGGATATAAAATAATGAATGGTTTAACAACATAAGTGGGCCCCACCGGATCTATCATAATTAAAGGAATTCTGGTCTAATGGAGTATATTTGGATGTTTCAGCCAATGTGGCACATGACAGCATTCTAATGCAAAGACAATCATTTTGTATACATTTCCTTAAATGAAATATTAATGGAGCAAATACTGTGAGATGTATGAATGAATTTGAATGGACTATAATAAATGTTTGATTTGGGTAACCTACTGATTTCTTAATCAAGAGGAAAATAGGGCAAAATCTTACAGCTGAAGGAGAATCAAAGTTGGGAATGATTTCATTGCAGCAACATTTTCTTAGAAAATCTAATTATAATTAATTCCTATGTACAACAGTATTTCTTAATAGGAAAAAATAAGATCCTTTGAAAATGAAAACACTCTGAATGCATAGAAATGGAGAAAATTTTATAGCATTTTGCTGTTACGTATTGAAGCTTTTTTATTTTATAAATGAGCAATTTATTTCATCAAAGCAAGCTAATTATTCCCTCTCCCCACAAAAATGGGGGAAAAAATCCCATAATTTCCCCATTTCCACTCAGAGTTGAAGACAAACTCCACAGATGTGAAATTAGCCCATTCTTTTGGACTCTGCTGGCTGACATTTACTATTTAGGTGTTATCTCTCTAGCTTTCACATTAGGAAGCAATATACTGCCCTTGGAAGATGGATAGAATGCAAATATACAGAGAAAGAAAACAAAGCAAAACAAAGCTTGAAACCATTTTCAGTAATTTTCTATACTTGTCTCTTCTCTTATAAAGAGTCAACCGCTCTTTAAGATGAGAAGGTGTGGAAAGGGGACCTGGCAGCATCCATCGGTTTGAGCCAAACCTCTTTTTATTTTATATGCAGGGGGCCGCAAGTCAGTGGAGGGGACTCCAACACACACACACACACACACACACACACACACACACACACACACACACACATTTGCTTTCATTCATTATTCTTTCATGTTAGGAAATAAATGTTGAATTACCTCTCATCAACTATTATACTCATTAGTCATCCTTCTTCAATGGGTGAGTATTAGAAAAGTATTCAGAGGATTTCTTGTTGGAGCAGAATCCTTTCAAGGGTCACATTTTTTATGGCTTTTTGAGTAGTCTCAATTAAAACTAAAGCTAAATAGGTAGAAGTAAAAGGGGTTTCTAAGGCATACTAATCTTCAAGTAAAATACTTCAAGTTAAAAAGATTCAGGAGTCCTTGCAAGTTAGGCTATAAAAAAAGAACTTCATTTGGTAGACATTTCTTCTAAACTTTAAAAACATGGGCATTCTCTAAGTATATGAGCCAGTTGTATTAGCCACTCTTATGATTTAACTCTTAATGTATGTAATTAGTTAGGCCTGGCTTGGACAGTTGAAAATTTAGTACACATTCATTTGAAAAACTCAGATTGTCCATCACAATATTTTCTGAGTTTACGTTAATGGGTAGGTCATTCGACCTCTCGATAATGCTTAACTAACTTACCTTTATAATGGTGGAAAGATGAGGGGATGTGGATTTTGAAGGCATTGGTCCATGTACTGACTCTACCATTTATTATCTAAGTGAGTCTGGAAATACTAGTTCTTTTTAAAAATCTTTTTATTAAAAAACTATAAAATTTATGCTTAGAGTAAAAAAATTCAAGCAGTTGAGAAAGGTATACACATAAAAATCATTTCCCCACTCTCTGATCCCCCTAGAATTTGTGTATCATTCCAGAACTGTTCATGTATATGTGTGCATAAGTATTTTTCATTTTAAAAATATAAATAGCAGCACATTCTACATATTCTACAGCATGTGCTGCAAAAAAAAATAACCATATTTCATGGATGTCTTTCCACATTAGTATATCTGTACCTGCTTCATATTTTTAAAGACTGGATAATTGATTCACTCAGATGCCTATGGGTGGACATTTTTATCAATGCTAGTATCTTACTCATAGTATCTTTACATACTGACATATTTTTTAGCAATGTGTGAGTGATAGGGAGTACCTTCTCCTAAGCAACTTTGCATAGACTAGAACTACAAATGATTGGATTTTTGAACATATGAAGACTGGGTTGACAGTTGAACCTCAGCACTCATGATCTCAACATTACTCAAAGAATGGTGCCATTCCTATGACAGTTCTGAAACAATGAATTTAATGCATGCAGATATGGTCGTGTATCACTCCAAGTGGTAAAAAAGTAGCTTCTGTGTAAAAAGGTCACTGTCATGTAGAGGAAATAACTAACATCTCAACATGCAAAATAAAAAGAAATAAATGTTTTCAGTATGAATTCTAATATTCATTTGGTATGAACAAATTGGCCACAATGAACTTGAAGCCCATGGTAAGTTCCAGCTGTGTTAATGATGAAACATGAGATTTACTGCTTAAATTCAGTAGCTGAAATAATTCTTTTGCAAAGAAGATGGAAAATAAGAAATTTATAATGTGCATTACTTCTGGACTGCAGTGCTTTTCAGAATTTTGTTATTATTGTTATCACTTTTTCCTTCACACCCACATCATGATGATAACCTGAAGTTCTCATTTTCTGGGCACACTATTCTCCACAGAATGGGAAGAAACGTGAACCTTTGGTGATAGTAGGTCAAGAAGCTAAATGGCTTGGGGTTTTAGACAGTTATTTATATTCTGATATAACATTAAGTACTCAAAGAAGAATCTCCTTTGCTGGGTGGCCAAAATAAGGGAATGATGAATCCACTGGGATACCAACTACAGGTGAATTTCCAGGAACAAAAGCAGTTTCAAAACTTGAGCTGTGGTGTTTTCATTTTCCACAAGTAACATATGTAAATGTTAAGCATGTCGTCGTTGGTAACAGGCACATTTATTAACAATCCCAGTACAACTAGCTTCACAGTGGATTTTAAGAGAACCACAGAAAAAATCCTCACAGACGTGATACATACATTTATCTTGCTTTGATTTTTAACATTCATACTTAGGTTACCCAGTGCTATTAAAGCTTTGTCTTTAATACTCTGGGCTAAGATTGTTGATCACATACCAACAATTGGAATACCCAATTAATAAATTATGGTTGGTTAGCTGAAAGACTGCATTGTTATCCAGCGTGACTAAACTCTTTAAATAATTACAGGATATTCCCCCCCTTTTTTAGTTTTAATAATGGCTCTACTCACAAGTACCAAATGATTTCATTCAATTGTGGAGTAAAACAACAAAGCAAAACTGAAGGAACAAAACAGCAGCAGATTCACAGACTGCAAGAAGAGACTGTTGGTTACCAAAGGGAAGGGATTGGGGTGGGTGCGTGGGGAGGGAGAGAGAAGGGGATTAAGGGGCAGTATGATCAGCACACATAATGTAGGGGTTCGCGGGAAAGGCAGTAGAGCACAGAGAAGACAAGTAGTGACTCTGTAGCACCTTCCTATGCTGATGGACAGTGACTGCAATGGGGTGTGGTGGGGGGACTCGATAATATGGGTGAGTGAAGGTAGTAACCACAGTGTTGCTCATGGGAAACCATCCTAAGATTGTGTATCAATGATACCTTAATAAAAAAAGTAAAAAGAACGGCTCTACTCATAAGCACATATATACATACATACATGCATTTGTACATACATACATGAAATAAAGAGACGAAATACAGCTCTCATCCTTGGTAAATATTGATTGGTGGTCAGTTTCAATAAAATTAAGTTTACAAAGAAGTCTATTGTTCAACTTTATTGTTTTTTAGAAATGTAAAAGATTTTATTTTTTTATACTTAATATTTATATAGCCAAAGGTGTCTTTTTCTTTTGACACCAAGACAGGTATTTTTCATTTTTTATTTTCAATTTCCAGCTTTGTTGAGATATATTTTATAAACAGCATTGTGGCAGTCTAAGGGGTACAATGTGAGGGTCTTAACATACGTATATATTGTGAAGTGATCGCCACAATCCGGTTAGTTAACACAGCCATCACCTCACGTAGCCAGTTACTGAATTACGGCGAGAGACTATGAGTCTTTGGAGAAAATGCAGATTATCTTTTTGTAAAGTTAATGGATATGAAGGGAAATGTTCAGAAAATTCCGCAATGTCCTGACCTACAAGTAATCCCCTGCTTTTCTAAAGTTCACGTTATACCGCTTTGCTTTTGAGAAAGTCTCCATTAGTACCTGGCTTCGCTAAGCAAACGAAATGCGAAGAGGACTTTCACTTTCAGGAAACCAGGCAAAAAGCGGGAACAGCACCCAGGGGGTGTCGGGCAGGAGCGGGAGCAGACGCAGCGCGCGCCCCAAATGGCGGCGCCGAGCTCCTTCCCCAGGGACGGCGCCCCAGCTCAGCCCCAGGCTGCCTGAGCTCTGAGCTCTGACATGTGTCCTAAGGTATCAGAAAACCTAATAGGTGATTTGGGGGGAGGGGCTGGGAATGTCAAAACAAATTCCATGTATGTTAATGGGAATTGCTGCTTATGCATAGGAATGCTCTACTTTTGCATAGCGGGGGAAAACTGCTCTAGTTTCTCAGAAATTCTCACCTAAGTTATTCTTTTCAACAATGGCAGTTGCAATGATGTTTTAAAAATGTATTTGTTACCAGACCTTCACGGATTTGTACTCATTTCCAAGAATTATGTTGAATTTTCTGCCGCAGACTATCTGATTAGCTTTTGTAATTACCTTTCTTAACATTTTAGTAACTCTCCCACCCAAAAAAACCTGGAGTATATAGGATGTATGTGTAGCTATTACAATGAGAAAGCAAAACTCATAGGACATGCTTTAAAACTATTTTTTCTTCCCAATGTTCCTTTAAATCTTTTGAGTGCCTTGAAGCTTTCCCTGCGCCAGACTCCAGCTCTGGGAGGATTTTTCTGGTCATTCTTAAGTAATACCGTTTTTGGATCTCTTCATCTAAAACCAAACAAACAGAAGCACTGTCCGTTTAGGAATGATAATGCCCTGCCGAATATAATCGCCATTACTTGAATCCTCTTTTAAATCAGCCTTTTTCACTTCTGCAACTTCTGCCATGCTCCCAGAGGAAGCTGGGGAAGGCAAGAGTGGCGGCTTTCCTGTGGCTTTGCCAGTCTTCCGCTTCTGTTCTTTTTCTCCTATCTTGCCACCCATATTTCTGACCTTTCCAGAGTTGGAGAACACGGGATGAGGAGAAATTAAGGAAGCATAAAAACATCTGACTTGACTGGTAGTGTCTTGGTGGTCAGATATTTGTGCTTTCTGTGTCTGGCATTGATTTAAAGCTGACTTCTGCCTCCTGCGTACCTCTGGGGTTCTTCCGTTTCCCCTTCCCCTCCACTAGGCTTCTACTACATGCAGTCCATTTGACAAGACAAAGCATCTGTCTGCTCCCTTATTCCATTGTTATACCTTATGCAACCTGCCTTACCTTCAACTTTCCCTTTCTGGATCTTTCTTACGGGCAGCTCACATCCAGAAATGTTCAAACATCCTTTGCCTGGACAAAATTTGGAGTTCAAATCACCAAGTTCACTGCCTCTCTTCTTCACTACACCTTCAAAGCAGCCATCTATTTCTTGTGCTTTCAATTTTCCTTGAAGATACAAAATACAAGTTGTGTGCTGCAAACTGCTAGCGACAAATGAATTTCAATGTTGGAGAAGAAGGGCAAGCACTCCTGAAACTTGCCCCCAGTAGCTCCTTGAATCACTCTCACTATACCTATCCTTTCCTCCTACCTCCAAATGTGCAGTTATATCATATTCTTGAACATTCTCCCGTGTCTGACTGAGCAATGACTGAATAAGTCGCTTTTAGTGGGCTAAAATCCAATTTCAGGTAATGGAATATGTCATAGGAAAGCAGGTTGGTGTTAGCAGATATGTGATTATCAATATGTTATGTTATCTGATCAAAAGCATTATAATAGAAGAGACTGTGCAACTATCTTTGTGATGATGGTTACAGAATGCTTTATGGGATGGAATAAAGGTGGTATGATCAGGTGACTAACATTTTGCTGTTTTGCTTTTGGTATAAAATAATTGAACAGATAAAGATATAATAAGCTTGCCAGTTGATCTCCCATTCCATATTTCTGAGCATGAGAAGGAACCTAGGCTGAGGAACCCAGAACTGCCTCCCTGTCCCAGAATAAAAATGGCTTCTATATGTATATATGGATAGATAGGGCTCGCTCCTGCAATGAGCAGTTAGACTTCTGCAGTGATATATTCAGGGAAGCAAAACAGTGGATAGTTTTTATAGGGTTGGAAACTTCTGGTAAGCAATAGATGAAAATAAGCAGATTTCCTTTTAAATTGCCCCAGATAGCTGAGCAAATAAGAAGCTTTCAGTTTCCTCTAAGCCAAGATATAACCTATTCCTTTGATTTACACCTGCCTATCTTGCTAGTATTGGACCCACAATACTTTGAGAGGCTTGCAAAAACTAGTTTCTCCTTTCCCAGGCAGTTTCTGTTGCACTGTGCTGCATCAGGATCTCTCCTGGCATGGGACTTACTCCTTTCCCATACAAACAATACACAAGAGAGTTAGCTGGGAAGAAATTTGGAAGCCTTTGTTAAGGTTATTACTAACTTAATCCTAATGTAATTTTGGCCCTTAAGATTGCAGCTAATAATAGCAACAAAAATAATAGCAGCTAACATTTGTTCAGTATTTAGAGACCCCCAGGCACTGTTTTAAGTGCTTTTTACATAGTAACATATTTAATGCTCACAACAACCTAGGAGGAAGGCACTCTGACAAGTTTACAAAGAAGTTGATACACAAAGAGTTGAAGTAATTTACCTGCCAGCTAGGATTGTGACTCTGGAGTCCACACACTTAACCAATATGCTGTGTCTTAGTAGAGCCAGTAATGGCAGTCAAGCAGCTTTTAAATGCCATGTGTACCTAGCATTGCACCTTCAGTTATCACCAGTCTTTGGTTTCAACCAGACTACTTCTCAGTAGCTTTTGGAGTTTTGATTGTAGCCCTCTCATGCATTCCCACACCGTATTTTTTAGTTTTGTGGAAAGGTCCTTGGTTTCTTCTCCCTTGTCACATGGATCTCATCATTTGGACAGCTACAACTCACGTCCATTAGTTCTCTGCTGGAAATAATTTTCTCTGTGAAGCCTCCCCTCCCTCTTGTGACTGGGTCAGGTCTTTCTGCTTAAAGCTCATGTAGTCCCATGAACATCTTCCTTGTCCTTATTATAGTGATCATTATTGTAATGACCTGACGGGAACAGGATTTGTGTCTGTCTTGTGTGCTAAGTAATGCTGAACAAACAGCTTCTCTTTGGCCTCTTCTCTCCATGTAGGGTCCCCACACATGGGTCCACTTCACCCCCACACATCCCTTTGTCACTAACTGATCTACTTTCAGCACTGCTTTCCGGTTTTCCTTTACTTCTGGTCAGTAGAATGGCCCCATCATCACTTTTATTTGATTCATCAAGTACTTAGTCTATATAATCCTTGACCTCAAGAAAATATATCTGAAGGAAAAGACGAGTACAACAATTGTGAGAGTAAAAGGTATACTGTGATGATTGCTGAGATGTCTCTTAGATGAGAGCTTGGAGAGTTTAAGAAATGGCTTCACCCAGGAGCCCTCCACAGCTGTGCTATAACATGTGCAGTTAATCCTCCAAATGCCCTTGGTCGTTTTCTCCAAAACATCAGGAGGAATAAAGTAAAAGTAGACCTTGGAACCTGTTTTCACCTCTGATTGCTCTCTCTCAAACAGTTTCTTACTGCACTCCTCCTTCCTTCCTCAGGAAATTGAAATGGTGCACAGAGCATCTGTTTTCTTTTTCTTTTTTCTTACATTACTTAAGCACAGGTTTCAGCCTTGGCAGGATGAAGCAGGCTGTTTGCAGAAACAAAGGAGGAATCAGTGTTTTTTTCAAATATAAGTTCAGTCTAAAAATAGATAATGGCGATGTTATTTGTACTTTGCGCTGACCAGTCTTTCTTCTTGCTTGTCCAACCCCCTTCTACCTTTCGGATACAGGAGAGCAGCTCTGGGTGAGTGAAGGATGCACTTCATGCCGGTCAGTCCTGCCTGCTATTGTACAGTGTGTATGCCCTACCCCAGCTTTGGCAGTATCCCCCTCACAGGGGACAAGACAGTTTCTCAGCAGGTGGCAGCCACAAGCCCCTCACAGGTCTTTGTCATCCCATGAAAGTCCTAGATATGGGATGATGAAAGTGCCTGGGCGGGCCCCACATCCTCTTTTTAACACTCCTAACAGACCCAGTGTCCCTGGGACCCGCCTGTCTCTGAATTAGGAGTCTACAGTTGTTGAGTAATGAATTACCCTTTTGGGAAATTCTGTATTTCCTTTGCTGCTTCTAAATAATAGATTGCCCACTGTCCTCATGTGTAATACAAATAAACCTTTTAAACAAAAGTCTTCAGGCAGTAGGCTCTTTGAGCCTCATAAAAATCCTGGAAGTGAGGCCAGGCAAAATAGTCACCTAAACATTACACATGAGGAATCAGCGGCACCAGGAGGAAGGAGCCAGCCCCAACCTGCTCTGACCTCTTCAGGAAATGAAGTCCTTGGTCACTTGCAGATGGGAGGAGTCATGTTGACGTGGACCATCAAACTCCTCTCCCATGTCAAAATGGCCCTAATCCTTTCTTCTCTAGCTCAGGAAAATAAGAGTTCGTTTTCAGTTCCAAATATGACTCCTAGACTTGTGCTTGATTTTTCTTTTCCCGACTTGCTCACCTTAAAGGGAAGATCACTGACCAAGTCTAAATCTTCTGTTTTGTAGACCATAAATTTATCTTGCTTTATTTTGTTAATTTGATTTATTTCTGTTGAATGTCCTGGTGAAGGCTCTCACATGAGCTGTTAGTAATGCCAAACTCGGTTCAGTCAGCACACTGCTGGCTCCATGTACAGACAACCAGTTAGTGTGGTTTCTACCGCCTCACAACGTGGGGGTGGTGGGGGAGCAAGGAAGGGGCATTGGCTTTGCCAGCCTCTTGATTGCAGTTGCTGGATCGCATTCTTTTTGCAAGTGTGTCATTGAGGAAATGTGCTAGTTTTACCTGAGATGTTACTCAACTCTTCTAGCCTTTGTGGCGCATTATGCTTATGCCTTGCAGGTAGACTGGAGCACAGTATGCACCTCCTTATGACCCTCTACTGTGTTTGCCTCAAAATGGAATAGTCTGGAAATGCGTCCCAGGAAAGAGGGAACACTCCCATATTCTAAAACTACTTATAGTTACCAAGAAAAAGAGACTGTTTTCTGTTCCTTTTTCTCCTCTGAAACATGTTTGTATGACTAGGCTATCTGATTTAGGGTAAAGAAGTGTACCATTTTTATCATGTTCTGGCAGCTGATTCAACAGGCAGAGAAACTGCTTAGAATAAGGAACATAATTTCTTATGTTTATATATACTACTACTTCCCCCACTTTTAAAATGCAATATATGAAATAAGACAGCAAATATACACACTAATTTCTACTGCCCCTCATTTGCCTTCTGGTCCATGGATCCTTGTTCCATATATCCCGTGACCACTTCTTGAGAGGTTTCTATGGGTCAGGTGCTGTACTCGGGGCTACGTTCAGCAGTTAACAAAATTGACACAAATCCCTGCTGTCATGGAATTGACCTCATAGAGAAGGGAGACAGACAATAAATGGAATAAACGAGTGAATTATAGTGATTTAGATACTAATAAGTTCTATGGATAAAAATAAACCAGGGGAAGGGAAAGGGTGCGCAGAGGGGTGGTGGTTGCAAATTTTAATAGAGTGAAGACCTCACCAGAAAGGTGTTATTTGATGGCAGTCATGAGAAAGGTGAGGATAGCATGCCACCTCTTATTTACCTGTGTTCTCTTGAGCAAGTTATTAACTTCTGTGAGCCTCGGTTTCTTTATTTGTGATAGGAGGATAATAGCTAACTGGCAAAGTTATTTTTTGGATTAAATGAACGGTTTACTGTCCCACAGTAAATGATTCATACATTTATTAAAAATTTGTTAAAAATGATTTATTAGAAATGAATCACATTCAGTAACAGTTGAAGTGGAGTGTTTCCTAAAATGAATTAATGTGAGTTATTGCTTTCTTTATTTTCGTTTTGATATTTAACTTTTTCGTTAACTGTCTCTCTTGGCTTCTGAATTTTAAAGCTGCCAAGTTGTTAAAAAGCATTAAAAATGTTATCTCCAATAATCAGTTACGCTGTCTGCTTGGCTAATGGGACCTAATGAGTGGATTAGACTTGTCAGGCAGCTCCCTTGGGTTCATGGTTTCCTATGGAACGATGGTGAAAGGAGCAGTCAACGGAAAGCTTAAAAAAAGTTTCTATGAGATAGAAAGAGCCTGAAGCACAAACATGGCTTCAGAGAGAGTGAGACATGCCTTAGCTGAAAGTGTATGTTTTCAAAGTCAGTCTAGGATAATAAACTGAACACTCAGCTTTTGTTCTAAACGCGAGAGTTATTTTTCACAGTACCAACAGGAAAAAGAAATTGAAATGTGACAAGAAACAAAATAGTAAAACATAATTATGAGTAGAAAATGAATAGAATAGAAATATTTCCCTGTCTGAAAATTGATATCTTAAACAGTAATAATTCATTCATGTCCAAGGGGCCAAATAATTCTAGGAACCATATTTTCATGGTAGAGGTTGAGATGTGAGTGATTTAGATGTGAGATTTTTTTTCCCTGAAGTCTTTCAAAATTTTAACTGTTACTAAATATGTGGTATTTGTTGCTAATGTAGGGGAGGAAAAATTATTTTCCCTGTACTCTTCTAGGTTCATGGCTGAGATCCCCCACCCCCGTAATAAAAGACAGATTAACAGGAGAAAAGCAAGCAGAAGCTTAATTACATGGATCCCTCCTGTATACATGGGAGAGACCCCAGAAGACTGAGTTTTACTCCAGGAGACAGCCCAAGCCACCACCCTAAATCCCATCTTCAGCTAAGGATAAAAGGAGATGTTGGGGTCAGGGAACAGTTATGGGAGGTGACCAGGAAAAGCACAGTAAACAAGGTAAGGTTGTTATGCAGACTTAAGTCTTTGTCGTTTCTATTGACAAGACTTTCTAGAGACTTAGAGTGCCTCTCTTCCTGGGACTGGGAGGGAGACACCCTTATAAATAGAGATTTGCCTCATACATGCAAAGATCCCTTAAAAAGGTTCACTTCTACTAGTTCCGGTTTCTCCTGATACCTGAAACTAGAGTGTATGTAAAAAAAAAAAAAAAGGTTCACTTCTACAGTTTTCAGAGCTTCTCCTAGGTCTGTTGTTCCTTAAAAATAATCAGCTCAAAATAATCTTTATGCCAGGGAGCCATATTTTGGGGTGGCAAACTCTGCTCCCCTTTAGGAACGAGATCTGAACGTGTGACATTTACTCTCATTTTGAAAACTTGAGGGTAGGAATGAAAGTTTTTCATGAATGTGGAGGGGGGATGAGCACAGGATAGTAAAACTGTGGGCTGAAATGGTAAAGTATGGGAAACTGGAGAGAAAATGGAGAGAGAACAGTACGAACTCTGAAGCGAGGTGCCAGAGTCATGGCTCTGCTTTGTGTGCAGTAGGTATTTGAACTGACCACTTTGTGCGCACTTCTTCAATCTCTGAAATGTTACATTGAGCAGTGTTAAATTGCCATTTTGGGGGGTCTAAAAATGATTATCAACAATTTCATATATTGGAGCCTAATAATACCCACCCTAAGGTTATTGAGGAATTGAGTTAATTGACATGATCAAGATAGCGTCTTCAGCATTGCTGTTGTGATCATTACCCCGGGTACTTGATGAGGCAAGTCTTCTGGCTGGTCAGTGGGCCTTTAGTTCACCACGAAGCCCACAGGTCAGCCCCACAGTTCCAAGGCAGGGAATCTTCTGTGGAAATAATTATACCAAAACTATAAAAGATGATTCCTACTGTTAGGTAGAAAGATAGACATGAGTAGCAGGGGAAGGGGAAGATAAGATTCAAGGAAAAAACTGCTCAAACTCTGCCCATGGAGGGGGCTCCATATGCAGACAACAACGGCTTTACAGGGAGATAGCTTCCTCCCCAGCCAGATCCCAGTGAGGGCACAATGTCACGGAACTAAGAACTGCCCACACCACACCTCAGCGTGGGAAAAGGACATGCTCACGGACAGAGATGGCTGTATAGATGGACCTATGAATCAAATAACCCCACCTTTTCAGTCAAAGAGGTGCCAGAATCAATATATAACAGGTCAAGGCCTTTGTCTACCTTGACTCTGACCTGCTTCCCCCCATTGGAGTGTATTCAAATAAAACTTTCCCTCTGCTTTGCTATTGAGTGT
Source organism: Manis javanica (assembly GCF_040802235.1). NCBI lineage: Eukaryota > Metazoa > Chordata > Mammalia > Pholidota > Manidae > Manis > Manis javanica. The sequence goes on from NC_133174.1 coordinate 133,429,060, forward strand.
CTACCTTTCAATTCTTTGTTGCAGTGGGGACAAGGACCAAGGAGAACGAACTGAACCCTTAACACTGCTGGATGAGATTGATCCCATTTCTTGCTCACTCTTTTTGGTCAGAATCATGAGTGTAGATTTAATGCACCATAGAAATTATTTACTGCACGATAGCTTTGCAGCTTCAATGAAAAAAAAAACGCACTTTTTCAGTGAAACAAATATGTATATACTGAGAGAATTAACCTCTGGGACTGGTTTGCTACTTTTATGCAATTTGCCCATTCCCACCTTCCTAAAACAGTTTTAGCTTCCAAGACGTCAAACTCATCTGCATTTTCTCCTACCACAATGAACATGCTTCTTAGTATCATCTGTTGACTCTGTGCCCCTTTCCAGACCTCTTAATGATCAGAATATCATGTCAGTCCTTGGACCTGCGCTCTCCTCTGCCTACAACTAATCCTAGCTGGCTCATTCAGCTCCCTGTTTGAAATTGCATCTATAAATTTAGGTCTCTGAAATGTATGCATCTCTCACCCAAGTTCTCTCCTGAATATAGATACTCACATACAACTATCTAATCTACATCTCCACATAGATGTCCAAATAGCATCTGAAACTTAATATATCCAAAACTAGGCTTTCCGTTCCCTCTCTGAGCCTTCTCTATTTCATTCAATGTCAACAGCATCTTTCCAGATACTTAGACAACAAACATCATGTCATTCTTCACTTCTCTCCTTCATTCAAGCCTCATAATAAATTCAACAAATTTTACCATTTATACATTCAGAATACATCTAGGTTCTGACCACTGCTCACCAACTAGATGCTGACACCCTTCTCTAAATCACTACCTATGAAAGCTTATGATAGCCATCTAACTGCATTTTTTCCTTCTATTCTCTTTCTACAAAATAGAGTAAGTGAGCCTTTAAAAACGTAAAACAGCTCAGACCATACTTTTACTTTCACTTCTCCAATGGCTTTCCATCTCATTCAGAACAAAATCCAATGTCCTTGTATGTTCTCATGATACTTCATGGTATCTGGCCCCTGCTGACCTCTCTGACCTTGTTTCCTACCACTGTTCCCCTTCTTCATTTCACTACAATAGCCTCTTTCCTGTTCCTCCAACATACGTAACAATTTTCTTACTCAAAGATTTTACATTGTACAGGTTTTTACCTGGAATGATTTTCCATTAGACATTTGCAAAGATTACACTATGAGTGTATTAGTGAAATATATTAATGACTGTCGATACTCCCTGTGTTTGTTATTCTGCTTTAATTTTCTTCAGAGCATTTGTCATTGTTTGATGTATTATAGTGTGCATTCACTTATTTTAAATCACTTTTGCATCACTTATTTAGATATATTAATACACTGTATATATATATATTACATATACACACATGTGTGCACATGTGCACGTGCATACATGTACTGCCAGAACTATGGGAGAGGCAAGGAACAGATTCTTCCTCACAACACTCAGAGGGAACCAATTCCAAGTTTCTGTGGTTTAAGCCACAGTTTACGGTACTTTGTTAAGGCAGCCCTAGGACACTAATATAATGCCTTATGAAGAAGTTCCTTCTGTTGTTGTTTGAGTCCTTTTATGATGAAAGAGCATCACATTTTTTCAAGTGCCTTTTCTGCGTCAATTGAGATAATCATGTCGGAATTTTTCCCTCATTGTATTAATATGATTTTGTATGAATTTTTCCTTCATTCCATTGATTGATTTTTCTGATGTTGAACCACCTTTGCATTACTGGGATTAATTCCACTTGATCATGATGTATAATCCTTACACTATGCTATTGGATTTCATTTGCTTATATTTTTTTGAGGACTTTTGCACCTATATTCATAAGGGATTTGGGGGCTATAATTTTTTTTTTTCTTGTGATGTCTTTATCTGCCTTTCAGAGTATCAGAATATCAGAGTAATGCTGGCCTCATAGAATGAGTTAGGAAGTATTCTCTCCTTTTCTCTTACATTTTTTGGAAGAGTTTGAGAAAGATTGTTTATTCTGCTTTGTTTGGTAGAGTTTACCAGTGAAGCCATCTGGTCTTAACACTTTGTTGGACAATTTTGATTACTCACTTAATCCCTTTACTCATTATAGGTCTGTTGAGATTTTCCGTGTCTTCTTGAATCAGTGTAGAGAAGTTGTATGTTTCTAGGAATTTATCCATTTCATCCAGGTTATCTATCTGGTGTATAATTGTTCATAGCATTCTCTTATAATCTTTTTTTAATATCTGTAAGGTTGGTAGTTATGTCCCCACTTACATTTCTGACTTTATTTCCATCTTCTCTTTATTTTTCTTTGCAAGTCTAACTAAAGGTTTGTCAATTTTGTTGAGTGTTTCAAGTATTCAACTTTTGGTTTTGTTGATTAAATTTTTCTGTTTTATTTATCTTCACTCTAATCTTTATTATTTTCTTCCTCTTTCTAGCTTTGGGTTTACTTGCTCTTCTTTTCTAGTTCCTCAGGTTATAAAATTAATTTATGGATTTGCATTTGCAGCTATAAATTTTCCTTTGAGCACTACTTCTGTTATATTCCCTATATTTTGGTATGTTGGCTTTCATTTTCATTCACCTTTCTAAGTATTTTCTGATTTCCCTTGTGATTTCTACTCTGATCCATAAGCTATTTAAGAGTGTAATGTTTAAATTCCACACACTGTGGATTGTCCAGTTTTCCTTTTTGCTATGGATTGAGGTCAAACAAGATATTTATATGACTTTAGTCTTTTAAATGTGCTGAGATTTGTTTGGTGGACTAATATATGGTCTATCCTGGAGAATATTCCATGTATACATCTGAGAAATGTGTATTCTGCTATTAAATGATTGTGCTTTATTTTTCAGAGTTCTGTTATAGGTTTTCGAAAGGTGTGTTCATAAAAATTAATGAGTTCAAATTTTTTTACTGATTGTTAAATGTGAACTTTTTTCATTTATCTTCTCACATGAACAACCACATACAATATTTAGAATGTATTTGTCTTTAGAGTTCTTCAGATGTTGCTCTGTTGTAATTAGTTTGGGGATTTATAGAGAATATTGATTTAATTCATACACCATAGTCTTTTAGCCATACTTGATTGCAGGTTTTCTTATTTCCCTGCTGGTGCCCAAGAACACAGCCCCCTCAGGGATAGTAAAGTTGATTTGGTGTCCATTTCACAGTTACATTACAAATGCTCAAGATGTATGCCATTGGCCATGGCTATGTTTTCCCCTATTTTTAATAGGCTTTATTTTTTAGAACAGTTTTAGGTTCACAGCATAATTTAGCAGATGGCACAGAGAATTCTTTTTTTTTTTGTGGTAAAGACAAGTTATTTATTTATTTATGACTGACAACTCTAAGAAGAGCTATTTGGTATTTTGGAACATTTATTTTTTATTCTTATTTTTATTTGTTTTCATTTTTAATCTAGCTGCAGTAAAGCTTTCAACAAGGATTTTAACATTTTTTCTTGTCCTTTGGAGAGATAATTGGCAGATATTTTTGATGCATAGAGATTATGTAAGACTCAGTGTTCATTAATGAATCCCTTGAAATAGCTCACCCCATGTAGAAATGACCACTTTTGGCACAGAGAATTCTTATATGGACCCTGGCCACACACATGCACAGTCTCTCCCATTATCAACATCCCCCACATCCCCTTGCCCACTCCCAAGGGATGTATTTTTTATAATTGATGAACCTACATTGACATATCATTACCCAAAATCCATAGTTCACATTAGGGCTCACTTATGGTGTACATTCTGTGGGTTCAGACAAATGTATAATGATCTGTATTCATCATTATATTATCATACAGAGTAGTTTCACTGCCCTAAAAATACTATTCTCCACCTATTCATCCCTTCTTCCCCTAGCCCCTTGTAACCACTGGTCTTTTTTACTGTCTCAGTTTTGCCTTTTCCAAAATATCATATAGTTGGAAGTGAACGGGTATGTAGCCTCTTCAGATTGGGTTTCATATAGTGCTATGCATTTAAGATTACTCCTTGTCTTTTCATGGCCTGGTAGCTTATTTATTTTTAGTGCTGAATAATATTCCATTGTCCGAATGTTCCATAGTTTATCTATTCACCTACTGAAAGGCATCTTTGTTGCTTCCAAGTTTTGGCAATTATGAATACAGCTACTATAAATATCCATGAGCAGGTTTTTGTGTGAACATGTTTTCAACTTTTTTGGTTAAATACTAAGGAGCACGATTGCTGGATCTTATGATAAGAGCATGTTTACTTTTGTGAGAAACTGCCAAATAGTCTTTTAAATTGTGTGTACCATTTTGCATTCCCACCAGCAATGAAAGAGAATTCTTGTTCCACTTCCTTATCAGTTTTTGCTGTAGTCAGTGTTCCAGATTTTGGCTATTTTAATAAGTGTGTAGTGGTATCTCACTTTTTTAATTTGCATTTTCCTGATGACATCTGATATGAAGCAGCTTTCCATGTGCTTATTTGCCATCTGGATATCTTCTTCAGTGAGGTGACTGCTGAGGTCTTTGGCCTCTTTTTAAATCACTTTGTTTGCTTTCTTATTGTTGAATTTTAAGAGTTCTTTGTATATTTTAGATAAGAGTCTTTATCAGATTTGTCTTTTGAAAATATTTTCTACCACCCTGTAGCTTATCTTTTTATTCTGTTGACATTGTTTTCTGCAGAGCAGACATTTTTAATTTTAATGTCTAGATTATTAACTCATTATTTCATGGATTGTACCTTTGGTGTTTTATCCAAAAATCATTGCCACACTGAAGGTCACCTAGGTTTTCTCCTATGTTATCTTCTAGAAGTTTTATAGTTTTGTGTTTTACATTTAAGCCTGTGATCCATTTTGAGTTACATTTTGTGAAGAAGTAAGATGTGGGTCTAGGTTCATATTTTTGCAGTGGGTGTTTTATTCCAGCACTATTTGTTGAAAAGACTATCTTTGCTCCCTTGTATTGCCTTGGCTCCTTTGTCAGAGATCGGTTGACTATATTGATGTGGGTCTATTTCTGGGCTCTCTGTTTTGTGCCGGTGTTCTATTTGTCAATTCTTTTACCAATGCACATTACTGTAGCAGATACACACCTTCTGCTTTTGCTTCCCCAAGCTGATGAGTTTACTTTTGGAATCGTAGTTTTGCTGGGTTGGAGCCAGATCATGAGGTGGTTGCTGAGCCCACAGGGTCTGTATTTGGTAGGCCTGTTAACCAGGGACTTGGTCAGCCATGGATCCTATCTGGTCTTTGAGGGGATGGATCTGCCTCTAGGACCTTATCCAGTAGGGTGGCACTTAACTGTTCACAGTTGGATCCTCAGGCAGGGTTCCTGTTGCCAGTTGTGTAGATGGGGGAGGCTCCTGACAGACCTCTGGGTCACTGGGTAGGTCCTGGGCAGTCAGGACTTCTTGCAAACTATATGGCTGGAATGGGCTGGGGACTAATTGTAGGGCCATTTCAGAATTTCCAGGGACACAAGTAGGAGAGTCTCCCATGGGATTCCTTAGCAGGAAGGACTGCTTGCAGACTGCTGCTGGGAGGGAATGAAGCCAAATATAGTACAGGGCCCTCCAGGGGTGCAGACCAAAGTGTCCACTGCCATGACCCCGGCCTGGCAGGACTGCCTGTGGACTGTGTCTGTGAGGGTTTGGAGCTCAGTTACAAGGCTGTTTTGGAATTTACAGTCAGACTGAGGTTGATGGGCTTACTTCAGGGGGCTCCTAGACTATGCCTGAGAGGTGCTGGAGCTGAATTCTAGGTCACTTCAATGTCCGCAACCAGGACCAAGGTCTGGGGCAAAAGTGGGTGTGACTCCTCATGGGTCCCTTGGTGCTAATGGTAGAACCAAGGACAAACAGGGCTGCAGCTGAGTCCACAGGGAGTATGGAGCTGTTTCTGGGTCTGGAGCTGGGACCTGCATGGGGCCTGCCATCTCAAAACAGCTTTCCTCCGTCTTAGACTCTACTGGAGATTCACAGCCTCCTACCTGGGTCACTGAGTTCCCACAGAGGCACTCTTGTCCATGGGTGGCTGCTGAATTACCATTGCAGAGGGGTGATATGAGTGGGGGCCCTCCACCATCTTGCTGATGTCACTCCTATTAACATTTTTTAAGTAACAGTTTTACTGACATGTATTTCATATACCATAAAATTCACCCTTTAAAATGTTTGACTTAGTGGTTTTTAACATATTTTACAGAGTCATACAACCACTACCACAATTTAATTTCAGAACATTTCGTCATTTCAGAACCTCCCCCCACCCGCAAACCCATAGCTATTAGCAATTATCCCATCTCCGCATTCACCCAGCCCTAGGCAACTGCTACTGAAATGGAATCACAGAAAATGTGGTTCTTTTTGACTGACTTATTTCACTTAGTAAATGTTTTCAAGATTGACCCATGTTGTAGTAGTATGCATCAGTACTTCATTCCATTTTTACTGCAGAATAATATTACATTGTATGGATATACCACATTTTGTTCATCCTTTCACCTGCTGATGGACATTTGGCTTGTTACCACTTTGGGATTATAACTAATGCTGCAATGAACACTGGTGTATAAGTTTCTATGTGAACATATGTTTTCAGGTCTCATGGGCACATACTTAGAAGTGGAGTTGCTAAATCATATAGTACGCATATGTTTAATATTTTAAGGAAATTGCCAAGTATTTTTGGAACTGTACATATTAGAGATTGAATATTTTTAAGAAAAAGTCACTTATCTTTAACTATAATATTGACTGGTAAAGTTGATACTGAATCTGAAAGGTTTCACAGCTCTAGGTTTGCATTTGCTAGTTCCTTTAAAATACATATTCAAGTCATTATTAGATCCTTTTTCCTTGTATATTAGTACTCCATTTTTGGCTCAATCTTATTAGCAGTGGTGGAAGATGAAAGTAGTGCATAATCACTATGACTTCTTGTGAGGGCAATGCCTGTGCTTCTATTACTTAGTATGCCCTGTTGAAACAAATCTTATTTTAATCTATAGCACTCTGAAATTTCTTTGACTCTCTAAAATTTAAGTCTATCTATGTCTATATGACTAATATATTGCCATGACCGTATGACCAACAATTTACCAATATATTGCCACGTGTATATTGCCAATCAATTCACTCAAAATCCTTTTAATTTACTGGATGAATAAAAAGTAAATTTATTTTTTGTTGTATGCTCTTACATATTAAACAAAAATGATTTGGTCACATGTTTCTTTTCAAACTCCTGTGCTGGCATCTTTAAGTCTATTGACAGAGAACTTGAAGAGTTAGCTAATTCTGGAGTAGATTTTAGAGGACGGGTTTTTCTGGTTCTCTTTTAATTTTGTGAAGTGAAAACATGATGAATGTAAATTTAAGGCATTTTGACCAACAGTGAATAACAATGATATATAACAAGGTATTCAATATTCATAAAGTTGCTTGGCATTTAAATGTAGCATTTTGATAATTATTACTAGAAATATTCATTATTTATAAATAATAACATAGAATAGCACATACTCATTAAACTTTGAAAAAGGAAAAACATCTACTTGTTATCTCTTGATGAATTCAGTCGATTAAAGGCTTTTGTAAATTAACGTTCATTGTTTCACACTTTGTTTCCTATTTGTCTGACCAGCTTCACTGAAAACAAACTTACATTACCGTTTCCTCCTATTAAAACTTTTCACCAATGGAAAAAGTAGAAATAAATTTATCACAGAGATAAGTGGGCCAATATTTGAGAAAATGGTAGTGACAATAAATTGCATACTTCTTTTGATGTACACTGTAGCATATATTCCTACACAGAGCTATGTATCTCTTTCAAAAACCCCCTCTAAATAATATTACTTCTTTGTCAGGCTTCACTCTTTTAAGTAAGTTCCTTTAAATATTCTAGAACCTGAATGAAGCATTGTATCTTTCATTTTTTGTTTTGTTCATATTTTACTTCCTAGCTATTTTTCATTTTGTTTTTCATTTACCAAATCAATTTCAAATAACAACTGGATAACGTCTCAGTGTATCTTGAAGTAGAAGCTTGTCTACAAACAAATGCTTTTTCATTACCATTGTTTGAGATTGTATATATGCATTTGTATATGTAAAAGGCAACAGTGAGTAAGAACTGAGTATCAAGGCTTATTTCAAAAAAGACAAAAACTTTTGAAAATATTATTAATAATTTTCCAGAAACTATACATTTGGGCTAAGAAAAGTTACAACACCAAAGATTAGAATATGTGATATATGAAATATTCTTCTGAAATGTTACTTTTAAGTATTGAGATGGTCCAGTGATTTTCTGTTTTATGCAAATAATCCTGCCCTAGACACTAATGAAAAGAAAGTTTTAGGAACCTAAGGTCTTCTGGAAGGCATTGATATCATGTTGCAAAATACTTCCTTGATTCATAGTACTTGCTCCAGATGGGACATGACTGTGGATGAATCTCATATTCCAAGAAAAAAAGAATGCTGAGAGGGGAGGAGCCAAGATTGCGGCATGAGTAAGGCAGCAGAAATCTCTTCCCAAAACCATATATATTTTTGAAAATACAATAAATACAACTATTCCTAAAAGAGAGACCAGACGATACAGCACAACAGCCAGGATACATCTACATCTGTGAGAACTCAACACCTCATGAAGGGCGTAAGATACAAGCCAAGGCCCAGCAGGACCCGAGCACCCCCTCCACCCCTGCTCCATGGCCAGAGGAAAGGAGTCAGAGCAGGCAGGGAGTGGGAGCCCAGGACTGCTAAATACCCAGCCCTAGTCATCTGCACTGGGAGTGCAGACACACAATGCATGGTGTGCTGGATATTAGGGGAATGGAACAATAAAATCAGTGAGCGGGTCCCCGCAGCCGGTGCCCCTGGGAGAAAAGAAAAGTAAGTGCTTTTTGAAAGTCTTAAAGGAAAAAGAGCCTCACAGCTGGACAGAATCGTCCTGGGACACTCAGCTCAGCAGCTGGGAATCCCGGAGAACTCCAGGTGCCTTAACCCTCTGGGAGGCAGTGCAGCTCTGAGGCCCTTCATGGCTCATGGCAATAAACAGCCTCCTACCCAATCCCCCTCTGGCGCAGCCCTGCCATAGCAGGGAGCAGCCTGAGAGCAGCTGCGCTCACAGCAACCGCCCAGAGCCTCCTCCGCAGCTGCCTGGGACAGACTCAGAGGCCTTGTTGGCATGCAGATGCCCAGCACAAGCTGCTAGGGGTTGCCGGTCTCACAGGAGTGGAAGGTGACCAGCAAGCAGGAAGGGACTTTGTTATCCCAGCTGTGACACACGTGCCAACTGCGCACAACTACCTCTATAACCATGAAAAGGCAGAAGAATTTGATCCAGACAAGAATATCCCAGACAACCCCTGAGAAGGAGCCTGGGGAGATACATTTAAACAATCTTCCTGAAAAAGAATTCAAAATAAAGGTCATAACCATGCTGATGGAGATGCAGAGAAATATGCAAGAGCTAATGGATAAAGTTGGGAAGGAGAATACAGAAATAAAACAATCTCTAGAAGGCCTTAAGAGCAGACTGGATAAGGTGCAAGTGGTCATTAATGTAATAGAAATCAGAGAAGAGGAACACAGAGAAGCTGAGGCAAAGAGAGATAAAAGGATCTCCAGGAATGAAACAATATTAAGAGAACTGTGTGAGCAATCCAAAAGGAACAATATCCATATCATAGGAGTAACAGAAGAAGAAGAGAGAGAAAAAGGGATAGAAAATGTCTTTGAAGAAATAATTGTTGAAAGTTTCCCCAAACTGGGGTAGGAAACAGTCTCTCACACCACAGAAGCCCACAGAACTCCCAACAGAAAGGACCCAAGGAGGACAACAGCAAGACACATAAAAGTTAAATGGTAAAGATCAAGGACAAGGACAGAGTATTAAAGTCAGCTAGAGAGAGAAAAAAGGTCACCTACAAAGGAAAACCCATCAGGCTATCATCATCAGACTTCTCAACAGAAACATTACAGGCCAGAAGAGAATGGCATGATATATTTAATGCAATGAAACAGAAGGGCCTCGAACCAAGGATACTGTATCCAGCACGATTATCATTTAAATATGAAGGAGGGATTAAACAATTTCCAGACAAGCAAACGTTGAGGGAATTTGCCTCCCACAAACCAACTCTACAGGGCATTTTAGAGGGACTGCTCTAGATAGAAGCACTCCTCAGGCTAAATAGATATCACCAGAGAAAATAAAATCATAGCAAAGAAAGCAGACCAACCAAATAATAAATAAAGGCAGAAAATAAAATCAACTACTCATAAAAGGAGTCAAAGGAAACACAAAAGACCACACAATAAAACACCAAACATATAAAGAATGGAGGAGGCGGAATAAGAAGGGAGAGGAATAAAGAATCATCAGACTGTGTTTATAGTAGCTCAATAAATGAGATAAATTAGACACTTAGAGAGTGAAGAAGCCAACCTTGAACCTTTGGTAACCACAAATCTAAAGCCTGCAATGGCAATAAGTACATATCTTTCAATAATCAACCTAAATGTAAATGGACTAAATGCACCAATCAAAAGACACAGAGTAATATAATGGATGAAAAAGCAAGACCTATCTATATGCTGCTTACAAGAGATGCACCTCAAACTCAAAGGCATGCACAGACTAAAAGTGAACGGATGGAAAAAGAAATTTCATGCAACAACAGGGTGAAAAAAGCAGGTGTTGCAGTACTAGTGTCAGAAAAACTGGACTTCAAAACAAAGACAGTAACAAGAGATAAAGAAGGACATTATATAATGATAAAGGGGTTAGTCAAACAATAGGATATAACCATTATAAATATATATGCACCCAATACAGGAGCAAGAATGTATGTGAAACAAATACAAACAGAATTAAAGGAGGAAATAGAATGCAATGCATTCATTTTACGAGACATAACCACACCACTCACTCCAAAGGACAGATCCAGCTGACAGAAAATAAGTAAGGACACAGAGGCAGTGAACAACACGCTAGAACAGAAGGACCTAATAGACATCTACAGAACTGTACAACCAAAAGCAGCAGGATACACATTCTTCTAAAGTGCACATGGAACATTCTCCAAAAAAGACCGCATACCAGGTCACAAAAAGAGCCTCAGTAAATTCAAAAAGATTGAAATTCTACCAACCAACTTCTCAGACCACAAAGGGATAAAACTAGAAATAAATTGTACAAAGAAAGCAAAGAGGCTCACAAACACATGGAGGCTTAACAACGTGCTCCTAAATAATCAATGGATCAACCACCAAATTAAAATAGAGATCAACCAATATATGGAGACAAATGACAACAACAGCACAAAGCCCCAACTTTTGTGGGATGCAGCGAAAGCAGTTCTAAGAGGAAAGTATGTAGCAATCCAGGCATATGTAAACAAGGAAGAACAATCCCAAATGAATAGTCTAAAGTCACAATTATCGAAATTGGAAAAAGAAGAACAAATGAGGCCTAAGGTCAGCAGAAGGAGGGACATAATAAAGATGAGAGAAGAAATAAATAAAATTGAGAAGAATAAAACAATAGAAAAAAATCAATGAAACCAAGAGCTGCTTCTTTGAGAAGTGAGTAAAATAGATAAGCCTCTAGCCAGACTTTTGAAGAGAAAAAGAGAATCAACACACATCAACAGAATCAGAAACGAGAAAGGAAAAATTACGACGGACCCCACAGAAATACAGAGAATTATTAGAGAATACTATGAAAACCTAAATGCTAACAAGCTGGAAAACCTAGAAGAAATGGACAACTTCCTAGAAAAATACAACCTTCCAAGACTCACCATAGAAGAAACAGGAAATCTAAACAGATGAATTACCAGCAACAAAATTGAAGTGGTAATCAAAAAACTACCCAGGAGCAAAACCCCCAGGCCAGATGATTTACTGCGGAATTTTATCAGACGTACAAAGAAGACATAATGCCCATTCTCCTTAAAGTTTTCCCAAAAACAGAAGAGGAGGGAATACTCCCAAATCATTCTATGAAGCCAGTATCACCCCAATACCAAAACCAGGCAAAGACCCCACCAAGAAGGAAAATTACAGACCAATATCCCTGATGAATATACATGCAAAAATACTCAACAAAATGTTAGCAAACTGAATTCAAAAATACATCAAGAGGATCATACACCATGACCAAGTGAGATTCATCTCAGGGATGCAAGGATGGTACAACATGCTAAAATACATGATCATCATCCACCACATAAACAAAAAGAAGGACAAAAACCACATGATCATCTCCATAGATGCTGAAAAAGCATTCCATAAAACTCAACATCCATTCATGATAAAAACTCTCAACAAAATGGGTATAGAGGGCAAGTACCTCAACATAATAAAGGCCATATATGATAAACCCACAGCCAGCATCATACTGAACAGTGAGAAGCTGAAAGCTTTTCTTCTGAGATTGGGAACAAGACAGGGATGCCCACTCTCCCCACTGTTATTCAACATAGTACTGGAGGTCCTAGCCACAGCAATTAGACAAAACAAAGAAATACAAGGAATCCAGATTGGTAAAGAAGAAGTTAAAACTGTCACTATTTGCAGATGACATGATATTGTACATAAAAAACCCTAAAGACTCCACTCCAAAACTATTAGAACTGATATCAGAATACAACAAAATAGCAGGATACAATATTAATACACAGAAATCTGTGGTTTTCCTATACACTAACAATGATGTAAGAGAAAGGGAAATCAGGAAAACAATTCCATTCACCATTGCTTCAAAAAGAATAAAATACCTAGGAATAAACCTAACCAAGGAAGTGAAAGACCTAATCACTGAAAACTTCAAGACACTCTTAAGAGAAATTAAAGACGACACAAACAAATGGAAACTCACCCATGCTCTTGGCTAGAAGAATTAATATCATCAAAATGGACATCCTGCCCAAAGCAATCTACAGATTCAACACAATCCCTATCAAATTGCCAACAGCATTCTTCAATGAACTGGAACAAATAGTTCACAAATTCATATGGAACCACCAAAGACCCTGAATACCCAAAGCAATCCAGAGAAGGAAGAATAAAGTAGGGAGGATCTCGATCCCCACCTTCAAGCTCTACTACAAAGCAACAATAATCAAGAGAATTTGGTACCGGCACAAGAATAGACTCACATACCAGTGGAACAGAATTGAGACTCCAGACATTATTCCTCCTGGCTTATTTCATGCAGCATAATACCCTCTAGCTCCATCTATGTTGTTGCAAATGGTAGGATATGTTTTCTTCTTATGGCTGAATAATATTCCATTGCATTTATGTACCACATCTTCTTTATCCATTCATCTACTGATGGACATTTAGGTTGCTTCCATATCTTGGCAATTGTAAACAGTGCTGCGATAAACATAGGAGTGCATCTGTCTTTTTCAAACTGGGATGCTCTATTCTTAGGGTAAATTCCTAGAAGTGGAATTCTTGGGTCAAATGGTATTTCTATTTTGAGCATTTTGAGGAATCTCCATACTGCTTTTCACAATGGTTGAACATATTTCCATTCCCACCAGCAGTATAGGAGGGTTCCCTTTCTCCACAACCTCACGAACATTTGTTGTTGTATGTCTTTTGGATGGTGGCACTCCTTCCTGGTGTTGGGTGATATCTCATTGTGGTTTTAATTTTCATTTCTGATGACTAGCAATGTGGAGCATCATTTCACGTGTGTGTTGGCCATCTGAATTTCTTCCTTGGAGAACTGTCTGTTCAGCTCCTCTGCCCATTTCTTAATTGGATTGTTCACTTTTTGTTTGTTGAGGTGCATGATCTCTTTGTATATTTTGGATGTCAAGCTTTTATCGGATCTGTTATTTATGAATATATTCTCCCATACTGTAGGATACATTCTTGTTCTATTGATGGTATCCTTTGCTTTCCAGAAGCTTTTCAGCTTGATATAGTCCCACTTGTTCATTTTTGCTTTTGTTTTCCTTGCCCGGGGAGATAAGTTCATTAAGAAGTTGCTCGTGTTTACGTCCAAGCGATGTTTGCCTATGTTTTTTTCTAAGTTTTATGGTTTCATGACTTACATTCAGGTCTTTGATCCATTTCGAATTTACTTTTGTGTATGGGGTTAGACAGTGATCGAGTTTCATTCTTTCCATGTAGATGTCCAGTTTTGCCAACACCAGCTGTTGAAGAGGCTATCATTTCCGCACTGTGTGTCCATGGCTCCTTTATCGTATATTAATTGACAATATATGTTTGGGTTAATATCTGGAGTCTCTATTCTGTTCCACTGGTCTGTGGGTCTGTTCTTGTATCAGTACCAAATTGTCTTGATTACTGTGGTTTTGTAGTAGAGCTTGAAGGTGGGGAGCGAGATCCTCCCTACTTTATTCTTCCTTCTCTGGATTGCTTTGGGTATTCAGGGTCTTTGGTGGTTCCATATGAATTTGTGAACTATTTGTTCCAGTTCATTGAAGAATGCTGTTGGCAATTTGATAGGGATTGTGTTGAATCTGTAGATTGCTTTGGGCAGGATGTCCATTTTGATGATATTAATTCTTCTAGCCAAGAGCATGGGTGAGTTTCCATTTGTTTGTGTCGTCTTTAATTTCTCTTAAGAGTGTCTTGAAGTTTTCAGTGATTAGGTCTTTCACTTCCTTGGTTAGGTTTATTCCTAGGTATTTTATTCTTTTTGAAGCAATGGTGAATGGAATTGTTTTCCTGATTTCCCTTTCTCTTACATCATTGTTAGTGTATAGGAAAACCACAGATTTCTGTGTATTAATATTGTATCCTGCTATTTTGTTGTATTCTGATATCAGTTCTAATAGTTTTGGAGTGGAGTCTTTAGGGTTTTTTATGTACAATATCATGTCATCTGCAAATAGTGACAGTTTTAACTTCTTCTTTACCAATCTGGATTCCTTGTATTTCTTTGTTTTGTCTAATTGCTGTGGCTAGGACCTCCAGTACTATGTTGAATAACAGTGGGGAGAGTGGGCATCCCTGTCTTGTTCCCAATCTCAGAAGAAAAGCTTTCAGCTTCTCACTGTTCAGTATGATGCTGGCTGTGGGTTTATCATATATGGCCTTTATTATGTTGAGGTACTTGCCCTCTATACCCATTTTGTTGAGAGTTTTTATCATGAATGGATGTTGAGTTTTATGGAATGCTTTTTCAGCATCTATGGAGATGATCATGTGGTTTTTGTCCTTCTTTTTGTTTATGTGGTGGATGATGATCATGTATTTTAGCATGTTGTACCATCCTTGCATCCCTGAGATGAATCTCACTTGGTCATGGTGTATGATCCTCTTGATGTATTTTTGAATTCAGTTTGCTAACATTTTGTTGAGTATTTTTGCATGTATATTCATCAGGGATATTGGTCTGTAATTTTCCTTCTTGGTGGGGTCTTTGCCTGGTTTTGGTATTGGGGTGATACTGGCTTCATAGAATGATTTGGGAGTATTCCCTCCTCTTCTGTTTTTGGGAAAACTTTAAGGAGAATGGGCATTATGTCTTCTTTGTACGTCTGATAAAATTCCGCAGTAAATCATCTGGCCTGGGGGTTTTGCTCCTGGGTAGTTTTTTGATTACCACTTCAATTTTGTTGCTGGTAATTCATCTGTTTAGATTTCCTGTTTCTTCTATGGTGAGTCTTGGAAGGTTGTATTTTTCTAGGAAGTTGTCCATTTCTTCTAGGTTTTCCAGCTTGTTAGCATTTAGGTTTTCATAGTATTCTCTAATAATTCTCTGTATTTCTGTGGGGTCCGTCGTAATTTTTCCTTTCTCGTTTCTGATTCTGTTGATGTGTGTTGATTCTCTTTTTCTCTTCAAAAGTCTGGCTAGAGGCTTATCTATTTTACTCACTTCTCAAAGAAGCAGCTCTTGGTTTCATTGATTTTTTTCTATTGTTTTATTCTTCTCAATTTTATTTATTTCTTCTCTCATCTTTATTATGTCCCTCCTTCTGCTGACCTTAGGCCTCATTTGTTCTTCTTTTTCCAATTTCGATAATTGTGACTTTAGACTATTCATTTGGGATTGTTCTTCCTTGTTTACATATGCCTGGATTGCTACATACTTTCCTCTTAGAACTGCTTTCGCTGCATCCCACAAAAGTTGGGGCTTTGTGCTGTTGTTGTCATTTGTCTCCATATATTGGTTGATCTCTATTTTAATTTGGTGGTTGATCCATTGATTATTTAGGAGCACGTTGTTAAGCCTCCATGTGTTTGTGAGCCTCTTTGCTTTCTTTGTACAATTTATTTCTAGTTTTATCCCTTTGTGGTCTGAGAAGTTGGTTGGTAGAATTTCAATCTTTTTGAATTTACTGAGGCTCTTTTTGTGACCTGGTATGCGGTCTTTTTTGGAGAATGTTCCATGTGCACTTTAGAAGAATGTGTATCCTGCTGCTTTTGGTTGTACAGTTCTGTAGATGTCTATTAGGTCCTTCTGTTCTAGCGTGTTGTTCACTGCCTCTGTGTCCTTACTTATTTTCTGTCAGCTGGATCTGTCCTTTGGAGTGAGTGTTGTGTTGAAGTTTCCTAGAACAAATGCATTGCATTCTATTTCCTCCCGTAATTCTGTTTGTGTTTGTTTTACATATGTCAGTGCTCCTGTATTGGGTGGATATATATTTATAATGTTTATTTCCTCCTGTGGGATACCCCCTTTATCATTATGTAATTTTCTTCTTTATCTCTTGTTACTGTCTTTGTTTTGAAGTCTATTTTGTCTGGTACAAGTACTGCAACACTTGCTTTTCTGTACCTACTGTTTGCATGAAATATCTTTTTCATCCCTTGACTTTTAGTCTGTGTTTGTCTTTGTGTTGAGCTGAGTCTCTTGTAAGCAGCATACAGATGTTTTTTGCATTTTTATCCATTCTATTACTCTGTGTCTTTTGATTGGTGCATTCCATTTACCTTTAGCATGATTTTTGAAAGATAACATACTTATTGCCATTGCAGGCTTTTGACTCGTGGTTACCAAAGGTTCAAGGGTAGCTCATTTACTATCTAACTGTCTAACTTAACTCACTTATTCAGTGATTATAAATACAGTGTGGTGGTTCTTTATTTCTTTCCCTTCTTATTCTTCCTCCTCCATTCTTTATATGTTAGGTATTTTATTCTGTACTCTTGTGTTTCCTTTGACTGCTTTTGTGAATAGTTGATTTTTTTTTTACCTTCAGTTAGTATTTGGTTGGTCTGCTTTCTTTCCTGTGATTTCATTTTCTCTGGTGACATCTATTTAGCCTGAGGAGTGCTTCCGTCTAGTGCAGCCCTTTAAAATATCCTGTAGAGGTGTTTTGTGGGAGGCAAATTCCTTCAACTTTTGTTTCTCTTGGAATTGTTTAATCCCTCCTTCATATTTAAATGATAATCGTGCTGGATACAGTATCCTTGGTTCACGGCCCTTCTGTTTCTTTGCATTATATATATCATGCCATTCTCTTCTGGCCTGTAATGTTTCTGTTGAGAATTCTGATGATAGCCTGATGGGTTTCCCTTTGTAGGTGACATTTTTTATCTCTCTGGCTGCCTTTAGTAGTCTGTCCTTGTCCTTGATCTTTACCATTTAACTTTAATGTGTCTTGCTGTTGTCCTCTTTGAGTCCCTTATGTTTTGAGTTCTGTGGGCTTCCATGGTCTGAGAGAATATTTCCTCCCCCTGGTTGGGCAAGTTTTCAACAATTATTTCTTCAAAGACACTTTCTGTCCCTTTTTCTCTCTTCTTCTTCTTCTTCTGGTACCCCTGGAATGGGAATACTTTTCTGTTTGGATTGGTCACACAATTCTCTTAATATTCTTTCATTCCTGAAGATGCTTTTATCTCTCTCTGTGTCAGCTTCTCTGTGTTCCTGTTCTCTGATTTCTATTCCATTAACAGTCTCTTGCACCTCATGTAGTCTGCTCTTAAGTCCTTCCAGAGATTGTTTTATTTCTGTAATCTCACTCCTGATGTCATCCCTTAGCTCTTGCATATTTCTCTGCTGCTCCATCAGCATGGTTATGACCTTTATTTTGAATTCTTTTTCAGGAAGATTTGTTATATCTATCTCTCCAGGCCCTCTCTCTGGGTTTGTCTGATTGATTCTTGAGTGGACCAAATTCTTATGCCTTTTCATGGTGATAGAGGTGTTTGTAGGCAGGTGGTGTGTCTGCACTCTGTGATAACAAAGTCCCTTCCTGCTTGCTGGTTGCCTTGCACTTCTCCGCTGCCTGTGTTGGTTACTTGCACACCGGAAGCAGCATCAGAGTTAATTTCCTGACCTACCGTGGGCAGGGCGGCCCTCGGGGTAGCCCAGAGCCCTGCGGGGTGGGACAGGCACGCCGGGTGTGCTCTCCTGCAAGAAAACCACCCCTTCATGCCTTGCCCTGGCCTCCTCTGTCTGTGCCAGGCAGCTGCATGCCGGTGGCAGCCTCTGCATCCAGCCCGGGTAGCTACGCACATGGAGGAGACTCTTGGCAGTTACTGTGGGTGGGGACACTCTCTGGCTGCTCTGCCTCTGTGGGTGGGCCTTTGCTGGATGGAGGAAGAACTGGCAGAATGCTTATCACCATGAGGTGCTTCAGAGGTGTGTTGCTACCTAGGGGTTGGGTTCTCTGAAGTTACTCAGGATTCCCAGCCTGTTGGTCTGAGTGTGCCAGGATGATTCCACCCAGCTGTGAGGCCCCTGTCCCTTTAAGACTTTCAAAAGGCAGTCGCTTTTCTTTTTTCCCAGGGGAACCAACTGTGGGGACCCGCTCACAGTCTCCATCTCGAATTTTACTTTTCCCTTTCTCTAATATCCAACACACCATGCAGTGTGTGTCTGCGCTCTCAGTGTTGATTACTAAGGCTGGTGTTTAGCAGTCCTGTGCTTCCACTCCCTTCCCAATCCGATTCTTTTCCTCCTGCCAGTGATCTGGGGTTTAGGGGAGTGCTTGCGCCCCATTGGGTCTCCGCTTTGTATCTTACCCTCTTTGTGAAATGCTGAGTTCTTGCACATGTAGATGTAGCTTGGCTGTTGTACTGTATCTTCTGGTCTCTCTGTTAGGCATAGTTGTATTTGTTGTATTTTCAAAAACATGTATGGTTTCGGGAGGAGATTTCCGCCACCCTACTCATGCCGCCATCTTGGCTCCTGTGTGGAGGGTTTTTATATGACTTTGGAAAAGAGGAAGAATAGAAGGGGTAAATGGTGCAGGATAGAGGAGTGGGAATTGATAAGAATATGTAAGAAATGACAATTCAGCATCCATGTGGAGTGACTGGCCTTAGCTAGGTACACCATTACTTCCTGTATTGTAACAGGAGACATTGGAGATGTGTTCACAGGTAGGTAGGAAGTTGTGATGGTGGGAGCGTGTGGAAATTCTCTTAGAATTTCCTTAATATTCTCAGTTAATTGGAAGCAAAGGAAGGAAGGAGGCATTACAAGTAGATAATGAGGATGGGGAATAGTGCTGGGGATTTTAAGAGAAGGAAGAAGATAGGAAAGAGTTTACTATGAGTAACAATTGTGAATGTGTTAATTATCACTGCTAAGTGGCATTGTGTGTCCACTTGAGATAGTGATCCTCAACCTAAAATGACATCTGTCAGCATAGTTGTGTGTTTTCCTCAGCCAGGGGCAACTTCACCAGGATATGTGAAGGTGGGCAGAAAGAGTTCAATGTAACCAGGATATGGGTTTTGCCTAATGAGTAAGATGAAGAAGGAAGATGTTGCAAGGGAAGTCTAAGAGAGCCGAGAGCATAGCAGCCAAATGATTGTATTGATGGATCATGAATTTTAAACGAATTAAGGATTGAAATGGTGACATGAGGATGATGAGGAACAGTGAAAATGTAACAGTTTCTGTGGAATCTCTGTCCAGATGGAGTCAAAAGATTGTTGGACTTTGGGTACTAACTAGATTGAGCTGCAGCTATCTAGGTGGGAGTTAGAGGATAGGATACTTTAAAATGAGGTTAGGGAGCATGTACTGATATGGGCAATTCTAACGTCTCTAGTATGACCATCGAAATACATGGCAGCAGTAGGGAGGAATAAATGACATTGAAGACAGGTTAAAATGTTGGAAGTGTTTTAAGGATCATCTGTGTAGATGATGAACAACCACTATTCATGACAAGAATAGTGTTAGAGTGCATGCCAGCGAGACTACAATTAAATCTTCAAGAAACCAGGAGGAGTGCCCAGGGATATGTAGATTACTGCAACAGGGAGGAAGAGTGGGCGGCATATTCTAAAAATATGTGATTCAAAACTGAGTCTTTTAGGGAAGTAGGAGTAAGAATAATCTGGAAGCAGTAAAGAGGATCAAGAAGGACCCCTACAGCATCTTCAGACCTGTAAGTAGTAGGGCTGTGATAAAAAAAAAAAACATGCATAGGGTAAGCAGTGTCCCAGGGACAAATCTAAGATTCCATTATACAAAAAGGTGAAGTACCAGAAAACCTAAACATGTTTAAAACCAATACATAAATTGAATCATTAATTAAAATCTACCCTTAACCTTCTTACCCTCTGCTCCACCATACAAATACACACACAGAGACTCTGGTGGCATTGTGGGTGATTTCAATAACGTATTCAAGGAACAGGTAATGTCAATCTTATAAAAAAAATTTCTGCAGGTTTCTACTATATATTTTACTTATTTTGCTCAAGGTGAAGAAATTTGTGGGGGTCCGTAATAAACACCTAAATGAGGATGGAGGTTTGCCCTACAGAGTAGGAGGTTGACGGCCTGGTGATCAGGCTACTACACATGGCATACTTCAACCATCCTGATATTTTATTTCTTAGGCTAGTTGCTGGTTATATGGGTTTTTATTTTAGTATTTTTAGTAGTTCCATGTACATATAAAATATTCATCATAAATGGTTTTAAAGAAAACCAAATTGTTGCTAAGGAAGTTGATATGTCACTTGTAGAATATTTTTTTTAAGGACACCGTCTGTGAAACAAAGATGAGAGAGAATATGATTTAGAGAGGCTGTGTAGTCCAAGAAGACTTGTTCTGTTTCATTTTTTTTAGGAGATTCTTGAGTATGGTTACTTTTTATAAGGAAAAGGTAAATAAGGGAGAATTTGAAAATGGGTGAGAGAAGTCACACAGAATCCTGGAAGAGATACTGGAACGATATTGAAAAATAAGGGATTTTCTCAAGACGGGAATGGGAACCTCACACTCTGAAGCTGGGGAAATTCATAGGCAATTGGCTAAGCAGTTAAAGTTATGTCTAATATGCTCAAATTTCTCTATGAAGTGGTAAGCAACTGCACTATAAGATAGGCCTTAACCTGTGCTCAAATGCCTGCAATGATGAAATGAAGAGAAGATCTTTCTTGGGCAGCGTAATCTAGCTTTAGATGGCTTTGTCTATTCTATACTTCTGGTTCCAGAATTTCTTTGTTTACGTACGTGTATGTTGTTTTTGTTTTAAGTGTTTTGGAATATCACATGACAACAGGCCATGGCTTTCTACACACTAACATCTTACTTGTCACATCTAAAATAATTCATATTTTCTTTGTGACCTTATAATGATAACTCTTTATAATGAAGAGAGAAACAAGCACTTTCTCTTGCAAATTTTAATCACCTTAAAATAGAAAGATACCGTGGCCATTTCTCTGACACTGAAAGTTATGCTGAATTTTATAGTTTGATAAGAATTACAAATTCCAACTATTTTATTTTACCTCCATCTATAGTAAAATTGTCATTTGTTTTTGAAATTCCTTGAACTATTGTAGTTAATTATATTTGGAATGCTTCTATAAGGCTTTCAGTTAGCAGAATTGAAATTTTCTTACTGACATAATTTCTAAATGGTTTGAAAGCTATTACACACAATAGAAATGAATTTAAATGAAAAGGATAAATCTGGATAATTTTTAACACATTCAGGTAAAAACTACTAGTACTACTTTATATATATATTGCTACCACATTTCTGCATGTTTTTCTAATTCCTTTAAAAAGGAAACAACTACACTTCTGGTCTGTAGTTTACATTCATTTTATCACTTTCTACTTTGGGGGGAATGGTTTTCTGAAATATCTAAGATTACTCTCTTTCAATATTGTATTCATCTTTTCCTTAGGACACTAATTCAGAACCATGAAAAATCTTTTGTCTTCAATGGAAGCTAAATGAAATTTACTAGAGCCAATAAAATAGAAGATTAACAGAAAAAAACATACAAGAGCATTTTCACTAAAAGAGCATTGCGTTCATTTGAATATACAAATTTCTTTCCATAAAAATTAACCTTTAAATTGATTTCCTTTCACATCATTATCTCCCTCTGTCTAACTCCATATCCCTATCTGTTCTTTTTCTGTACAGTTGCTTGCATCTTTGCTTCATCTCCATTTCCACTGTCACTGCTCTATTTCAGAATATTAGAATTTAAGACCAGGACTACTGGCCAAATCTCCTACTAATCTCTCTGTCTTTAATCACCTCCTTGCTCCTCAGTAATGTAATTTTTGTACACCACCGCTGTCACATTCTTTGAAAAAATGGTAGGTGACGACATTCCACTGTTCAAAAATCTGCAAGAAAAACTCCTCAGTCTTCTAATCATGTTCTTTACTATTTTGCTCAAGCCTGCCTTCCCAGCTTTAGCTATTGTTATATCATCCTAGCAGTGTACTTTACATCTAATCTGTGTGTTTTTCTCCCAAATAACTGTAACACTCTAGTGTCTGTGACTTTCTTAACTTTTATTCCTTGTTTCTCAGAGATTCTTGTCAAGTCATACTATCCTTTTTAAGGCACACCTTTCTGTCTATTTCCCCTTGAAAGACCATAAAGTATAAATATTGCAAGTATAGCTACAGATGTCAGACTCACTGGATTTACACTGTGTTCTAGCATTCATTCCTTGTGTAACTTTAGATAATTCGCCTACTTATTGCATATGATGGTCTGTAAGGTGATTCCGAATTATTCAAGGGAAACTTGGGAAAACAAAACAAAATTTAAGAACATTTTATCATACATGTACTGAACTTTGCTTAGAAAGTAGTAATTTGGAAAGGAACATTTAATCTAATGCAAAAATCTTAACTGGGAATCTGGTGGGACATTGTAATTTATAGATACACAGTAATATTCATAGCAAAAATCACATTATTTGGCATCCAGTAAAAATATTACTACCCGAGGGGGGGAGCCAACATGGCGGCTTGAGTAGGACAGTGGGAATCTCCTCCCAAAAACATATATATTTCTGAAAATAAAACAAATACAACTAATCCTAAAAGAGAGACCAGAAGACACAGGACAACAGCCAGACTACATCCACTCGTGCGAGAGCCAGTGCTTGGTGAAAGGGGTAAGATACAAGCCCCGGCCTGGTGGGACGCGAGCACACCTCCCCCCAGCTCCTGGCGGGAGGGAGAGGGAGCCCAGGACTGCTAAACACCCAGCCCCAGCCACCCGCATCAGAGCGCAGACACAGTGCATGCGTGGAGGGCTGGAAACTAGGGAAATAGGGCAGCAAGACCTCTGAGCAGGTGCTGAAGCTGATGCCCCTGTGACAAAGAAAAGCGAGTGCTTTTTGAAAGTCTTAAAGGGACAGGGACATAACAGCTGGATGGAAACAACAAAGGTCACAGTCCAGTGGCTGGAAATTACAGGGAAAATCGGGCACACTAACCCCCTGGGCAACAGCTCTGAGACCCCTCACAGAGGTAAACAGCCAAACAACCCCCCTATCCATTACCCCTCCGGGTGCTGCGAAAGCAGAGAAGCAGCCTAAGGCAAGCCCCACCCTCAGAAA
Source organism: Manis javanica (assembly GCF_040802235.1). NCBI lineage: Eukaryota > Metazoa > Chordata > Mammalia > Pholidota > Manidae > Manis > Manis javanica. The sequence continues at coordinate 133,452,888 of NC_133174.1, forward strand.
GGGGTTTTCTCCATATCGGCGGGGCAAGACACAAAGACCCAGTCTACACGCAATTACCCAACACAAGCCACTAGGGGTCGCAGTTGTCCCAGTAAAGAAAGGCCAGTAGCAAGTCAAAAGTTTGGCCCTCCCAGCTGACAGTCAATAGCACCTGTCAACATGAAAAGGCAAAAAAATATGATCCAGAGAAGACTAACCCAGACAGCTTCAGCATCTGCCACATCTTCCCCTGAGAAGGAACCTGGGGAGATAGATTTAACCAGTCTTCCTGAAAAAGAATTCAAAACAAAAGTCCTAACCATGCTGATGGACTTGCAGAGAAATATGCAAGAACTAAAGAAGGAGAATACAGAAATAAAACAAGCTCTGGAAGGACTTCAGAACCGAATGGACGAGATGCAAGAGACCATTAATGGACTAGAAAACAGAGAACAGGAACGCAAAGAAGCTGATGCAGAGAGACATAAAAGGATCTCCAGGAATGAAAGAATTCTAAGAGAGCTGAGTGACCAATTGAAAAGGAACAATATTCGCATTATAGGGGTACCAGAAGAAGAAGAGAAAAAGGGATAGAAAGTGTCTTTGAAGAAATAATTGCCAAAAACTTCCCCAAACTAGGGGAAGAAATGGCCTCTCAGACCACAGAAGTACACAGAACTCCCATGACAAGGGATCCAAGGAGGGCAACACCAAGACACATAATAATTAAAATGGCAAAGATCAAAGACAAGGACAAAGTATTAAAGGCAGCCAGAGAGAAAAAAAAAGGTTACCTACAAAGGAAAAACCATCAGGCTATCATCAGACTTCACAACAGAAACCCTACAGGCCAGAAGAGAATGGCATGATATACTTAATGCAATGAAACAGAAGGGCCTCGAACCAAGACTACTGTATCCAGCACTAATATAATTTAAATATGAAGGAGGGATTAAACAATTCCCAGACAAGCAAGAGTTGAGGGAATTTGCTTCCCACAAACCACCTCCACAGGGCATCCTACAGGGACTGCTCTAGATGGGAGCACTCCTAAAAAGAGCACAGAACAAAACACCCAACATACGAAGAAGGGAGGAGGAGGAATAAGAAGGGAGAGAAATAAAGAATCATCAGACCACGTGTCTAATAGCTCAACTAACAAGTTAAGTTAGACAGTAAGATAGTAAAGAAGCTAACCCTGAACCTTTGGTAACCACAAACATAAAGCCTGCAATGGCAATAAGTTCATACCTCTCAATAATCACACTAAATGTAAACGGAATGAATGCACCAATCAAAAGACACAGAGTAATAGAATGGATAAAAAAGCAAGATCCATCCATATGCTGCTTACAAGAGACTCACCTCAAACCCAAAGACATGCACAGACTTAAAGTCAAGGGATGGAAAAAGAAATTTCATGCAAACAACAGAGAGAAGAAAGCAGGTGTTGCAATTCTGGTATCAGACAAAACAGACTTCAAATAAAGAAAGTAACAAAAGACAAAGAAGGACATTACATAATGATAAAGGGCTCAGTCCAACAAGAGGATATAACCATTATAAATATATATACAACCAATACAGGAGCACAAACATACCTGAAACAAATACTAACACAACTAAAGGAGGAAAGAGAATGGAATGCATTCATTCTAGGAGACTTCAACACACCACTCACTCCAAACAGATCCACCAGACAGAAAATAAGTAAGGGCACAGAGGCACTGAACAACACACTAGAACAGATGGACCTAATAGACGTCTACAGAACTCTGCATCCAAAAGCAACAGGATACATATTCTTCTCAAGTACACATGGAACATTCTCCAGAATAGACCACATACTAGGCCACAAAAAGAGCCTCAGTAAATTCCAAAAGACTGAAATCCTACCAACCAACTTTTCAGACCACAAAGGCATAAAACTAGAAATAAACTGTACAAAGAAAGCAAAAAGGCTCACAAACACATGGAGGCTTCACAACACGCTCCTAAATAATCAATGGATCAATGCCCAAATCAGAATGGAGATCCAGCAATATATGGAAACAAAGGACAACAACAACACTAAGCCCCAACTACTGTGGGACACAGCAAAAGCAGTCTTAAGAGGAAAGTATATAGCAATCCAGGCATATTTAAAAAAGGAAGAACAATCCCAAATAAATGGTCTAATGTCACAATTATCGAAATTGGAAAAAGAAGAACAAATGAGGCCTAAGGTCAGCAGAAGGAGGGACATAATAAAGATGACAGAAGAAATAAACAAAATTGAGAAGAATAAAACAATAGCAAAAATCAATGAAACCAAGAGTTGGTTGTTTGAGAAAATAAACAAAATAGACAAGCCTCTACCCAGACTTATTAAGAGGAAAACAGAGTCAACACAAATCAACAGTGTCAGAAACGAGACAGGAAAAATCATGATGGATCACAGAAGTACAAAGAATTATTAGTGAGTACTATGAAAACCTATATGCTAACAAGCTTGGAAACCTAGGAGAAATGGACAACTTCCTAGAAAAATACAACCTTCCAAGACTGACCCAGAAAGAAACAGAAAATCTAAACAGACCAATTACCAGCAACGAAATCGAAGCAGTAATCAAAAAGCTACCAAAGAACAAAACCCCTGGGCCAGATGGATTCACCTCAGAATTTTATCAGACATACAAGGAAGACATAATACCCATTCTCCTTAAAGTTTTCCAAAAAATAGAAGAGGAGGGGATACTCCCAAACTCATTCTATGAAGCTAATATCACCCTAATACCAAAAACAAGGCAAAGACCCCACCAAAAAGAAAACTACAGACCAATATGCCTGATGAACATAGATGCAAAAATACTCAACAAAATATTAGCAAACCAAATTCAAAAATACATCAAAAGGATCGTACACCATGACCAAGTGGGATTCATCCCAGGGATGCAAGGATGGTACAACATTCAAAAGTCCATCATCATCATCCACCACATCAAGAAAAAGAAAGACAAAAACCACATGATCATCTCCATAGATGCTGAAAAAGCATTTGACAAAGGTCAACATCCACTCATGATAAAAACTCTCAGCAAAATGGGAATAGAGGGCAAGTACCTCAACATAATAAAGGCCATCTATGATAAACCCACAGCCAACATTATATTGAACAGCGAGAAGCTGAAAGCTTTTCCTCTGAGATCGGGAACTAGATAGGGATGCCCACTCTCCCCACTGTTATTTAACATAGTACTGGAGGTCCTAGCCACAGCAATTAGACAAAACAAAGAAATACAAGGAATCCAGATTAGTCAAGAAGAAGTTAAACTCTCACTATTTGCAGATGACATGATACTATACATAAAAAACCATAAAGACTCCACCCCAAAACTACTAGAACTGATATTGGAATACAGCAAAGTTGCAGGATACAAAATCAACACACAGAAATCTGTGGCTTTCCTATACACTAACAATGAACCCACAGAAAGAGAAATCAGGAAAAAAAACTCCATTCACAATTGCATCAAAAAAAATAAAATACCTAGGAATAAACCTAACCAAAGAAGTGAAAGACTTATACTCTGAAAACTACAAGACACTCTTAAGAGAAATTAAAGGGGACACTAACAGATGGAAACTCATCCCATGCTCGTGGCTAGGAAGAATTAATATCGTCTAAATGGCCGTCCTGCCCAAAGCAATATACAGATTTGATGCAATCCCTATCAAATTACCAGCAACATTCTTCAATGAACTGGAACAAATACTTCAAAAATTCATATGGAAACACCAAAGACCTCGAATAGCCAAAGCAATCCTGAGAAAGACGAATAAAGTAGGGGGGATCTCACTCCCCAACTTCAAGCTCTACTATAAAGCCATAATAATCAAGAAAATTTGGTACTGGCACAAGAACAGAGCCACAGACCAGTGGAACAGAATAGAGAATCCAGACATTAATCCAGACATATATGGTCAATTAATATTTGATAAAGGAGCCATGGACATACAATGGCAAAATGACAGTCTCTTCAACAGATGGTGCTGGCAAAACTGGACAGCTACATGTAGGAGAATGAAACTGGACCATTGCCTAACCCCATATACAAAAGTAAACTCAAAATGGATCAAAGACCTGAATGTAAGTCATGAAAACATTAAAATAAACTCTTAGAAAAAAACATAGGCAAAAACCTCTTAGACATAAAATGAGTGACCTCTTCTTGAACATATCTCCCTGGGCAAGGAAAACAAGAGCAAAAATGAACAAGTGGTACTATATTAAGCTGAAAAGCTTCTGTACAGCAAAAGACCCCATCAAGAGAACAAAAAGGAACCCTACAGTATGGGAGAATATATTTGAAAATGACAGATCCGATAAAAGCTTGACGTTCAGAATATATAAAGAGCTCACATGCCTCAACAAACAAAAAACAAATAACCCAATTAAAAAATGGGCAGAGGAACTGAACAGACAGTTCTCTAAAAAAGAAATACAGATGGCCAACAGACACATGAAAAGATGCTCCACGTCACTAATTATCAGAGAAATGCAAATTAAAACTACAATGAGGTATCACCTCACACCAGTAAGGATGGCTGCCATCCAAAAGACAAACAACAACAAATGTTGGTGAGGCTGTGGAGAAAGGGGAACCCTCCTACACTGCTGGAGGGAATGTAAATTAGTTCAACCACTGTGGAAAGCAGTATGGAGGTATATCAAAATGCTCAAAACAGACTTACCATTTGACCCAGGAATTCCACTCCTAGGAATTTACCCTAAGAACGCAGCAATCAAGTTTGAGAAAGACAGATGCACCCCTATGTTTATCACAGCACTGTTTACAATAGCCAAGAATTGGAAGCAACCTAAATGTCCATCGATAGATGAATGGATAAAGAAGATGTGGTACATATACACAGTGGAATACTACTCAGCCATAAGAAAAGGGAAAATCCTACCATTTGCAGCAACATGGATGGAGCTGGAGGATATTATGCTCAGTGAAATACGCCAAGTGGAGAAAGACTAATACCAAATGATTTCACTCATCTTTGGAGTATCAAAACAAAGGAAAAACTGAAGGAACAAAACAGCAGCAGAATCACAGAACTCAAGAATGGACTAGCAGGTACCAAAGGGAAAGGGACTGAGGAGGATGGGTGGGTAGGGAGTGATAAGAGGGGGGAAGAAGAAGGGGGGTATTAAGATTAGCATGCATGGGGGGTGGAAGAAAGGGGAGGGCTGTACGACACTGAGAATACAAGTAGTGGTTCTACAACACTTTGCTATGGTGATGGACAGTGACTGTAAAGGGGTTTCTAGGGTGGACCTGGTATAGGGGAGATCCTAGTAAACATAATATTCATCATGTAAGTGTAGATTAATGATAACAAAAAAAAATAGCAGTTCTTGTGTGGTGACCTCCAATGTGTTCTACACAATGGTATAAAGGGCATATGAAAGTGCAGGCAAAGGGTCTATTTGTGTTTATACAGAGGATCAAAGCCTAATTTTGCTACCCAGAAAATGAACTAAGATACGATATGAAAAAGAACTTCCAACATCAGCACTCTCTGGAAGACTCATGCCAGAAGATGATCATCAAAAAAACCCCAACAAAAATCCATGCGCTCCTACAGGTGTAGATGCACTCATCCCACCGGTTCCTGGACTTGCATGGGAATGAAGGAGATATCTAAGCTGGCCTGTGCATACAGTAAAACAAGTTTGACTGGATCTATACTGTTGGAACTCAACCAAGAATTAGGAGAAGTGCAAATTGTAGTGCTCCAAAATCCTACAACTACAGACTATTTACTGTTAAAAGAACATATGGGATGTGAACAGTCCCCAGGAATGGGCTGTTTTAATTTGTCTGATTTCTCTCAAACTGTTCAAGTTCAGTTGGACAATATCCACCATATCATAGATAAGTTTTCACAAATGCCTAAGGTGCCTAACTGGTTTTCTTGGTTTCACTGGAGATGGCTGGTAATTATATGTATTCTTTGGTTATGTAACTGTATTCCTATTATGTTACTGTGTGTGTGCAATTTAATTAGCAGTTTAAAACCTATACATGCTGAAGTTACTCTACAAGAAGATATGTCAAAGAAATAATCAATCTTCCCATGTTTTCTTCCTTCTGCTACCTCTATAGCTTTTCTTCTTCCTTCCTAATTACAACCCCTAAATAGAATTCGTGCCTTATATTGAATTTACCATGTATCACAATTCTTTCACATGGTAAAGATACCTCAAGACAAATGCTGGACATAGAAGCCACAGGGCATAAATATGCAAAGAAGTAAAAAACTAACCTTTTCAAACAATATGGCTTCTCTCTCACTTACCAATTTTACATTTCCCTGTATGGCCCCGGAAGATGACTGGTTAGCCAGAGATGGGTAAAATTCCTCAAGGGAGGAACAACCTAAGACAGGCACAGTTGCAGGGGCACCATCAGGTGAGAAATTGGGGATCAACAGAGGTGAGGCTTAGAACCTCCCCCCCCTCCCCCCGCCATTCTGAGAGAAATTTTCTGCATCCGTGGATGTTTTATTGCCCTTGTCCAGCTTGGATTAACACATAGTGTACAGGCACACACCTGATCATCTACATTTGCTCTCTTACAACACTAAACTATCTTTTCTACCTTTATCTTGCATCTACCTACCACTTAAGCATTTTATTAAAAAAAATAATAATAATAAAGGGAGAAATGTGGTATCCACATATAAATCAAGTATAAAAATCAAACGAATATTCATATTTGAACTGACTGTTTATAGTTCATAATGCATGATCAAAACCGAAAGTTTCTGTGATGACTGCCCTTGTACTGTTCACCATGTAACTTATTCACTATGTAAGAATTTGTTCTCCATGTAAGAACTTGTTCATTATGCTTCAGAAGATTGGAGACTGACGAAAATTAGGCTTGGGGTGGATGAATGATTATACATTGAGCATTGACTCCCCTATACAGAATTTTATTGTTGTTAACAACCATTTGATCAATAAATAGGAGAGATGCCCTCACAAAAAAAAAAAATGTACACACTTCCAATTGTAAAATAAATAAGTAACCGGGATGTAATGTATAGCATAAGGAATATAGTCAAAATATTGTAACAATTTGGTATGGTGATAGCTGGTACCTAGAATTATCATGTATATAAATGTTCAATCACTGTGTTGTATACCTGAAACTAATGTAATACTGTGTGTCAAGTACCCTTCAATAAAAAAAAATTATCTAAAAAAAAAAAAGAAATCTAAAAAAAAAAAAATTACTACCCAAAATGAGCAGAAAAAAAATTAAAACCAACTCAAAAATGATAGGTTGGTTTGGAGGGTTTTGTTATGTGTGTTTTTAGGCCAGAATTTGGCAAGCTTATTCTAAAGTTCATATGGAAATTGAATGGACCTATAATAGCCAAAAGAACTTTACTAAAATAAAACAAAGTTGCAATACTTACTTCACCTGATTTCAAGACTCATTATAAAGAACCCCCAGGAAAAAACCTACGCATATGGTTAACTGATTTTCTATAAATGTTCCAAGGCAATATAGTGAATAAAATTATTCTTTTCAACAAATTATGCCATAACAATTGTCTCTCCACATGCAAAAAATGAACCACCGTCCCTTATGAAAGCTAACTGAAAATGGGTCACAGAAATAAATGTAAAATCTAAACTTTAAAACTTTTAGGAAAAGGTTTGTGTGACCTTGATTAAGGGAAAGATTATTTATATGCCAAAAGCATACCATAAAAGAAATCCACAACAGTTAAACTTAAGTTGGGCTTCATTAAAATTAATTTCAGCTCTTTGAAAGACACTGGTAGAGAAGGGAAAGAGATGGAAAATTTCTGAGATAAAATACCTCCAAATACGAGCACATGAAAAGATGTTTAGCATCTTTACTCATCATGGAAATGCAAATCAAAATTACAAGATGCTGCTATACACCTATTAAAATGGCTAAAATCAAAAAGGCTGACATACCATTCCTGAAAAGAATATGAAACAGTTAAGTCACTCCCGAAAACAAACTATCGGTTTGTTAAAAAGTTGAACATGCGTTTGATTTCCTGCAGCAATTCTTTCCCCAGGTATTTACTCAAGAGAAATAGAAGCTATAAAGTATAAACAGAAATATTCATAGCATTTTTATTTATTTTTTGAGATATAATTGACATATAATGTTACATTAGTTTCAGGTGTACAATGTAATAATTCTGTTATTTGTATAATATTGTGAAATGTGAAATGATCACCATAAGTCTAGCTACCATCTGTTAGCATACAAAGTCACAAATTTTTTCCTTGTAATGAGAACTTTTATGATTTACATACTTAGCAACTTTCAAATATGCAATAAAGTATTATTAACTATGCTTTACATTACATCATCAGGAAATACTTATTTTATAGCTGGAAGTTTGTACCTTTTGATCCCTTTACCCATCTCACCCACCCCCAATCCCCCTCTTCTGAAAATAACCAGTCTGTTCTCTATATCTATGAGATTGGCTATTTTGTTGGTTTGTTTCGATGTGTTTGTTTATTTAGATTCCACATATAAATGAAATCATATATTTGTCTTTCCCTGTCTCATTTCATGTAAGCATAGTAGCTTTATTTGTAATAGCCCCAAATGGGAAACAACCGAAATTCCTATCAAGAGGTGAGTAAACAGCCACAAAAATGAGTGAACCATTCATACCTGCAGCAATATGGATGAATCTCAAATCAATTATTGGAGAAAAAGAAGTGAGACACAAAAAGAGTACATACAATGTGATTCCATTAATATGAAGTCCTAGACATGTAGATTAATCTATAGTGTCATAAAGCATGTCAGTGTTTGGGTATGTGGGATTAAGCTTAGGTTGGCCATGAAGGAGGGATTGCAAAGGAGGATGGGGAAATCTTGAGAATGGTGGCTATGCCCATTATCTTTATGGGATTGGTGGTTTCATGGATGTGTACATACTTCAAAAGTTATCAAATTGTATGCTTTAATTATATGAACTTTATTGAATAGGGATTGTACCTCAATAAAGCATTAAAAAGTGAAAATAATTAAAAGATTTAAACACAAGTACCTGATTCTAAAGTATCATTAGCCCTTGTCATATATACTCTGTTAAAGGCAGTGGTCATGCTCTTTTTCCCTTTGAAATCCTTACTCTCTCATACAGGGTCTTATATGTAATAAATATGAAATAATTCCTCTTCAAGCTGAATTAAGCAAACTACAATCTTTCAGATCACAATAGACAAAAAAAGAATAATAAAGTAATAACGTTTGTGATACTCAGCAATTAAATGATGGATGCCATAACTGGTGTCTTAGCTCAGTGTATTGTATTATTAGCATTGTGAGACCCAAAATGCATGGTTCATGCTACCTTGTAAGTGGCAAGAGGTTCTTTCATGACCATACGTTGAACCCAAACATCTAAACAATTTCTTTGTGAAAGAGTGTCCCCAACCACATGGCTAATGGGGCACACAAGCATGAATGGTGAAAACAGCCAACTCACACAAACTATTGGGAACACATCACAGAATATATCCTGCTAACAATAAATCTGGGGCCTTACTTTTTTTTGGTATCATTAATCTACAATTACATGAAGAACATTATGTTTACTAGACTTCCCCCATCACCAAGTCTCCCCCACATACCCCATTAGTCACTGTCCATCAGCGTAGTAAGATGCTGTAGAGTCACTACTTGTCTTCTCTGTGTTGCACAGCCCTCCCCATGCCCCCTCACATTATACATGCTAATCATAATGCCCCCTTTCTTCTTCCCCCCCTTCTCCCTCCCTTCCCACCCATCCTCCCCAGTCCCTTTCTCTTTGGTAGCTGTTAGTCCTTTCTTGGGTTCTGTGATTCTGCTACTGTTTTGTTCCTTCAGTTTTTCCTTTGTTCTTAATATTCCACATATGAGTGAAATCATTTGGTACTTGTCTTTCTCTGCCTGGCTTATTTCACTGAGCATAATACCCTCTAGCTCCATCCATGTGGTTGCAAATGGTAGGATTTGTTTTTTTCTTATGGCTCAATAATATTCCATTGTGTATATGTACCACATCTTCTTTATCCACTCATCTACTGATGGACATTTAGGTTGCTTCCATTTCTTGGCTATTGTAAATAGTGCTGCAATAAACATAGGAGTGCATCTGTCTTTTTCAAACTGGGCTGCTGCATTCTTAGGGTAAATTCCTTGAAGTGGAATTTCTGGGTCAAATGGTATTTCTATTTTGAGCATTTTGCAGAACCTCCATACTGCTTGAACTAATTTACATTCCCACAAGCAGTGTAGGAGGGTTCCCCTTTCTCCACAACCTCACCAACATTTGTTGTTGTTTGTCTTTTGGATGGTGGAGATCCTTACTGGTGTGAGGTGATATCTCATTGTGGGTTTAATTTGTATTTATCTGATGATTAGCAATGTGGAGCATCTTTTCATTGTGTCTGTTGGCCATCTGAATTTCTTCTTTGGAGAACTGTCTGTTCAGCTCCTCTGCCCAATTTTTAATTGGATTATTTGCTTTTTGTCTGTTGAGGTGTGTGAGCTCTTTATATATTTTGGATGTCATCCCTTTATTGGATCTGTCATTTATGAATATATTCTCCCATACTGTAGGGTACCTTTTTGTTCTATTGATGGTGTCCTTTGCTGTACAGAAGCTTTTCAACTTGATGTAGTCCCACTTGTTCATTTTTGCTTTTGTTTCCCTTGCCCGGGGAAATATGTTCATGAAGAAGTCACTCATTTTTATGTCCAAGAGAGATTTGCCTATTTTTTTTCTAAGAGTTTTATGGTTTCATGACTTACATTCAGGCCTTTGATCCATTTTGAATTTACTTTTTTGTATGGGGTTAGACAATGATTCAGATTCATTCTCTTAGATGTAGTTGTCCAGTTTTTCCAACACCAGCTATTGAAGAGGCTGTCATTTCCCCATTGTATGTCCATGACTCCTTTATTGTATATTAATTGAGCATATATGTTTGGGTTAATGTCTAGAGTCTCTATTCTGTTCCACTGGTCTGTGACTCTATTCTTCTGCCAGTACCAAATTGTCTCATTCTAGCTTTATAGTAGAGCTTGAAGTTGGGCAGCGAGATCCCTCCCACTTTATTCTTTCTTCTCAGGATTGCTTTGGCTCTTTGGGGTCTTTGGTGGTTCCATATGAATTTTAGAGCTATTAATTCCAGGCATTGAAGAATGCTGTTAGTAATTTGATAGGGATTGCATTGAATCTGTAGATTGCTTTGGGCAGGATGGTCATTTTGACAATATTAATTCTTATTAGCCAAGAGCATCGGATGAGTTTCCATTTGTTAGTGTCCTCTCTAATTTCTCTTAAGAATGTCTTGTAGTTTTCAGGGTATAGGTCTTTCACTTCCTTGGTTAGGTTTATTCCTAGGTATTTTATTCTTTATGATGCAGTGGTGAATGGTATTGTTTTCCTGATTTCACTTTCTGTTAATTCATTGTTAGTGTATAGGAAAGCCTCAGATTTCTGTGAATTAATTTTGTATCCTGCAACTTTGCTGTATTCCGATATCAGTTCTAGTAGTTTTGGAGTGGAGTCTTTAGGGTTTTTTATGTACAATATCATGTCATCTGCAAATAGTGACAGTTTGACTTCTTCTTTACCAATCTGAATTCCTTGTATTTCTTTGTTTTGTCTAATTGCCATGGCTAGGACCTCCAGTACTATGTTGAATAACAGTGGGGAGAGTGGGCATCCCTATCTTGTTCCCGATCTTAGAGGAAGTGCCTTCAGCTTCTTGCTGTTAAGTAGGATGTTGACTATGGGTTTTTCATATATAGCCTTTATTATGTTGAGGTACTTGCCCTCTATACCCATTTTGCTGAGAGTTTTTATCATGAATAGATGTTGAATTTTGTCAAATGCGTTTTTACCATCTATGGAGATGATCATGTGATTTTTGTCCTTCTTTTTGTTTATGTGGTGGATGATGTTGATGGATTTTCGAATGTTGTACCATCCTTGCATCCCTGAGATGAATCCCACTTGGTCATGGTGTATGATCCTCTTGATGTACTTTTGAATTCGGTTTGCTGATATTTTGTTGAGTATTTTTGCATCTATGTTCATCAGGGATATTGGTCTGTAATTTTCTTTCTTAGTGGGGTCTTTGGCTTGTTTCGGTATTAGGGTGATGCTGGCTACATAGAATGAGTCTGGAAGTATTCCCTCTTATTCTATTTTTTGGAAAACTTTAAGGAGAATAGGTATTATATCTTCTCTGTATGTCTGATAAAACCACATGGTAAATCCATCTGACCCGGGAGTTTTGCTTTTGGGTAGTTTTTTGATTACCGATTCAATTTCTTTGCTGGTAATTGGTGTGTTTAGATTTTCTGTTTCTTCCTTGGTCAGTCTTGGAAGGTTGTATTTTTCTAGGAAGTTGTCCATTTCTTCTAGGTTTTCCATCTTGTTCGCATATAGGTTTTCATAGTATTCTCTAATAATTCTTTGTATTTCTGTGGGGTCCATTGTGATTTTCCTTTCTCGTTTCTGATTCTGTTTATGTGTGTAGATTCTCTTTTTCTTTTTATAAGTCCAGCTAGGGACTTATTTATTTTGTTCATTTTCTCAAATAACCAGCTCTTGGTTTCATTGATTTTTTTCTATTGTTTTATTCTTCTCAATTTTATTTATTTCTTCTCTCATCTTTATTATGTTCCTCCTTCTGCTGACCTTAGGCCTCATTTGTTCTTCTTTTTCCAATTTCGATAATTGTGACTTTAGACTATTCATTTGGGATTGTTCTTCCTTCTTCAGGTGTGCCTGGATTGCTATATCCTTTCTTCTTAGAACTGCTTTCGCTGCATCCCACAAAAGTTGGGGCTTTGTGCTGTTGTTCTCATTTGTCTCCATATATTGGTTGATCTCTATTTTAATTTGGTGGTTGATCCATTGATTATTTAGGAGAATGTTGTTAAGCCTCCATGTGTTTGTGAGCCTTTTTGCTTTCTTTGTAGAGTTTATTTCTAGTTTTATCCCTTTGTGGTCTGAGAAGTTTGTTGGTAGAATTTCAATCTTTTTGAATTTACTGAGGCTCTTTTTGTGACCTGGTATGTGGTCTTTTTTGGAGAATGTTCCATGTGCACTTTAGAAGAATGTGTATCCTGATGCTTTTGGTTGTACAGTTCTGTAGATGTCTATTAGGTCCATCTGTTCTAGTGTGTTGTTCAGTGCCTCTGTGTCCTTACTTATTTTCTGTCTTGTGGATCTATCCTTTGGGGTGAGTGGTGTGTTAAGTCTCCCAAAATGATTGCATTGCAGTCTATTTCCTCCTTTAATTCTGTTAGTTTTTGTTTCACATATATTGGTGCTCCTGTATTGGGTACATATATGTTAATAATGGTTATATCCTCTTGTTGGACTGAGCCCTTTATCATTATGTAATGTCCTTTTTTATCTCTTGTTACTTTCTTTATTTTGAGGTCTATTTAGTCTGATACTAGTATTGCAACACCTCCTTTTTTCTCTCTGTTGTTTGCATGAAATATCTTTCTCCAACCCTTGACTTTTAATCTGTTCATGTCTTTGGGTTTGAGGTGAGACTCTTGTAAGCAGCATATAGATGGGTCTTGCTTTTTTATCCATTCTATTAGTCTGTGTCTTTTGATTGGTGCATTCAGTCCATTTACATTTAGGGTGATCATTGACAGATATGTACTTATTGCCATTGTAGGCTTTGGGTTTATGGTTACCAAAGGTTCAAGTTAGCTTCTTTACTGTCTTACTGTGTAACTTAACTTGCTCATTGGCCTATTATAAACACAGTCTGATGATTCTTTATTTCTCTCCTTTCTTATTCTTCCTCCTCCATTCTTTGTATGTTAGGTGTTTTTTTTGTGTGTGTGTGCTCTTTTGTGTTTCCTTTGACTGCTTTTGGGAGTAGTTGATTTTATTTTTTGCCTTATGTTATTAATGTATCAATGACCAAATCAGAATAGATATCAAGCAATATATGGAAACAAATGACAACAACAACACAAAGCCCCAAGTTCTGTGGGATGCAGCGAAAGCACTTTTAAGAGGTAAATATATGGCAATCCAGGAATATTTAAAGAAGGAAGAACAATCCCAAATAAACAGTCTAAAGACATAATTATTAAAATTGGAAAAAGAAGAACAAATGAGGCCTTACTTATAATGTATGGTGAAAAGCATGTTTTTGTTTTATTTTATTTTCCATTTTAGTTTGCTCTGATCTTAGAAGCAACTGGCAGATAATCATTTATCATTTTAACTGGACAATCTAATAAATATAAACACCACTCTAAGATCAGAATGCAGGGGAGATTTGCTAATTAGCTAATAAATCTGAACATTATAAAAACATTATAAACATCCTAAGACAACCCACTTGGGGAAAAAATATATCTTGGTTGTACCATGGGATGCTAAGTCTAAAGTAGCTGATAAGATTCCCAAAGACTCCAATATATCTCTGAGTTTTACAGTGAGCCAGTTCCCATACTATGCAACCTAGTAGGAGAAGTAAATGTGATGTGTTCAATATTAAGTTTTACCTATTCGTTGTTTACAAACCAGAAGCTGTAGATGGGTGAGAGATAGCTTGCACTGAGCTAATAATGCAGTTCTAGTTCCTTGGTATTGAGTCTCACAATAAACCATCAGTTCAATCATTTTTTTCTAGTATAGTACCCTAGCCAGTAAGTTTGAGGCCCATGGTGTGTAACAAAGATGAGTCAGAAGCAGCTTCTCTCTTTTTTTGTTTGTAATAAAATAAATGAGACAAATAACTAGCAAAAATACAAAGCAAAGTCAACACACTAAGAGTGATGCAAGCAATTTTCTGTGGGAGTATAAAAGGAATAATTCTCATAAGATCACAGTAGTTCATGAAGCTCAAGAAAATACTTTCTCATTAAAGGTGGCTATTATTTCATTTATCTATTCATGAAACAAAGATAGCTCTCAGGTGAATGAAATGGCATGATTCTTTACATGCTCCAGTGTTGCCACTGGAATAACATTCATCGACTCTGTCTCTGTCTAAGTTCCTTATTTTTAATAGGGAAAAATAATATCAATGAATTTCAAAGAGCTTTTATGAAGTGATTTATTGCCTGTGAAATGACCACTGAATACCAGAATACAAAGGACAATGGTTGGGGAAAGTTAAGCATATGTAACCATGGGAAATTGACTTTCAAGGTGTCTTCTTACCTCGTAAGTGAAACTAGTAATGAAAGTCACATAAGAAACCCCATCTTATATCCTTATTACTAGTGATAGGTAATATACTATCATTTGAATAAAAGTACAATTATGGATATATCATAAATTATGTTTATAGACAAAATATGACTCATTGTATTATTAAATTAAAGTTATGTATGGAATTTTATTTGATGAAAGAAATAAGTATCAAGAGTAGAACATCGAAAAAATCTGGCCTATGAAGTGATAGGTAAACCATAATTAAGAATTTCAAAATGTGATATGCAACATAGTACTGGAAGTTCCAGCCAGTGCAATGAGGCAAATATTTTTTTAAAGTAAAGAAAAAGAAAAGGCCTACAGATTGGAAAGGAAGAAATAATATTGTCCTTACCTACAGAAGACATAATTGTCCATCTAGAAAATCCCAAGGGATCTGCAAGTCTCCTAGAAATGTTCAGTCATGTCAAAATGTACCAGGCCAAAACACAAAAATGAATTGTATTTCTATGTATTAACAATGAACATTTGGAAACCAAAACATTTTTAAAATATTATGCTATTTACAGTCACTGTAAAGAAAATGAAATGCTTAGGTATACACTTAATCCAAATTTTAAGTTATTCCATGCAAGGCACAGTTAAGAGAATGAAAAGAGAAGTTAAACACTGGGAGAAAAAAAATGCATAAATTGTGTATTCAACAAAGGACTTGTATTCTGAATAAACAAAGAACTCTCCAAGGTCAACAGTGAAAAAGCAACCAACCTCATAAAAGAATGGGCAAAACACTTGAAAAAACATGTCACCAAAGAAGATATACAGATGACAAATAGGCACATGAAAAGATATCCAACATTACTAGCCATTAGAGAGATGCAAATTAAGAGTCCAATGAAACATCACTGTAAACCTATCATAAACCTATCAGAATAACTAAAATAAAAAATAGTGGTAACACTACAATGAAATATCACCCCTATACCTGTTAGAATAACTATCATCAGAAAGATGATGAGGATACAGGGAAGAGGGAAGCCTTGTGCACTGCCGGTGGGAATGGAATTAGTTCAGCCACTGTGGAAAACAGTATGAAGTTTCTTCAAAAAACTAGAAATAGAAATCCCATATGATCCAGAAATCTCACCTCAGGGTCTATATGCAGAGGAAATGAAACCCGGATCTCAAAGAGCTGTCTGTAGTCCCACGTTCATTGCAGCAAAATTCACAATAGCCCAGACATGGAAGCAACCCAAGTGTCCATAGATGAATGGATAAAAAAATGTGACACACGCACACAGACATGGATATTACTCAGCCATTAGAAAGATGGAAATCTTGCCATTTGTGACAACATAAATAGACCTTGTGGGCATCATGCTAAATGAAAAATTTAAATAAAGATAAATACTATATGATAGCACTTATTTTTGGAGTCTAAAATAGGCAAACTATTTGAAACAGACAGGATAGTGGTTTCCAGAGGCTGGGGATGGGGGAAATGGGAAGAATGTTCATCAAAGGGTACAAACATCCACTTGTAAGATGAATTAGTCCTGGGGAAGTAATGTGTAACATGGTGATCATAGTTAATAAAACTGTATTATATACCTGAAAGTTTCTAAGAGAGTAGATCTTAAATGTTCTCACCACGAAAATGAAATGACAATTATGTGATGTGAGGAAGGTATTAGCTGTTACTATGGTAGCAATCATTTTGTAATATATAAATATCAAATCAACATGTTGTACACCTTAAACTTGTAGAATGTTATATGTCAATTATGTCTTAATAAAGCTGGAAAAAATAGTGAGAAGAGCAATTGATGACAATAATACAGGGAAACTGGCTTACTTATAGATAGGTGTTTGGAATGTAAAATGGCATAGCCACTTTGGAAAAGAATATGGCAATTCCTGCAAAGTTAAACATGCACTAATCATACAGCTCAACAACTGCAACTCTTGGGCACTTATCCCAAAGAAATGAAAACTTATGACAAAAACTTGTACTTGAATGTTTATAGTAGCTCCAATTTAAAGCCCAAAACTCAAAACAATCAAAACATCTTAAAATGTGAATGACTCAGCAAACTTTGACATATCCATATCATGGAATACTACTCAGAAATAAAAAAAGAATGAACTATACTATACTGTGTGTCTCCATTTATATAACATTCTTAGAATGACAAAATTAAACAGATGGAGGACATATTAGTGATTCCCAGAGACGGGTTGAGGAGAGAGTTGGCTGAGGCTGTAAGAGGGTAGCAGGAGGGACTCCTGTTATGGAATGGTGGAGGTGATCACATGGATATAGCACACGTTAAAATTGCATAGAACGAAATGCACACATATACAAGGGTGTACACACATTTGATCTAATGAGAAATCTGAGTAAGACTGATGGATTTTCTCAATGATTTCCTGGCTATGATATTGTAGTATCATTACACAAGGTGTTACTCTTGGATGAAACTGGGTGAAAGCTGTATAGGATCTCTAAATTATTTCTTAAATAATTACCTCAACACAATGGTTTTCTTCACAAAGACATCACATAGGAGACCGAACAGGCTTTTAATGAAGACTAATGATCAGTTTATTTTTTGTGGCTTCAGGGTTATGAAATAGGACTTAAGCTTGCAAGTTGCAAGGAGAAAGATTTTGTTTAAATAAATAAAATTTTTTGTACTCTCTGTAATTTAGAAAAGTAAAACCAGAAACCTTACAGTTTGTTGTGGTTGTTGTAAAGGAGATTCAAATACTGGGTTAGCAGATGAAAACCATAGTTAACTGTGTTTGTTAACTTTGAAAGGTTATAAAAAACTGGACATCTGAGAAAGCATCTATGTAGCTTTCTATATATTCTAAATATCCTTAAAGCAAGGGCCCTTAGTTTTAGAAAAAACTAAGCCTCTCAATTGCATGTAATTTATCATTTTGTTTCCAAATTGTGTTTTGTTGCTCCCAAACCATCATCAGGTAAGAGTTTTTTTAGAGAGGGGTTGGACAGGGGGGCTGAAACCTTCTTTGCCTCTGCTGGGAGAACTGATAAAATCTCAAATGTAAGAAGAATAAATCCTGGGGGGAGTTGCGGAGTTGCTTGTGGTGGCCTGCTGTATACCACACATTCTCCACATGTGTTTTCTAAACCTCTGTCAGGAAAGCCCCAAGTTTTTTCTCCATGGGCTCCTGATAGTGGGGGTCCCCGAAAATAGACCAAGAAAAAATGCAGTAACAACATTCTTCATGCAAACAGTGTGCCCAGAGGGGCAGCCTTTGTAATGGAAAAGCATTTATAGTGGGAAGATCTTAATATACTTAACTTTCCTAGGAGTTTCAAGGAATCACAGCTGCAACTTATTTTCAATTGGGGGAAAGACAAATCAAAGACGTCTATGTTCCTGGTATATGATTATATCTAAACAAGAGAAGTGAAGTGCAACATCATCCACGCTAGCTGTCCTTTTCTAAAACTATTACAGTATGCTGGGGGATACCTTCTTTGGGGTTGTCATTCAAAAGGCTGGTCCTGGGAAATTTGATGCACTCAAATGAAAAGAAAAAACTGTAAAAAAATTCAACCAAACCAAAAATTATCTGCTTTTTCTTTGCTAAAAAGCACAGTATTTCACGATCTATTCG
This sequence comes from Manis javanica, assembly GCF_040802235.1. Lineage (NCBI taxonomy): Eukaryota > Metazoa > Chordata > Mammalia > Pholidota > Manidae > Manis > Manis javanica. Next base: position 133,471,776 of record NC_133174.1, read on the forward strand.
TTTGCAATTGAAAACCTGAAAGGACTTAATGTCAACGGATTTGTAAGAACCCATCGCTAGAGTTAAGCCAAGAAGCAACTGATGGGAAAGATAAAAATAGGTGAAAGTAAAATCAAGCTGCCTCTTGGGAAATCTCAGTAGAGGTCCCCTCCGTGACTTTCAGTCAGTTACCTACAGATTCAGTGAACAGACAACCACGCATTTAAGGACAATGGTCTTAATTAAAATGAGAACTTCTCTCCAAAGAAAATTCCAGCTAATGATACACTGCAAAGTGGCTATGTATGTTTGACCAGAATTATAATGGTCTTTTTACACACAGTGCAACTTAAAAGTTTCTTCTTTGTAATCATTTTTGTTGTGTTTTTCAAGTTGGCCCATGGTATTATTTTTTTCTGCCTGCAATTAGTGTAGAAACTTAAATCATACTGTGCATTCTTCTTGGAAGGTAGTGACTTCAGTGATAACTTTTCCCTAGATCAGCAGAGAAAAACTTCTGTGAGAAACCTTGAAGTCATCATCTTTATAAAGCCAAATAAGAGAATGCCTCAGTTCCATTCAAAAGTGTTGAATAGCCAGGGTTAAATAATAGGTTTCAAATATAATATATTTAACAATTATCATTTTAATGTGACATGTTGACATGCTGAAGAGTAAATTAATAATATTCATGTGTTAGGACTAAAGAGAGAAAACCTTTAGACTTCAATGTTTGAAAGTTACATATAATTTCCTAATGGAGCAAATACAAAATGCATTTTAAAATAACCAGAAAATATATTTTATTTAATACAAAAAATCTTAAAAATTACTTGTGTCCAGCTAGTTCAATGCACCTCAACCTTTTTTAGCCTCTTTGGTTTTCATTTCCTCTAAAGTAATTGTGAAATATACATGAAAAATAATGTATATAATGTGTACTCACTGTTTTAAGAACAATTAAATGGAAAGCTGTGTACCTCCACCCAGCTAAAAAATATATAATATTAACAGTACACAAGTTTTGATAAATGATAAACGCACTGACATTTATTTCCTACTAATTCTGAAAGTTTTTAAGTATCTAAAGGTAGAAGTTTTTCTTTAATATCAGAGAATAATTTTTTAATCTGTTTTATTCTGCTTGTATTGAGAGAGTTGCCCACATGGTTTACATCTCTTGGAATATGTGGCTCAATATGTAGCAAATTTGCATACATCCAATAAATGTTTGAAAAATGGTATCTATCTTGTGTTGTATAAACATAGCTGCAGTCATCAAAAGTGTTACTCATCTTGTTTTCCAGTTCCACTGTGGGTCTTTGTGAATTCTAAAAGAGGTGTGTTCAAGTCTGTTTTGCTTGTAAAAAAAATATGTCATTTTTCTGGTTTCCTTGTACTTCTGCCAGTTAATGCTTTTTCTGTTTTACAAATGTATAGTTAGTTGTTTTGATGGTAGCCATCCTAATGAGTGTTGGCAAGGATGTGGAAAAATTGGAACCCTTCAATACTGTTGGTGGGAATGCAAAATAACGTGTGCTGCAATGGAAAACAGTATGGAGGTTCCTCCAAAAATTAAAAATATAACTTTTGTATGATCCAGCATCCCATTTCTGGGTATTTATCCAAAATAATTGAAATCAGGATCTTGAAGAAATATTAGCACTCTCATTTTCATTTAAACACTATTCACAACAGCCAAGATGTAGAAACAACCTGAGTGTCTGTCAGTGCGTAAGAGGATAAAGAAAGTGTGGTATATATACATGCATTTATGTGCACCACAGAATATAATTCAGCCTTACCATAAGCAGGAAACCCTGCAATGTGTTATAATATGGATGAATCTTGGGGACATTATGCTAAATGAAATGAGCCAGTCTCAGAAGGACAAATACTGCATGAGTCCATTTATATTTGCTATCTAAAATAGTCACAGTCACAGAAGCAAAGAACAGAATGGTGGTTGCCAGGGACTGGAGTAGGGGAAAATGGGGAGTTCTCACTCACTGTGCATAAAATTTCATAAGGCAAGATGAATACGTTCTAGGGCTCTGATGTACAGCATTGTGCCTACAGACAGCAGTCCTGGATTTCAAACTTAGAAATCTGCTAAGAGGGTAGATTTCACATTAAGTGTTTTTACCACAATAAACAAGTAAATTAATTCTTAAAAATTGTGTAATTAAATACAAAGAAGTTGATGACTATGATTGCATCCTGATGTATTATACCATTTATCAAAAAGATGTTATTGTTATCCTTTTCAGTGTTTTCTAAATATTAAATCCTACTTTGTCTAATATGTATAATTGCCCTTTGCTTTGATTCCTTCAACATTTCATTAATAAATCTTTTTCCATCCTTTATTATTAAACTCTCTGTGTCATTATGCTTTAAGAGTGTCCCTAGTGAGCACTTCAAGGCTGTATTCTTTTCCTGTGTTTTGCTTTGTTTTCTTCTTTATGAAAGATGACTTTTAATAGGAGTATTTAATGTATTCACATTTATTACAGTTTCTGGATTGTTTGGTTTTAACTGTTATCTTATTTTGCATACTTGAAATAATTTCCATGCTTTCATGTTTTCACTTCTTTCAAAACAGACTCTCGTTGAATTAATGGAATTTTCTTTGTTTCATTTTTCTTCTAGTGGTCTAGAATTTATGCATCTTACATTGTTTAACAAGCTACCACTTAAGAGTAACATATGTGTTTAATTCATATTTTTTATCAACATCTAGAATTAATGCTTTTATCCTATTCTCCAACATGAGGCATTTACTGTGAAATCAATTTCCCCTGCTCTATTTTCTTGATAACAAATCCAATTGTATGGACAGACTCACTACTAAACTGATAGTATATTAAATTTTTGCACCTTCAAATATCAGTGAAGACCAAGTTAAATATTTGATTCATTATATATTAACAAAAATGTTAAAGCACAAGTACCCATTTAAGGAGCAAATCCAAAACCAATCTGAATCCATCATTATTAAGTATTTTTATAGAATTTATTTCCTCAGTGCTTGCATGCCTACACTCTTAATGCTTTATATGTAATATAGAAATATGATTTTATTATTGGCTTTGAAATACATTCTAGTGGTAAAACTTACATGCTTGGAGTTCTGACATAACTTCTTTAGTATCATCAGTGAACTTCTGTAAGAGTATTTAATATTCATGTATGTTTTGAAGACTGCCCAATCACTTCTAGTACCTTCCAGATGGCTGAATTCATGCATATGCTGTATATAAATATGAGCTTTGTCACATCTCCAATCAAGAGGAACAAAGGTCCACTTTAAGACATAAATTTAATGTACCAAAATATGCTAAAGCTCTTTACAGCACAAAGGCTATAAATATGTATTTCCATTTTATCACTTGTAACAATCGTATGCTAAAGAGCCATTAAGACATTTTAAATAGAGTTAGAGTAAAGTAAAAATATGACCTTAAGTATAGTTTGGTTGAGCAACTGAAATTATCTAAATCTGACATCTGCAGGCTGCTATAAATGCCATCAAATTCAAAACCTTTCCTGTATTTTAAAGTATATTCATGGTACCTATTACTTACATTGCTAAGAAGTGTCTGTTCTTCATAAATTTCCTTCTTAAATCATATATCATAGATTTTTTTCTATACTTTAAGTAGTTATTTTTGTGATTTGCTTCAATTCCTTTTTTTCTCACTGCCATGATTGGTTTGATTCAAACTTTACTGAGAAGTTATTTATGTGCTGGGCTTATATGCCGCAGTAAAGCCGAAAGAGTGACTGCTTGTGGGGAAGCTCCTCTTTCTCTGATGTCTAATCCCTTCTCCCCATTCCTACTCTCACAGCAGAATTTCAGCCCACTCATTATTTTGAAACATGGCAGTCATTTGAAAAATGTATCATAAATGAATTGGAATTTTGCAAAACATGATCATGTATGTATATAAATTACACATTTGGATGCATACCTTGAGAATACATATCTATTCATAAATATCCACAGCAAACATACATGTATTCTGAGTGTTTATGAATGCATCTTTGAATGCACACACATATACACACACACACCGTGAGCTAAGAAACGCATTCCAGTGTGCCCGTAACCATCATCAGACCACTTGTGCTTTGCAATAATCACTTCAACTCTACTTTCATAAAGTCTTTTCTCTGAACATCTTTTCAATGTATTTATGAATCATTTGTATTTCTTTGTATGTGGATATATTTTGTGTTTTCCTTGCCTGCTTTTCTGGTGGCTTAGTTTTTCTTTTCACCTACAAATTCACCTTACATATTAGGAATAACTCATTGTCATGTTTGCTCAAAATATTTTCTTCCAGTCTGCTGTGTCTTTTATATAATGCTTTATTTAAAATAATTTTAGACTTAAAAGAGTTGCAAAGATAGTATAGAGGGTTCCTGTAGAGTCTTCACACATCTTCCACTACTTTAACATATCGCCTAAGCATGATCTAATTAGCAAAACTAAGAAATTAACCTTGGTAAAATTCTATGAAACTGTGGACTTTATTCGGATTTCACCAGTTTTTCTACTAATGTCCTTTTTTTCTTCCAGAATCCAGTCCAGGACCCCACATTTCATTCAGTTGTGATGTTCCCTTCATCTCCTCTGGTCTGTGACAGTTCCTCAGTCTTTCCTTAGCTTTCATAACCTTGAAACTCTGCTCAGGTGTTTGTTGAATCTTCCTCAATCTGTTTTTTTTCCTATTTATTTATTTTTCTGAGGCTATAGATTTGGAGACGAATATCACATAAGTGATGTGGCCTTTGTATGGCATCATATGAGAACATCCATATTAATAAGTCTTATTACTGGTGATGGAAACCTGGGTCGCTTGGTGAAGGTGGTGTCTATTATGTTTCTCTAATCTAATTTTTTTCCTTTCCATGTGCTATACCTAAGAAACTTGTCATTAAGTCTAGCCCACAGTCAAGTGTATGAAAATTAAGCTACAGCTCCTGAAGTATGTCAGAAATTTGTTAAACATATTATATTAAAACCACCAAAGTAATTAATTTGTGGGGAGATCCTTCGAGTCTCTGCAAATATTCTGTTTCTCTTAGACTTTTACCAACTAATACTACTTTTCAGAGTGGCTCTTGTCTGCCACAGTTCTCACTGTGATGTTCCAATGGCAATTATCTATTTCTCTCCTTGCCTCTACATTCATTCATTGGAATATTTTGTAAGCAAGAGTTGTCTTTTCACCACCATTCATTTATGATTCGATCATTTATTTATGTCAGTGAGCTCATGGATATTAATTTTGTTCCTTGAATTTTAATCCAAGACTACCGCTATGTCTTTTATTTTTCACCCTGTTCCACCTTTAGCCATTTGTATCTCTCAGATTGGCACCTGTGTCCATTTGACATTAGCCCTGCCCGCTCCCCCACCTTTTTTTCACTTCAATGCTTTATGGCATCACAGGATGTTGTAGGAGCATCACCAAGCCCTGGAGTTAACCATCACCCAGGGAGACTTCATCCTGGCTTCTTATGTTAGTGAATGATGTTCAAAGGTTGAACTCTGGGAGCTGGCTCTGTGTTTTGCTACTGGGGCATCAGTGCTTCTAGGTCATCTAGGCAGAGCTATGAAGTAAATGTATGTGAACTAATCCAAGTATGCAGAATACATATTTATGTATAGAAATAGAAATATATAATTACATATTTATCTGTGTAACTGTATACATACGAAAACACACGTATTCTTAATGAGATTTCTGACTCTAATCCACCACCACAGGATTCAGTATAGCATTCCCCTTTGCTTAATTGTAACTCCTTTCTTTGACAAAAGAACTTGGCTCTCATTCCTACAATGTATTTTACTTATTTTTTACAACCTAGTATACATGTACAGTAATTTCAGATTTGCTACGTCATACTCCTGTGAAAAGCTCTGATCTGTGCTCCATCCCTTTAACCATTAGAGTAGAAGTCTTGTGTGCAAGTCTTTTTGCATTTAACCTCACAGGATCCTGTCAAAGCAGCATTTTCCAGTAACTTAATGCTTCTCCTTTATTCCCCACCTCCTTCAGTATGGTTATGATCTACATTTTAAAAGTTAGATTCATTTGTCACAGTCTGCATTCCATCTGAATTCCTATGACATGCTGTTTGATCTAAGAAACATTCGTTAAAATTAAATATTTGTAGTGTACAGTTCTAAGGGTTTTGACAAGTGCATAAACTCATGTATCCACACCCACAGTACCACACAGAACAGGTCCAACACCACGAAGATTAGCACACAGAACCCATTGTAGCCTGCCTCCTTTCCCGAGCCCCTGGAAGTCACTGGTCCTGTTCTCCATCCATATACATTTGTCTTTTACAGAATGCTGTATAAGTGGATTAATAAAATATGCAGCTTTTCTGTCAAGCTTCTTTCAGTTAGAGAAACACATTTGAAAACCATCCATGTTGGGCACAAATCCATAGCTCCTTCCCTTTCATTTCTGAGTAGTATGGTATGCTGTGCATGTACCACACTTTGGTTATACGTTACTCATGGAGAGACAACTGGTTTGTTTTCAGATTTTGGCAATTATGAATAAAGCTGATATAAACATCCACGTGCAGGTTTTTATGTGAACATAAGTTGTTGATTCACTTGAGTAAATGCCTAAGAGTGGGATTGCCAGATCGTATGGCAAGTTTTGTTTCACTTTGTAAGAAAGAGCCAAATTGCATTCCCATCAATTGTTCATTAAATTACAGATATTCCACATCCTCACCAATGGGTTTTTTTTCTTTTAATAAATGTATAGTGATATCTTATTGTGGTGTTAACATTCATTTTCCCTGATGAGTAATGGTGTTGAATAATTTTTCCACCGTTCACTTGCAATCTGTGTGTCTCCTTTGGAGAAATACCTGTTCACATCTTTGACCCATCTACTGTTTTTGTTGTTGAGTATTAACTCAGCTCTCTATTCCATGGAAAATACACAATTATAATGAAAGACATTACTTGCAATTTTTTTTCCCAGCTTGCGGCTTGTCTTTTCATTCCATTATCAGTATCTTTGGCAGAGCAAAAGTTTTTAATTTTCATAAAGTCTAATGTACCATCTTATTGTTTGGTGGGTCATGTTTTTGGTGTTTCATCTGAAAACTCTTTGGCAAACCTAAGGTCAAACAAATGATTCATTACTTTTAGTATAAGTTTTGTAATATGTGGCAAAGTTCATATTTGTGGTTATGAATAGTCTGTCATTCCACCACCATTTGTTGAAAAGACTATCCATTGAATTGCCTTTGCACTGTTCTTAAAAATCACTTGACTCTATTTGTGTGTGTGGCCCTTTCTAGGTCTGTTATTTGTTACATTCATAAAAGTGTAGATCCTAGGGCCAACACGACAGGGTTGGCTATAGTTTTATAATAAGTCTTGAGATCAAATGGTTTGAACATTCGAACATTGTCCTTTTCAAAAATTATTTTGGATATTCCAGTTCCTGTGCCTTTACATAAAAACTTTACAGTCAAGCTGTCAGTATCTACAAAAAGCTTGCTGCAATTTTTATTAGAATTATGTTGTATCTATGATTATGGTATAGCTCTCCATTTTCTTAGGTCTTACTCTGATTTCATCACTCTTTTTTGCAGCATGCAGCACAATAATTTGGCACATACTTTGTAAAGATACATACCCACTTACTTTTATCTTTCTGTTAGTGTCAGTGGTATTGTATTTTTTATTTCAAACTCCAGTTGTTAATTGATGTTATAAGACACACTTTATTTGTATTGAATCTTGTATCCAATATAGACAATAATGTTATCTGCTACTAGAGACAGTTTGAATTCTTTATTTCAAATCATTTTTCATGACATAAAACAGTTTAGAACTTAAAGTATGATGTTCGAAAGCGGTAGTGCGAAAAGATATCTTTGCCTTGAACTTAGGGGGAAAGTGTTCATACTCTCACTGTTAAGGATGTTGTTAGCTGCAGATTTTGTAATGTCTGACCTTCATTAGGTTAAGATATCTTCTCTATTACAAGTTTTGAGACATTTTAGTAGGATTTGCTTTTGAAATTTGTGGAATATTTTTCTTGAATTCATAATATGGGAAAAGAGGTATTTATTCTTCTACTTTCTGGATGATATTGTATACAGTTAATATTTCTTGTCCCTTTAAGGTTTGGTAGAATTAGCTGGTGAAACCATCTAGACCTGGAGTTTTCTTTGTTCTGAAAGTTTTTTAACTACAAACTCAACTTCTTTAGTAGATGTAGGATTGTTTAGATTATCTATTTCTTTTAGAGTAGGTTTTGGTGATAAGCATCTTTGAAAGAATTTGCCCTCCATTTCATCTGAATTGTTAAATTTTGGAACATAGAGCTGTTCTTGTTTTTTGTTTAATTTGTTCTTTTCCCATAACTTCTTAAAGTCGAATATTAAGTTACTGTTTTGAAATTTTCTTCTTTTAATGCTTCATTAAATATAATGAAACACAATACATGTCATTACATATAAGCATTGTAAATTTTGCTTAACTACCATAAATTTTGATGTTTTACACTGTAATTTTAATTCACTTTGATAATCTGTATTTTCTTTTAATATTTAGATGTATATTATTTAATTTAAAAATATTTGAGGAATTTCTAGGTATCTTTCTGTTATTTCTAGCTTCATCAGTTTGTGGGCTAAACACTCATTACAAGTTAGAGATTGTCAAATGGGATAAAAAAAAGCAAGAGACAACTATATGCTGTCTTTGAGAAACCCGTTTTATGTATAAACCTATAGAGGAGCTAAGAGTAAAAATATGAAGTTATATAGTTCGTATACTAACAGAATGAAAGCTGGAGTAGTTTTATTGATATCAGATAAAGTAGAAATCAGGACAAGAAATACTATCATGGATAACAAGAAACATTACACAATGATAAAGTGGCCATTTATTCAAGGAGATATAACATAACACAGACATTTTTCATGGTTTATAGCCTTAAGAAGTAGAAGAGTTGAGCCTTAAACTGAAGTACATTTCTAAAATATTTCCCATGCATATTCAAAATTCTTCCTTAGCTTGCAACTAGGTTTCACTAAGTTATCTTAATTCCTGTGCCAATACCACACTCCTGATTGAAATTGCTTTATAGGACATTTTAATTCCTGCAAAGGTTAATTTCTTTGGTACTTTTTTTGAAAATTTCTTTGTGTTTACCATAAATAATCTTTCATACTAACTTTAAATTATATTCTTTTGACTAGGAACACGTCTACTCACATAAATTTCACTTCTTAGATGAAATAAACCAATTCCTCAAAAAATGCAAACTACCACAACTCATTCAATATGAAATAGATAATTTGAATAGCCCTGTAACTGTTAAGGAGATTGAATTTGTAATTCTCATGGCTGCTCTGCTTTCAAGGAGCCTAGAATGAAGAAATGTAAGAAATAAAATGGCCAGCTTCAAAGAGATGTAAATTAATGGTTGATGTCTGTTGGCAAGTTGCGGATTATCTGAGAATAATCAACATTTTTTTGTTGTCAGACTCATGTTTGTGTTTGTGAGTGTGTGTTGGAGCATGGGCTAAGTTAAGGAAAGTTAGGAAACCCAAATATCTATTATACAAAGTTTTCCTGACTATTTGGTATACTTTATATGCATCATTTCATTTAAGTCTCTCCATAATCCAATGATGTAATCACTACTACTATTGTCTCTATTTTAGGATAATGATAGCAAATTCTTACATAGTACTTATCATGTGTCAGGTACTACTCTAAGCTTTTACATACATGTTAATTTAGTCCTGTTAGCAATTCCAGGAGATAAGCATTATATTTATTCCCATTTTGTTTTTAAGGAATCTGACATGCAGCCAGTTCAAATACCTTACCACAGTTATATAGCTATTAATACCGTACCCTGTTATATAGCTATTGAATAGCAGCATCAGGATTCAAAGTCATGCAGTTTGATTAACCACTCTACTATGTTACTTTAGGAAGGATACATAATTTTCCCCAACTAAGGTTGATAATTTGCAAAATCAGACTACGAATCCATCTGTGCCTGACTTCAAAGCCCATATTCTTCCCACTCTCTTCATGAGCAGAGGTGGGAAGGTCTAGAGATTTCGAAGTGAACTTGTGCTTTAGACATTTGTAAATAATCATAGTTTCTCATTTTCATGGAAGCTATGACAGGCAAAGAGCTACATGAGACTCTCAGAGTTACAATTTGCAGGTAGCCAGTAAATTAATAGCTGATAGAAAAGTTGTGGTCTCAATAGTGAGCTTCATATTTATGGTTGGCTGAATTTTGAGACTTTTTTGGATTTGACACCAGAAGTGAAGATGATCAAAGCAAAACTAAAAGTTGGAGCTCATCAAATTAAACAGCATCTGCACTGCAAAGGATACCAACAAAATGAAGTCAACCAATGGGATGGGAGAAAATATATGCAAATCATTTGTTTGAGAAGGGGTTAATGCAATTCAATAGCAAAAAAGAAACAATCTGATTTTTTTAAATAGGCAGAAGAACTGAGTAGACATTTTTCCAAATAAGACATACAAAGAGCCAACAAGAACAAGAAGGGGCTCAACATCACTAATCAACAGGAAAATGCAAATCAAAACTATAATGAGACATCACCTTATACCTGTAGAATGGCTGTCATCAAAAAGACTAAATAGATAGCAAGTGCTGGCAAGGATTTGGAGGAAAAGGAAGCCTAGTGCACTGTTGTAAATGTAAATTGGTGCAGCCACTAAGGGAAACATTAGGGAGTTATCTCAAAAACTTAAAAATAGAGCTACCCTATGATCCAGCAATCCCACTTCTGGGTATATATGCAAAGGAAATGAAGACAGGATATTGAAGAGATACCTGCACCCCCATGTTCATTGCAGCATTATTCACAAGAGCCAAGGTATGGCAACAACCTAAGTGTCCATTCATGGATGAGTGGATAAAGAAGACATGGTACTAATGTAGCATGGAATGTTGTTCGGCCTTGAGAAAGAAGGGAATCCTGCCATTTGTGACAACATGGATGGACCTTGACGGCATTAAGCTAAGTGAAATAAAACAGGCAGAGAAAGACAAATACTGCATGGTATCACTTACATGTGAAATCTAAAATAAATGCTATACTCAGAAATAAAGTAGAAAAGTGGTTGCCAGGGGCTAGGAGATGGGAGAATAGGGAGAGGTTGGTGAAAGTACAAACTCTCAGCTATAAGATGAATAAGGTCTGAGGATCTAATCATGTAAAACATGGTGACTACAGTTGATAACACTATGTTGTGTAACTGCCATTTGCTAAGAGAGTAGCACTTAAATGTTCTCAGAGAGAGAGAGAGAGAGAGAGAGAGAGAGAGACAGAGAGAAGTATGTGATGTGATGGCTGTGTTAGTTAACTTGATGGGGGAATCTTTTCACAATGTATACATATATCATCACGATGTACATTTTAAACATCTTGCAATTTTATATGTCAATTGCATCTCCATAAAGCTGAAGAAAAAGCAACAAAAAGTATACATGCACTACAACCTTTGTAATTAAAATAATTAAAGAATCTTCACACAGACCTACTAGACATTACTGGTCAATGTAACTGCTCTTCCATGCAGCAGACAACGCCTAAAATTGACCGGCTTACACAACCAAAGTTACTTCTGTTCACAGACATTCTGACTGCAGGTGGCAGGGTCTCTCTGCTCTCCGGCCACTTCCATCTCTTTGTGTCAGCCTGGAAACACGGGGCAGCCATGTTCGGGGCTGAGTGGAGGAGCGAGCATGGGAAAGGCCCACTGGCTCCTGCCTAATGACACTTGGACTGGCAGTGCAATTTGCTCTCAGGTCCAGGAAGGAGAGAAGATGGGATGAGGGGGAGTGTGTCTAGTCTTCCCCTTGTGCTGACACATAGTAGGTGCTGAGGAAAAAGCAACTATAATAACTTGTTATAAAAACAACTCTCTTCATTTCTTCAAGGAGTTGCTGAGAAGGCCAAATCTGCCTTAAAGTCTTCAACTTTTTCAAGTGCCTACTATGTGACAAGTGCTTTCAGACAAAGGATGACATCTAGCTTTCGAAGGATCCTGTAAATGTCAGCAGGGAGCATTTGCCCTTCTCCACTTCATATACGTTTCTGCATCGCCCTTTGCATGCACCTCTTTTAGCTCAGTAGGCTGAGAAGTCTTTCCTTCCTTTTTATGCAAGGTCAAAATTTTAACTTGTGAGTCTCTGCTACCCTGCATGCCTGGACATACCTGATGAGTACCTGTACAATACTGAAAGCCGGGATTTTCCGGGGTGGGAAGTACACAGACATAGAGGCAGTGGAAGGGTATATTTTTTCTTTTTTCATCAGAGTCAGCATGCCCACTGAGGAACTAGGTTTTTCCTCCGAAGAGGATTCCAGGGTTTTAGGACTTCAGCTTCAGTAGATGATCATTCCATAGTGCTTTTCCTGGTCTTTTCCCATCTACCATTTTTGGGAGAAACTTTTGCTTTTTAAATACCTAGGTAAGCTTATTCATCTGGGTAAGTACTCACAGGCCAGTTTCAAAAAGACATTCCTTTAAAATCCTACTGCAAATACCAGTGTTTGTTGTTAAACTAGTTTCAGGGTTCTACTCCCAAACCAGTAGATGATGAGCCAAATCACACTCTCCTCACCAACCCATTTGGAAAATACTTCGAGAGTGTATTCAGGAAGCCAAGGGGAAATGACAAGGTACCTGATGTCACTGTCTAAAGTGACCTTTTAAGTCAAAGGAGCTGTTGCTAACACAGAGGTTCCAGAATGAGGGATGGACAGCAAGGGAGTAGGAATGCAAGGTCAGGGGAAGGACAGGTGATCCTAGTCTGTTCCACTGGGAGCAGAGCACAGCCTTCAAAGGAAGAGTTGCTGAAAAGCTGGTAAGCTGATCAGGTTCCAGACTTGGACAGGAAGGCGCACAGAGGGAGATGGTGGGGGGTGGGGAGGGGAAAGTGCTGGGACCAGACAGAAACACGGAGTCCCCTCTCAAAGAACCCTGGGCCTCCGGCAGGAGGACCTCAGGTTCATAAAGCTGAGACAGTCCCCAAATCCATTTGATACCCTTGTTACTTTCTGTGTTTAGACCTGCTTTTACTATCTTGGTACAGAGACCTTTTATGGCCTGAGAGACACTGTGGAGAAACTGAGCAATAAGAGATCGAAGGTCTGCCTCAGGCTAGGAAGTGAAGGGAATGTGGACTCTAAAGGAATTCCCACCAGGTCTAGTCTCCACCCTGTTGCGGCCTAGCCCTGTGATCCTCAAGGTCATCTCTGAGGTGGGTTTGATAAGCCCCATCTTGTAGGACTGCTGGAGCCTATGTAATACATGTAGAGCACCTGGCACAGTGGCTGGCATATACTGGATCTAAATGAATGGTGACAAGTCCTGCTGCTGGTGAAAAACCAGGATATGTGATTTTTTTCCAGGTCTGACCATCAGCAATTACAAAGGCTTCCCTTGGCAGGCAGGCCTCATGGGAAAAAGCTGCCCCCTACCATAGCAGACTTGGTGTACAGTGAGAGACTCAGGTCCCCCTGGTAGGTCATTCGTTCTCTTCTCATACTTGCATTCCTAGCCCCTGTGCTTTCATTTTCAAGACTCTTTATCTGAGGCCTTGGGTAGAGGTCTTCTGCTGGGCCTCTGCAGAGGCCGCCTTAGGGGGAAGGCAGAGGAAACCTTAGAGATACCTTCCCCCCTTGCCTTCCTCTGATTCCTGGATCCATAAAACTGCCAGGGCCTTTTGTTGGGGCTCCCTCAACAGTCAGGTGCCCCTCAGGTCTGCGCTGTTCCCCCTGATTCTCCACTGGCATGTCATTCCATGGAGGGAAATGCAATGGGAGGAATCAGCACCCTCTCCTGTTTTACACTCTTGCTTATACTAGCGCAGTAAGTGATCAGAGGCTTAACTCCATTGTACTTGGCTTGTTGCTTTGATCAGCTACTTTGATACCTGGCAACTTAGCTCTCACCCCAGCTCAACTGAGCTCCTGACAGGTGGCAGTTTTCTCCATCACTATTTTGACCCCAGAACCATCCACCCTCTCCTCTGGGAATTTTTGTTATCCAGGACTGTCCAGAGAATATGCAGTGTTCTGAGCCACTGGACACCAGAAGAGCCAGAAATGTTGCTCTGTAAAAAAAAATAATAAACTCACTAGATTTTTACTTAGCCAAATACATTGTTTGAGTGTGGGTTAGTCTTCCCCAGCTGGGTTCAACTCAACGCTCCTAGAATTCAAGTCAAAGGTTAACTCTTTCCTTCCCTTCCAGCTGCTCTTCCGTCCAAAACACTATTTTCATTCATTCTACCCCCACCAAAAATCTAACCCTTGCTTAGAGTTAGCCAAAGTGCACTCAAGATAACCTGATCATAATGTCATTTTAATGAAGTGGGCTCTGGCTCTCCTAGGCCAGGGAAGAGTAACAGCCTAGGGGCTTCTGGGCATCACTTCAAGGGAGAATCACCCTATTTCTCAGGAAATCCTTGAGGAGCATCTATTTCATGCTGTGTTCAACTGCACTGGGTTTTTTCAAGAGTTCAGGACACTTCCCACACCTGCCTCTGTTGGAGATATCTCTCTGTTTTATCCATGACCAAAAGTAACTGCTTTGACATATTTTCCATTCCAGATTTTTCTCTCAATTGTAAGACACACCTTTTCAGAGTCTGCCCTCTGCCGCCAAGGAGCATAACTTACAATTTCTCCTACTTTTCTTGAATAAGACAAGCAATTCCAGGTATATATCATTTAATTTTACAGAATTATAGACTAAAAGGGTTGAGGAATGCAAGAATTTGTCGTCCTTTATGTTGTTTCCTCTATTCTTGAATCCTTCTATTTTACTGATGAGTTCATTCACATTTCCAAGAAAATTCATATTTAATATCATGTCATCTTGTTCCTGATCACAAAAAATGAAGGGTTTCCCAATTTGGCAAAATTGCAGGACTCTTAAACCCAATAAACAGCGATAAATGTGTGACCCCTCTCATTCATAAACTTAGATCCTGAAGCTAATTAAACTATTTACAGGGATAGTATTTGGGGGAAAAAAAGATAAATCTCCAAATCACCCATACAGAGCAGGAAGACAAAACAGGGTTATACACCATGTTCCCCCAGGCACCCCCCCCCAGCTTCCCACTACTTAGAATGTTGGCTGTTGTCTTCAAATAGGCCTCAGGACCTGCTTCAGACCTCCTCAGGGCAGGAGGGGCTGCTGGACAGGACGCTGGAACTTTCACTGGTGCCAGCGCGGCCCGGGCTCTCACCCTCTCATCCCTCAAAGCTTCCTCATACCAGGATGGGAAGGAAGTGGCATCATTTCCACTGATCTTGGTGAATAACTGGAGGACTTTCATCTTGCTGGTTTCCACGTGTGCCCTCGGCCCCCACAGGAACTCATAGCGTGGAGGATCGCTGTCGGGCAGCTGCTGGTACACCAGGTAGTTTTCCTGCACCAAATCTTTGGGGATGAGCTTCCTGGGCTCCCCATAGATGAAATCTTTCTTCCCAGGACACATCCCGATCATATTCAGCACTTGCCAGAGCCTCTCCTCAGAGGCCCGGTTGCCTTTCACGAGGATAACGCCCAGGATGAGTACCAGGAGGCACCGGTCCTGGGTGCGCCCTGGTCATCCCTCAGCAGCCCGTCGTAAGTGAGGTCTGCTGATTTGACGAGCATGTAGGAGTGGCTGGCGGGGTCCACTTCCTTCACTTCAATGCCAAAGACAGTTTCCACACACTCACAGACTTTCCTGAAGATCACAGGGAAGGGTCCTTCTCCTCTCTGATGACGGTCTCCAGCATTTCTCCCTTCGTGATGGGCTCCTCCTGTCACATACTTGGCACTCAGGAACTGCACCAGTTCAGCCACCTTCTTGTTTAGCATGGCAGCGAGCACTGACTCAGGATCTCGTGGAGCCTGGGGGGTGCTGGGTCCCTCCTCTTCTTGGCTGCTGGAGCTGCCATCAGGTTGATGGCAGTGGGGGAGGGGCAGGCTCTCTGAGAACTCCAGAGAGGACTCAGTTTCCCCTCAGCAAGCGCTCCCTCTGGGGTACCAAGGACCAAAGGAGAAAGCGAAGGAGAGGAGGTGGCTTCTTCCTTCGCAGCCGTGGGAACCTGTGCACCTCTCAGGCCCTGGGTCTCTCTCAGGGCCTGCAGGTCTTCCCTCAAGCTTGCAACACTCAGTCTTCCAGCTGAGAGGTATGATGGCTTGTGCCCAGGGCAGCGGGCAGGAGGGTGGGCAATGAGGACCCACAGGCCTGGAGGAGAGAGGGAGAGTGTCAGTGCCCTCAGCTGAGAAAGCCATCGATAATGGCTGCGACAAAGGCAGCTTACAGGTCCTCTTTTAGGAGTGCTCTCAGGCCTCAGAGGGCTCCCGTTGTCCTGGCTGGCCTGTCTGCTAAGAACTGAAAGAGGAAGTGAGGCAGCTCCTCAGGGTGCAGCCAGCCAACACAGCCCAAGGAACGAGACTAGGCTGGGTAGAGTCAGGCACTGTGGGGTCCTCTCTGTTCTGAGGTGCGTGAGGTTCTTGACAGATGTTCATGGTATATACCTCACTCTGACTTCTGGAGCTGCCTGGGCCCTCTCTGACATGCTGACCTGAAGATGCAGGCCTCAGACCAAGGCCTTCACCCCCCCCCCCCCCAGTTCCTAGTGCTCCTAGGAGAGGAAACAGGGAGCCATCTCCATACACAGACTACAGGCACAGTCCTGGACCCCCACTGCTGACAGGCGGGGTGGTGCTAAACTCTAGGAGGCCCCACTGTTCCGGGGTGGATGGGTTCCTTCAGTGCTCAGAGTCCTAATCTTCCCCTGCCAGGGTTTGGGTCCAACCTTCTGCTGACTTTTTCTGACTTTCTTCAGTGAGGGGGCACCACATCTGGCCATATTTGCCCAGGGCCTCCTGGGGCTGATAGTGGGGGCCAGGTGAGTTTCATTGGGGTCTCCCTTGTCTAGGGTAGGAGAGCCCAATGTTATTAATGTTTGCTTACTCCCAAGAGGGCCTGCTGTGGTCCCCACCTCCGCTAACCTGACTTTGCATCCTCAGATTGAAGCCTCACCTCTCTGAGAGAAGCCATCTCCCACATCCCTTTGCTGACCTGAATCCAGTCACTTGAGTTGAAGCGTCGTCTCCTTCAGGTTCCAACGTTCAAAGTCTCAAAACACTGCATTCAAGGATCCAGTACAAGGCATCCCCATGCTGAAAGCTGGCTCAGCACAGGCTGGGACCCATTCTGCTCGGCTGTGGGAGGTCAGTTTGTTCAGTCGTCCCGCAGGGTCGTCACGTTGACTCCTGGAACTGCCTGAGCACTCCCATCTGCAAACCTGAGTCAGCCAGCCTCTGATGAAGGCCAGCCCCTCTGAGTGCCAGGAGATGGGAACGAGGTGGGGGTTGCATAACCTGACAGTCCTGCCACGAGTCTCCAGGCTGACATCAGGGGTGCAGTGGGATTCTGTGGGGTTCACACTGTTCTGGGGGGCGGGTGAGTCCCTTAGTCTGTACTCTTGAGGGTTCTCCCCTTGGCTCCTAATTAGGTACTCTCTGGAAGGTTCCTCCCTTTCCGCCAGCTGGGAGCATTTGCCTAGCTGCAATCTCGGATAGCAGGTTTGACTGGTTCCCAGGCTGGCTGCTAGCTGGGAGAGCAGCAGTGCCCAGGACAGGTGGTGGAGATCCAGAAGAGAAGCACAGCTTCCACCCTGGGTGTCTTCACCCACCAGCCGGTAAACTTAGGAAACATTTTGTTGTAAAAGTGTATTTTCCACACTCTGGTGGCTGAGCAATGTCATTTTGGAAGTTCCTGCTATTGTGAGATTATCTACCATTGCATTGTTCAGTACAGGAATTTTTCTTCATTCTTTAGTTTAAGCTTAACTGATATTAAGAAATGTATTTTACATCTCTACCAAGTGTTTGTGTATGTGTGGCTCACCCTGATGCTTGCTATTCCATTTTTAGTCCATTCTTTTTACTCCATTCAAATATGTTTTTAAAGGCCACGTTTTACTCACTGAAGTGGCTTCAGGTGGTTATTAGCACAGACTCGGGAGTCGTACCGCATCAGTCGACCCCAGCTTCCCTGATATCTGATGCTACCCCAGGGCTCCTGGCATCTGTGGTCTGCAGTGATGCCTCAGATTTCCTCAGTAAAGCACGGGTAGAAGTCCCTCTCCCATCATCTGCCATCCATTGCAGGCTATGGACCCTCCCCAACTTCACTGCTGCCTCCCACCCTCACCAAAAACATAAGTACCAGGTCAACACAGGGATTTCTCGTGGTTTGTTGTTTACATTTTGTTGCAGTTATTTCTGATAGGCCAAAAAATAATGCCCCTTTTAAAACATATTAGAATGGAGTAAAAAGAATGGACTAAAAAATGGAAAAGCAAGCATCAGGATGAACCACACATAACATATCGTACCCTAGTCCCTAGATTCTCTAAAGGCCGCCTTCTTTGCAAAGGTGTCTTTGCAGAGGCCATGAATTTAAGAGTTTCGATGGGGGCGGGGTGAGGGGTGGGGCAGTGGGGGCAGCCCGGACAGCCCGGACTGTCTGGCTGTGCTCTCTCTGCCATCGCAGTTGTCTTGATGAGAGGGATGCAGAAGGAGAATGGACAGGGAAGGCAGTGTGGAGACGGAGCGGAGGGATGTTTGAAGAGGCTGACCTTTAAGATTGAAGTCATGTTGCCACAAGCCAAGGACTGCCAGCAGCTACCAGAAGCTGGCAGAGGCAAGGGATGGATTCTGCCCTAGAGTCTCCAGGGGGAGTGCCACCTTGCCAGCCCCTTGCTTTCAGCCCTGTGACTCTGATTTTGGACATCTGGTTTCCAGAGCTGTAAGAGAATCTCCATTAAGCCACCCAGTTCATGGTAGTTTGACAAAGCAGTGCTAGTAAACTAACACATTATTGCTGGGTTACATTCTCCCCTCTAGTTTTCCAGCATTGATTTTGGGAGTGGAAGACCGCAGCACGAACTTGAATTTGGCAACTACAGGTAAGGCACTAAATCTGTAAATAATTTAAGTATTTTAGGGAGAATTGGTATCTTTACAGTATTCTGTTTCACATCATTTAATATAGTATACTCCTCTATTTCAAGCTTTTTAAAACTTTCTGAATCTATCAGTAAACTTTTTATATTTGCCTCCATAGCAATCTCATACATTTTTGTGACTTCTGTAATTCCTCTTAGCTAACTTTTGGATTTTGTTGCTGTTTCAAATGGGATGTTGTCTGTTACGTGTTCTAATTAGTTACTGCTTTTGTGTGACAAGGCTCTTAATTTTCTTATATTGACCTCCCATACTGTGTGTTTTTGAAGACCCTTATTTATTTGAATCTTCCACATTTCAATATTACAATATTCCTTTTAATTTTCTAGGCAGATGATCATATTGTAACCAAATAATATCTATCTTTTCAATATTCATATCTTTTTATTTTGATGTCCATATCTCTGGCTTTGTATTCCAGTGCATTTTTCAACAGTAGAGGTGAAGTGTATATGTCTGTCTTATTCCTGACTTTAATGAGAATAATTCTACCATTTCGTATCTAACTCAGCTGCAGAATTTTAAAGAAGGGAAGATCCCTTTCATTCTTTGTTTGCCAGAAATTTGCACCATGATTTCATGTTGAATTTCTTTCAAATACCTTTTTTCCACCCATGGCATAATCAAATTTTTTTCTCCTCTAATTTGTTGATGTAGAGAATTAGAATTGAAAGCATTTTCTAATGTTAAATCATATTTCACTCCCTGGCCACAACCCATTTGCTCACTTAATTCACTGCTCTGTTGACTATACTGTTTTATTTAAGATACTTAATGCTATGTGAATGAGCTTGACTCAAGTATTCTTTTCACGGGGATGTGGGTGTGGGAGAAGTCCTCATTTGGGTTTTAAATTAAAGAGAGCTGGCTGAGAAAAATGAATCAAATAGTTTTCCATTGTTTTGGTATGCTTTAGAAAACTTTGCCAAAGCTGCTAATAAATTTTCCCTGACTATTTGGTAAAAGTGGTCTCCAAGTCAGTCTTGTCCTGGACATTTGACAGCAGATTGAATTTTGACTAGTTTTTGCACTAACGTTTTTTTCTTTATGGATCAGCTTGGTTATTTATTTTCTAAAAAGTGGCCCATTTCACTTAGTTTTTAAATTAAATAGCATGATATTTGTAATAGAAAGTATTTCAGGAACTCCCAAACTTACACCAGTAAAGAGAACAGTATGATGAACCCAGTATACCTGCCATCGACATTAGCAATCATCAGTGCATGGCCAGTGTGTTCCCAACCATACCCCCACTATCCACCCATCTCTGCAACTGGAATTCTGTAAAGCAAATCCCAACCATCACACCGAAAGAATTTCAGCATGCATTTCTGAAAGATAAGCAATCTTATCTAAAACATAAACTTAATGCAATTTTTAGCTCTAAAAATAAGTCATTACTGTCAAATATCTGTTTTTTCACTTACCTGACAACTTAATACTTGAAACATTTTTCTTTGAATTGATGTGCAAATTGGGTCTATACATCCTGATTGTTTATGTCCCTTCGGTCTTTTTTAGCCTATAGATTTCTGCCACATCACAGCTTTTTCTTTGCATTAAAAAAAGCCATGTATTTTGTCTTATTTCCCATAGTCTGGATTTTGCTGACTATAAATATTTGGTATCCTTTTAAACATGTTCTTCAGCCCCTGGACTTCTTTACACTGATAGTTAAAGGCTTGGTCAGATGGTTTTTCTTTTTCCTCCGTTTCCTCTCTCCTGGGAGACCTCTCTGTGGGTGATGCCATATACTTGCATTAAGAGGTATTAATGCCTGGTTGTCCCCTTTTCTGTTGATGCTGACAGTCATTGATGGCTGTCACCTTTATTAATCCATTAGGGCTCACAGAGCAATCATTCTCTCATTCCTTCTTCACCTTATTAGCTGCAGTATGTGGGAACATTTCCGGGTCTGCAGCTTTGGTTTTCCTGGGGGAACTTGTTGTGTTCCTGTCTATTTAAAATATCCTCACATCTAAAGTTTTTACAAATTATTTAACTTGTTTGTTCCTTCTTTTTTCTTTTGTAAGACATTTTTGCAAATATCATAAGTATTTCCAAAGGAATGACTTATGTTCATTGACTCTACTGTGTTCTATTTTATTTCTGCATTGATTTTCATTTTCTGACTTCTACTTCTATAGGTTGAATATGCTATTCATTCTATACTTTCTTGAAGTGCTTGGCTGTTTTAAATATTTCTTACATCTATTTTAGATTCTTTCTCACTGAGTACCACTTGAGTTGCATCATAGAGGTCGTATTGTATAGCTTTATGGGTATTGCTTGACGGTTTTACCAGTTGAATATATCACTCTATAACTTATGCCATTAGAATTTATATGTGGTAAAGTCTTATTTTGTGTTTTCTGTATATGAAAAACATTGCATGAATGTGAAGAAGTTTAACACTATAAAGTCAATCAGTATAATTGGCCACATGCCAAAATCAAGGATTTTCCTGGAAAATAGAGACCATAGTAAATATATAACACAGGGAATTTTAATGCATGGGATTAAAAGCTGATAAAAAGCCAAAAAATGAGAGTTGGGAAACCCAACAATTAGCAACAATAGGAAGTCACTCCCACCTCTAGTCTGCAAGGACAAAAAAACATAGTAGTGTTGCTGGAGTCCAGGTATTACATTCACTAGGACCCGGAGTGATGGTGGCCCAATCTTATGCGAGCTGGAGCCATGGAAAACACCTAGCTGTGGATGGAGAAGCCATATGATGCTTAGGAAGAGGGAGAAAAACTGGTTGCTTCCCCTTCCTTGGCTGTAATCTCCTGCTGGTGCCACCAGTTGGCTGAACCAAGATGGCAACCCCACAGAAAAACCCCACAGCTAACATCATACTTAACTGTTGAAATACTTAGGAGGAAAGCTTTAAGGTCATTAAGGCAGAAAGAAGATAGGATGACTGCCCTTAACCCCTTATAGTCAACATTCTAGCCAGGGCAATCAGGTGATTTTTAGTCGGGACAATTAGGTGAGAATATGAAGCAAAAGCTATCCAAATTGGAAAGAGAAAAACTAGTTTTATTTACAGATGATATGAAATTTTACATTAAAAAATCCTATGGAATCCACATAAAAAACTATTAGAGCTAATAGGAGTTCACCAAGGTTGCAGGATATAAAATAAAAAACATGTATCAATTATACTTCTATAAACTAGTAATAATTAAATATCCATTTGCAATACCATCAAAAATAGTGTTTTTAAAAAATAGGTGTAATACTTGTACACTTAAATTTATAAAACATTATTGAAAGAAATGAAGACCTGAATAGAGACATCCTGTGTCCATTGATTAAGATGTTAATATCCTGTAACTGATCTGCAGATACAATGTGATTGTTATCAAAATTCTAACTGGCATTTTTGCAGAAATTGGCAAACTGGTCCTTAATTGCATGTAGAAATTCAAGGGGCACAGAATAGCCAAAAGATCTTGAAAAAGTAAGAACAAAAGAGAAGGATTCACGCTTTCCAATTTCAACTACAAAGCTACAGTAATCAACACTGTATAGTATTGGCATAAGGATAAACATGTAGATCGATGGAAAGGAATTTGGAGTACAGATATAAAAATATACACAACAGTCAATTGATTGTTTTTTTCAAGAAGGCTACCAAGACAGTTCGATGTGGAAAGAATAATCTTTTCAACAAATGGCACTGAAATAACTGAAAAGTCACATGCAAAATAATGAATTTGGACCCCACTACCTCATAACAATATAAAAGTTAACTCAAAATGTATCACAGACCTAATTCTAAGAGCTATAAATACTAAACCCTAAAAAGAAAACATAGCTATAAATCTTCATGACCTTGGATGTGACTATGCGTTTTAGATACGACACCAAAGTACAAGTAACCAAAAAAAATTTGACTTCATCAAAACTGAGAACTTTTGTGCATCAAAGAACATTATCAAGAAAATGAAACGACAGCCTACATAATCGGAAAAAATATCTGCAAATCATATATATCTGAAACTCCTATAATTCAAAAAAAGAAAACCCAAATAAAAATGGGCAGAAGACTTGAGTAGATATTTATCCAATGAAGATATACAAACATAATAAGCACATGAAAGGTAACATTGTTAGTCATTAGGGCAATGCAGATCAAAACTACAATAGGACACCACTTCAACCCACTACATGGATATAATCTTTAAAAATGAACATAACAAGTGTTAGCATGGATGTGGAAAAATTAGAAACCTCTTGCATTGCTGGTGGGAATGTACAATGGTGTATCCACTTTGGGAAAACAATTCGGTGTGTCAAAAGGTTAGAAATAGAGTTACCATAAGATCCAGGAATTCCACGCCTAGGTATATTCCCAGGAGAATTGAAAACATATGTTCACAAAATAGTCTGTGCATGAATATTCATGGAACATTAGTATAAACATATAACAGATTGTGAGAACAATTCAAATGTTTAGCAACTGGTAAATAAAAGTGGCATATCCATAAAATGGAATATTACTTGCCATAGAAAGGAATTGATTATTGATAATGATACAACATGGATGAGTCTTGAAAATGCTATGCTAAGCTAAAAAGTCAAACACAAAAGGCCACATATAGTATGATTCCACTTCTATGAAAAGTCCAGAATAAGCAAATATAGACAGAAAGTAGTATAGTGGTTACCAATGGCTGGGGGAGAGGGTATGGGAAGTGATTTTTCATTTTACGGTGTATAACATCTCAGTGGTCAAAAGAAGCTGCCAGAGCACCCGTAACATTTTGCATTCCTATCAGCAGTGCATTTAGAGTTTCTTCTCCCCATCCTTGCCAGTACTTGATATTGTCAGTATTTTTTTTAATTTTAGCAATCTAATGGGTGTGTAATGGTATCTCACTGTGATTTTCATTGCATTTTTTAAAAGCTAATGCTATTAATGTGCTTATTTATCATTTCTGTATCTTCTTTGGTGAAGTATTTTACTCATATTTTAATTGGGTTGTCTTCTTACTGTTGGGTTTTGAAAGTTTTTAAGAGTTTTGTATTCTGGATACAATTCCTTTGACAGATATTTAATTGTCTATAATTTGTATTTTTGTTCTCTTAACAATGTGTTTCAGTGAGCAAAAGATTTTAATTTTGATGCCTTGTCTTGCAAATGAGTTTCAGCCCCCGGCAAGTTCACTATGGATTCAATGTGACCAAACAAATGACAGTAAAATGTTCTTGGGGTGAAAGGGTTATACTCAACTTTATTGCCATGGTGGCAGTTCAGTCACTAAAGTCTTGTGCACTCAGAGCGAGTCTGCATGCAGCAAGCCCGTCTCTGCCTCTGGGCCTCTCTGCCTGCAAAGCCATCCCAGTCTCTGTCCTTGGTGCTGCCACCACTCCAGCCTCTGCTCTGCTCTCCCACAGCCTTGTAGCCGTGCCACTGTATTATGCAGAGCACTGGGCTGGGCTCTTTATATAGAGTCAATAGCAACATATTGCCTACACGTGTGTAGTGAGCTAGCCAACCAGGGCCCAGTGAGAATCCTGGCCACAGGAACATTCACTTTATCTACATGCCCAATTTATCAATTTTTCCTTTTTTGGATTGTGCTTTTGGTTCCAAGTCTAACAACTCTTTGCTTAACCTGAGTTGCCACAGTATCTCTCATTCTATTTTTTAAACATTTTTAGTTTTACAGTTTACATCTACATCTTTGATTCATTTTGAATTAGTTTTTGTATGAAATTTGAGGTATCAAGGTTCATTTTTAACTACAGATTTCTAACACAATCCATAGAAAAGACTATCCCTTCTCCACTGAATTACTTTTGCACCTTTGTCAAAATGTCATGGATATTTTTGTGTGGCTCTATTTCTGGGTTCTTTTGTCACATTCATCTATGTGTCTGTCTCTTTGCTAATGCTACATTGTTTTGATTACATATGTTTATCTTTAATCTTATCTCTTGTAGCTTTAATCATATCTCTTAAAACTCGGTGATGCAGTTCCTCCAACTTCCTTCTTTTTCCAAATTCTCTTATCTACTTTAGGTCCCTTTACCTTTCTGTTACATTTTAGAAGAGCTTATCTTAGTCTACAAAAGTCCTGTTGGGATTTTGATTGGAATCATGTTCAATGTATAGGACAGTTTAGGGAGAGTGGACGTATTTACTATTTTGAGCCTTCTAAACAATTAAAACAATATCTCTTCATTTATTCAGATTTCCTTTCATCAGCACATTTTTGAGTATTCATCACACATATCTAATACATGTTTTCTCATATTAATACTTCAGCATTTCCAGTTTTTGAGTTATTTTAAATAGTATTTTAAAAATTCAGTTCTTCAGTGGGAGCACATTGAAATTGGATTGATTTTTATTTGCTGTATCCTGTGACCCTGTTATGCTTACTTGTTAATTCTAGGGTTCATGCTGTGATTTGAACATATGTATTTGTCTGGTGGGCACAGATCTAAAGAGGGCATGAATCACCATAGTCCTCTGCATAGTAGAATGGTAAGTGAAGAAGCTCTTCTTTCAAGCAGCAGTGAACCATTTCTGTAGGCTTAGAGGAGTTGAGAAAATCTGGAGATTTGAGATTCTCAAATGTATTCATGCAGATATCACTGTCCCATAGTCCCACTTCCAAATACTTCCCTTTTGGGGCTCTGACTTTGGCACACGACACTTGAAGAAGATAAGAATTCATTGAATATTTTCTGCAATTTTGCTACCCCAACAATTAAGTCCTGGGATCTTTAGCTCAGTCAAGCCTGTGGTAGCAGGTGATGAGACTCTTTAAATACCTCTAAGGAGCCCTCTAAATTATACTTCTGTTTGAATTGGTGATTAATTGAACTGAATCTATTTTTTTTTCTTTTCAAAGCATCGCTGCCACTCAACAATGGCCTCCCAATTTCACAATTGTTATTAGTACAACTTCTCCTCTCTTTCTTAAATGCCAGCGATATTGCATAAGTTGGTACTTTCCCTTTCACTGGCATCTCATCTCCATTCACCACAGGTGAATAACTTAACTGCTACAACATTCCAAGGAATATAAGCACTCAACCTACAACTGGTGGGCTGTGAGTCATTAAATTCCATATCCCCGTTCTTTGAATCTGCTTCCCAGTACACTCATGTCACCAGTTGCCTTAGTACACATTTATTAGAAGGGGTGCATAAGAAGGCTATTCCTGTGCATGTAATTTAATGATGGAGTGCTCTCAGGAGGTACCAGTAAGTCAGTGAGGAAAACAGATTAGGGTAAGGAATGAACTATAGCAAAGATGTGGATTCAGCAGAAGATTAGCTTCAACTGTATCCCCAGTGGTATGGTCTGAGGTATGAGGACAACTCAGAGCTGTGTGACCTTGAGGAAGGGGAGCAGCCTCTATATCATTGTATCAGTAGTCAATTGTATGAAAAAGCCATATTTTACTTATCCATTCATCAATGGGTGGACATTTGGGTTGCTTTCATTTTTAGGCTATTATGAATAAAACTGCTCCTACAATAAAGCTGCTATCAGCAGTCACATACTGGTCTTTGTATATGCGTAAGCCTTCATTCCTGAGTATGAATACCTAGAAGTAGGATGACTGGGTCATATTCTGTTTAATATAACGGTTTGAGGTTTTAAAAACCTGAAAAAGTATTTACCGAAGTAGCTACACCATTTGTCACCTTCTAAAGCAATATTTGAGGAATCCAGATACTCCATAAACTTGCCATCTGTTGGTTTTTCCCTATAAAATGGATAAAAATTTAATTTCAACCATTTTTAATTGGCTAGATTCAATGCAGACCAAGTCAGATCTCAGTTTAGTTCTTTAAAACATGACTACAAATTGCTTTTAGTTTGTATGATGTATATGTAGTCCAGAATTTGTACAGAGACTTGAGTTTAAAAACACAATTAGGGTTTCACTTATTGAGTACTCTCCTCCTACAGTTCTACTCTCTGGTGTCCAGCGTCCTTCCTGGTTGTCTCAGGCTCCTTCCCTTGCTTCTTTCATACAAAGGTTTTATTTTGGTATATTCTTCACTACACCCACCCCGAGAGCAAAGCACGTGTGTGTGCACACACACCAGGAAATTTATTCCATGCCAATCACTTGCTTCAATTTTGACTCCCCTCCAAAATATGCATGCCCCTGTTCAGTCTCCAGAGCATACTGTAGTTATTTTAAAAATAATTCATCCAAGGTTTATAAATGTTATTTCTGGGAGGATATATTAGAAGATCACTCTTTCATACTGGAAATGGAACTTGCCTTGTTTACTTATTTTACCTAATGCCTTTTCTTTCTAAATGACACAAATTTCAGTAACACTAGTTAAGAACTAGCAAGTCCTTTGGTTCCCAATTGCTGACCAGTTGAAGAATCAGATCCTACATTTGGTCTCTTAGCAAAAGATGTGCCTTGCATAAACAAACTTTATGTTCATTTTCCTTCCCTAAGTTCATGAAGTTACAATCACATCCCATACACATGTACTAAACTGAGAAATTCTCTCTATACAATATATATAACTATATTGTCAGAATAAAATGAGACCCAAAGCACAAAAACCATTTTCCAAGGTCATACTATGAATCCATGGCAAATGACAGTCAAGGCTTCTTAAATGACCAATGAATTTCCTTACCAGCAGGCCTCAGTCAAGGAAAATAAGAGATAAAAGCCATTTGTTTGAGTGCCCTCCCACTTTGACTCTGGGATTGGATCTGTGTCTTGTTTTGTTCAATTAGATATTTGCAAAACTGACACAAGCAGAGGCTGGAGAAGTGCTATTGGCTTTACTTGCTCTGGATTTCCTGCCATGAGAACATGGCCAGGCTAGTTGCCTAGGTTGTCCCAGCAATCTCGGCTGAAAAATTCTAGGTTGACCTCAGCCATTCGACTCCCAGTCATGAGTGGGCCTAGCTAAGATTAGCTAAGCCCAGCCTACTTCAGCTAAACCTTGCAAACTAGTGAGTTAAATCATATGCCACAGGTTTTTATGATTGTTACGCAGCATTATTGTGGCAAAAGGTAGCTGACACACACATACCATGTTATTTTAGCCTCCCAGCTCTCTGATGATACTTGCCTCCATGCTCTGGAAGCCCTGTTGAAATTCTTACATTCTCAATCTGTTCACAGAACATTTCTCCATTTTCCTTTGGGACAGTTTCTTCTTGTTCTTTTTCTTTTTCTTTCTCTGATGTCTCTTGTATGTAAATGGGATAGGAGGCTGGCATTTTACACTGCTGCTTTCAAATCATTTGTCATTTCTATTTGTGCAATAACAGGTCTTCCTAAAATATAGCCTGGTTGCTGGCCTACTGAGATGTTCAGCGGCTAGTGAATCTCTTACATAGATTGGATCCCCATTGTCTACCCTTGTCATAGAGCTCAATAAAAGCTGTTTAACTGAATAAACATAAAACAACTTATTTGACACCATCTGGCAATAATATTAATTTATCCTGGCTGTGCTCATCACCATCATTCTGGTCATTGTTCCATATGTGTTGAAGACCAGTAATTTACTCTGTGTCTTCCTTTCTACCTTAAGCTTTGCAATTACCCAAGGGATTCAGTGTCTACTTGGAAAGCTTAGGTAACACCCTAGCTTTACCCTCATTTGAACCCCTGAACTTTGTTGATCATTTGTTTCTCTAAATTTCATCCACCAGAGTACATTTCCACACCCTAACAGTCCCTTCCAAAATCGTACGCTTCTACCCCTTACCTCCACAGCTTTGAATCTCCCCCGCTCCTGACATGTCCTCTCCAGTCTGTCTGTAGCAGTTGTCTCCATTTTTCACTAAGCCGTGTGTCTGCCTGCCCTCACTTCTTCACCTGACCACTCAAGCCACACAACCGAGCATCTCACCCACTATCGGAGCACTGTCCTCCTCTCTTCGGACCTTTGTCCTTCTGTTTCAGGAACTGAGCAAATGATTTTCTTTTAATCTACCCAAATGCTTTCTTCTCAACTCTTAGGCCTAAACTGGTCATCAAAAGCCAATAACCAAAAAATACATAATAATACTGCCCTCTTGTCTCCTTTCCCCTTTTCGCAGACATCGTCTTTCCCTTTTTTTCCTCTGAATCCCATCCTTTCATGCCCAGGTAGGGGTCTTGCCAACTCAGTATTCCCCTTTTTCTTTATCTATTACTGTCTCTTTACCATTACACTCAAAACATTTATGATTTTTCCCCCAAATCAAAGATGGTAACATTCCTATTTAAGTCGTACATGATCTTTCTTCCTGTGCAAAGCCCAGGTTTATGAGAGTCACCTTCATTTATTATACATACTTCTTCAATTCCCCTTACCACACAGCCACTATATTCAGGCCAATGCCCGTCCTACTCTGCTGACTTTACCGTGTGTTAGGTCATACATTGCTAATTATAATAGGCTCTCCTCAGCCAACATTTATTTTTTAATACTGTTGTTTGATTTTTTAAAATTTCTTCCCATTTTCTCCACTATCAGTAAAGCTGCAAAGAATAAGAATTATTTAATTTGCAAAACTTACTTGGAGTACTCAAATTATTTCAGATTAATGAGACAAATTGTGGGCAAACTCAGCAATGACTTCTTTGAAATTTTGGCAAAAATTGCCCACTTTCTATTGCTTAATGAGAACGGTTAAACATCTCTGAAATCCAAAGGAAGCTTCTTCACAGAGGCAATTCAAAACAGTCCCCCTTGTCATTTAATATAAAATGAATGACAAGAATGTGTGTAAAATTTTGTTTTAATGAATCATTGATATACAATCTTATGAAGGTTTCACATGAGCAGCATTGTGGTTACTATATTCCCCCGTATTATCAAGTCCCTCCCCCACCCCATTGCAGTCACTGTCCATCAGCATAGTAAGAGGCTATAAAGTCATTACTTGTCTACTCCGTGCTATACTGCCTTCCCCGTGACCCCCCTATATTATGTGTGCTAATTATAATGCCCCTTAATCCCCTTCTCCCTCCTTCCCCACCCACCCTCCCCAACCTCTTCCCTTTGGTAACTGCTAGTACCTTCTTGGAGTCTGTGAGTCTGCTGCTGTTTTGTTCCTTCAGTTTTTTCTTTGTTGTTATACTCCACAAATGAGGGAAATCATTTGGTACTTGCCTTTCTCTGTGTGGATTATTTCCCTGAGCATAATACCCTCTAGCTCCGTCCATATTGTTGCAAATGGTAGGATTTGTTTTCTTCTTATGGCTGGATAGTATTCCATTGTGTATATGGACCATCTTTTCTTCATCCATTCATCTTCTGATGGACACTTAGGTTACTTCTATGTCTTGGCTATTGTAAATAGTACTGCAGTAAACATTGGGGTCCATTTGTTTTTTTGAATCAGAGATCTTGTTTTCTTTGGGTAAATTCCTAGGACTGGAATTCCTGGGTCAAATGGTATTTCTATTTTTGGTTTTTTGGGAAGTTCCATATTGCTTTCCACAATGGTTGAACTACTTTACATTCCCACCAACAGTGTAGAAGGGTTCTCCTTTCTTCACATCTTCACCAGCATTTGTTGTTCCTTGTCTTTTGGATGGTGGCCATCCTAACTGGTGTGAGGTGATATCTCATGGTTTTAGTTTGCATTTCCCTGATGATTAGCAATGTGGAGCATCTTTTCATGTGCCTGTTGCCCATTTGAATTTCTTTAGGAGAAGTATCTGTTCAGATCCTCTGACCATTTTTTAATCAGTTTATTTGTCTTTTGGGTGTTGAGCTCTTTTTATATTATGGATGTTAACCCCTTATTGGATAAGTCATTTACAAATATATTCTCCTATACTGTAAGATGCTGATGCCTTTTTTTCTACTGATGGTATCCTTTGCTGTACAGAAGCTTTTTAGTTTGATGTAGTCCCATTTGTTCATTTTTGCTTTTGTTTCCTTTGCCCAAGGAGATGCATTCAGGAAAAAGTTGCTAATGTTTATATTCAACAGATTTTTGCTTATGCATTCTTCTAAGAGTTTTATGGTTTCATGACTTTCATTCAGGTCTTTGATCCATTTTGAGTTTACTTTTGTGTATGGAGTTAGACAATAATCCACTTTCATTCTCTTACATGTACTTGTCCATTTTTGCCAACACCAGTTGTTGGAGAAGCTGTTGTTTCCCCATTGTATAACCGTGGCTCTTTTATCATATATTAATTGGCCAATAATATGTGTGGGTTTATATCTGGGCTCTCTATTCTGTTCCATTGATCTACGGCTCTGTTCTTCTGCCAGTACCTAATTGTTTTGATTACTATGGCTTTCTAGTAGAGCTTGCATAATCCTCCCAGCTTTTTTCTTCCTTCTCAGGATTGCTTTGGCTATTCAGTATCTTTTTTGGTTCCATATGAATTTTAGGACAATTTTCTCTAGTTTGTTAAAGAATGTTGTTGTTATTTTGACAGGGATTGCATTGAATCTGTAGATTGCTTTAGGTAGGATGGCCATTTTGACAATATTAATTCTTCCTAGCCAATAGCATGGGATGAATTTCCATTTATCAGTATCCTCTTTAATTTCTCTTAAGAGTGTCTTATAGTTTTCAGGGTATAGGTCTTTCACCTCTTTGGTTAGATTTATTCCTAGGTGTTTTATTTGTTTTGATGCAATTGTAAATGGAACCATTTTCCTGAGTTCTCTTTCTGCTAGTTCATCATTAGTATATAGGAATGCAACAGATTTCTGTGTATTAATTTTGTATCCTGAAAATTTGCTGAATTCAGTTATTCTAGTAGTTTTTGGATGAATTCTGTAGGGATTTTTATGTACAATATCATGTTATCTGCAAGTAATGACAGTTTAAATTGTTACTTGCCAATCTTGATGCCTTTTATATCTTTGTATTGTCTGATCGCCGTGTCTAGGACCTCCAGTAATATATTGAATTAAAGTGGGGAGAGTGGGCATCCTTGTCTGGTTTCCAATCATAGAGGAAAACCTCTCAGCTTTTCACTGTTCAGTATGATGTTGTCTGTGGGTTTGTTCTATATGGCCTTTATTATATTGAGGTACTTGCCCTCTATACCTATTTACTTGAGAGTTTGTATCATGAATGGATGTTGAATTTTGTCAAATGTTTTTCAGCATCTATGGAGATGATCATGTGATTTTTGTCCTTTTTGTTTATGTAGTGTATGATATTGATTGATTTTAGAATATTGTACCATTCTTGCATCACTGGAATAAAATCCACTTGACCATGTTGGATGATCTTTTTGATGTATTTTTGAATTTGGTTTGCTAATATTTTGTTGAGTATTTTTGCATCTGTGTTCATCAGGGATATTTGTCTGTAATTTTCTTTTTTTGTGGTGTCTTTGCCTGGTTTTGTTAATACAGTGATGCTGACTTCATAGAATGAGTTTAGAAGTATTCCTTCCTCTTCTACTTTTTAGAAAACTTTGAAGATGGGTATTAACTCTTCTCTAAATGTCCAATAAAATTCAGCAGTGAATCCATCTGGTCTGGATAGATGGTTCTTGTTTTTTTAATCCATTCTGTAACTCTGTCTCTTTTGATTGGTGCATTCAGTTCATTTACATTATGGTGATTATCAATAGATATGTATTTATTGCAATTGCAGGCTTTAGTTTTGTAGTTACCAAAGGTTCAAGGGTAACTTCCTTACTATCTAAGAGTCTAACTTAACTTGCTTATTATGCTATTTCAAACACAATCTAAAGGTTCTTTTTTTTCTCCCTTCTGTTTCTTCCTACTTTACTCTTTATATATTAGGTATCATATTCTGTACTCTTTGTGTATCCCTTGACTGACTTTGTGGGTAGTTGATTTAATTTTGCATTTGCTTAGTAATTAATTGGTCTACTTCCTTTACAATGGTTTTATTTTCTCTGGTGACAGCTATTTAGCCTAGGAGCACTTTGATCTAGAGAAGTCCTTTTAAGATACACCATGGAGATGGTTTGTGGGAGGTTAATTCCATCAACTTTTGCTTATCTGGAAATTGTTTATCTCTGCTTCAAATTTAAATGATAGTCTTGCCAGGTAGAGTATTCTTGGCTCAAGGCCCTTCTGTTTCATTGCATGAAATACATCATGTCACTCCCTTCTTGCCTATAAGGTTTCTGCTGAGAAGTCTGCTGATGTCCTGATGGGCTTTCCTTTATATGTGATCTTTTTTATATCTATGGCTGGTTTTAATACTCTCTCCTTGTCTTTAATCTTTGCCATTTTAATTATTATATGTTTTGGTACTGTCTTCCTTGGGTACCTTGTGTTGGGATCCATCTCTGCACTTCCATGACCTGAGAAACTCTTTCCTTCCCCAGATTGGGGAAATTTTCAGCAATTATTTCCTCAAAGAGACTTTCTATCCCCCTTTCTCTCTCTTGTTTTTCTGGTACCCCTATATTGCAGATATTGTATTTGGAATGGTCATACTGTTCTCTTATTATTCTTTCATTCCTAGAGAGCCTTTTTTCTCTCTATGCCTCAGATTCTTTGTTTCCCTGTTCCCTAATTGCTATTTTATTTACCGTCTCCTACTTCATCTAATCTGCTTTTAAATCCCTACATTGTATGTTTCATTTCAGATACTGTATTTTTCAAGTTTCTGTCTCTTTCTTGAGGTCCTCCCTGAGGTCTTTATTATTTTTCTGTAGCTCCTTGAGCATGTTTGTGATTTTTATTTTGAAATCTTTATCAATAAAATTGGTGATTTCAGTTTCACTTAGCCCTCTTTCTGGCATCTGCAGTATTTTTGTTTGTACAAAATTTTTTTGCCATTTCAGTTTTCTAGTGATTCCTATGGAATAATAACTTTATGTAGGCAGTGTCCTCTAGTGCCCTGTATCTCTATTCTGTGGAGCTGCCAAACACCTGGAGCAATGGCCACGGTTGTAGCAAGTGGCATTGGCACATCGTGGGAGTAAAGAGCTCTTACCTGCTTCCAGTGCCTGCCTCCACTGACAGGTCTGGTGGGCCAAATGCACAGGGAGGAGCTCATGCATTACACCCCTGTAGCTGCTGTAGGAGGAGCACTCTTCAGCTGGTGTGGCACAGTGGTGTGTGCACAAGGTCTGCAGACTGATGCCTTTGGGAAGGAAGGAGCAATAGACTGCCTATCACAATGTGGGGCCTTAGGGCTGCATTGACAACCAAGGAGATGGAGAGTCTAAAGCTCCTGAAAGTTCCCAACCTGCTGGGATGAATGTGCCAGGACAGTTTTGTCCACCTGCCCTTTCTCCTGAGCACCAAGCTCTGTGTCATCCTTACCCCTTAGTACCCCTCTCACTGCTGGGAAGTCTTTCAAAGTGCCCACCCTTCTTTTGTCCTGGAGCAGCCAGTTGTGTATACCTGTTCTCCACAAGCAACTGGAATCTGTCTCTCCAAGTATTCTGCCTGTCTTTGCCTTCCAGCCCCATTAATCTCCAGAGCACAATGTAACATGGGGTCATGCCTATGGAGCAGATCTCCTGGGGTGAGTGTTTAGCATTCCTGGGTTTCTACTTCCTCTCTGCTCCATTTCTCTTCCTCCTGCCTGTGAGCTGGGGTTGGGGGAGTTCTTGGGTCCCGCTGGATCACGGCTTTGCTTCCTTACCCTTTTCTGTGAGGTCCTCTCTTTTCCCCAGATATAGGCAATCTATTCTGCAATCTTCAGGTTGTTCTTTCAGGATTAGTTGTATTTGCTGTATTTTTGTTATGTGTGGTTTTGGAAGTAGGTTTCTGCCTCACTTCTCATGCCACCATTTTTCCCCCACCCCCTAAAATTTAATAGTATTTAAAAGAATTCTTTTAAAGGGTTTTTTGAGAACAGACATTAGTTTCTGTATATTTTCTATTTTGTAATATAGGGTCAGGTTATTTTATTCAAGGTGTCTATTTTTTCTTAGCTTTTCTAATTATTTTTTCTGTTACAAAAACTACTAGGTAAATGTTTGGCAGGTATGAGGAAAAAGGGCTTTAATAAGAGGTTTTACAATATACTATTCATTTCTTTCTGTTGTTTCATGGTGTCCTACAGTGATGGATTCCTTTTTCTTCAGTTTGAATGAATAGCCTGTGTTCAGTGTGTTGTGTATATGCTGCCAGTCCAGGCTGTGCTCCAACCACATCCATCCTCTGCCCTTGTCTCCCCACTCTTTCTTTCACAACTGCACTGCTTCCACTCTGTGGCCCCTCTGGCTTTTTGTTGGGTTGAGGTTATGGTGGCACTGGCAGGAGATATGAGGATGGGAGGAAATAAAGGCTGTGTCTCCCTGCCTCAGTGCAGAAGTTCAGGCCATGACTAGATCTCTCTAAGTTTATAGCTCCAGTCAGGTGTGCATGTTCTGTGGCTCTAGCTCCACTGGACTCGATTCACATCACTTTTCCTCCTTTCTAATTTAAAAGTAGGGATGCAAGAAGGTTCCAACATTTATTCTTTGTGTGCCTGTATTATTTGTCTATTGCTGTATAACAATTTTCCAAAAACATGGCAGATTAAAGCAACAAACATCTAATATGTCAGTTTCTGTGAGTCAGGAATCTGGGCAAAGCTTACTTGGGTGCCTCTGGCTTGAGGTCTCTCATGAGGCTTCTTGATGGGGAAAGGAAGTCTCTGTTTCTAAAGGTATTTATGTGATTGTTCAGAGGTCTCAGTGCCTTACTCTACAGGAGGACATTCACAGGGCTGCCTCCTGACCACGTAGCTGGATTCCCCCAGAATAAGAGATTTAAGAGAGTGAAAGTGTGAATGCTCAAGATGGTAGCCAGAGACATTTTTGTTTTGTTTTGCTTTGTTTTGTTTTTAAAACCACCTTTTTCCCCAGCTTTATTGACATATACTTGACATATAACATTGAGAAAGTTTAAAGTGTACAGTATATTGATTTGATATTATAGCTAACACCTCCATCTCATCACATAATTACCTTTTTTTGTGGTGAGATCACTTAAAGCCTATACTCTTAGCAGCTTTCAAGTATATAATACAGTACTATTAACTATAATCACTGTGTTGTACGTTAGATCCCCAGAACATATTCATCATCTAACTGGAAGCTTGTATTCTTTGATCAATATCTCCCCATTTCCCCCACCCCTCAGCCCCAGGTAACCACCACTCTCCGTGCTGTTCTATATGATCAACTTTTTTAGGTTCCACACATAAGATCATACAGTATTTGTCTTTCTCTGTTTGACTTATTTTACTTAGCCTGATGCCTTCTGGGTCCATCCATATTGTCACAAATGGCAGGATTTCCTTCTTTATTGTGGCTGGATTGTATTCCATTCTGTAAATATACCACAACTTCTTTAGCTACTTATTTGTTGATGGACCCTTGGGTTGTTTCTGTATCTTGAATGCTGGGAATAAGGCTGCCATGAACATAGCAGTGCAGATACCTCTTCATGATCCTGTTTTCATTTTCTTTGGAGATATTCCCAGAAGTGGGATTGCACAATCATATGGTAGATCACTTTTTAATTCTTTGGGGGAAACTCCACACTATTTTCCATAGTGGATGAACCAACTTACATTCCCATTAACAGTGTACATGGATTCCTTTATCTCCATGTCCTCAACAACACTCGCTATTTTTTTTTATGATCGCCATTATAGTAGATGTGAGGTGATAACACCAAATGTTGACAGAGATGTAGATCAAAGGTAACTCAAGATCATGATGATCACAACACTTTTTGGGATAATTTTGCAAATGTCTTAGGAAATGGTCCTGTATATAAACCCATGATCCTGCAGTTTCCCTTAAATATGCATCAACACAAGAATAGATAAATGCATTGAATTTATTCAAGATGGTAAATAGAGTAGAACAGTTAAAATGAAAATAGAAACATTTACAGACATTATCTAACCCTTAAAATACTCTTACAAATTAGATTTGTTCCTCAATGTACAAATGAGTAATCTAGAACTTAAAGACTCTGAGTTGCCCAGAGTTATAACCTGAAGCCAGGATTTGAATCCTGATTCAAATCTCTACGGATTCCAACTTCATGTTCTTTGTATTGTTGTATATAGGACCTATAGGATTTGCCTCATTCAAGATGCACCAAGTGAAACATGGAAATATTTTGCTTTCTTACTAGTCCCCAGTTCCATTTATCATTGAAAGACTACTAAGTTCTGAAGATCTAGCATGACTAAAATGGGAGATAGATTTCCAGTTTGTAATATATAATGTATACATCGATTTTTTTCTATAGACTTTCTGTAATCTATTTTTAATTATATTGATACACCTAAAGATGCATAATTTGCTTTTTTGTGTAGATCAATACTAAGAATGATATTGATTCTTTCCATTGTATCATCCCCAGACTTTTTAACACAGCAGTTCCATATAGTATTGATGACTGTCTGCTCCAACCTGCAATTATAACAATATCATCAGTAGATGCTATGATTTTCTGAATGAACTTTTGTCGAAAGTTTGAAATACAGTCATTTCATACATAATAGTAATCTTTCCTATTTAGACATGTTCCATAATTACACATTAATAAAAATTGGCCTTGGCTATATAAAATGCATAGATTCAACTGTATATCAGTTCCAGGGCTGACACATTTTTGATCGGTCATCTTACCAAGAAGCCCTCTCACATCTGTAAGTCAATAGTCTACTCTCCTACAGTTCGTTTGTTAAAATTGTTTCTTAAAGATAGGATCCTAATGAAAGAGAAAAACAAATAGATTTTACATGTATACATATATAATACTGATTCACACACAGATATTTATACATTTACATAATGGCATATTTATTGAAAACCAAATATACATAGAAAAACAATATCACATTTCTGGAACAAAGCAGTAAGAAAACTTGTATTTCCCAAATTTGGACTAAATTCATTTTATCTGAATACCTAAATGTGAAATAATTTTATATGTGCAAAATCGCAAATAAATATAATTGTGTGGAAACTAGGGGGGGAGAATAAAACTTATGAAGAACCCTATAAACTCAGGAGTAGAAAGAGACACTTCAATTAGAAAATGACCAAGAGCACTGAAAGACTTTAACAAAAATTTGGTGAAAAATGTTACAGGATTGGTAAGCACATGAAAAGATGTTCAACATCATTAGCTAATAGGAAAATGCAACTTAAAACTACAAGGAGGTACCTCTCTATACCTATCAGAGTAGCTACAATTAAAAAAATAGTGACAACATGAAAAGCTGGCAGGGATGCAGAGAAACTGGATCATTTACACATTGCGGGTGAGAATATAAAATGGTAGCACTATCCTAGAAAACATATGGCACTTTCTTTTCTTTCTCAAATATAATTCAAAATTGCCATATCTGGTTTACACGAACTATATGTTTCTTTCTTTTAACTTTTGACCCCTTTAATCCTTTTCTCCCACCCCACCCACCTCAGGCAACCGCCAGCTTGTCCTCTGTATCTGTGAGGTTGTTTTTGTTGTTGTTTTAAAGATTCCATAGGTAGAGATTGTATAATATTTCTCTTTCTTTGACTTATTTCACTTAAAATCATGCCCTCAAGGTCCATTCATGGTGTCACAAATGGCAAGATTTCATTCATTCACAAATGCAAGATATCATATATATATATATATATATGTGTGTGTGTGTGTGTGTGTGTGTGTGTGTGTGTGTGTGTGTGTATGTGTGTGTGTCATATATTTTATATATATATATATATATATATATATATCTCACAATTTCTTTATCCATTCAACCATTGATGGGCCCTTAGGTTGTTTCCACACCTTGATTATTGTAAATAATGCTGCAATGAACACGGGTAGGTGTACATATATATTTTTGAGTTAGTGTTTTCATTTTCCTCAGATTAATACCCAAAAGTAGAATTACTGGATCACACAGTTCAATTTTTAATTTTTGAGGAACTTCCGTGTTATTTTCTATAGTGGCTGCACTAATTTGCATTCCCAACAACAGTCTACAGGGTTCTCTTTTTGCCACATTCTTGCCAGCACTTGTTATTTCTTGTCTTTTTTATAATAGCCATTCTGATAGATATGTGGCAGTACCTCATTGTGGTTTTGATTTACATTTCCCTGATGATTAATGATGTTGAGTATCTTTTCATGTACCTGTTGACCATCTGTTTGTCTTCTTTGGAGGAATGTCTATTCAGATCTTCTCATTTTTTAATGAGATTGTTCATTTTTTGCTGTTGAGTTGTATGAGTCTTTATGTATTTGGGCATGAGATACATGGTGTACACATATTTTCTTCCATTCAATAGGTTACCTTTTCATTTTGTTGTTGGGTTCCTGTGCTGTACAGAAGCTCTTTAGTATGAATATAGTCTCATTCATTTTGACTTTTGTTCCTTTGGTTTTTGGGTGTCAGATTAAAAAAATCATCACCAAGACATATGTCAAGGGGGTTATCACCTGTGTTATATTCTAGAAGTTTTGTTTTCAGGTCTTAAATCCAAGTCTTTAATCCATTTTGAGTTGATACATGTGTATGTTTGATGTTTGTGCATGCTATAATAAAATGGTCAAGTTTCATTCCTTTGCCTATGGCTGTCCAGTTTTCCCAGGACCATTTGTTAAAGAGACTGTTCTTTCCCTATTGTGTACTTTTGGCTCCACTGTCATGAATTAATTGACTATACATGTATGGGTTTATTTGTGGGCTCTTACTCTTTTCCACTGATTTTCGTGTATGTTTTTATGCCAACACAGTCCCGTTTTAATTACTATAGTTTTGTAATATAGCTTAAAATCAAGGAACATAATGCTGTGAGCTTTGTTCTTCTTTCTTAAGACTGCTTTAGCTATTCGTTTTTGTTTTTTGTGGTCTCATACAAATTCCAGGATTATTTATTCTATTTCTTTGAAAAATGCCATTAGGAATTTGATAGAGATTGCACTCAATCTGTAGATTGCTTTAGATAGTATGGATGCTTTAACAATATTGATACTTCCACTACATGAGCATGGAATATCTTTACTAAAGAATAAAAACTTGGAGGACTCACACTACATAATATAAGACCTACTCAAAAGCTACAATAATTAAGAGAGTTTGGTATTGGCAAAATAATAAACACACAGATCAATGGGACAAAGTAGAGAGCCCAGAAATATACCTACACAAATATAAGTTGATCTTTGACCAAGGCTGAAGGCAATTCAATGGAGAGAGGATAATCTTTTCAACAAATGGCACTGAGAAAATTGGACTTCTATATGCAAATAAGTGAACTTGGACACTGAACTTAGACCTTTCATAAAAATTAACTGAAAATTTATAGTGGATCTAGATGTAAATTGCAAAACTATAAAACTTCTCAAAGCAAACACTGGTGAAATCTTTTTGACCTGGGGCTTGGTGATGAGTTTGTAGATAAAATACCAAAAGCATAATCCATTAAAAATTTTTTTTGATAAGTTGAACTTTATTAAAACTATAATATGCTCTGTGAAAGACACAGTTAAGCAAGTGAAAATATAAGCCACAGTCTGGGAAGAAATATTTGTAACATATACATATAACAGGCTTTCATTGAAAATACATGAAGAACTCTTAAAATGCAGCAATAAAACAACCCAATTTTTAAAATGCACTGAAGATCTGAACCCACATTTTCCTTGAAGAAGTTATAGTGATGGTAAATAAGCATATGAAAAGGAGCACAACGTTAACATTAGTGCACTACAAGTTAAATCAACAGTGAGATACCACTACACACTTATAAGAACAGCTAAAATGCAAAGAACAAAAATAAAGTCTGATAATACTAATTGCTTGCAAGAATATAGAACAGTAGGAATTTTCATTGATTGCTGCTGGGAAATGCAACTTTGGAAGATAGTTGGGCAGTTTTTAGAGTAAAAAGGACAAAAGCAACATCATCTCCCAAATATTCAGAAAATACATTTGACAATATCTAATACCCATTATTGATTAAAAGCTTTCTTGAAAGTAGGAATAGAAGGAAATTTCCTTTACATGAAAAATGGTTTCTATAAAAATTCTATAGCTATTGTCATACTTTATGGTGAAAACTTGTTTTCCACTTAAGACCAGAAGCAAGGCAATAATGCTCACCACCTCTATTGAAGTTGTGCTGTAGGTTCTAGCTAATGCAATAAGAAAAAAGAAGACATACATTAAAAAGGAAGAAATTAAACTATCTTTATTCATACATGATAAAATTCTATATCCAGAACATCCTAAGAAATCCCCCACAAAACTTCCAGAATTAACAAACTAGCTTAGTTTAGCTATGTCACAAGATATAAAGTCAGTAAAAAGTCAATAGTTCTGTATATTAGAATTGAATGACTAAGAAATGAAGTTTAAAAAAATTCTACTTGCAATAGCATCCAAAGATAATATATTTAAGAATAAATTTAATAAAAGTGTAATATTTGTATCCCAAAAACCATGAAACATGCTGAGATAATTTAAATGGAAGGAGAGACAGTCCATGTTCATGGGTTAGAGGATTCACTGTTGTATAAATGACAATTCTGTCCCATATTGGTCTCTAGATTAATTATAATCACTATCAAAATCCCATGGGAGATTTTTATAGAAATTGACAGGCTACTCCTAAAGTTTATTTGGAAATGCAAATAACCTAGAATAGGCAGCACAATTTTGAAAAAGGAAAGAAAACAAAGTTGAAGGACTTATTCGACCCAATTTTAAAACATACTATAAAGCTACAGTGATTAAGACAGTGAAGTATTGATTCATGTATTGGTATGAAGATCAATGAAATAGAATTGAAGAATCCAGGAATAAACACTTAAGTTTATGGTCAGTTGATTTTGATAAAAGGGGCAAGGCAATTTAACAGAAGAAGGATAGTTTTTCAACAAATGGTGCCTGGGCAATTGAGTATCTATATGCAGAAAAAATATAGATTGGACTTAATCAAAATTAAAATTTTCTCATTTCAAAAGATGTCATTAAGAAAATGAAAATCCACAGACAATGAGAAAATATTTGCAAATCATGTACCTGCTAAAGGACTCATATCCAGAATATATGAGTAACTCTTAGAACTCAAAAAGAAGGCAACCCAAATGGGTAAAAGATATTTAAATAAGTATTTCATCAAAGAAGGTATATGGATACTTGAAAATATCCTTAAGATAAATGCTAAAGTAATTGAGGAAATTCAAATGAAAACCACAATGAGATACTACTTTCTATCCACCAGAATGGCTATAATTAAAAAATGCAGACAAGTATATAACATTTTGTAGAAATTGGAATTTTCATTTACTGTTAGGAGTTTAAACTGTACACTCACTTTGTAAAACAGTTACTTAAAAATTAAAGTATCAATTTACTCAACGCTCAGTGAAACAACTTATGTCCACACAAAAACTTGTAAATGAACATTCATAAGAGCATTATTCAGAATAGCCAAAATTTTGCAGCAACCCCAATGTCCATCAATTGGTGAATGGATTTTTTTAAAAAGCAGTAAATCCATATAATAGAATTCTATTCTTCAGAGAGACTAACTACTGACACAGTCTAGAGCATGGTTGAGTCTCAACCACATTATGCTAAGTGAAAAAAGCCAGACCCAAAGACCACATATTTTATGATTCCATTTTCATGAAATTCCAGAAAAGGCAAATCTATAGAGACAGGAAACATATTTTTCTGTGGCTGTAGTATGAGTAGAGATTGACTACAAATTAAGTTGAGGGCATTTTGGGGGGTGCAATGATCTGAACATGTTCCCCCAAATTCATCTGTTGGCATACTAACCCACAAAAGAGATTGGGCCTTTTGGGAGGTGTTTAAGACATGAGGGTGGAGCCCTCATGAATGGGATTAGTGCCCTACGAAAAATAATCTAGAGACATCTGTAGGTTCTTCCACCATGTGAAGGCACAATGAGAAGGCTCTGAACCAGAAAGAGCGTCTTCCCCTGAACACAGTGATGCTGGAGCCATGATCTTGGAGTTCCCAGCCTTCAGCACTGTGAGAAGTAAATTTCTGTTCTTTATGAGATGGCCCGTCTGCGGTATTTGTTATAGAAGCTTGACCTAACTAAGACTGGGGGTGATAAAAATGTCTGAAAACTAGATTTTAGTGCTTGTTGCATAGCTCTATAAATTCACTAAAAATCATTGAATTTACTTGTCAATGGATATGTTTTATGATGTGTAAATTATATTGTATTAAAGCTATAAAAATATGAATCTGCTAATAGTTAGAACAATGAGTGTTTAATTGTTAACCACCACTAGCTGAGATAAGCAAAAGTGGAATTGTGCACATTAGTGACATTTAACATTGGCCAGATTGTTACCTATTTTTAAAAAATGTTCTGCTAATTCTCATACTCATGTGAGTCTCCAAAAAGTATTACAGAGCCACCAAACATGGTAAGTGACAAAAGCTTTTATGAAAAAATCTCTGTCCCACTAAAGCACTGGAGCTGACTCATTGTCTGATTGTGCTTATGAACAACTGAGGAATAATTGCAAAAACGACTTAATCCCTTTAAGTCTGAAACACTTTACTTAATGAAA
Source organism: Manis javanica (assembly GCF_040802235.1). Lineage (NCBI taxonomy): Eukaryota > Metazoa > Chordata > Mammalia > Pholidota > Manidae > Manis > Manis javanica. The sequence goes on from NC_133174.1 coordinate 133,515,359, forward strand.
ACCTATGAAAATGGTAAGGTTGTCTGATAAAAGATATTTACAGTTGAGAGCATAAAGCCAACATCAATTTTATTGAGTTATTAAGCCTAGTGTGATTTGTAAATCTTTGCTTTTCAGGTAATATTTAACATAAAGCAGCCAGTAGTCTTTCACTCCTCTTTAGAGGTATTTGCTGAGAGTTTGATGTGAGTGCATTTGGCAGCTTTAATTTCAGGCATTTCATGATACCCTGAACTCATTGGCTTGCTGTCTCTGTCTGTTCTGGCTACTGTAACAAAGTACCATAAATTGAGTGCCTTACAAACAACAGAAATTTATTTCTTACAGTTCTGAAAGCTGAAAGTCCAAGATCAGGTGCCAACAGGGTCGGCTTTTAGTGAGGGCCCTACTTCAGGTTATAAACTGCCGTCTCCTTATTGTATCCTCACATGGTTGGAAGAGAGCTAGTGAGGGCTCCTGGGGTCCCTTTTATCAGGACACTCATCCGATACATGAAGGATCAATCTCCATGACTTCATCACTTCTCAAGGCCCTACCTCCTAATACTATCACATTGGGCATTAGGATTTCAACACCGGACTTTGGATGGGACACAAACATTCAGTCTATAACACCGGTGAAGTCACGAGATGACGTCCATATTCCTTATCAAGGCCCATGAAACCTGTTACAGCCTCCTCTCAGCCTCCTCCTACAGTGTCATCTCTTCTCACCCCATCCATGCCCTGTACTCCAGCCGCATCCACCCTCTCACTGGTCCTCTAGGAGTCTAAACTCTCCCACAGCTATATTCATTGCCTGTGTTATTTCCTTGGCCGGACCACTCAATTTACGCTTCCTGCAACAGCTCGTGTGGCACATCTTGATGAAACCTTCCCTCCAACATCCCATTTTTTGCCTCCTCCAGCTTACATAGCTATTTACACTTTCTTCTTCTGGTGTACTGATTACAGGGTATTATGTCTTTTATAAGTGGTAAATTATGCATCTCTCAAAAAAAAAGAACATATCTAGCTATGTTATGGTCCCTAAGTTCCAGTATGGTATATGGCACATGGTAACCACTTAGTTACTGGATGGATGCATCGGAGCTGATGAGATTCACATTGCTATCTTAAAAAACATACATGCCCCAAATCTCCAAGTCATTTCCTCTTTCAGAGGAGGATAAGCAAGACAGCTTGACTGCATGCAACTTGTAAGGACAGTGTTTATAGAAGATAGTGGTGAGGGGCACAGCTGAGGTGTCTAAAATACTGCTATTAGGTATTCGTATATGTGGCACCTGAAGTCAGAAAAATCACATCAGAAATTTGCAGGTGGGGAGAAAACAAAGTATAAGCTTGTAAAGGGATGGATATGTTAACTTGATTGTGGGAATCCTTTCACAAAGGATACGTATTTTATCACATTGTATACTTTACATATGTAAAAGTTTTATTTGTCAATTATACCTCAGTGAAGCTGGAGAAGGAAATTTGTAGGTTAAAGCTAATAAGAGTTTTAGAAATTTTCTTTAGGTATAATTCAAGAATATGCTTTATCTCAACTATCAGTAAGCAGCTTTTGAAATTTTCTCTGGTTGTGTTTTCCACTGCCAAAGTCCCCACCTGGACTCTTGGCATAATGGGCGTTCCCTTTGAGGTAATCATAATAGCAATAATAATAGCTATTACCTATTGAATGTCGGCTGGTGTTGTGCTAGTTGCTTTGCCCATGTTATTCCACATCTTAATACCAACTATGAGGTCATTTTACAGATGAGTATATTGAAGCCCAGAAAGCTGTAGCAAATTGCTCAAGATTAGTAAAGTGGAAGGGCCAAGGTGTAAATACAGATTCATGTTATCCGGAGTTCAAGAGCTGTCCTTTACATCATGAGGACAGTTTTACTCCATAGGTGTTAAAGGGAGTTAGAGTTAAACAAGCAAACAGTATATATATAATCAATAAAGGCGAACTACAAATGCAAGTTGTTTCAAAAAAATTTGATGACCAAATAATTGTATTAAATTCCACTAAGAAACAGTGCCAGAGTTATTCCAGCACAAACAGTAGCTGTAGTTACTAAATACTCAGAGCATTTAACTCTTGTATATTAACAGACTGTCCTGCATATAAGAATATTTGGCTAAATGTAAGCTAGCACTCTTGGGTATTAACAACTTTTAAAGAAATCTGAAAACTTGAAAATATGCTTTTTACCAAATATACCTTTATTAGACAGAACCATCTAAACATTGAGGAATAAAGTCAAATCTAGAGGCAATCATTTAATGTTTGTGCCTCAGTGCACTTCCATTGCTATTCTAATAGTATCAGAAAATGTGTCTGTATATATAACTTCCAAAAACATGTATTTTGCATTAAATTTACATAAGTCCTTAGGGCACTGCCTAGGACAAATACGTACTATTCAGTACATTCTGGAGCTTCAGGGTTTGAGGCATTATCAAAAAGATCCCTCACCTCTAAATAGAAGCAATGTACTTTCAAATAGGCAAGTACAGTGTTAGAGCCAAATGCTTGGTGGAGAAACACCATAATAATAAGATCTATTAAAACCATGAAAAACTAATAAGATCCTGAATAAAAAATTTAACTTTTTAAATTTTTAAAGAAAACTATTTGTCTACATAAAATGTAGTAATAGAGGACTTTGCACCTCTGATTCAGGATGTTGGGAGCGCAAAAGACTGTCAGTCTCACTTTACAATTAAAAAAACTGAAAAACTTCAGATTCATGAATTTGTGAGAGATCTGCGGTTACAGGGCAACAAAGTGACCCCAAATCTAAGGCAGAGATGTGAACAACTGGCTTAGCTGGAGAAGGTGCAACCAAATGGCAGCACCTAGAATTCACCTAGGGTGGAAGTGCATTGGGGGAAACTGAGGGTCCACTAGCAAGGCTGTCAGTCCCACGAAGGCCACAACAACTGGGGAAGGCTTTTCTGGCATGTACCTTACCAGGTGCTCACAGAGCAGATTAGACATAGTCCTTAGAAAGTTCCTCTTATGATGCAGACCACAAGAGGGGGAACAGCAGCCACTGTGCTAAGGCGTGGAGCTTGGCTTGGACCCTTTTTCCCTATTATCCATATCAAACAAAATCTTCAATCTGGGCAGGAGGCAGAAAGAACACCCTTGCATAAGGGCACTGGCGAAAGTCCATTGTAGTTGGTGGAAAGGGAAAGATTTAAGAAACAGAACAAAACAAAACAATTCTGAGGGAGGGACAGGAACCAGTGCTGGAGTCAGAACTACAGCTGGAGAAGAATAAGCAGTCTGAGAAGTCCAGACCCCTGCGGCTAGGGATCCTGCCTGCCTGTGATGCTAGAGAAGCATGCAACATCAGCAAGGTCACATCCACGGTATTTTGCCAAAAGGGTATAACTCCACCTATTTATAAAAGAATATCAGATAAAATTAAATTGACGGACATTCTATAACATACCTAATTAGTACTATTCAACAGTGTCCATGTCCTGGAAGATAAGGAAAGACTGAGGACCGTCATGGGTTAGAGGAAACCAAGGAGACGCAACAACTAAATGCAATGCACTATCACGGATTAGATCCTAGAACAGAAGACAGACCTTGATAGAAAAATTGGTAAAATCTGAATATAGTTTGTAGTTCAATCATTTAGAACACATTTCCATCTCTCAGCTTGTCATAATTGCGTTATGGTTTTGCAAGCGTTAACATTTGGGGGAGCTGGATGAAGGGCATAGGGAAGTTTTCTGCACTGTATTTAACTAATGTAATTTTTAAGATATCTCAACTGCATGTAATGCTTTGTGTATTTCAAGGTAGGTATCTCAAACATGCTTGTTGTATTTTGCCTTGCATGACTATTCACTCAGGCCTTCTTTTTTCAGGTTACCTGTTTTTCCCTACTGCTGGAAATAGAAACACTCTTCTACACTTAAGTGGCCACTAAAACTGTTCTGGCAGTATTCCCAGGTTACCAGTGCTTTACTTGGTGATGAATCCACTAACAACTTTTTAACCACCTCCTTGTATCACTTGCTATCACATGATATACTACATCCTTCTTGAAACACTCTTTCCTGTTGGCTCTAAGACACCATCCTCTCCTGATGTTTCTCATGCTTTTCCCTAGCCGTGCATTCTTAGGAACCTCTGCAGATACCTGTTTCTTTGCTGGGCATATCCCAGAAATGTAGAACTCGTCTTTTTGTTCCTCTTCTGCATCTAATAAATTACACGTCTTGTTGATTTTATTTCCTAAATGCTTTTTGTACCTGTTCATTTATCTCCATCACCACTGATCCTGTGTTCATCTCAGAAAACATGAGCACAATATTGCAGCAGTCTTTTAAGTGGTGTCTAGGTCTCTGGCCCATTCTTCTTCAAGAGGAATTGTTCAGAAACAAACCTAATCACGCTGAGTGCCTGCTTAAAATCATGCTTTTCAAGGCCCTTCCTGATCTAACCTACGCACTTCTCCTAACCCATTGTATCCACCCTTAGGTTTTCTTTTTGGGCCATATCCACAATGGCATTGTCTCTCCTGCACCTGGCCTTTGCAGGTACTATTCACCTTTGTCCTGGGAACACTGTTCCTTGCTCACCCCACTTTGTAACCCGGTTAATTCTTATTCCTCCTTTGCGTCTCTCCTTTAATAATATGCCCCTTTCCCCTTCAGACTACCCCTGACTCCATTCATGCTTTACGGGCAAATCTTTCTCTTTTTTTTTTCTTTGGTATCATTAATCTACAATTACATCAGCAACATTATGTTTACTAGACTCCCCCCTTCACCAAGTCCCCCCATATACCCCATTACAATCACTGTCCATCAGCGTAGTAAGATGCTGTAGTCACTACTTGTCTTTGCTGTGTTGCACAGCCCTCCCCATGCCCCCGCCCCCACTACACATGCTAATCATAATGCCCCCTTTCTTTTTCCCCGCCCTTATCCCTCCCTTCCCACCCATCCTCCACAGTCCCTTTCCCTTTGGTAACTTTTAGTCCACTCTTGGGTTCTGTGATTCTGCTGCTGTTTTGTTCCTTCAGTTTTTCTTTGTTCTTATACTCCACCTATGAGTGAAATCATTTGGTACTTGTCTCTCTCCGCCTGGCTTATTTTACTGAGCATAATACCCTCTAGCTCCAGCCATATTGTTGCAAATGGTAGGATTTGTTTTCTTCTTATGGATGAATAATATTCCATTGTGTATATGTACCACATCTTCTTTATCCATTCATCTACTGATGGACGCTTAGGTTGCTTCCATTTCTTGGCTATTGTAAATAGTGCTGCGATAAAAATAGGGGTGCATATGTCTTTTTCAACCTGGGATGCTTCATTCTTAGGCTGAATTCCTAGGAGTAAATTCCTGGGTCAAATGGAATTACTATTTTTAGTTTTTTGAGGAACCTCCATACTGCTTTCCACAATGGTTGAATTAATTTACATTCCCACCAGCAGTGTAGGAGGGTTCCCTTTTCTCCAGTTCCTCGCCAACATTGGACGAATTTCTTATTATAATTTTCTGATTGCATGTTTTTTCCTTGCATTCTCTCTGCCATGTAGCCATTTGAGCATGTTCACCATGTCTGGAGAGTCAGTAAATGGAACTCAAGTCAGTGCACTGTCTCTGCACTCACCTCATGGACACTGTGTTGCACATTCTACTCCCTTCCATATTGCCTATGCTTAGCTAGTATAGTTCAATTAATTGAGATAGTTGCTTTGTTTTTTTTTGTTTCCAGCATGTTGGCAAATGGTGTGGTTGTGTAGAGACATAGTAGAGAATGTGTGCTGAGAGCATATCTTCTTGTTTGTCCTTGAAGGAACACCATTTCTGGCTGTTTGCCCTTGGCATTCATCTCCCCCTGTTAAATGGGGGGCTGCATTGCAGTCAGTAAATTAGTAATCATTTCAGTCTCTCAGTTTGGGGACAGTCTTCATGATGTGGTCACATACAGACTCATGCCAAGAGGATGAGATCATGTGCTTGAACATATTCATTTTTTTAATTTGAGCCTTTTCTTTTCTCATCCAGAGAATCCAAGTCATTTAGTTCTTGGCCCATACTGCCCATATGATTGCTGATTTGTTAAAGCTGTATATCATCTTACCAATTAGACAGCAGAGATTTCAAGGGCAATGAGCATGTCTTAGGCTTTTCACTTAATGACCACTTGACAAATTTTTGAATCTTTGCATTTTCACACTTGATAAACTTTTGAAATAAAGAGCACATTTTATTTGTCAAATTGTTCTATTCAGTAATAAAAATATAAATGTTACCTGTTGGTAAATACCTGCCATATTCTAGGTACATGGATACCTGAGTTCATTTTAGTCTCAAAATATGTCTGCAAGGTAAGTATTATCCACATCTGACATATAAGGAAACTGAGGCTTAGAGAGCTGAGTTACTTGCACAAGGTCACATAGCTGTAACCAGAATTGAAACTGAATCTAAGTGATTTCAAAACCTGTGCCCAATGGTTAAAAAATTTTCCCACAGACCCTTTTTTAAAAAAGTATTATCCAAGCACAGTTTATAAAGACAAATTCAGAATTGGTCCATTGACGCAAGGAGTTAAGCCTACCCTTGACTGTCCCTTTCCTCACTTCCCGCAGTGACCCATGGGACAGAGACATGGCTTTTACCACAGGTCCACAGTGTAAAGTTGAAAAAACCCTCACTATTTCTTGTTAGCTCTTTACCCTGACCATTTCTTACTTGAATGAGGAGGAGATTGTACTGAAATTATGGCATCACATCTTATTCTTTCCTTCACACTTTCCTTATGAAGAGAAAGTATTTTATGAAATAGTTTCTATGCAACTGCTTTAGCCAAGTGCTGTAGGTAGCTCATGATAATTTGAATAGCAATGCAGATTTTGTTTCCATCAGCAGGGGTTTCAAGCAAAAACCGTATTTGCATTTCCCAGTAGTGAAGAATACCTGGAGAAACCATTGAAAAATGGTAATTCCCTGAAAATGAAATTTAGGTGATTGCAAAGATGTAGTACAGCATGAGGAAAAGCCTGTCTATGAAGACAAGCTGGTTTACAAAAGAAAACCAACAGATTGACTTCTCCCAGTTTCAGCCTACGTGAATGGAATGCAGTTTATGATGTGTGTCTGATACTGGATCTTCACAGGTGCATTTCACTCACTTTTAAGTTAGTCTGAAGTAAAGATAGAAGTCAGGAGCCAAATGTCCAAGCTGTGGGTAAGGATCTTGGAATCAGAACAGCACAGAGAAAAAACAAGATATGGGTACAGAGTAGGGACTCATTCTTGACAGATAGTAAGTAAGATACACCATGGCCTTAAAGGGCCAAAGCTAAAGCCCAGTTTCTAATATTATTGATCTTATCACTTTCTTAAATGACATTTTAAGTCAAATTGTATGGTTTATGCACAAATGTACATGAGAAGATCACTAGTGTATCTTCAGAAGCTTCTTTCACTCCTGATTTCACGATGAGCAAATAATTGCAGAAAAACACTCATGTGACTGTGGTAAGACATGTCTGAGAAAACAGTAACTAATATGAACTAAAGTCATGAAAGTTATTTAAAAGAAGAATGTTACTTCCAAGACCTACTGCTTTAAGATGATAACCTATGTGATCACAAACAAGTCTCTCACCACTCTGATATACATTCTTTTAAAAAATGAGGGTATTTTGAGACTCGTAATGAGAGGGTGATCAAAAACAAATAATGACTCTTAAAGCCTCCACTTGGAGCTATTATACTGTAACTTCCACTCTTTTCCATAGGTTACAAGTCTTACGATCAAGCCCTAAATCAGCGAGGCAGAGGAGTATATTCTGCTTTCACGGAAAGCTTAACAAGGGCTTTGAAGGGAATAATTGTGAACAAGCAGCGTCCACCACACTTCCCTATAAGATAACCATTGTTAAAATGTTTGTGTATAGCTTTCATAACATAGTTGACCTGAATTTTGATGGACACATAGATGTTAGCATGCTAAAATGTTTTGATTTTTCATTCATAAATATATCTCCCCTCTACAAAAGGTCCTATAATCCTCAACCAAAATCTCCATACTTCATTTTTTCCTAAATATTATATATTCACATGAGTTTCAGAGATCTGGTTCTATAGTTTCAGCAGTAATACTGTTTTCTCTTCCAAGTTTACTTAGAAACCTAATTTAAGTGGGAGACCAGTTCCAATTAATATATATTTTTACCATTCTGCTTTTTTAATTGTAATTCATTTGAATATTTGGGAAAAAAATCATTTTCCTACCTAGTTATTTCAACATCAGCCCACCATGTGTTGTAGAATTTAGAGCAAGACAAGTGGCAGAAAATTCATTCCGATTAACAACACCATACTTGAACACATTCCCGGCATTCTCATAATAATGAATCCACATCAGAGACTAATTTGAAATATTCCCTCAGTGTTTAATGTAAAACAATGCCCTTTGAAAGACTGTACTCTTAATATAAATAGCAAATGAGGAAGGGTGAGTTTCCTGAATGAAATTAATAATTTATTTGCCAGTCCCTTCTTGAAAATACTTGAAAAAATGTAAATTGCTGCCATCATTTTTCGTATTTGTAAAGGCCATGCTGAATGCCAAATAAGACTCATAACCTATGAAGATAAGCCCTGAAAGCGTCCCAAGGGAAGTACCAGTTCATCTTCTAGAATGTCCTATGTAACAGGTGTTTTATAGATACTAACAGACATCCCAGGGACTAGAGGGTGGGGGTAATAGATACATTGATCATTCCGTCCCTGCTGAGGTGGGACTCATGGTTCAGAGTACGCCTTTACAAAATACAATCTCAAATTGAGCTGCTCTTACTGGCTTGCTATGTGACCTGGGCCAATCTCTGTCTCCCTGGAACTTAGTTTCCTCATCCTGGTTTTGACATCAGAACACCTCTGACATTTGACCAACTATATGAAACATTCTTTCCGAACTTCAGCTTCCTTCCTATACAACAAAAATAATACTAGTATTTCCAGTAAGAGGCTGTTATGAGGGTTACAATAACTGAGACAGTGTATGCGAAAGCAGTTTGTAAACTTTAAAGTACTACATAAATGCTCAAGGAACTTCTATCCAGCTTCACAAGGTTGTGAGAAATGTGTCAGTTAATTTATATCAGTGAACAAATGAATGAGTGGGTAATAATCAAGGTAACTTTTCCTACCCCCCTGTCCTTATTTGTGTCTTTATTATGGCATTTGCTGTAGTCTGCCATACAATGCAGACACTTTAGCCTCTGTCTTGCCCATTAGATTCTGGGTACTTAAAGGGCTTTAACCATCTTTATTTATCTTTGTTTGCTGTGGTGTCCACAGGCACATGGTGGATACTCAGTAGGTTGAATAATGCTGTGGCAGATACTGCTCTAAGCACTTTACATATATTAATTCATTTAATCCTCAAGTGCTCAAGGAAGAATGATGAAAGCTTAGATGAATTCGCTGGCAGTGAGAATGGAATATAATGGTGAATTTAAGAGAATGAGTAAACCGGCCTTCTCGATAGGTTTTTAAAGCCTGCTATCCTATTCAAGGCATTAGTTGAGGTAATGCTTTATCCAGGAGACCTTTTAAATTTTATCATCTTTGAAAATTTTACCTTCTGACCTCCATGATAAGCTTCTACTACCTCATCAAACAAAATACAGGACACAAGTTCCCAAATCCTGTTTTTAAGTCAGTGCTTCACAGCCTCCAGAGAAATTCTGTGTTAGGATAAAATATATTCCAGGTCCAGTTGCATGTATAGTGAATTTGGGCAAATCACTTTCTTATGTTTTTCTCTCTGTGTAGTCTAAATTATAGGGAATTATAATGGCGACTTCCTTCTCAGAACTAACAGCAAATAATTCATAGCCATATTAGCAACTTCCTTGGAGCAATGCTACTATACATTGTGACTATTTTATGAGGTTCATATCAGCAAAAATCCTGGTTCCTACATGACCTTAGTTAGAAAGAAATGCACTTTTTAAATTGCAAGTGCAATCTGAATATTAAATGATAATCAGACACAAAGAAATAACAAGCAATTCAGCAGGCTATCAAGAGTTTCGTTAACTACCTAATATCCATTTTCAAAGGTACCAGTAGGACAACAGACCCCATGGATTCTGTGAGGGGAAGATGCCCTTTCTATCCCAAAGCTTTGACATCAAGGATAAGCTTTCCCTGAGAACACAGAGGGCAAGGTGCATATTTCCAGAATCCCTGAATTGACTGCATGAGAAAGAATGACTCCGTTTACTTCATTTACTCTCTCTGTGGGATGCCTGGGTGCCTCGGAGAAGGAGCCCAGGCAACAGTAACTGGCTTAAAAATACAGTTTAGCCTCAGGATGTCCTAGTAGTTGAAACTCCTAAAACAGTCATCTTTTCATTATACTATGCTCCTGGGATTGGCAGAATTCCAGGGCTCCAATCCAGTCCTTGTCTGTTTGTTCTGTTTTATTTTGCCCTGACTGAATGTACATTGAACCCATATAATTGGTTGGAATTGGAAAAATACAAACACACTTGATAACTAACATTAGATAGACCTCTAAAAATTCCTGGCCATCTTACTGGAGTCAAACCATTGGTTAGTGAGTTTTGCTCATTTTTTCTTCATCTATCTGCATTGAAAAATCTGCCTAACGACCTCCTGGTAGCATTGGTCTGATGGTAGCCTGCTAATGGGGTAACTTTCGTAAAGAGTGGGCAAAGGACATGAAGGATTGCTCATGTTTTTCAGTTGTGTTTGAACAGAACTGGCATTAAACATTTTTTCATTCATAATAAACCAACTTCTGTTACTACATCTATTCCTATTCCCTATGCATTATTTATAGAGCAGTGGATAACTTCTGATTTGCCTTACAAAATATAAAATATATTTGAATAAATTCAAGTTCCCAAAAAATCTTGGAATAGAAGTTAAACTCTGGATATACGAAGTGTGACTTAAAAATAAGGTGGTTGATTTCATAATGTGAAGATTTGAATTCATCCATCTAAATAAGTGTCATCCTCTTCTAAGTAGTCCACATGGGAGAACAGAAGCTTACTTCAGTGATGAAGCTACTGCTCAGATAATTCATGCAGCTTCGTTCGTGGGGTTATCTCTGGAGCCTGTCTCACCTGCTCATTTACTCATGAAATATTAATTTAGCATCCTCCATGCTTAGGTCATTCTTTTTGTATTATTCCCATCATTGACAGCTGGATAAGATTTTATCTTAACTAGAAACTAAAAAGTAATATGTAATTACTCTAATAAATGTGTGGTTGACAAATATTTTTGTCTAAAACAAGGTGTAATGTAATAATTACATTCTCAGGTGGCTTTCAGCTGGCTTCCAAGAAAACTCCAAACAATGAGGTCCAAATCTGCTCTGAGCACTAGCAGCAGTACTGAAATAAGTGTTATTTTGAATCAACACCTTCACTGGATGTATAAGGCTTGCTATAAATTAAAATTCGTATCTTCAATTTGCATAGAAAAAGTAAAAATTGTATTATATATGAGTTAAATTATTTTATACTTTCTGATTATATTTCGCAATGTGGCTTTGTTTCATAAAATTCATGTCTACCATTTCTGTCATCTGTTCTATTCATGCTGTTAATGTTAACCAAATTCTAGAGACTTTCCTCACAGTTGCAGTGCGAGGTGCGATCATGTGTTGATAACTCTTAGTCCATAAAATCCTTGCAAAGAGTCTCTGTTTCAGATTATATTAGGACTTTTGCAAACCAAACCAATGTGATAAGTAAAGCTTCAAAATTATGCCTTTGATTCCTCAGATTTAGGATCAGTGCTTCGTTCTGAGATGATACAATATTCTTAACTGGAACATCTTGCTTTATTGCCTGTATCTCCTGTTAACTTATGACTGGATTGTTTTTTTGGGTCCATTTTCACCAGCGTGGTTGCTAAACCTCTTTGAAACTTTAAATTATGTTAACGTTATTTTCTCCCATGAGCAGCTGAAAGATGTAATGTGGTTATCTTCGATTATATTTTTCTTTCCCACGTACCAAATCATTTGTCAATATGTCAGCACTAAAACTATTAATGTTGTTTGTTGAAACATCAGGAGTATTAATAGTTCTATTAAAATGAGGTGGGTTATCAATACTCTCCGAGCTGATCAATGCAGTGTATCATTATGGAAGGAGACCCAGCTGGCTGAAGAAATGATGCATACTCTGTTTAAACACTGCATGTAGCAGAATGACAGAGGTTGATTTCCCTTGCAGCCAAAGCTGTCTGTACATTTCCAATTCTTCACCAAATAAAAGTTCCAACCGAGTGTAGAACATAGATATTCTGTGAGTAAATGGCGGGAGTTCTGTACTTTTTGTTCTTGCCAGTTAGAATAATCTGGCTATAAAGCCCGGTGGACTTCCTAGTACAATGCAGAAAGTTCGTCGCAACTAGAGAAAGGATGAAAATCAAAGTAAAAAGGTCCAACTTCATCACTGAAGAAACGCTGTGATGATTTCTTACCAAAATAATGAAGAAAGGACAGTGTAGCCACTGAATGCATAGGTTGTAGAGGTAGACTGCCTGAATCTGAAACTTACTTCTGTCATTAACTAGTTATGTGACCTTTTGCAGATTTATCTCACTTCTCTGCACCTCAGTTTCATCATCTATGAAATGGAAATGATAATAATATCTTCATCTAGGATTGCATGAGTTCATACATGTAAGCACTCGGTGCTTGGTGTATATAATGAATGCTCTTCTTGCTAAGTGTCATTTAGATGGTTACTTTGTTTTTAGCTAATGTTTTTTAAATGACACTTTTTCCTCACATGGCCACTATTGGAAATTGTTCTTCATTTTATGTTTTGCTGCTGGTGGTCTGGTTCGTATATGTATGTTTTGAATAGAAATTTTTTTGAAAAATGTAAGTGTTATATTTGGTTAGTTAACCTATAAGGTTTCTTCAAACTCTGAGATTTAATGATACTTTAATTCTGAAAAATGTGCATATGTCAAAATATCATGTATGCCCCAGGAGTAATTAACCTGTTATTAAAGATAATTACAATAATCAATAAAAATGCCAACTCTAAAATTAAGTTCATAAACTACTTACAATTATCAGATATTTTAGCAATTATGTTAGGACAGAGCTTGGTTTTTTTATAATGCAAATCAACATCAAATGTGAGAGGATCAACATATTCATTGTGTCTAAAAGAGCTAACTTGAAAACTTAGAACAATTGGAAACTTGTAATTATTTAGTTCTCCATGAAAGAATTAGGCAGCCCATAACTACAGGTAAAAAAAAAAACCCAGCTAAATAGCGGAAAAACAAACCAAGAAATACAAACATATATTTATTTTGGCATAAGAATTACAAAGCTAATTTCAAGAACAATATCAAGACTATGTTTATTAGAATTATAATGTATTCTAATTGCTTGATATTTTAAAGCAGTCCAGTGTAAACTTGGAAATTATCATATTTAATACTGCAATTCTATTTCTCAAATCTGCCCCTTCCGCTCTCTTCAACCACTAATCCACAAATAAAGGGATCATTTAACTACTACGAGTAGGCAGACAGAATAATTAACATTTGGATTCAGAGTCACACTTTATAGTAGTTGTATGACATTGTCAATTAATCTCTGTGCTGTGATTAACATTTTTCCAATGGGGAAAATAATATCAATATTGTCAGAGTTTTTAAGTATTCATTAAAATGCCACAGATTAAACCCTAGTGCCAGACACAATGTAAATGTTCAAAAGAAGGTATTGGTTTGCTGTAAAAGCAGAAAAGGAATATGATTGATCAGTTTTTCATGGGACAGTTAGGGAAATGGCAAACGAAGAAAGGTATGGAGAGAATTCAATATGGTCAGAGGAAAATGATGGCCTGAGAGAATTCCCTGTGGTGTGAAGGGATCAATGCCCTGCTTTATAACTTCTAGGAGCTGAGACGTGGTACCTAATACATCTTTTATCCTCCACCTTGCCTAATGTATATTAAATGTTAAATTCCTATTGAAAGGGTAATTGAAATAATCAGATCAGATGGATATGGATATACTGAAGGATAGTGAAATTGTATTTGGAGAGGGAGATATTGACTTGATTATACCTAAATTGGAAAAACGATTTTAAGTATGAGAAGTAGGATGGCACCATGTTGGTAAGTACATGATGTGCAATAGGAATGGGCAAAAATTAAGAGCACAAAGATTAATTCCCTGAAGAATTAGCAACAGGAAACCTGCTCTATTTCATGTGTTCTATCAGTCACCATTTCCTAGCCATTTTTCCCTTGAATCTATTTTTAATCTGTCCCTTGTTCTCTATTTCTACCCTCAGTGTTTTAGTTTATGTTCTCATCTCTCACCGAGGTACTACAACAACCTCATAGCTGCTCCTCCTGCCCTTAAACTTCCATTCCCTACACTGCAGACATAATGTGTGTTTTTCCCACAATGCTAATCTTGTTGTGTCAGTTTCCTTTTGAAAATATTTTATTGGCTCTGCATGGACTGTATTATTAACCTTAAATGACAGCATTATCGAGGTAAGGTCATGTTTGGCTTTGTTCATGTCTTAGAAAGAGACAGTGAAATCATGAAATAGGATGGCATTAATAGGGATGGAGAGGACAAGGCATATTTGAGAAATATTTGGAAGATACAGTGTTTAGAAATTGGTGAGTGAATAGATGGTGAGTGAGAAGGAAGCATAAATATTTGGAAGCCTGGTTGCCATCAATGGATATGGGGGTAAGAGTAGTAATAAAAGCTTGACATAGTAGAAATATCCAGCAGGCCAGTGGAAGCCTGGAACATGTTAACATATAGTTAGGGTTAAAGCCAAAGAGTTGATGGCTGTTGTGAATAATGCTGCAGTAATCATGGGATTGCCAATATCTTTTTGACATCCTGTTTTCATTTCCTTTGGATATATTCCCAGAAGTGGGACTTCTGGGTTGTATAATAAATATATTTTTAGTATTTTAGAAGAGTCTTCATGCTATTTTCCATAGTGGCTGAACCAACTTACATTCCACCAACAGTGTGCAAGTGTTCCCTTTTCCCCATCTCCTCACCAACACTTCTCTCTTCTTGATGACAGTGGTTGGAAAAAGTATGAGGCGATAAGCCATTGTACTTTGATTTGCATTTCCATGGGAAGTGCTGGTGAGCATCTTTTCATGTACCTATTGGCCATTTGTATGTCTTCTTTTGAAAAACATCTGCTCAATTCCTCTACCAATTTTTTAATTGGATTGTTTCTTTTTTGTTATTTAGTTGAATTCTTTATGTATTTTGAAAATTAATCCTTATACCATATATGGTTTGCAAATATTTTTCCCCATTCTGTTGATTGCCTTTTCTTTCATTGATTCTTTTGCTGTGCCTTTAAGTTTGGTGTAGTCTCGTTTGTTGATTTTTGCTTTATTTGATTGTGTTTTTTGGTGTCAGATCCAAAAATGAATTGCCAAGGTCAGTGTTAAGGTGCTCCTTACCTATGGTTTTTTTCTAGGAGTTTTATGGTATCACATCTTAATTTTAAGTCTTTAATCCATTTCAAGTTAATTTTTGTGAGTGGTGTAATAGAGAGGTCCAATTTTATTTTTTTGCATGTGGTTATCTAATTTTTCCAGCATCATCTGTATAAGAGACTATCCTTTCCCTATTGAATACTCTTGGCTCCCTTGTCAAATATTACTTAACCATATATGAGTCTATTTTTATGGCAGTGCCATGCTGTTTCAATTATTATAGCTTTGTAATACAGTTGGGAATTGGGAATTATGATACCTCTTGCTTTGTTCTTTCTCAAGATTGCTTTTGCTATTTTGGGTCTTTTGGGTTGCCTTATACATTTTCAGATGGCTTTTTCTATTTATGTGAATGTGCTATTGGAATTTTCATAGGGATTGCTTTCAATCTATAGATGGCTTTAAGTAGTGTGGATATTTTAATATTAATTCTTCTGATCCATGAGATATTTTTCCATTTATTTGTGCCTCCTTCAGCTTCTTTTATCAATGTCTTTTGGTTTTCATTATAGAGATCTTTCACTTCTTTGGCTAAATTTATTCCTCAGTATTTTGTTGTTTTTCATGCTGCTGTTAATGGGATAGTTTTCTTGTTTCTCAGATATTACATTATCAGTGTATAGAAATGTAATTGATGTCTGTATGTTGATTTTTAGTTGAGTTTTAGTATTTTCTATATATAAGATCATATCATTGGCAAATAGTGATAATTTTATTTCTTCCTTTCTGGTCTGAATGCCTTTTATTTCTTTATCTTGCCTGATTGCTGTAGTTAGGACTACCAGTATTATGTTGAGTATGATGTTAGCTGTGGGTATGTCACGTAGTGGACTTTAAAAAATATTACATACATTAACCAGTTTAATGTTCTCAACAATCACATGACATACTTTAGATAACACTAATTTATAAATGATGAAACCAAAGCATTATAGAGTTTAAGTAATTTGCCCATGGAATACCTAACTGCTAAGTGCTTTATTGCTTTCATCTTGTACTGTATTGATGTCTCTCTTTTCATGGCCTTTATCATGTTGAGGTATGTTCCTTCTGTTCCCAATTTGTTGAGGGTTTTTATCATGAAAGGATGTTATATTTTATCAAATGCTTTTTTGTGTGTGTCTATTGAGATGATCATATGACTTTTTATCTTTCATTCTATTAATGTGCTATATCATGTTTATTGATTAATGCTTATTGAGCCATCCTTGAATCCCACATATAAACCCCACTTGATTATGTTTATGATACTTTTAATGTGTTGTTGAATTTGGTTTGCTAATACTTTAAGAACTTTTGCTTCTATATTCATCAGGGTTATTGGCTTATAGTTCCTTTTCTTTTAGTGTGCTTATCTTGCTTTGGTATCAGAGTAATGCTGGCCCATGAGTTTGGGGGGTTCCCTCCTCTTCAGCTTTTTGGGGTTTATCCAATGTAGGTTATCCAATTTGCTGGTTTATAATTGTTCATAACAATTTCTCATGATCTTCTGTAGTTCTGTGGTATCAGTTGTAATGTGTCCTCTATCATTTCTGATTATAATTATTTATTTGATTTCTCTATTTTTTCTTAGTTATTCTAGGTAAAGGTTTGTCAATTTTGTTTATAAACAGCTTAGTTTCATTGACCTTTTTTATTGTTTTTTCTGATCTACATTTCATTTATTTCTACTCTGATCTTTGTTATTTCCTTTCTTCTGCAAAGTTTGTTCTTTTTCTTCTAGTTTCTTGAGTTGTAAAGTTAGGTTGTTTAATTGGGTATTTTTGTTCTCTTAATATATACATTTATCACTGTAAACATCCTTCTAAGAAGTAGTTTTGCAGCATTCCACAGATTTTGTTGTGCTAAGTTTCCATTTTCATTCATTTTGAGATGTTTTCTAACTTTTTTTTTTTAGGAGAGCCAGGAAGACTTTTATTGAGAGATACAATGAGAGGACAGACAGAGCTCCTGGTGTGAGCCAGGAGGGGACAAGAGAGCCCGTCTAATTTTGCTTTTGATTTCTTCTTTGATATGTTGGTTGTTGTAGAGTGTTCTTTTTAGTATCCACGTCCACTTTCTTCTTGTTCTAATTTCTATTTTTTTACCATTGTGGTAGATAAAGATACTTGATATGATTTCAGTCTTCTTAAATTTGCTAAGACTTGTTTTCTGGTCTATCATAGGATCTATCCTGGAGAATGTTCCATGTGTGCTTGAGAAGAATGTGTACTCTGCTGCTGTCGGATGGAATACCCTATATATGTCTGTTAAGACTACTTTTAGTCTAACGTATAGTTCAAGTCCAATGCCTCCTTATTGATTTTTTATCTGGATGATCTATCTGTTGTTGAAAGTGGGGTACTGAAGTCCTCTGTGCTATTATATTGTTGTGTATTACTTCCTTAGATCAGTTAACATTTCCTTAATATATTTAGATGCTCTGATATTGGGCATGCATGTATATTTATGATTATAATATTTTCTGGATGAACTGACCACTTTCTCATTCTATAACAACCTTTATCTCTTATTACCACTTTTGTCTTAAAGTCTTTTTTGTCTGATAAAAGTGTAGCTATCCTTGCTTTCTTTTGGTTCCCACTTACATAGAATATCTTTTCCCATCCCTTCACCTTGAGTCTATTCATGTAATTAATCTGAAGGGAGTCTCCTGTAGGCAGTATATAGTTCAGTCTTGTTTTTTTTTTTAATCCATTCAGCCACTCTGTTCCTTTCTATTGTGAATTTGATCTATTTACCTTAAGAGCTATTAATTGATATATAAGGAGTTACTGTCATCTTATTAATTGCATTATAACTATTTTGTAGTTACATTGTTTTTTTCCCTTCCTTTCTGCCTAACTTTATGAACTGGTCATTTTCCATGACTATGTTCTCTGATTCCACCTCTTTTATCTTTTGCAAATGCATAGTAGGCATTTCCTTTGTGATAACCAGGAGGCTTACATAAAATACTTCATACATAAAATAGTCCATTTTAAGATGATAGCAACTTAACTTCAATTGCATATTAAAGTTCTACACTTTTACTCCCCATTTTTATGTTTTTGATATCATAATTACCTCTTTTTATATTGTGTATTCTTTAACAAATTATAGTAGCTAGTTATTTTTAATATTATTTTTCTTCAACATTTACATTAGTGTTAAATGGTTAACAACCCTCATATTACAGAACTTAAGTTTTATAGATTTGACTGAATATTTACCTTTACCAAAGTATCATTTGTTTTCATGTTACTAATTAGCCTCTTTTCACTTGAACTTGAAGAATCCCTTTCAGCCTTTCTTCAAGGCAGGAATAGTGGAGATGAACTCCCTTGACTTCCGTTTGTTTTTTTCCTCTTTTCTATCTGAAGGATAAGTTTGCCATAGCTTTGCTTTTCACATTTGAAATATCAGATACCTCCTAAAATCTTTACTTGCTGTCTTCAGGTGGGAAATATCTTTCGTTAGTCCTTGCTTACATCTGGGACTTTCTCTAGCCTTTTATGGATAGACCTGCTCCCCCCTTCTTGCTCCCTTTTCTGGCCAAATTCTTAAGCTTGTATGTGTTGTCTGGTTCTTACGAATCTCCAGGCTGGCTGCTGGAAACGTCTTTTTTTTCCAGAAGGTGGCACAATAGCTCAAGTTGTAGTTTCTCCCTTGCCCAAAGATCTGTTTTCTGAGGGATTTCCTGTTTACCAGAGCTCACTCTCACTGCCCCATTCAAGATTACACACAAGGATCTGACCACAGAGTGGGGCTAGATGTGAGTTTAGAGCTTGAGGAATCAGGGGTGTCCACGTCTCAGGTTGGGGGATCCTTGGGTGAGGTTCTCCCAGTGGCTATGGACAGGCTTCCTGCTGGAGTCCAGAAATCAGTCAGCAGGTATTCCATCCTTTTAATGCTATTTGATATTTTTATCTTTTTCCTGATCTACCTTCTCCTGCTCATTGGAGGTCCCACCTCAATACTTTGGGTGCTGCTGGAGAGAAATGGGCTTCTCCAGCAGTGTTCCACACAGCTGGAGCAGCCAGCAGTCACTCTCTTCTCTCCCTTCCCCCCATACAAGTTTCTGCCACCTACTTCAGATTTGCACTATGCTGCCTCAGGGAAGGGGCAGCACTAGCCAGGTTCCTCTTACCAGTCTCCACTGTATCCAAACTCTTGCTTTGTTTTCCCAACAGAGCGCTAGCATCTCTTATTGTGAAGGCTGGAATTTCACAAAGGTTTTCTCATCTGCGGGTGTCTGCTCAGATCAGCGCTTTCCTAGTTTTCCTCAGCTGTGACCAAGGAGGTTTTGGCTGATTCACAAGCTCCTGCTGGTTCTGCAGCCCATCCTGTGGTCTCTCTGCCTGAGACCTGATGCAGAGGTAGGAGAGACTCTTCCTCGGTCCTTTGCAGTAGTCCTGGGCCCAACAACTTCCACACAAGTACTTCCGTTTGTGGACATATGTCAAATTTAGTTGTTAAAAAGAAGAGACAAAAAGCAGGGACATCTTACACTGCCATGATGCTGACATCACTCGTTAAGTAGTTGTCTGCTCTCCAAACCAGGGGGATGCCTGGAGCTGATGAAAACTCATGTGGGGGGAGAAGGTGGACTGAGCCTCCAGCCGTGCCAACTTTGGGAGGATCAATAATAGCACAGCTGTGACCCATTCTTTATTTTTTGACAGTGTATTATGTCACGGTGCCATAACAAAATACCATAGATTGGTTGGTTTAAAAGATGGAAAGTTATTTTTTCACTGTTCTAGAGGCTGAGTCCTAGATCATGATTCCAGCATGGTTGGGTTCTGGTGAAAGTTCTCTTTGTGGTTTGCAGATGGCCACGTTCTTGCTGTGTGTTCATGCAGCATTTCCTTGGTACATGTGTATACCTTGGTACATATACACTTTAAAAAACTTGTTTTGTCAAGTTTGGGCTGGAGAGAGAAAGAGAGAAAGACATCTGTTCCTCTTGTAATAAGACCACTAATCTTTGTGTCCTTGTCTAACCATAATTGTCGCACAAAGGCCCCATATCCAAATGCTGTCACATTAGGGAATAGGACTTCAACATATGAATTTTGGAGGAGACACAATTCAGTCCATAACAGACAGTCGTAATCATGTACTAGTTACGGGCCTGTATTTTATTGTTAGATAGTTTAATTGAAGGTTTGATTTTTGTTATTTATTGGCAATGAAAAGTATCATTTTTAAAAAAATTTTTGCAGTGATGATAGTTCCTACCACATGGGCCTGTGAGGTTGAGCTAAAGTACTTCACATTGTGTTAAGCACCTGGTTACTTCCATAAATGTTAGTTGTATTGGTATTACTACTAGGAATTTTTGAGGAAAGCTATGTACTGTGGTGTTATTTTAGCATTATTCTTGAATGTGGAGATTGTTGGGGCCTTCTGAATATATTCCTTGAAAATGTCAATGAATTCTGTCTGGATGTCATTTGGCTGGTTGGTCAAGCTCCTTCATGCTGTGTAGAAAGATATAAAACCATATTTGGATGCATTGTTCATACAAATGTTGGGCAAAGTGTGTTTGACAGATCTGTGTTTTTGCAAAACTGTCATTAGCGTTGGTAATAACAATTATGGATAAAAGAAAGAAAGTAAATACTTAGGAATTCATTACCTTGACTTTATTTTTTTTTAATTCAAAGAAATTACTACATGCATTCATTAATTTAAAGTGTTGACAAAACAAGTGTTATGTTTCAACTTTGAGAATTGAAAATATCCCAAGGTTTTGAATAAATTATGCAGAAGTGGACAAGATGAATATATTTTAAATTATCCTATTTCAGAAACAAGTCTGTTCTAGTCTCTTATGCAATTGTGTTTTTTCTAATCATGTTGTTTACATTTAAGAGTATACTTCAATTGTATGGATGACAGTGGATGAGACAGACATTTCTTTTTGCTACCTGTGAAATGACAATAGATAATTTGATTAAAAGTAAATCTCACATACTCAAATTTTGCTATTTTTACAGAGAGACCTTTATAGAGCAGCCAGGAATGCTTGTTTTGTATATGCTTTCTGTCAAATTATTGGGGTAGAAAAATCATATACACTTTAAAAAATTATCTGAAATAATTGTCTGTTTCAAGATCTTTTGTACATTAGCACTACAAATGATGAAAGGTAAAACATAGAGTAGTTATGGGCTATTTAGAACTGGAAAATATTTTAGGTTCAAATAACTAAAAATCACAAATCTCCCAAAGATTAAATAATAGTATACAGTAGTCCCCCCTTATCCATGGGGGACACATTCTAAGACCCCTAGTGGGTGCCTTAAACCACAGATAATACCAAACCCTATATACTATGTTTTTTCCTATACATACATACCTATGGTAAAGTTTAGTTTATAAATTAGGCACAACAAGAGATTAACAATAACTAATACTAAAATAGAACAATTATAACAATATACTATGGTAAAACTTATGTGAACATGGTCTCTCTCGAAATGCCTTACTGTATTGTGTTCATCCCTTTTCTTGTGATGAGGTGAGATGATAAAATGCCTACATGATGAGATGAAGTGAGGTGAAAGTTGTAGGCATTGTGACATAGTGTCTGAAAATGCATCAAAGGAGGATCATCTGCTTCCAGACTATTGTTGACTGTGGGTAACTGAAACCACAGAAAGCAAAACCATGGATAAGAGGGGGGCTATGTGTGAGCTAAAAAATCAAAATAAAGCATTATGCGGTTTCAGCTATACTGCAAATCTAAGCTATGGCCTTATACGTATAGCAACTATGTAGCTTATAAGAATAGTATTTTAGAAGACATCTAATATCATGGGAAAATGGTGATGGTATATTGTATTAAAAGATCCTATAAAATATCCTATGAAATAGAATGGGATCCTAATTTGTGGGAAAAATGTAGCGATGCAACACATTCAGGTCTAGAAAACTGTGGGAACACATACAACCATGTCAGTTATCATCTTTGGGTCCTTAAGCTACAGGTATTTTCTTTGTTTTAATATTTTTCTCAGTATTACTTTTATAACCAGGGGTAAAAGTCATACTTTTTAAAGTTTAAAGTAGAAATCATATATAGAAAACCCTAGTATCTGTTATAAAGATATGGTGATCTTGTCCCCCAACATTCAGTGTTAGCTAGCTTTGTGATGGGGTTCACTACCAGTAGAGTACTTTAATACTGCAGTAATAGAAATTGCTTTCATAGGAATTTTTCAGTAATTCTCTAATATCTTGGGGGAAACTTGGCAAGGTCATGAAATGGAATTACAGATTTAGGGTTTTTACATTTCCATTCTCTACAGTATGAAAATAATGAGTTGCTCACAAGCCTTAAAGACATTTTTGAATGTTTCAAATCTTTTCTCAAGTAGAATTGCAATACAGACTACAATGGAAACAGTTTGGATATAGAGGGAATAATGATATCTTCTCATTTTCACATGTTAATTAACAGCAGTGTTTGATTTAGAAATGCTATGGCAGTTTGAAAAGCAATCATAGATCACATGGATGCAGGCTTTTCCTGATAAAACGTATGATAGTTTCATGAGTCAGTAAAGCCCTAAATCATCTTGAAAAATTAAAAAAAAAATAAAAGAGCAAAAAATTTGCTGTAGCTGAAGAACCTCATTGAGGTTGTTGTTGACAGTTTCTGCTTTGGGATATAATTTTGATACTGTGTTTCTTTTCTGGTTTGTCATTAATACAGGAATAATGCACATTCTTATCATTTAAAATTGGGCATTGGACTTGGCAGCAGTACATGGACTGGATGGACTAGCATTAGGGACATTGATGACAAGAATTACACTCTCTTCTTTGCGGGCATGTCCTAGTCCACCAGTACAGTTATCTTTCTAACAAAGGAAATTAGTTTTTCTGCCACGGTTTTTGCGAGTGTCCATGAGTCCCCCTACATATGTTTCTAAATTCTCTCAAGACATCTCTCTAACAATATAGTGAACATGTAGCTAGTACTATTGTCAAAGACATTGCACCATAGTCTGGGGAATATGCGTTCTTACAATTCTTTACGAAAACTTCATGATTTGCGTATCATAAGTTTTCCATCATTTCTCTCATTCTTTATCACTCCTCAGTGATTACTGAGAGTGGCTTGAAACCATTATTTGGAAGTTCTTTCAATGACCCAGGATAAAATTTTATTTCAGGAACTTAAAGGAAATTAATTTCTCAAAACAGGAGATTTCTGAGAATATATGTAAAGAGATGCAAAAAGATGTTAGAGAATAATTATAGAGTCAATAAAATTGCATAATTATGAAATAAGTGCAGGAAAATATATATGCAGTCTCCTTCTGTTATGTTTTTATGCTCTTCCAAAATAAAATTTGAGGTAAAAGTGAAGAAAATCTTCCCTGCTGAGAAACCTGAAAGGAATATTTATTTCATTATCTAAATGTTATTTTCAAAAGATTAACAGGCTATATCTACATGTATATGTTTTATATGCTGTAAAACGTTGAAAAGTTGTTTATTTACTTTGTGCATCAGTTCCTGTGTCTGTATAATGGAAATAATAATACATCCTTACAGAGTTGCTCTAATGAATAGATAATGTGTTAAAACCTCTGGCAAAATAATTTAGATTTAGTTTAAAGCTGAATGCAAAAAAATACCCTGAGATTTGCATTTTTTTATTTTTTCACATAATCAAGTATTTTAGCATCGTAATATTTAAAATATTAGGATTTTATCTTAGAACATCTCATATTCCTGACATATTCTTAAAGAATTATTGTAATTTTGCTTATAATTTGGGAGAACTATTGATTTCTAAATTATTTCTTCTGACTTCTTTGCTGACATTTGTAAGAAAGACTTGAAAAAGAGCGTAAATTATTTAAACTACTACAACATCAAAATATTGTTAAAGCACACCAGGAGGTTCTTTTTAGGTGCTGACACAGTCCCTCCCCTATCCAAGTCTGCTTCTC
Organism: Manis javanica; assembly: GCF_040802235.1. NCBI lineage: Eukaryota > Metazoa > Chordata > Mammalia > Pholidota > Manidae > Manis > Manis javanica. The sequence goes on from NC_133174.1 coordinate 133,539,870, forward strand.
CTTTGAAATTATCTGCGACTGTAAATGTCTCCTTTCCTGGAATAGTAAATAGTTTAGACAGAAAATAGGAGTTTCACTGGTGCCCTTCTGAGTGGCTCTTGCACTCCCTTGTAAGTGTGTCTGTCATCGGGGTCACAGCCAGCCTAGGATCACCTTCTGCGAAACAAACGGGCAACATAGACTCCTATACTGGCTCGGACTCGTAATAGGAATCCCAGTTCGCCTTTACTGGTGTTGCCTTGTACTTCAGTCTTTATATACATTTCTGTTGCTCTCACCAGATTGTCCATTTTGGGGGAGACTCAGAGATCCCTCTGTTTCCTTTTATCTCCCACAACTTCTGGAACAGTATATTTGAACAATGTAACATTAAAAACTATAGGAAGTTAGTTAATGGTAGAGTCAGAAACCACTTATCACAGAGGACTCTGAAGACTTTTTCAACTCTAGATTCCAAGGTTTACTCAAGCTTGGGCCTGCCCATCTCTGCATCTATGGGTTGGTTTAACCTTCATTCTGTGATGAGAGTAGCCCCTATCAGACTCAAAAAGTAAGAGAACAAGTAAGAGGTGAAATCTCAAGTCTAGCCTATTATATTTTTAATATCAATTCTGATGTGGCCAAGCAGGATTCTTCTAGGTAAAGTTTTACTTTTGTAGAAATGATGTCATTTTACTTAAGTCACTTCCATTTTTTTCAGTTATAGATATGCATTCTGTATTGACACATCAAGAGTTGCCAAAATTTAAAAATTGAGAATAATTCAGGAGTGTTTTAGAAATACAACCGGAGGGCTGTGAACATGTAGGACTTAGGACTAGCCCATAGGGGCCTGATTCATGAATAATTCCTCAGGAAAAGTGTTCTTAACCCCTCAAACTAGGTTAGACTCCCTATACTATATGATCTCATAGCATTACTTATATTTTGGGGTAACATTTTACTTTATTTTATTTTATGCTGCAAAATGTATTCTTGTTTCCATTTGGTCCACAGCCTGGGCTAGGGATCCAGAGTAGTTAAAAAAGTGCCTGGTGGCTGGAGAGAGACGCTTAGGCAGAAGCTCTGATACCAGGAAGATAAGAAGGGCCTTTCAAAGGCTGCAAGGCTCCAAGGGCTCTGACCTGTGCCCTTGGAGGGTTCCTAGCTTGGAGACTGGCCAGCTTGTCAAGGTTAATTCAGGTGGTCACTAATCTTGACGAGTTTCACTTCATCATCTAGGCAAACAGCTGTCCAGAGGGTCAGAGAGGGCAAGGCTGTGAGGGCAGAACCCAGGATGTACAGATCCAAAAGGGCCTGGTTTATGTTCTTCTCCAGGGCCATGACAGCTTCTGTGGCATCCAGGCTGCCCTTTCATTCATCTTTGAACAGTTTCTGCCCATCCTGGGAGAGGATGTAGTTGCTGCACTGGTTTTGCATCTTCAAGAGATGCTCAGCATCTTTGCACTTCTCTTGGACCGTCTTGTATAAGTAGCCCATGCTTTCCATGGCCACATAGTTGCCTTTAAGTAGAAGCCCAGAGAGTGGCAGATATAGGAGGACTACAAATACAGGTTGACTATGTAGTAGATAGTAGCCTCCACCTTAGTAGAATGAGTCTGGTAACTCTAGGAGCTCATGGTCCGTTATAATGAGCTAACCACAAAAACAGTGTTGGATGGATCCAGAAGCAGCGAATGGTCCAGAGAAGGATGGTCCCAGAGGTAATGACTGGATCGGGGTTGGAGAATGGCTGGAAGCTGGAAGAAGAGCCCTCAGGTCTGTTCCATCCAAACAATATTGAAGCAAGTAACAGATCCATGAGACCACCAGGCACACTGCCCATTTTATTTTTATATAATTTCAAATTTGGAAAATATTATAATAATAGTATAAGAAATCCTGACTACGCTTTACCCACATTCTCCAACTAGTTACCTTTTATCCCATCATTTGCATGCTTTCTCTCTCAAACTCTCTTCTCTTTCTTCCTGTCTCCCATCATGTGAGAATAAGTTGCACACATGCTCATTTTCTTCTTAAGTATTTAGGTATCTTTTCACTAAGATATTGCTTACGTAGCCACCATAACTGCAGTAGACATCAAAATATGGACGTTTAACAATAATACAACATTATTATATAATTCACAATAAAAATCTAAATGTCAAATGTTTTAATAATGCCATTTATTAGTTTTTATCTCTTACTTCATGAAACAGCCAGGAATTAGGCATTGTACATCAGCAACATGGCTAAACAAGATGTCCTTCATCCTGTCTCTCCACAACAATAGTTTGGCATCTATCCACAGATAAAATTGCCATTGTAGGAACTGTTGGATTTATGGCCATATGCCAAAGGATCCTGGGGGAGCTTGCCTGCCTGTGCCCTAAGTAATAGTTGTCCAGACCTCCATCACAGTTATGGACCCTACAGTAGCCCATGAACCAGCTGAAGCCCATCTTGGCTGAAGTCTTTGAGTCCCTGGAGAACATGGCCTTAGACATTCACCCATGGACAGTGGTCTTTGTGGAAGTCTAGGTTTCCAGGGGGGAAAAAATGTTTGGATGCATTAGAGAACTGTACGGAGTTATGAGCTGCACGACTGGGGGATGGAAAGAGTCTGGATGAATGCAGATAGGACTTTCTGAGGACATTAGAGGGGCAAGGATCCTACTGGCTGCATCAAAGACTCCATCAAGAAGCCCAGCCATGTACTACTAGGGACCTCTCACCTGTATATCCTGCCAACTGGCCCATGGACCAGTGCTCAGCATGCCGCATTCATCTCTGCCCAATACACATGCACACCCTGTGGCCAGTTTCTTGTGTGTGCTCTTGGTGAAGGCAAAAGTGAACTTTGGCAGATGACTGGTGAGCATATACAGAAAGCCAGACCAAATATGCATACTAAACAGAGGCTCCAATTTGAGCTTTAGCTCTGCCCTTGAGACACCAAAGGGAGGCTGTCAGTACTTGGCCTGGTGCATTGCAGGATCAAAAGGAAGTATGCAAGTTTAAGAATTCTGCTGTAACAGGGGCCATGAAGTGTGCTTAGGACATATCCATAGGTCTGAGAAAGCTTCAGAATTGCTAGCAGGGCTGACAGAAGGCAGTTTTCCCCAGAAGGCAGTTGGGGAACACTGAAGAAGTTGGCTGGTACTTCAAATGTGAAATATTTTAAAGAACATGAAAAATAAAGGAAACATGACACCACCAAGGGACCACAATACTCGTCCAGTAACCAACCCCAAAGGCGTGGAAATCTGTGATTTATATGAAAACAAATTCAAAATACCTTTGTTAAGGAAGGTCAATGAACTGCAAGAAAACAGAAAGATAATAATGCAATGAAATAGGGAAAACAACAAGACAGAATGAAAAATTTAACAAAGGAATAAAAATTATAAAAAAGAACCAAACAAATTCTGGAGCTGAAGTATTCAATAAATTAAATGAAAAATGCAATAGACAGCATCAACATTAGAATAAATCAGGAGAAAAAAAGAATATATAAATAAAAAGTAGGGCCTTTGAGATTATCCAAGGAAGAAACAGAAAAAAGTAATGAAAAAAAGTGAAGAAAACCTGTGTGATCTATGGGATACCAGTACAGTGTGCGAGTTATTGAAGTCCTGGAAGAAGTGAGGAAGGGTGTAAAAACCTTAGTTAAAGAAATAATGTCTGAGAACATCCCAAATACAGGAAGAAATTTGGATATCCAGGTTTATGAGTCTCAGGTCATCAAACTCAAATAAAAGCGATCTTCAAGATACATTATAAGAATAGCATGGAGAATATAGTCAATGATTTTTTAATGTCTTTCTATGTTGACAGATAGTAACTGAACTAGTTGGGGTGAGGATTTAATAATGTGGGAAATTATTGAATCACTGTGTTGTAGACTTGAAACCAATATAATATTGCATATCAACTATATTTCAGTAAAAGATACACTTAAAAAGATATAAGAAAACTGTCGAAAATCAAAGACAGAGAATCTAGAAAGCAGCGAAAGAAAATCTTATTACTTAAAAGGGTACCCAGGTAAGGCTATCAGCAGATTACTCAGTAGAAATCTTACAGACCAGGGGAGAATGAGATGATACACACAACATGATAAAGAAAAACTGCCACCCAAGAATACTATCTGACAAAGTTATCTTTCAGAAATGAAAGAAAGGGAAAGACTACCCAGACAAAAAAAAGCTGAGGGAATTCATGTGCTCTATACCTGCATTATGAGAAATGCTGAAAGGAGTTTGTTCTTAAGGCTGAAATTAAAGGATATTAATTAACAACATGTAAATACATGAAAATTTACAAAACAGTGGTAAATATAAGTATACAAATTCAGAATACTCTAATACTGTAATATGGTGGCATATTTACCACTTAACTCTAGTATAAAATTTGAAGGAAAAAAGCATTACAAATAACTAAAATAATTTGTTAACAAATACACAATATAAAAACATGTAAATTATGACTTCAAAACTACAGAAGTAGGGAGGGGTAAAGGATGGAATTGTTATTTGAGATCAAAATTTAGTTGTTAGCTTAAAATACACTGTTATATGCAAACCTCAAGGACACAACAAAGCAAAAACCTGAGGTAGGTACACAAAATATAAAGAGAAGGCAATCAAAGAATATCACTATGGAAAATCATCAATACACAAAGGAGGCAGCAAGGGAGGAAGAAAGAAACAAGAGAACTACGAATCATCCAGGAAACAATAAGGCATTAGCAAATCCATCAATACTTGCTCTAAATACAAAAGGGCTGAAATCTCAAATCCAAACTCATGGAGTAGCTGGATGAATTAAAAAACCATATGCTGCCTTAAGAGAATCACTTCAGCTTTAAGAACACACATAACTCAAAGTGAAGGGATAGAAAAGATATTTCTTGCAAGTGGAAACCAATAAGGAACAGGGGTACCTATTGCTTATGTTAGACAAATAGATTTTAAGGCAAAAACTGTAATAAGAGACAAATAAGGTCATTATATAATGATAAAGGGATAATTCATCAAGAGGCTCTAACAATCATAAATACATATGTACCCCAAATCAGAGCACTTAAATACATTAAGCAAATACTAATAGATCTGAAGGGAGAAATAGGTAACAATGCAATAGTAGTAGGGGAATTCAGTATCCCACTCATAGCAATGAACAGAGCATCCACACAGAAAATCACAAAGAAACTTTGGATTTGAACTATACTTTAGACCAAATGGACCGAACAGACATATATAAAACATTTGATCCAATGCCAGCAGAATATGCATTCTTCTCAAGGACATGCAGACAGTTCTCCAGGAGAGACCATGTTAGGTCACAAAACAAAGATCAGAGTGGGCAATGAATGAAAGAGAAATAGAAATTAACAAAACAAAGTAGGTTTCTTGAATATATAAACAAAATTGACAAACCTTTAGCTAGACAAGTTAAGAAAAAGACTCAAGAAATGAAAGATGAGGCATTACAATTGATAAAATGAAATAGAAGTGATCATAAGAGACTACTGTGAACAATTATGCACCAACAAATTGGATGGTCTAGGGAAATAAATATCTAGAAACATGCCGTGTACCAAGACTGACTCATGAAGAAATGGAAAATCTGAATAGTCCAATCATGAGTAAGGAGATATTGAATTAATAATAAAAAATTTTCCAACAAAGAAACTCCAGGACTGGATGGTTTCTCTGGTGAATTTTACCATACATTTAAAATAATTAACACAAATCCTTCTCATATTTTCCAAAATATGGAAAAGGAGGGAACACTTCCAAACTCATTTTACAAGGCCAGAATTACCCTGATACCAAAGCCCCCTAAGGACACTACAAGAAAGTACAGGCCAATATTGCTGATGAATGTAAGTACAGAATTTTTCAACAAAATACTAGCAAACTGAATTCAACAGCACATTAAAAAGATCACCAGTATTAAGTGGAATTTACCTCTAGTAAGCAAGGATGTTCCAATATATGCAAATCAATAAATTCAAACACCACATTAATAGAATGAAAGCTAAAAATAACATGATCATCTCAATAGAAGCAGAAAAGGCATTTCACAAAATATATTCTTTTATAATAAAAACTTCAACAAATTCAGTATAGAAGGAATAGACCTCATCATAATAAAAGCCATAGGTGAGAAGACAACAGGTAACATCATACTCAATAGCAAAAGACTGAAAATGTTTCCTTTAAGATCAGGAACAAGGGTGCCCACTCTCACCATTTCTATTCACTGTAGAACTGGAAGTTCTAGTCAGAGCAATCAGGCAAGGAAAAGAAATAAGAGGCATCCAAATTGGAAAGGAAGAAATAAAATTGTCCCTGTTTGCAGATGATATTGTCTTATATACAGAAAATCCTTAAGATACAACCAAAAAATTGTTAGCACTAATTAACAAATACAGTTAAGTTGTAGGTTTAAAATCCACATACAAAATGAGTTGCATTTCTCTGCATTAACAATTAAATATCTGAAAAGAAATAAAGCAAGCAATCCTATTCACAATAACATTAAAAACAATAAAGTATTTAGGAATAAATTTAGCCAAGGAGGTGAATAATCTGTACTCTAAAAACTATAAGACTTTGATGGAAGAAATTGAAGAAAATGCAAGTAAATGGAAAGATACCTCATGTTCAAGGATAATTAATACTGTGAAACGGTTGATACCACCCAAAGCTATCTATAGATTCATTGCAAACCCCACCAAAATTCCAATGGTATTTTTCACAGAAATAGGAAAAACAATCCTAAAATTCATATGCAACCACAAAAGACACCAAATTGCAAAGCCAATCTGAGAAAGAAGACCAAGGCTGGAGGCATCACACTTCCTTATTTCAAACCATAGTACAAAGATACAGTCCTTAAAGCAGAGTGGTACTTGCATAAATATAGCTACATAGACCAATGGAACAGAATTGAGATCCCAGAAACAAACCCACACATATGTGGTTAACTATGTTTGACAAAGGGGCCAAGAATAGTTGATGGGGAAAAAATAGTTTCTTCAGTAAATGTTGGGAATACCAGGTAATCACATGCATAAGAAATGAAATTGGCCCCTGTCTTAACACCATTCACGTATTTAATTTACAGTGGATTAGAGACTTGAAACCATAAATCTCCTAGAAAATAAACATATAAAAAAGCATCTTTTTCACTGCTGTTAGCAACAAGTTTTTGAATATGACAACAAAAGCAAAAAGAAATATGTGGGCTGACATTAGAAAGCTTTTCACAGCAGGAGAGACAATCAGCAAAATGAAAAAGCAGCCTACTGAATGGTAGAAAATATGCACACCATATATCTGATAAAAGGTTAATATCCAAAATATATAAGGAATGTGTTCAACTTAATAGCAAAAAAAAAAAAAAGCTAATTGAAAAATGCGCAGAGGAACTGGGTAGACTTTTTCCAAAGAAGGCATTTAAATGGCCGAGTGGTACATGAAAGATGCTCGGCTTCACTCATAGCATGGAAATGCAAACTAAAACACAGTGAGATACCACCTGACACCTATTAGAATGGCTATCATCAAAATGATAAGAGATAATACTGGAGAGGATGTGGAGAAAAAGGATGCTTGTGCACTGTTGGTGGGAATATAAATTTTTACTCCCAGTGTGGAGAACAGTATGGATATTCCTCAAAAAGAGAACTACCATATGATCCAGAAACCCCATTTTGGGGATATACCCAAAGGAAATGAAATCAGGATCATGAAGAAATACCTACACCCTCATGTTCACTGCAGCATTATTCACAACAGCCAAGATATGAAAACAGCCTAAGTGTCCATGTACGGATCACTAGATAAAGAAGATGTGATTAATATATATATTTTAAAAATACTCAATTAAACAAAATCTACACACACACACACATACATACCAACAATGGAATATTATCCAGCCATGGAAATGAAGGAATGTCTGGCTTTTGCAACAACATGAATGAACTTTGAGGGCACTTGCCAAGTGAAATAATTCAGACAAAGACAATTACCATATGATCTTACTTATATGTGGAATTTTAAAATGTCTAACACATAGAAAAAAAGTGAATGGTGCTTGTGTGTCTGGGGTGAGGAGTAATGGGGAGATGTCCATCAAAGACTGCAAACTTCCAGTTATAAGATGAATAAGTTCTGGGGATCTAATATACACCATGGTGACTATGTTAACAATACTTGAAAATTGCTGAGAGATCTCAAATGTTCTCATCCAACAAATGAAATGGAAATTATGCAAGGTTATGGAGCTGCTAACTAACCCCACTTTGGTAATCATTTCCTAATATATAAATGTATTAAATCATTATGTTGTATACCTTATATTTATACAATGCTACATATCAGTTATATCTAAATATAGCTGGAAAACAATAAAATGTAAAGACAATATTTAAAAAAAAGAATCAGGTATTGCATTAAGTTGATATGGCTTCTTAGTCTCCTTTAGTTGGTTATTAGGAGTGCTGGTCAGTGTAGTTACTCTTGATTCCACCCATAAGTTCCCCTACCCATGTCTTCTTAGTGTTGTAGATTGTATTAGTGCACTATTGCTGCTGAACAAGTTACCATGAACTCAATAGCTTAAAACAAAACATCTATTCCCTTATATAGTACTGAGAGTCATACATGTGAGGCCAATTTACTGGGCTGAAGTCTAGATGTTGACAGGGCTAGGTACTTATGGAGGCTCCATTTCCTTGCCAGTTTCAGCCTCCTAAGTGCATTGGCTTGTAACCTCTTCCTCCCTTATCGAAGTACATCACTCTAATTTCTGCTTCTGTCATCGTATCAGCTTCTCCTCTTCTGTAGCCAAATATCCCTCTTCCTCTTATAAGGACATTTATGATTACATTTCAGCCCCACCTGGATAATTCAGCATAATGCCCCCATCTCAAAATCCTTAATAACATCTGCAATGCCTTTTTGCTATGTAACATAACATTGACAGGTTCTGGGAATTGGAACAAGGACATGTGAAAAGTATTACTCAGTCTACCACAGAGACACAGGTTAAGATAAAGGTTTCTGATTCAGTGATATACTTGGAATGCTGTCCCTTCCTCAAATAATAGTGCCTCTGAGCAGGTGCTTCAGTTATACCTTTTAGCTCTCTTTTCCAATTGTTCTACCAATTCCTTAATGAAGAATCTTAAACTCTCCAACTATCTTTGTGAATTGTTTATTTCTTTATTTTACTTTGGTGGGTTTTTTCCTCCATGTATTTCAGAGCTCTGTTATTAGGCACATTCACATTTAAAATTGTCACTTTTTCCTGATGAATCATTCCTTTTATCTTTATGGAATATTATAGGTTCTAGATAAATATTTGTTGAATTAGTTTAAAGAAAATACAGCATATTAATAAGTTTAACATAAATGCAAAGTAAAGTAATATACCTTGATGTTTTTTGAAATAAAGATACTGACCAGAGCTCCAACTTTTGGAGAAACTTTTCAGAATACTTTCTCAGTTCTTTAGACCCCTATTTCCTTATTACAAATATAGCTGTGTTTGCTATTTGGAACTGAGAATTCTGAATAAGGTCACTATTATGTTTATAGCATAAAAAGTAGACCTTATAAAATCAAACAGCCAGCAAAATTCTGTGTCCTTAGGATGAACACGAAGAGAGTCCTTAATGTTCACAGTAGGTAATTGATTTTGCCAGGTTCTTCCTCAGAGCTACCTTAGTAATCTGGGGGTGTGCAGTGTAGGTGGGCCCCACTAGAGGGCAGTCTATCCTCTGAAGCACAATTCTCTAATAATTATATATATATATATATATATATATATATATATATATATATATATATATATATATATATATATATTAAAGGTATGGATATATAGATACCAAATTAATCTGTGAAAATAAACTGAGTAGACCCAAACTTTTGAGCTCCATATAGAACATCTAGGTCTTAGGCACCCTGAGGATATCCTGTGTCCCGTACACATGCTAGAAACTTGGTCTCTCTTTTTCCCCCACAACTAGAGTTACATCCTTTCTTTTACTTATTTTTATTGAAGTATAGTTGATATACAATATTATATTGGTTTCAGGTATACAACATAGTGACTTGACACTTGTCTACATTATTAAATGTTCACCCCAACTAGTGTAGTTATTATCTGTCAACATACAGAGATACTATAATATAATTGACTATATTTCCTATGCTGTACTTACATCCTCATGACTAATTTACATTATAATTAGAAATTCATGCCTCTTTTTCCCCTTCACCTATTTCACCCCCCCCCAACTCCCTGCCCCTTGGCAACCACCAGTCTCTTCTCTGTGACTTTGAGTCTATTTCTCTTTTGTTTATTTGTTGTGTTTTTTAGATTCCATATAACTGAAATCATTTGGTGTTTGTCTTTCTCTGACTGGCTTATTTCACTTAGCATAATACCGTCTAGATCCATCCATGTTGAAGCAAATGTCAAGATTTCTTATTTTTATGTCTGAGTAATATTCCACCGTGTACGTGTACCACATCTTTTTTATTCATTCATCTGTTGATGGGCACTTAGCCCATGCATATATGGTCAATATATGAGAAAAGATGCAAGAATAAGGAAGAGACAGTTTCCTCAATAAATGGTGTTGGCAAAACTAGACAGCTACATGCAAGAGAATGAAATTGGATCACTGCCTTACACTATACACAAAAATAAACTAAAAGTGGATTAAAGACCTAAATCTAAGACATGACACCATAAAACTCCTAGAAAAAAAAATGTAGGCAGTAATCTCTTGAGCATCAGCCTGAGTAGTTTTTTTCAGGATACATCACCCTGGGCAAGGGAAACAAAAATAATAAGAAACAAGCGGGACTACATCAAACAAAAAGGGTTCTGCGCAGCAAAGGGAACCACCAACAAAACAAAAAGGCAGCCTACCATATGGGAGAATGTATTTGTCAATGGTATATCTGATAAGGGGCTAATATTCCAAATATATAAAGAACTCATATAACTCAATACCAAAAGAGAAAATAACCTGATTAAAAAATGGTCAGAGGATCTGAACAGACATGTTTCTGAGGAAGACATACAGATGGCCAATAGACACATGAAAATGAGTTCCATATCATTCATCAGCAGCGAAGTGCAAATCAAAACCGGGGCTTTTATTTATTGAACCTCCTATCTAAGAACCAGTGACAAATCCAAAATGTCTTTCATTCATTACTGGCCAGAGTTATCAAAACTAACCTTAAATTTATAATTCTTGTTAACCTTCAGCTGCAAGACAAATGTTAACCTGCTGAGGTTTATATCTATATACTTTATCACTGACAGTGTTATTGGCTATTCGAGGCTAAGTGATAGTAGAACGTATTTTGCTCCTTGGAATTGAACTGTTCCACCAAAGACTCCATGTCTGCTTCTCAAATTCAAGCTCAACTTCTCCTGCTGGTCAGCTTGGAATAAACCCATTACAGCCTCTCTCACTCCCACTGATACTATTGCAACAGTATGACTTGAACATAAAAAGGCAACCACTTGAGGACTTTGAAAAGTAGGAAGGACAAAAACCATGGGGTGTTTCCTGTTTTTAGTTTTTTTGTTTGCTGTTTTCCTCTTTTTTCCTCCTGGCTTTGACCTGAGACACAGAAATCCAGAGAGAAACTCCTAGAGAACTGTCTGACCAGAGGACCAAGAAAAAGGTTCCTGAAAACTGGGGAATGGGGTAGAATCTTCCCTCTGTTTTCTTTTTGCTCTCCCCTCCCCTCCCCTCTCCTCCCCTCCCCTCTCCTCTCCTCTCCTCCTCTCCTCTCCTCTTGTTTCCTTCTTTTCTTTTTACTTTACCTTTCTTCTCTTTTCTTTTTTGTTTTCCTTTTTGCTATGATTATAATGGAAGAGAGGTTTCTATCCAAAGGGGCACCGTGAGGGGATTTGGGGGACTTATGGAACTTGTCCGTGTTATTTGTGGTGGTGGTTACATGGCTCTGTGCATTTGTCAAAACTCAGACATCAAAAAGAGTGAATTTTACTATATGTAAATTAGAAAAGACTAAAACCTTGAACTGGCCCCAGGTAGTGCGCTGTTTTGAATAGAACATGAGGTTTTGAATTGGGAAGTCTTACGTTCAAATACTAGTTTGGCTTTTCACCAGCTTTGTGATCTTTTCTGTACTTAATTATAGGAGAATATACAGGTGATAAATACTCAAAATCGAAATAAGTTAAAAATCTGTATTCTCAAGGCATATTGGGAGGGACAGGGAGAGGAAGGGAGATCTCAGTAAGTGATAGCTGTCAGTATTAGTAGCCCTGGCGGGCCAGGTGGCCCTTCCCCCAGTACCACAGAGAAGATGGTGAAGTCGCTGTTGTTTTCCTTCACCATGACTGTCTCCAGTCTGACCTGGCCGACCCAGCTGGCTTCCATCTCTGCCAACCACGCAGTGCTGACAGGAAGGATATGGCCTCTCAGCCCTGCCTCGGCCTACTGCAGATACGGCTGATGGAATTATCACCCAATAGACCCTTCTTCCTTTATCTCAGAGTGGCCTTTTAAGCTGAATTGGCAAAGGAAAATTCCACATTACAAACCTATGTAAATTTAACATTAATACATAGCTTACGTATGTAAGTTTGTGTCAGTAATAAAAGGCAAAATAAAGCAGCACTAACAATGTAAAACAACAAGGCTCTTGGGTACCCTGATAATTACAATAATAATACGCTATGATATAAAATTAGTAATGTATTAGAACAAACCAGACATTTAAATAGTAGCTTCCCTACACACATAGGCAGTTGGAGGTAGCAGGGATTTAGTTACTACTGTCTCAGTGCTCAAATAATCCTGAAGAGGTTTTAGTCATGTTGATGTGTATCAACTTAGTTTTATTTGCTTTCCAGTGAGAAGTCTAATCATATGCAAGGCAGAAGCCTGGAAAACTACAGGGTTTTAGCTGAGTTTTGCTTTATCAATGTAATTAATTGATAAATGCTTTGGGTTTTGGTACATTGATTTATTCACACATTTTTGACAATGCTATACTGAAGAAAAATATGTAAAGATTATAAAATTCCAAGACATATGGAAACTGTTTTAGGTTTAGATACAGGACAACTTTTGGTCATAACTTGTCCTTAAACTTCCCTGTAGACTTGAACACAAACGAAGATGCGCTGTGCGATCTCACCTTTTCCTCAAACTCAGACTGTCCCCCTTTGGGAATGATTTTTATACTTTGGATTTCCACCACAAGAGGAGACAAATGCTGTATTGTTCTGACCCAAGATCATGTCCGTTGGCTTTCTCTGATTCAGTGATTACAGAATGATGTCTTTATTTTGAAATGACATGTTCTCTGAGGAATGTACTTGTGGGCAAGGATAGAGGCCAGAGGGAAATGACAGCTCAATTGACATACTCAGAAGTACTTTATAACGCCAAAGAAATCTGAGTTACCACTGTGTGACAGTGATCTCGCTTCTTCATTCTGCCCAGGGAAATATTCTGTTGCTAGCTAGCACTTGAGGCGATTTCATAATTCTGAAACTGTCTTACAAAAATTAAACAGCAAATTGCAGGGAATCCCTTCTAAGTTGAATATATTAATGATGAGTATATTTCTCCTGCAAGGCTGGTTCTGCGTGAATATAATGGCAAGATGGTACAGAAATAGTTCAGCCATGGTGACTAGTAAAAACAGAGGAGCCATCTAAGCTTGCTATCTATGATCCATGTGGAATGGCATCCTTAAGTTACATAGTAGAATTAATGATAGGCTCTTCAAGGTGGAGGGGACCTTATAGGCCATTTCTAATTCAATCTCCTGTCTATTTGAGAAGTCCCTTTTTCAAAATGGTTGGCACATTGGTATCCGACCTTTGCTTCACCTCTTTCAGTGAAAAGAGAGCTCACTGACTTAATTCTTTGTGAGGCACCAGGCATCTCGTAGTAATATTGGGATAATACGCTATAATCAATCGTACAAAGACAAAACTCAATCCCCAAACCTAAATCCAGCAAGCACAATAGTGAGCATCATTTAGTCAAGTAGTACATTGAAAGAATAAAGTTTATATGAATTTGGGGACAATGAAAAAAAATTTTTTAAGTAATATAGTATCATAATTAAAGATAAAAATAATGCATTGCATTTTTTTATGTATTAATTACATCTTACAGACATTTTGATTACCAGATGATTCTGAAGAGGCTATTCCTTGATTTTTAAAATTCTTCAGTTTGTATTACCAAGGTTACTTCATTGATTGTTTATAAGCAGTATTTAGTGAGTGCTATGTGTTTCAGACTGTGGGAGAGAGAGAATTCCATTTGAACATTTATCCACAGTTATTGAGGAACCATATTTTAAGGGATTAATTTAACTCTAAATTTAATTCCACTCAAAGCTAGATCACATTCACATTTACAAATCTGATTATACACATTTTAACAAATATAACTTGAACCGGATGTATATAAAATGACCTGTCATATAGTATAGCATTAGCAAAATTAAATTCTGAAATATTTAAAATTAATGGCTTGTGTGATATTTTTATATCCAGTATATTGTTGCACACATTAAAAACTAAGAAGAATTATTTGAAAAATATGAGTGACTATCTCAGTAGGACCAGGGGACATCTAGATATATTGTGTATACTCCAAGGCAAAAGTGTTGTATAAGTGACCAAGTCACTCCTTGATGATATGTCTATTAAAAGGGAACAATTTAAATGGCAAGAAACGTTTTAAGTGGTAACCTAGGAAGTTCATTGGTAGGGACTTAGTATTAGTTCCTGTTGACACAAATTTACTGGCTTAAAATGAATTTATCATCTTACAGTTAAGGAAGTCAGAAAATGCATTATACATGTAAAATACTAGTATTAATTTGCTTATCAAATACAGTTATGTGTATGACAGGGTTTGACTTAACATCTGGTAAATCTTCAGTATTTATACAAAGTTTCTATCTTATAAATAACCATATTGAAGTATATAGGACTTTATTATTATTATTATTATTATTATTATTATTATTTAGTGTCATCCATTGGTTCGTTAGCAAACACTGGTCATATTCTGGGCAGGGACGTGTCTTCCTTGTGTGTCACACTGGTGAGCACTATTCTATAGGCATCTGTTTTGAAGCCATGGGCCTACATGGATAATCCAGGCTGATCTTCATCTCAAGATCCTGAACCTTCAGCCATGAGCAAAGTGTATTTTATCATGTAGATTAACACATTCACAAGTTTTGAGGATTAGGACACAGATATCATAGGGGGCCTTTATTCTATTTACCAAAGTCTCCATCTGCCTAAATGCGGGTTTATAACCTCGATGGCCTAAACATGCTAGTTTTGTGTGTTTTTAAAAGTCTCCCAAAGTAAAAAAAAAAGTGTTCAGATGCTTTATATGTTTATTTTATGTCAGGCTTTTTAAAGAAGCAAAATGTCTTGACAACAATTGAATAAATTAATGTTGATTATGTCCTTAAGTGCTGATAAGAACAGTCCTATTAGAAAAGTTTCATTAGAAATTCCAGTAGAAGGTTAGGTCATTCTGTCATTGATTTACCTATGAAAACACAATTTTCACAAGCTTATTTAAACATTTGTCTGAATTGTGCTCCTCACATCACTCATTTTCTGTGCTCTTTGCCTCAAGTTAGTGCAATATTGACAAATATTTGAAGAGCAATCATTTGCTTCAGCACATATAGATTTAAAATATAAAGACATTCTATTAGGTAGTATATTCCTTGAATAATAAATATATTCCCTGTCAGTGTTCCTTTCTAACTATGCAAATGATACACTTTTGATGTTTAGCTGGTCTTGTATGCTTTATTTGTGCACCATATGGTTTTCATAGATAACTAGTCTAATTGGTTTGAATCAAGAAACTGACACAAACATGCAAATATAGTCAGAATAGAAAATATTTCTACCGTTGCTCTTTTCTGCACTATTGATTGAAATATGGATGCTTAAAAATACTTCTGTAGAGCTAGTCTGTTTGAACAGTTTGTGATTACATCCATTCTCAATTGTCTACATTCAGGAGTATGATGCTAACAAGGAAAAATGACTGACCAAGTGCATTTATTTAACACAGAACCAGCTCTGGAAGAACATTATGCTTGTGATTATTTGTATTTGGTTACCACAAAGTCAGCATGTTTCTCAATAAAACTGCTGTTAAGGATATACTGTTGTATGACAAAATTCTACGCTATTAGGCTAATGTTAGATTATATTCTTGGCACAGTTATTTTTTTAAAGGAGCCCTTACTATAGAAACAATTTTTCTCTCCTTTTAGGTTGCTTCTTACATTTTTTTTTTACAGAAAGCCAAGTGGAGTTGCTTTAATTAGTCTCTGGCTAGTTCTAGCCCTGTGTTATTTGCCATCATCTTTTTTTTTTTTCCCTCTGACCTTCCACAATCTGTTCACATTAGATATGAGGTGGACCATGTCATCAGGGAGCATATTTTCATCTGAAGGACTGCCAGCATAGCTTTCTGCTGTTCCTTTCCATTAGCTCAAAATTCTCTATGGGACTATGCTATCCTCTGTTTTGGGTTTTGTTCCTACGTAGTTATCAGAGACTTTCAATAAAAGCAGAGTCATTTCTGATAATTCCTTACCTTTGTGCCTCACCATTTTCTTTCTCACTGTGAACCGTGTCTGTTATGCTTATTAATATTTTGTTTGATACTAATTCTGAAGTCTGTTTTTCCCATGAATATATGTTCTTATGAAGCTCAGTGAGACTGAAAGTGTCAAGAAGAGGCTGTACCTTTTCTACTTCATGTATTTTCCCATAGTAACTAGCACAGGGCTTTCCCTACAACAGAACTCAGATGTTGATGCCCATTAGCCAAATAATGCATTCTATCAGCCAATTTTCCCCAGTATATATTTAGTCTCTGAGTGCAACACCTACAGTTTGGGGGAGGGAAATAATATGCTTAGATCACTGAGATACTCTCAAAGAACAACTTTTTTTAGTCAGTTAATTAATGCTTTAAAGTAGTTTGCAATTATAAGACTGTCTCTAGAATTTCAAAATGACTAATAAAACATGCAAAGTCTTGTTGGGCTGATTGTCGCCTTTAGGTTGATCAGCATATAAAGCTAACCTTAAAGTAACTACTTATTTCTTTGGAGAAACCTATGTCCAAGGAGACTCTCAGTAGTAGATTTGTGCCTCCTTTTAAATTGATCCAACAGCAAAGCACAAAGATAAGCAGAGACTGAAAACAATAAAGTGTATTACTTTGAGTTAATCACCTTCCATTTTTTTGATGATCTAGAAATAATAATGGCAATATGACCTTGATATTATTACTGGGTTAGAATGGCTACACATCAATTGTCAAACAATCTAGAGAACAGAAAGCATGGTCACTATTAAGTTCTGGGTGATCTTCTTGTTTGAGGAAAGTAAACTCTCTTCCTTTAAATAGTGATTCATCAGCCAGTATTTTTGTGAAAACTGATTCACTTCTTAATTTCTCTTCCTTCTCCAGGCATTTTTCACTAAAGCTAGTAATTCTGTCAATGACAAGAGTTCCGTGTTTGAAATAAAATAACAAGGACATTGGAAAAGGTTTCTGAAGTATGAGATTTCTTTTTACACTTGGACTTGGAAAGTTGTTACTATAGTAATTTGACTTTTTCTGTAACATATTTATTATTTTCATTGATGTGAGCATCACCCCTTACCTACTTTCAGTTACATACAAAGGAAACCATATACATGTACATTTCAGTATATGTCTGAAATATTTGCTGTGTTTAAACTGGTTAAGAATCAGACCACTAAAACTGAATTAATGCTATTTGACATAGAAACCAGATGGAGGAATGGGCAAGGGTTGTGTGTAATGACCCCACTATATAGGGGACAAATTCATCTTTTGCCAAGATGCACTCTCAGTTCTCACTAGGGCATCTTACTTCTGTGTCCTCACATGTCATCTGAGCCCCGTCCATCTGTGACTCACCTTCAGGCCAAGAATCATTTGTGTTCTTAATCCTAATGATAAAAAAAATCATATCATATAGATTCTTGCTTCTTCTAGCACATGTTTTCACGCTAAGTCTGTCCCTTAACAATAGTCTCCTCTATACCATCTGGAATTCAGAAAGAATAAAGAATCCAGTGAACTATCTCCTGACCAAGAAGAAACCATTTCCATAATGACAGATCATACTTAGCATTCAATGTCTTGCAGTGACACACAAGGTGTATTGTGCATGATCCCTACTTGTTCACACCATGGCACGTCAAGACATCCATATGGACCATGGCTAATTGGCATAAATCCTAAGCTGTTATGTGTAACCAACTGTAAAGGAAAATAATGGATGGTAAAAATTATCATAAAAGTTTAAAACTGCATTATACATGTAAAATAATAGTATTAATTTGCTTATCAAATACAGTTATGTGTATGACATAGGGTTTGACTTCACATCTGGTAAATCTTCAGTATTTATACAAAGTTTCTATCTTATAAATAACCATAGGACTTTATTATTATTGTTATTATTATTATTTTAGTATCATCCATTGGTTCATTAGCAAGCACTGGTCATATTCTGGGCAGGGAGGTGCCTTCCTTGTGTGTCACACTGGTGAGCACTATTCTATAGGCATCTGTTTTGAAGCCATGTTATCAAAAAGGACAGCTTTCTCACATGATGAAAGAATAATACTTATTTAGTACTATACAAATGGCTGTATCCATGAGTAGAATTGCACCTAGTAAATACTATTAGGGTTCTTTAAATCAAATTTACTGGGCATGCTCAACTCATTGCTTTCAAAGTTGATCACCTCACAAGTGTAGTGTGGTCAACAGGTAAGTTGTATCTATATAATGCCCAAATCACCCAGTTAAGTAATTAACAAGCCAAATAAGCAGAACCGTCAAGCCAATAGTTGGGTGTCATAGTTGCAGGAAAAGACTTAAATTTAATTTATTACTTCTAAGTAGGCATTGTACTTTCAATTAGACATTTTATTGACTATTATTCTTTGCTTATATTTTTGCATTTACACTGACAGCTATAAAGAAACTTGATTCTTTCTCTGCATAAACTCAGTATCCTGATTCATTGAGATGACACTGCTACTAATTCTTCCTTGTTCTGAGGTTACTTCAATAATATTTTTCATGGACTTGATGTTCACACTATGCCATTTAGGTCCTTACTAGAAATATTTGTTACCAAGCTATATTTTCTATCTTTTTTTTAAATATGGGGGATAATAACCCATACAGACCTTAATTATTGGTCAGAACTATTTTAAATAGAGAGACCTTTAAACAAAATACTTCAGCAGTGAAGAGGAGAGCATGATTATTTTTGACTGCAGGGACTGGGAAGGACTTGACAGAAGCAAACACATTTGATTGAACCTTGAGTCATGAATTGATTGATTCACTCATTTCACTTGTAAAGAAAGAGTGGCTGATGACATTGTATTAACTATATTTCCTTATTTTCTTTATTCTTGGTGCTCTGGTATCTAGGGCCTGGCTCACTACTAGGGAGGAACCATCCCTTCTTGGGTTAGTTAATTCTTCCATATAGCAAACCACGTAATCCCAAGCCTGTTCTCCCCAAGTACCTCCTTATCTAGTTCTTACATTCTAGGTCACCACCCATTTCCCCAGTCACTCTAGAGCCAGGTACTAGACAACCAGGAACAATCCACAGCCACTGAAATTATTCAAACCAGCCAGTCCTAGACTTCCTTACCCTGCCTTTACCACAGAAACAATGATATAGGTTCTTACCTCTATTTTCCTCACTTCCTCTACTTTCTGACTGACCCTGATGCTTCCCCGTATGGCCCTACATTGTGTACCATGCCTCCTGTTTCTAGGGAACTGTGAGTATAACCTTCCTTCATGGCAGTCATTTCCATGTCTGTGTATCTTATTATACCAGATTAAAACAAATCCTGGTACATCTAAAAACAGCAGTACTGTAAGCAAAGAGGCATGAGATTGTACAGTATGTCCATTGAATGGCTGGAATGTGGATTTGTGGCAGGCGAGATAAGGAACAAGTGACGAATTTGGTTGAGAAGCAATTAAGAAAGCCCTTAAATGACAAAATAGAGCATAAGACTTAGTGATTTTACCAAAATACAGTTTTCCCATCTGACACAGAGAACAGCAGGAGAGCAAATAGGTTAAGGACATATTGTGAATATTAAATAAATATAGGTGAATGAGTATTGTGAAGAGTAAATGACAATATAACATTGTTATATATGTTGAATATTTGTTGGATTTGAATGTTGACCCTTGAAATAAAAGCTCACCCCGTTTTATCCTTTTCAGTGATGCCAGAATAATCATCCTGAAACAGCAAAGTTGGTTTTGTGGATCCTCTGAAGCTTTTTTAGCTATTAATTATGTGTAGACATCTGAGCATCACCATACCCCTCCTTATACCTTTCTCTTTTACTGCATCTATACCAGGAAACTCGGAACTTGTGTTTCCTCAGGAAGGACTTTTGTTACCTCCCTGATTGCATCTCATACTTCTCTCCCTCTTGCTCACTTCGTTGCAGCAACACAGGCTTCTGGGCTTTCCATGAAGACACCAGGCACCCTGTGGCACACTAACAGGCACACTCCTGACGTAGGTCTTTAGAGTCTCTGCTCTTTTTCTCTGGAATGCACTTAAAATAAACAGAACATTACCAAGCTAGGATTTGAGTCCAGTTTTGTCTTGTCACTCAGAAGACCATTATTGGTTTCTACCCTATACTACCAATATACTTATACCATTAATACTTATAATTCCCTGTACAGTCTTTATTCTTCCTCACATTTATACCTCTTGCCATTATGTTTACTATTGTATTAACCTTTTCCCATGACCCTCTGCCTAAATCTTCTCTATCTCATTAATGGTAACTCTATAATTCCAGCTGACTTCTCTATTCCTTCCATAGTCTTCATTTAATCCATCAGCAAATCCATCAGCAAGTCCCGGCATTTCGACTTTCAAAATCCCTTAGAATCTAACCACTTCTCACCACCTCCACTGCTACCATCCTGGTTGGAACCACTATCTTCTCCCACTTGGATTATTTTAATAAGCCTCTTAACTAGACGCCCTGCTTCCACTTTTGCCTCTCTTGATTTTCTACGGCAGGTATCCCTATATCAAATAGGAGCCAGATTATGTCACTTCTATGATCAGTGTCCTCCAGTGGCTTCATATCTAACCAAAGCCTGTGTTCCCTGTTTCCAACCCCCCTCCCCCATTCTCTCTTAGAATCGCTTCACCAAAATGGCTCACATCAACAACCCTAATGACTTTGACATTTCTGAAATCACTAATCTAAAATCATTTCTCAGTCTTCATCTTACTTGGCCCATCAACAGCATTTGACTCCGTTGATCGCTCCCTCCAGTTTTGATACACTGTCTTCACTTGGGTTTCAATATGCCACATACTTAGTTTTCCTTTTACATAGCTGCGTGTTAGATAATAATAAATGATGCCTTTCATAGTCTCTTATGGTGGGTCTTCCACTTATCTTCAGATGTTTGATGTAACATACCTCAGGGCTCCAGCCTCAGGCTTCAATACTCACTAGTTTGTCGACTCTTCTAGTCTAATGGGTCTAAATGCCATCTTCATGTTTATGATAATGAAATCCATATTTCCAATCAAGACCCTTCTCAGAAACTCGAGTCATATACTCAACTAGCAACTAGCTACTCATCATCTTTACTCAGAGATCTTTTAGGCAGCTTGAACTTAACATGTCTCAGTACCAAAATCTGCATTTCTATCCTTCAAACCTGCTATTCCCATAGTCTTTCAGATCTTAACAAATGGAGGCTCCATTCTTCCTGTAACTCAGGATACATTTATAGGGATCATTCTTGACTGTTTTCTTTCTCTCCTATCCCAGGTCATAAGTAAATCGTGACAAAATATATTCAGAATCCCACCACTTCTCACTACCCCCACTCCTATAGCTTGGTTCCATCATCTGTCAACTAGATCATTGCTACAGTCTCCTAATTGGTTTCATAAGCTTCTTTCATAGCCTCCTTCAGTCTGTTATCAGTATAGCACCTGAATGGGTCTATAAATCAGATCATGTAATTATCCTGCCTAATGCCTCATAATGGCTTCTGATCTCAGAATATAATACAAATTCATACACTGTCCCTCAAGGCCCAACCTGACTTCCCTTCCATTTCCTCCCTGACCTGAACTCCTACTCTATCCCTCATTCACCTTGTGGCAGGCACACTGCCTTTCTGGTAATTCCTGGAACATGGAATAATCCTGCCTCAGTGTTTCTACTGACTGTTTCTTCTGCCTGAAATGCTCTTCCTCCAAGTCTTTACTCACACTCATCTTTTCAGTGAGGATATTTGTGGCCAAGCTAACTAAACTCTGCCTACTCATTCATACCCCTTTTTCCTTATATTTCCCTCTGATCATTTATCATTATCTAGTATACCATATATTTTATTTATATCCTTCTTATATATCCTCTACTGCAATGTAAGCTTCACAAATATAAAGACTCTTATGTGTTTAATTTACAACTGTCTCCCTTGCACCTAGAACATTGACTGGTGTACACAAGTATAAAGACATATTAGCCAAGCACTTTTTGTTACTTTTTTACATAAAAATAAAATGGGAAAAATTTTAAGTGGAAAGTTAAAGTTATTCTTCATTTTCTTTATATGATATATGTTACCTTAAACAGAAAATAAGTAAATTTAAACAAATACAATGTCTGATACTGCTACTATCCCTATAGTGCTATACATTCATACACCCAGTGATTTATTCCTCAAAATAACTCAAAAGAGGAAAAAAGTTATACCCCCAAGTCATCAATTAAAAAGTCACACAAGTAAGCACACAGACATCTTTTTTTAACATTTAAGCAACATGGCTGGTGTGGGGTGAGAGTTCGGTAGAGTAATGGGGGTATAATGGAAGCCTAGAGTGATCTGCTACTGGGTTATACTTACTGACAAAATTATGGTAAATGGAAAACCATAGGGAATTAGTCCTTTAATTCAATGTTTTATTGGGCTTTAGCCAAAGGAAATAACAAAAAACTTCGATTCTTTTTTTATTAAGGTATCATTGATATACACACTTATGAAGGTTTCACACGAAAAATATTGTGTTTACTGCATTCACCCATATTTTCAAGTCCCCCCCCATGCCCTATTGAAGTCACTGTCCATCAGTGTAGTAAGATGCCACAGAGTCACTACTTGTCTTCTCTGTGCTACACTGTCTTCCCCATGATCCCCCACACACCATGTGTGCCAATCATAATACCCATCAATCTGCTTCTCCCTCCCTCCCCACCCATCCTCCCACATCCCTCCCCTTTGGTAACTGCTAGTCCATTCTTGGAGTCTGTGAGTCAGCTGCTGTTTTGTTCCTTCAGTTTTGCTTTGCTGTTATACTCCACAAATGAGGGAAATCATTTGGCACTTGTCTTTCTCCACGTGGCTTATTTCACTGAGCATAATATCCTCCTGCTCCATCCATGTTGTTGCAAATGGTAGGATTTGTTTTCTTCTTAGGGCTGAATAATATTCCACTGTGTATATGTACCACCTCTTCTTTATCCATTCATCTACTGATGGACACTTAAGTTGCTTCCATGTCTTGGCTTTTGTAAATAGTGCTGCTGTAAACATAGGGGTGCATATGTCTTTTTGAATCAGTGATCTTGTTTACTTTGGGTAAATTCCTAGGAGTGGAATTCCTGGGTCAAATGGTATTTCTATTTTTAGTTTATTGAGGAACCTCCATATTGCTTTCCACAATGGTTGAACTAGTTTAATTCCCACTAGCAGTGTAGGAGGGCTCCCCTTTCTGCGCATTCTCACCAGCATTTGCTGTTCCTTGTCTTTTCAATGCTGGCCATCCTAACTGGTGTGAGGTGATATCTCATTGTGTTTTTAATTTGCATTTCTCTGATGACTAGTGATGTGGAGCATCTTTTCATGTGCCTGTTGGCCATCTGAATTTCTTCTTTTGACAATTGTCTGTTCATGTCCTCTGCCCATTTTAGAATAGGGTTATTTGCTTTTTGGGTGTTGAGACATGTGAGTTCTTTATATATTTTGGATGTTAACCCCTTGTCAGATATGTCATTTACAAATATACTCTCTCATACTGTAGGATGCCTTTTTGTTCTACTGATGGTGTCCTTTTCTGTACAGAAGCTTTTTAGCTTGATGAACTCCCATTTGTTCATTTTTGCTTTTGTTTCTCTTGCCTGGGGAGATGTGTTATGGAAAAAGTTGCTCATGTTCATATTCAAGAGATTTTTGCCTATGTTTTCTTCTAAGAGTTTTATGGTTTCATGACTTACATACAGGTCTTTGATCCATTTCAAGTTTACTTTTGTGTATGGAGTTAGACAGTAAGCCAGTTTTATTCTCTTAGATGTAGCTGTCCAGTTTTGCCAATGCCAGTTGTTGAAGAGGCTGTCATTTCCCCATTGTATGTCCATGACTCCTTTATCATATATTAATTGGCCATATAAGTGTGGGTTTATATCTTGGCTCTCTATTCTATTCCATTGATCTTTGGGTCTGTTTTTGTGCCACTACCAAATTGTCTTGATAACTGTGGCTTTATATTAGAGCTTGAAGTCTGGGAGCATAATCCCCCCAGTTTTATTCTTCCTTCTCAGGATTGTTTTGGCTATTCAGGTGTTTTTTTGGTTCCATATGAATTTTAGAACTATTTGCTCTAGTTTGTTGAAGAATGCTGTTGGTATTTTGAAAGGGATTACATTAAATAAGTTGATTGCTTTAGGCAAAATGGACAATTTGACAATATTATTTCTTCTTATCCATGAGCATGAGATGTATTTCCATTTATTCGTGTCTTCTTTAATTTCTCTCAAGAGTGTCTTGTAGTTTTCAGGGTATAAGTCTTTCATCTCCTTGGTTAGGTTTATTCCTAGGTATTTTATTCTTTTTGATGTAATTGTGTAGAATTGTTTTCATGATTTCTCTTTCCACTAGTTCATCTTTAGTATATAGGAATGCAACAGATTTCTGTGTATTGATTTTGTATCTGCAACTTTGCTGAATAAAGTTACTAGTTCTAATAATTTTTGGGTGGATACTTTAGGGTTTTTTATGTACAATATCATGTCATCTGCAAACAGGGACAGTTTGACTTCTTCCCTACCAATCTGGATGGCTTTTATTTCTTTGTGTTGTCTGATCGCCATGGCTAGGAATTGCAGTACTATGTTGAATAAAAGTGGGCATAGTGGGCATTCTTGTCTTGTTCCTGACCTTAAAAGAAAAGCTTTCAGCTTTTCACTGTTAAGTATGATGTTGGCTCTGGGTTTGTCATATATAGGCTTTATTATGTTGAGGTACTTGCCTTGTATACTCATTTACTTGAGAGTTTTTATCGTGAATGGATGTCGAATTTTGTCGAATGCTTTTTCAGCATCTATGGAGATTATCATGTGGTTTTTGTCCTTCTTTTTGTTATGTGGTGTATGATGTTGATGGATTTTCGAATATTGTACCATCCCGGAAACCCTGAAATAAATCCTATTTGATCATGATGGATGATCTTTTTTATGTATTTTTGAATTCAATTTACTAATATTTTGTTGAGTTTTTTGCATCTGTCTTCATCAGGGATATTGGTCTGTAATTTTCTTTTTTTTGGTGTCTTTGTCTGGTTTTAGTAGTAGAGTGATGCTGGCCTCATAGAATGAGTTTGGAAGTATTCCCTCCTCTTCTACTTTTTGGAAAACTTTAAGGAGGATGGGTATTAGGTCTTCACTAAAAGTTTGATAAAATTCAGTGGTGAAGGCATCTGGTCCAGTGATGTTCTCCCTAGGTAGGTTTTTATTACCAGTTCAGTTTCGTTGCTGGTAATTGGTCTGTTCACATTTTCTGTTTCTTCCTGGGTCAGCCTTGGAAGGTTGTATTTTTCTAGAAATTTGCCCATTTCTTCTAGGTTATCCAGTTTGTTAGCATATAATTTTTCATAATATTTTCTAATAATTGTTTGTATTTCTGTTGAGTCCATAGGGATTTTTCCTTTCTCATTTCTGATTCTGTTTATTTGTGTAGACTCTCTTTTTTCCTTGATAAGTCTGGTTAAGGGTTTATCAATTTTTTTTATTTTTCAAAGAAACAGTTGCTGCTTTCATTGATTCTTTCTATTGTTTTATTCTTCTTGATTTTATTTATTTCTGCTCTAGTCTTTATTATGTCCCTCCTCCTACTGCCTTTGGGCCTCCTTTGTTCTTCATTTTCTATTTTCATTAATCGTGAGTTTAGATTGTTCCTATGGGATTGCTCTGCTTTCCTGAGGTAAGCCTGCATTGCAATATACTTCCCTCTTAGCACAGCCTTCACTGCATCCCACAGATTTTACAGTGTTGAGTTATTGATGTCATTTGTCTCCATTTATCACTTGATCTCTATTTATATTTGGTCATTAATCCACCAATTATTTAGGAGCATGTTGTTAAGCCTTCATGTGTTTGTGGGATTTTTTGTTTTCTTTGTGTAATTTCTTTCTAGTTTCATATCTTTGTAATCTGAGAAGCTGGTTGGTACAATTTCAGTCTTTTTGAATTTACTGAGGTTCTCTTTGTGGCCTAATATGTGATCTGTTCTTGAAAATGTTCCATGTGCACTTGAGAAGAATGTACATCCTGTTTCTTTTGGATGGAGTGCTCTGTAGATGTCTGTTAGGTCCATCTGTTCTACTATGTAGTTTAATGCCTCTGTCTGCTTACTTATCTGTCTGGTTAATCTGTCCTTTGGAGTGAGTGGTGTGTTGATGTCTCCTAAAATGATGCATTGCATTCCATTTCCCCCTTTAATTCTGTTAGTATATGTTTCACATATGTAGGTGATCCTGTGTTGTGTGTATAGATATTTAGAATGGTTATATCCTCTTACTGGATGACCCCTTTATCATTATGTCATGTCCTTCTTTGTCTCTTGTTACTTTCTTTGTTTTGAAGTCTATTTTGTCTGATACAAGTACTGCAACTCCTGATTTTTTCTCCCTATTTCTCCCTTTTCCATCCCTTCATTTTTATTCTGTGTATGTTTTGGGTCTGAAGTGAGTCTCTTGTAGGCAGCATATAGATGGGTGTTGTTTTTTTATTCATTCAGTGGCTCTATATCTTTTGATTGGTGCCTTCATACCATTTACATTTAGGGTGATTATCAATAGGTATGTACTTATTGCCATTGCAGGCTTTAGATTTGTGTTTACCAAAGGTTCAAGGGTAACTTCCTTACTATCTAACAGTTTTATTTAACTCACTCAATATGCTATTTCAAACACAATCTAAAGGTTCTTTTTTTACTTCCTTTTTCTTCCTTCTCCAATATTTATATATAGGTACCATATTCTTTACTCTTCATCTATCCCTTAACTGACTTGGGGGTGGCTGATTTTATTTTGCATCTGCTTAGTAATTAATTGGTCTACTTTCTTTACTGTGGTCTTATTTCCTCTTGTGATAGCTATTTAGCCTTAGGAACACTTCCATCTATAGCAGGCCCTCCAAAATGCACTGTAGAGGTGGTTTGTGGGAGGTAAATTCTCTCAGCTTTTGCTTATCTGGAAATTGTTTAATCACTCCTTCAAATTTATATCGTAACTTTGCCACGTAGAGTAGTCTTGGTTTGAGGCCCTTCTACTTCATTGCATTAAATATATCATGCCACTCCCTTCTGGCCTGTACGGTTTCTGTTAAGAAGTCTGATGATAGCCTAATGAGTTTTCCTTTGTATGTGGCTTTTTCTCTCTCTGGCTGCTTTTAATAGTCTGTCTTTATCCTTGATCTTTGCCATTTTAATTATTATGTGTCTTGGTGTTGTCTTCCTTGGGTCCCTTGTTTTGAGAGATCTGTGCACCTCCATGGCCTGAGAGACTATCTCCTACCCCAGACTGGGGAAGTTTTCAGCAATTACCTCCTCAAAGATACTTTCTATCCCTTTTTCTCTCTTCTTCTTCTTCTTCTTCTTCTTCTGGTACCCGTATAATGCAAATATTGTTCATTTGCATCATTCACACAGTTCTCTCATTATTCTTTCATTCCTAGAAATCCTTTTTTCTCTCTGTGCTTCAGCTTCTTTATATTCCTGTTCTCTAATTTCTACTATATGAAATCTCCTTTTAAATCCCTCTGTTGTATGTTTCATTTCTGATACCATATTCTTCAATATTTGTATCTCATTCCTGAATTCCTCCCTGAGTTCTTGTATATTTTTCTGTAGCTCCATGAACATGTTTATGATTTATATTTTGAAATGTCTTTCATGGAGATTGATGAGTTCACTTTCACTTTGTCCTTTTTCTCGTGTTTGTGGGATTTTGGTTTCAACCAGGTTCCTTTCACGTTTCATATTTGTATGTGGCAGCCTATAGTGCCCAGAAGCTCTACTTTCTGGAGCTTCTCAGCCCCTGGAGTGGTGGTGGGGGTTGCAGGCAAGCGACACTGGTGCCTGTTGGAGGAAAGAGGTCTTTCCTACCTCCTGGCTGCTGTGCCTGTCTCCACTGCCAGGGCCAGTGGGCTGAACATGCACGGAGTAGCCTCTATGCTTTGCACTTGTAGCTACCATAGGTGGGGCCGCCCTCTGGCTGGCCTGGCACTATGGCAGGGGTACCTGGTTTGCAAACTGGTGCCAGCTGGGAGGAAGGCACAGCAGGGTGCATATCATGGTGGGGGGCCTCAGAGCTGCATAGCGAGCCAGCGGAATGGAGCGCATGAAGCTCCTGAAAGTTCCCAATTTACTGGGAAGAGTGCACCCAGGAATTCTGTCCACCTGCCTTTCTCCAGAGCAGCTACCTCTGTGCAATCCTTGCCCCTTTAGCAGCCCTCTTACTGTGAGGATGTCTGTCAGAGTGCCTGCCTGTCTTTTGTCCAGGTGTGGCCGGATATGGATCCCTGTTTTCCACAAGTGGCTGAAATCTTAGTCTCTCCAAGTATTCCACAGTAATCTCCAACCCCAGTAATCTCCGGAGCACCATGTAATGTAGGTTGGTGCTCCCACAGCAGATTTCCAGGGCTGGGTGTTCAGCAGTCCTAGGCTTCCTACCCCTCCCCACTATGTTTCTCTTCCTCCCCCCAGTGAACTGGGGTGGGGGAAGGGCTTGGGTCCCTCCAGATCATGGCTTTGGTATTTTTCCCTTTTCCTTTAGGTCTGCTGGTTTCCTCATGTGTAGACAGTGTGCCAAAGCCTTCTTTCCTGTTGCTCTTTCAGGATTTTATATTTTTGCTATATTTTCATATTATATGTGGTTTTGGAAGGAGTTTTCTGTCTCACCTCTCATGCTACCATCTTTAATCTTCCTCCAGAAAACTTTGATTCTTATCATAAAAAGATCTTTAATGACTTCATAGTTTTAGATAAATCAAATTACTTAGCAGAGAGACTACTGAGTATAGTTCCCATATGTATTCATTTGTAGTCTTATTGGACTAATATCTATACAATTCAATTGATCTTCCTAAAATAGAAGCTGCTAAAATGAAGAGCTCTGTAAAAGTAATAGCAACATAAAAGAATGGCCCCATTGAATTGCCTTGTTAATGGTAAAGCAACCTTTATAAATAAGAGATGTCTTATATTGTTGAAATTAAACTAATCTCTTCGTGCAAAGGTTTTGTTGTAAAGGATTGTTCTGCATATTGACATGTTGATATAGTTTTTTATGGTCAGGTGCCAAGAAATTTGTCAAGTTTTAGTATCTTGGTTCTCCTTTCTTATACCACTCAGAGAGAAAAAAAATAGAACTAACTGCCAAACACTCATTCAGTTTAAGTACTCAAATGGCCACCCTTTCAGCTATAGGAAACCTGGAAAACTGATGCAGCATAACTTGAAATTTAATGGAAATTTTCTGTCTTTTTATATTAAATTTGCTTTAAAATGAGGTATACAGGCAAATAATTTCCAGATTGTAAGCTCTTTGAGAATAACTCATAAAGCCAACTCATACATATGCCCAAAATAAAAATCCGTCTCAACTCTGAGGCTGGTAGTATATGATTCCAAATGCAGTGAACTTGGAGTAGAATCACTTCCTTTTCATTTACATAGAAACATATCAGAGCAAAATTAGCTTGAAACTGAAGTGAGCATTTCCAAAAGAAAATGATCAGGCTCTAGATGAATGTAATCAGTCTGTGGTCCCAGGGTTCGCCAGGGATTCACAAAACTATGTGGTATGCATTCTACTTTTTTAAATAGCTTCAAAGTGTTTGTTTTATCTCAGTATTTTAATCTATCTACTTCCAACGAGTATCAGAGGGGAGATATTCAATGTAAAAAATACACATAGAGAACAGATGACTCAAGATAAACATCAGATAAGAGTTCCAAGATTATAGAGAAAAAGGGGAGAGATAATGTTCTGGGATAAACGAGATAAATGATCTGGAGAGGTATTACCACAGTTGAAAATGTAATCTTGCTTCCTAACAGGAAAAGTAACACCTTCAACAAAAAAGTTAAAAACAAAGCAAAAGTATCCATCTTAGTATACCACAGACTCCTCATTGTTTGATTAAAAATTTTTTTTTCTCCTAAAAGCAAACATTTTCCTTATTTAAAAAAAATCTATGAAAATTGAATAAGGTAGGTCATTATAGAAAAGAAGTAAAACTGTGGGAATGTGGATAGTCTCACCTTGAAATAGGCAGATGCAGTATTTTAAAGCCATTTCTTAAAAAAAAAAAAAGGCATTTCTTTTATTTACCCATCATATAAGCACAGGCCATCGAAGAGAGTTGTGGCTCTTTGCGGGAGCAGGCCAGGGATGTAGTCCAGGAATGCCAGACTCAGCCTGGCCTGGGCAGGCGGCCGTCCCCCCGTGTTGCTGTTGGCAGCTGCCTTCGCGCCGAGCCCAAGGATTTGCTTTTCTTGCCTCAGCCCCTTTTCTGAGAAGGTTATTCTGAAAGCAGATAATCATTATATTTAGGAAGCATAAAGGAATGGAATATTTAGGAAACTTTTCAAACGTTTTTGTTTTTCAGACTTGAGCCATGCGTTATATAGACTGCAGGGCCATAGATTACAGCTGATTTCACTTCTTTAAATCAGGTGGTTATTTAAATATTTCAGGGGGAGGTGCTTTAAAGCAACTTACAGATAATTTAAAATACATTTCAAAACATGTAGCTTTTTGTAGAATGAAAAACTACACATGAATGTTAAAGATAAAGTGGAACACATAAAAGAAACCTCGTACTAAGGGGCCTACTTTAGACTATTCCTCTCAGACCCATTTAGAGTTTCAGTTTCCTGTCCTCTGCTATAGAGACAGTGTCCTTGGACAGAAATAAAGAGCCATTTTCTGCATTGTTTATAAGATATTAAAGATTTCATCTCTGTTAGAAAACTCCAATCAAGGCTAGATTCTCTGATAAATACCTGGAAATGTAAATGAGATTCCAGCAATATGTAAAATGTAACCATTATAGCAGATTATTAATTGTTCTCATTGTTACAGCTTTTCTAAACATGTGTGCTCTTTAGAAAGGAAGAATAACGTAGAATTTGGGAGCATGAATTTTGAAGGCAGATTGGCCCCATGTCTACCACATAATGATTGTTATGACCATTGGAATATTAATTAACCTCTCTGTGCCTCAGTTTTTTTGATGTATCAAATAGCAAAAATATTACCTACCTCATGAGTTTAGGAGACAATTACACAAGATAATGCACATTAAATATTCTGCACAGTATCTGACACATATAAATTATTTACAGGTTGGCTATTATTGTATATCAATAATCACAATGTACAGAAAAGTAAAATGATGGGAAAAATGACCATACTTTCAATATCCAAAGTCAGGGTCAATTACTGTGTGTGTGTGTGTGTGTGTGTGTGTGTGTGTATGTGTGTGTACCTCAGGTATGTATTCCTAAAATGTCATTCTTCTTCATTACTGTAACCAGTGAACATCTAAGTATCCCGTGATCATGGGAAAACCACATCTAGTAATCAACAAATAAAGATACATTGAGATGGCCACGTAGTAATTTTATAGACTAAAATAATTTATGACTGTTTAGATACTTACTTGAAAAGTATTAATAATCAATAAAATAATTGTTGAATACCTATTAATTTCCAGGTACTGAACTATACTCTAGAGATATGGTAACAAATGAGATACACAAAGTCTCTTCTGTCATGGCATTTATATCCTAATAGAGAAACAGTAAACAAGCAAGTAGAAGTACATAACAAGTGCAAATATGTTCTGATGTCAGTAACAATGGGGTTCATATGGAGAATAACAGAGGTAGTCCTCTTTTAGGCAGAATGGTCAGGAAAGGCCTCTCTGAATAGGGGATATTTGAAATAAAATCATATGAAGTTGGTGAAAAACATCTCAGGCAAAAGGAACAAAATTTTGCAAAGACTCCACCATGGGAAACTGCTTCTTGTGCTTTGCACAGAAACTGAAAGACCATCAGCACAGCTGGAATGGAGTAAATATGAGGGAGAATTGTATCAAATGAGACTGGAGAAGTAGGCTGAGGGCAGCATATCAAAGGCCTCATAGGGCATAGAAAGCAGCTGGCATTTATTCTAATTATAATTACAAGCCATTGGTAACTTTTAGCAGGGGGCTGACATTATCCAATTATAGTGAGAAGAATATTTACTGGAGGGGGCATATAAGCAGTTGTTAGATCACTGCAGTAATGAAGTCAGCAGATGCTGGTAGCTTGCAGTAAGGTCATGGCAGAGATGATGAAGAGAAGAAAGAGGATTTGAAATGTATTTTGGAGACTGAAGCAACTGTACTTGTTGATTGGAGGTAGTGGAAAAGGGAGAGAAGAAAACGGAGGACTTAAAGATGATTAAATTTCTGGCTTGAGAATTTCATCACTTCGGATCCCATTGATTGACACAGGGAATACTCTGGGAAACAGTTAGGAGAGAAAAGTGTTCTGTAACAGACCAATGAAGTTTGTGATGTTTGTGAAATCTCCAAATGGAAATGATAAGTAGGAAGTTTAACAAAATGAGTCTTAAACTCAGAGGAAAGGGTAAAGATACTAATTTGTGATCATTACCATAACCATTGGTGAGACTACCTAGGAATAGGATGTAAAAAAGAAAAGAAGGCATAGAATCAAACCTTGAGAAACCCCAAACATTTCCATTATAAATAGAGGTTTCTCCTTGAAAGAGAAAAAATGGCCAATGGGGAAGAAGAAAAACTAGTAGAGAAGGGTAGTATGTGAAGACTATTGAAGACTATTTCAAGAAGTCACACATTCAAGCTGAGAAAGTTGGATTTTAGTAGAGAAAGTCGGCTGTTAATAGGAGGTGTTTATTAGATTGGCTACTTGAGAGTTCCTGCTTGACCTTAGCAACTGCCGTTTCAGTGGAGTAATACGGGTACAGTACAGATTCTGCATCACTAGTTTTCAAGTGTGGATCCCAGACTAGCAACATCAGCAACATCTGGGACCCTGTTGAAAGCACATTCTCAGCCCCCATCTCAGACCTATGAATCATTAACTTTGGAGGTGGCGCCCCAGAAATCTGTGTTTTAACAAGTCTTCCAGTTGATTCTGATGTATATTTATGTATGTGAGACTTTTGCTCTAAGAGCTGAGTTTTAAATGGGAGTCAAGGGACTTAATTATACTCAAGGGACTTGAATTGTAGTCAAGGGATTATATGTGAATTGTAAACATCTAAGAAATGTAACTTAAAAAGCATTTGAATAGAATCTGACACATAAATACTTTCATAATAATCATATGAATTCTGGGATTTTTCCTTTAATCAAATAACTTAATCTTTTGCACATTTGTTTAGTTAATAAAAGATATAAAATTCCAAATTCAAGATAGCTAATTTTGTAGAATGCTGTCAGATATGGTTGACGAAATAGTGATGGTACATTAGAAGAGTTCAAATATACTAGAAGGCAAAAATAAAGTTCTGAGATGGAATCACAAATGAGCATAGTACAATGAGGAGAAAGAGCAGTTGGAAAGGAGATGGGTAGAATGTTTCAAAAGGCAATGGATACACATAATCAAAAAGCTGTACCAATATGGATGCTCATAGGACAGGAAATGTGTATTACAACTGGAAGTACTGCAGTCAAGTTCACCTGCTGCTCTCGGTCAGTGTAGGCCTCATATCCCATGTGATATAAACTTGCCTTTCATTTTCAAAAGAATTTCCTATGTCCTTTTCAGTGACCATCAGTTAGTCTTAAGGATCAATTCTTGACATCTATAAGATATTTTATTCACAAAGACAATAGCATATTAATTGCCCCTGAAGTCAAGCAATGGATTCACTACTTGTTAGTTCTTAAAAAGACAATATTTCTGACTATATTTAAAATATACTTTATTAATAAATACCTAAAATAACTTTTTATTATTAACTATTAAGATCTACTAGAATGCCATCGTAACTTATGTTGAGTCTTTTTTCAATGTAACTTTGTACTAGTTCTCTCTTGGTTTAGTTGTTTATATAATTGTGGTAATACTCTTTTATAATTTTATTTCCTATCCATTTCACATAACAGACATTCTCCATATTATTAAGCTAGTCCATATATATAAATTGAACAGCTACAAAATATACTGTATTTTTCCTTAACCACTTTCCAGTTGTTGACAGTGTTGTTTTTTCCTCATTTTTAAAGATATTGTAATGCTGTGCTGAGGATATGTGTATAGAGAGCTTTGTTCCATATTTGGTAATGCTTCCTTAGTATAAATTCCCTGAAGTACAGGCAATGGTGGTTGTATTGGTTTAGATTTGTGGGAAACCGATGCCAAGAGGGAGTGAGAAGTGTAGGAGATTTATTGAGGGACATGCCTGTGAAAGATACACAATGCAGGGTACAGGGCAGGCAGGGAGAGACTCAGACCATAGTATAGATCAGATACCTGTGAATAGAGGGAACGTAGACTTACTTGGGAAGATCTTCAGACTGGTGCAGCTCTGAGAAAGTCTCACCCAGCCCAAAAGAGGAATTGTGATTGTTCATAGGAGTGTCCTATGATGGACAGAAATGGCCACACCTCCTACCCCCACCAGGCCCAGTCAGCTGCCAAAGAGCATAGCCTTGGATCAAAAGTTGCAGCTGATCATGAAGGCTCTGCAGCTAGAGGCTGTCAGCTGACTCTGTTGCTCCATCTGAAATTCAGGTTCTTTCTGGGTGCTCCATGAATTCCCCAATAGAAATGGACATTTTAAGCTATCAAATTATTTCAAGGTATCAAATTACTTTTCCAAAGGGCTATAAAAGTTTACACTATAATACCCAAGTTCTGTCACCAGCTTTCACTATTATTACTAACAGTAATCCTAAGTATTTTGAAAGATAAAAGTGTCACTTTCATTTGTGTTTTTTGATCAGTAATGATGTGATTTTCCCCATTGGTTTGTTAACCAGCTATTTTTCCTTTCTATTGATTCATATCCTAATGGTGACTGAATGTTATTATGAATTATATTGGTTACTTTTATATTTAATTTGATACATAGAGTTTTCTGTTTATTGTTTGACTTTACTTTGTATTTTTAATTAGTTGATGTGTAGATTTAATTTTTTTAGTGAGTTTTGTCTCTCTTTAAGATTTGGCAAGTATTCCCCCCATAGATTTGAAAAACATCTGTTTATTTTATTTTGTTATTATGTTATATTAGGCTCCATCTGGAATTTATATTGATATGAATAACATTTTACTATATCCCAACATGACAATATTTTCAGGGTCATTTAGTGAATAAACTTTCCTTTCTCTACTGCTTTCTGGCGACAGCATCAGTAAGTTCAGATGCCCATGACGAGTATGTGAAAGCACCCATTATCCACATCCTGTTCTACTGGGTTTCATCGACCTTTTCAACTGAATGGTATGGTTGAGGATAATTGCATTTCGCTATTATTGAATTTGCATGGTCCTGACTGCCAGTGACATAAGTATCTTTTCACTCACTTGTTCTTTCAGGCAAGAAATATTTATTGAGTGACATGGCGAAAACAAAAGTGACCAAGATTCCTCTTCATTGGGTAGAATACTTAAGTTTATTAAATAGCTTTCTCTCATCTTTTGTGAATGAATCATTCACATATTTTTTTATTTTTTTCTACTTTTTAAAATCTTTTTCTTACTGTGTATTGAATCTTCTTTGTATTCTAGGAATATTGCCCTTTTCCTATGTTATGCAATGTTAATATTTCCGCAAGCCTTTGACATACAGAAGTTTAAAATTTTTAGGCAGCCAAATTTGTCAAATGGAGTCATATCTCATTCTGGCAGATAACTAACTAAAGTATCATGATATAATAATATAACAGAAAACTACAACAGAATGATACAATGTGATATGATATGATGGAGTAAGAGAATATAATGAACATATGTGATTCTTCTGCTCCACTGAAAAGATAGAACAAGTATAAATAAGCTGCAACTATCTATGTCCTCAACTCCTAGGACATCCAAATGCTTTCTTATCTCCAAGCACCATTTTGAATTTTTATCATTCCCTTCTTATTTTTTTTAAAGATACGGTTGTTCTCCATTCTTCCTGGATTCTCTATTTGTGAAATTGCCTACTCACCAAAAGTTATTTGTAACCCCAAAATCAATACTTGAGGCTCTTTTGCAGTCATGTGCAGAGTGATGAAAAATTTGAGTCACGTGATACAAATATTCTCATCTGAAGCCGAACAAGGAGATGCTCTGCCTTCTTGTTTCAGCTCTCATAACTGTAAATGGTATCCTTTTTGCAGTCTATTTACCATCACCTTTTTTTGTATTTTTGTGCTTTGTAGTGGTGATTTTGCTGTTTAAAGTGGCCCCAAGCACAGTGCTCAAATGGTGTCTTCTGTTCCTAAGTGCAAGAAGACAGGGAACATAAGTGCTCTACAGAGAACATAAGTATCTTAGATAACCTTTGTTCAGGCATGACTTGTGCTGTTGCTGTGAGTTCAAAGTTAATGAATCGACAATACATTACATCCAGAATAAAATAGAGGAAATTCGTTGATCTGTACACAAGGCTGCTCTGGAAAGTGCGAAGTAATGTCTTTTATGGATGGTGAAGTTACGGAAAAGATAGAAAAATAGCTAAATTTGTAGATCCATGATATAATGCCTGATGAAATAAAAGCATAGTACACAACATCATTATGAGGCTGAAAGCCAAATAAATTTACAGTCACATTACCCAGGGTCAGGAAAATGTTAACCCCTTTGGATAATGTTTCATTATAAAGAAATAGTGTGTAAATTATTTGAAGAAATCTAGATCAAATAAGTAGTCTTTAAACAGAAGCATACATACATGGTTATGGATTGATCACTTGATGAAACATTGTGACCAGAGGCTTGAAGGAACCTGACCCTGTAACTCTCCTAGGAGCAATGGTTCAATATTTGCTAATTCAGTGTTTGTAGTAACTTTGTAGAACATAAATACAGGCATGCCTTGTTTTATTGTACTTTGCTTTATTGCACTTCACAGATGTTGCATTTTTACAAATTGAAGGTCTGTGGCTTTCATTGAGCAAGTCTGTTGGTGTGATTTTTCCATTTGTGTCTCTATCTCATATTTTTGTAATTCTTGCAATATTTCAAACATTTTCATTACTATTATATTGGTTAGGATAATCTATGATAAGTGATCTTGGATGTTACTATTGTTAACTGTTTTGGGGCACCATGAACCATGCCCATATAAGATGGTGAACTTAATTGATAAATTGTGTTATCACTGTTCCACCGACCGGCTATTCCATCTTTCTCTGTTTCTTTGGGCCTCCCTATTTTCTGAGACGCAATATTAAAATTTATTTTATTGTGATAACTTTATTGTAGTGGTCTGGAACTCAACCCACAATATCTCTGAGATATGCCTATACCACAAATAACAAGAATCAACTGTTAATTCCTTTTTTGTGAATTGCCTGTTCATAGACTGCCCATTCTCCTTTTCGGCTATTTGGCTCTTACATATTCGAAAGAGCTGTTTACATATACTTGTTATGTATCCTTTACCTGCATAAATGCAGCAAATAGCTTTCTATTTACTGTCACTTCCTTGCTCTTATTTTTATTTTAGCTTTATTGAGATATAATTAACATACAACAGTAAGTTTAAGGCACAAATGGTGTTGATTTGATATACTTGTATATTGTAATGATTACCACTGTAGCATTACCTAACACCTCCCTTACTTCACGTAATTTCTATTTCTTTTTTGAGGTGAGAACATTTAAGATTTACTCTCCAAGTAGTTTTCAAGTATATAATCTGGTATTATTAGCTATAGTTACCATGTACATTTTATCCCCAGAACTTATTCATCTTGTAACTGAAAGTTTGCATCCTTTGACCAGCTCATCTCATAATGGAAAGCCTGTACCCGTTGACCAACATTTCTCTATTTCCTCCATCCCCAGCTCCCAGGAACCACCATTCTATTACTGTTGCTGTGAGTTCAGCTTTTTTAGATTCCACATGTGAGATCATACAAAATTTATCTTTCTCTGTTCGACTTATCTCACTTAGCATAATGCCCTCTAGGTCCATCCATGAATGTTGTCACAAAAGCGCAAGCTTTTCTCTTTCTCATAGTTGAATAACATTCTATTATATACATATACCACACCTTCTTTATTTATTCATTCATAATTGAACATCGATGGCATTACCAGTACATGGCTATTGTGAATTATGCTGCAATAAACATGGGAGTGCAGGTATCTCTTCAAGATCCTGATTTCATTTATTTAAATATTTACACAGAAGTGTGATTTCTTTATCATATTGTAGCTCTATTTTTAATTTTTTTATTGGACTTTCATATTGTTTCCATAGTGGCCATACCAAGTTACATTCCTACCAAACATGCACTAGAGTTTCCTTTTCTCCACATCTTTGCCAGTACTTGCCTTTTATCTTTTTGATGATAACCATTCTAACAGGTGTGAGGTGATATCCCATTGTGATTTTGATTTGTACTTCCCTGATGATTACTAGTATCAAGCAAATTTTCATGTACTTTTTGGTCATTTGTATGTCTCCTTTGGAAAAATGTATATTAAGGTCCTTTGCACATTTTTAAATCAGATATTTGGGGGATGGGCTTTGTTGCTATTGAGTTGTATGAGTTCTTTATATATTTTGGATATTAACCTTTTATCAGAGATATGTTTTAAAAATATATTCTTACATTCCCTTGTAAAATATTAGTTAGCTGGATATGGAAGGGCTTAATTTTGGGCTCTTGATTCTGTTCCATTGGCCTATGTGTGTACTTTTATACAAGGACCATACTGTTTTGATTACCATAGATTTGTAGTATAGTTTGAAATCAGAAAATGTCAAACTTCCAGCTTTGTTCTTCTTCCTCAGGACTACATTTGCTATTCAGGGTCTTTAAGGATTCCATACAATTTAGGGTAGTTTTTTTCTATTTCTGTGAAAAATGCCATTGGAATTTTGATAAGGATTGCATTGAATCTATAGATTACTTTGGGTGGTATGAACATTTTAACAAAATTAATTTTTCCAGTACATGAACATGGGACATTTTTCCATTTGTTTGAGCCTTCTTCAATTTCTTTCATCAAACTCTTGAACTTTTCTGTGTACAGATCTTTCACTTCCTGGGTTAAATTTATTCCTAAGCATTTTATTGCTTTCATGCTTTTGTGAGTTCTATTTTCTTTATTTCTAGTTCAGATATTTCATTGTATGTTGATTTTTTGTCCTGCAACCTTACTAAATTCATTGATTAGTACTAACAGTTTTTTGGTGGATTCATTAGTATTTCCTGTATAGAAGATACTGTCATCTGCAAACAGAGACAATTTTACTTCTTTCTTTCCAGTTAGGATGCTTTTTATTCCTTTTACTTGCCTAATTGCTCTAGCTAGGACTACCAGTACTGTGTAAATGATGGGACTTGGAACACTTGTCTTATTCCTGATCTTAGAGGGAAATCTTTCACTCTTTCACCATTGAGTCTGATGTCAGCTACACGTTTGTCATAAATGGCCTTTATTATATTGAGGTATGTTCCTTTTATAGCCAATTTGCTGAGAGTTTTCATGAAAGGATGTGGGGGTTTTTTGTTTTCTCTTTCATCTCTTACTTATTTTAATAATTTTTCTTAGTCCAGCTATTGATTTCTCAAATTTGTTTATCTTTTCAAAAACTCAGCTCTTAGTATTGATCTTTTCTATTGTTTTTCTGGTTTCTATTTCATTTATTTCTGCTCTGATCTTTTTTATTTCTTTCCTTATGCTTACCTTGAGCTTAGTTTGTTCTTGTTTTTCTAGTTCCTTGAGGTGTAAAGTTAGGTTGTGTGAGATGTTTCTTTTTTTTTAATGTAGGCATTCATCACTATGAACTTCCCTCTTGGACCTGCTTTGGCTGCGTCTTATAGGTTTTAGTATATTGTGTTTCCAGTTCAACTTGTTTCAAGATTTTTTTTTGCTTGTCCTTTTTTTTTGGTATCATTAATCTACAATTACATGAGGAACATTATGTTTACTAGACCCCCATTACCAAGCCCCTCCCACAAACCCCCCCACAGTCACTGTCCATCAGCATAGCAAGATGCTGTAGAATCTCTACTTGTCTTCTCTGTGTTGTACAGCCCTCCCCGTGTCCCCACACACATTATACATGCTAATCGTAATGCCCCCTTTCTTTCCCCCCCCACTTATCCCTCCCTTCCCACCCATCCTCCCCAGTCCCCTTCCCTTTGGTAACTGTTAGTCCATTCTTGGGTTCTGTAAGTCTGCTGCTGTTTTGTTCCTTCAGTTTTTTTCTTTGTTTTTATACCTCACAGATGAGTGAAATCATTTGATACTTGTCTTTCTCTGCCTGGCTTATTTCACTGAGCATAATACCCTCTAGCTCCATCCATGTTGTTGCAAATGGTAGGATTTGTTTTCTTCTTATGGCTGAATAATATTCCATTGTGTATATGTGTCACATGTTCTTTATCCATTCATCTACTGATGGACACTTAGGTTGCTTCCATTTCTTGGCTATTGTAAAGAGTGCTGCGATAAACATAGGGGTGCATCTGTCTTTTTCAAACTGGGATGCTGCATTCTTAGGGTCAATTCCTAGGAGTAGAATTCCTGGATCAAATGGTATTTCTATTTTGAGTTTTTTCAGGAACCTCCATACTGCTTTCCACAATGGTTGAACTAATTTACATTCCCACCAGCAGTGTAGGAGGGTTCCCCTTTCTCTGCAACCTCGCCAACATTTGTTGTTGTTTGTCTTTTGGATGGTGGCGATCCTTACTGGTGTGAGGTGATATCTTATTGTGGTTTTAATTAGCATTTCTCTGATGACTAGCGATGTGGAGCATCTTTTCATGTGTCTGTTGGCCATCTGAATTTCTTCTTTGGAGAGCTGTCTGTTCAGCTCCCCTGCCCATTTTTTAATTGGATTATTTGCTTTTTGTTTGTTGAGGTGTGTGAGCTCTTTATATATTTTGGATGTCAACCCTTTATCGGATCTGTCATTTATGAATATATTCTCCCATACTGTAGGATGCCATTTTGTTCTATTGGTGGTATCCTTTGCTCTACGTAAGCTTTTCAGCTTAATATAGTCCCACTTGTTCATTTTTGCTTTTATTTCCCTTGCTCGGGGAGACATGTTCATATTTGCTTGTCTTTTGATTCCTTCTTTAACCCAGTGATTGTTTAGGATTATATTGTGTAATTTTCACATATTAATGAATTTCCCAGCTTTCTTCATGTTATTGATTTCTAATTTCATATCTTTGTAGTCAGAAAAGATACTTGGTATGATTTCGATCTGAAATTTGTTAAGACTTGTTTTGTGACCTAACATACTTATTCTGGAGAATGTTCTATGTGCAATTGAGAATAATTTATATACTACTGCTCTTGGGTGGATGTTCTGTGTATGTCTCAGTCCCATTTGGTCTAAAGAAGAGTTCAAGACCAATGTTTCTTTACTGATTTTATGTCTAAATGATCTATCTATTGTTGAAACTGGGATAGTAAAGCCCCCTACTATTATTATAGTATTGTATAGTATGATGATCTATTCCTTCCTTCAGATCTGTTAGTATTTGCTTAATATATTTAGGCACTCTAATTTTTGGTGTAGATACATTTATGATTCTTATAGCTTCTTGTTGAATTGACTCCTTTATATCACTTTATAATAACCTTCTTTGTCTCTTGTTACCATTCTTTATTTAAAATCTGTCTGATGTAAGTAGAGCTACCCATTCTTTTTGTTTCCATTTGCATGGATATCCTTCACTTGGAGACTATTTGTATCATGAAAGCTGAACTAAGTCTCTTGTGAGCAGCATACAGTGGGGTATATGTTCCATTTGGTGGGAGAACTTAATCCATTTTTATTTGGTGGTAATTATTGACAGGTAAAGACTTACTAATGCCATCGTATTAACTTTTTTTCTGGCTGTTTTATAGTTCCCCTGTTCTTTTCCTTCTCTCTTTGTCCCTTCCTTTTTGAGTGATGATTTTCCATAGTGGTATTCCTAGTTTCCCTTCTTTTATCTTTTGTGAATCTACTATAGGTTTTTGCTTTGTGGGTACCATGAGGCTTACATAAAATATATACAGACAATAATCTATTTTATGCTGATAACAACTTCAATCAATGAAAAACTCTACCTTTTACTCTCCCTCCTTTTATGTTTTTGATTTCACAATTTACCTCCTTTTAAATTGCATATTTATTAGCAAATAATTATAGGTACAGTTAAGTTTAATGCTTTTGTCTTTTAACCTTCATACTAGATTTAAGTGGTTAACACACCACTTTATTACGTGTTAGAGTATTCTGAATTTTACTATATACTTAACTTTATCAGGGCATTGTGTATTATCATATGTTTTCATATTACTAAGCAGAATCCATTCATTTCAACTTGAATAACTCCTTTCAGCAATTCTTGGAAGGCAGGTCCAGTTGTGATGACTTCCCTCAGCTTTTATTTACCTGGGAACGTCTTCATCTCTCCTTCATTTCTGAAGGATAACTTTGCCAGATAGGGTATTATTTATATAAAAGTTTTTTTTCTTTCATCAGTTTGAATATATTATCCCACTGTTTTCTAACCTGCAAGGTTTCTACTGAGAAATTTGTTAGTAATCTTATGAGGTTCTCTTATAAGTTTCAAGATTCTTCCTTTTACTGCTTAAAATCCCTGTTTGTTTTTTGATTTTTGACAATTTTATTATACTGTGTCTTGGAAAATATCTCTTTATGTTGAATTTGTTTGACCTATGAGATTAACAGACCTGTATATCCAAATATCTCCCCAGATTTGGAAAATTCATCCATTATTTCTTTAAATAATTTCTGAACCACTTCTCCCTCTTTTCTCTTTCTGGAACTCCAATAATTCACAAATTAATTATTTTGATAGTATCCCATAGATCAATTAGGCTTTCTTCACTCATTTCCTTTCTGTTTTCTTTGTTCTGCTATGTTGAATAATTTCAAAGATCCTTACTTCTGTCTCAGATTTTTTCTTCTGTTAGATCCATTCTGCTGTTGTTGCTCTCTATTGCATTTTTCATTTCATCCATTGTATTCTTCAGCTCCAGAATTTGTTTGATCTTTTTATGATTCCTATCCCTTTGTTAAGCTTCTTATTTTGTTAATGAATTATTTTCCTTATTTCTTTCTGTTTTTTCATAGCTCACTGAGTTCCTTAAGGATTTTGAATTATTTATCAGGTAAATCACAGATCTCTGTCTTTGGGGTTGGTTACTGGAAGATTATTGTGATGCTTTTGTGGTGTAATGTTTCCCTGATTTTTCACATTCCTTGAAGTTTTGTGTTGCTGTCTTAACATTTCAAGTAGCAGTTACCTCTTCCAGTTTTTACTTACAGCCTTCAAGAATGGAATGCCTTCTGCCAGTCTTGTGGTATTCTGAGGTTGTCTCACACCTTCTTCTCCTCAGACCTGCTCCACACCTCTTGCTCCTGCCTGTGGCAGAACTCTTAAACTTGTATGTCCTTTATGGATCCTGCTATGTTCCAAGTGGGTGCTGACAGACTCTTTTTTGTTTTCCCAAAAATGGCACTGAAGTTCAAGTCTGTGATCTCTTTTTGGCTGCAGATTTGGGCCAGCTCTTTGTGTATGTTCACTAGCCATCCACCAAAGCTCTCTCTCACTGCCACAATTGAGAATGCTGGCCATGGGGTAGGGGTATTTAGGAATGAGCTGTTCTGAACACTGGAGGTGCTCATGGGCCTATTGTGGGCATGTGGGGGTGAGGTGTTCCCATTGGCTCGTGGTAAGTTTCCTGATAGAGTCTCTGATGTAGGTACTAAGACCTGCATGTTGTTAATGCCCTCTGAGAATACTATCTGCCACTTCCCAAGCATCTTCCTATTCCCCAGTCATGCAGCTCATGATTCTGTGCTCTGGATGGTGTGAGAGATTAATCGATCTCCTTTTCAGCATCCTGCACAGTTGGGGAAGCCAGGAGCTCACACATTCTCACTTTCCCCTGTGAGAGAAGTCACACTGCAAGAATGTTTCTCTTTGCCCCTAAGCTGTGCCACCTGGGAGAATGGGTGTTGCAGGTAAAGTCAAGCTGTTCTACTAATCCTCTCC
This sequence comes from Manis javanica, assembly GCF_040802235.1. NCBI lineage: Eukaryota > Metazoa > Chordata > Mammalia > Pholidota > Manidae > Manis > Manis javanica. The sequence continues at coordinate 133,584,612 of NC_133174.1, forward strand.
AGTATGTCCAAAGTCATATTTTTGTTCCAGTGATGTGCTGCAACTTTTCCTCTGGAAACCTGGACTTCCACAAAGACTCTCCCATCTATGAGTGATTGTCTAAGACAGGAATTTATGGGGGTTATTGGACAATGGCTGAAAAGAACTGGAGCTGGTTCACAGGCCACTGCAGAGTCTACAGCCAGGACCAAGGTCTTTATGACTATTACCTGATCCATAGATGGGTGAGACTCCACAGTCCCCTAGTACATGTTGCTGGATCCCATAGTTCCCACAAAGGCTCTTTGATTTGTGGATGGATGCCAAATTACTTTTGTTGCAGGGAATGACAAAACAAAGATCATCTTACTTCACCATGATGCTGGCACCAATCCTTGCCCATATTTTTTATGATGCTTTTTATCATACAGAAGTATTAATTTCATGTAGATGAATTTCTGACTACTATCATCTATTCATGTGTTGTTCTGTATCTTCTTGAAGAAATCATTGCCTACCTCTAGGTCATTTAATAGTCTTGTATATTATTGTTTAATAATTTTGAAGACATGTTTTTATCATTTAAATCTCTAATCCATCTATAATTACTGCTTGTAATAGGTGAAAAATATAATTTTATTTTTTAGATGGATAACCGTTTGCTCAGCACCATTTATTGAGTAGCCTATCTTTTCTGCATTGACTTGTTATAAACTCTTTCATATATCACTTCTATATATTTATGTGTCTTTATTCTCTGAGTTCCCAATTCTATTGTAAAGACCTCTCTGTAAAAATAACAAGTTTTACATGTTTTGTATATAAATATTAGTAATTGCATAATTAGAGGATGTCTACAAACCTTTTAATAATGGCTATAAACGAAAAGGAAAATGGAACTTAGAGACAGATGTTGAAAAGGGTAGACATGAAGAACTTTTAAATTTTACTTCAAATTTTGCTCTATTGCTTGAATTCTAAGTAATAAGCATATACTCATTTATTATATGCAAAATTAAAAAAAATAAATTTGAAGAGTATATATACCCAATTTTTAACAATACCTACTCTGGATCACAGTGTTTCCGGTGATTTTTTATTTATTTTTCATTTTGTTTAATTGCATTTTGTAATTATAGATTGATCATGTATTAATGATAATGTTTAAGGACAAAAATAATTTTTTTTCTTTAAAAATGGCAAAAATGTCTATCAAGAGTATTGTTTAAATTTTTTGAAGTTTTATATAATTTGTACAAATTTAAACTACAGTATAAACAAATTAGTTAAGTCTCACTTTGGAGCAAGGTGACTGGTAGACAAAAAAGAGACTTTTCACTTAATCCCTTTTGTGCCTTTTTCTATTTGCACGTATCAGTTATTTATAAAAATAAAATTACACACAAATACAAAAAAAATAACAAGTTTTAAAAATATGTCTTAGTATCTTTTAAGATGTATCTCCCTACTTTATTGCTCTCTTATTGTCATCATTGCCATCATTGATATATTTTCCATCTTGCCCTTCTTCTCTCCTCTTTTTTCTATTCTCTGAAAATGACCATATGAATTTGGACTTTTTCTCCTTTGCCTGTACAGTAGATGTCATTACAAAAACTATCTAGGCCTCTTTGGGTTTTATTTTTTGTTTTTATTTGTTTTGTTCTCTTTTCTTGATATTGCTTTCAATGAGATGCAATAGTTTTATTTCCCCTTATCATTCCAAACTTCCAACAAGCTTCCAATACGCTCTTTTGGACTTAAAACACTGGAAGTTTATTACTCCGGCCTACTCAGTGCTTTGTGATTCGGCTATGTTTCTGGGCCCCAGAGATATATGTATTACATTTTTTAGACTGGGTATGTCTATATTTTTGTTTTATTTTAGTCTGTCATTGCTTATGAATGGAATACATGTGTAAATGCATAAATTCCCTGAGCCATATTGACCAGAAGTTTGATATATCTCTTTTATTTAGAAAAATACTATCCTTCTACAATACTGGTTAAGTATCAGGAAACTATGGCCAACCATAGGTCCCTTCTGTTAAAATATTAATTATTTATCCCAGGAATGGGCACCTTTTAGACTAAACTATGGGTATAGATGCATTTAATAAGTTGCTAATACTGTTGGTACATATGGAGAACCATGTACTTAAGAAAGGAGGGGGAAAGATATTCAGCAATAATTAACAGGGTGCCAAGGAGAGTACATGAGAAAGAGCTAGTTGTCTGTCATCCTGTTATGATTTTCATTCTGTATATATTAAGTGATATCCTAAGAGAACAAGTTGATCACTCCCAAGAAGGATTTCTTCATAAAAGAACACTTTCCAGAATGATAGCAACAAGTCAGATGAGAGCAAACTCAATATAATAACCAAAGTTCATAACCATCTAAGACACAAGAATTCCACCTTCAGGAATCTACTATAAATAAATAGAGATGTGACAACAAAAAATATTTGAAAAAGGCATCTGTCACATCAGATATAAAAAATTAGAAACCATATAAATGACTCAAAAGAAGGGATACATAGAACAAATCACACTGCATCCATGAGTAGAGTATTTTTGAGTCCAAAAAAAGATACACCAAGAAAGCCTATTCAGGTATTATATATAAAAGGGCAATTACAAAAATAGCAATAAAAATAACAGTAACCACAACTAACATTTACTGAGCACCTGCTATGTGCCAGGGACTGTGCCAAGTGCCTTACATTTATTCATTTAAATCTCACAACTCCCCTTTCAGATAGGAAAAATTATTTTCCCCATTTAAAAACTGAGGAATCTGAGACTTATTGAAGTTACATGATTTGATTGACATCATACAGCCAGTAATAGTAGGGCTATGGTTAATGAGTATACATGTGTGTACGTCATGTGCATGTGATATGTGTGTGTGCATGTAACATGTGGGAAAGATGACTGGAAGGAAATGCACCAAAATATTAAAAGATCATTATACTTAGTTGATTGTTTTATTTTCCTCATATAGACATAGATGTGGTGGATGCGTATGTGTCTGTGAATGTACATGTGTAAATATCTATGTATATTTTCCATATTACCTATAGTGGGCATAGATGTCCCTCATAATCAGAAATGAAAATTACTATAAATATTCTATGACCTTTACCCACCTGTTTCTTTGCTTTGACCTCATTGGTGTGGCCCAAGATATAGGAAGGAATCTTTAGTGAAATCTCATTGTCTTTTTTAGGATGACAGGGAGGTCAACAAAATAGTCATGATTGAATTTGCCATGGATGTTATTAAACCTGCTGTTCTTCATAAGGCGTGTGTGTACAAGTGCATGCATAGAAGCAAGCTAATGAATTTTAATTGAGCATTCCACATTCTAAATGCCATCCATGCGAATACAGCATTATAGTATGCTGCAAAAAAGCAACTTCTGAGGTAAAGAGATGAGACAGTAAGTGGCACTATAAATATGAAGATGAATTTGATAGACTAGAATGTAAATGAAATGTATTATGGTATAAAGTGAAGTGGAAACTAGTAATACAATAAGACACAGGAATGCTAAGGGCTTTGTGATAGGGGTTTGAACATACATGATATTATTAAGGAGTAGCCCAGGTTTGGTCTCCTGGTATATTCATACAATTATGAGGAATCATGCATCCTTACTCACCCACTGTGTCCCATTTATCACCTGAATAATCCTTTATAATATTACGCCAGGACAAAATAAAATGATCAGATGAGAAAGTCTGTGTTCTTCTCATCCCTTTACTGTGCAATGTTCTACAAATATTAGACTGTTTTGTTATATTTAGAATTTCTAGCTCATTATAAAGGAGGTGTCTCCAAATGTTTGGATGAGATTACAGTGCTTCAGGAAAGAGAGTTATGTCTTCAGAGAGGTGTTGGTCCTCTTGAGGATATTTCTTTCCGTGGTGACAGTCAATTGGTCCTCTTGAGGATATTTCTTTCCGTGGTGACAGTCAATCCACTATTTGTGAGAGTACCCTACCAAGACCAAGATGTCTTATTGATTGTTCAGCTGATGCTCTACAGAACTTACTAGGTGCCCAAGGTGTATGCTCTAACCCTTATTACTTTCTAGGACTTATTTACACATTTCCATGTGCTTTCTCAACTGTATGAGGTGTTCTGAACTGCATATTTCCTACTAGCACTCCAATAATACCTGCCCCACCATCTGGATAGACAGCCATTTACTTGCTTGACCACCAGCTGACCTATCATACTCACTGAGGTGATAAGAGGAGAATAAAAGTTGAGAAGTGTTGGCTATACATTAGCCTTTAGGGCAGTGGTCCTCAGTTTGGGGGAAGAGTCCAAAGATCCGGTTCAGAATCTGATGAAAGCAGTAGACCCTTCCCCCTCAAATGGTTTTGAATACATATATACCATGATTCACATAAAATTTCACATTTCCTAAATTTCCTGAAACCCATACTTTGACTCCTTTAAAGTGTTCAGATTCTAGTTCTAAATCATCTGCTCAAGCAGAGTTCAAGTCCTTTCCCCTCAGTTTACCCCACAGAAGAATCCAATCTGCTATCATGGAATTCACTGTGATAAACTGGACTGTGGAGATAGGGGCTTGGGCCTTCATCATAAATGAATCTAGAATAGCAATATCCTGAAACAAAAGACTAAGATGAAGCCTGAGGAATAGATGACTGTAAAGCCACTGGGTGTTTCTTACAGTTTAGTCAAGTTGTCTTGCTTCTTAAGTGGGTTTCTCCCAGCTCCCCAGGGCCTAGGGTTGCATGGCTAAATCCCTAAGTGTTACATGTTTACCTAGGGTATCCTGTTTTGATAAGCCCACATATATGAGATGACAGTAAATGGTTAGAGGAGAAATGGGAGTTTGAAATGTGCCCCCAGCACATCTATCTTATCGTAAGCAAAATTAACACCAGCCAACTAGGAAGAAGAAACTATTGTGACAGCAAAGTAAGTTTTCAAATCCCCTAGAAGATTCTTTTTTATATTGATCTTGGAGATAGGATTGTGCTAGAGCCGATTTATGCATCTGAACTAAGGTATGGATCTCTGCTAATGCATATTGGCTACAATAAACTGAAATATGCCTAATGGAGTATGAACTTTAATTTTTCATTAAATGATGTAATTTTGGAGCAGCACATCTCAATGAAAGGGATATAGACTTTGGAGTCAGACATAGCTGGGCTTGAATTCTAGCCCAGACACTCCCTGTGATCTCTTTTATATTACTCTCCATCAATGAACCCATTTTCTGATCTGTGAAAAGGGTCCAAATAATACCTACTTCAGGGTCATTGTGAGAATTCAAAGTAGTTGAAAATTCCTAATTGTATCTCTTAGTAAATAGTAGCTATATCTGATTATCCCCTTGGGGCCAATGCTTGAGTGTGCCAGTATGATTCATTCAAGATAATTACTCAAACCATTGCACGTAGTGTGGTCGATCTTAATACCAGGATAAGAAGCCCATACTTTATTCCATAGACAATGGGGCGTCATTCAAGATTTACCTCTCCTAATTTTTTATGTGAATGAAAACAAAACAGAACAAACTAATGGAAAACGATGAGAAATTGCTTCTTCAGTACTGCAAATTTAGATTGATTTAATTACATTCTGGAGGCCTCAAAACATAGCCCTTTTTCAAATGAGAGGTTTAGCATTTCAGTGACAGTGCACTGTATTGCAGCTAGAGTTTTCATTTTCAGAAGGGCATGTTGTGGACAATGAGCTTACACCTAAGTAATGACATTTGTTCAGAAGTCAGTATCATTCATGAAAATCTGAGCTGCAGTATTTGAAGAAAAGTGGACTAGAAAATGTGAAGCTTTATGTAAATCATATTTACTTCTACAATAGGTGTGACAATTGCTGGAAACCTTCTTAGATGGTCCAGCTGGGGAAACAGAGGCCTAGGTAAAGGAGAGGTGCATAGCAAAGGAATACCAGATTAGAGCACAGAAAACTAACATGAATTTTCTAACACTGAGAAATGTGAGTGAAACTTCTGTGGGAAAGGAGTTTGTTCATTCACAAGTATGTGAGTTCCTGCTTCTGCAGGGATGGAGGAGGTCATTTATTCAATAAATGTGTGAGTCCTACTATGTGCCAGGAAGCACACTAAATGAACAAATTAGACAAACCCTAGCCCTCGTGGAGCTTATAGACTAGAGTGAGTCACAGTAAAATGTGTGCAAATGATTTATTTGATTTAACTATAATTCTGTAACTCTGATGCAGCAGTTGCACTGGGCCAAGAGAGAATATAAAATGGCTTATCTAGTTGAGGAAGTCAATACAAATTTCTACAGGTCAAAACAAATTTTTTAATTCTTTTAACGCTGTGCTGTCTAGGAAAAGAAATCTTACGGCTGTGGGAGTCTTTATATACCAAGTAACTCACAGTTTATTTGTATCCTTTAGAAAACCATGATCTTAATGTAAGGTGTCAATCAATAAATTGCCTTACTTGGCTTTATATTTTCATTATACAATTTCTTACTACACGAAGGGGAAAATGATCGTCAGTTTTCAGTTTCTGTTCCACTGGTTAGAAACTATTACTTTGACCAGGAAGTGATCTGAGCAGGTCTAACCACTAGGGGTCGCCTTGGGCCAGGGCAGAAGCAAGAATACCTCGGTCTACATCTGTGGCTATAGTCAGAATGAATACAAAATAATATTTAGGATTTGAGTTGGTCCTGGAAGAGTGATAAGGTTGGGAAAAGAAAGAGTTAAACATGAGAAGAACCTCAGTGATTTATTCCAGTATTTGCAAAATCAGAGAGGAGAATATGTAAGTGGTTAATGGAGAAAAACAGCTAAATCAGCTGGGCTGGAACATTGAGTACATGCAGGATACCAATAGCACATAAAATTGGAAGCACAGTTGGGATGAAATTGTTGAGAGTCTTAAGTACCTGGCTAAGGAGTTTTTAATTTTATCATATTGGCAATTGGGAGTCTGAAGATTTTAAAGAAGGAAATGTAAACTGGTAGCATGGTTTAGGAAGCTTTTTAATATCCCAATGAGACATGAAAGACTTGTTCGTGACAGCCCATCGCTGCAGTAGGGAAGGCAGAAAGCACAGGAGGACTGGGAGGAAGCTGGGTTCGTGTGTACATGCTCTGCGCACACTAGGCTGTTTGACCTGTGAGTCCTCCATGTGGAACATGCACAGTGCAGTTGGAAATGAAAAATTGGAGCCTAATAGAAAAGGTGAGCTATCCCAAAAGCAAATCAAGAATATAAGCTTCGATGCAATGCTTGCAGCCTCAGGATAAGGCATAAGAACAGAAGCAGAGAGAACCTAGAATGAGCATTTGGGAAAGTGCCAGCATTTGGGTGTAGGATGTGGATGAAGCCATAGAGGAGGACACACAGAAAAAGTAGCCAAAGTGGTTCCGATTCTGCTGGAAAGTCACAGTTGGACCAAGGCCGACAAACACCATTTTTGTAGGCTCTATAGAGTTAGGAATTGACAACAAAGAATAAAAGGCAGTGAAAAACAAGGTTTCCTCCCATGGCTTTGAGAGACACCGAGCTTAGTTAACTAGATTTAACCACCACCAGATGGGGAGAAGAGCAGTGAAGTTAAAGTCAGCCGGACTGAGGATAGAATGCTGCCCTGTTCTGTGACCTTACACACCTTGCTTTTATCTCCAGGAATCGCCTTTCTCTTCAGTAAAGTATAGGTACCATGATACCTCCTCGTGGGGTTTCTGTGACTAAAACATGTGGTAATGCGTGTATGAAGTATGCAACCAAGCCCACAAGTGTATTAAGTGCATAAAGGGAATGGCTCTTCTGTCTCTTGAAGACCTCTGAATAAAACCTCAAATGCAAGGTTATGTTAGAATATGGTTTCATGAAAAAAAGCTTCCTTAGAAATTGATGAGCTTTCTGCTTTGCAGATGAGGGCTTTGCAAGTTTTTGTTGTTTCTATTGATAGATTTGTCTCCCTTCGATTTGGTTTTTGGAAATACTGGGACTAGTTTTGAAACTCACACCTAGCCAATAAGTTAACCCGACAGCTCTCACATTTGCTGCTGCTGCTTCATTTCCATGCTCCTGATTTTGTATTTTTAAATTTATCTTACTGTTTTTAACTGTTACTTATTGTGTACTGATTTTTTTCTGACACAGTATTACTCTATGTGTATCCTCAGAACACCCTTGTAAGGTAAAATCATTAACCCTATTTCACATGTAAGAAAATGAAAGTTCAGAGCAGTAAGATAACTTCCAAAGTCACAAAATTAATATGTGCAAGGGTAGAAATTTGAAATTACATCTCTCAGACACTACATTATTGCTGTTTCTCCTATGCTTGTTATGAGTCAAGAGAATAGATAAAGGAATAATATAAGAAAAAAAACATGACTTAAAAGAAGTACACTTGAAAAAGTCATGGGTTTTAAATGGCTGTACACATAAAATATGTAAACTCAATGATATGGCTGCCAAAAACCTGGCATGTGGGACCCATCCACTTCTTTGTGGGCTGACTACATTTATTTGGGCATTATATTCCAGGTGGGGCACAGTCAAGCTAGACTGTGTTCAAAAGAGGCTAACCAGATGGCAAAGAGAACTTAGGCCATGTTACATGAAGAAAAGACGTGGTGCAGGTACCTTTACTGCTGCTACATTTCTGAACTGTTGGGGATTAGACTTGCTTTACATGGTACACAAAGACAGAATTGGGACCTGTGGCAGAAGTTACAGGGCAGAACATCTGGCTTGACATAAAGATGGAATGTTCTAGTATTAAAGACTTTCCATAAATAGAATGAGGTGCATCAAGAGATAATAAATGTCGGGGCATTTAGGTTTTTAAGAAGAGGTTGGAGAGCCACTTGGCAGGAGTATTGCAGAAATATTTCAAGTAGTGAGTAAGGGATAGACCAGCAGTCTTTCAGGACTCTCCAACTATAAGTTTGTCATTGTATGAAATGAAGATACCTGTATTGACCTATCCATATGTTCTCTGTCACATGTTCCTGCATCATAAATGTCACTTGGGATATGCAAACTAGTGGAGACTTCCAGTATCTCATTTAAAGCAGTAAAGTTTTATTTCTTCCACACAGTAGAGCTCTTTTGTGGATCAGCAGGAAAGTTCTGTTTAGCCTAGTCACTCAGGGCAATGACTTCAGATGCTAAGTATCCAGAGTGAGGCCAAACTTGGCAAGTGAAGGGTAGAGTCCTCCACAAGACTGCCCTCACTTCTGACCAACTAGCTAAAAATTTGGGCATTCCCACTATCCCCTCAGGTTCAATAATTCATTAGAACAATTCACAGAATTCAGGAAAGCACTACACGTAATTTTATGGCTTTCTTATAGCAAAATGGATACAATCATAACCAGCCAAAACAAGAGACACGTAGATCAAAGTCAGAGAGTATCCCAAATGTGAAGTTTCTGCAGCCTTCTTGAGGAGTTAGGACAGATCACCCTCCCTGCACAGAATGTTGGTCACCAGGGACACTTGCCCAAGGTTTGGTGTCAAAACTTTTCCTAGGGCTTTTTCTTGGAGTTTTATTATGTAGGCCTGATTGAATTGTTGGTCATGAGATTGAATTCAGCCTCTCCTCCCTAGAGGTCAGTCTGATGTCAACCCTTAAATTACATGGCTGGTCCTTCTGGCAGCACCAGCCTCCATCATGAGTTACTTCCTTAGTAAAAACTAGGGCTCAATATGAGTCACCTTATTAGCATAAACTCTCAAGTGTGGCACATTTTATCATGAATAACAAAGACACTCATCGCTTTAGGAGCTACACCCCAGGAACCAGAATGGTCTCACACTAGTGTTTAAATGCCCTGGCCCAGAAGTGGCATGTTACTTCTATTCACAACTCATTGATCCAAACTCGCCATATGACTTCCTTCAACAACAAGGGGCTACAAAGAAGAGAGTAAAAGAAATATTTGAATAATAGCCCTGAAAATTTACTGTATAAGTCCCTCAATTGGGCAATCATTTGCTTAGCATAATTGCATTTTACCAATATTTTCATTCAAATGTTTATTTTCTTACATGAATATAGTCTTTAAACCTACCTAAATTGTCATTATAATGAATGACCTTATTTGGAAGTTCATGATTATTTTTATAGGGGTAAGGGTTTTTTAATGATTTCCATATAAAGCATCTCTGTTTATCTTTTATTTCATTAACCACATTACCTTTAAATTTTGTGTTGAAAGTAGAAATACATAGCAGAGAATTGGGCACTTCAAAAAATGTTTTGTTTCTTTGTGACATTTCAACAGAAATAATTTTAAACAGTAAAATATGACCATTTTCTTAAATTTAAAAACCTTGGCTCGAGAAACAAATATTTCTCTTATTTGCTAACTAATCCAGACCATTATCTAGCTTGATTTCAGTGTCACAAATAGTAAGTGGAATGAAGCAATCTTAAACTACTAGTCACAATGCCATGCAAACACACAGATAAGTAGTTATTAATACGACTTCAGAAGGTAAGAGATTTTTCTTTTGTAAACCAGAGCTTATAAATAGATGAATGAAGTAGGAAACTCAGAAGCTGTATTCAAGGCCATTCATCTGACTTTCAAATGCTCAGTATTTATAACCATTTCTGGATGATGTCAAGGATATCACATCTGTGGGCAAGAATGAAAAGAACTGAGAAGGGGAAAGATGATTATTTTAGAGAACAGACTCACTCTTGTTTAGAGACTTAGTCAAATCTCCTCCTTTTCCCCATGCCCCAGGCTTATGTGAATAATTGGTGGGTATATTACTTCACACCAGTCATCACCTAATAAGATGGCACTTCTAGGATCCTCCTGAAATTGCATCATACTTTCCCATCTATTCCTCTGCTATGAGTTCAAAGAAGGAAATGCCTAATAGGCAGCATGGGAATTTACGGTTAATTTTGAAAAGACTTACAATATTAGAAACTTTGATGGGAAATTCGGTTAAAAAGAAAGAAGACAGCCTCAAAATTAAACAGGCTATTCCAAGTCAAGAAAGAACATATGGAAGAGTTAAGCAATTTAACAACAAAAACAACAACAGAATTCCCGTGGGACTCTGATCACCAGGCTTTAAATAGCAGCAATGAATAGTAATGATTTCTATAATAGGAGGGTCTAATATGTGTGAATTATATTCATTATCTCTAATGTTCCCAATAACAAGCAAAAATAAATGTTAGGATCCTTAATTTTAAGATGAGGAAATAGAGGCCCCAAATAGAAAAACCACTTGATCAAAATAATGCTTACTGGTTCCACAGTCACCAGATCCCTGCCTAGGGCTGTTCTCCTTCCCGCCCAACCAGTGGCTTGCTGGAGCTGACCTGTACTGGTGTTCAGGGATCGATTTTTAAATTTTCAGGAATTTTTCAAGCCATTATTTTAAAAATTCTGTAAATCTACAAGCAAGTAAATTATATTTTAAAATGATAATACTCAAAGCTCATCAGTTCTAAATTATTTTACTATGTTTTAGTATTATCTGAGTTCTTGAAGTTATTAACATCTCTGATATCTGTATGGTGGAAATAATACATGGCACATTGCTGTGCGTCTCTTTCTAGCTCCCCATTCAGTGACAGCATGTTGCTAGCTTGAAATCAATCATGCTGGCAGTATTTACACCAAGGATATCAGGAAATGCTTCAACCAGAGCTTCGCTTATTGTTCTGGTGTTTTTCTAGATTTAATAAAGTGATAGAGAAAGTGTTAATAATGCTGATTAAACTTAAAAGTGTTCCAGGCCTGCAGCCCTTACGTTGTGAATAGCAAATAAGTGAGAAAATATTCTTCTAGTATTCAAAGCCTATTATCCAATTGAGCAAAAATTCACTCACATCCTTGACAGAATGAGTGAAGTTTTGACATTCACCTTTGATGTTTCATTTTCATGTTACTTCTTAACATAAATGAAAATAACAACTAACATTAAAGTCATAACTACATTAATTCACCAGTTGTGAGCAAAATATTAGAGTTTGGCAAAAATCAACAAAAGCATTGTGACAATAATTGACTATGTAGAATTGACAATAAAGTACAATAAAGAAGATTAGATATTTTATTAGATAAAATGCATGCTGTGAACTCCTTAATACCACTAAAATTTATTTAATATATATCTGTTTTATATATTAAAATTGGTTAAACATTTTCTAGCACACCAAAGCTTTTAACACGATATTGTCAAAACTGAATAAAACTGCTTTTGCCAAAGTAACCCATTCCGAGTTGCCAAATTCAATTTTTTTTATTGGATTTCTTTGTAGCATTTGGTACTTCAACAACTTTTTTTGTATGTGAACTATTCTTAGCTTCCAGCACCCACTCCTGCCTTGCTTTTATCACAGTTGAATCTAAGTCCCTTATTTTGATCTCTTTCTGTTTTCTACATCCTAAATATTGGTAGTCCAAGCAGTTCTAGGGTTTCTACTTTTATAATATTCACGCTTTGGACAATCTCATCTACTCACAAGGTTTAACAACATATGGGGTGATAACTTGCAAATCTGTATTTCTGGCCTAAATGTCTTCTTAGCATTATATGTAGGCAAATGTGTAAGGTATCCCTAAGTGGATATCTTTTAGTAATTGCCATAAACTGAGTGTTTGTGTCCCCCAAAATTCATGTTGGAACATAATCCTCAGTGTGATGGTATTAGGAGGTGGGGCCTTTAGGGGGTGATGAGTGACAAGGGTAGAGCCCTCAAGTATGGGATTAGTACCCTTATAAAAGAGGCCCTAAGGAGCAACTCCATCCCTTCTACCATGTGCGGACACAGCAAGAAGATGGCTGTTTATGGACCAGCAAGTTAGCACTGACAAGACACTGAGTCAGATGGCACCTTGACCTTGGATTTTCCAGCCTTTAGAACTGTGAGAAATAAACTTCTGTTGTTTATAAGCCACCCAGTCTATGGTACTCTTATTGCAGCAGTCAGAATGGACTAAAACAGAAATCTTGCACTAAATACAGACACAACCTAATGCTTTCTCTTGCAAATGAGCTCCTTCTTCGTTAGTTTCTAATCTGATTAAAAGCATTATGCAGCCACTCAAGGACTATGTGTCATCCTAGACTTCTCACTCAAGTTTTAATCATTTATGAAGTCCTTTTATCTAGTGCATCTCTCCTTTTCTTTCTAAACCTTAAGCTAATGTTTTAGTTGGGCTCTAACCATCTGTTGTCTGGACTATAAAATAAGTTTCTAACTGTTCTCCTCACATGTGCTTTTGCCCACCTACAATCAATCCAACTGCTACCAGAGTTGTATTTCTAAAATACAAATGTAATTATCTTATTCTTGTACATGAAATTTTCCATAGTAATATTTTTCAGTCTTTTTCACTGTAACCTTATAGAAAGAGACACTTTGTTTTTCAAGACCCAGTGTATGTACCCACCACATATATGCACCTGCACCTCTGTGTGTTGGGCCCACACGCACACATACAATTAAAACAAATAGGTACCAAGACAGCAGTTAACTTCATCTGTTTACATCCTGCTATTAGGTACATATTTTTTAATTTTTTAAACTCCAGGTAACTTCAAGCCACTAAATATATTTGATGACCTACTAATGGAATGTGAACCATCAGTGTGTAAAATACAGAAGTAGAAGAAAAAAAATCTGCATCCATGAGGCATGGCACAGGAAGGCTTTCATAACTAGAAGTAAAACTAGAAAATGTTTTTAAATTAATGGTAATAGAATATAGCAAATCAAAATTTGTTGTATGGTTCTATCAGTGCAAAGCTTTCTAAAACAGTTTGTCACAATTATATTAGATATTGATAAAGCAGTACTTAGAAATTTAAAGTAAAGGTGAGGCTTGACTAAAAACAGGCATGAGGAAGCTCTCTGGAATGATGGTAATGTTCTATACCTCAAAAGTTTAGGCTACACAGAGGTATGTATTTGTCAAAATTCAACAAATAGTACTTCTAATATAATGCATTTTATTATATGCAAAATTTACCACTAAAGGATAAAAAGGAACTATAAAGACATTTTCAACTATAATGAACTATATGCATGCTAAAGTATTTAGAAAACGTTATACTAATATATACAAATGATTTTGATATGCAAAGATGCATTCAAGAGTAGATAGATTTGTGAGAAAGCAAGTATAGTAAAGTGTTAATGGTAGACTCTAGATGGTTGGGTATATGGGTTTTCATATTCAAACACATGTAACTTTCTGATATGTTTGAAATACTGCTTAGTAAAATGTTTAAAAAATTGTGCTGTATGAAAGCATACAGACACAAAAGAGTACAGACTGTTAGATTCCACTGATATGATATTTAAGAACAGTCAGAACTATGGGGAGAAAAATGAGAACAGTGATTTACAAAAGGAATGGGAATTGACTGCACGGAGTAAAAGGAAATATGCTGGGGTAACAAAAGTGCTCTATGTGGTATAGGTGTTTACAGGGACACATATATTAGATTCATCATATCTATACTTAAGAATGGTGCATTTCACTCTGTAAATTTTGACTAAATAAAAGCAATAGTTTTTATAATAAAAACTCAACAAAATGGGTAGAGAGGGCAAGTACCTCAACATAATAAAGGCCATATATGACAAACCCACAGCCAACATCATACTGAACAGCGAGAAGCTGAAAGCTTTTCCTCTAAGATAGGGAACAAGACAGGGATGCCCACTCTCCCCACTGTTATTCAACATAGTACTGGAGGTCCTAGCCATGGCAAGCAGACAAAACAAAGAAATACAAGGAATCCAGATTGTTAAAGAGGAAGTCAAACTGTCACTATTTGCAGATGACATGATATTGTACATAAAAAACCCTAAAGACTCCATTCCAAAACTACTAGAACTAATATCTGAATTCAGCAAAGTTGCACGATACAAAATTAATACACAGAAATCTGTTGCTTTCCTATATACTAATGACAAATTAACAGAAAGAGAAATCAGGAGAACAATTCCATTCACAATTGCACCAAAAAGAATAAAATACCTAGGAATAAAGCTAACCAAGGAAGTCAAAGTCCTATACCCTGAAAACTACAAGACACTCTCAAGAGAAATTAAAGAGGTCACTAACAAATGGAAACTCATCCCATGCTCTTGGCTAGGAAGAATTAATATTGTCAAAATGGCCATCCTGCCTAAAATAGTCTACAGATTCAATGCAATCCCTATGAAAATACCAACAACATTCTTCAATGAACTACAGCAAATAGTTCAAAAATTCATATGGAACAACAGAAGACCCCAAATAGCCAAACAATCCTGAGAAGGAAGAATAAAGCAGGGGGGAATCTCGCTTCCCAACTTCAAGCTCTACTACAAAGCCACAGTAATCAAGACAATTTGGTACTGGCACAAGAACAGAGCCACAGACCAGTGGAACAGAATAGAGAGACCAGATATTAACCCAAACATATATGGTCAATTAATATACGATAAAGGAGCCATGGACATACAATGGGGAAATGACAGCTTCTTCAACAGCTGATGTTGGGAAAACTGGGCAGCTTCATGTAAGAGAATGAAATTGGATCATTGTCTAACCCCATACACAAAAGTAAATTATAAATGGATCAAAGACCTGAATGTAAGTCATGAAACCATAAAACTCTTACAAAAAATCATAGGCAAAAATCTCTTGGACATAAACATGAGTGACCTCTTCATGAACATATCTCCCCAGGCAAGGGAAACAAAAGCAAAAATGAACAAATGGGACTATATCAAGCTGAAAAGCTTCTGTACAGCAAAGGACACCATCAATAGAACAAAAAGGTACCCTACAGTATGGAGAATATATTCACAGATGACAGATCCAATAAAGGGTTGACATCCAAAATATATAACGAGCTCACACACCTCAACAGACAAAAAGCAAATAATCCAATTAAAAAATGGGCACAGGATCCGAACAGACAGTTCTTCAAAGAAGAAATTCAGATGGCCAACAGACACATGAAAAGATGCCCCACATCATTAATCATCAGAGAAATGTAAACTAAAACCACAATGAGATATCACCTCACACCAGTAAGGATGGCCACCATCCAACAGACAAACAACAACAACTGTTGGCAAGGTTGTGGAGAAAGGGGAACCCTCCTGCACTGCTGGTGGGAATGTCAATTGGTCAACCATTGTGGAAAGCAGTATGGAAGTTCTTCAAAAAACTCAAAATAGAAAAACCATTTGACCCAGAAATTCCACTCCTAGGAATTGACCCTAAGAATGCAGCAGCCCAGTTTGAAAAAGACAGATGCACCCCTATGTTTATCACAGCATTCTTTACAATAGCCAAGAAATGGAAGCAACCTAAGTGTCCATCAGTAGATGAATGGATAAAGAACATGTGGCACATATACACAATGCAATATTATTCAGCCATAAGAAGAAAACAAATCCTACCATTTGCAACAACATGGATGGAACTAGAGGGTATTATGCTCAGTGAAATAAGCCAGGCAGAGAAAGACAAGTACCAAATGATTTCCCTCATCTGTGGAGTATAAGAACAAAGAAAAAACTGAGGGAACAAAAGAGCAGCAGAATCACAGACCCCAAGAATGGACTAACAGTTACCAAAGGGAAAGGGACTTGGGAGGATGGGTGGGAAGGGAGGGATAAGATGGCGGGAAAAGAAAGGAGGCATTATGATTAGCATGTATAATGTGGGGGGGGGTGCACAGGGAGGGCTGTACAACACACAGAAGACAAGTAGTGATTCTACAGCATCTTACTACGCTGATGGACAGTGGCTGTGATGGGGTATGTGGGGGGGACTTGGTGATGGGGGAAGTCTAGTTAACATAATGTTCCTCATGTAATTGTAGATTAATGATACCAAAATAAAAAAATAAACTAAAAAAAGTAAAAAAAAACAAGTTTTTAAAAATAGGTTATTATATTGATATCAGGCATGTTAATTCAGAGACAAGAGAATTAAACAGTACAGTGGAGGGTCCTTCATAATCAGAAAATGAACAACCATGTAGAAGTTAGGTTATGAATTTTATGTACCAAATACTATAGCATCAAAATATACAGTATAATAGCACAAGTAGAATAGAGTCAGACTCCACTGTTGTTTAACTGCTGAAAGTTTTCAGGCCCCAGTCCTCCTGCCTTACATGTGGGCAAGGTAATATGAAGGTCTAGGTGCTACCTTCTTTGGTACTGGTGGGAAGTTCAGACCTTGCAAGTCTGGCCCACACGGGAGAGCTTCCCTTCAGCTCCAATCCCTATCTATGAGGAAAACCTCTGGCCAGTCTCCTCTCTCTGCCCTTTCAAGCCATTGGCAGACCTCCTCAGGAGTCACCTAACTATCTCTGGAAAGCCTTATTACATGAGTGATAAATCATGTCAAACTCTTTTGGTGCATATGTGGTATATCAGTCTTGACATTTGTACCAAATTTTGGGTGAGAGGGTCCATTCTGCTTCTGGGGAGTGACCACTTAAAACAGGGCATACCCTGGAGGTCATAGAGGTATCCTTGAATTTACCTCTTTTGCCCTCAAAATGTCATGTAAACAAATGAAACTTTTCACCAATTTTTCCTAAATAACAAAACATCCCATTATTTGGAGCTGGAAAACCAGTTTGTGGTTGCTCACAGTTCTTAGTGTTGACTGCATTCAGGTGAGTGGTTCTCACTAGGTTGCCATTAAATGCCATGGACAGAACCCACTGAAGTCTTCTTCCCTCACATGTCTGGGTCCTGGGCTGGGTAGCTGGAAAACCTGGGAGCCACTGGACTCTACATGGTTTAAGGTGTCCTCGCAGCACGTCATTCTCAGGTTAGTCACACTTACGGATGTCTGGCTTCCCAGAGACAGGAGATGGAAGCCACCAGGTCTGTTCCGTGCTATGCCTGGAACTGGCACACTGCCATTTCTGCAATATCTTATTGGTCAAAACAGTCCCAGGTTTTGCCAAGATTCAAGGCGGTAGAGAAGCAGGCTGTTCCTTTTGATGGGACAGTAGAAAAGTCTCATTGCAGAAGAGCATAAGGCATGGCAGTTAGTGTTGTGGAACCTTAGGAAAATATTATCTTCCACAATGAGGATAAAGGACTGTTTCACGTAACCTAAAGTAGAGCTAACTGATGTATGTTGAGCAGTATAACTTGAATCAGTTTTCATTTAACCCTACACTCTATGCCAATACACATAAAACATTCATGACACTGACCATACCTAAAAATTCATACATTCACCAGAATTCTCACAAACACAAAAAAGTCATAGAAGCAGGCAGACAGCATTTTCAGATCATTATATCTGATGAATAATAGTTTATTACAAAACTAGACAAGCAAATAATTATCCCCCCTGGGAAATTAAAATGCAAGAATAATTTTAAATCATCTACTAAACAATTGATTCACAGAACACATTACAACTAAAATGGTAGAGTCTCAGGAAATGACAAGGAAAATGTTATATATAAGAAACTAGGATAGAGGTCCATCACAGCTTAGAGATAAGTTCACATGGAAATATTAGGATAGGCTTATGGCTGTAACAAATGATCTACATGTATAGTGGCTCAAATACAGTAGAGGTGTATCTTACTCACATGAAAGTACAGTATGGGGTAAGACTTCACAGGGCTGCTCTCCTCCACACAGCCATTTGGAGTCCCTGGCTAAAGGAGGTTCTGCCATATTAAATTTCTGGCTTACTGGGTTTCCCTAGGTGTCATCTCAGTTCCACCCACCTAGAAGGACGAAAGAGCAGAAAAGAATGGAGAGCGTTTTTTGTGGTTTTTTTTAAGGAGGCAGGACTTAAAATGGCACAGCTCACAATGCATTGGCTAGAGCTCAATCACATAGCTTCACATAATTGCAGCTCTAGGAAAGATGAGTTAAAGGAGCAGAATCAATATTTACAAATGTAATCTTTCCATTAACAAATGTTTACTGAGTTCTTAGTATTTACCAGGACTTGTGCTAGGAATTTGGGAGTTAATGACGACTACAAGTGAGACACACCATACTCTTGTGAATCTTAGAGTCTAATGAGAAAACATGTAATTATAACAATATGTGAGTTATGACATACTTGTACAATGGAATGTTTTCATCAGTGGAAGTGAATTAGAGCAGTATCAACATGTATACATCTTAAAAACAAGTTGCAGGAGGTTACATCGTACAGGACATGTAAATATGCACATATGTATTATTTAGGAATCCTACACATCAGTAATTAAGACATGTATGTCCGTGATAAATACCAAATTCAGGAGCGTCGTCAGCCCTGAGAAGGTGGAAGGGTGAAAGAGGACAGTGAGTGTAATTTGAAGGAAGTTCAGGGGACATTAATTTAATTTGTATTCTTATTTTTATTTCTATTTATTTTTGACAAAAACTGTAATTAAGGCTCAATGTGATATTTTGATATATGTATACATTGTGAAATAATTACCACAATCAAACTAATTAATGTGTCCATCACCTCTCATAGTTACCATTTTTCTGTGGGTAGTGAGAACATTTGAGATGCACTCTCAGCAAATTTCAAGTATTTAATATATTACTAACTATATTAATAATAATACATTATTAGTAGTAGTATACAGTTACCATGCTGTATATTAGGTTTCCAGAACTTATTCTCCCTGTAGCTGAAAGTTTGTACCGTTTGATCAATATCTTCCCTTTTCCCCCACCCACAGCCCCTGGTGTCACTATGAATTTGACTTTTTTTTTCTTTTTGTAATGCTTGCTTTGTTCTTTACCCTGGTCATGGAAACACAGGTGTTCATTACATAATGCTTTTCATGTTTTTGTATGCCTGAAATTTTCATAGTGCAAAGAAAATTCTGAATGCATGTCAAAAGAAAACCATAATCCTATGCATATATCCAGTAGTAAATTCATATACAAGTGCTTTTGTTATAATCATCATTAAGTATTATAGAAAGCATTTTAAAGAGTGTGGGGAAAACATGACATTCGTCATTCACTGGTACAAACAGTGACTGTTACTATGCTGGACAAGGATGGAAAGTTCAATGATTGGATTAGTGACTCATGAACATCTCCTGGATAAGAAATGAGTTTCTTATATGGCCAACCTGGCCATCTCTGCTTCTGTCTTTTCAGACAATTCCCCTTGAAAATGTCCCTCAATCCCATTGACAAATTAGTAAGGGTTTCCCCTGCTGGAGCAGGTTGCGAATTTCTGTTAACTTAGAGGGCCATTATTTCTTGGGGCTGGCCTTGGGGATTTAGGATTGATTAATAGTCTGAGCAACCAGAAGTCATTGCCACATTTGTTTTTTTCTGGAATTACAGATCAAATAAAATTAGTTGACTGCCTGACAATTCATTCTGGAGAATTTTATTTGATAGTCACTAATGCCAAAAGCACCATTGGGTCATGCTGTTTGAATCTCAAGGTGAGCAAATGGGAAAAACAAGGATATGCTAACCCCTAGGGCTTCTTTTTTTCTCCTGGATGCAAAGCTTTTTGGTTTTGCTCCCTGCTTAATGATTTTGACCTTACGGATTGGATAAGAAAACCATTAGGCTAGGGTGCTGGTTTGGGAGACATCTCTAATCCTCCTTAGAGTGTAATGTCGGCTTCCATGCTGAACTCCGGCATACCCATTATCATTTATTTTTCCTTAGTAGAGGCAGTGCAGGAGACGCAGTGGGGAGGCCCCAGGTTCCTGGATTCTCCAGTTCCTCTGGCTCCTCCCAGATAACCCCATTCAAACCGATATGGTGTATGTTACATAATATCAGCACACCTATTATAATTTTAGACACTGGCTGCAGCAGAGAATTTGACTAATTTAATTCAGCAAAGTTCATAATTATAGATATTTCAGCAGTATCAGTAACACTGGCTAAAGTCAGAAGGGACTTCCTTAAAAAAGCTTTTTTCTCTGCCATCCATTCTAGTCTTTCAAGTGAACAACCATGGATCGCAACACTTATCTTTTACGTTTTTTTAATCTTTTGGCATCCTGGCAAGAAATTGATGGCATGTTCAAAATGAGTAATTTGAAAATAAATTAATAAAGGGACTATGAATATAGGTGTGTTTGGGGTTTAGAAATCCAGTGACAGAAGGTGTGGTTTCCCCAGACTAAAAACAGTGGGTAGCTCTTACCACCTTTAGATCTAAAAGCACAAAGGGAGGGACCAGTTACTGAAACCTAGCAGGAAGATGTGTGGAGAGGGCTGCCTGGCAGGAGCTGTGGGCTTCCACGGAATGACTCAACCATGGTGACCCAACAAAGTAGGAACCATTGGAATGAGAGCCCTAACCACATTTTTCTTCTTCTGTTCATCTGTTTCCTTCTGTCCAATCCCAACCAGATGCCAATGGTCAAGGGAAAACACTGATGCAGTCCAATGGATCAGCCTACTATGCACAGATCGGGGTGGAGAAGGGTGAAGGGTGGTTCTAAAGGGGCAAATGTAAGTTTCCAGCATACCTCACTCTCTTGTAGTTTTCTTTTTAAGAATTTATTTTTTTAAAGCTGTTTTAGTTTCACTGCAAAATTGAGAGGAAAATACAGATTCACCATATACCTCTTACCCCTACACATGTATAGCCTCCCCCATTAACAATATCCCCCACCAGAGTGATACATTTGTTACCACTGATCAACCTACAGTGACATATCACAATTACTCAGAAGTCCATAGGTTATTTTAGGGTTCATTTTTTGGTGAATAAATATGGATAAATGTATAATGACATGTGTTCATAATTATAGTGTCATACAAAATACTTTCACTTTTCCAAAATTCCTCTGTGCTCTACTTATTTATCCCTTTCCCCTACCAAACCCCTGATCTTTTTCCTGTCTCCACAGTTTTGCCTTATCCAGAATGTCATATAGTTGGAATTATACAGTATATGGTCTTTTCCGATTGACTCTTTTACTTAGTAATATTCATTTAAGGTTCCTCTATGTCTTTTTATGGCTTGATAGCACATTTATATTTAGCACTGAATAACTTATAGTTGCTTACCGAAGATCACAAGAGTAGCTCACACACTCTGATACAATGACAAGTTTCCTAGAAAACTCAAGCTTAAGATACAGTGATTACATATGCTGAATCTTATACTCTAGTTCACATGGCCAATGGAAGATATCCCACATTCTCTGAGATTTAGTGATAGTTACAGAAAGCCTAGGAAAGTCTGAATCTTATTTCATTGTCCTAATCCCAAATTCTGGGAATAAGGTATTTATTAAGTGTAGATTGGTTCAGGACCAGATTAACTGATAAATAAACTATTTCAGATTGGGATATATACAAGGCCACAAGCAAAAATACAGTTGCTTAGAGCCACCTCTTTAATCATGTATATCAGGGCATGGGATATTCAAGTCATCATATTTATCTATGTGATATATTCTATCCTAATATAAGCTATCATTATAATACAGTGAAATGATCTTCAGACTCAGGTTCGTAACCTTGTTTTGAATCATTACTCTGTGACTTATAAGCCATGCGTTATTCAGTAAGTCACTAAACTCTGTGAACCTCAATACCATTATCTCTAAAATTGGCTTTAATAATACCTGCCCAACTACGCATTGGGTTTTCATGACCAAAGTGCTATAGGTAAATTATTATATATGAATAAAATCAGAATATATGTGAAAGCTCTTTCAGAAATTATGTCTTTCAGAAACTGTAAGCTGTTTGCATTGCTTAAACAGCAATTTCGTCTGTTGTTCTTTTTTTAACTTCTCAAGTTAGATGCATACATCATTAATTTTCGGTCTTTGCACCTGTTAAATAAAGAAGTAAATGCTATACATTTAACTTAAAATATGACAGCTGAATCCCATTAGTTTTCATATGGTTATTTTCATTATCACTCAGTTCTAAATGTTCCCTAATTTCCATTTTCATAACCCTTTGTTCCAAGAATTTTTCAGATATGATATGGTCTTAGAAAAATCCAAATCTACAGATTTTTAAAATTTATTTTTCTTTTTAATTTCTAACTCAATTTCATTGTGGCCAGAGAATAAGGTTTGTATTCTTTGAAATATAACATGTTAGATTGTTACTTTGGTGGCCCTCAACGAACCACAGTTCCTTTTATTTCTTCCCTTCTATAATATCCCTACCGTATGACCCTGTGCTCAGCCATGTGATAAGCTATGGACAATGGAACATTAGCAATCATGATGAAAGGCAGAACCTGAGAAGCACCAACAATTAAAGTTTCTACTCTTGGAATATTCCTTCTGATAACCCAGCTACCATGCTGTAAAAAGCCACATGGAAAGGCCATGTTTTGGTTATCTGTTGCTGTGTAACAAAATACCCCAAAACTTAATGACTGAAAACAACAATTTCTTATTTCTCATTATTTTATGAATTGGCTATCTGGTTCTTCTGCTTAATGTGATGGCAACGGGGACACTGTGGCAGCTGGAGTGTCCAAAGTAGATTAATTCATATGACTGGCAGATGTCTGGGAACGCAGCTGGGTCTGTTGGCCAGGGGCCTTATTTCCTTCCCATGTGGGCATTCCCATATGATTGTTTGGCCTTCCTCCCAACCTGGCAGCTGTGTTCCAAGGAGTGTTTTAAAAGGACATGACATTACTTAATAGCACATCCAATAGTCCAAGGGAAAAGGTAGCAAACAGGCAAAGGTAACAATGTATTTGAGAAGCATAAACTTAAACAAAAATCTAGCATTCTAGAAATGGATTCCTCAAAAGCAAAAGTATTAGAACCTAGAGGCTAATAATATATAATTAATCTAATAAACCTAATAAAAGAGATAAAAGAAGACATAAGCAATATGAAATAAGAACACAAGAAGATGAAGAAGAAAATCTTGTTAGGAAGCAAATATATAATTGAAATAAACTATGCAGTAAATGAGATAATGAGCAGAATGGCTGTAGCTGAGGAAGAAATCAGGAAATGTATAGACCAGATTGAAGAAACCTTGTAGAAAAAAGAAATAGGAACTATAAAAAAAAAGCTAAGAAATGAGGATAGAAATAGGCAGTATATTAGAAAGAGGAAAAATAGATTTGAAGCAGTAACAGAGATAAATTTCCCAAATTAAAAGAAAGACCTCAGAGTGAAAGACCCCATAGGTGGCCAACATGGGAGTATAAGGAAAAGCCATACCTAGATACATTTAGAGGGGAAAATATTAATAGAAAATAGAAAAATAACTAAAATCTTTAAGACAGAGAAGATCACATATAAAAGAACAAAAATCAGATTGACCTTCGATTTTGCAACAGTAAGACCAGACCTATGAAAACAATGGAGTAGAAGTTTTGAAGTACAGAAGGAAAATAACTTAGAATGTGCAATTTATATCCAGCCAAACTGTTTCTCAAATGTAAAGTCATTATAAAAATATCCTTAGGTATAGAAGGCCTCCAGAATTTTGCCACACAAAGTCTCACACTGCAAACAGTTTTAAGTGAAGTGCCTAAATAAAACAATAAAGAGGAAGATATAAAAAAATAAGGTGATTAAATATCTTGGTGAAATTCATTGATATCATTTAAAAATCTAAGACCAAAGGAAAAAAAGAGAGAACATATATTCATAGTAAATTGGAATTAAAAATTTTAGATAATATTTACATGATGGAAGTTGGAAATGAGACCAATAAATGTATGATCAGACTAAAATTCTTGTCCTATCAAAGGGGAAAGATAGCATTTTAAAAATAAAATAACAAAAGATAAAACAGAAAAGCTATGAAACGAATGGAAATAACAAATGAGTATGATAGAAATAGATCTAAATATATCAATAGAATAAATGCAAATAGAATAAACTGGCCAGTTAAAAGGAAAAAAAATGAGAAAAATGCAAATATATGCAGAATACTAGCAGTACATATAAGTACATGTAAAGATTGAAAGTAAAATGATGGGAAAAGACTTATGTGGCAACTATAAATCCTAAGAAAGCTAGTGTAGCACCACTAATATCAGATAAAATAGACATTAACACACACACATAAAAAGCATCTTTAAGGGTGGTAAATATCACCGCATATAAACATTTACATTCAAGAAGATCTAACAATATTAAATATGTATGTACCTACTAAAATAGCCTTAAAATTTATGAAGTAAAATTTGTAGAACTACAAAACTAAATTGATGGAACCATCTTCCTTTTGAAGATTTCAACACAAGTCTCAACTGACAGATTAATCAGAAAAAAGCTACAAAGTATATAAAATATATGAATGATATGATTACCATTAGATAATCAATATCTAATTAATATTGATATTATATAATACATACTAAGATATTGTATAATACAAATTAGGATATATCTGTGTGTGTGTGTAGGTAGGTAGGTAAGTAGATAATATAGAATAGTCTTCTGACAATTAGAGATGCACATTTTTTTCAAGCACACATGGAACATAAGACATTGAACATACACTTGGCCATACCATAAAGAAAGCCTCAACAAATTTCAAAGACCGGGTGTCATACAAGCCATGATCTCAGATCTCACTTCAATTATGCTAGATGTTAATAAGACAAAATACATCCACCCATATTTGAACAATAAGATACAAACTACCAATTCATGGGTAAAGAAATTTTAAGAAGCAGTTTCAAGAATGAATCCTCATTTTCTATGAGTTCAAGGTCTCCTGAAATCATATGATCTTTCAAATACAGGGCCCTTCCTTATTAAGACAAGAAAATTCCCCCAAACACCTTACTGCTGTGGATTTCTGTTCTTTCGCTTCATGTTGTTCTCTGAGGAATAGCCTAATTTCATTTTGAGTTCTGATCATTTTAAATGATATTTTATTTTTTCCAGCATTTCTTGGTGGGTTTGGTTGGGATTTATGTTTACCTAGAGGTTTTTTAGGGTATCTAGTCTGTCATATTACTAGAAACAGAATGTCTGTGTTCTCTTTTATTCACTCATATAAATCTATCCACCTTATTTCCTTCAAACCCAATTTTGAATAGTACTTTCAGTAAAGATTATTTAGCAGATACAATCCATCAAATTATCTAATCATATAATACTTTTAAAAATGTATCACAAAGATTCTAAAAATAAAATATAAAAGTAAATGTTAAAACCAATTGAGAAAATACCAGCATTTTTCTATCCATAACCATGTGATGCCTGGTAATTCACATCTGATCTATCTCTGGCTTTCCCGATATTTTCTAGACTTAATCACCTATTATGTGCAGTTCCTGCCTCTGGAACAGCTAAAACATAAACCAGTTGGGATTTTTCAATGCTATGGTAAGAATTACCTTGTCATTTGGGCCAGAAAGTGAACAATAAACTCAGTGACAGTTAAGAGAACCAAAGAGTTGACAGGTAACCAAACCCGCTCTCCCCCTTAGCACATGGGGATTTTGTCAGAGGTCATAAATGTCAAAACATCCTGCCCATTGCATGGATGGCAAACACATGCTTGACCTTGAATATGGCAATAGAACAGATGTCAAGGACAGTTTTCTGATGTTTATTGTGTGAAATGTCTTGTTTATTGGAAGAAACACCTCTCAGAGTTACCAAGATCAAGAGAATTCCTCTACACTAATAATAACAATCCAAAATGATCCAAAGCTAATTTTTACTCCTTCTTTTCTTTCATTATTTGAGTGTGTGTTACCAAGCTGAACGAATTGCCTCTGGAGGCAATAAGGGTGGGTAATATCTGTTTCCTGGTCCCATTCTGGTAGGCTCGGGTTACCTTGGTGCACCCTGTTATCTCTGCAGCTGTCTTCTCACATCTTTGTACTGAGAAAGTGACAGCTGGCTGAGCTGTGGCTTATGAGTATAAAACAAGAAATGCCGCTCCTCTTTGACCTGACAGAGTCTTGTGGAGGTTGATACCAAGGAAACTAAAAGTGATTTTTAAGCTTCAGCAAAATAGAACAATTCTTAGCTTTTACCCTTGGATATGGAGTATACTGGGTGGTGTAGAGACTTTGAATACTTGGAGTTTGTCCTTCCTAAAATATGCTCTTCACTCTGCTGATTTTCAAGAAGTCAGAATTATCTCTTATTTTCAATTTGTTGAAAGTTACAAGTGAAAATAACCTCAAATATCTTATTTAATGTTCTCTTATGTGTAGCTAAACAGCACAAAGGTCACTTGAATTTTACTGAAATTATCCAGCACAAAGCATTCCACAGATTCATTTCCCACTAACCCACTGCTTATAATTAACACTCCAGCCTCTGGATTTCTCTTATTGGTTTCCAAAATACTGACCTGTCCGTTCTTGGTGGTAGCAAATCTGTCCTTCTCATTTGTAAGCTTCCATGGGGTCTAGTCTTTCTTGCAAATAGTAGTTGTTCAGTAAGTGTTGAATCAAATTAAACATACTTAAAATTCTACTTTAGACATCACTTATTTTTGTTTCGTAGAGAGTAAAATTGTCACACATTAGTTCCCCAGAAATCTAATTAATTCAAATTTCATCTTTTATGTTCTTGTTCTTCTATTCTCTTTTCTTTACCAACACGAGGCTGAAACTTCAGGCAGGTCTGAAGCCTGGTTCTAATGAGGCAGATGCCTGGCGCTGGCCTCTGATTTAATCCATGCCACAGTACTTGCTCCCTTACTTATAAGGCAGGAAATGCATATGAAGGTTCAAGGGCAAGAGGCATTACTACCCTAATGCAATTGATTTGTACATGGTTATATCAGGCCAGCAGGCTGGCCTGCGGTCAGAATCTCTTCATACCTCTCAGAACAACTAGAGGTTGCCACAGGGGAATAAGACCTCCCCCCAACAACAAGAAAAAGATGAAAGACTTTGTGGAATCCTAAGCCTGATCACACAATAGCATTGACAATGTGTGGCCTTGTGGAGGGCCAGAAGAGCTGCAGCTCCAGCGGGTGAATGCTGCTGGGTCTCCTTCTCTAAGTAGCCATCTTAGATGAGTCAAACTGCTGTGGCTTTTACTTATATCAAAGATATTGTGTCTCTGAGTTGATAGTACCACCACCCTTTCAACACCTATGTCTTAGCTGTTCTATACAATTTAAAAGCATGACTATTGGAGTATTTTGTACAGAAGCCCCGTAACTTATACAAACAAATGGAGGCTGTTGTGTTTTGAACTCCTCTTTAGGAATTTTTTTCCAAAGCCATACTTCCTCTGAATAATGCCTCTACTTTGCTTCGATTTTCTCATTTTCTACAGTGTCCTAATGATACTTCCACTGCTACACAGTAACTGTATGACCTTGGGTAAGTTACTTAGTCTCTCGTGAACCTGTCTTTATCATCTATAAAATTGAAATAATGGCATATGTTTAATGTTGAGACAAGTAGTCTGACTTTATGGGAAAGGATATTCAAATATTTATAGTAAAGGATCTGCTATCAGATCCTCCAAGAGGGAATATGGAATTTTAAAAGATTTCCAGGAGACTAATTAAGTGGCCTGTGTAGTATTCCAGGACAGGTGATAACTAAACTAAGGTAATGGCTGAACTAAGGCCCAGACTAAGGTAGTGGCTACAGGGATGCAGAGGAAGGGGCAGATTCGACCCATATGGTATAAAGTGTCAGGGTTGTGGTTGGGGAGAAGAGGAAGAAAAGTCTTGGATCACTGGAGGGATGGTTATTTCATTAACTAATCTAGCCAATACTGTGAGAGGGGAAATAATGAGTTCAATTTTTTCAGTATCTAATATTTATATATGTCAGACCCCAAGCTAAGTGCTTTATGGACAATATCTCATTTAATACACACATTTTCTTAGGAAGTTAGGGATATAATTACCCTCAGTTTCAAATAAGAAAACTAAGAGTTAGGGAGGATAAATAACTTACCCACATCAGAAAGCAAATAAGTTACGTAGCCAAGCACAGAACTACATCTGCCTAATTCTAGAGCAAATGCTCTTCACTATTACTAGTACAGCATGTCTCAGCTCAGTCAGCTGTGGGTACTGCCTTTGTTTATTTTCAAATGTGTCAGTATTTCCTGTTATGATGCTAGCACATCCTTATTTTTGTTTGTATAGTCTTATGTCTTGAATAAAGGAATTTTCTAAGATTCTCACTGTAAAATACACAAAACATTGAACTCTATTCTTTACTGAATGTATTTGAATTGAGGTTGTTGAATTTCATAGACATTTTCTCAGATGTACAAAAGGTCAATTTTTCTGTAACAAGCCTCCATTAGCACTCAACACTGGTAAAACTATTCATACTGATTCCAAATAGTCACTTTCAGTTACAACTCAAGTTTCTTTTGCAAGGTCAACTCAAGAGTTTTGCCCTTCCCTTTCTCCTTCCATTCTCCCTGGGAGGATGGAAAGTATTTGTGTCCATTTGAAGCCTGAGGGATCTACAGCATGCGGTGCACATAATCACGAGTCTCTATTGCCTTCCTCTGAGATGTACCTCATATTCTTCTGTTGATTTCATGGTATTTTACTCTCTCTTGTGGATGGCTGTGGTCGTGCCATGATCTCCGGGCACTG
Organism: Manis javanica; assembly: GCF_040802235.1. Lineage (NCBI taxonomy): Eukaryota > Metazoa > Chordata > Mammalia > Pholidota > Manidae > Manis > Manis javanica. The sequence goes on from NC_133174.1 coordinate 133,614,116, forward strand.
AACCCTTGGAATCCTGGGAACCTGAGTGTTTTCACAGACTTTCCTGCCTGCCCTCAGCAGTTCCCCTTCTCCCAAGTACTAGAGTCCGTGCTGGGAAACTTGTTGCCCTCTGCCTGTATTCTCACTCTACGGGTGACATGAGTTCAGTTTTACATTGTAGTTCGTGGTACTTGTGGGCAAGTCACAAAGAGATGATTAGTAAGCAGTTGGAAATACAAATTAGAAGAGAATTCTGGGATTGAGGGCATTCTGACAGAAGCATCAGTATATACATGGTGGTCTTAGACACAGATGCTGATAATATCGCCCAGGAGCCATGTGTGAAATTATGAAAAACGGAGGCAAAAACTGTGGGTCACAATGATATTTAAAGGGTATGTAGAAGAAGCATACAAAGCATATTGAGGCAGGTACATATCTGTGTGGGCTATCCTGCAAATACACTCAGATACTTCAAAGAGTGCAAATAACTGGGTCTAAAAAAACTAGAGACATTTTTCACAAGGTCTGGTTTGCATTTTGATTTAAAAAGTCAGTTGTTCCTGGGTACAAGAGGGGGGAGGTCTGGTGGAATGCAATATGGTGGGAAAAGACCCAGCAGGGTTATGCCTATTTGGCTACAATCTCACTGCCTAGTGTAAGATACAATCTATCTGATAAAAACTGATTTTTTTCAAAGTAGCTTTCTTACTTCCCTTTATCTTGTAAGGCCATTTCTCTTGAAATTAGCAGTCAGCTCTTTGCTGGCTCTTAAGGATGCAAAGTGTGTAGCATCTCATCTGCTATTTTTGCCAGCTTCGCGATTCCTATAATTGTCACTTCATAATGTTGGTATCCGCTAGTGTCTAAAGTTCTCCTTGCTTCATAGTAAAAGAACTTGACTAATGTACCTTATGTCATTTTCTCTTAGCGACTTGAGTCCTCCTCATCCTGAAAAGTTAGTCTAATTCAGCATTGAATTCATTACACCCAAACCCCTTTGCTTCAGCAACTTGAATCTAATAGTCAGTTGTCAAGCTGTGATAATGTCCTAAACCGATGGACTTCTTGGCAGGCTACTGAGCTCTGGCTGGGCTGCCTTGTCAATACCTGAGCCTTTCACTCAACATGTTTCTGGGCAACTGAAAAAAAAAAGTGTTAATGAGCCCAATAGAGAGCAAAGGCACTAAAATTTGGAGCCTTAGAAAGTTGATCGTTTTCCCTTTGTAAACCCACCACTTCTCCAAGTAATACCATCCTTCTTTCTGCCTTCTCTGCCTCTACAGACCTGACCCTGGCAATCTAGATTCTTCTCATTTATTTCATTATGGTATTCTCAAAATCCTTGTCTGCACCTTTTGTCTTATCTCTGAAAACTGCATTACACTGTGAATATAGTTATTTCACTTCTGTAAATGGACTACTGCTATTGTAAGTACTGTAAGTGGTCGGTATTGCTTCCTGAGCAAGAACATCAGCTCTTGTTCACTAACATGATACTGTGATTGCTATTGGCCCTTGAACATCATATACATATGCTTCTGAAATATGTAACATTCTTTTTTTCTCTATCAGCATTTTACTTCATGTAAATGATATTGTATATAGATTTCATTCTTTTAATTATTTCAGTCAACCATACAATTTTTAAATATATACCTGTTGCTGTGTTTACCCAGTCTGTCGTTTCTCACTACTATACAGTAGTACCTAATATGCATCCATCACATCATAGTGTTCCTTTCACCAAATGGTGAATTAACATGTTTCTGCTCCTTTTACAACAAACCTTATTGAAAGAAATGTTTATACGTGTTACTTCACTTCTTCACTATCTCTGAATGTCTCTTGAACACAAAACAATCACACTCTTGGCCCCAAAAGCCCTGTAACACTGCACAGAAGACACATTTGTCCAAGTCTCCAATGAATTCTGAGTTGCCAAACCCAGTGGTCATTCTTTAGTTGTCATCCTTCAGCTGCATGATCTGGCCCACCTCCTTCAAGCTCATGCTCCACCACTTCCCACTTCATTCCTTGGAATCCAACCACATGTACTACATTGTTGTCCCTTAAACACATTCAGCTTGTTTCAATATTACCATCTTTGCTTTTGCTGTTGTTCTGCCTGAGACCCTTTTAGCTCCAGGTAGTATCACTCATTTCCTCCATTAATTACCACCTGCTCAAGGCAGCCCTGTGGCTGTCATTCTCTCTTCCCTTACCCTACTTTATGTTCGCTCAGAACACTTGGTATTATGTGAAATCTCACCATATCTTTACTTAGTTTTTTTTGTTTGTCTGTCCTCACTAGAATATCAGCTCCCTGAGAGCAGAGATTTTTTCTATTTCTTTCACTGATATATTGCCATTGTCTAGCACAATCCTTGGCTCATAGTAGATTTTTGAGTAAATTTTAGACGATTAGTAACAGAATCATGTCACATGAAGTGTTCTTGTAGTTTCTACAAGAAGCATGTTCTAGCTCAATGTTTCATTTGCTATTTTAATAGCACTAGTAGAAAAGAGGCAAGTCAGATAATTGAATTACAATTGGCTGTTACTATGACCAATCGCTTCTGCCTGAGGAGTTGTCATCTCATGAGTCCCTTCAAAATAAGCAATGAGAAAGAAGTTACAGGAATCAAATATTTAAACCAGTTTAATATTTTCTTCTGCCCCTTTATCTTCTACCTTAAATAATACTAGACAGCATTCAGTTATTATGCAGATATTATTCAGACAGCTTTGGCCCTCCCCTTACACCATGTTTCCTGTTTTCACATTGTCTCTCCAGCCTCTGCTTCTTTCAGGGAATGGAGTGGGGTGGCAGACACGGCAGGTTTTGGTTCCTGAAATTTCTATCATAGCTTATTATGAAGGGACCAGAATTAGGTCTAACCAAAGAAGCGGTCACCACTGAATTTGTTAAGTGCCTAAAAGAACTATAAACTTGTTAAGGACTACAAAATATTCATTACATAGTAAATGTAATGAAAATTTTACAGAATTAAAAAATAGCTCTTTCTCCTGTGAAAACCCCTAGGATTGACAATAACTTACAAACAATATATTTGCCTCACAAATAATAGTCTTATTGTACATATCAAATTATAAACTCAAAGATGATCCTTGCTATTACATAAATATCCAACTCTGTCCTTTATAAGATAGCATTGTTTCTCTCATAGTGTCCTTTAAAAGATGGGTGAGGGGATATAAGGCATAAAATCTCAATTACAATATAAATTATAAAAATAAAAGATAGCATTGCTTCCTCTATAAAGAAATAGTAACAATCAGTACATTATGAATTATTAGAGCACAAGATGGCCAGATTGACCTGTATTCTAGAAGACCTACTAAACCGTATCTGGAAAGCACAAACTAGTAATTATGTCACTTGCTATTGCCATTTGCACACCAAAATTAAGCTGTCTTATTGTTTCAGCCCTTGTTACACTAAATGCCATTTGTTCTCAAAACAGATGGGCCCTTGCTAATTAAGAGAACTGCTCTGGTTCATTAAAGAAATAGCAAACAACCAAATGAACTGTCAGTTCTTAGGGTCACTCAATACACAAAGCTTGATCACATTACTCATTTGTTCCCTCTTCCTCTGAAACACTGACTTAACCTAATGATCTACCATATATTACCTGTAAGTACTGTAATTGCAAAAACCACAGCATGCCAAAAGGCTTAAGTATGTGCAGTATTACTTGGGGGGGGTGTGTGTGTGAATGTTTCATAAGTATTTTTAGACCCCTAAAAAGATGATTGTTGAAAGTATTATCTTCACACTTGGAAGAGACCTTAGGGAATCTTTTCATTCAATGTCTTTGACTCACTCAGTTGTTCAGTACTGATTGAGCTCCTCTTTCTTGCTAGGATTTGTGCTAAATGCTCATGAATGCAAATATTAATAGAACTAGCCTTGTCCTTGAGCATGAGACAGAAATACATATAAGGTAATCACAATAAAAGTATTAGCCATTGAAATTCTATGAAATTTTGGCAGTGCAGAGAGAAACACCTAGCTTTAACAATGAGCAGGATGGTGTGATAAGGTTTTTGTGGAAGAGATAATGTTGCTGGTATACAGGAAAGCTTTTAATTTTTATATGTTTTTCTTGTGCTCCCTTGAATGTTATTTTATTGATCTCTCCTAGTAGCTCTAATCATTGAATAGTTTATTCTCATTGATTTTCTATATAGATGAGAATATTACCTGCAATAATGATAACTTTATATCTTCCTTTCCTACAGTTATCTCTCATTTCTCATTTCTTATTTTATTGCATTGGTTAAGATAGTCAGAATTTCAATGTTTTCTGTATTCTATTCTGTTCAATAGTGCATGCAAATTGTATTACTTCAATTCTAGTTAGGATATACAGAGTCAAAAGAAATCATTCTTCTCACCTTGTCAATGAGGAAAACCTAGACAATACACAAAATCATAACTGTAAAAATCCCACCAGAGAGTTGGAAGTGTCTCAATGAGCTAAATATGTAGATTTCAAGCCCTCTCTACATGATTAGAGAACTGCTGCTGCCTCCATCCCTGGCGGAGCAGGAAGAGGAAGAGAAATCCATTAGATGAGGGTAAGGAGAAAGGAACAAAACCTTTAATAAACATTTAATGGCTACCCGTGACCTGGAGTTACAGAATAGAATTCTCAAGAGCCCTCGCCTCAGAAGGGGTCTGCATCTACCTGCCAACTCTTTCCCACAGGCCTTCAAGATCACAGGGGTGGTCCAGCAAAGACCAAGGAGAGGCAGCAGAACTGAGAAAGATCCCACCCTGAGGCATGCACAGCGCTTCAATAAAACACGAAAGCCTGAAGATATGATAGGAAAGCTGGCTCTTCATCAAGGCCGCTGCAGTGGCCCTGCAGAGGGTTGGAGTAAGGTAGCCCAGAAGAGATCACCCAAGGAGCAGAAACCCAGGAGGCAAGCCTGAAGAGCAAAGAGAATTCGAAGGCAATACAATCATGGTCAGCCAATCGGTGAAACAGAGTGCTTTCCCACGGATCTGAAAGTCGGCGACTGCAGTATTAAGCATACTGCACATATAAATTAAGCATACAGAGTTCTCTAAGTCTTGCTGATGCTTTGATCTTCTTTGAAGGGGAATTTCTGATGTTACTCTTGAAATATTTGAAATCAACCATGAAATAAATATAACTAAAACCAATGTAAAAGCCCATACTCAACTTGGGTCAACTATAGATTAGACACACTCAACTCCCACCTCCAATAATTAGTGGCCCAATAGAAGAAAGGATATGACCTTTTCCTGGGAAAAAATATCATTTACTTTAGACTATACTGTATTTTTTATGCATGAAATCCAGAATACAATAAATTATGAGAAATGCTAAGAAGCAATAAATTACAACCCATGCTCAATAGAGGAAATAGTCAATGGATGCAGACCCAGAGATGATCGTATGTTGAAATTATCAAGCTGGGGCTTTACAATTTCTATGATAAATATGTAGGGTATTTATTTGAAAAGATGGACAGAAGATTGGAGACTGTTGAGAATTAGGCTTGGGGTTGATTAATGATTGTGCATTGAGTCCCCTATACAGAATTTTAGTATTGTTAACAACCATTTGATCAATAAATATGAAAGATGCCCTCTCAAAAAAAAAAACCTTCAAAATTAGAAATGTAACATCATAAATGGAGAATTTTTCCCGTGGGATTAATAATAGACTGGACATAGTACAACAAATATTGTTCAGTATGAAGAGAAAAAGAAACTACCATACATTCCTGGTCGGTGTGCAAAATAGTATGATTTTGGATAATTATTTGTGGGTCTCATAAAAATTAAACATGAATCTGTACTGTGACCCAGTATTTCCTTCCTAGGTATTTACCCAAGAGAAATGAAAACATAGATCTACAAAAAGAGACTTCCATAAGAATGATCATAGTATTACTGTTTTTTACAGTCAAAAATGGAGAACAACCCAAATGCAAAATCAATTGGAAAATGGATAAACAAAGTGTGGCATATTTATATTAAAAACTGAAAATTCAAAAATAAATAAGAATGAGCTGTTCCATGTGACACATGGATGAATCTCAAAAACATCATGCTGAGTGGAGTCATCTGGCCATTGCTAACTGAACACTCATCATCTGAGAGGTAAGGCAAGGGAGCTGGAAGAGCAGTAAGGAAAAAGAAAGTGAAATGTAGTCACCCAACAAAGTGGGAAAGCTGACTGAGGATAACACTGTGGCTTCAGATGGCATTGGAAGCCCACCAAGGTTTGTGATTAGGAATTTCAAGTGAGAGCAGTTAACAGAGTTGTTCTGTTTCTAACCAAGCTCAGCTTCCCCATACACATATGAAACAGCCTGAGAGTTGTATTCAGCCAAGAGTGGCTTTGCTAAAGGAGTACAATGAAGTGAGAGAGGAGTGAGGCAATTGTGAGTGTATGCATGGGATTGATTATAATGACTGACCACTTAACAGACAAATAAACAGTTACATAGAAGGTCAAGAATTCCCCAGCATCATGAACCTAGAAATGTGTGGAACCAGGGGTTGAACCCCCAGTTAAACCTGATGACAATTTTTTTCCTTATTACATTGAAGCACAGTGAATAATTGCTTTAAGTGGGAGCAACAATTGCTTTAAGTATGAACAATACAATTTGATAGATAAAATAACAACTATGTATCAAGGAAGTAGATGTACAGCTTTACACAATAGTAACCAACTATTTCACTTCACAATTAAGGAGAAAATGGTATTTATATAGAAAAATATCTGAATGATATAAAGTAAATAAACAGAACTCCCTAATGGATTTATCCAGATAAGACAAATTTATTTAAAAGGTGCTTCGTTATCATCCAGTGACTAGATGAGTTCAACCTCTTAATTTTGTAAATGACATGAGCTAGAAAATATACAGCAGAGCCGTAAGTAGGGCGGAAGTCCCCTGATATCTAGGCTACCATTCTTCCCATTACGCCATGCAATTTTGGAGGGTTTAGATATAGTCCTGCCTAATGCCAAGAAGATTGGACAGATGACCTCCTGACATTGCCTTCATTCTTTTAAGATACACTCTCTGATTCCATAATACCTGCTACAGCATTATAGACTCTGATACCTAGTAACACTATCATATTAGTCTCTTTTTGTTCCAGCTCTATTGAGGTACAATTGACAAATAACAATTATATATATTTGAGGTACATAACATGATAATTTGCCATCTGTACACATCATGAGATGTTTACCACAATTGAGCTATCTTAACCACTTCATTCTTTGTGTACTTTATCCTAAAGACTCATAGAAGCTAAGAATTCAATGCTTGATTTGGCTGTTTTGAGAAAAACTGAGTAAAAATAAATAGGGGGTGATGATTTTAGTTAACATTGAAATAGAAAAAGTAGCAAGTTTCCACAGTTTCCTAAGTCATTTTCCAATGAAGAAATCTGAAGATGAGCATAAGAACTATAACTGGTAGGCAGTGCTTATTGAATATTTTTCTTATATTGCTGAATAATTTCACATTACATAGGCTGTGTCATTATGTATTTCTATCACAATAGGGGGGAAAACATTAAACTAATGAATGTCGTGCCTCGTTTGTCAAGATCTGAGTCACTGGCATGAAGCATCTTTCATTGTAAATGCAATTTGGGAGACTCAACCATACTTCTCCTATTTGAAAATACCCAAGTGCTTAGTACTGAGCCATTTTGTTAATACATTGAACAGTAAAAATAATTTGACATATGGGAAAGCTATCTGAGACTAGATAATTAAAAAAGAAGACTTAATGAGAGGCTGCATGTTTTACTGGGACAGGCCACAGTTTCTCCTTTTGTGAGAAACAGCAAGGCTTTTCTGAAAGTGGGTACTTACAGGGTGTCATATTGTTTAAAATGTTATGAAGAAATCAATTTCCATTTTCCTGGCACTTCTTTCAAGATGCTGCTCTTGCAAGCATCAAGTGGGTGTTCTTCATTGTAAACACCTCAGGACAGAAAGGAATCAATGGACACAGATTTTCAGACAATGAGCAGACTGGCTAGTCCATATTTGGAGTGTCAAACTGTTGAGGCCAGGAAAAAAATCAGGGCAGGGGAGGGAAAATAAAAACAAAAACAAAACAACACTGAAGGAAGGCAGAAGCAGGTGGCAGAGCTCCCTTTTTCTACCCATTTATGAAATTAGGAGCTCCAGCCTTCCTCAGCAGAGAAGGGAAATCCAGGCTGGGAAAACGGGAAGGGGCAGGTGCTTTTCAGGATTCATGAGGTAGTCGTTTCTGTCAGATGTTGGCTCTGAACTTTTGAATGTTAAAAGTCATGCCTGAATCCTGAAACATTATGTATAGACCTGGAAGAAAATAGAGTTGGGACCCATTGGATGTCTACTCACCATAATTGGGTGGCCTGGCTATCATGACTTGTTCTTAAAGTCTAAGAGGCACACTTGTAGGGGGTATAAGAGGCCTGTATATTAAATATAATCCTGCCCCACTCTAACGTGACCTCTAATGATTCCCTCTACCTGGTAGTCAAGTCTTTGTGTAATCCTCTCTCTCCAGCAGATTATGGCAAAGGTGATAGATGTCACTGCCATGATTAGGTTATACTATATGGCACAGGATGTCACAACTGTGATTCGGGTACATATATAAGACTCCATTTCAGCAGACTGGAATGAATGGTCCTTGTGGGCTTGAAGCAGCCTTGCTGAAGAAGCTCATGTGGGGAAGAACTACCGGTGGCCTCTAGGATCTGGAGGCAGCCCTAGCTGGTTGTAAATATCTATGGTGCTCAACAATACACTGTTAAGAATGTGAATTTTGCATAAGCCTGAATGAATATGGACTTGAATTCTTCCCCAACCAAGGCTTCGGAAGAGAGCTCCAGCAAACCTTTTGGGTGCAGCTTTGTGAGACCGTGAACCTAACAGCCCAACTAGGCCATGCCCACCAACTCCTGGTCCACAGAAACCATGAGATAGTAAACATGTATGTTGTTTAAGATACCAACTTTATGCTGATTTCATAGGCAGCAGTAGAAAACTAATACAATGTAATATATATGTCCCTGGAAAATCTCAGTTTGTAAATTTATGTGTAGAATATAAGAGGGTTTATGGGTCAAATAGGGTTGTGGCAGACCACTTAAACATCATGCAGCTGCATTAAGGGAACACAAAAACAGTAACCAAATCCCGGGAAAATTTTAAAGACATGGTAAATTACTAACAAATAAACAATATCATAGTAAACATAAACCTTAACCTCACCCAAAAGAGCTAAAGGTAACCTGATGGAGAGTGGTGGAAGGAAGGATTAGGACTGCTGAGTTATGTGGACAGAGGTAAAATGCACACAGATCTGAGAGAACTGAACAAGAAGCGCTTCTAAAGCAGAGCAGGGTGTCTACGCCATCAGAGAGAGCAAGGTGGGGAATGCACATCACAGCCAGTGTGCTAGTTCGCTCAGGCCACCAAATAAAGTACCGCAAAGTGGGAGGGTCAAACAACAGGATTGTATTGTCTCCCAGTTCTGGAGGCCCGAAGTCCAAGATGAAGGCGTAGATAGGATTGGCTCCTTGGGAGGCTGTGAGGGAAGTGCTGGCTGCAGGCCTCCGTCCTTGGCTCGCAGACAGCCGTCTCTCCCTGTGTCTCTTTACATCATCTTCCCTGTATGTGCATCTCTGTGTCCAAATTTCCCCTTTTTATAAAGACACCAGTCATACTGGATTAGGACCCGTCCTAATGAGCTCTCACTTTAGTAACCCTGTAGAAATAAGGATTAGGATTCTAACATACATTTTTTGGGGGGGACACAATTCAACCCATTGTATACAGCAGTGGGCTTCTCTGGCTTGCTGGACTCACTGCTGCCAGTGTGCTTACATTCAGCCGCTGTTAGTTGGTGGTGCAAAAATTTTATCAGTGATGGGGGAAAAGGGCATATGCCAAGTAAACTTCCCCATCATACTGATGTTCTTACTAGTCCCCAATACAGAAATCTGCCTTCTCACTGAACAGTGTAGAAAGCATCCACACATTCCCTTTACTCTCATGTATGGCTTTACATATATGTGCGCGCACACACACACGTGTATATAAAATGACATTTACTGAGTGCTCACCTCATTAAATGTTTTGCCTGAGGTTACACAGCCAGTTAATGAAACGAGTATAATTAAAAAACAGGAAGCAAATCCAGGTAGCCTGGCGCAACAACCTAGTCTTAACCATTATGCTGTGGTGTATCTCATAACACAGCATCACATGGGAGCTTTCCAGAAATGCGGAAGAATTGTATGTACATCCTCTATCTTGCTTTCCACTGCCCCCATCTCCTAGGCAGTGGTTCTCAAGGTATAGCCCATGGGCCAGCAGCATAAGGGTCAGCATCATTTGTGAATTTATTAGAAACACTTCAACTCAGATCTAGGCCCACTGAATCGGTATTTGCATTTTAACATGATCACCTGATGATTTCTGTGCACATTAAATTTGAGACACATGGGTCTATTATGGGAGTTCTCGGACTCTAGCACTTGAAGGGCTTATTTAAAAAACAGATTTTGGAGGTCTAACTCCAGTGCTTCTGATTTAAGGGATCTGAGGTGAAGTATTTCTACTAAATTTACAAATGATGCTAATCCTTATGCTGCTGGCCCATGGGCTCTACCTTGAGAACCACTGCCTTAGGAGATGGGGGCAGTGGAAAGCAAGATAGAGGATGTACATAAAATTCCTAGTTTCTTCAGAATTCAGACAGAAGCTGAAGTGGGCCTGAGCCTGCAAGTGGAAATTATCAGTTGGCTAGCCTTGAAGACCTAGCAATGTTTGACTGTTATGAATATCATTTCACGTTTTACAAAAACAGACCTCATACATTATTTCAGCAATTCCTAGATACCCTGTATTAGTCAGGGGTTCTCCAGAGAAACAGACCAATAGGATATATGTATGTATGTGTGTGTTTTTATCTCTATCCATCTGGAGAAAGAGAGAGATTATAAGGACTTGGCTCACACAGTGATGGAGGCCAAGAAATTCCAATATCTGCAGTTAGCAAGCTGGAGGCCCAGGAGAGCTGATAATGGAGTTCCAGCCTAATCCAAAGGCCCAAGAACAAAGAGAGCCAGTGGTGTAAGTTCCTGTCAAAAAACCAGAAGACTGAAGACCCAAGAAGAACCAGTTTCAGTCTGAATATAAAGACCAGAAAAGACCAATCTCCCAGCTAACGCAGTCAAGGCAGGAGGAAATTCCCTTCATTAGCCTTTTTGTTCTATTAAAGTCTTTAAGCAATTGGATGAGGCCCAACCACATTATGGAAGGCAAGCTCCTCTACTCAGCCTACCAACTCACATATGAATCTGGCACACCCTCAGAGACACACCCAGAGACACACCAAGAATAATGTTCAGCCAAATGATGACTGGGCACCCTGCGGCCCAGTCAAGATGAGACATAAAATTAACCATCACACACCCATAGTACTGGTTGCTACCATAGATTTTTAAATGAGGATTATCTTGTTTAATTGGCTGTGATAGCTATATAGAAATTTTTTTTGGTATTTTGATCTTGTGTTACAAATTGCTGACAAGCTCTTCTTCCTAAAATTTATTTTGTAGATATTTTTGTCTTTTCTATGTAGATAGTCATATCATCTGCAAACAGCTTCCTTTCTTCCTAACAATAGACACCTTATTGCTTCTAGTTATCTGAGATTTTAGGACTGAGTAGAAGTGTTGAATTTGTAGCCAACTTCCTGGTTTCTACTACAACTATGGAACTCAGGGTCAATTCTTGAGTAAGTTGTCTCACATCTCTGTATCTCAGTTTCATCACAGTATAGTTACACCTAGCATGTATCTTCATATTGGTTAGACCTCGAAGAATTGTTGTAAGAATTAAATTAAGCATGGGAAGTAAACAAATTTGATGGAAAGTACTTATACTTTCTCTGGCTTTTTTGTATTCCCTATTCTGGCACAAAGATACCTCCCCTTCTTTTAGCTCAGCTATAAAACAAATTTTTGTTAAATCTTATCCAGCATGTCCGTGTCTGTAGCAGATGGAGCCTATCGACACCAGGGTACTTCTTAAGATTTCAGGAAGTAGCCTAGGTCAGTCTTCCTTAAATTGTAGTCTAAGTTTGACCTGTACCAAATCACCTGGGATGCTTGTTAAAAAGGCGGATTCCTGGACACCTAGACCAGACCTATTAAATAGAACTTTGGGGCATGGCTCTGGGGAATCTGCATTTTAAATTAAAACATGGTACCTCTGCACATTAAAGTTTAATAACCACCTTTTTGTGATTTCCAACTTAGTGCTCCAGGACAAACAAGATTAAAAAAAACAATTATATAGATATTTTTTTACTTGATTTTGCACATAAGTAAATTCTTAGTCTCACAAAAGTTAAGGGGAAATCCTCAAGATTCTAGAGTAATTGTGCTTTTTCCCAAATTTCAGAGTATTGTTGTCTTTCAGATTCTGCTTGCCTTCATAATGAATTCCTCATTGTTGGAATGCCTGTTGTGCACACTTCCCTAGCACAGCTAAAACAAGCAAGGCCATTTCAAGCAGAGCAGAGAGACATTGGATGACAAATCTGGTTTGGTTTAGGTGAAAAGAAGAGGGAGGCATTTTCTACTTTAAGCTTACTGGAGGCTGTAGTGACACTACATTCCATCTGTTTGAAAAATCTTCTTACACCAATTAAATGGGGCATATTTTGATTTAGCTTCCAATAAGTTTAGATTGTGTAATTCAAAGCTTTTTTTTTTTTCTCTACCACATAACAGTTAGTACCTAACCCAGTGAGTTCAGTGGTTGCTAAGGGACTATTCAACGCATGGTTGAACTATTAAAACTATACCTTCAATGCAAAAAGAGTTAAGGTTAAGAAATGCAACCAGACAGCTGGGAAATGTCCTTCTGAATGATCACAGGGTGGAGTGCAGAGGCAGAGGACTAATGACTTTTTTTTCTCTCTTCAGAAGGAATCAGGTATGCTTAGCATTCATTAGATACTTTTTAACGCTGGGAAAGAAAATCAGCATCTTGTTACAGATTGTCTAGAGAACTGACATCTTTATCAATAGACAGAGGATTCCACCTGCACAGGCAACTGCTGAGAACAGTGAAGTGACGGAGAAAAGGAGGCCAAGAAACATCTCTGGGGCATGTACAGGAGCCAATGATGCTACTCATACAGAAGGATGATTCCACCTGCCAGAAAACCTTGCCCTGTCCTGATCTCAGCGGAGTTCTATATAAACGTCTGGTTCTTTCCAAGTATTCTGAGAGCTGAACGTATGCCATGCCTGCCCACTCACTTGGTACAAGTAAACTAACAAAATACACATGTGCGTGCACACACACACACACACACACACACACACACACACACCCCACTCCTGAGTATTTACTGGCAGTCTTGGGTGAATAAAATAACAATATTTCCAAGTGCAGCATCCCTCATCAAGACCTTAGGACCACTCAACACCTACTTTTAAACTATAACAGCTTTTCACAGAAAATTAGACATGTCAAAATTGAAACCATTCTTGAAAAAGCTTAAACTATTTCAAGGAAAAGGGTAGAGTTGGAAGAAATGTTATATTTAGGAATGACAGTGGATATATTAAGTAGTGGTAAAATTAATGAGTGATTAATTAAAAAGGATTAGCAAGTAAAATATGAAATTGACCTTAGGTATGCAGGATCTTTCAGTCTTGCTCTAGATAACATCCTATTATTTAATCACACCCTATTATTTACATCAGTAGTATTTATGAATGAACAGTTTTAACAAAAAAGCATTTGGATATTTTCTGTAAACATAAAGCATAATTGAGTTCAAAAGTATACCAAATATACATAATACATTTTACCCATTTATTAATAGCTAGGGAAAGAGAGGTGTAAAGGGTAAAATTTTTTGCTTATTTTTGTCTTGTATGTATTGATAGTTAATCAGAGCTCAGGTTCCCAGATTTTAATCCTAATACCTATACTACACTATGTTTTTCGTTCTCTCAAGAAAAAATTTATTTTGCCTTTGGAGAAATTAGTTGTTGAGAGCTTGAGGCCATTAGCAAGGCACTCCCATCTATCATGGGGTATAATCTAAATATAGTCTATTTATAAGCAAAAGAAATAAAAGACATCCAAATTGGAAAGAAAAAAGTTAAATTGTTTTTGACTGAAGGTGACATGATCTTACATATAGAAAATCACAAAGACTCCATAAAGAAACTCTTAGAAGTAATAAACTAATTTAGTAAATTTGCAAGACAAAAAAAATCAGCATATAAAATCAGTTGTGTTTCAATACACTAACAATGAAAAAGAAGTTAGAAAACAATCCCATTTATAGTAGGATCAAAACGGATAAAATACATAATAATTTTAACTGAAGTGAAAGATCTGTACACAGAAAGCTTTAAGGTGTTAATCAAAGAAATTGAAGACACAAATAAATGAAAAGATACCTGGGTCCATGGACTGAAAGAATTAATATTATTAAAATGTCAATACTATCCAATGTGATTTACAGATCCATCGTAATCCCTATCAAAATTCCAGTGGCATTTTCCTCAGAAATAGAAAAAATAATCATAAAATACATATGGAACCACAAAAGACTCCAAGTATCCAAAGCAGTCTTGAGAAGGAAGAACAAAGCTGGAGGCATCATAGTTTCAGATTTCAAACTATATTATAAAACTGTAGCCATCACAGGCATAAAAACAGACATGTAGACCAACCGAACAGAATATACAGACAGAAAATAAACCCATACATATAAGGTCAACTAATCTCTCACAAGGGTGCTGAGAATACACAGTGGAGAAACAGTAGTCTCTTCAGTAAATGGTGTTGGGAAAACTGGATAAGCACATGCAAAAAAATGAAAATATACCCTTATACCATCCACAAAATTGATTCAAAATGGATTAAAGACTTAGACGTCAGAGCTGAAACTGTGCAACTCCTAGAGGAACACAGAGAAAAAAACTCCTTGACATTGGTCTTGGCAATGTTTTGTTTTGTTTTGGATGACACCAAAAGCACAGGCAACAAAAGCAAAAAATGAACAAATGGGACTACATCAAACCAGAAGGTTTCTGCACAGCAAAGGAAACATTCAACAAAATGAAAAGGCAATACAGAATGGGAGAATATATCTGCAAACCATATATCTGTAATGGATTAATATCCAAAATATATAGGGAATTCATATAACTCAGTAGCAAATAACAAACAAAACCCAAATGACCCAATTTAAAAATGGACAAAGGATCTGAATAGACATTGTTCCACAGAAGACATACAAGTGGCCAATGGGTACATCAAAAGGTACTCAAATCACTGATCAAGGAAATAGAACTGCAAACCACAATGAGATATTTCTTATACCTGTTATAATGGCTATTATCAAAAAGGTAAGATAACAAATGTTGGTGAAGATGTGAAGAAGAGGGAAATGCTTAGACACTGTTGGGATTGCAAACTGGTATAGCCCTTATGAAGAATAGTATAGAGTTTCCTCAAAAAATAAAAATAGACCTACCATACCTTACCACCCAGCAATCCCATTATTGAGTGTGTATCCAAACAAAATTAAATCAGTATCTCAAAGAGATATCTGCACTCCCATGTTCACTGCAGCGTTACTCACATTAGCCAAGATATGGAAACATCTGTCAACAGATGAATGGACAAAGAAAATATGGGATGGAGATATATAGATATAGATACACAGAATGGAGTATCTGTACTTTTTTTAGCCATAAAATAGAAGGCATCCTGCCATTTGCAACAACATGGATGAACTTGGAGGACATCATGCTAAATGAAATAAACCAGACAAAGACAAATACTGTATGCTGGGATTTAAAAGTTGAGATCCACCAGAGAGTGGAACAGTGTTAACCAAAAGCTGGGGAGTGGGGAAAATAATGAGATATTGGTCAAAGGAAATAAACTTTCAGCTATAAGATGAATAGCTTCTGGGGATCTAATGATCAGCGTGGTGATTATATTTATACTGTACTGTATACTTGAAATTTTCTGAGAGTAGATATTAAATATTCTCACCACCCCCAAAAAATAGAAAGTTAACTATGTTTTGTGATGGATGTGTTCATTAACTTAGGATAGCCATTTCACAGTGTATCCATATATCAGATCACCACGCTATACACCTTAAATATATATATAATTTTTATTTGTCAAAAAATTAAAAACTAAGTCCCTTAGTGACCCAGCCTCATTTCAATCTCTCATTAGTGACATCTGTCTACCATTAAGGACAGTGCAGTTCTTGAGCATGTTTTCAACGGATCTGCAATAATAACAAAACATGGAATGTAAGATTTTTAGAGGGGTAGGAGGTCACCAAGAATGAGGACATAATCATGTCAGTGGATTGGAAGTCTAGATTATAAGATATCTGAATGTTCAGGGGCACAAGGCTGAACGGGTAGACAGGTAAGTGGGGGTAGTGAAACAGGCACATTTTGGAGGTGGAGTCATCCCTCATAGTGACAGTGAATGGAGTGTAACCATGGGAATCTTGGCTGCAGTGGAATGGCAGAAGGGATTATTGGAAGTCGGTGAGGATCAAAGGTTATGGAGCTTTGGTTAGTCATCCACCACAGATGCTGCAGTCACGGCAGATGGTAACAGGAACAGGGGAGAAGGGAGAGGCCATGAGCCAAGAGGCCAGGTCTCCAGTGAAAGATGAAATTGGAGCAAGATGTTGGTAGTGGCTGCAGAAGTGGTAGCTGGAACTATAGCCTGATAGCATGTGCTACAAGGGTGCTGGGAATTTTTAATGAGGAGGTACTGAAATGGAGTCTGACAATGCCAGGACCTGTGGGGTTTCCAGTGTCCATGGGAGAGCAAATAGGAAAGGGAAAGAATCTATTTAGGACTACGTTAGAAAGGACAGGTGTCAACTAAGACTTTTATCACAGTTGAGTGCAGAGGGACAAACCAAATATGACCTTGGCCAGCAGCCCCTGGGGTCTTAAGAAACTCCTGGTAGGAAGAAGAGATAAAACAGTAAATAAAATATAGTTGGGGTGTTCCAGGATGAATGTTGACTTGGGAAACTGGAAACAGAGAGTATCAAGAGTTTTAACATGGTTGATGTTAGGTTATTTCTGAGTTGGCAGAGTAAGGCCAACAACTAATAAACTGTACAGCTTTATTGCTGAATTTTAAGGAAGGTAAGAAGAGCAGTAAAGGGAGCCGGCCTGGAAGCCAGGAAGAACAACCATCCGAATCCTCTCAGGAAAGAGCTTCCTATATAAGCAGTGGCTCTACTTGGAGACACAAACACCCAGCTACCCACACAAAACTCGAACGCTTTTAGTAAGTAGTTCTCAATAAACAAGGACCCAACATGCGGTAACAGAGTCAGGAACAGGGCAGATGGGGCTCACCTGAGTCCAGGGCCCAGCTCCCTCCTGAAGCGAACACAGACTCAGGGGGGCTCCAGCCCCAGTGAGGGACAGCTGCTCGGGGCTTGGATCTGAGTGATTTTGAGGTCAGAGTCTGGGCTCAGTAAAGCATGGCTCAAGGAAAGGAGCTACCAATGAGGTCTCAGGAGGAAAGTAAATCTGATAGTTTCTTTCTGTCAGTGACTCCCTGTTGCCTGAACCCATTCAGACGGCTGCTCACAACCACATAGACCGCCACTGGTTGCATGCAGACAGCTCAAGGATAGCACCCACCATAACGTAGCTCCCCATGAATGCCTCAGCTGTGCCCATCCTCTCGGGGGAGAGCTGTGCAGGTCCCACCATGCGAGGTGTCTTTGCCGGGCACGTTTCCCACCTGCCGCTCACAACGCAGAACTTGGGAGTGTGCCAGGTCCACCTCACCATAGGTACTGCCCACCATCACCTCAGAGGGGTAGGAAGTCCAGAGTTTGGCATGGTGTTTTGTTCTAGGAAAGGTTATAGCAATGAGTGGTGAGGGGAGGCCTCACAGCCAGGAAGGTTCTCCCTCCCAGCCTCAAGCGAGCTGAGAGCTGGGAGGCCCTAGGAAGGTCTGGCTGAGCTCCTCCCTGGAAAGGATCCTCTGCTGACAACAGACTTGCATTTCAGAAGAGATGGTCCCACTCTCCCACGACCAGGATGTGTGCTACAAGCACAGCCAAGCAACAGCAGACGCCCTCGTGAGGAGGCCGGGTCCTGAGGCACTGCTCTTCCACAAAGAATAGAAAACTCTGCACCTAGTCTTTATAAAATTATCAATATATAGGCAAAATGATATGTGGACAGAGTACCACAATAAGGGCACATGTGCACTCTGGTCACATGATCCAACTGGCCTGTGATCACTGAAAGGTCTCCAAAGAGGTCCCAAAGTGAGCACGCCATTTTTTTACCAGAGGTACATTTTTTAACCAGAGGTAACACGAGGATCTCATATGTTCCGAAAAGTAGCTTCAAGGTAATCACAAAGGAACCCTGATCAATGACAACAGCGTGGGAATAAGCCCATGGTGGTAACTGTGAAGCCCATATACCTGCTTGTATTCATCCTGGTCTGCCTGTTAAAATTCTAGTCACTTTACAGCAACACTTGACACAATCTTTTTTCAGATTAAATAATGAGACTTCTTCTGCTTCTCCGAGTAGATCACGAATTAACTTGCCTGGGTGTATTATTTTGTTTCAGTTCTAATTCCACCCCTAAGTAACTGCTGAAGTGCGGGTAGAAAAGCCCCTGCACCAAGGATGAAGGAAGCTGAGACACCCCTGCCAGAGCAGAGTTAGGCCTGAACAGGGAAGCCCGCACAGCCTCGCCATCATCCCCGCTCCACACCGACGAACAATAAACAAGTGGACCAGCAGCAAAAGAAAGTTAGGGTGCTAGGTGTTCAAAATCACATAAAGAAACTTTTTTTTTTTAATAAAAGCCCTAAAGGGTTTTAACTGGCACAGTAAAATATGATTATTTGTATATGGATCATTATCTCCCTAGCTATAATAAAATAATTCCATGAGACATTATATTTAGTATTCTGATTCCTTATAAGTTTCAAGTACTTCACATAAGCCAAGCCTTCAGGTTTCTTACAGAGACTTATGCTCCTCGAGGGCAGAGACAATGTCTTAGAAAAGGCGGCTTTGAATAAAAGTTTGTAGAGCTGCTTCAACCAACACACCTGACACTGGACAGCAGTGAATGTTTATAAAAGACCAAGGGAAACAGGCCTTTCAGCTCCCCCCTAACCACCCCACCCACTATGCCAGGTTCCTCTGGCTGCTCTAGCAAATTTCTACAACCTTAGTGGCTGAAAACAACAGAAATGTATTATCATATCATTTGTGGCTCACAAGCCCGACACAGGCGTCACAAGGCCAATCCGAGGTATTAATAGGGCTGCATTGCTTTCTGAAGGATGCAGGGAAGAATTTGTTTTCTTGTATTTTCTGGTCTCTAGAAGCTGCCTGCATTCCTTGGCTCACATACCCTTTCCTCCATCTTCAGAGACAGCAGTGGCCAGTTGAATCTTTCTCACATGGCATCCCATCGCCGACTCTTCTGCCTCCCACTTCCCTTTTTATAGTCCCTCGTGACTGCATTGGGCCCGCCTACCTCCTCCTGGGTAGCCTTCATGTTTTATGGTCAAGCCTTAATTCCAGCTGCAAACTTGATCCCCCTTTGCCATGTCACATGACCTATTCACAGGTTCCAGGATTAGGCCGTGCACATCTCTGGGGGCTCTTTTTTTGCCTTTCCCACCTTCTCAAAAAAAGCAACCAATGATAAATCATCAAAGACATGGCACAGAAGAGTCAGAAAGAAGTCATCCATGCATTTCTTCACTGTCTACATTTCTTCCTCCACTGTTGTTGAATATTCCGAAGAGCCTTCCAGTGCGAACTAATGGCCAACTATGAAGGTTTTCCATAGTTTACAATAACCACTAGGTATCTCTCAGATATAGAGTAGGCTCTAGGTTGGTCATTTTCTAATATG
The DNA here is from genome assembly GCF_040802235.1 of Manis javanica. Lineage (NCBI taxonomy): Eukaryota > Metazoa > Chordata > Mammalia > Pholidota > Manidae > Manis > Manis javanica. The sequence goes on from NC_133174.1 coordinate 133,634,134, forward strand.
ACTCTTTAAAAGAAAACTAAATGATGATGTCACAAAAAGTTGCCTCATAGCAATGATACTTCAGCATGAACTTTCAGATGCGAAGTAAGATGATTCCTCAGACCAAAAGAGTTTCTGCAGTACATCCACTCGGAAGGTCACTGTTCCCTAGTGTGCACTGTCTAATGTTGACCCAAGTGGACTCGCTAGCACCACGCTTTCCCACGACTCTCCCACTCCTCCTCCCCAGCGTAAACCCTTCGATGCTCACTGCAGACTGAGCTGCAGCCAAATGCTTCCGGACATCATCGGCATCCTTGCATTCCTAAGGCTCCTCACCAGCAGGAGTGTTCGTGAGCTGCGTTAAGGAAGAGCTGGGGTGAAAGGCTTTCCTGCCCTCCTTGCGCTCAAAGGGCTTTCCTCTGGAGTGCATTATTTTATGCTGGACAGAAGCAGCAACATGGGAAGGAGTCCCCACATTCACTTCACTCATTGGGCTGCTTCGTTGCATGGACGATAGTGTCGGATGAGGCGTTTCCTTGTGCAAAGCTCTTTCTGGTGCTCTCAGCACTCCCGGGGCTTCTTTCCAGTGAATCTGCTGATGTTGAGCAAGAAATTCCTGCTACGCCGTTCCCCACAATCCTTGCATTTGCGGCAGTTCTTCCTGGATGAAGCGCGGGGTCTGGATGCACTCCATTTGTAGAGAGAGTCTTCTGAGGACAATCGTTGCTGCGAAACCCCCGAGCGCAGACTGTCATCTGTGCTAACCAGGACATTCCGGGCCCGTCGGCACAGGGAGCCTCTCCAAAGGGCCAGCCACGGTCTCATGCCCCTCTCCTGCATTCCTGAAGGCCCGAGCTTGCTGGCCCCTTGCTCCTCCCGACCTGGACTCCTCTGCGGCTCCTGGAGCCAGGCTCCCTCAAGCAAGTGGCAGACTCTACAGGGTCAGGTTTTGCTTGGTCACCTGAGGGCAATTTTGTACCTCAACAGAGGCTCTTAGGATATGGACAAAGAAGCAAAATCACTGCTTCAGGGGGGAAATGAAGAGGAAAATAGTCTCTGTGCCTGCTGTGTTCTGACATTTCTGAAACCTATGTTTCCATCTCTTTCTTTTCTGATCCTTGGACTCCTGACACCTTCAGGAGTGTCAATGGAAACCCAGTAAGGAAGGGTGAGGCAAGGGACAGAGGGACTAGCATGGAAACCACTCCTCACAGCGCAGGATGGAGGTGAGCTGCCAGAGGAATGACGGCACTATGTGTGCTGCGTTTGATCTGAGAGAGGATGTCTAGTGCTGTGAGAAGAGCACAGAAAAGCAGCACCTAACCAGGCCCAGGTGGGAGTGAGGAGACCAGGGAAGGCTTCCTAGAGGAGATGTCCCATGAGCTGAATCCCGATGGGGAGGTTGGAGTTCCCAGATAGCATAAGGGGCGATGGGTGGGGGGTAGGGGGGGCACTGCAGCCTGAGGAGGTAGGGAGGATTGAAGCACACAGGTCTAAGTCAGTTGGCAAAAGGCATCCCACATTAGTCATGACCTAGGCAGGGCAATCGTTCTGAAGATAAAGCACTATTTTTAGGGTGAGGAGAGGGGTAACTGGAGCTGTCCCAGTCATCCTGCGACCCCTGTGAAGAGCCAGCCTGAGGGAAAGACAGATGACCGGACCAGCGAGCACCTTTACATCCCCAGTGGCACTGCCAGCAAGGGGCCAGCGCCGCCCAGGCTCCTCCCTGGGTGGGGTATTGCACGTGCTTGAGGGGGAAATCTATTTGAGGTGGTCATCTGCTGCATGTAGCCAAACATATTTTGATCAATGCATGGACCCTCTGTACAGTGGTAAAATGACAGACACCAGGACTCAAGGATCATTCATCCACTCATTCATTCATCCACCCAACAAAGTGTTCCTGAGGGCTCACTATGTTTCAGACACTGTTCTCCATGATGGGGCTTCAGCAGTAACCAAGCAGACAAAGGTCCTAGCTTTCTGGAATTTAGGTTCTAGTGGGGAGAAAGACAATAAGCGTAAATTAGTGGATTTTAAAGTCCGTTAGAAGTGTTGACTGCTACAGAAGGGAATAAAACTGGGAAGAGGGTGAGGGAATGTGGGAAGGGGCTAACCTCTAGTAGAGTGGTAACCATGTGCTTTGGGCCCTTTTGTCTCGAGTACTCATCTGAAGCCAGGTTTGGTCTAAGGCTATTCACAAGAACTTTTTCACACAATCCTCACTGCAGCCCAGTCCATCTTATAGATGAGGAAACTATGGCTCAGAGGTGAGTGAGAGAATTTAACTGAGGTCCTGTGACTGATGAATGAGCAAAGGGTGGCCTGTAGCCACGTAACCAGCCTCCACTAGCTGCTCAGGTCTTCCAGGCCGCCGTCAGAAAAGATTCAACAAAGTATGGGGTGGAGGGCTAAATCCCCCTGTGAGGAAAGGCTAGAAGTGCCATCCCCCCAGTAGTCCAGGGGACGGGTGGGGCCCACTATTCTGACCTCCTGGGAGAGACCTGTGGGTGCTGAGGCCAGGGGAGCCCTCCAGGGGCAAGGGGTGGTCCTCACATTTCTCTTCAGTTCCTATGCAGACCAATTCCTTGGTAAATGAACCACGAAAAGTTGGGTGGGAATACTGTGGGATGTACTCATTCATTTTATTAAACAAAAATGTAGATAGCACTTGCTATGTGCCTAGTTCTTTCCTAAGAGCTTTATAAATATGAATCAATTTCAATTCATATACTACCACTATCAGACCAATACTGCTATGGTTCACTTCACAGATTAAGAAACTGAGGCACAGAGAGTGTCAATAACATGCCCCAAGTCCCACAGCTGGTAAGTGTCAGTGCCAAGATGCACACTGTGACTCCTGAGTCCAAGGGCTTAATTCGCCATGCCCCATGGGAATTTTTATCCTAACAGTAAGACCAGAACTAACATTATGGGGTACTAGCATGTCTCAGGGGCTGCGTTAAACATTTTAAATGCCTGGAAATGGTGAGTGGCCAAGCCAAGACAGAAGCCCAGTTATGGCTGTGTGTGGTGTCTGTGATGTTTATCGGCAGAGCTACATGACCTGGCTCCACAAGGTGCTGAGTCCGGGCATGACCTGTCATGACAGCAGTAGGGATCACAAGTGCTAATCCGCACAGTCAGGGAGCACCCAGTCTCTGTCCCAAGCCTTCTCACACATCAGTCTGCTTGACCTGGCAACAGCCCTGCCAGTTAGACACTATATGACCGCACTTGACCAACGAGGAAACTGAGGTACAGAAAGGTAAGGACCGTGCCCAGGTCCCAAAGCTCAGGAGCAGCAGAGGCGGAATTTGCCATCAGGCACTCTGGGCACCTGACTCACCTTCCTTCTTGGGCAAGCAGACAGAGAGAGAGGCCACGAGAAGAGACCTCGAGGCCACACCTCTGTTCCTTGTAGACCTTGCTCTCAGTCTCTCACGGAGCCCACCTGGACAGTCTGCCCTCGGCCTCTGTGGTGTATCTCCATTCCCCTCCCACACGTTCTCCCTTGGCTTTGCACCATTTTGAAGGGGACCCTGATTCTAGTCCCACCAATCCCTGATAGAGACACAGGGAGACCAGGCAGGATGCGAGACCCAAGAAGGCAAGAGGTGTGGGGAAAAGGGAGGGCAGGCCCTGTGCGAGGGCAGAATGCAGGATGCTGCAGGCCCCCGAGGCGGCACACATGCGGGCATGCCCAGCAAGAGCAGGGTGTCCAAGTCTGCAGCATCCCCTCCTGGTACACGGTCCTTTGGGCTCTATCCTCTGGGCCAGGACCTCCTGAAGGTCATGGCCATATCCTCAAAGGTCACCAATCCCTAGAAAGTCAAAGAAAGGTAGGGATGTTGGCCTTTTAATAGGATAGGATTAGAGTCTGTCACTCAGTCATTGGAAAAGATCATGGAGCACCCAAGGTCCAACTCACTGTGCTCCTCCTAAGGGCCCAGCTCTTCTGGGCTCCAGCTGGGGGTGGATGCTGCCTTTGCACAGAATGTGATTGTGTCACTTCTACAGGGGAAGCCACTGGAGAATGACACAAGACAATATTAAGCCCCTGTGTCCTGGAAGGAGCAGGCAGGAAGCACTCAAGGACATCAGAGGAAGAAGGAAACAATGTAGCAATAATCTCAATGCCAACAATGGTCACAGCAGGAGCTCTGAGTCTTACTAGCCTTCACCGTGTGCCTGGCTCCAAACTGTGTCACAAAGTGATGCAGTGTCCCCATCACTGGGGCCCGACTCCTGGGTTTGAATCTGGTTTCTTGAATCCTACACTTGCCCACTGTGCAATCCTGGGGAAATGACTGCATCTCTCTGTGCAGCGCTTTCTGCTTCGATATATTGATAGTTCCCACTTCTCTAGGCTGTTGTCAGAATGAACGTGAACTGTTCCTAAGGCAAACACTGGGATGCCTGGCACACGTCTGTGCTCAGTGTGGTTTTGCTAACTTGTATTAGTCTTCCCACAGCCCATGAGGCCAATATGACCATTAGTCTCCATGTCACAGTCAGCAAGCTGAGGCTCAGAGACATCTAGCCAGTCCCATATCTGATAAGGCAGGATCTGAACCCAGGATCCTCTGCTTCAGGGTCTATGTGTATAACCCCCACACTCCTCCATCTCCACAATGAATATCCAGCAAATGCTGTTACCGTTTTGCCCTCCAGGATATATCTCAGCAGATGGAGGCCCTCATTAACCACACAGGTCCTCTCATGACTCCTTGAACAGCCTACATCCCTGCCTTTGCCCACAGGTTTCCTCTACCTAGAATGCCCCGTATGCTCTCCTCATCCCTAAACCTGAACTCATTCTGCAAAGTAGACTTTAGGTGTCACCCACAGGCCTCCCCAGCCCACTATGGGTTTTGTCATGGTTAGGAATACAGGCTCTGGTGGTTGACATATTGAGTTTGAGTTTCTGCTGTTTAGGAGCTGTGTGACCTTAGACAGGTGATTTAACTTCTCTGAGCCTCAAGTTCCTCTTCTGTGAAGTAAGGATAATAATAGAAACTAATTCTAAGGAGATAAGACTTAAATGAAGTGGTACATAACAACTGCCCCTCAGTACATGGCAAGGGCTCAATGAAGGCCAATCTTATGGTTGTTCGATTATTATTATTTTTCCTATTTACTCCCTCAGCAACCTAGAAAAGCTTGACTCAGCCTGCATCTTTGCTTCTGTAATTATGCCAAATTCCCTGTACAAAAATGCCAAAATGAGGGCAGGCAGGGACAGGGGCTATTTTAGCTAGAACTGCCAGGAAAGGCCTCTTCTAAGAGGTGACATTTGAGTTGAGCCAGAAGGATGTGAAAGGACAGCCAAGGAGAGATCTGGCCACAGGGTCCCAGGCAGAGGTAACTCTAAGGGCAAATGCTGGGAAGTGGGAAAGAGCTTGGCATACTCAGGTTGGTGTGACTGGAGGGCAGTGAGCGAGGGAAGGATATTAGGAGACAAGGTCGGAGATGGTCTCCAAGGATGGGACCTTCTGAGGCTTGGTGGGGAGGTTGGATTTGTCCTGCCAGGAGCCGGGGAAGGGGAGCATCATGCATGCATTTATGGAACCCCTGGTACAGACCAGGATGCCTATAAGCCTGGGGATAGGTCAGGAAGAGGCTCATATTCCAGGGCTGCAGACAGATCACCCACAAGGAACTAGATAAATGGTCAAGAGAATTCTGCAGACGAGAGTGAGGAGATGAGAGATTGAGGGTGACCAAAGAAGGCTTCTCAAAGGAGGGCATACTGACAAGCCTGGAATGAAGTGAGGGGTTGAGCCACATATCCAACAAAGGAGAAAACAAGGCAAGTCCTGACAGCAACCAGGGCCATGATGAGGAGAAACAGGGCGGCTGCTAGAGAGTAGCTGGGTCTGTGTATGTTTGCATTCAAAGGGAAACCTGGGATCCTATTACCGCACTGTCTCATACTGGCTGCATGAACCTGCCAAGGACTCACCCTCTGTGTGCATCAATGTCCTCATCTGTCAAATGGTACCCAAGTCATAGGGCTGTTGTTAATATCAAACACTTTAGTACATGTCAAGTGCTAAGTCTGAGCTTTTCCTGTCCACAGGACTAACGCTTTGGTAAATGCTTTTGGTGCCAATGAAGTAAGGAGCTTTTGAAAATGTGGGTGGCTTTCCTGCTTTTTAAGCATTTAACAGAATATGATGTTTAGGACTTTTGATTTTACCCAAATGTTTAGAGGTATAATAACTTTTCAAGCAATTAGTAAGAATTTGCATAAATTTAACCAAATAAATCCGTAAGTTTTAAATTTCTATTGAGTGTTTCTATTTAGAGAAATGTTTAAAGAAGCAATTACTTCATAAATAAATTTTGGAGGTTGGGTCTAAGCAGACCAGTGGGACACTAGCTCCTTCACTAAAGCAGCCTGGGCGCGTGCTTGCTGCTGGGAAGGAGAACCTGCTCAAGGAAGCCTTGTTTAGAACATCGGATCACCCCTCCCCCGGGGGCCTGCAAGAGCCTGAGAGGCTGATGCACCCTTTCCCTGGCCTGGCCTGGGTCACTCTGCTGGCCTAGCTGCCTCTTCTCCTGCTCACAGGGAGTAGACAAAAGGTCCTGCTGAGCCCGCAGGGCGCTGACTTAGATCACCCAACAGCACTGTCCCTGTCCCTGCTGGCCTGGCTGCCTACCCACCGCAGGCCTCCCTTCCCTCAGATAACAGCCAGAACCCACTGGAACTGAAGGCACCTTCCCTCCAGAGGAAGAATCAGCAACCTGAACCTGAACGCTAGGCCTACCCTCCAACACGTGCCTTTCTCACTTCACGCCCATTTGGAATAAGCCTCTTAAGATTCCCTCTCCTAAATCTGATCCCCACGCTATGCCCTGGTCCAGCTCTAAAGTCCCCCTTGGACATCCCCAGGGTAGAACCCTTCTGGAACTGCAGGCTTGCTTGTCCAGCTGTCCATGTCTCTCTCTGTCTCTGTCTGTCACGCTTCTGGAACATCTCAGAATCACTAAACCAACCGCTGACCTTCCTTCCCCGCAGCAACCTGCTCCCTCCACCCGACCTCTCCGCCTCCATTCTCCCAGATGTTGAGCAACAAGAAACAGAAAACAACTTGGGATGGTCCTTCACTCCCTACTTTCCTCGGCAGAGGCAGGACACCCCAAGGGCTCCATCCTTCGGATCTATCTGGAATCGATGACCCTGCCCTCCTGCCCCGCCGCCGGGGATCTGGTCGCCAGGGGAACTCCGCGGGCGCCGGGGCAGCAAGGTCTTCCTGGGTCTCCCTCCCTCCACCGTCATCAGCGCCCGCTCCAGCCCCCACTCTCCCGAGCCACCTTTGGGAAACGCTTCGAATCCTAACCCAGATTGTGTCCCTCTGCTGTTCACAACTCGCCCTGGCTTGTGGCGTCCTCGGAGTGAAGGTCCAGGTGGCCAGTGCAGCCGAGCCGCCTCTCCTCCCATTCCGATCCTTGCAGACCCCGCCCAAACCCGAGGTTCCCCCCAAGGTTTCCCAAGTGCCCCGACTCGGCCGCACATCTAAGCCTCTGCAACTCTCCCGCACCTCCCTCGCTGGCTGCCGGAAATGGGGACCCCACTCGCAAGCACCCCAGGGTCCTGGACACAGTGACCTGAGCGGCAGCTCTCGCTCGGGGCCCTAGCGTTGGGCGGTGGGGGTCGGGTCGGAGGGCGGCCTGGGAATGGCACCCACCTGCGCCGGGTCCAGCAGCGCGGCCACCGGAGCCGCAGGGAGTGAGGCTGGCGCGGCGGGCGGCAAGGGCCGAGCCCCAGGCCCGCCCCCGTGCAGTGGGGACAACGCTTTCCCTCCCGTCACCTCGAGTGCGACACAGTGCTCCGGAGTCCCCGACCGATGGACCAAACCGAGAGCAGATAAAATAACCGCCGCCAGTAAAGTGCCAGAAGTCCCGCCCTGAAGTGACGCGTAAGGCGCGGAAACGTCCCCCTCCAGGTCCTTCAGTGGCCCAGGGACGCCTATGCTCAAGGGGGTGCCTTCTGGGTGATGTAGTTCCGCAGCGCCAGGACCAGGCCAAGGGTCTGGGGGCTAATAAACTATGTTTAATTCAATACAGGTAGCCTAAGGCTTTAGTCAGTTGTGTCGGTGTCAATATTTTCAGGTCGGGACAAGAGAAAAGACTTCAGACAGGACCACGGTTGCAAAGGTAAGTGATCCACTGAAGCAAATACACAAGGGTGGTTCCTGCCTCTGATTCCCTCAGAAAACAAACAAACAAAACCCTCTCCTGCCTCTGTAGTTAGAGACTGTGCTCCAAACCAGAAAGCAGCACTGTTTTATCCAAGTATTTCTTACTCCCTATCCTTAGATGCCATTGCTTTCAGGAATATGAGACCTAGCAGGGGAAAGTAGTGACTTTATAAGTGCCATTTCCTGTGTGGGTACTGGCTGCAGTTGTCACAGTCTGCGTATGTGGAAAAGGGTCATCTGAACCCTAGTAAAAGGTTGGGATACCATTATCTCATCTTCTTGCTGGGAAGGAATTGTAATTTCACCTGAAATTTCAGTGACAGTGCCTGCACAGGGAGGTGAGATTATTTTGGAAAAACAGTTGTGAAATATCTACTGAATTAAAGCTTCTAATCATGAATATGAAGTTTGACCAGGAAACACTGAAGTCTGAGAAGCTGAGGACCTGGTTACATTGGAAACTTGGCCACTCTGAGGCTTTGACTCTTTAAAGTGTGATATTTTTCAGTCATTCCAGAGAATGCCAAGTGATACCAACTTGAACAGAGAGGCAAAGTGGGAATTCAGAGAGAGTTTTCAGAATGGTAATGACCAAGTGCTAAGCGCTCACACAGTGACTCATAAGTAACCCATTAGTTTGACCAAACAGTTCTCTTCTCTCCACAAACCCCTGCATTGTGCCTCCCTCTGGAGCTTAAGCAAGCACTAAATGCAGTTCATTCCTGGCTACTTCAAGAGAAACACTTCCTGTTAAACCACCCCAGTCATCTATCTGTCTACTCACCCCCAGAGCTTCCCACCCCCAGCGAAGTTACTGCTAGCCCTGCCTACCACTCCCATTTCTTTTTTAAAGCCTTTTCCTGTTTGATTTTGACATGGCTTTGGATCTTATGGTCAGAGCATTCTCCTATTGCAATGGCCTTTTTCAATAAAGTCTTTCTTTGCCTTAGTCTGGATTTATTATTTGACAGTTTTACAGTACCATGACTTGACTCAAGATTGGGCTTTACTTACAGAACCATGTCATCTCTGTCCAGGTAACTAATGGCACCTTGCAAATCCTTTGAAGTCCTCTCTTGTTCATGAATTCAGAAATCCTTTGGTGAATTCAGTTCTCACATCAGCACTCTGGGCTTCATGTGTGTCACATCACAGTAAGGAGTTACTTTGATTCTTTTAAGCAAAGAAATTTTTCTTTGGCCTTTTGAGTGGGGAATCATTTCCTGACTCTTGAGCAGGAACCTTCCCTATTCTTTTCTGTGAGGACTCCTTTCCAAGGCTCTGCTGGTGGGGATTGGGGTAGGGAATTTCCTAGGCCCTTCAGGCAGGAACTGTACCAGGGAGTAATCAAGGAGGACTCTTTCCTGGCTCCTTTAAGGTCTTATCTGTTTCAATTCTCTAATCATTTGAGTAACTCCCACTCTATTGGGTATTCTCCCTCTTCCTTCCCTGCTGACATTATGCTCCATTATAATGGCATTAATGCAGTTCAGTATCTTCAAAAATAGCAAAATTTCACTCAAGACAGTTGAGAACTTCAATGGCCTCCTTGGGCAGCTTGGGCTTTGCCCATACTGGCTCATCAATTGCCCATCCCTTCCCACAACCACCCCCCCTCCATTTTCATGACTTTCAAACTTCCCTTCAGCTCTTCCTGTCAGCACTTCTACCTCCTCCATCCCTCTATCTGCTTCTGCCAAAACTTTTCCATCCCATTTGGACCCTTCAATGTCGTATAGTCATCTAAGCTCTAGGCCCTCCTCTCCCTCTTGGGAGCTCTTGAAGGGCTCAGGGATCCAAAGAGCATACACTTAATGCTGAAAAAGCTAATTAAAACCAGGCTGGATGTTTTATCAACTCAGATGAGCTGTAGAGATGCCCAGATGGTCATTTGATGTATCCCCAGTCCCTGACCCAAAATTCAGTCCACGGCCTCCATAAGAGTACACATCAGAGTAAAGAAAATCTTAAGGGTCTCCTCCACTAATATTTTTGGAGACACTTCACCTCTGATATCAAATAGGTCACCTTAACTTGCCCCATCTACCAGAAATGCAATGCTGATGCTTTTTAAAAGAGTAAGGGTAGTCAAGGGCAAGGGTCAGCAGTTTTTAACCAATAAATTAAAATTTTAAATTAAAGCTTTGAGTTCTCTATTTTATCTGGCTGTATGTTTATGTATGTATGTATGTTATTTTCCTACCTCCAGGTAGTATTGAAATATTAGATTACAAAATGTTTTCAAGAACTCTATTTTGATTGGCTTAGAGATAAATAAGCACTTCTATAAATTAAATATTCCTAGAGTTCTCAAAAGTTAAAAGAAAATTTCACATCTGCAATTTTCAAGAGTATTCTCACAGAAACTAACCCAAATATTTTAAAAACTCAACTTCACATAACTAAAGTAAATCATGGCAAACAAGTCTAGTTTAATATTACTGGTTTAAATAAATTCAGCTATGTCTTCTGAGTTATCAAGTATAGATAAAATATAAACAGACATTTTTATACTTTGTGGTATATTCCTCCTAAACTTATGTAGGCTTACTGATCAAATAGACTAGCACTACATCTGTTAAATATTTAAGATTATAAAAAGATGTAAATTTGTTTAACCAAATTAAATCATTGTCTTACAAAACTATCTTAACACTAATCTGCTTCATAATATATCAGCCTGAAAAGAGTTTTCAAGATATTTTGCTAAGTTAAAAACCTCAGACTTGTGCTAAATTAAGTAATGAATATTCATTAAATAACGAGATTATTTTTAAGTAAAATACTGAAATATTAATAATTAGGCATATCTTTAAGGCTATATATGTCTGGGTCTATTAACATATTCATTTTTGCCTCATTGAAAAGTTGTACTGTAAGGGATAGTTATGGCTATAAAAAATTGTAAGATATATATTCATAACCTCTGGTGGTTTGCTATAAAATATTAGTATATGATAGTTCATAATTATTGACCTCCTAGGTTTCCTTAAAATAAAAATTAGTGTGAATGAATGTTATCATCAATATATGTGAATGAAACTCTATTAGGAGCAAGCACTAGTAGCATATAGAAATTTTATGCAAATATAGAAGATATGTTTTTATTAAGGAAAAAAAATAATTTTGTCCTAAAGTAAAATGACTGGTTGTTCCAAAATAAAAAAGAAGGAAATGTAGGATAAAATTTAAGTGGATACAAAAGTTGTGATGGGGAGTTTTATTTGTTGAAGTCAAAGCTGGCAAAGAATTAATGGGTTTATTTATAATTTTTTAAGAGACACTTTAATATCCAATATTACACTAATGCAAAACTAGAATTTTTTTTTCTTTCTGTTAAATGACAAAATTTCCTTGGATGTTTTACCTGCTCTTAACAAGAAATTAGAAAAGTTTTTCTTGGACTGCTAAGTCATTTGCCTAAAATGTAAAAATACTGTGTCTTATTAGAGTAATTCCCTGTGCTTTCATGTTGATTTTATCATGTCCTTGATTAACTGAGAAGCCAAACTCTTCTCACTTTTTATAGTTGTAAAGTTCTTTACAAACTCCCACAATTTACATGCTTTGTTCTGGGAAATAACCAGGACCATGGGAAATCTGACTGAAACCGCCAACATGATTGCCATAAAATAACATCAATTTCAAGAAGTGGTCCTCCAAAACTGTCTGGCATTGGACATGATTCTGGCCTCCCAAAGGGGCACTTAGGCAGTGAGCAGTGGTCAGAAGGAGCTGCTGTGTATATGTCCCCCAAAACATCTTTATCTCTATGCTATCACCAAAAATATTCAAAGCACAAACCAGAAAATAAAGCAGATCACCACTGTCACTTTCACTTTGCGGTCTAAGAACACTTTGGGTTCAATGACCTGGAATCTTTTTGACTAACTCCTTTCCAACCTCAGATTTTGGTGTTACTCCCTTTTTCAACCATAGCCATTCTTTTTATTAAATTCCCAGACATAGCTCTCACCAGTGCCTTGTCTCTAAGGCCCTCCGACAGCTGTGGGTTGGCAACATGCTCAACATATTATAAGGCTAATACTTCACAGCCAACAAGAACGTGCAGGCCAGCCCATCAGTGAAAACTACTTTGACTATCCTTAACATCACATGACTCTAATTCTATCCATGATAGTGTTTAGGGACAGACCTGACCTACTTAAACAACAGCAGGGACTGAGTGCTCACAATGACCTGTAGCATACCCACTGACTTGGCTTAATCAAACTTCAGTCAGGCCTTTCCGCTCTTCACAGGCCCTGAGCCTTGGCTCACCCCCAGGCTTAAGCAAGCAGTAAGATGGAAGCATATCTCCTCAACAGCTCTTTCTGACAATTGGCTAAACACAGAGAAATGCTTCCCGCTCCCATCATGCTGTCTGCTCACTCCCACCACTTATCCCCCGACCCTGCTCTCCACACACATTTCCTGTTATCCCTGTTTACCCTTCCCCGTAAAAGAAACACCCTTCTCTGTTCTATTTTGAGACACTTGCAGAACTTGCAGTCAGAACATTCTCCCTACTGCAATAGTCTTTTCAAATAAAATTTCTTCTTAAGTCTGGGTTTGTTTTGATTTGCCAGTAAAAATGAATTCTGTGGTGTGATGTTTATTTCTTACTTAATAGGTATTACTTAAGCCCTTCCTGTGTCCAGGCACTGTTGAGGGTGCAAGAGACACATCAGAAACCGAAGGGACACAGATCTCTGCCCTCACGGGACTCACGTTCTGATCAAGGAAGATGAAAGGGAAATATTAACAACAAAACAGTAAATTATACAGTATAGACAAAGCTATGGCTGATGAGAAATGGGGAGTTTTCCCCTAGAGGTTAGTAAGGAAAGACCTTGTTAATCCAGGGCATTTAAGCAAAGACTTAAAGAAGTGAGGGACGAACTGCGGGTATCTTGGGGAATAAGTTCTAGGTGGAGGACACAGCGTGGGCAAAAGCCCTGAATTGGTACCATCTGCACTCTTCTGAAGAAGCAAGGAGGCCTGGGTAAGTGGAACCAGGTGAGTCAGGAGGCAAGTGGAAAGAGATGAGGTGCTGGTGAGAGAATGAGGCAGGCAGAGGAGGAAGGTAACATGACACGTACATTTCCACTGAAGTGATGAACTGGTTCACAGTACACAAGCTGTCCTGTGCCGCGGCAGAAAGGAGAGGCATTTGTCCTAGTCGGCAGGCCAGGAGGTGGGGGATGGGGGCCTTTCCTAGAGACACCTGAGGCGAATCCTAAACCACCAGAAGTAGATAACCAAGGGAAAGCACCAGAGTGTTTTCCAGACAAAGGGAAGGGGAAGCATCTTCAAAGGCCCCACGACCCAAGAGGACCCTGGCTCTTCACAGTCCATGTGTTGAATATGACTGGAATCCAAGGTATGATGGGGGAATTGGGAAGAAACGTGGCCCTGGAGATATAAAAAGGGAAGACTTTGAAGGAACACCAGCGCGCATGCTAACTTAATGGCTGTCTTATACTGCTTTGAAAGAGCTTTGCCAACATTTTCTAATTATAAATACATACTCAATGCAAAGTAGTTGGCAAAAGGAAAAAAAAATGTGTAAGTCATGAAGTTAGAGAGCACCAGTAATGTCATCTCCCAGAAATATGTACTGTCAATATATTGGTGCTCATTGTTCTACCCTAAATGCTTATAATGTATGTAATACATTTGGAAGGGTGCATACACATAAATGAATATACCTTTTTTAGTTTATAGAAATCAAATCAAACTTTACATGCTATATTGTAGTCTCCCTTTTCAACACAATAGATTGGGAAAATATTTCCATGTCAACCAACATGTATGTCATCTTTTCTAACAATTCTATAGTGTTCAGATTCTTGCATACCCCATACTGGAAGCAAGTTCCATGAATACAGGGACCATATGTATCTTGTTCATTGTACTGTTCCTAGCATCTAGCAGAGTGTCTGAAACATAAAAAAAAAATTAATAATATGCTTAATTAATTAATTGGGGATTTTCAGGTTTTTCTACTGTAGTTGCCATTATAAACAATACTGCTATGGAGAAATGTGTATAAATGCTTGCAAATTCATTGGTGATATTTTTTAATTAAGTGCCTAAAAGTTAAAATGATCAGCAAAAATGTATATTCTTTCTAAGGCTTTTATTATGAATTGACAACTGCCCTTCAGAAAATCTTTTATTGCCAATTCATAGTCTGACCAAAAATAGATGACAATGTAATTTTCCTCACACACTTGCCAACCCTATAGAGGAACAGTATTACTCATTTTTGCAAATATAATATGTGAAAAACTAATCTTACTTTAAAATATGTGTGAATTTGATTACTGGTGAGAATCTTTTCATACTTGATTGATAGTGATCGTTTGTATTTTGTGAATTTCTTGATCACATCCTTTACTGTTTCTTATTTTGTGCTTGTCTTCCTTATTTATGATAACTATTCATAAAAATTTATTGGCATTTTGTCTAGGCAGTAAATGTTACAGTTGCTTCTACAACTTTAATTTTACCTTTTCCCAATTGCATAGAATTCACATGGTTTAGCATGGATTTAACCCCACTTCCAGCTTCAGGAGTTGACTCTTGACTGGTCTACACTAAAGAGAAAAATTCCATCTTCTTTCCTCGGTGATTAGTTCAGGCACTGGCACCTAATTCAGGCCTAAGCCAGTGATTAGCTCAGAGCTGGCCAGCAGCACTCCCGTGGAGGAACACTAAACTGAAACTGTTGGAATAATTACACCCTACTTTCACTGGGATAGACACGAGCCCATGCTTAAGTGGGTCAGATGATGATGGAAATATTCCCTGAACAGAGTGATTGGGTTTAAGAGTGATCTAGTCAGAAATAACCTTGAGACTTTTTGTGTGTGCAGTTTTGGGAAGTGGACATTTTCTCCCCTTGGAATGAACCAAGAATGATCTAGTCCCACTTGCCAGTCACAGATATCTTATGAATATGAAGGAAACCAACCTGAGGATGAGGCCAACACTAGAAAGAGTATGGAATCAAGAGACAGACAATTAGGCACAGAGCTCTGTACAACTATGTCAGAAGTCTATTCAAACTGAGAAAATAGAATTTTATAAAAATATTTTAAGGTAGTTTAAGTTGTGTTTTCTGTGTCTTGCAACCAAAACCACATGGATATTGTATGTCATATAATTTTCATGATTTTTTCCAGTTTTTCATTTGTCTCTTATCTACTTTTCAAAATATTTTGTCATTTATTTACTGAAATCTGTTATCCGTGATACATTTTTTTAACTAATGAAATGTTATCCTTGATATTTTTTTTGACTAAGACATTTGCACCGGTTGGCATCTAAAATCAATGATCAGTCTCAAGATCCAGGCCAAGTTTCACAAAGTGTCATTCCCACACAACTACTCTATTCATACCTAAACGTGTGCAATGCTATTTCTCAGTATTCATATGCTTCTCTTTAGCCCAAAGAGGTCACGTGAGCTCCATAAAGCCAGACTTTTCTAATTCTGTAACATTTGTTTTATTGAATCCATTAGAGTTCTGACTGTGGACTTCTTTTGAGATATCCTTGGGCTGTTAAGCAGAGACAGAATACTATTTTTAAATAGTGTTTAGGTTGTCCAATTCGATTTCTGCATACATTGGTGTTACTTTAAGAACACCTTCTATAATATCAGTGTGATATGAGTTAATGAATTTAAAATTTTTTAAATAAATAATTTTCTGTGCATGGGTAGGTTTTAAAAAATAAAAACAGGTGCACACAAGAAGTAAAATAATCTGTCAACAAAATGATGTGTGGGAGAAGTGTCCATTTCATCTCCAAATGGAGAAAATTAGAATATCCTTTAACTTCTGATTGTGTGAATGAAAATTTTCAGAATATCAATATCAGTGGAAACAATAAATCATGAACAAGAGTATATAAAAATGAAAGTTGAAAATTTTAATTAGCTTCTTTGATTTTCTAGAATTTGAACTATCTGAACTGATTCTTAATCATAAAAAAATGACATTGAGGACTTCTGATGTCAGCTCTGACATGGAAAGAGCTTGAAAGTCATAACTCCCATTCTTAATGCTGAACATGACTTCTGTCCTTAAGAAAAAAGCTGAACTGAAAGTAATTGACTTTTCTTAGACCACCAGAGAATAAAAGTCACAGGGCAAAACCTACTCTAAATCGGGATAAACAGGTAAATACAGAGAATCACAGCAGGGATCAGCTTACTTGGAATAAAAGCACTGGAGCCACAAACTGGCAGGTATACTTCAACAGAAACTTGGATGAATCGTTACAGTCTGCATGTGGATGAGAGTGACTCTTTGGGGTTGTAGTATTTAGGAAGGCCCCCAGTGCATTCACGGGTTCCAGGAACCCCATCAGGTTCTCATGGTGAGGAGCCAAGAAAAATTCCTTCATGGCTCTCGCAGGAGGAGGAGAAAAGTATCCATTTAGAAATAGAGCATTCTCCATAACAAAGGCCTATTCTCCAAGGGAAAATATTTTACCAGTCTTCTCAGATACAGGGAAAGGGCAGTTCTTCAACTCCAGCAACCTCTGACTTTCCTGGATCACCCAATGGGGAGAGGAAGCTGAGACACACTTGTGAAAGCCACAGCAGAGGGATGCACTGGTAGACTGAGATTAAATAAGATTACGGAACACTGTTCTCTCCATCCCTTACTGTCCAATCAGTGGACAGTGGATCACAGCTGGAAGAGCAGCAAGGTGCTTCTATCACTTAAGAAGGCACTTTTAGGGAAACCCAAAGCCAACTAGAGGGACAAAACAAGGACTAGCACAAGAGGAATTTGAAGCCTCTGGTACCAACACCTGCAGTCATTAAACAGACCCAACTCCTAGCCAGACTAACATTGAATCTGGAAATGCTGAACTTCACGAGAGTACTGCAGTCCTGGAAAGAGTTACTATTAAAGAATTCCCACCACGCTTTGTGTTCTGGGAAGCAGCTTACCAGAAAGTATCATTCTTCTGCATATGACCTAGCTAAGACTTGCAGGTAACTCCTTTGTTTACTTGGTAGGCCAGACACAGACCCTCCAAATTCCCATCCTTTGTCTTGTAAAGTGATTAGTTAGCTGAACTGTTTGTCTCCATTGATCAATGAGAACAGAATGCCTATTGACTTGGCCAAATTTTAGTTAAGTATCTCCTCTTCCCATAGGGTCCTGGACTTTCACTCACCCCTATGTTTAAACAAACATTGGGACAACACTCCTTAATGATCCCTCCTGCAAATGGGCTTGCCAGGAAATGCATTTCCAGCTCCATTTACCAGTCATAACACTTATGAATATGAACATCATATGCCATTGGTTCATCTCACTGTCCCATAACCAATTATGTCTAGCCTTGTTCTCTCCTCACTGTAGAAGAAAATTCTTTCTGGCTGACCTTTGAGACACTTTTAGATTTTGTGCAATCATCCTTTCAAATAAAGTCTCCCTACTCAAGTGCAAATCTGTTTTTTATTTGACAAAACTCATGATAAAGGCCTTTGTTTACCTCTGTCCCTGTGGTGGTTAACTTTGTGAGTCAACTTGGCTGGGTCATAGTGCCTAGATATGTGGTCCAATGTGTGAATTCATGTAATTACCACCATAGTCAAGATGCAAAACTGTTTCAGCACCACAAAGGAACTCCCTTTGCTTCTCCTTTATACTCCACCCACCCCTGTTCCCCAAAACCATGGGGCAGTTAAAGCAGGGGAGTGGGAGCACCTGAGACTTGTCTGCTGGGTCAGGACATGGCCTATCCAACTTTGGGTACCCTAGAAGCCTTTGACAAACTAAGTGCACTGTGAATATATACTGGGTTTTTTTTGTTGTTTCTTTTATTTAAAGACATTTTAGAGAATTTTTAGGTTCACAACAAAATTAAGTAAGAGAGATATCCCATATACCTCCTGCCCCCACACACGCATAGCCTCCCCTATTGTCAACATTCCCCCACCACGGTGGGACATTTGTTACAACTGATGAATCTACATTGACACATCATAAGCAACCAAAGGCCATAGTTTATATTAGGGTTCACTTGTGGTGGTGTACATTCTACAGGTTTGGACAAATAGATAATAATATGTACCCAGCATTATATTATTGTGCACAGTAGGTTCACTGCTCTAAAAATCATCTGTGCTTTGCCTGCTTAACATTTGCTCTCCCCTAACCTATGGCAACAACTCATCCTTTGCTGTCTCCACAGGTTTTTTTGTTTCTAGAAAGTCATATATTTGAAATCATACTGTATGTAGCATTTCAGATTGTCTTCTGCCACAATAATATGCACTTAAGGTTCTTCCATGTCTTTTCATGTCTTGATAGCTCATTTCTTTTTAGTGGTGAATAATAAGCCAATGTCTGAATGTATCATAGTTTATTCATTCACCTACTGAAAGACATCTTAGTTGCTTGCAAGTTTTGACAATTATGAATAAGTCTGCTATAAACATCTGTGTACAGTTTTTGCATGGATATAATTTTCAACTCCTTTGGGTAAATACCAAGGTGCACAATTACTGGATCATATTATAAGAATATGTTGTTTTGTAAAAAAGGTGACAAGCTGTCTTTCAAAGTGGCTGTGCCATTTTGTATTCTCACCAAGAGGGTATGAGAGTTCCTCTTACTACACATCCTGGCCAGCATTTAGTGTTAGTGTTCCAGATTTTGGCCATTCTAACAGGTGTGTAGTTGTATCTTATTGTTGTTTTAATTTGCATTTCCCTGATGACATAGGGTACCGAGCATCTTTTCATATGTCTTTTTGCCATCTCTATATCATCTTCAGTGATGTGTCTGTTAAGATCTTTGGTTCATTTTAAAATGTTTGTTTGGTTTTTTTTCTTACTGTTGAGTTTCAAGTTTCTTTGTATATTTTACATAACAGCCCTTTATCCTAAGTGTCTGAAAATTTTTTCTCCCAGTCTTTGGCTTGTCTCTTCATTCTCTTGACATTGTATTTCATTTTTAATTTTAATCAAGTCCAGCATATTAATTACTTCTTTTATGGATCGTGCCTTTTGTGTTGTATCTAAAAAGTCATCACCATACCCAAAGTCATCTAGGATTTCTGTTACCTTCTAGGAGTTCCATAATTTTGCATTTTATATTTAGGTCTTTGATTCATTGTGAGTTAAATGTGTGTATATATATATATATGTGTGTGTGTGTTTTATATATATATACACATATGTTATATACATATTATATATATATATTCTGTTTCTCTGGAGAACCCTGACTAGTATATGTTCATATCACCTGACACATTATCTGGATTTCAACAAAAAAAACTGCAAGACATCCTAAAAAGTAAAGCAAAAATACAGTATAATGAGACAAATCCAGTATTGAAATAGGACTCACATATGTTGCATATTTCATAATTGTCAGACAGGGAGTTTAAGACAACTTTAATTAATGTGTTAAGGGCTCTAAGGGAAAAAGTGGACAGTGTGCAAGAAAAGATGAATAATGCCAGCAGACAGACACTCTAAGAAGATGTTAAAAAGAAATCCTAGAAATCAAGAATACTATAATAGAAATGAAAATTACCTTTTACGGCTTCATCAATAGACCAGACAGAGCCAAGGAAATATCAGTAAAATTGAAGATATGTCAATATAAGCTTTCTAAACTGAAATGCAAAGAAAAAGAACGAATGAAAGGAACAGAGCAGAACACCCAGAATAATGGGGTAATTTCAAAAGGGACAGCATATGCAGAATATCAGAAAGAAAAAAGAAAAGAGAATGGAGCAGAAGAAATATTTGAAGTAATAATAGCTGAGAATGTTCCAAAATTAATGACAGTCACCAGACCACAATCCAGGAAGCTCAGGGAACACCAGGCAGGATAAATATCAAAATAATGTATATTTAAGCATATCATACTCAAACTCTAGAAAACCAAAGATCAAGTGAACACTTAAAGTGATTTGAAAGAGAAAACAATGCCTCACCCATGGGGGAATAAGAATGTTACAAGGGATTTCTCATTTTTTAAAATCACACAAACAAGAAGAGTGTAGAGTAAAATATTTAAAGTATTGAAAGAAAATAAACACCAACTTAGAATTCTATATCCAGTGAGATTATTCTTCAAAAGTGGAGAAAAAATATAGACTGAAACAGAAAACAAATTAGAAATTTATCTCCAGCACCCCTGTCTTGCCAGTAATGTTAAAAGTTCTTCAAGTAGAAAAAAGATAATAATAGTTCATAAATTCCGACCTACATAAAGAAGTATTAGAGGAGGAGGAATATATGAAGGTAAAATAAAATATTTCCTTTTACTTAATCTATTACATAACTTTCAAAGTAATAATACTAACAATGTATTATGTATTAGGTGATTAGAGCATATGCCTAAGTAAAATGAACAACTGCAATATCATAAGGGACAGGAGAGAGGAATTGGAAACATTGTTATATTACCTTTGCTCTCCATGAAGTGATAAGATATTATTTGAGAGTTGACTTAGATCAGTTGTAAATTTATATTGCTAACTCTTGGGCAACCACTAAGACAATTTCTCAAAGAAGTATAATCGATATGCTGAGAGAGGAAAGAAAATGGAATTGTATAAAATGCCCAGTTTAAAGCAGAGAAGACAGAAGAGGGGAAGGGAGAAAAAGAAAGAACAAGTGCAACCAATAGAAAACAGCTACAAACATGGTGGGTATTAATCAACTATAGCAATAATCACTTTAAGTGTGAATGGTCTAATATATCGATTAAAAGATAGATACTGCCATAGTTTATTGAAATTGTGACCCAACTGTATATTGTCTATAAAAGAAAATGACATTGATAAAATGTATTACACATCAATGGATGAGGAAAAGTTGAAATGAACTCAGGGAAAAATATCTGAACCACTAAAACACATAAACCTTTTGAAAAAAACATGCAGTTAACATTTAACCAAAAGCAAGAGGAAAACAAATCAATTTATGAAAAGAAAAAGAGCTTTGCAAAATGTTAATTATCTCCAATCTGATACACATATAAGAAATAGGCCAATAGCAACATTCACTCATGAAAAAAATTCCCCGGTATATAAGCTTTGTCTTAAAACCTGTCTGCTGCACAGTAACCACAGGTGGCATAGTTGAGGAGTAAGAATACTTGGTAATGGCAAAACCACTATGTTAGCTTATGAAAATAGTTGAAGAAAGTAGAAAATTTGGAAAATACACATATGAATGCATTAAAATTAATGTTAAAAAACCTACCTCCTAGGAAAAGTATATTTTGTTTTTATTTTTTGTTTCTTAGTCTAAGCTCATTTCAAAATCAACATGAATAGAATTTATGACATAGGGAGTTTCCCCTTATTTATATTTCAAAATTTTCTACTTGTTCTCATTTGATGTTTCCTATTCAAAACAACTAGCTTTACTGTGATCCCATGGCCTCTATGAAGTATTTTTGCCCATCTTTATTGATGTAAATGTTTTCCATGTTTTTGTTTTTGTTTTCTGTTTAGTATGCAATGTGAAAGATTTTAAAGTCAGATAAAATAAGGTCAAATTAATTCATGAAATATTTATTGGATACCTGCTTTGTGCCAGATATTCTACTGGGCACTGGAGATACATCAATAAGCCCAACTGAGGAAAAACTGTTTTCATGAAACGAAATTGTAGAGAGTTAATACCTTACATGTTACTCAGCAGCCTTTTATTTAATACTTTTGATAATTATATTAGGCATTTAAAAGATATATTTAATGTAAGGAAACTGAGTCCTGGAGAGGTCAAGTGACCTGTGAACAGCACTTGGCCAATAAAAAGCTGGGCCAAGTTTATAACCCAATTTTGCCTTTGACTTTCAGGATAACTTCAGGAAATGGCATTGTTCTTGTTACAGGAATGATGATGCTATATTTGAGTGAAGAATGTTTCTGAAAGCAAATGGGAAAATGACCAGGCACAGCTACTTACCCCCATCCTGCATGTTTAATCTTTTAGGGTTTAATGGGCATTTGCTGATTTCTGATAAATCTCCCTTTCTTCCAGTACTTAAGACAGACACAGCATCTTCAGATGCTGGAGTTTGTATGAGAATCAGAATAGTTTAGGCACTTTGATCCAATATTTGGAAAGGAGCTTTGTTTACAGAGATTCTAACATAAATTGATAAATGCTTATAGTGGATCTTAAATTATAAGGAAAAAGTCCTTAGGATCAAAATATCTGAGAATGAAATAAAGCAATGCATTTCCTTGTCATAACAGGTCATGTTCTAATCAGAAAACAATTTTTCTTATATCCCATCCCTTTGAAACTATGCAAAAGTGAGTATTTTAGAAGGATTATATAGCTTGTCATTATAGAGATAAATGTATCTCTATTTTCTATAATTCCTTTGGGGGAGAGCTGGATAACAGTATGTGGATTGCACATTGGGATGGACACCAATAAATAACGAAAACGAAGATAAACCAAACATTCCCAAAACAGGTTTTATTTTGTTCTTGATGCAGTCTCTTCTTATATTTTGTTTTGTTTATATGGTTTCCCTTGGTTGATTTGTTTCACTCATATGGATTTAGCTTCTTAGTATACTTTAATAACTCCTATTCTAAATTTTCTTCTGAGCTCTGAGGCCACAATTTATAACTACGAGCTACACATCTCCACCTGGGCAGCACAAAGGCAACTAAAACTCACTGGGCCTAGAAACAAATTTATGATCTCCCATACACATGCCCCTCTTTGTATGACTGTAAACCAGTTAATATCTCTAATATCTATTCTCTAAAATAGATGCATAGAAGTCACCCTCATTTCCTTGCCTCTTTAATCACCCATTGTCAATACATCTTATCAATTCTATTCCCATAACTCAAATTCACCCCCTCTAAAATATCCACACTACTGTAGTTCATGTACTGTTGAGCAGTTGACCAAACTTTTAAAATAGTCGTGATTTACCCAAATGAGTACAACAGTGCTGCTAGAAAGAGGCATGCCTTCAATTAATGATTCTGATAACTATGTAATATAATCTGGGTAAGAAGGACTCTGAGGATATAAATGGGGTGACAGATAACAAAAGGCTGTAGGTTCAATGTGTTAGAGATCCTAGAGAGTCAAAGAGTGTTTTAGATGTGGTACTAAAGGGAGTTGGACAGTTGGAGGTTGTGCTCAAGGAATGAGATTATGCAGGAGTTGTGGTTATTGGAAATGATAAAATCTGGGATATGGCCATGGGAATGAGCGACTAAGGGGGTGGCAAACGAGTTCCCTGGAGGAGAGAAAAAGAAACTGATTAGACAGAGACCTGGTAGGACCAGTGTTTGTATTGAAATGGCCCAGAATTAAGACAGTGAGAGTGCTGGAGAGACTGACAGGAACCAAGGCTCTGTAATATCTGCAAAAAGGAGGAGGGACAGTGGGGTCTATGCAGTGAAGAGATGAGCTCTTTTGCAAATGGAGGGGTTTATGCTGATGGTGGTAGTGATCCAGTGAATGGGTTTCAGGAATTGAGGAGAGGTGAGAGAAATAGAAAGAGGACTCAGTATGGCTTTTAGAGTCCAGGACAGGAGGGATGGATGATGACTCAGTACTCCTGGTTTTTTGTGGTAAGTGATTAACATATATAAAAAACAGGGTGAAATTTATTTCTTTTTCTCTCTTTTATTGTGCTAAAAAGCTCATAACATGAAACCTAACCTCTTAACAAATTTTTAAGTATATAGTTCAGTCTCATTAACTATATGCACATTATTGTACAGCAGACTTCTAGAACTTTTGCATTTTGCATGGCTGAAACTCTGTAGTCATTGAACAGCAACTCTCCATTTTGCACTCCCGCCAACCCCCCAACCCCAGGCAACCACGGCTCCACTTTCTGCTTCTATGAGGGTGACTATTTTAGATACCTCATATAAGTGGAATCATACAGTACAGTATTTGTCCTTCTGTGACTGGTTTATTTCACTTAGCATAATGGCCTCAAGGCTGATCCATGTTGTGACATGTCACAGGATTTTCTTCTTTTTAAAAGCCGAATAAAATTCCACTGTATGGGTAGACCACACTTCCTTTATCCATTCATCCATCAGTGGACATCTACATTGTTTCTACTTTTTGTCTAATGTGAATAATGCTGCAGTGAATATGAGGGTGCAGATTGCTGTTCAAGATCCTGATTTCAGTTCTTTTGGATATATAAGTTCTATTTTTAATTTTTTGAGGACCCTCCACACTGTTTTCCTGTTTACCAGAGTGGCTGCCAATTTACACTCCCACTAACCATGCACAAGGGTTCCAGTTTATGTACTCACCAATACTTGTGATTTTCTGTTTTGAGATATATGTATATAAGCCATCCTAGCAGGTGTGAGGTGGTATCTCATTGTGGTTTTGATTAGCATTGTCCTCAGAATTACTGATGTTGAACATCTTGTCATATTCCTATTGGTCATTTGGTTTTTTCCAGCTTTACTGAGATATAATTTATATGTAGCACTGTAAATTTAAGATATATAATATGCTGATTGATATGCTTATATATTGCAAAATGATTACCACTATAGTCTTAGCTAATACCTCCATCATGTTACATACTTACCATTCCTTTTTTGTGAGAAGTTATTTATTTAACCTTTCGACCCCCTTCGCCCATTTATCCCATTTCCCCACCCCCAACCCCTGGCAACCACCAATCTGTTCTCCACATCTATGAGCTTGGTTTTTTTTTTTTTTAAGATTCCACATATAAGAGAAATCATATATGGTATTTGTCTTTCTCTGACTTATTCACTTAATACAATGTCCTCGAGGTCCATCCACGATGTAAAATATATTCTCTTAGCAACTTTCAAGCATATCATACAGTATAATTAACTATCATCACCATATTATACATCAGATCTCCAGAGCTTATTAATCTTACAACTGAAGTTTGTAATATTTAACCAACATCTCCTCATTTCCCCCACCCCAATCCCCCTTGGTAATTACCTCTCTACTCTGTTTCTATGAGTTCAGGTTTTTTAGATTCCACACTTAAGTGTATAGAGTATCTGTGTGTCTCTGTCTGACTTATTTGACTTAAGATAATCCCTTCAAGGGCCATCCATGTTGTTGCAAATGTCAGGATTTCCT
The DNA here is from genome assembly GCF_040802235.1 of Manis javanica. Taxonomy (NCBI): domain Eukaryota; kingdom Metazoa; phylum Chordata; class Mammalia; order Pholidota; family Manidae; genus Manis; species Manis javanica. Next base: position 133,659,469 of record NC_133174.1, read on the forward strand.
TCTCATGACTAATATGCCATTATATATATATATGTTTTATATACATGCATATTTATATATATTATATATATATTCTTATATATATGTATATGTATCACATCTTTATCCACTCATCTGTTGATGGACAATTAGCTTGTTTTCATATCTTGGCTATTGTAAATAATGCTGCAATAAACATGGGGTACAGATAATCTCTCCACGATTCTGATTTTATTTCCTCTGGCTGTATATACAGAAGTGGAATTGCAGGAGCTGGCAATTTTTTTGAGGAACTTCCATGCTGTTTTCGATAATGGCTGTACCAATTTATATTCTCACCAACAGTGCACAAGGGTTCCGTTTTTTTCACATCTTCACCAGCACTTGTTATCTTTTGTCTTTTTGATGAGAGCCATTCTAACAGCTGTGAGATGATACCTCATTGTGGTTTTCGCTTGCATTTCCGTGATAATTAGTGATATTGAGCACCTTTTCATGTTCCTATTAGCCATTTGTATGTCTCCTTTAGAAAAACGTCTGTTTGGGGACTTTGCCCATTTTTAAAATTGGATTATTTGGGGTTTTGGCTATTGTATGAGTTCTTTATGTTCTGGATATTAACATCTTATTAGATATATGGCTCACAAACATGTTCTTCCACTCTGTAGGTTGCCTTTTCATTTTGTTCATGGTTTCTTTTGCTGCGAAGAAGCCTTTTAGTTTGATATTGTCCCACTTTTGTAGTTTTTGTTGCCTATGCTTTTGGTATCAACATATAAGAATTCACTGCCAAAACCAACATGACATTGTCCCCCTGCATTTTCTTCTAGGTGTTTTACTGTTTTATGTCTTACATTTAAATCTTTGATGGATTTTGAGTTTATTTTGGGGTATAGTGTAAGACTAAGGTTTCATTTCATTCATTTGCATGTGGATATTCACTTTCCCAGCACCACTAGTTGAAGAGAAGACAGGATGAACGTTAATCATGATTATCTCAAGGCAGAAAGGGGTGACAAGCCTGTGGGGAAGGCACTGGGGTAAGGCACCTTGCGGGAACGTGTGGAATTCTGTGGCTCCCACTTGATCCCTGCTGATAGATGTACAGTGTCTTACAGAGAGGTGTTCTCACCTTCGGCACATCAACGTCCTTTTGACCTCTGAGGGAAGAAGCCTCGGGGCCAGCACTAGGGTACTCTTATTCTGAGTCCATGGGCATTCTCTTGGCCTCTGCCTTGGTGTCTTGCAAGGGGTGTTCTTAATAATACAAGGACCTGGAGTTCCTCTTGACATATAATGAAAAAGCCTGTGGTTTAAATTCCTTCCACCACTTACCCACTCTCCAGTTTGTCTATGTTTTTATTATATTTTCAAAACAGATTCTTAGATATAGTTTACAGAAGAGAGTGATTCTCTTCCCTTATAGTCCTATATAATTCCATTTCTGATGACATTTTACATCACACTAATAAATTTAGTCCACTGGCCTCATATTCAAATCCCTATCATAAAGGCAGCATGTGGTAAACAGTAAAATAAATGAGTATAGAGAGACTAGACAAACTAAAACTTACCGGGGTAATTGAGAAAAGGACTTTGGAAGGCGGCTGTTAGGCTGGGCCTTGAAGGATGTTAGGTTTGGGGCCACGGGTTTTATGGATGTGGCTCAAAAGGTCAGTTGGAGCCTGTTCAGAGGGGACATTTAGGCTAAGTCTAAAGAGTTTGCACTATACTTTTTAAGTGCTAAAGGAACAAACAACAACTTTTGCAATAGTAAGTGACATGTCTGAAGCATAATATGCTATCCTTTCTGAGGGGAATCACACCCATCTGATACTGATCTTTTTTGTTGTTCTGTGTGGATAGATATTTTCTCTGTTCATGGCTTCATTTCTTATCTATGTGTTTCTTTTTTAACTCCAAGAATCCTCAGTTCTTTGCGGAATGTGGCAATGTATCCATGCATATTTAAATATATACCAGGGCCCCTTTGGGAAACAAATTCCAACATTTGCTTCTGCTTAACCAGCTCTGGAGGCATAGAACTCTGTTACCTTTCACTCTAACAACAAGCATTTGGCAGGTCCTACAACAGCATTGAAGTGCAGGAGCGCTGAACAGTTACAATGTATGCAGATCAGAAATAGCAGCATTGGCCTCTCTTAGACATAAGCTCTCTCTGTCCATATCATCCTGGTAGCTGCTTAACACAATCGATTTTCTGCAAACAAGGCATGAAAGTGCTCCCACTTCCTTTGAAAGGACAGCACACCCAGGGTGTCTTTCACTCTTATTGATTTTAAATCACAGTCAATGACTGACTTTGAATCATCAACTGGGTTTCTGTGGAGTTAAAGTGCCAGAAAGATTTAATGAGAGAGGGCAGGCCAGATGAAAGATACCATATCATTGACTTCAGATCCCAACTGAATTCTTTGGATGCTGATGGGTGAAAATCCTCCGTGTTTTAGTTTTTTTCTAAAATGTTTTCTGAGGTCATGCAGGCTTCTTGAGGTCAGGGACTCTGCTTTATGTATCTTCCTATCTGCCAAGCCTAGCAGAGTCTGGGGTCAGGTGGGTACTCTGGACAAGTTTTTGTTTTATTTGATTGAATAGTCCTTTAATCCTTAAAAAAAAAAGCCTTTGAAATGAAAGGTAACACCAAATTAAATAGTCCCCACTCTAAAACAATTTACAAAGTGCCTGGTTCCAAAAGTATATACATATCTTGTCTTTAAAGCTTAATAAGAGCAAGAAGGATCTTGTTATGTTAAGCAATTTGAATGTGAAACTAGAAGGTTTCTGATGTCACCAGGGAATGATTTGAGCTACAATCCTCAGTGATATTGTGGTTCTTGCCACACTGTTCTATTTTCCATCTGCAATATGCCCATCATTTGAGAATTTATGGTGCTGTGTGAAAATTTCTTTGGGACAATTCCTCATAAGCAGAATTGGTAGGCTGTCAGGTATGCATGTATTTCCGTGACTAGCTAGCGTCAGGTTGCTCTCCATAATGGCTATACAGGCCCACATTCCATTCCAGTGCGATGTCCCAACATCTCAACCAGGGCCTGGCATTATCTGGCTTTCTAATTTTTGCCAGTCTAATATTAACGGCGTCACTATTTGATTTTCACATCAACTTATTGAAGTATTTTAGATTCCCTGGTTTACACATGAGGAAGCTGAGGCCCAGCAGGGGGAAGCCATTTGCCACACGGCTAGATGCGTGCTGTGAGTGAGAGAACTGCTTTGCTGATCACACCTGGAGTCTGGGCAACCTCCTCAAAGAATTTCCTTCTGCAGGGAACAGTCTTCCACAGAAAACTTCTCCTGTTCTTCTGCTGCTAATAGCCTACCAGTTCTCGGTTCTTTCGGATGTAGGAACTGGATCAAAGTAATGGTAGAACTTTATTCCTGAACTCTGATCAAGCAACATAATCTGACTGAGTCTCAAAACCACCATTTTGCCTCATTTCCACATCTAATAGCACATAAGCCTGAGAGGCGCCCTCTGTAGTGAACCTGGCCATTTCATTACTAATAAATTTCTGTATGAGTGCTTTTCCCATACTGGCATAGGATTTTGAGTTTAGCTTATCAGAACAACCTCGGTTATCACCTATGCAATCCCCTGTTGTCTTAATATCACCCATCTGCCCAGGCATTTTTATTTGGTCTATATCATATAATTTTGCTTGTAGCTCTTTTCCAACTTTATTCTTTTAAAACCAGGAATTATGGCCATGATCTCTATTTGCAATTAGTCTGTCCTGTCTCAGCTGTCTTTCTTTACCTTTCAGATTTCTCTCATACTTAGCAATAATCAATGTCAGCACATCTAAATCACCACCCCTCCTCCAGGTAGCCATTCAGCATATACCAACAATCCTCATTCTCCTAGTATGTTTCAGATCTCATTCATCCTGGGCTGAAACTCACAAAACAACCAACTGGAGCTTTCCCTTCAGTGGACAAAGGGGGGAAAAACTGGCTTTAAAACTAACCATTCACACATCTAATAGCTGTTTGGTTATGGGTAAGATGATATAACTTCTGTGCATCTCCATTGATCCTTCTGCAAAATGAGGGCAACAAAATCTGTCTTGTGGAATTCATGGCGGGTAGTGAGTAGACAGACACAAAAGCTACCTGGCACTACGCATATCTGATAAATCCTAAATAGTAAATAAGTGGTTTACACTGTGATTGTTTTTATCTTAATACCTGCAAGATAATATCAGCATAATACATTTATTTTCCTGAAGAAATGTGTATTAATTTTAATATATATGTTAATCACAAGAGTAAAGCATACTCATTATAAAGGTCTAAAAGAAAACAATTTTGTACAAAAAAATTTGAAAGCATCAGATCACTCCGCAGTCATATTTCTCAGAGGCAATCCTAGTCCTTAGAGACATTTTCCTTTGTACATGCATACAGATTTTTTATTAACAGAAATAGGAATCTAATACGCATAGCTTTTATGATTTTACCCTTTCCTTATCTATTCACATCTTTGTTTACTAGCATGATATTCCATGGCATGGCTACACCCAGAGGTTCAGCTAGTAAATATCGAATAACTGGTTCTTCAGTGAAAAAAAAATGCCCTGACTAGTGCTATTTTCCTTTTTCTGTGTTGTAAATACTCCCATAGCCAAATTCAAGCAACAAATGTGACATCACTGAATGTGGGATTAGGAAGAAATGCTCATTATGAGTTCTTGCAAAGCAGTATTACAGGCCTCCAGCACACCACTGGCTGTACCATCATTTTAAAAAAGAAAAGTGATGTTTTCTATAAGCAACTTCTAACAAATACAGAGATATCATCTTTGGAAAGACCAAAACAATTATGGTGTGGGATAGTAAAAGATTTCTATTTGAAAGTCAAATCAAGTACATGAATAACAAATCCATTTTTCTCAAAAACAATTTTACTAAATGGTATTGGAAGTATAAAGTACAAAAATTTATGGTTCATAAAAGCACATTATACAGTATCAACATAAATAAAAGCACATTACAAATACTGTATCAACATAATTTTACAAAAACTGAAGTACACACATTTAGATGCCTCATACATGCATTTACATAAATACTGGTTGGATTTAAAATTGACTGTGAAATTCTTATCAGTAGGCAGTGGGTTTATTGGTTATTTTAATTTTCTTCAAACATTTCTGTACTTTCAAAAAATTTTATGAAACCTCGTATTTTTGAAATTTACAATTCAGGCTTGAAAATACAATTCCACTTTTATGATCAGATTCTGTAGTCCTGGAATACCTTACTTTTGAAGTTGTTCCAAATATAGGGGAAACCAAGTAAGGTAGGGACTCTATGTAAATAGTCACTGAAACCACATAAAATTTTTAGCCACTGAATGTTAAAAGTCCATTGTTTAAATTTGCTAACCCTGAAAACTTGTTTGGCTCTTGGTTTAGCACCAACACCACGATTCCCTGCATCCCTTCCATGTATACCCAAACAGGATAGTTGCAAATAAATGCAAGTTGCTATATATACATGCACTAAAATAGTAAATCAAATCAGCAATATTCAGTGTCAGCTAATATTCGCTGAGTAATTTTCCTAAGTGTGCAATTTGCCCAGCAAACAGTAAGTACTAAATAAATGTTAGCTTCCATTTCTGTTATTACCTCATTGACTTCAAACTCTAGGCATATCGGTACTCATGTTCCATTAGTAAAACAGGCACAATTCTAAGGTTTTCAGGCACGAAGGGATTTATTACAATAAATGAGGTCTCTTCAACACCTCTGCCACAGGTAAGACTTCCACTTCTGAAACAGCTGGAGTAACAACAGCTTCTCTTACGTTCCTGCTGGCAACAACTGAAAAACACACCCACGAAATATACTGAACATCAATTTTAAGATATCGGTCATTGGCTAACAAAGGACAGTGACACCTGTGAGACAGCATAGAAAAGGTGAGGCAGGAGGCCCCAGCTTACTGTCAGGATTGCGTTTCCAGGCTGCGGTGCAGGAACAAGAGACCCAGGAAGGCCCTGGCGGTCACCCTGAGGCGACGGGACAGCGCTGGAGTCCAGGAGGAGCAAGGTGGCTGGAGTTCAGAGGGCAGAGCACCAGGGAGGAACTGGACAGAGAGAGACAGAGAGAACTTCAAGCCCCTACAGAGGTTGCCCTCGAGTATTCCATAAAGGACTGATTAGCACATGCACGGGAGACAGCTACCCTAGTCCGAGGAAAGAACGACCCAAGGGGATTGGGCCCCAATCTTCAGGGCTCAAGCAGGGCTGGGAATGGTGGGAAAGTACCCTGTAGTACACCAGGTAGTGTGTACAAGGTTTGCAACAGAAGAGGGGAGGAAATAGCCCTAGGATAAGTACCACTCTGGTCCCACCTAACAAAGCTTAAAAACAACACCCAAAAGTATCAAACTGTTTCCTAGCAGCTCATTAACAAGTTTGCCCAGGGGGCCTTTACCTTTCTTTGCCCTCTTGCTGATATCACTGTGTGTGTAGAGCCTACAGTGTAATCGTGGGATGTGCGTACTGCGTACAGTACCTCGGAGACTGCAGACTGGAAGGGCGCTGGCAGTGACCTCCTGCAATCCCAAACCCTCAGGCACTTTCTCTACGCAGGAGCGGTGGTAACGGTGCCAGCCTGAATAGGTGCATTGGGGCCGACTGCGTAACAGGGACTTCTCCAAATGAACTCCCTCATAGGAGACAATGATTTTCCAAGGATAAGTACCAGTGGTGTGCTCTTCTGAATATTACAAATTTTTATTGTGGCAAAATGTACATAAAGCAAATTTCCCCCTTTTAAACATTTTTAACTGTAGAGTTCACTGGCATTAAGTTCATTTGCAATGCAACTATCACCACTATCCATTTCCAGAACTTTTGCAACATTCCAAACAGAAGCTCTGTACCCATCAATCAATAACTGCCAATCCTCCCTCCTCCCCAGGCCCCAGGTCACCTCTATCGTACTTTCTGTCTTTATGAATTTGTCTACTCTACGTACCTCACATAAGGGGAATCATACAGTATTTGTTCTTTTGTATCTGGCTTATTTCACTTGACATAATTTTTTCAAGGTTCATCCATGTTGTAACATGTGACAGACATTCTTCCTGTATGTATGTGTCAGGTTTTGCTTATCCACTCACCTGTTGATGGACACAGGTTGTTTTCACCTTTCACCTATTGTGAATAATGCTGCTATGAACACAGGTGTACAAGTACCTGTTTGAGACCCTGCTTTCAACGTTTTTAAGTATATAATTAGGAGTGGGATGGCTGGATCATATGATCATTCTGTGTTTCATGGTTTTGAAGAACCACCAGACTGTTTTCCACCTCGGTGGCACTGCTCTACCTTCCCACCGGCAGTGGGGGCTCCAAGTTCACCATATCTTCACCGACACTTGATATTTTTCATTTTTTTCACAGTAGTTATCTTCATGTGTGTGAAGTGGTATCTCATGATTTTGATGAGCATTTCTCTAATGACTAAAGATCGTTTCATGTATCTAGTGGCCATTTGTACATCTTCTTTGGAGGAATATGTACTTATGTCCTTTACCCATTTTTGAGTTGGATTTCATTTTTGTTCAGTTGTAGAATAAACCTTATACTTTTAAAACTTAAGCCACAAGAAACTTTCAGAACTTGGACTAACAAAAGACTTCAGTGAGAATGAGTGTTTCACCACTAGTTATTTAGAAATGCTGGGGTATGATGATAATTAAAAGACCAGCTTTTACTCGGTTTTGTACTTGTATTAAGACTCTGTGGACAGCGCTCCTCTTTATCACTTGCACTGGAGTGGACCACTCAGCCTTGGGGGGGGCCACTGCTCCACCCCCAGTTTCTTAGCTAGAGAGGGGCCAAATCAGCACTGGGTTGTTCTCTCCGACCATTCTTCAGTCCTTGGGAATGCAGGTGGTGACTTTTAGTAGACTGAGCCTTTTGTGCCTTCTGAGCACTTAGCTGACTGCAGGAAACCCCACTATGACGTAGGTGGCCAGGAGGTGATTTGTCTCTCTTTCACTCACGCTCCACACACCAAACCCTCTTTTGTCCTGGTTGTGGCAATCTAGACCCTAATGTTGACCCCCACCCCAAGTAAGTGCAGTACTACTACACCCTTTTACTTCTCACTCTGAGCTAAAGTGTGAACAAAGGAAATGTATCTTCGGTGCTCAGTCCTGACCTTATCCCTAATGTCTGGCTATGGGCCTGAGGGCCTGGTCCCTAACCATCCATGACCCTGCATCCCTCCCTTCTCACACACCTGCCTTCTCTTCCTTCCTTCACTCTCTTCCCATCAACAGAGAATTCAGAGACACCCAAAATATCATCTTTTCACAACTTAATTGTTATTTAATCATAGCTACCAATTTACCCTGTTGGGGTAAAATTCAGCCTCTATGTGGTTGGTCATTTCTGAGAAAGCAGGCATCTGAAGACACAGGAAATATTTCTAAGGTCTCTGCTCTTCTGTTCAGCTACTGGTTACACAGGTTATGTGAAGTTGTAGGCTTCTCCAGGATTTCTTGTTCTGGGACTGGCTGATCTTGTCTCACTTTGATTCACTCTCTTTTGGTCAATTTCTTATTTACCACCTGGCAAAAGATGAGCATTGTTATACTTTTTGCTTCTTTAAGCTTTTTTGAATGAGTGGTTGATGTCTGAGATTTTTCTCTCAAATTCCATTGAAGGGATCTTTTGACCTTCATGCTTGTCTTTGGCACCTGGAAGGACAAGAGAGTGAGCCCAGAAGAGCATTGGTTTGGAGAAAGCAGATAAGGACTGAAAGGGAAGGCGGGCTTTATGAAAACAGGGTGTGGGCTGATGAGGGGTTTTGTGCCAGGCAAGACAGGGTGGAGGAGTTGGGAGGCAAAGTCAGTAGGGGAAGAAGAGGAGCTTGGTTGGAGTCATCTTACCTTGACACCAATTCTGGACTTTGGTTCACAGAGGCTTTTTCTCATCTTTCTCCCTCTGGTCCTTGGGGTTAGTTATATTGTAACTATTTTAGGGTCCTGTGGCTTCCTGGCTACTTTAGTCATGATGAAGCAAAGAAGCAACGGGGTGGTTGATGCTGGGGTGGCCATGATATGGCTTTGATATCACAAAGTATCACCATTAACACCTCTGTGGTGGTTCTGGGGAGAAAAAGGTTCTCTGGTTGGACAAAAGCGCCTTTGCTCGAGCACTCTCTAAAGAACATTCCCAAATTGTCCTGCTAACTTTCTCATACTCTGCCTTCAATTCCGGAGGCTCACATGGCAAGGAGTATTTTCTCCAAGTCATTCCCCATGGCCACCCCTATGCCATGATTTAGCCTCTTGTCTCTCACCCTTCACTATTACCTAATATTTTGTGTATCTTACGTAAATATCTCCAAGCTAATGTGGCCATATTCAAGTTGTGGTAGAGATGTGGCTCATCCTACTTCTTTCCTATTAGAATGGGCAAAATTAAAAAGACAGACAATTAGAAGTGTTGGTGAAGATGTGGAACCACTGGAAATCATATGCAATGTTCAGTTAATATAACAAGATAGAATCATTTTGGAAAGCTGTTTTGTAGTTTCTTTAAAAGTTGAACAAACTTCCCATACCATCCAGTCATTGTACTCTTAGGCATTCAAGGGCAATGAAAACATGTCTATACAAAGACTTGCAGGAATGTTCGTAATAGCTTTATCTGTAATAACCAACAACTGGAAACAATGAAAATGCAAATGTCCATCAATGGAAGTGGGGTGAACAAGATATATCCATATCATAGTGTTGCTCAGTAATACAAAGTAATGAAATCTCATAACTGCAACATTGATGAAGCTCAAAAGACATTATGTGAGTGAAAGAAGGCAGACAAAAAAAATTTACATACTTTAAGATTGCCCTTATATAAAACTTAAGAATGTAAAGGATAGTGACAGGAAGCAGATGATTAGCTGCCTGGGGGTGGGGCACACAGAGGGAGAGGGTTAGTTATATGAATGATAACTCCATAGAGCTGTTAAAACATCAGCAAGCAAGCAACAAAGCCCTGGAAGGGCTAAAGGAGGTGAAAGTCTAGCTGACTGCCACTAGCTTTCATTTTCACAGAGGCAGAGAGACTCACGGCAACACTGCTGCCCAGGGTCAGGAATCTGCAGGAAACCACTGCCACCTTTATACATCTCCTTCAGCCTCAAAGCAGATTAAGTGGCTAGAGAAAGCAGAGGGTGCGACAAAAAAAACTTGCATTTGGGGACCCCCCGAGTCTGCTTGCCACTTACAGAAGAAGCTGCAAATGATTGTACTTCTCATCTGCCTTCCAGACCTCACACTAATGCATCTCACCATGGAATCTAAGACTAGAGGAACCTCAGCTGGCCGGACAGTCTGGCACACGTAGATCCAAATTTTCATCTTTTGCGATAGAGGGGACACTCAAGAGGGGCGTGTAAAGGGTACTGACTGCTGATGGACAGTAGTTGGCCTGGCACAGGTTGGGGAGGCCTGATGAAGTGGATAAGGTTCTATAGCAGAAGCAACTTTCTGAAGAGCTGCTTAAGCAAAGCAAGGCAACAACTGCAACATTTCTTCCTCACTGGCTGTTGACCTTTAGACAGCTTCGGTCACCTGCTCATAGATGACTCTGTAATTTATCATACAAGCTGCGACCCTTTTAAATATTGGAATTGGGGGTACTCATAATCACACCTGGACATACAACAGTAAACTAGGATTGTGTTCGGTGAACAAGGACAAATAGTCAAGCTATCTAAATGAGAAGAGCCCTCTGGATCAATTATTTTATGTTGTGTAAGACTCAGCATTCCCTGAGCCACACCGCTAGACAGATGGCCATAAAACATCTCTGGGGGTCTCCAGGAATCCTCTAATTGCAGTGAGGCTTGGAAAAAATTGTTTGACCTAAATTATCATGTTGGAAGACAACTAGTTTGAAATCATACACCTCTCATTTGCTCTTTATTCACATGTCATTTTAAAGCTAAATCTGGTCAGAGTGAGTAGTGATGGGTTTGTGATGAGACCTGAGAGGCTACTCTTTGAGAAAATGTAACAAAAATCACTGATGTGAAGTTGTCTAATACCTTTGAGGCGACAAACTGCAGAGTTAACCAGAGGAGAGAAATTAATGTTGAGGTTCTGTGGGGAAATTTCGAGCTGGGCCTCAGGCAACACATCAAACTGAGATTTATTTCAGCAGTCTGCTTGCATCATTTCAGTCCATTCTCTTATCAACACTATGACACACGTATTAACCCCATTTTGTAAATGAAAGAAATGACAAAGAGATAAAGCATATTGTTCAAGTTCACACTACACAGTGAGTCAGGAGTCAAGCATAAATCTCTTTGACTCCAAGCTCAGTGTTTGGTCCACTAAGGCCATACTGTCCTTAGTATAGTCATTTGCCAATAATTTCTTTCATTTCACATAACATAGAGGCGAATCTGAATACAGACCTATTGGAAGATTTATGAAACTGAATCTGCACCTGGCTCTGCAATGTTTTACATGACGTCTCACGAGATCATGATGAAAGCAGACACTGGAACCTCCTGGTCTACTGGGTTTAGGCAGCACTGCTCAAGCTTTAATATGCTTACAAATCACTTGGGGATCAACACGTGTGTCACAGTGTTGATAAGAGAATGGACTGAGTAGGTCTGGGGTAGGGCTTGAGACTTTGCATCTCTAACAAGCTCCCAAGTAATACCGATACTTCTGGTCTGTGGACCACTCTTGAATAACAAGGCTATAGAATATGAATCAATCTGGGTCATTCTTGAACTCCACTTGAAGAAAGTATAATTCTGCCAGGGACAAGAAAACTCATCTGTCACTTTCCTGTGATGAACATACTTTACAAATGCACTTACATAAGACTTAAAAATATAAACTAATCTAGTGACAGAAAGCTGCTTTGTTTTGGTATTAGAGCAAACCGCCAGTATATCTGAGAAGATTTTTTTTTGTATTTTATATGCACAGTCAACTAGAAAAGGCCATGATTAAGAAAACAAGTGAGAAGGTGGAATAGATATGCACTGATGGCGTTTCCCACAGAAACTAAATCCAGTGGCCCCCAAACTGTCTGATCATTAAAATCTTCCCGCTCCAGGAGAGGGTATTAAGCATACACATTCCCAAGCCTTGCACCAGACTTGCTCAATCAGCATCTCTAAGCTAGAAACCTAGGAATTCAAAATTTTAATAGCTTCCCCAGGCAATTCTTACTAAAAGCACGCAGGAAATACAGACCTAGTCCAGCCTTCTGCTCATACCCACAGGGAGTAATGATGAAGTATAGACTAAATCATACCAAGAATGCTTGTGTGTTTTCCTCAGGTGCTCAGAGCTGTTTAGTATCTTTAGATGGCATGATTTAGGCATTATCTGAGTTGTTTTTTTTAATGTGTCTGAAACTTGGCTGTTTGTCATTCTTAGGTTGTATTAGTTCTAGGTAGAAGTAAGCAAGTTTGGTGTTAGATGTATTGCTCCTCATCAGATGCACCTTTTCATTTTTCTTATATTAGTTCTTATATCAAAGTATATGTTCTCCTATTTTCTCTCTTATACTGTCCAGTACCAGCACTATGTGAATGACAGGCCAGATCACTATGTTCTCTAAATAGCCACAGTCAGTATAAATGCTGAAAATGAATATCTGCTTGCCTGCCTTTGTAGATCTACACTTTTGGAACACTGTAGCTCTCCAAGATAGATCTGCATTGGAGCTATTCAATTGAAAATATGGCTGAAGCATTTCTTGAGTAACTCAAATATAATACATTTTCAGTGGGACTTTCTCCCTTATTGAGATAGCATTATGTACACCTGAATACTTGAAAGACTTAGAACAATAAACTGGAGAGTATTCTGTCCTTTGATTTAATTAGGGCCCTTGGGAAGTTTGTTACCAAAGAGCAATTCTGTAAGGCAGCCTTGCTAGGGATGAATGGAAGTGTCTTTCAAATGATTACACACTCGCACAATGTAATCCTTTAAGGAGACTCTCTGAGGAAGATAACCAAGAAAATGACAGCAACCTTAAATCAGGAGTAAAAACAAATGACATTTTGGAGAGTGTGTAAAAATCTGAAGGATTTGGAGAAGTGAGTTTTGTTTAGAGAGAGAAAAGGGATAGTATGAATATGTAACTCCTGAGAAACCTCTCTGTTCTTTTCTACTAATGATACAAAGAGCACTGTCACCCAAGTTTAATCCCAGGGCAAGCAGGGGCAAGCGGACATGAGCTGACTTCCCGCTCTAGCAGCTACTGCCTTTTGCTCCTTTGTATCTGCTCTACCACGAATTACTTCATTACTTTGAAAGGATCTTTAAAAAGTATTGAGTCATTCTGGAAGTCCTTCCAATTGTGGTCTGAACAACCAATATTAGGAATTACTTTTTTTAATCTTTAACCTCTGGGAAACAAGAAACATTCTATAAATTGACATTGCTTGTGTCATTTATTTAATACTCATCCCGTTATAAACATTGTACCACTCAAAAGGCAGCCCTCAGAAATACTGCTGCCCTTGTCTGCAATGACTTTCCCATAGTTCCAATAAATGTCACCGATGCTTTCATTGAGAAGATGGTACCCCCCACTCGTCTGGATTTTTAAGTGTTTACTCACGGATAACATGAGCATGTGTGTCTCACTTGGCAAAAATGTGTTGGTTCCTCAAAGGCTTTTCAAAAATCAATAGTGTGCAAATTGATCCATGAGATCATAGAGATATTCTGTTACTTTGAAATTCCAAAGTGTTTTCATTCTGCATTTCTGATGGATCTTCAGTTGTCAGAAGGCTCTTCAATGGGCTGCTTTCAGCCATGTGTAGTAAAGGACCTGTAAATAGCCACAAGGGTAAGGATAACAGAATTTAAAGGAGGTCTTTTATTAAATCAACCTTTGAAGTTTGTTTGTTCAAATTTTACAGTCTCATTTTGGGTTTGGGTAACACTTCCCTGTATTTAGGTTGGAAAAAATTAATAATGTCAGCCCACTAAATCTTCCAAAATTCTCAGGGAAACAGTTTCAATAGAGAAGGGCTTTCTGAGTTCTTCCTCCCCCTCTCCTACTATTCACTTTTCAGCTACTTTTCTCAAAGCGTCTTTGAAACCACATATCCTTTCGGTCAATGCTAGAAGAAGAGAGCTTTCTGACTGTGAAGCCAGCCCCATCTTAGCAACAGATGACACACACGCAGCCGGAATAGCTACCAGCTCTGTGCTCTCTGTGTGTCTCTTGTATGATCAGTGACAATTTGCTTAGTTTCCCCTCACCTGCTTCCTAGCTAGTAATTACCCAGAGACAGAATCTTTGTGTAACCCTGACTTAGAGCTATTAGAATAGGATGTAATTGTACCCAGTGTAATTGGCTTCAGTGGCAGAGCCCCATTAACCTGGTGCAGCCGTTCCTAAAGCAGCCTGTGATCTAGCTCATTAAATTTTATCTTCAGCAATAAGGAAAGTTATGACCTTTGCTGTTCCTGTCTTAATGTATTTATGCAGACATGTCACCTAGGATATCAAAACATACAGTGTCATCGAAATGCAGAGGCAGGCCACCCTTGTGTACTCAGAGTAACTAAAAATTGAATTTCAAACGTGATGCAGAGGAAGGACATGAGCCATACTTAAAGAGCCCTGAGAGGTCCAGCACAGGAAAAGGGTCCCACCAGGAGTTACCCTCATGCTCAGGCCACCCTCCCTCTCCAGCCGCACAGATGGTTCTGGGGACTGAGCTCTGTGCCCCAGAGGAGGGGCATGGGAAATGCCTCAAGGGATGCGTGTTCCCACAGCATCAGGACTGGAAGAACAAAGCCAGAGGGTTTATCTGTTTGCTCCACATAGCCTAGCATGCCCCTTCAATAGTCCTCTGCGAGGCAACTCAGGTAGTTGCCTGTGGGAAGAGGACTGGCCTGGGTTCTCATCTCAGGTCGAGTGTGAACCTGCCACGTAAATCTGAACAAGGTGCTATCCACTCTGGGCCCAGTTCACCCCTCAGTAAATAAGAATATTAGCTTAAGTACTACCTAAGACTATTTCAAAGTAAAGATTTAAAGCCAAATAGGTGTCAGGCTTTATGTTTCAAAATATCCAAACAGAATTCAATTATATCACATCAATTCTCACTTTCCTTCAGAAACAGGACTAATAATGGCTACCTCAACAGACCTTTCTAAGAAGGCACCCCAGGACAATTTTGTTATTTAGGGGAAAAAAAAGCCTACATGAGATTACCCTCAATAGTGCGTGGGGGCCTCATTCAGCCAGTTGAAAGGCCTTAAGAGCCAAACTGAAGTTCCTGAGAGGAAGAAGAAATTCTTCCTGTGAACGACAGTCTCAGCTCCTGCCCAAGAGTTTCCCACCTGCCCTACAGGCTTCTGGCATGCCTATCTAGGTTCTGCAATTGCATAAGCCAATTCCTAGATACGTAGAATACCCTACTATTGTGGGTTGAATTGTGTCCCCAAAACGATATGTTGAGATCCTAACCTCCAACCCCAGAACCCGTGAATGTGAAGTTATTTGGAAAAAGGGTCTTTGCTGATGTAATAAAATAAAGATGAAGTCATATTGGGTTAGAATGGTCCCTAAATCCAATGGCCAGTGCCCCTTTGAGGAGATGGAGACATGGAAGACGCTCAGGGGAAGACAGCCAAGGAGCACCAAGGCTTGTCAGCAACCACCAGGAGGAGAAGAGGAAGGATTCTTTCATATAACCCTCAGAGGGAGCACAGCCCTGGCTGACACCTTGATTTTGAACATCTAGCCTCCAGAAGAATAAATGAATAAATATTTGCTTTTTTAAGTCATCCATTCGTGGTGATTTTTTACAACAGCCCTTTGAAACTAATATACCTACTTAACTACTGTTTCCATTTCTTTGGTAGAACTTTTAATTTAGTGTTCCTGTACTGAAAATGCATCTTTGTACATGGAATTATAGGACTTTTTTCTCAGTCTCTCTCTATAACTACATTTCCACAGATGAAACTGCTTGTGCAAAATGTTTGCAAGAAAAAAAAAAGCCATGTTCAAATAAATGTTGGGAACATTTGGAAAACACTTGGCTTCTTTATTGCAGGTCTGCTCAGAGCCTTTTGTATGACAATATGTGTCAAGTATCTCTGATACAGCACTTCCCCAAACTAGATAAGCTTGGAAATTCTGTTCAGGTACACATTTTAATATCTCCCAAAAGTAATGCTTCTTGAAAAATGCTTTGGGAAATGCTGGATTAGAACCAAATTAAATTATTTTCTATGCCAGTGTCTTTTTCTTAGGATATGATCCGTTGATGATCAATATAGAGGTAAGAAATGCAGAACTCAAAGTGGGGACAAGTTTACACACAGAACAGCAGAGCCAAATATGTGGTATAGGGGTTCTTGAAACCTTATGAAATCATTGAAAAACCGACGAAACCCACAGCCATCTATATTAGTTAGAATAGCCTATAATGGGTAAAGCCTATGCCATGTTTTTACCTGAATTCTCAGTGGCCTTACTGAACAAAGGCTTGTCACTCATGTCATAGTAACATGTGGATCAGACTACCCTCCAAGCAGTGACTCAGAATCTGTGCTCTTGAAACTTATGATGATGCCATTCTACAAGTCCATCCCTTCCAGGCATAGAGGCTGCAAAGTGAAGGAGTGTGGAGAATATATACGGACTCTTCACTGCATTGGCCCATATCCCATTGGTCACATTCTGATGGCCATATAGAATATGAATATGGCCAACTCAACATATAGCCCTAATTCCTCACAGAGTCACTTCTCCCATTGTAGTGGAAAGTCAGCAAAATGTATGGACACACATATAGGAGAGTGGTAGAATTGATGGTGGGACAAATGAAGTATTTCTTATCTGATTGCTTTTACTCCCATCTTTGCTTTTTAATTATAGCTTATATTTATGTCAGGTTCTCAACTTAGCCTGGCATCAGCACAGCACTCATCCATTGGGGTAGGAAAGGGCAGACTGTGTTGATAATGGTGTATTTTGGGGGTTCTGTTCAGTGAGGTCAGCTGACAGTTAAATCGAAATTATTTGAACTGTTGTTAGTTGAAATAGAAGTTATTTCCATTATCAGTGCAACACACTATTTCCTTAATTTCTTCTCATATATTTTTAGCAACTATGCTATTTAGCAAAAATAGTATAAAACCACCTATCTCAAAGGCAAGGTTTAGATTTATATACCATCACTTTTCCATTAGACAACTCAGTTTCAGTAGTTATATCAAGTCAGCAATTTCAAGATCTATTTTATTTTTTCAATAAAATCAATAATTTAACAAATGATCCAATCTTTTTCCTATAAAATAAAATATTTAACCAAACTGCCAAAATTGCCTAGGCAACAATTACTGCCAAGTAGTTTAGGAATTCAAACTATGGAATTAGCAATTAATGAAAGATACAATTTTAAAGCAAGGCATTCCTATGTACAGATTAAGCCTCGTTTCTTCCTAAGCTTCAGTTAGAAAGTATTTCTTTAACAAGTCAGTTTTCCTTAGAAACTCAGCTAATCGATTTCCTCCGGCCATTGTGCAGTGGTATTTGTAGATCCAGAAAAGTTTCGGGGCCGGGTGAAGTTAGGGCAGAAGAATGAGAGGCCTGGCTTCCTATCCCATGCCCTCTTCTACCGACAATCGCAAGTGCTTTCATCTGAATACATTAGAATCCCAGGTAAGATTCCAATGGAAAATAAGGTACTACTGCTTTCAAAAAAGTTACAAGTTGCTCGGTGCGGACTTCTCACTACCTGCCTGGATCTTATAAGACTGATGACACTGTTTGTCTTTTCAACAGTCACCTTTCTCATTCTCTCCCATAGTCACTCTTATACCCCACTGAGCCTTCTAATTTTGAACCTTAAACCCTTTCTTGTCCTGCCCCCTTCATGCTGAGTTGAGAAGAAAGACAAATAAAGCGGGTACACTGCCATTCCCTATGACATGCCTGCCCAGCTGTGCAACTGTACTTTTGTAATCAGTGTTTCCCTGACAACTTGAGTACCTCAATAAATGGAGAGAAGAGGGAACTAACATTCGCTGGGTGCTACTCTGATTTTTACCTGCAGTTGCTCACCATGGGCGGTGCTTCCTATACATTCTCTCATGCACATGTACCACCTAAGTTTCCATTCCAATAGGTCTACTACAGGAGTTGCGCTTTTTTCTTTGCTTCTTGGAATGTTGAGAATAAATGGCTAAAAATTCAACAAAATTCTAAGATACTTCCCTCACATATAGTCCCTGTTGGCTGTGTAGAAACAGCCCCAACAAGGGCGGTGGGGCTCAACTCATGTCTCCCTGAGCATAGCTAAGCCAATCACAAAACATTCTGCCATCCAGAACTTCATAGACCCCATCAAAAATGTGCTTTATAATTATTTGTTTAGAATGGTCTCTTAGAAAGCAGACAGCATTTCTACTGATATAACCATTTTCCTCTGTCAAGGAACATTTACTTTGAATAATTTTCAATATTATTCATTCATGCTCACACCTTTTTCCTGGCAACTGCACTCTTTTTCATGACCAGGAAGATGTGAGTTTTATAGGAAGAAAAATGCAAGACAGTAAAAGGGCGTTTTTTAAACAAAGTTTTCAGAGGACCATATTTTTCATTTCCTAGAAACACAGCCTGATGATCCATAAATAAAGCTACCAATCATTTTCAGATGAGACATTTCAAGGACATAACCTGAAAATACAATTCTAAAAAAAAAAGAGAGACTATTTTATCTGCTAAGTACATGAAGAGCCAATATAAACTGTGGGCATATTGTTATATGTCTTTCTGCATAGAGAACTGAATAATAAATTCATAACTGATTAAGTACCCAGACATACTATTACATGCATCTTATTTGCATTAATATTCCTTGCTTCATGCTGCTGATTATCTAGTAGAAGAGATGGAAATCAAGCTAATCATCAAATAAGTAAGTTTAAAATTAAACTAAGCAGATTCAATGAAGAAAATGTATATGTTATAAACAAAAATATATAAAAATTGGTAGCTGAGTGTATGTAGGAGTTATGTGAATGCTTCCATGAGGACATGACTTTTGAGATGAGATCTGAGGCATGAAGAAGCATTAACGAAAAGAGGGAAAAGCCAGGATAACATTCCAGGAAGAAAGAGCAACATTTCAAAGGTTCTGAATCCCACTGAAAACAATGAAAGCCCGTCATGGTCATGCTGGAGGGAGCTGAACAAAGGAGAGGATGGAGCAAGATGCAGTGAAAGAATTAAGCTGGGCTCAGACCATACGGAACACTGCAGGGCCTAGTAAGGATTTGGGCTTCTGTCCTACAAGCAATGGCATCCACTGTGGGGTTCATTGCTGAGGGGAGGGGGCAGCAGAGGGCAGGGTGTGACAATCAGGTTTGTTTTGAGCCGATTCCTCTGCCTTTGGTGGCCTTCTGACTGGCTGGAGACACGTGTGGATGTAGGAAGACTGGTTAGGATAGAACTGCAGCTGTGTAGCCCAGAGTGTTGACATGGAATAGTCTCCAATGTGTTGATTCGCAGTTCATACTCCTGTGCATAAGCAGCAACCTCTAAACGTATGCTGCTTTGTTCTCTGTTCCTTGTCCCAGCCTCCCCAGATCCACTTGACCCCTTTTTTTTGCCCATCCTGTGTACTAGAGATGGAACCTTGCCCCCGTGTTAGCTGTCTCCTGGATGGGTTTTAGCCCAATGGAGGCAGCAACAGGCACCACTGCAGGATGGGAGGGAGGAGAGAAAGGTAAGGGTATTATTTCTCCCCAACTCCTTCCTGGCCTCTGCACTGCTTCTCTGGCAGTAGTTGCGTTCCTTCACATTTACAGCCCCTGCTGGGTGGCCTCTCCTCCATAGATCAGCTCTCAGTGAGCTCCAGAAGAACCCCTACCTCCCTTTGCCCCCTCAGCCTTAGGGATAATAATAGCTTCCTGCTTTTGCTAGTCTCTGGGTGCCTCACCATCCATTGGAGGTCCTCTTAATCTTGCTTCACATCTGTATGAAGTCTCACTAAAATGGTTTCATTTGAACCACCTAAGATGAAGGTTTTTCCCTGATAGAACCATGATTATGCAAAATATAATGGAAATAATCATTTTCAAAGATAGAAACCTAAGAAGCCCTGAGTGTTAGAATAGACCATAAGCATAGAATGCTACATGCCATATATAGTGTGAAAGTCTGTGTTATCCTAAACCCCCTGGAAGTGGATCCCTACATTTTGAAGAAGGGATTAGACAGAAACATACCCGAATACAGCACATACCAGGGGCAGAATCCTGGGCTGCCTAAGTTCCATAAGAATATCTAGATGCTTGGGATCATTTAAAGACAGCATTATCTGGGTTAGTCCCTGGAGTTACAGCTCCTCCCGTGCATGTTTTGGCCATTTAAATGGAATGAGTTTATTTGATCAATTATTTCCTCTGTATGAAGTCTCATGTTATCCCCAGGCTACTGAGTAGGAATAGAATCTTCTCCTTCAGTTTATGCAGGGTGATGGTGGGTGAATGAAAAAGTAGCTTCTGATATAAGCAGCGGTATAACATTAGAAACATAATGACCCTAGGTCAGCCTTATAGACAAAGAGCAATAAATGGGCCAATTGTAGGGGTATAATGGGAAAGCCACGTGACAGAGCTCAGGGTTCGGTTTCTATGTGCATGCCATTCGCATTGCTCAGTTCCCTCATAAATGAGTACATTTCTTTTCTAATCCTGTGTATATATATTCTCTTAGCACACACATTCCCAAATACTGTACTAATTCCTTCCAAGACCTCACTAATTATCCAAAGCAAGACATAAACTGTTGATGGGAAAATGAGGTGCTTTAATAATATATGTTCTATCTTTGGCAGTTCCTTTTGCTTGTCAATAGCTATAGTATATCTCAACAGTAAGCTGAGAACACTAGGCTGAAGGGCTGACAAGAGGTCAATACATGCTGTAATCAGCATAGACTGTGCAGTAATGTCCTTGCATTCCATTATAAAGTGGTAATGAAGAAAGAATATAACATTTGCAGGAGACCTTAGTCTCCATTTCACTACCAATTGCCTATATCTATTCAGAAAAGTTGATTTCATGCAAAAAAAAAAAGCTTTCTAGGGTCTTCAAATTCACTACCGAGTACTCAAGGACAATACAACAGTGATGAAGTTCTCGACAATTGTATGCCTCAGAAAAAGACTAGGCTCAGTGCAAATCAAAAAGCTATTGATAAAAACCATTATTCTTCCATGTAACAAAAAAAGGTATGCTTACCCTTCAATTTTATGGAAGGAAATGAAAGGGCAACTATTAAGATGAGCCTTCAATGTGATCTATAAATGCTATCCAGTATATACATCTATTTGCTAAGACCTTTCCCTGCTCACACACTGTGTCTAGAGAAAAGTTATCTCTTTGGGGGATTTGCTCATTTGGACCTGCACTATAGAAGCTGGAAGATGCTAAGTGGAGGCTGTGCTTTGTTTTTGTCTATTTACCGTCACAGTGCCAGCCCTTTATCACCACCTCCAAAGTCATCTTCCAGGTGCAGCAGTTCCTAGAAATATCTGTTACCACAAAAGATCTACATTCAATCAGAAAAGGAATTGTGACACATTTGGGGTCTGTGAGTTGAGGGATATGAGCAGAAGGCAGATGGGGCTATTTAGTTCAGTCAGGTCTTTGGTCCCAACCTGAAACCACTCACGCAGACCAACAACTGTCAATAGGACAGTGGTCAGAAGAGAAACCGAGTTTAACACATCCTCACCTACTGCACACACCCTAACAAAAGGATGTCAGTTCTGTCATTTTTTAAAGTGACATAAAGCTACCTGTACTAAAGGAGGAAATTTTGATTTTTGATTTCCTTATGTTGTGTCTTGAGCGGGATAAAGTATGGAACATGCTATGTCAACAAGGAAGACTAGGAACCTTCGACCCATTAACGCTTGCTCTCGGGAGAAGCACAGTGCTGACGGACAAGACTCAGGGGAGTGGGTTAGGGGTTAGCATTAATATACAGTTTGTAAAAAGGATATGATGAAGGGAGAAAGAAATGAATCCATAAGCACAGCTGGATATTTAAATACTTCTTCATTAGTAATTGACTGAACTCATAGACTAAAGAGAAAAAAATTATATAGACGATTTGACCAGCCAATATAACATTATTGCTATTTATTGAAGTATACATCCCCAAACTGCAATATCCATTCCAGGCCATAAGACAAGTACCAATATATTTAAAAGGATTGAGATCATCCCAAAATATATTCTCTTCACAATGGAATTAAATTAGAATTATTATTAAGATATTTAGGAAATGCCTAAACACTTGGAAATTCAACAACATACTTCCAAATAACTTGCAGATTAAAGAAGAAATCACAAAGGAAATTATGAAATATTTGGACCTGAACAACAATAAAATCATATCATGTAAGAATTTGTAGGATGCAACTGGCCCATTTTGAATTAATTTGTGTGAGTGGTGTAAGACAGGGGTCTAACTTCATTTTTCTGCATATGGATATCCAGCTTGCCCAGCACCATTCACTGAAGAGAGTCCCTGGCTCCCTTGTCACATATTAGTTGATCATGTATGCAGGGATTTGTTTCTGGGCCCTTTATCCTATTCCTTGGGTCTATGTGTCTGCTTCTATGCCAGTACCACACTGCTTTTGGTTGCTATAGCTTTCTAGCATAGTTTGGAATCAGGAAGTATGATGCCTCCAGTGTTGTCCTTTCTCTAGATAGCTTTTGTTATTCGGGGCCTCTTGTGGTTCCACACAAATTTTAGGGTTGTTTTCCTCTTTCTGTGAAAAATGTCATTGGAATTTTGATCGGGATTGCATTGAATAGTATAGATGGCTTTGGGTAGTATGAACATTTGAACTATAAAAATATTAGAGGTGTTGTTTGTATGGTCATTCCAGCCTTCAGTAAAAGCCAAAAAAGTAGTGCTACAGCATACTCTGTGAAGGCATGTGGAATCTTCAGCATGGAAAACACCACCACAAAATTTTCCCTGGTTGTGGAAGATTGGTCTTGAGATAGTGAGCCATGTCTGTATGCATTAAGTACAGTTCATTCAAACACTGGAAGCAAAATGGAATGGGCTTTATACTGTAGTTAAGTACATCTGTTTCAAGTATCCCTTCTGCATATTTCATACAGAACCTATAGAAGCGTTAAGTTGTTGGGTGAGTATTCAGAGAGCTCAGTTATGTCCACATTCATCCAAGATGTGTCTCTTGCTTCATGACAAGCCAAATGTCCACCTAAAGAATACAGAACAATTCCTAGAAACAACCACATAACCCAACAAGTAATCTTTTATGATCAAGTCCTGTATAGAATACAAAGATGAATCAGACATGGCCCCAGCACTCAGGGAACTTATGAATCAAACGATGATATATTATTATCTAATATCAATCCCCACAGTTATTTTTTATACCATGCATTTATTTTATGAAATATATCTTACCCAGTTTCCACAACATGGAATGTATGTCCTCATATATATTTATTGCAGTGTATGAAATAATTTTCTGACAAGACACACATTCCAAGAGGCTCTGTTTAAATCCAAAAGACATGAGAAAGCATTGGTGTATAGACCTTGTGTTCTCTATGAAACTGAATTGCTAGTTTGCTAGTGTTTAAAATATATCTCCATTAGCTTTCTGAGGGGTGGAATCTGATACTGCATGAATATATCTCTGCCATGAGAAAATAGGTTGGAGTAGTGACTAGGTGAACAAAGGAGGCTCACACTGAAAAGCCACTAGAAGGCCACAGACATCAGCCCATGTTCCTGAGATTTCCTAACTCCATTGGCGGATTGTTACAACTAGTGCATTTCTTAGTTTGCATCTGCACATATAAATATAGTTTCTCAAAATTCCCAAAACCTTCAGAAGTGCCAGTCATTTGAAACAAAATACTTTGTCCACCCCCTTTCCTAAAGCAGTATGGTTATATGTATAGGTTTGTAATTAAAATAGATCTCTACTAGATTTATTAGTGAGTGATGCTATTAAACATATTTAACATAAAGCAAGAAATTCTCAAGAGAAAAACTAATTCAGGTAATAAATAGTGTAAATTTGGGTGCCAGTCTGTCTCAATTTGAATGCAGTTTAGCCATTTCTTAGCTTTGTGACTTTGTGCAAGTTACTTTAAGTCTCAATTTCCTCATTTGTAAAACAGGAAAGTAGTGGTCTCTATCTTCTAAGATGGTAGTGAGGATTAAATGACATAATTCATATAAAGCACTTAGTACAGTGCCTGGCACACAGTATGAGCACAATAAATGGTAGCCATTACTATTATAATTCCCTCCAGGAGACTTCTCACCATAAGCAAATAATAATTACTCAGGTTATATGAGTCGTCATGGCGCTCATTGCTCTTCTGGCGTGTGATTGTTCCCATAGAGGCTCACCTTGGAAAGGGAGGCCCATTTTAATGCTGCAGTTCAACCTTTCCTGGTGTTAGTACAATAGCAGTGATGGCATTTTATGCTTATACAATAGCAGTCTATGGCGGTTCTTGTCTTCTTGATAAATTCAAACTGCTGGTTGGAACATATGCTGCTTGGATGTTGAAAGAAAAAAACCAGTAAGATCTATTTTGATACAAAGGTTAGGGAGCAGTGTGACTTTTTATTTAACAATATAATAACTTTTTTCATTTCTTTTGTTGCCTTAATGTGTGAACAGTTCCATATAGATAGCATGGAATAGGGAAGTAATTATATAACTAGCTCTAAATGAAATCAATAAACATTTACCAAACACCTACTAAACTAGATGCTGGTGAGAATGTGTAGGTCTGTAAGACATCCCTTAGGAGCTGATTACCTGGTTGAAGAGGTGAGAGAGGTATACATTTATAGAAACTTAAGTAACACTTAAATATTGAAGTTATAGTGTCAGCTGCCAGATAAGTAATTCTAGCACAGAAAGAAAACTGGCATTGGCTCTTGAAAGAACTACATAGCTAGAGGAGAAGAGGGGACAGAATCTTTTAGTACAGAGATATATGAGAATAAACATGCCAACAAATAGGAAATGTAAGAGTTTAACTGGATCTGGGCTTTTTATTTTTGGGGGAGACATAAAGGATCTAAGGGTGAGATTGTGAAGGATCTTTTGTGTCAAGATAAGGAGTGTGTCTCTATAATTGGGAGCCAGTGAAAGCTTTATAACAAAGGACGAATAGGAGGAAAGAGAAAATTTGGAAAAAAAATTATTTGAGCCCAGTTTGTAGGACCGACTGGAAGAAGGGAAGGCAAGAATCAGGCATACTACTGTGGAGGTTCTCAAAGGAAGCTGAGGCCATTGGAAGAGAAGAGGAGGGAGGTTGCAAGAGAAAAATCAACAAGATTTGCTGACTGCTTGGATGGGGATGGCAAAGAAAAAGAAGGAGACAAAATTCTGGAAATTTAGAGCTGGGAAAATGTTGAGACTTCGAATAACTGGGGGAGTTAGAAGGTTTGAGCTGTCTTTTATTTATTTTTTGAAGTTGAAACATTGAGTTGCAGTCATATCATTATGACGCAATAATTGGAAGCAGATAGGACTCATGAGACAGTAACACTTGGGGTTTGGAGCATTACCCTCAGTGGTGGCATTTGGAAGCATGAATAGTGACAGAACCGGCCCTAGGAAGAGAAAAGTGCAGGGATGAAGGCCGCGTAACTTAGAGAAGCCAGCATAGGAGAGCTGTTGACAGGCATTGTGGGTTGGGGACATTCTCAGCGCCTTTCTCTTCTTGATCACCAGGAAGTCTAAAATTAATCTGGTACCAAAATAGAATGCCTGCCTTACCTTATCCCAAATAGCAGATACATCCCTTTTGTTCCTAATGATTTCAGATTTCACTTTTTCAGCTTAGTTTTAATCCTCTCTTTCACTTGAGGCTCTGTATTACAAGTTGACACAAACCTTTCTGAAGACAGGCAGAATAAAATGACAGATAAAAAAAAAAACCAAGTACCATAAAATCATCTGAGCAGACAATGCAAAGAAAGTGAAATCTCTAATCGTCTCAGATGCCATAGGCACACAGGGTAAGCACTGAAAGGCAGCCTTGCATTTTGCCAATTAGGAAACCATGCAACTTGAGAAATTTAAAAATGTTGGAAAAGCTTGGGGTTGGGGTGAAAATACCAAAGGAGAAGGTAAACATGTGATAAGGAATCAACCATAAATGAATAAACACCATACCAAAATGACATATGAAAATATCTTGGGAGTTGTATCTAAAAAATCATATGCTTATAACACTGAGTGCTTGCATATCACCCCACACCCATGAGGCAGGTAGCTGGCGCCCCAGCTGCATTTTTGACAATAGATTTAGAACTGGCAATGTTGAAGAGCAAACAACCTTTTCTACCAGCTGCTTATGTTCTCAAGATGGCAGAAGGCTGACTAGAGGGAACCTGAATGCTTCTTATATAAACACTACTACCTGAAGCTTCACTGGAAAGAAAGAGAAAGGTATGTGACGTACAAGACAAAATTAGACAAGAAAAATACTTTTTGTTCGGGGTGCATTAACAGTCATTAGAGTGACTGGCTTAAAAACACAAACAGACCAATGGAATGGAATCAAAGCATAGTAATTAACTCCCAGATATATAGTCAACTAATAGGTGACAAGGAGCCAAGAACCCTCACTGGGGAAAGGATAGGCTCTTCAATAATCTTTTCATGATAAAAACTCTGAACAATTTTTTTTGGTATGACTCCTGAAGCACAAGCAAGGAAAGCAAACATTAATAAGTGGGACAACATCAAATTAAAAAGCTTCTGTACAGTGAAAGAAACAACGAAACGAAAAGACAACCTACAGAATGGGAGAAAATGTTCGCAAATCATCTGTCTGACAAAAGTTAATACCCCAAATATGTAAAGAGCTCATACAACTCAATAGCAAAGACCCCCAAATAATCTGATTAAAATGAGCAGAAGACATGAATAGACTTTTTTCCAAAAAAGACATACAAATGGTCAACAAGTGCATGGAAAGGTGCTTGATGCTGCTCATCATCAGGAAAATGCAAATAAAAACTACAGTGAAATATTACCTCACACATATTAGAATGACTTATAAAAACAATAAGAAACAGGAAGTATTGGCAAGAGTGCGGAGAAAACAAAGCCCTTGTTCAGTGTTTGGGGGCATATAAATTGGTGCAGCCACTATGGAAAACAATATGGAGGTTTCTCAAAAAATCAAAGTAGAACTACCCTATGATCCAACAGCCCCACTTCTGGGTATATATCCACAGGAAAGGAAATAAGGATCTCCAAGAGATCTCTGCACCTCCATGTTCATTGCAGCATTATTCACACAAGCCAAGACATGGCAACAACCTATGTGTCTGTCTATGGATAAATTAATAAAGATGATGTGATATTTCACCCCTTGATGTCTGTGTATGTGCTTCATTTTCTGTCTGAAGTGTCCTTTAGAGCAGAGGAAACTGGGAGAATGTTGTTTCTGTTCTCATAAATATTGGAAGTCTTGAAAGGAGTTGGCTTAGAAGTGAATTCAGATGATACCTTCCACTTGGATTGTGTTGAATTGGACTTCTGACTGGAATATCCTAGGTCATTCATGTCCTGTTACCACTAATTAGCTTAATTGCTGCCAGGATGATTGAACCACATTACTCACTGAAGAGTCAAGATATTTCAGCCACCTTATCAACTAAATGGTAAACTCTTTATCCACCAAATGGGACGGTATCATAAAGATTTGACTTATGTTCTTCACTTACTTCTGGCTATAAAAAACTGCTTCCTAGTTTTAAAAATCTAATTACAGATATCTTCATAATTGTTACATTATGAATATGTCATCAGATGTTTTGTGTGCCAACATAGAAAAAGTCAAAGAAATGCCAAGGCTCTTGCTGTTATGGAATTTATATCTGAAACTAAAGAGTTTGCATGGGGGACCTTTTTTTGGGTCACCAACCTCTTGAAGAATATCATAAAAGTTATGAACACTCTTTTTTAATGCACATTTATAGACAAAATTGTACACATAAATTTAAGGGCGATTATGAGAACACTGGCGTATTTTGACTTTTTGAGAGTCCATATGCCTGGATGAATCATCCTTAGTGAAGGGAAGTTAAATAGTTTATATTCCACCCAAAATAGCTCTGTAAGCCTCATTTTTATCTGTAAAATAACATAATATGACCCACTTTGTAAGGTAATTATGATAATTTAAGATAATGCATGTAAAGAATTTCTCATGTTGTTGTTCTTATGACAATTTACAAACCTTATACCCTTCAACCTTTTTGGGTCTGTCAATAACATGGTACATTTGGCTGTGGTTAACCCCCTGTAAAGGACATCTAGAATTGTATACTGTGTAAATTCCATAAGAATCACATATTTTAAATAAATATAGTTATAAATTATATAATCAGATCTCGCTAAAGAACAATACTGGGAAAGCTATGTTATTTTCTGTCTGACACCAGCATAATTTTAACTCTTTAGAACATCTCTTTTTGTCCTGACTCCTTAAAATAACGAACCCCAAGTTCCTTTACAAGTGCGGGTGGTGACATGGCCGTACATACTTTTTGATTTTGAAAATTATCCTGAAGTATTACTGATAGTCACTCACAGAAATTCATTCTTCTGTTTGGATATTTATAAATATGTTTTTACATTACATTGTATAGACTCTGCTTTGTAAGCTTAGCAACAACCTTTGCACAAAACAATTCAGTAATGACCTGACCTGCTAACAAAAACACGGATTTCTTTTTTTCCTCCACTGTAAGAGTCAAGAAAGCTTATCAAGTTATCTAAATACAGTAACACAGATGATACCCATACATAAAACAGTAACCACTGAAGACTTTCTGTGTGTTTCTCTGTGAAGGAATGGTACAGAGAAAGCTAATGTCATTTTTTTTCAAGTCCTAGGAACATCATGAAACGGCATGATTCAGTTGGAACATATGTCCTTCAGGCAAACAGAACACAGTGACAGATTTTGACTGGATTTTCAGGGATTTTAAAGTCTCAGAGTAATATCTTGTATTTTTCCATTCTCAATTTATCAAAATGTGTTATAATAATGATTTAGATAGATAGCATATATTTGAAAACCATATCTGATGTTCAGAAAAAATTGTATCTCTCACAGTCAAATATTGATCAGCGTTGGTGTGTGTGTGTGTGCATTTGTTTTGAAATTTAGCTTAGCTAAACACACGTGTGTGCACAGAGAGGTTTTTGGTAGCAATATTGAATTGTATTAAATTTTCAGTATGAAAATACAATATCCATACCACGTATTCCCTGTATGATTCCAATTATGGAGTGCCTTTAACATCAAATGTAGATTGTACGCACCCTCGAGTGGAAACTGAATTGCCTACCCTGCCGCCAGTAACTCAAGACATCTAAATTAGTCATTTTAAAGGGCAAAATGGCTAACTCTGGTAGACTGAGCATAAGCCCAGGGAACTATTTGAATCCATCTTTATGTTTTTTCTTTCTCTCAGAATTAGATTCTGAATATCATCTGCTTCTTTTTTAGTACCTAGAGATTAAATAGAAATATACACGGTGGGGCCTCATCTCAGAGGTTTTATAGGCTTAGGATATGGAATGCTGTTGAGAATAAAAATGCATAAAAGAAAAGAACATTCCTCAAACAACCTTCTCAGAATAGACATGTGGGATTATATATGTCTGTATCTTGAGGAAACAAATGTTTAGTTTTCCAAATGAAAGAGATCTTTTGGTGTTCTTTGTTTGATTTAGAGGTCAAACATCTTGCCCTCAGCTTAAAAGTGTGTTGTTTGACCTATATAGTGTATTTTTTTAAGAAATGACATCTAAAAGTCCAGAAATTGCACATAAAATTTCAGGTTTCTAGCATCTTTTGAAAAATAAGAATATGTGGCAATGCTGAAATAATATTCATTCCCATGTGACATTTATTAGGGGAAGCCAAGCTCCTACTGACTACCCTTTAAGTAGGGCATGCATTTTCTGTTTCTTGCTCCTAGTTGTCCTAGTTCCACATTTAAATTATGTACCTGGACCCTGTAAACATTTAAGTTTGAGAGATCATTGTCTAAATATTCTGTAGGTTAATATATAAGGATATATACTTTAGCACTTCCTGGAAATAAAACAGTTAAAATCTACTTATTAACAGCCAGTACCCAGACTATAAAAATTCACCTTTGTCTCTAAAGGGAGGAGTTCCCTCAGTGGAGCAATGGCCTCTGGGAAATCAATCTCCCTTGTCCTTCCAGTTTGTTTTCGCTCAGCATTTTTAGCCTATTGTCCAACATGAATTAACACCAAGATAACACCAAGATCCAGTTCCATTCCCAAGGACAGCTTGCAGAGTCTTCATCTATTCCATAGGGGATTAAGCCTTATTGTAGTGCACAGTATTTGCTGTTTGCATAGTTCTTGCCACTATATAGAATTAACAGAGTAATTGTCACTATCTGAAATCAGTGTGTTGATTTATATGCTGCTCTCTTCCTCCATTGGAATGTAAGCTCCATGATAGCATGTTTTGTTTTGCTTATCACTGTATTCCCAGTAATATTAGCCTAAATTATCACATAATAGGCCCTAGTTATGCAGATTACTACATACAGTTGTCCTGGTTGTGCACTGTGCAATATCAGGGGTTGCCATAGAGCCCATGGAGTAATTCAGTGTGTGAACAACATAACTGTGTGGAAGCTCTGCCAGTCTGGAAACAATATAACTGTGGAAGCTCTGCCTTTTGGAAACAATTTTATTATTCAAAGTTGGAAAGTGGCTTATGATTAGAGTGATAATTGTGGACATAGAAATAAGTCATCAGATTCAACATATATCTTGGAGTTGAGCCAACTTCACTTGCTGATGGATGGATAATGACGATGGTGACCATTACAGGGGTCACTTGATTTCCATCCCCCATGCTTCTGTAAGAGTGACAGTCTCAGCCTCTTTCCACCCCTCACTCTACTGTTTCACTTGCTGGTCCTCAGGTAAGGAGAATAGACTTCCTTGATTAATATAAGAGAACAAACTGGGCACATAAGGCTCAGTCCTGTAGTCTTCCAGTCTCTTTCTTAGGATGTACTTGTCTACAGAGAGGGTGAATTTTGGTTTCCATCCTTGGCCATTGTGGTGAGGCTCTACTGCACATCCATTAGCCTCCCCCAGAAAGCCTGTAATTTGAGAGGAGTGTGTCCACTTCAGAAAGTGAGAATAGGTCCAATTAGTGGCACACCTAAGCCACATCCTCTAATAGAGCTTTCATCAGTTATCAGGCTGATGTTTCGATTTTTGTCTGTTTTAGGTCTCTCTGTCTCTCTTTCAAGTCCAAACTAAGGAGGTTAAGGTACAAGATGTATTATTTACTATGTTTCTAAACCATAAGACCTGGAATATTTTTTTTTGAGAGGGCATCTCTCATATTCATTGATCAAATGGTTGTTAACAACAATAAAATTCTGTATAGGGGACTCCATGCACAATCATTAATCAACCCCAAGCCTAATTCTCAACAGTCTCCAATCTTCTGAAGCATAACGAACAAGTTCTTACATGGTGAACAAGTTCTTACATAGTGAATAAGTTCTTACATGGTGAACAGTACAAGGGCAGTCATCACAGAAACTTTCAGTTTTGATCACGCATTATGAACTATAAACAATCAGGTCAAATATGAATATTTGTTTGATTTTTATACTTGATTTATATGTGAATCCCACATTTCTCCCTTTATTATTGTTATTATTTTTATTTTTAATAAAATGCTGAAGTGGTAGGTAGATGCAAGATAAAGGTAGAAAACATAGTTTAGTGCTGTAAGAGGGCAAATGTAGATGATCATGTGTGTGCCTATAGACTAAGTATTAATCCAAGCTAGACAAGGGCAACAAAACATCCACGGATGCCGAAGGTTTCTCTCAAAACAGGGGGTGGTGAGGTTCTAAGCCTCACCTCTGTTGATCCCCAATTTCTCACCTGATGGCCCCCCTGTGACTGTGCCTGTCTTAGGTTGTTCCTCCCTTGAGGAATCTTACCCGTCTCTGGCTAAGACCTGGAATATTTTGAAAATTAATATGATGCTGGCTGTTAGCTTCAGACCTGTGGAAATAGCCTTATATAATTAATTCCCTTCTAGAAGTTTTTTTCCCTTTACTTATGAGACTATTCAGCATTAATTCAATAAATATTTACGGAGTATACACTGTGCCAGGCATTGTAGTAGGTGTCAGGTGAGTCTAAGATCTCTATAACTGACTCAAACCTCCCCAAGGCAGAATCTCTAGGCTACCAAAATATAATAAGAATCAATGTTTCTCTTCACTATGATGCATTACAATAAACCAAGAATATCTAATGGTTTGCTGTAAATTAAATGCCAAAGTAGAAACATATCAATAAGAGAAATGACTAAGTGCCAAGTAAGGGAAGAAGTGGGGCCCAGAAAGAATAGACAGTATCTGAGTTTGGGCCTCCTGGAAACAGCCCTTGAGACAGGGATTCAGGTGGATGTGAGTTTTGGGGAGTGTACTCTTCAGGTAAAACCAGTCCAGTAGGAATGGAAACAAAGCAGGAAATAGCAAAGAGCTAAGAAAGCATGTGGTTTCAGTAAAGTTTAGTTTTGGTTTAATCCATGGGGCGCGGTGGGGAGCATCATGATCTCTGGAGCATAAATCACACCACAGAGTTATCCCACGTTGTGGGGTAACAAGAGGACACAGTGATTTTGTAGTCCCCAACCCCAAAAGTCAGCCATTTGCCTCCTCCAGAGATAGGATGTTAACATCCCAGGTATCTCTTGGCCAGACAGCTCTGATCAGCCAAGAGGAATTCTTAAGGGCAGCTTGCAAGTGTGAGCCATTTGTCCTGGCACTCACACAGCCCAGGGATGGGTGTGCTAGCCAGTTAATGGTAACAGCTCAGGACACCACCAGAATCTACTACAAGCAACTTGCCTATTGTGGGATCAACTGCATTCACTTTTCCTCAAATTCATTTGTTGAAGTCCTAACCCCTAGGGCCTCAAAGTTTGACCATATTTGAAGATAGGGTCTTAACAGATGTAACTAAGTTAAAATGAGGTCAGTAGGGTGGGCCTTCATCCAATACAAGCGGTGTACTTATGAAAACGAGAAATGTGGACACAGACATACCTAAAAAGAAGACAATATAAAGACACAGGGAGAAGACAGCTGTCTACAAGCCGAGCAGAGAGGCCTGGAACAAACCCTTACATCACAGCCTCCAAAGGAACCAACCCTGCTCACACCTTCATCTTGGACTTTGGGTGACCAGAATTGTGACAAACTACATTTCTGTGTTTAAGCTACCCGGGGTGTGATAGCTTGTTATATCAGCCCTAGAAAAATGAACACATGACCTGAGATTACACAACTATAAGTCACAGAATCAAGGTTGACTTCCAAATGCACTGGAATGCCCATCCTGAGGCCAGGAGAATCTATGCACTTAAAGCTTCCATCCCAGGACTCAGCAGAGGGGAGCTGAGCAGCAGAGATCTAACAGGGACGCTTTCCTGAGAGGTATCATCTGAACTGAAATCCTCCCTTGCCTGACATTTCACTGCTCTCAGCCAGTCACCGAATCTCCAGTCTCCTCACCCCCTAGCACTCCCAGCCCCCACCTGCACTCCTGCCCCAGCTTTCCCAACAGCCTGTAGGCCTCTGGTCCGCAATGTCCACACTAAAACAACAGCCCTTCAGGGTCTTACTTTGCCCAACCTACTTTTCCAGACTCTTCTCTTTTTGCTCCCTAAGTTCACATACATACTGATCACTTGCAACTCTCTGCTGTGCCACGGTCCCTCTGACCCCTGGGCTCTTCTTCCTGCAGACACCGTGGTTTATAGCCGTGCCGCCAGCTGCCTTCAATAGCAACTTCAAGTCCTGCCCAGTCCTTTCATCTGCAGTGGCCTGTGGCACCCAGAGATCCAGCTTTTGTTTTCTGCCCAGTGACTGACACTTATCCTTTAAGACCAGCTTTGAAGTCTCTTCCATTCTCTCATCTTCCACAATGCCTCCAAGCAAAGTTAGTTTCTTCCCCTCATGCTTTTATTATATAGTTCTTGACCCATGACAGGATAATTTAATTATACATTGATGCATCAACTCAGTCAGGTTGCAAATTTAGACAAAACCTGGAATCAAATCTCACATCTGCTATTTACAAGCTATATTTTCCATTTTGGCCAATTAAAGCCAATCCTGCATGCCTCAATTTTCTCATCTTTAAAATGGGGATAATGACAGTCTTTACATGGTTGTCTGAAAAATGAAGTGCTTACAATGGGTGATTTTTTTCTACTTTATGCCTTTCTGTGTTTTTAATTTTTTAAAATGATAAGCATATTTTACATTTGGATGGAAAATAGAAAGTTTCTTTTTAAAAGAACAGCATATTAAAAATAATTACAGGTTCTCCAATAAAATCAAAGGTAAATATTCTAGGAAAACGTGAAATGCATGTAGAATGTTTAAAACAATATTTGGTATATAGGTAGTAAACAAATGGTACATGATTGATTATCATTATTACCTTTTAAGCTTT
Source organism: Manis javanica (assembly GCF_040802235.1). Taxonomy (NCBI): domain Eukaryota; kingdom Metazoa; phylum Chordata; class Mammalia; order Pholidota; family Manidae; genus Manis; species Manis javanica. Next base: position 133,694,142 of record NC_133174.1, read on the forward strand.
TTTTTTTACATTCAAGATATACGGACTATCTACTTGGTTTCCACCTTTCTTTCTCCCACTAGTATTTTAGGTGCCTGAAAGCATGGACTCTGATTATCTTGAAAAGTTTGGCATTGAAAAAAAAAAGGCACAGAATGTACATGCAAATCAGGTACCAGAAGCAGCCAGAATATCTCACAGTTCCCCAAAGGAAATGTACAAACTACACTATAAAAATAGCCTGGCTTTTCCAGCCATCCAAAGAGAGATACTGAAATTTTAAAAGCATGGAAACTTCTTCAATGTTCTGATACTCCTACAAAGAAAATCACAAGTTAGAAAATGTCAGCACAGAATACAATCATGAAAATTAGCTTAAATCGTAATTTTGTGCAACTTAATTGAATGCAATGATAAAAGAAACCCAGACCCCTGAGAGGCGTAGCAGTTTAGTGTCAGTAATATTCTGTTTGGTCAAAAGGATACTGGACACAGCTGTTACACATGAGGGCACATTGTTAAACTCAAATCGGTGCTACTATTTTTGTGGCAGACTAGATACATCTTAGACCTAGTTGAGAACTGAGAGAAACCACAACAAAGACTGGCAGGATTCCCATCTGCTATCATGAATGGCTTCTTTAGAGCTGTGGCAAAACCCACCCCTTTTCCCCAAAGCAATCAGTTTTGCAAACTGCCTATATACTAAGTACAGAGAAATGAAAATACTCATTCCCAAGCTGGAAGACAAAGAATGTATCCAATCTAATAGATGTACTTCCAGTAGAGATTTTAATGATGGTCTAAAAGCTTTATCATTTCTTCACAGATTCTTAGACCTTGAATTGATCCTTGAGCTTATCTTGTCCTTTTCATTATGTTTTCTCCAACCCTAGCAGCAGGTAATATGAGGATTTCAGAACCATTGTTCCATACTGCAGCATCACCAGCTGGAAATGCTCATTTTTAGTCGATTAATCACTTCAAATAATCCATCTTTTCAAATAATTTGTTATTTTGATCCATTTCCTCTCTGCCAATTTAGTTTTGGACTACATGATTTCAGAAAACTCAGCTAGAACCTCTTAGCCCCACTGTTACTGCTGTAAAACCAAAAGCAAAAGAGAACTCGCAACTTCCACCTTTGCAATAGTGGTGCTTCCATATCTGGGTCAAGCGCTTCCGTGCCAAGCCAGAGTCAGGCCCTAGCGCCACTCTTATACCTTTCCTTGAATGGCCTCACCTCCTGCTGCTAGCCTTTTCTCCTTCTTTCTTTCTAATCACTCACCAAGAGGCATTTCATTTCCTTAGGGATGCCAAGGGAGTGCTTGGGGAAAAGCAAACCAAAGCCATGAGATACCACTTCATACTTACTAGGATGTCTGTAATAAAAAAAAAAATGGGCAGTAACAAGTATTGGGGAGGATGTGAAGAAAGTGGAACCCTTGTACACTGCTGTGGGAATGTAAAATGGTACAGTAGTTTTGGAAAACAGTTTGGCAGTTCCCCAAAATGTTGAATATAGAAGTACAATATGGCCCAGCAATTCCACTCCTAAATATATCTCCAAGAGAATTAAAAACATATTTCCACACATAAACTTGTACAGAAATAGAGCAGTATTATTAATAACAGGTGAAAGTGGAAACAACCCAGTTATCCATCAGCTAATGAGCAGATACACAAAATGTAGGCTATCCACACAATGGAATACTATTTGGCTATGAACATGAACAAAGTACTAATGCTTGCTTCATCATGGAAGAACGTTGAAAACATGGTGCTCAGCGAAACAAGCCAGTCACAAAGGGCCACATATTGTAGGATTCCATTTATATGAAATGTCCACAACAGGCATATCTCTATAGACAGAACGTAGAGCAGTGGGGCAAGAGGTTTGGGGGTGATGACTTAGTAGTGCCGGGCATCTTTTAAGGAAATGAAAATGTTCACCAGTTGATGGTGGTGATGGTTACACAACTTTGTGAATATACTAAGAACCATTGAACTTTGCACTTTAAATGAGTGAATTGTATGGTATGCTAATTATATCTCTATGGAGTTGTCATAAAGAAAGAAAATAAGAAAAATCATTCCATCTTAGGGATCCCTGAGTTTCAGGGACCAGACCAGACCCTTTCATTTCCTGAGGCCTATTTTATCATAGTTCATTTTTCAGTCTCTAGCCCCTTTCCTATTTAATAACTACTGTTGGTTCTTTTATGTCCTATTTCTCTATTCAGCAGTGAGAGACTTTTGTCACAAAAACTTCATGTTACAAAAACTGAATGCATTTATGTGGATATGAATTGATGAAAACTGATCATTCATATTAACATGATCTTTTGCAAGATGTTTTCTGACTTTGCCAGATAAAGGTCACACTCCCCTTCTGTGACTCCTTTGGCCACACATTTAAAAAATGTGGAGATAGGAAGGGAGACGGGCTGGTTCACAAATACAAATGCAGATTTCAGCTGCAACTTAGCCCCTCCAGACCCTCCAGCTGTCAATGTTGATGGCCCAGCAAGCACTTCATGCTAATGTCATCTAGTATAGAACAGCCTGATTCCGGCCTGGTGAAAGTACAAAGGGACATCAATTCTCTTCATATGGATATTTTTAGTTAAGATAGATCACTATGTAGAACATATTTTTCCCCTAAGATTCTAAAATCTTAAATGTATGACCAATTTCATATAATCTATAGTGTCTATAGTCCATGAATTAGAAAGTAACATTTTTATATGCATGGATTGAGAAGTGAATGCAGAGAAAAATGATATAAATAATATCACAATCAATTTTCTCCAAGCACTGATATAAATTGCATTTTGCTATGCTTTTCTAAAGTCCTGATTACATTGTCACACCCGAGATTTCTCAGCAGATATGCCTGCACTTCGAAATGAAAAGGCAAACCCAACCGATAGCCTAATATATTTTAATATGTGATTCAATTGCTAATTAAAATGAGCAGGGGATAAGAATAAGATAAAAAAAATGGACATGCCCATGCAACATCCCAGTGGCCACTCATTTTTCTGAATTCCCCTGGTAATATTTCAACTACTAAAATATCTTCGAGCATTTTACTGGTAAAAACCTAACTTCTCTGATTCAGTCATTCATGTATAACTTTCAGCGGATTCTTGACTTTAAGCCATCGGGAAGAGCTTAAGATAGTAACATAAGACGCCAAGCAGTTGTCCCACAATTCAGTTCAACTCTGATGGAATTAGCATCAGACTCCACAGGTGAAGGGCTCAGTCTCACGAGACTTCCCCTACTTCAGATACAAACTGCAAGTCTCTTGGGCCTCCTGTACTTCTGGTGGAGCAGCTATTACCATGACCACTTCCTCAGGTTCAACAATATGCTAGAATGGCTCACAGAACTCAGGGAGACAGTTTACTTACTGTTAAATAAAGGACACAACTCAGGAGTAATCAAATGGAAGAGGTGTTTGGGGCAAGGTGTAGGGGAAAAGGTGCAGAGCCTCCATGCCCTCTGTGGGGGCATCACCCCCTCAGCGCCTCAACATGTTTGCCAACCCAGGAGCCCTCTGAGCCCCATCATTTAGGGGTTTTATGGAAGTTCTATTACAAGGATGTGAATGAATAAGTCATTGGCCATTGCTAATTAAGTCAATCTCCACCCTTCTCCCCTCCCTGGAGGTCAGGGGAAGGCTGAAAGTTCCATCCTTCTAACCACACCTTTGTCTTTTGGACAATCACATCCCAAAGATCTCTAGGGGTCCCCAACCATCAGTCACCTCTTTAGCATAGAAAAGGACACTCTCATCACTCCTGAGATTCCAAGGGTCTTAAGAAGTTCTTGTGTCAGGAACCAGGACTCAGAGCAAAGATTATAACAGATGATACTCCTATCACACCTGTCACTCAGAAAATTACAAGAGTTTTTAGGAGTTGTGTGCCAGGAACCAGGGACAAAGACAAAATATATATTTATTTCTTATTATATCTCAATATCACAAATACCAAGGCTGCTTCTTTACTTGTTGATCCTACAGGATCTACGAGAGCACTTTATGGGCAAAATAAGGTCATAAGATCGTATGTTTGCATCTCTGGAAATTAAAGCACACTGTTCTAGGCCCTACAGAACAGAAATGAATAAGATATAGATCGTCAGCCCTCCTCCCAAGCACCAGTGAGAAAAACTAATGTGATATGTGAAATTATAACAAGATGTAATCAAATGAACACGGCCATAGAAATATAAGGCCATACTAACTCTGTAATTACTGACTAGAAAGGAGAAGCTGAACTAATGCCATCATTCTTTGCTATTGTTGTTAAGTGTTTATCTTTTCCTATCTCTGAGGTTGGGGTTACCCAAAATCAAGGACTCCCCTTTGTTTGTTGGAAACCTTTTGATATTTGAATGGTGGTGTATTTTCCAATGTGCCCAGAGCAGCAAAAGCCCAAAAGATAGCCCCATATATGAGAAATAGTATGAGAGAGATTTGTAATGTGAGTACACAAAGCAAAACACATGGAGAGGGAGCATGGGGGAGACTCCGGTTCAGGACAAAGACTAGAGTCAGACTGCTTAAATTTAAATTCAGATTCCTCCTCACTAAATAATTTGGAGCCTGTTAACAAACCCTTGTGTTTCAGTTTTGCCATCTATGAAGTGGGTATAATAGTAGCACTTACTAGAATTAAGTGAGTTAATTCACAGAAAGCAATCAGAATAATATTTAACTCATAAATATTATTTATATATTTTATATATATAATAGCTCAGTAATCTCAGCCAATTTCTAAATTGATGAGAAAGACAGGAATTATCATATTTTAATTCATAATGTTTCAAGTGTGACTATCCAGTCAAAAAAATTCATACTTGCATGAATACACAAGTAAATAGATACAGTAATGTTGGACAGAGGGCTGTTTATCTCTGTTCATCCACGCAGTGAAATATTATACAGATATTAAAAATGACAAAATATATGCAAATGTATATATTTTAAACAAAACTATATATTTACATGGAAAGAGAAAAGCAGCAGATTACAAACATTTATGCTGTGTGATGTCATTTTAATATGTAGGTGAGTGTATACATGCAGAAAGGACCTTACTAATCACAGGGGACAATAAAACTTCTGGAGGTGTATACATAACAAAATTTCATGGTACTTTAGGTGGCACGATCAACAGTGATTTTTTTCCTTCTTTTTGATTACCTGTATCTTATCAATTTTCTGTAATAGACAAGCAAAACATCTGTGATACTTAAAAAAAATCTTCTGAATTTTACTAAGAAAAAAAGATGTTTTTGAGTTTTCCACTTAGATGACTATTGGGAAGACAATGACACCATTTTTTTGTAGGGAGCAGGTCCAATATATGAATCAGACTCCAATGAGAAGCTAAGCCTGTTTGCCACACCATTTTAGCTCAATGTGTATCTCTTTCAATACAGATTGCAACAAAATGTTCTTGTTTAATCTAGCTAGAAGGCAAAATTAATAGTTTGACTAAAGGGTTCAGTATTTCTAAGACTTTTACATGCCTTTGAAGAAAAGTTTTTTGATTCCTCTTACCCACCCTAGAATCCGAGGATGTGCTGCTGTTCTCCCAGCACGCAGGTCATCCTGGAGACGGACTCCTCCCTGGGAATCCCCCAAGGCCCAGTCAGGCAGAGTGGGGTTTCCCAAAGGGCCTCACCAAGTATAGGTGAGGATGCTAGGAACAGGAGCGTGCAGGAGTCAGCACGCCTGACTAACTTGAGCAAGTTTTGCTCCCTCTCACAGCTGGCTTGTTTCAGAGCCCTCTCTCCATCATGACCAGTCTGCCTATCTCCCACCACCAGGTGGCTGCCTCCTAGACACCCAGAGCCTCTTGTGGGCTAACCTCTGCTCTGCACTATGGAGGACACTAGCCACACGTGGTCATTTAACCTTTAAGTTTACAATAATTCAATTCAAGTGGGATTTGAAAGTCCATTCCTCCATCTCACTAGGCTTATTTCAAGAGCCCAATGGTCAAATGTGGCTAGTGTCATTGGACAGCACAGCACCTGTCATCCTAGAAAACTCTGTTGGGCGGTGCTGCTCTAGTCTTGACCAAGAATTGGTCCCCACCGTCAAGCGTCCATAAGACCCTCCTACAGTTCTGCTTTGTGTTATGAAGATTGTATTTTTCCACCCAGTGATTTGATCTGTGCCAGGAATCACATCAAGTAAGACACTGCTCCCTGTGTCCATCCTCTAGTGTCACCTTGGTACTGATTCATTTTCTATCCCTTCACCACAGAGCAACTGTAACTGTCACCCAACCGAGGTCATCCACTTCAGTAATAAGGCTGTTATCTCACAGCAGATTCCATGTGGACTGAAGCCCTCCCTGAATCCGTCTCTTTGGAGGAGAATTCCACAAATGGGAGGCTTGTCTTATCCAGCAGCACCGAAGGAAATTAGCTAGGTGTCCATTTATAATTAAGCCATGCCAATATTTTGCTTTGTTTTTCTATAGGAATCTTGCTGCACACCCATGATCCTGCTATGACTGTGCAGTCATTACAGACTAGATTCTATTAAGTTCCTCTGATCCTTGGTTGGATTTTGCATAACACAGAGATTTCACACTAAGCCAATCACCTGGTGGAACTCTTCTGCAGCTTGGGAAGCTGTAGCTACTGAAAGGAACTTCTTCCTGGCCTTTTGGCTTACAGTTCTCACCAAATTCATAAGCATGAATTATCCCACAGAGTGTCACTTTGCGGAGAGTATTTTGTTTCAAGTACAGAGAAGTTTCTTAAATGATTCAGCCTTTCTAGAGGTTTTTTTTCACCTCCCACATGCCTGGGGTGCTCATTAAAAACAAAATGATCTAGACTAATTCCTTACTCTCTTAAAGTGGCCCCACTGAATCACAGATTCAAAGGCTTTAGTGCCATAGCTTCAAACTTTTGAGCACAACCCGCTAGTGACCCAGTGTGTACACGCACATACACGACACAGAAGTGCCAAACCGATACCCTCCCTTTGTGTGATGAACCCAAGAATCTTCTTCTTATTTTGTTCCATCGACTTTTGAGTTTTAATTTCTTATTTCATCACGGAATGATGGATTACAAACTGGCCTAGTATACTGGTTTGGCCTGTTATGTTTGTTAGGCAAGAGAAACCTAAATTAAAGTAATGTAGGTTAAGGTGGAATGTTTTGGAAAGCTGTGAAGTGTTCATAAAAATGAATGAAGAAATGAACAACTAAGCTTCCAGAAAGCAATAACCAAAACCCTCTGGGACTAGAAGCAGGGGCTTGACCTCTGTCAGAACTTGCCACTCTTTCTTCTTTTTTTCTCTCTTTGCCTCTATCCCCTCCATCTCTCTCCTGTCTCCCATTCTATTTTTATCCATCTTTTTCCTCTGCTTCTGAGTGTTGGTACCCTTGCCTGTGAAGCTAGGTATATGACTACTAGAGGAATTTGAGAAATCTCAGGGAGAAAATCTTTGAACTACCCTGGACACCTGCCCTCTCCCTAAAGTGACAAGTGATCCCTGTGGCTGGCTTAGTCATGTAAGCAAATGGAAGCACTCATTTGACCCATGGACAGTACAAGAAGAAGCCATTTCTACAAAGAAAAGGCGCTAGCACAGATGTCATAAGAGAATCATTGGAAGCCAGATAGGCATGTCAATTTATGAAAACTATCTTACCCATGGGCTGCCTAGCATACATACACCTTCTTCCTGTAATATGCTTGTAAAAATACACCTTTTCACATTATCATTAGTACCAAGAATAATGCAATTTTCCCACATGTAGCCATAAACATTCCCAGGCTTCCTCCATGAGAGACAACCCCAAGTTGGTCATACATCGTCTACAAGTCCAGATCTCTAAATGACCTCTATCCCCTTTGACAGAGTTCAAATATGGTTCTTTATGGTCCTACGCCCTGTGATGAATGATGGTTAAACACCCTATGAGAAAATGATGAATGTAACCACCCGCAAGGTAACCAGTATGTAACAGTGGAAGAATAAGCTAGCAATAAAAACTCCCATCCCGATAAAGATAAAAAAAGAAAGCATACACGGGTGCATATAGTTCACCCTCATGGACAGTGAGAGCAAAATGAGTTGAAGGCAGTCCTTCATTGACTAATTTTTGACTGCAGAAGGAATGATTTGATCTGCCAGTTTCATCATTCTAGGTTCTGCTCCCATTTTCCAAGTCCTGCAAGGCTGTTCCTGATGAGATGATCAGGCTTAATTCTAGGCTACATGCTTTGTTAAGGTTTGGTCAGTTTCTCCCTCCCTTGATCACAAACTGCGACTAGGGAAGTATGCGATGTAAGAAAACAGTCGATTCCATTGCAGCTATGAGTTCCGGGCTGAGGAAGGAGGATAACACAGGCACGGTCACTGAGGGCATTGCGGTGAGCCAGGCAGTGACCCCCATCTTATACCCACTACTGTTATGAATGAATTGAAGTGAAAAAACATTTATTGAATGCCTGTTGTGTCTGATTCCAACTCTGAAGAGGATTATGGCATTTGGTGACCTTATCAAGAAATGTAGCTACTGAGGGAAGCCAGAAAACACTGGACAGACCACAGGGCCATTTCAACACCGCCGTGTGAGTGAGTCCCAAGGCTGGAGAAGCAATTGCAGACCCAAGGGGGTGAATGAAGGATCCAAACTGAGAAGTAATCCAAGAAATAAACCAGGAAAAAGGATGGACATGTTAGGACAAATCAAGGAAAAATGGTGAAGGACTTTAGCCATGAACAGGGCTAGGGACTTGGCACTGACTCTTGCTGCGCACCAGATGTAAGAGGCTAAATCAAATAGCATCGTAGTCATGGGTGCACAATGTGCCAACATAAAATCCAGTTTTATAATCTACACTGGTGCCAAGATTCTGTATAAGATACAGCAGTGTCCTCCCTTTTAGGAATTTTGCCTCCCTCATGCCCTGTGAAATGAGCAAGAACACGGTGCTATAGGGCACAAAGTAGTATGGTGTAGGGAAAAGAATCGGAATCTAGAAATCAGGAAAATGGATTTATTTGTTAATTTCTTAATTTAAAAGATATTTATTGAGTGCTTATTATATTCCAGGCACTGTCCTAGGGTCTGAAGATTCAGCTATGAACAAGACAAGGCTCCTGCCCTCCTGGCTTAGATTCTAGGTGAGCAAGTGAGGGACTGGTGATACATGCAGTTACCTCCCCAGGATCTCAGCTGAAGAAGGATTCTCTTCAGTCAGTCCCCCAGCTCCTCTCAAGTTCCTCGCATCCTAACGGGGTACCCCTTGTTAACAGACAACTCAAGCTGGTACGCTAAGTGGCCCCATGGACGTATGCCTAGAATACTGGGGGAGGTGAAGGAGCAGGGACTAGTTGCCTTATCCTCAGCACTGGAGTCTGTATTGGGAGGTAAGCAGTTGGGTGTAGTTTGGGACTCAATTCCAAATTCCTGGAGGAAAGGGACTTTGGACTTTGGTTCATACATGTATGTAATCATACAGGGCTTTGAGGATTGCCCAGCACTTAGCAAACAATAAAAATTTATTGAATGAGTGACTTAATCTGTGGAGATGAGCTAACTGTGGCATTTGCTTGCACAGTATAAAAAGACAGCCCACTAGTGAAAAAGGGAAAAATTTAGTCAAACAGGCATTTGATGGCATAGGAGTTAAAGATTTTATAGACACGGTCTTATAAACAAATTATGTTTTTAATCTATTTTCCACAAATTTGTTCAGTCTTTGATGTACCAAAAATACCAATGGTTTTAGCAATCATGTCAAGTTGGCTTCATAACCCCAGATAGATAGATAGATAGATAGATAGATAGATAGATAGATAGATAGATAGATAGATAGATAGATGGATGGATGGTAGATAAGTGATAGATAGATGATAGATGATAGGTAGACAAATAGATAGATGATAGATAAATAGATATAGATAGATAGATATAGATAGATATAGATGATAGCTAGCTAGATAGATGATAGATATAGATAGATAGATAGATAGATAGATAGATAGATAGATAGATAGATAGATAGATAGATAGATAGAGTTTAGAGGCTTTTATGAAACAGGCCAAGACATCAGAGAACCTGTCTCTCAGAAGTGACAGTTCCAAATATTTGCTGGGTTCTTTTCAGTCACTGCAGACATATCATCTAGTTAATCTTCAATATTTCTTACCTACTACTGAAATGGATTGTGATAGTACTTTTAGCATTGTTACAGCAGGTGTGTTAGCTACGTGCTCTTCCCCAGGGACAAACCAGAGTAGCCATTTGATAGCTATAGAGTCTCTCTCCAGTCCTTGTCTAATTATTTGGGTACTATGGAGAAACAAAAGTGAACACTTCTTTGGACCTTGTTTGTATGCCATTTTTTTATCTTAGTACCGTGTTTATTGTAGTATATGTTAATGGAAGGGATCAGTCAGGTTTTAACCATAGGCTGTCTTAGGTCTGTCAGCCTCTGCCCAGGCTGGGCCCCAGCCATTTGCCCACTTTGTAAAATGAGGAGAAGGAGCGGAGCCTGACAATGTGTTGGAATGACCCACCTGCAGAATCGGTACTCCACAGGCTGCTGTGCGACACACCGAACCAGGGAACCCGAGGATCCCTGACTAGCCGCATGCATATACCTTGGAAAGTGGGGGTTCTCATGACTGGCCCCTTTTGCCAGGGACTCCTGGGGAGAGAAGTCCCTTGTCTGTGGCATGATCTCGGATACCCCAGGCTCCCGGGCCCAGTTTCCCGCCTCACCCCTGCTGTGAGCTCTGCTGTGAGCGGCTGCAGGCTTTTCTGCCCTCCCTCCCTGACCGTCAGCCTTCCTGCAGGAGCTGTCCTGCCGTCGCAGGCTTTGTTCTCAGTCTTGAAACTTTCTCCCCAGTGTGGTTCTGTAGGGTTTCGACTCCCCTGAATTCTGACCTCTACTTACGATCCTGCTGACGTTTAATATTCTCAGAGGTCATTTTGTTGAGAACTACTGGCCTCCAGCTCCTCGGGGAAGGGAAGACTGCCAATTTGAATCCACTGTGGGCCATCTTTGCTTCCTCTTCTCCCCTTGGGTGTGTCCCCCACATCTCTCCTCTCCTCTACCTGTGGCCCCAAGCATTTTATATGGCCAGTACTGAGTCGAGGCTTGTAAAAACTTCTTTTTAGGAATCATATCTGACTTGTTCACCATATCATTGTCTTTTTCTTTCAACTGATGTTGGGGGAGTATGATTGGCTCCACTGTCACCATTTTTTAAGTTATGAAACCGAGACTCACAGAAGTTTAAAAAAATGGTATTATCTAATAATGCACAATGAGCTAGTGACACAGTCAGACTTTCTTTCTCCTGCGTTTTCTTCCTTTAACCCCACTGTATCAGATGCTGATGTTTCTGTTTTGGGTTAAAAAGATCCATAAAAGTCAAATGTGCATTAAGCTTTCTTGTGACTGTTAAAGCCACTTACAATAATCCTTATTCATTTTAAAGATTATATTTTTAAGCAAATGTTTATTTAAAATTTATTTCCAGTTATGGGATAGGATGGCTATTACTACTGTGTTTCCAGGCATTTTTTTCCATCCGTGTGGTAAGGCTAGAGCCCAGTGCCTTTATGAAAATTCTGACCATGGCCTGTCTGTTCCATCTCCTGGGAAGAATGAGAGAAAGCTCTTTACTATTATATAAAATAACTGAATAGACCCTTCTAGAAATGAAGAGAGACAACAAGGTCAGAGTAGGAGTATGGGACAGAGGATTCTGATTTCCTAATGGATCAGATGAATCCTAATAATGCAATCAGATTTCTGCAGTATATAAAGTCTATGAATTTGATATAAAACATAGTTCTTAACTTTCAGGAATGTATACTGGTGCAGGAAAGTAAACATGCTGAACTTCAATATTCACCACCTCAATAAACATTTATTGAATGCCTATTATATGGAAGGCATTGTACTAGATGGAGTTGGTAGACAGAGGATATAGCAGTGAATGAAGCAGACAAAATCCCTGCTTTCATGGAGCTTATATTGTAGTTGAGACAGTCGGGCAATAAGTAAAACCCAAATTATATGTCAACAGTTAATAACGAATGGAAAATAAGGAGAAATAAACAGGGACAGGGAGGCATGGCATTTCATTTAGGGCACTCAGAGAAGACATCTGGTGAGGAACTTGAATGAAGCAAGGAAATAAAACATGAAGATTTGAAGGTGTGGTTTGCAGAATAGTGACCCCTAAAGGTATCCACATCCGAATCCTGAGAATAGATGAATATGGTACCTCACATGGCAAAAAGGACTTTGCAGATGTGATTAAGTTAAGGATCTTGAGATAAGGAGATTATTTGGGTTATCAGGGTAGATAACAAGGGAAACCCTTGGAAGATTTGGGCTGGAATGATCACAGTAGGTTGACTGGGGAAGGTAGCATTTTTGCTGAGTGCAGGAGAAACAGGAGTCTTCAACAGATACAGCATCAGATACAAGAGGACAGCATGCGCAGAAGAATGGTCGTAGGCAGTTCACGGGAAGTTGTGAGATAGAATTAGACTAGTTTACATGCAGAAGTACTGTAGGGCCAGGGTGGGGGGCGCCTGCAATGCCAAGGAAAAAAACCTGGGTTGTTACTAAATGAGGGGCTGGTGACTGTAAGTGAAGGGAGTAAAGTGAAATATGATCAAATAGGTTTTAAAGCAGATTTAGCTGGTGTATTATGAGGTCAATATATATGAGGCTAGACTCAGGGACATGGTTCAGGAAGTTGTGGCCACAGTGCATATGAAATTGAGTGCAGTGCTAAGATAATTTTCCTGATAATTTGAGGGAAAGCACAGTGCTGCTAATTCTGAAAAATAGATAGAATGCCTACACTGATGGCCTTCTTCCATTTCACCTGTGTAGATTAAGGCAGTTGTAACAGCAGGTATTTTTTCCCTTAAAATGAGATTTAGAAACTTCAGTTTCTAATCAGAAGCCTTCATATTATCACTGATCATAAATTTAAATGAAAACTTATCTCCACTGTTGCTTAATATAGTCCCATTTGGGAGATAGTAGAAAGAAAAATTGCTAATGTTCTTCCTGAAAATACTTATTTCTGTTTTGTTCTGCTATGTAAAATGACTTTTCTAAGAGTATCTCACATTTATAGGAAAATATAAAAATTGAAGGCTGTGAAAATATGAATACTTATTCCACTTGGATTATAAAGTAAATATTTTAATTAAGTCAGATTCAATTAAAAGATACCTTATACTGGACGTCCATGGGCAAAAAAAAACCCACAAACATTTACCTAAACCTCACACACACATACAAAAATTAAGTCAAAATGGCTCCTGGTATTGAATGTAAAATGTAAAACTATAAAAAATTTTAGTTGACAATATAGGAGAAACTCTTCAGAACTTACGGCTATGCAAAAAGTTCTTACACTTGAAACCAGGAACATGATCCATAAAAAGAAAGACTGATAAATTGGACCTCATCAGAATTTAAAACTTTTGCTCTGTGAAGTATGTTAAGACGATGAAAAGACAAGCTAGCAAGTGGGAAAAAATTATTTGGAAGCCATATATCTGACAAGAGACTAGTGTCTAAAATATGTAAGATTTCTCAAAACTCAACAGAAGAAAAACAAGCAATCCAATTTAAAAATGGGCAAAAAAATCCCAACAACCTTGAAGGACGATTTCACCAATAGGATATACAGATAGTATACAAGGATATGAAAAGATGTTTAATATCATTAGCCATTTAGGGAAATGCAAATTAAAACCACAATGAAATATCACTACACACCTATCAGAATGGCTAAAATTTTTGAAGTGGTAACACCAAATGTTGGTGAGGCTGTGGAGAAACTGGTGGGAGTCTGGAAAGCAGGTTGTCAGTTTCCTTAAAAGCTAAACGTGCTACTACCATATGACCCAGCAATTGCAGTCCGGGCAATTATATTATCCATGAAAAATGAAAACTTATGTTTGCATAAAAACATATACACAAATGTTTATCACACCTTTATTTTTAATATGCAGGAACTGGAAATAACCCAGGTATCCCTTCACAGGTTAATGAATAAACAAACTGTGACACATGCTTAAATATCCTATATCTTGAGAAAAGGATAACCAAACCTCCCTTGACCTTTGCCCGTCTTCTAGCTACCATCCCATCCCTCTACCGCTCTGCACAGAATAACTTGTCTAAAATGCTACCTGCACTCTGTCACCACTTCATCACCTGCTCTTCTCTCTTCAACCTTTCCAGTCCTGCCACCATTCCCCTGACACTGCACTAGTCACAGTCACCCATGGCCTCCAGTCTCAGATGACAACAATCACTCTTCTGAGTTCATGTTTCTAGACCTCTCAGCAGCATTCTTCACAGCTAATCATCCCCCTATGTATATATTTTTAATCTTGGCTTGAATACAACACTTTTTCTTTTCCTAGCTCCCAGGCTATTCATGCTCCGTTTGCCTTTCTGTCTCCTCCTCCTCAGCTCTCTACCTCTTAATGTCAAAGTACCCCATGGCTTTGTACTAGATCCCTTTTCTTCCACCATTAACTTATTCAGTCACTAACTACATTCCAGCCACACTGATCTGTGTTTAATCCTTGAACATGTCAATTCTACTCTCCCCCTAGGGAGTTGGTGCTAGTCCCTAGAACGTCAGTCCCCTGGACCTCCATGTGACTTGCTCCCTCAGTGTATCCAATCTCTCCTTACATATCTCTCCACCCTGGAGCTTCTGTCATTCATATTTAATTTACACACCCTCACTGAGGGTATCCTTAACCACCTAGGCATCTTCTATCACACTTCCCCTAATTTCTTCCTAGTACTTTCAACTAACTAAACTCATCTTGTTTATTTATTCATTTGTTTTCTTTTATCTACATGCCCACCCCACTAGAATGTAAACTCAATGAAAGCAGAGTGGCTTGTGTCAATGTCCTCAGAACCTAAGAGGCCCTGACTCATAGGAGAGACAGTAAATATCTGAAGAATAAATGAAAGAATATATTACAAACACACCCTTTAAATTGTGAACCTCTAAAAATTAACAGATTAGCTGGTTCTTAAATAAATGCTTCACTTGCAGCAATGAGTAGGTAACAAAAGTGGAATTATATTTGTATGGTGTTCTTAAGTATCATATTTGTTATCACATGTTTAATGAATTCAGTTAGTACCACTTCAATATGTCAAGTTGGAAGTTTTAAAATAGCATTAGGGAATGGAATCACCACTTGTAATTTTATTAGAAAGCCTGTGTTTAGCCAAAGGCCTGGTATTTGAACTTTAATTGGATTTAGAGTGATCATTTGATGGCTTGTTTATTTGTTGGTCAAAAGGGCAGACTTTATATGGTTATTTTGTCTCCCATTGCAACCAAGAATGTCTATCATGGAGCATAGTGACCAAAGTAAAAGGAAGAACTACAAACCTAGAGATCATAGCTTTAAAAATAAGTAAGAAAAGTATACATAACAAATTAATCAAAATGCAGTAACATAAAAGCAGTACTAAATCCATCAGCAGGAAGGATAGGGGTCAAAGAGGGAGAGAAATATTATGTTATGAAATTAAAGAAGAGAAATGAATACTATGGCTTCTTATTCATCCATCATCATCTGAGAAATTATTTTTAAGATAAATGAAAGTTAACTCTTGATGTGTTGATATTTTCACTCGCTGAGTGAAATATTTTTAAAAGGCACTGCATCATCTTTTTGCCTGGCAACCTCATCACTTGACCATACTCACAAACAACGTATTTTACCTTTTGAAGCTTTCTAAGCCTGTCTTCCCACTCATAAGCAGAAGCTTCCTGACACTAAGTGAAGAATGCTGGAAAAAGAATTTCACAGCCCAGAGTCAGCTGGCAGTTTTTAAGATTTAAGATATCATGTTGATTCATCTTGATTCTGCTGACCTTTCAAATAAAAGCACCAAAAAAATAATAATAATAATCCCTGATGGCTGACCAGTTGAATAGGCAGCATAGAAAGCTGATTGGCTTTTGTTATGTTTCCAAAATAACGTCTACCTCTAAAACTCAACGATTCTATGAATAGGCTTCAATGAACAAAATTATTAGATAAAAATACTGTGGAATCTAGTGATGATTTGGGACAGAGCCTTTATTATATGGTGAATATTTTCTTTTCTTTCCTTATTAAAGTTGTACAGATGCAAGAACCTACACAAAAATTCCTCTGAAGTAGACCTATTTATGGACTTTATGGACAGTATATTGCAGCTTAGAAAACCAGGAACTCCGTGGAAATGACCACTTGGGTTCAGTAATTTGAATTTACCATAAGGAGCTTTGAAATTCTTTTCTATTATGTTACTATTTTTACTCTAAAACAATTGAAACTTTAAGTTTAAAAATTGGAAAAGAGTAACTGAAGTATATGAGTGAGGTAAGCAGATACAGCGACAAGCTGATAAAGGTCTTCATTTCAGCTTTGTGTATTGTTATTCTTGTTCTGTTACAGTGAATGAACTATGATCACCGAGTTTGTTACTAAGACACTCAGATGCTTTCAGCAAAGAGATGAATGCTGTTGCTGTCCCGGCCTCTGCTATTTCTGAGTTAAACTTGGCTATCTGTTCCACATTTTCTGTCTAATTATTTATTATAATGGAGTTTCTAGCCAACTCTATACTTTGTCCTTCCATTTACTTTATCCCTTTTGCTTTTCTGTTAGACAGGGTTAAAATAAAACCCATCAGCCTGAGTAATTCAAATTGAGCTGCCAAAAGAGCTCAGTGGAAAGCGAAAGGAGAAAACCACCCCCCACCCCGACAAGCTTCCCTTTCTCACCTTTTATTTGAGTAATTTCAGCTGTTTGTGGACGTGAGCCATGATGATTCAACAAGGAAAGAACTGGCTTTTAAAAAATAACATTTTTGATTTTTCTGATTGCAAAACAAAGTTTAATATGGAAAATTTGAAAAACACAAAAACATAAGAAAAATGCAGAAAATTATTCCAATCACAAGAGAGTTCCCATCATTCTATATAATTCCTTAAATGCTTTACCCTTTTCATGGGATTATACTGTGAATAAGGTTTTGCATCTTTTCTTTAAACATTTAAGATTATATCATAAGACTGTCAGTTGATTCAATATGTGATTTTTATTGGCAGTATATCATTCCATCATTTGAATATACCAAAACTGAGTTAACCAAACCAAAGATCTGACTGAATTCTTAAGGCCGATTTCCTCTTCTTTCCACCATTCTTTATGATTATGAAGCAGTCGGTGTATGGGCCATAATGACGATAATCCAGTTTTCCCAGCACCATTAACTCCTAGCTAAGACCCAAATTTTCTCTTTTTCTTGCATCATCAAATTTCTCATCTCTGCTGTAGTCCCCCAATCAACATACAAACATAATATAGTATCTTCTGTCTTAGAAAACAAAAATCTCTTAACGTCACATATCACTTTGCAGCTGCAAATCCCTTTCTCTGCTCTTCCTCAGAGAACAGTTCCTTTAAAGAGCTGCTGGTTCTCACTACTTGCATCTCACCTCCTATTCTTCCATCAGCTCACGGCATCCAAGTTGAGTTTCTCATCTGTTAGAGACTGAATGTTTGTGTCCCTCCAAAATTCATATTTTGAAATCCTAATCCTATATGTGATGGCATTAGGAAGTGCGAGACCTTTGAGAGATAAATTACGTCCTAAGTGTGGAACTCTCATGACTGGGATTAGTACTCCTATAAGAAGAGACACGAAATCTTGCTTTCACTCTATTCTTTTCTGTGAGGATACACCAAGTCAGTAGTCTGCAACTCAGCCATGCTGACACCCTGATGTCAGATGTCCAGCCTCCAGAACTGTGAGAAATAAGGTTCTGTTGTTTTAGAAGCCATGCAGTGTATGATACTTTGTTGGCAGCCCAAATGGACTAAGATACCATCATTCTACCAAATTTACATCCGTCAAGGTCATCATAATGGCCATATTCTACATATAATGATCAGTTCTCAGTTGTCCTATTCTATAATCTATTAACTTTGTAACACTATTTTGGGCTTCAAGAGTAATTGTTCTTTGTTTCTTCTATCTTGTGTATCCCTTTTTCTCTGTCTCCTTTGCGGATCTTTATCTTCTCATTGATCTCTTAAGTTCTGAGGGCCCTAGGGCTCAACACGCAGACTTCTATATAGACTCATTCCCTCTGATTTTATCCAGTTCCATGGCTTTAACTACCATCTATATATTGGCAATTCCTAATTTCTCTCCCAGAGTCTTATGGAAATAGCCACCTCCTTGCCATTTCCACAGAGATGATTTTAAGCGTAAGGATGGCTTAGGTTATATGGCAGTAACAAAAAGTATTGAAAATGCCTGTGGCTTAAAACAATAATATTTATTTCTCAAACATGTTACAAACCCAGCATGAGTCAACAAGGGGTCTCATGGATCCTGGCTGATGGAGACCGCATCTTAACACCTATTTTCATGATCATAGAGGCAGGAAAAGGGGAATAGAGCAAATCATGCACATGGATTCTTGAAGCTTTTGCTGAAAAGTAATGCATGTCACATTTGTCCACATTTCTTTGGCATTTAAATATGCCTTCTTTGTTACCCTGCCTTATTGTTATACATAGCAGTTACCATCTAATACATTATTCACTTAATTATTAGTGTGTTAGTTTTCTATTTCTTACAATGTCTGGCTTACAGTAGCCACTCAAAAAATATTTATTCAATGAATTAATTGATTCCTCCTGCTTTCCTTACATTTATTTCAATTTATTTATTTTTCATTTTACTTGAATTCTTACTTTTGTTCTTTTGTGTTTACTAATAAAGCATATATGGCTAAGTCTTTTAAGTTCATCTTTGACTACAATCCACATATTTTGAGATGTAGTGTTCTCATTGTCATCATATTCTAAGGAATGTATAATTGCAGTTTAGAGTTTCACTCGACCTAAGCATTATTTAAAAGAATGTCTAAAATTTCCAAATGACTCGATTTTTCTACAAATTTCAACTATTTGTATGCTAAGTCTTTTAAGTTCATCTTTGACTACAATCCACATATTTTGAGATGTAGTGTTCTCATTGTCATCATATTCTAAGGAATGTATAATTGCAGTTTAGAGTTTCACTCGACCTAAGCATTATTTAGAAGAATGTCTAAAATTTCCAAATGACTCGATTTTTCTACAAATTTCAACTATTTGTATGTATTTAATTACTGGTTTTATTTTATAGTGGTCAGAGAAACAATAGAGAAGGGTACCAAACTGTAGAATTTCTACCACCTACATATGCCCCCCACAGTTAAAAACATTCAATTATAGCAAATTAACATGAAGTACAGGATAAAATATCAAACCTCTTGAACTCCCATGCAATCTTACCATGCTAAATATTTCATCTCCTCTGTGTTATCTTCCAAGGTTTCAGCATGCTGCCCATGATATAAGTGCCTTTGAACAGATTTATAAAGTCTTGGCTTGTTATCCCAGATAAGTATAAGTTACCTTGGTCCTAGGAAAGAAAAATTAGGTTGATCCTCCCTTGATTATGTATGCTATTTAACCAGTCAGGAATGCTGACTACCCAGGGAGAAGGTAAGAGAAGAAAGCAGCCTGCCCAGAGTGATATCAACACACTCTCAAGTCACAGAAATAACCATGCAAACTTAAACAGATGCTCGGATCTCTCATACTCAGATCCAAGTCTCTAGCAAACCTCCTGCTGGAGGCAGCTAGATGGGGAAGAACATGCACATAGCAGGAAAACCATGGACGAGAAAAAGCACATACAGGCTTTGGAGGCAAACTGATGTGTCTATAAATTCCTTTTCTGCCACTCACCCATGGAAATGAACTAGAAACCCAGGACTGCCAAAGACTTGCTATTTTACCTTAAACAGGTATTAGTTTCAGTATCCTTAACATGTAAAATGAAGATTATAGTGTCTAGCTTACACTATTTCAGACAACACACACACACACACACACCCCGCTAGAAAATAATAGGTACTCAAGGAATGCTAGTTTTCTTTTCTATGCACTAAGAGATTTCTTACAACCTGGATTCTCATGAGATCAGTTATTAGGTTTCATTACAATCCACTTGAGGATCAGTTTGTATAATCCTATTGGTTAACATGCGAGAACCGGATCCTTCCTTCCCCTCCCCTCACTTCATTATCACACTCTTTTCAGTATTGATTACAAAGCAGTTCAGATATGTACAATGTAACAAGTGGCCCTGCGAATACAGGCAAAGCTCCCGGTGCCCCTCACCCTGACGTAAGACCCCCTGGTGGCCTCCCCCACCTTACACCTTGCCCAGAATTAGCCTCTATCCCGAATTTGGTGATTACCAATCCTATTTCTGTCTTTATACTTTTACCACATATACATATGTTTTAAAACATTATATAATATTGTTTTGTAAGCTTTTTAACTTTTTGTAAATGATGTGCTATAAATATTCTTCTGCATATTTGATATTTTTATTCAATATTGTGTTTTTTAAAGTAACCCTGTGGATATGTAAGCTATAAAGCTCATTTTTGCTGCTGTATATACTCTATTTACTGAGTAAATCGCAATTATTTTATTCACCCTTTAACTGATGGACTTTTGTTTCCAGTCTTCTACTTTTATAAATAATTGTGCAGTTAGAATCTCTGTTCATGTCCCATTTGGACATGCATAGGAATTTTTGTAAAGTATATATAACTAGGAGTAGATTTGTTACGTCAAGAAAGTTTATGCATTTTCAATTCTACTAAACAATGCCAAAAACATCTCCTTGCTCTTTTTATTTCCTGTGTCTTTCCACATGTGGACTATCTACTACTATTTAATGGTTCTGCAAGACCAGCCTGACCTCAGAATTTGAATTACAATTCATCCTTGTTCTAGCTGGAGTCTTTCATAATCTCTCTCCTCTCCCCTCCTCCCCAACACCTTTCTCTTAAACTATATATATATATATATATATATATATATATATATATATATATATATATGCATGTGTATATATATATTTAATATATATTTGTTTGTTTATATGATTTCTCTTGAGGAAAGTTTGAACTCATTTGTGTACCAGTACGAATATGGTATCTATACAATTCATTCTCTGCACGTAATTAAAGTAAATACTAACTGCCTTAATAACAGGTAACATTCAATGGTCATTTATTGATTATTAACTGTCAAGTATTTCCCCTCTACTACTTCATTTGGTGCTGATGATAACCATGCAAAACAGCTATTTTGGTACAAATTTATAGATAAGGAACTCAGAGATATTGATTAACTTGTTCAAACTCACAAAGAGAAAATGCTGAGACAGATTTCAAACCTAGCTCTAAGTGATTGCGAAATCCATGGTCTTTCCATTATCTAGCTTTACCTTAATAGTTACAAGGTATTCTCAGGTCTTTATCAAGTGTGTTATTACTTGCTTATTTTATTAGCAATGAAGCTCAGTTATTAGCATTCTTATTTTGCAAATGAGGAAATGGAGGCTCAGAGAATTTATATGCTCTCTGCCAAAAGTTATACAGTTATTGAGTGGAAGCAGTAGGATCTGAACCCAGAGCTTTGGACTCCTGGATGGGTTCTTTTCCTACTACCCCATACTTCCTTTGAAGAAGTGAGACTGTTAACATAGTACTGAGCCAGGGCATATTGGATAGAGAATGCCTAACTGAAGAATTCGCAACAAATTCTGCAATTGATAGCCTTGAAAGTTTTGGGGTACTAGAGGGGCTTGCTCTAAGAAAAGGACTCAAATGGCACAGGACATAGAAATAGCAGGGTTGGGACAGGCACTGGAATCCAGAAGGATACAAGCAAGATTTTCTTTGCATGAAGGCAGAGAATTTTACCTGTTTTATTCACTGACATGGTATCAGTACCTACCAGCACAGCACCCCCATACACATTAGGTAATAAATACTTGTTGAATGAATTTAGAATTTTGGCACTGGAAGAAAACTTGGAATTTACCTAGCCTGATCTCTTTGTTTAATCAGTGAAGCAAATGAGACGCAAAGGAGCTAAAGTTTCCCAGCCAGCTTATGGTAGAGCAAATACTAGAACACTATCTTCAATAAAGGACTTTCCCACTCAGCAATGCTGTCCAGCACTAATCAGTTTAAATTGGAATTCATGTATAGTTTTTAGGCCTTACAAAAATCAAATAGTCACTTTATTACTACAAATGTACATTCTGTAATGTCATGTAATATTTCTCCCTCAATTTGTGCAAAACATCCCTACATAACTCCAAACTTTCAACAATTTCTGTATGCAGATACAAAAAAATCATTAATATGAATTGGAAAAACTGTCTATTAAAGAGTACGTAGGAAATAACTATATACAGAGAATTCTTTGAAATGCATATGAAGATGGTTTAGGTCATTACATTAGAGTACTCAGGATTTAATGAAGGCATTCTCAGAATGGCTAGACAGCTATAATTCTAACTCCTCCATATGTTTTTCCTCATCCAGGGCTGAAAATGTATATGTTGCATTTTGTTCCAACTTTACTCCTTTAACAGAAAATGGATTTTTCTCACATAATCATGTAAAAACAAACCATCTAGTGGATACACTTAATTTCCATGTAGTCGACATAAGCATCTATGACCTCCCTCATGAATCTTTGAGAATTGCAAAGCAGGTTTGTGTGAGGTGTTAATCTTTCTTTTGAACTATATGAAAGCCACAGGTCCTAAGTTGAGAAAATATCGGAAGTCTTAGTAAAATGGATTTATCAAGACTTACAGAATATTACAAAAATCCCTGTGATTGTTCTTCAAATATTCAGTGACTAAAACTTGGCTAATATGCTTTGATATAACTGGCCATGAATAGACTGACGAATAGACCAACAGTTTTGTAACTTCCCATCTTCCAACACACACACACCATTGAAGGGCCTGTCCAGAGCACTGAATATACAGGAGACACTGTCCTCTGAAGCCAGTCCTGCTCTGAGAAAGAAAAATGTAAAGTTCTATCTATTCAGAAAACTATACATGCTGTTCTTAGATTTGAACCCCAACTAGGCCCAGAGAAGACAGCTCATTTTATGGCATTCCAGTTCAACCTCATAATGCTTCAGATACTTCTGGTTTAAAATTTAGTCTCTCTTGGGTAAATATGCAGTCAGATTCAAGTTACTGTCAAGTTCACAGTTTCAGGGCTTCTCCTTCTTGAAGGTGTTTCCTCCATCTTCCCGTGGTTCTGCTTTGGTTTAAAAAAAAAAAAAAAGAAGATTAAAGGCCTCTATTAGCACCTCAAACCAGATAGCTTAAATGACAGACATGTATTGTCTTGCCATTTTAGAGACTCGCAGCCTGAGATCCAGCTGTGGGCAGGTTGGTTCCTGAGGCTGTGAGGCAAGGATCTGGCCCGGGACTAGCTTTGGGTAGTTTGCTGGTGATAGATCTTTGGTGGTCCTGGGATTTAGTAGTGTCACCCCAATCTTGGCCTTCACGTTCACATGATGTGCCCCCTGTGTGGGTCTGTGTCCAGATTTCCCCCTTTTTATAAGGATGCCAGTAATAGGGGATTGGGGGCCCTGCCTATTCGAGTATGACTTCACCTTAAAAGAATCAGACCTGCAATGACCCCATTTCCAAATGAAGTCCCATTCAGAGGTACTGCATTAGGACTTCCACATATGAATTTTGGAGGGCCACAGTGAGACTCATCCAATTCCTGTCTCCTAGAAGTGCCTTGTAGGGCAGCAGGGGAGGAGACAGATGGGGGCTCTCTACATGCGTAGTCTGATGCAGCCGTTGTGTCTGATGCTGCAGTGGTACATCTGTTGATGTTTGTGACTGTGTCACTCGGTGTGTTCTATCCAAGGACAGAAAAAGCAGAGCTTGTTCAGAGCCACTAATTGTGCATGCAATAATCAGTGGTTTACAGGCAATTGCTAGGCACCCTCTCACTACCCTCTGATACCAATGGTTCTGCAGAGGCACACCTGCTTCTTCCAGTTTGTGTTTCGCCCCACAATTTCCAACTGAAATCTTTTCATCCCACTGGGTAGCCTCTTGGAAGGATCTGGCAAGCCAGCTAGTGCACCCCACTACTGCCTATAGCCCTGCATGCCATTTGCATAAATGGGAAAAATATTTGCCCTATCTTGATTTCTTGGGCTATCCTGCCCTCTCCATGTTGCTCTTATCCTTCTGCTGATAGTGCCAGGAATCCTTGTGACTTCTGACAGTGTGAATTTCAGACAGGTTGCAGGTCAAATCCCTCTATTCAGAAATAGTCCCAGATGGCTCAGGGCATTGTTTGGTATTAGGAGGGTCACCCAGCCAGAAGGAAGAGGACAACATTGTGTTTTGGCTGTTCTCCTTTCCGGAAGCTGTTTGACGAGCTTCCTTTCATTTCCATCTGGGTGACGATTAGAAAAAGCCAGCCCTCTAAATGACAGTTCTTGGACTTTAGAAGCTAAAGGATATAACTGTTTTTGTTCACCGCTCTGAGCTTTTTCCCAAGGCAATCCAGTACTTGGAGTTTACCTACCAGAGGAAGAATCCAGCTCAGCCTTTCAGGGAGCAGCAAAGAGTATTTGCTCGTCTTCCCCAATACAGCTGAACACAGCTGGCGAAAACACCAACCATGCAAAGTGGGCTCATTTTGAAATGATGACTATAAACCTTAAGTGGGCCCCTGATGCCACCAACCAATCCTACTACACATCCCAAGTTCATCTTCTCTACCACTCTCCTAGCAGGGCACTGAACAGTCTCCTCTCTTCTCAGACCTCCCACATCTCCTCTCTGATCCTCGGTCTTCATCCATTACCTTAATTTGTAGTTCAGTGAGAGAACAGAAACAATCAGAAGAGAATCTCCAAATCTCCCACAAGCACACTGACCTACTTGCTCATATGTACACATTACCTACCTGTATTCTGTGTTCCATCTAGTTTCCATGGATGAGCTACCCAAACCTCTAACTAAAGCCAATTGGCATGACATCTCCAGGCTTCTCATTCATTCAAGTTCGCTGCTCTCTCTTGCATCATTAGCACCCCAGCCTCTTTACTGGATCTTTCCAATCAGCATACAACCATGCTTTTATTTCTCACATCTTACAAAAAGAATAAAAGAGTAACTAACCCTCATTTGACCCACTTTCCAACAGTCTTTTCTTGGTCTCCGTGTTACTGCTACTTGCAGCAAGATTTGACACAGCCGATCACTTGTCCTCCTGAAACAATTCCTTTACACAACTTCCAGGATCCCACACTCACCTAGGTTTCCCTTCTGCCATGCTGGCTACTCGCTCAGTCTTTATCTCTGTGTTGCCTCCTTAAACTTGTTCCAAACTCTAAATGTTGAAATGCTGCAAGGCTAACTTCTTGGACGTTTTCTGTCTTCTATATACACTGACCCCTTTGGTGACATCATTCAATTTTGTGGATTTGATTACCATCTATTTTGTAATCCATCCCAAACTGATATTTCCAGCCCACATTTTTTCTAAATTAAGGTATCATTGATATACACTCTTATGAAGGTTTCACATGAAAAACATTGTGGTTACTACATTCTCCCATATTATCAAGTCCCCCCCCCCACACCCCACTGCAGTCTGTCCACCAGCGTAGTAAGATGCTATGCAGTCATTACTTGTCTTCATACTGCCTTCCCCGTGACTCCCCCCAACCACCATGTGTACCAATCCTAATACCCCTTAATGACCTTCTCTCTCCCTTCTCACCCACCCTCCCCAACCCCTTCCCTTTGGTAACTACTAATCCATTCTTGGGTTCTGTGCATCTGCTGCTGTTTTGTTCCTTCAGTTTTGCTTTGTTCTTATACTCCACAGATGAGTGAAATCATTTGGCACTTGTCTTTCTCTGCCTGGCTTATTTCACTGAGCATAATACCCGCTAGCTCCATCCATGTTGTTGCAAATGGTAGGATTTGTTTTCTTTTTATACCAGCCCACACATCTTTTATCTTAAACTCTAGATTCATATGTCCAAATGCCCAAGCAACATCTCCAGTTAGGTATCTCATAGACGTCCCAATCTAAATTCTGATTGCTGTCCAAATTCCCACTCCTCTTCAGATTCCCACTTCTCTCAGTCTCCCCACTTCAGTGAATGTTGATTCCACCCTTCCACTAGGAGATGAAGCTAAAGTGTCAGAGGACACATATGAACCTCATATGTCACCAGAACTTTAAGGCCCTTGGTAATCCATTATCACTAGGCTTTTATACCCATGCTACTTATTACATTGTCTTATATGACCCAATCCCCATCCTTGTTAAGCTTCCTGGTGAATTGACCTTTTAGCATTATATAATGTCCTTCTTTGTCTCTTGTGGTAGTTTTGACTTAAACTCCGTTTTGTGTAATATAAGTGTGACCACCCCTACTCTCTTTTGGTTACCATTTGCATGAAATAGACTATCTTTTTCCTTTTGCTTTCTAAAGGCAACTTCCCTTTTAGCCCTGTCAAGCAGATACTGTTTTTAATGGTCTCTTTTTGTTGTGGTGACTGCTTTTCTCATACTCTGGGCATCTTAAGAACAGAGACAGGGTAGCCAGCTCTCCATTGCTAATTTCTGGTAATTTGTTCTCCTACTTTTGCTGCTTTGAATTTCATGCCATTCAGTCACACCTTTCTTTCTTGTCCCTGTCATTTCCCATTACTCCCTTTTTTCAGACTGTCTACTTTTTCAGGAAAGATTTTAGCTTCTTGCCCACTCTTTTCCTTTCCACCTCAACTCTTGTCATTACCCTAGGTAGCTTCAATGTCTATGTGGATGACCCACATAGCACCTGGCCTCAATGTTCCTTGTTCTACTCATCCCAAATGAATTTTATTTTTAGATTGTCTTCAATCAGTCTTTCCATAGCCATACTCCAGACCCCAGACATTGCCAGAAACATCACTACCTTTAAAATCTTGATATCAAGATCCCACTTTCTGACCACCACCTTCTAACTTTCCAATGCCATTATATACTACCACCACTTCATAATTTTTCTTCTTGAGGACCACCAACCCAGTAATTCCACCAATTTCACTCTCCATCAGCACCCATCTGGCCTCATATTCCTTTATATCCAGGCTGTTCTTCCTTTCATGGGCTCATCATTATAATCATTCCCTTGGCAATACCTTCAAATCCTTTGCTCCCCTTATTCTTCTGTCAAACTTGTGTGGAAAACACGAGACTCTGGGTGAACTTTATTGTTTACCTTCCTTATACTTGTATCTAAGTAGTTGATCATTGCTGGAGAGAAAATGACACAACTGAGCGATTGTGTTTACTTTTATTGTATAATAAACATCTTGAATGAGAAACTGCTAACAAGTAGTCCTCCTAGACTGCCCTAAAAGTTTTGTCTTCCTACAACCTAAAATTACTGTTTCATAACTTTTCTTTCTCCAGCCTTTTCATACCTTCTGTTATCCTATTACTTTTTGCTATTAACACCACCACATGGTGAACTGCTCTCATCTCCTCACGCAACTGCATGGAAGGTATCACTCCTCCTATAAAGGCCAACTTCTCTTCACTAGAGCTCTGAATTCCATCCTCTCTCATTTTCCTGAAACTTTTCTCCTATAGTTTTCTAGCAAGTGAGGCTCTCTCTCTTTATTAGACTGTTCCCATCAACTTCCAGACATGCTTTAGTATACTCCCCATAATCTTACAGCTGTTAAATGCAACAAAAAAATCTCTTAAGCCCAATAATAGCCCAGCTAGAATCTATTTATCCAGCTACTCATTGTGGCAAAAATTCTGGAATTGTTTATACCTCCTTTGTTGGCATTATAGTAGAAACTAACAGCACCCATCTTCCTGTCTGAATGCAAAACAAATTGAAATGGGCAAACATACGAAGATGAAAATAACATTACCATTATGGATAAACGCCGAGCTGTACTTTGGAGCTTAAGTGTTCAAGCAACAATTGTCTAAATACTAAAACCCAGAGCTAAGGGCTTCCCTCCAGAATTACAGGCAGTACGGGATAATCAGATACTACCTTCGCCAGTCCGTAACCACCAGCACCGAGAGCAAGGTGTTTGACACTAAGCATACAGCAGCAGTAACATAATGCAGAGAACATCCTCTTCGCAGTGAGGTAGATCCAAAAGAGAAAGGCTAGGGAAAGGGATTCAGCTATCTTTGCACTTTTTTCTGTCAAACTCATCATTCAGGTAACTCACTCCATTTCTGTGAAGGAGACAAAGCGGTGGGGCAGGAGTACAGGAGTATTTAAGAAAGGCATTCCTAATGGAAGCCTGAGGTGCCAGGGAAAATTTTACTTTCCGTCTGTACATCTTCGGCGAGATGTCTGTCCCCATCTTTTGCTTATTTTTAAATTGGGTTGTTTGCTTCCTCATACAAATGCTCCCTGACTTAGAATAGTTCAACTTGGGACTTTTTCACTTTGCGATGGTGTGCATGCAATACACACTCTGTAGAAACTGCACTTGGAATTGTGAATTTGGATCTGTTCCTGGGATGGCAATATGTGGGCCCATTCTCTCCCAGGATGCCAGGCATGGCAGCAAGAACAGCTCTAGGCAGCCCTGCGATCACGAGGGTGAAAAGCTGATACGCCAACAACCACTCTGTATCTACATAACCATTCTGTTTTTCACTTTCATGCAGTGTTCAATACGTTATGTTACATGAGATGTTCGACACCTTAGTATAAAATAGTCTTTGTATTAGCTGATTTTGTCCAGTTGTAAGCTAATGTAAGTGCTCTGAGCACGTTTGGGGTAGGCCAAGCTAAGCTCTGATGTTTGCATTTTGCACTTAAGGTATTTTCAGCTTGTGATAGATTTATCAGGACATAACCTCATTATAAGATGAGGAAGATTTGTAGTTGAGCTTCAAGAGTTCGTTGTATATTTTGCATACAGATCCTTTATCAGATATGTGTTTTGCAAATGTTTTCCCCCAGCTGAGGCTTACTTCTCATTAAAAGACACTTTTAACAGTGTCTTTCACAGACTAGAAATTTTTAAGTCTTTTTCTTTCATGAATCGTGCATTCAGTGTTCTAACTAAAAACTCATTACCAAATACAAAGCCATGCAGATTTTCCCCTATGTTTTCTCCTTGTTGTATAGTTTAACATTTTACATTTATGTCTATGATTCATTTTGAGTTAATTTTGGTATAAAGTGTAAGGTCTGTGTGTGGATTCACTTTTTATGTTCAAGTCCAATTACTCCAGCACCATTTGAGTAAAGTCTATCCCTTCTCCATGAATTGCCTTACACTTTTGACAAAAACCAGTTAATGGTGTTCATGTGAGTCTATTTCTGAGCTCTTTCTTCTATTCTATTGACCCACGTGTCTATACTTTCACCCATACTATGTGGTCTTGATTACAGTAGCTTTATAGTAGGTCTCAAAATCAGATAATTTGAGTCCTCCAACATTCTTCTTCAGTATTGTGTTGGCTATTCTTGGTTCTTGTCTTTCCATACAAATTTTAGAACTAGTTTCTTGATATCTACAAGATATCTTATAAGACTTTTGATTGAGATGGTGTTGAATCCACATATCAACTTGGAAAGACCCGACATCTTATTAAGATGGATTCTTCCAATCCATGAACACAAAATGTCTCCTTATTGGTTTAGATCTTCTTTAGTTTCTTTCATTAGAGTTTTATAGTTTTTCACTTATAACTCCTATACATGTTTTGAGAGTTTAACCAAAGAACTTCTTTTTTGGTGTTATTATAAACATTGTCTTTTCATTTCTAATTCCAATTGTTCATTGCTTGTATATAGAAAAGCCCCTGACCCTTATATAAACTTACCTTTCTCCTGAGACCTTGCAGGTATTGAAAGTACTATATTAGTCATGAAAATCTTTCCCTGGCTGCAGGCACAGAAGAGCACATCTGGGTTCTTGTAAGACACTTGACTAAAACTAGCAGGGGGCTTGGCAGCAGATGTCACATAGAAGCCTGGCTAAAGGTGCATTGCTCAAGCTCTCAATAAAAGACATATTTAATAGGGAGTTCTCAATGAAACAGAAAGTCTAATGTGAAGAGGGCAAAAATTGACTGGATCATGATTTTTGGCTACAGCTAAACTTTTATGTTTTCATAGATTTTCTTTGTTGAAAACATTTTCTGAAGAAATAAGTAGATTTGATGGGCTGATTGACTGATGTGCATAAAACAGGGACTTCTCATCAAATATAGCTAATTATTTAGGGATTTTCAAAGTCCCCAGATCTAGTTGCTCTTGTATGTAACTGTTTTTGTTGTTATAATTCTGTAGTAATAAAGCACCACATGTAAGCAGGAATTTATACACATTAGAAAGGGACTTAAGAAATTATATGTTTAATAGAAATGTAAAATTCTCTACATAGTTCATGCTATTTTAATTACCAGAGCATTTGAGGATAAAGATTTTAGTATCATGGGGAAACAGCCTAAAGCAGTTAGAATGGATTGTATTCTGGAATTACAATAGTGAAGCCAAGATAGGGACCACATAGTGAGCAGAAACATTTTGTCGCCGAGGAGCGCTGGAACTTAGCTCTGAGTAGTTTGGACTCGTTTAGAGAAAGCGTAACTTTATTCCACTGACTATGAGCGTGTGTCTGGGCTGACGTAGAGGTTGTGAACGACGAGACAAGGTTTTAGTGCTCCTCTCCTTGGTGCCTATTTTGCATCTCCCATTTAATGCTGTTTCTTCTAATGGCCAGCATGGTGCCTAGCTCATAATATGTTCCACTATTTAATAATAAATAAATGAAGAAATTGTAGCTATGAGAGACTGACATTTTTATTATTCAGTAAAACAAATTGCTTTCTTTCCAGGGATTAGAATAGTTTATGATTATGTATTTTGCTCTAAGTCAGCATGCCATTTCAAGAATACTGTTGAATTAATTTCTATGTTACTTTCCTATTGCTGTTGGGACACAGTACCTGGAACTTCATGGTTTAAAATAACACAACTTCATTATCTTTCAGTTCTGGAGGGCCAAAGTACCAAGTGGGTATCAAAGGGTGAAGATCAGTGGTGGTGAAGTTGTATTTCTTCCGGAAGATCTAGGGAGAAATTCATTCCCTTGCCTTTTCTAGCTTCTAGAGGCCGCCTGCATTTGTTGGCTTGTGAGTCCTTTATCTCCAAAGCCAGCAAGCAGCATATAATCTTAAAATCTCTCTCTGACTCAGACCTGCTTCTTTCTTATGAAGACCCTTCTCATTACACTGGGCCTGCCCAGATAATTCAGGATAATCTCCTTATATCAAGTCAGTTGATTAACAACCCTGATTCTTTTTGAAACCTTAATTGTCTCTTATCATATAACATAACATATTCACAGATTCTAGGGATTAGGGCATGGACATCTTTAGGAGGGACAATTATTCTGCCCCTCATAACATCTCAATCCCCCTTTCTTTCTTGAGAACTATATCTCAGTACTCACCGACCACCCCCACACACCCCTCACCGTCCGGTACAGTGGTGGGGCTCCTGGCAAACAAGTTCATACAACATGACACTCACACCCTACCCCCACTCACAGGCCACTGTAGACTGAACCAGAGATGGACTTATGACACGATTTGTGCAAATGATTGTTTCTTGGATGAATTCAGAGGTTGGGAATAAGGTTCTAATTTCATTTTAACTAAATGACACAGATATGCAGAAAGGTATAGAGCCACAGGTGGAGAGAAAGAGGAATCCCTGAGTTTTCCCAGCCCCTAGTTCCAGGTCACTGCTGAGCATGAATGCAAACCTGCCCTTTGGCTCCATGAGATCCCTTAGCATTCTTAAAATAATGGCTCCCTTTTTGCTTAAACTTGTTACAACCAAATAGATTGTAGCCAATAAAATTTCTACAATACCATTATTACTAATGCCATATAATGTAGGCAATTATTAATGGTTAGATGGACAGATGAAAATACATAAATAAGTGAAATAATTTGCCTAACGTAATGGTTCATGGCATTGCTGAGATAAGAAGCTAGTTCTCTTGCCTTCCAGTGCAATGCCGTCTCCTTCTTCTTTATTGTACAATGGTAAGGTTAAAAATAAATATCAGCATGAAATCGATATTATGTTTTGAATAAAATCCACCCATATGTACTTAAATTGTCAAGAAATCAATAAAAATATACAGAAGCAAGTTTACATTATATTACAAATTTGGCATTTTTTTCAACTAGAGGATTTCTACTTCTCTCCAAAATGTCTTTTAAAATATACTGCACAAACTTCCATTGTCAAGCAATTATTGCCTTCTTTGAAATGGCCTTCTAAACTATTGGGTGTATTGCTCCTCCACTTTTAACTTGGAACGGATGGCTCAATAGCACCCCCACCCCAAAGAAAAGATCATTCCTGGCACTGTGACAGGGCCCAACAGTTGGCTTACTGAGCAAGTCAGTACCTGTTCAGTAAGACGCTTGTTTAATTCAGAGAAATGGCAGATTATTTACAGTTTCCGCCGTTTCAGTAGCATTATAATAATTTCAGTGTAACTTTATTACTTTAAATATCTTACAGATCTATTCATCAATTACACTTCAATGAAGCTGAAAAGAAATCTCAGTTCAGGATGCCTTATCTATAGTCAGGAATTCTGAGTGTTGAATATATAGCAGAGCATAAATAGGTAGGAGAACAACGAGGAAGAAAAATGATTGGTTTTGGTTCACAGTGAAGTGAATCTTCTTTAAAATGAGCCAATGTATAGTAAGTATTCTGTCAATAAAAAACTCATATTGCAGTGATTATCCACGGGGTCTCTATGTTTGCTCTTTATAAACACCACTTAAACAAGGTATCTAGTCTCTGATGATAATCCAAGTTCAAACTCAACAAAAATGTTATACAACACTAGTAATTTACAGAAGCTGGGAGGTATGGGGAGAAAATTTGAGTTAGATCAGGTTCCTGCCTTCAGGAAAAGTCTAATAGGTGATATACAGCCACATGGACAAACAGGGCTAACTGCTAGTTTAAACCTGTTGTGTCTAATTCATGACGTACAGGCCTAAATGTCCATCTGTGAAATGGGGGTTGGGGACTGGAAAAATGGTTTTCAAGCTGTTATGCAGATCTCTAGTTGTGTCTATTTGAAGTGTGGTGGAAGCCATAGAAATCAGTAGAGGGAAATTGAGTCAATTTGGCTTTAACAGAAAGCTGGGTATGAGAACTCTGATAATTGATATATAAGCAAAGAACTGTGGGAGCAGCAAAGAGCAAAAGATCAATGCCAGGTGTAGGTATTCTTGAAGTCTTCACGGAGAAAGTGTCATGAGCCTGGTCTTGCAAAAGGAGAATTTCAACTGGAAGAGGTTGAGGAAAGGGGCATTCTGAGCAAAAAGAGTAACATAATCAGAGCTGAGGAGAGGTGAGGGTGCAGGCACATTTTGAGAAGATGAAGTCAGTCTCCTTTGGATAAAGTGTGAGGATATGAGAAACAGATACTGGGAGATGAGACTAGCGATGTCAGGGACAGGCAGAGCCACGTCTGGGTTGGGAGAGTATCTAGGAACCATTTCTTGCACACTCAGGCCTTTAGATTCCATCTACATGCTTGTAACTTCTAAATGTGTATCTAGTTCTACCCCTTTTCCTGACTTCCAGATTCATATAGGCAACTGTTTCATAGCCATCTTCACCTGGATGTCCAGCAGGTTTCTCTAATTATAACATGTCCAAAATCAAGAACCTGTTCTTCTCTCAGTCTTTCCTATCTTGGCAGATGGCACGTACAGGTGCCAAATGCTCAAATAAAAAACCTATGAGCAATTGTGATTTCTTTACCCTCTATATGAAATTCATCTTTAACGATTGTAAGCATTACCCTAAGTTATGTCCTAAATCAATCCACTTTTTACTACTTTTGCCACCACACTGATCCAAATGACCATCAGCTCTCAAATGGACTACAGTGATTATCTTGACACATTACTCTGTGTCCAATCTAATATCTTGCATAGACTGGATTTTTGGTAAGAAAAACTTACACTTTCACCCCCCTCACCTCCATGAGAAGCATGTACTTCTCCACCCACTGTGACTTGTTTGGCCAATAGGATATTACAGAATGAAACACAAGCAGAGGGCTGAAATATGTTTGTGTATTTGATCTTGTTCTCTTTTACTTCTGCCATTTCCATGAAAGGAACATGCCCTGAGTAGCTTCTGGTTCAAAGAAGATGCGAGACATGGAGAAGACTTGGGTCTGACCTATAGCCAATCACAAATGCTTAAGGAAGGCATAGTGCTAAATTTCTCAGTGCTGTTGTGTCCACGGCTAGTTGATACATCCCTATATTCTCTTACCCACAGAGCCATCACTGAAAACTTAGACCAATCATGGTACTTCACTGCTCTCAATTTTATAATAACTACAGTCATGCTTAGAATAAAAGTCAGTGCCTATACCGCAATGTCCAAGGTCCTACATGACTGGTTCCTTATGACTTCTTGCTTACTACATGCCAGGCAATGACTTTCACAAGGTAGCCACCCAAGTTCTCTCTTGATCCTTTTATTCCAGAAATATTCACACGTTTACTGTTTTACTTTACTCAAATGTGACCTCATCAAATGCACTTTACCTGACTAACCATTAAATATCTCCTAACTCACACTTCAAGAAACACTTCAAGTCTGTCTGCTTACCCTGCTTTACTTTCCTTCTTAGTACTTTACACTGTTTTAAAATATATGTCATGGCATAAACAACAAAAACAAAAATAAGTAAGTGTTACTACATGACATTAAAGAGCTTCAGCAAAGGAAACCATGAACAAAATGAAAAGGCAACCTATGGAATGGGAGTAGATATTTGCACATTATTTATCTGATAAGGGGTTAATATCCCAACAATATAAGGAACTTTTACAGCTCAACTGCAAAAACCAAATCGGATTTGAAAATGGGTAGAGGACCTCAGCAGACATTTTTTCCAAAGAAGATACACAAATGGCCAAGAGGTACATTGAAAGGTGCCAAACATCACAAATTATCAGGGAAATGCAAATCAAAACCACAATGAGATATCACCTTAGACCAGTTAGAAGCCTATTATAAAAAACAACTGAGATTCCAAGTGTTGGTGAAGATGTGGAGAAAGGGGAACCCTCAAGCACTGTTGATGGAGGTGTCAATTGCTGCAGCCGCTATGGAAGTTCCTTAAAAAACTAAATAGAGCTACCATATGATCTAGCAATCCTATTTCTGGGTACATATCCAAAGGAAATGAAATCACTGTCTCGAAGAGATATCTGCACCCCCATGGTCACTGCAGCATTATTCACAATAGCCAAGCCATGGAAACAACCCAAGTGTTCATTGATAGATTAATTGATCTTAAAAAAATGGGGCATAGTATATACAAGGGCATATCATTCAACCAGTAAGAAAGAAGAAAATTCTGCCATTTGCAACAACATGTATACAACTTGAGGGCATAATGCTAAGTGAAATAAGGCAGACAGAAAAAAATAAATACTGTATGATCTCATTTATATGTGGAATCTAAAACAAAAAAATATTCATAGAAACAGAGTAGATTGGTAGTTGCCAGGGGTGAGAGAGTGGGGAAAATGGGTGAAGGTGGTCAAAGAGCACAGACTTCTAGCAGTCAGATGAATAAGTACTGGGGGTCTAAATTGCAGCATGATGGCTATAACAGCAACAAATTCGGTAACTGAGGTGATGGATGTGTTAATTAACCTTTTGCAATATGTATGTATATCAAATCATCACATTGTACAGTTTAAACTTACACAATGTTATATGTCAATGATATCTCAATAAGGCTGGAAAAAATAAATAAAAAACATATGATGCATTTGGCTGTTGATTAATTTTGGATCTCCCCCAATCAAACAAAAACTCCTTGAAAAGCTGCTCTGTCTTATTCACTGTTCTATCTCCAGTATCTAGAAAACTTGTACAGCAAATAGTAGTCACTCAATGAACATCTGCTGAATAAGGAAGGAAGGAAGGGAGGCTTTTGTACGATATATTAATGAGAAGAAATCATATTTAATGACAACTGTTAAGAGGCCATTACTACGATTTGGCTGAAGGACTTTGGATAAGGGCAGGATGATTGGAAAGAAAGGGCCTATAAGACACTTTAGAGGTGGAATCCATGGAACTTTGTGGTTGATTGGATGTCATAATCACACAACAAGGAGAAATTCATAGCTACAAGGGGTTAAGGCAAACTGGAAGGGTAATTATGATATGCATGCATGAGCTCCAGCAAATACCAGCTTTGTGTCACATACTATGCCAGGTCTTGGAAACACAAAGATTAATCAGACATGGTCCTGTTCTTCAAGTTGTTAACTGCTTATAGAAGGAGGCAGAATTACAATAGAATGTGCTGAGCGCTATGATAGATATTTGCACAGGGGGGCAACACACTTCCACATATAACAGCACGGATAGAAAACACAGGAAACAAGCAGATTTGCAAGAAAATATGATGAGTTTGGTTCTAGTTATGATAGCCTTGAGACACAAAATTAAGACACCCAGAAATTCACATCATTTGAAATCTGAGGACAAGGTCTTGGCTGGCTGTATGGAGTCATTAGAGCCATCAACAAAAGTTGACTGGGTTGGAAGAGACTATGTCAGGAAAGTATATAGAACAAAGGAATAGTGACCTAAGAGAAGAACTCTGGGGGACGTAACAGCAAGCTAAGCAAATAGAAAGAAGCTTATGAAGGGGACTAAATAAAAGTTATGTATAGGAGGAAAGGAATAGGAGATCAAAGTTCAGAGACAAGAGAAAAAGCAGTTTTAAGTAGGAAGCAACTGTTAAGATTGGAGGATATCTTCTAGGAGGCCACTCTGCTTTTAGTTGAACTAAGATATGATATAGTTATTCATCCATCTATCCATCCATCCATCCATCTAGCCAACAAGTATTTATTGAGCATTTACTACTATGTTCTGAGCACTGTGCTCAGCATTGATGAATGTAAAGTCTTTTCCCTCCTATGGTCTTCAGTCAAATTGGAAATATATACATTAAACAAATAATCAAAAAATATACATATTATTACAAAGTGTGATGATTCATATGACCAAACAGAAAGTGCCATGAGAATATCCCCCAAAGAGTCTGAACACTAACAAATCTGCTAATTCTCCTGGCCGTGCATTTTGCTTTTGCATTATGAATATAACACTCTATTCTGTCTCTGCATCTGAGGCATTGGGTAGTTTCCACAAGTACCCTAATCTCTAATTATCATTGTGAGATATGGTACCTGGTTTTCTCCACCATCAGTACTTGGAAATTCTTAATTTTTGTTTGTCTCGCTAGGCTTCTGACATTTCTTGTGCCCTGTTTGCACTTCTATAAACTCAGTACTGATTCATGGCTTATTTCTGACTCTTAAAGCCTCACTTGTTTCTCAAGTTTTCTTTTATTATTATTATTTTGGCTCCACAACAGACCATGCAAACCAGAGTAGCATGGGATAGAAGCTGATGAATGGCAGATGAGGCAGAAACAAAGTGCTGGGAAATCACCAAGGGCAAAGGCAGGAGAGAAAGTTTGCTTCGAACCCCCTCTCCTGCAAACTTGCCTCCAAAACTATAGCACCCAGAAAATTTCTGATGCTAGTAATGATTTAAAAATGCATGTATAGACTTGACATTGCATGGTGTTATGCTGGGTGGGATCTTCAGAGTAGAATAAGAGCAACTTAGTTTTTGTGGTGGAGACTGGGCAGCTATTCACCAAAACCTTTCTCCTTATTTCTACATTTCCCAGCCTCCCATGCAGCTAAGCATGGTGATATAACCAAGTGCTAGCCAATGGATTATGAGAGGAAGTTGAGGAAGTCATAGGCATTCCTCCTAGGACTGATCCAAAAAAGTCTCTCACACTGAATTCCCCAGGTTCTTTCTGTCCTGGTTGAAGCAGCACAGCCTGATGACCTTGAAAGGCATTTATTCAAGACGGTAGGTCCATGAGATGGAAGGATCCTAGGTCCCTGAATCACCATGTGAAAGAGAACCACTTGCTAATCATAAAGACCTTTTTTGGAATTTATATAAGTAAGGTTCTATCAGATTTGAGCCATCATATATTTTAGGACTTATTACAGGAGCTAGTATCAACTTAATAAAGTCACCAAAAGCAATAGCTAATATTTATTGAGCCCCAAGTATAAAACAAAATCTGGAAATAAAAGGTGGCCATGGAACATGCCCCCGTTGCTACAGCTAGTAAATAGGATAGGAAGACGGTTTTAAGCCCTGATGTCTTTTCACTACACGCCCACTGAAACATGCTTCCTGTAGTTTCCAAAGACAGAGCATTGTGTTTGGAACAAAAGACTTGGAACAGGAGGCCCAGGTGAGTAACTTCAAATCCAGCCAGTGTAAGGGACCATGAGAAGAGCTGGTCTGAGTCAGCCTCAATTCAGTGTGATTTTTGCCCAAGGCTGTCTCTCTCACTAATAGAGAGGCCCTGCATTGTACAAATTTTCACCCCTCCCCCTCCCCCCAGCCCTTTTTCAGTATCTACATATAGTGGATGTCCGCTAAGTGACTTCACAAATGAATTGGTTTGAATACAAAGTATAAAGCTGAGGACTGTAAGTTGGTTTCATATCTCTGTTCTTCTCTGGATTCATCCTCCTAAAAATTATCCTATGTAGAAGCTCAGATCTGAAACTAGCTTTTAAGGCATTTAAATTACTTTTTCAAAGTGACAGTTTGTTTATAACACTTGTAGGTTTCTGCACTTTTAAAATCAGATAACCCACGTCAAGCTCTTATCATAGCACCTAGAACATGGCAAGCTTTCAATGAAACAGTAAGTGTTATTAACCTTGAGTTTTATCATGAGCTCTTTCATATTTTCCCTTTGGACATTTCTGCTGCTTAGTGTTGATTTTTTTTTTAGCTCTTCACTGGGGTGTGATTAACATACTGAAAGTTATCTTTAATGTATACGTCTTGAAGAGTTTGGACATTTCATATACCTGTGATACCATCACTATAGACAAGGTAATAAACATATCCATCACCTTTAAAAGATTTCATGTGTCTTTGCTCTTTTTTGTGATAAGAACTCTTAGCACAAGATCTACCCTCTTAACTAGTTTTCAAGGGCATAAAACACTATTGTTAACTACAGGCTCCATGCTGTACAACAGATCTCTAGAAGTTATTCACCTTGTATAAGTGTAATGTTATACCCATTGATTAGCAACTCCCCAATTCCCCCTCCTGAGCCCCTGGCAACCACCATTCTATTCTCTGATTCTATGTGTTTGACTATTTAAAGTATTTTAAAGATATAAGCAGAACCAGTATTTGTCCTTCTGTGACTTACTTCACTTAACATAGTGTCTTCCAGGTCTGCCCATGGATAAAGAATGTGTGGCATACATACAGTGGAACATTATTCAGCCTCACACTGGTGTTTCTAATGCTATGACTGCTATTGCTTTGTTTCACCATCTCCGATTTAATTCATTCACATGTTACAGATACCAGACACTATGCTAGGCACTCTGCATAGTTGAACTCATAATTCCTTAGTAAAAAGGGTATTTTGTTTGTTTTACAAATGAGGAAACCAGGACTCATAAGTTAGTCATCTTGTCTAGGGTTACAGAGCTCGAAATGCTGAATCTGCAATTACAAGTGTTCAGCTACAGAGCTCAGGCTGTCTCCATAGCACCAACGACTCACTTTCTTTTTCTTTAAAGATAAGGTGCTCCCATTATTAATTCATTAATTGCATACAATGGAATACAGAAATCTAAGGTTGGGAGGGATGTAGTCAGTAATGAGCTGGAGCCAGTTTGTACCAGTATGTGGGAGTAGATTGAGTGCGTCTCTTCCCAGCTCCGTGGTCAGTGATATCACATTGATAACCTGAAAGCAGCCATGGTGGGTGAGATTATTTACCCCGTGGAAATTGGCCAGTGGTAAAAACACTATGAATCAAGGCTTCTTTTTTTCTTTTTACCAGCATACTATTGGCCTGAGTAGCACAGGCTATTTGTTTTGTGTATAAGGAAATGGAAGGGAGGGGGTTGGTGGTGCATCAAAGTAACAGAGCTGTTGTGTGACACAGATGGAACAATGACCCAGGTTTTCTGACCCTTAGCATGATGTTGAAGCTGCTATGACCTCCCTTCTTTGGATAGAAGTGTGTGTGTGTATGACAGAGATGAGAGAGAGAGAGAGAGAGAGAGAGGGAATCACAAAGTGTGTGGTAATTCAGAACATTGTAGATTCTTCATTGGAAGGAAAGTAGAACATCATCTAATCCAGTAATTTGTAACAGTAGTTACACATCAGAGTTACCTGGGGCAATTGTAAAAAATAACAATTTCTGGATCACTACTGAATGAGACACTTCAGGTGAATCTACATGTTTAATATGAATCTCCGGGTGTTGTGATGCAACCACAGACCAGTATTCAGGAATGGCCTCATAGAGTTCAATTTTACATCACATGTATGAAACCTCTCTACATAATTCATGATTTTATTCTATATGGGTTTAACCTTAACGTTCAAGCTTTAAGTAATTCATTCCCTTAAGTGAGTTTTTTTTTTGATGTGGTGTAAATTTTGGATATTATGATGCAGAACAAGTTTCCAGAAACTAATTACTTATAGTTTTTTTTTAATGTAACAAGTGGATCTAATAAAGACTATGTTTGTTCTTGGGAGCTTTATATTCACTGTCTGCTGTGAGATGCAGGAAAGGATTATCAGAAAGTGTGTGTGTGTGCGTGCACGTGCAGAATGGGAGAGAAGGTGGCCTCGAGAATGGCCTCATTTCAGGGCTCTGTGAGGAGTCTGGGGTGCTCAGGGGATGCCCTGCTTTCGCACTCAGCGCAAAGGCATGGAACGTCCCACTGAAAGAAGCCAGTTGTGATCACTGGCAGAGAGAGCAATAAAAACAAAGACTTTGTTCTCAAAAGCTTGCTGAAAGCATAACATTGGGCTACCAAGACAGCTCAGTCTCTCACACACACTCCCACTTGGCTTTGCCAAGGTGCAGGAGAGCCCTGCGCAGCCCAAGGCGCAGGCACAGAGAATTGCTCCCTCTGAAAGGAACCAAGTAGCTCACAGACAGCAATAAAGTTCTTATAAGAATGTGCCAAAGGAAAGTTTTCAGTATTTAATTTGTTTACAACTTAAGCCCTGGGTTTATCAGCAAAATGACTTGGAGGCATTCAGGATTAAGTGAGGGTGTTCTTTTTTTTACCCATGCAAATCTCAAAGGATATCAGCAGCTGCAAGAACATGGTTTTCTCTGGAATTCTTGAAAAAGTATCCATGGAAGCTATCACATTTATTAAGCTGTGGCCTATAGCCATGGAAGAGGGCTCCTAAGATACTCCTGGGGGCTGGAGAGCTAAGTACCTAATTGCTGTGGCAAACAGTATCAATTCAACTCCGGACTCTCAAGTTTTCTAGATAGTCTAGTGAATGAATAAATAAACGGATGGCATAATGAACAAATAGAAATCAGTCATCCGCTTGTTGATAGTGCCTGAAAAGCAAGCAAGAAACAACTCATCTACAAATCCTCACATGGAAGAAGAATAATTAATATTGATTCATTTATCAAAACTTTACTGAGCACCTACTATGAGCTAGACCATGTAGACTGATAGGAGTGCCTGTCTCAGTGGTTGTCAAACTTGAGCATGCATCGGAATTACTTGAACTCTTCATCACAACACACCCAGTGTTTCTGAGCACCCCCCCAGAGTCTCTGACTCGTTAGGTATGGAGCGAGGCCCAAGAATATGCATTTCTAACAACTTCTCAAGTAATGCTGATGATCCAGGGACCACCCTTTGAGAACCAGTCACTTAGTACAGGAAACTACCAAGTAACTGAACACATTGCACAGCAATAAATAGTACATGCCATGTCGGGTGCTGTGGGGACACAGACAAGGGGTACTTCCTCCAGCCTTGGGATGAAGAGACCAGGGGACATGGCCAGGAAAGGCTTTCCAGAAGTGGTAACATTGAACTGAGTCTTGGAGGCCAAATGGGCTTTTCTGTCAGGGGAAGAAGAATTGGAAAGGTATTCTGGGTGGAGGAAATAGATTATGGGAATGCAAGAGGTTAGAAAATGACATGGTGGTGTTAGGGAACTGTGAGTAGTAGTTTGGGGCAAAAGCCAGGATAACAAGAATTGACCTCTAACATCAGGATTGTTAGAGAAGAGACACTCCCTAAATGGCTGTGTGAATAAATGTAACAGCAC
The DNA here is from genome assembly GCF_040802235.1 of Manis javanica. NCBI lineage: Eukaryota > Metazoa > Chordata > Mammalia > Pholidota > Manidae > Manis > Manis javanica. The sequence goes on from NC_133174.1 coordinate 133,736,457, forward strand.
AGCAGTATGTTAAGTAGCATGGGAACTCTAGAAGGATACTTGTGTGGTCGTAGGCTCAGGCATCAAAGAGTTGGCAAACGTGTTTGGGAAAGGATAGGTGACGATGCAAAGTGAAGTAGCCGTTCCTGAGAGACCACAGTGCTGCAGACACCGGCCAGGGAGGCTGTCTGATCACAGGGATTTCCTGTCCTCTCTGTATGTGACACACAGCCCAGTTCCCTTGTGGCACAGTCTACATTAAGGGATGCTGTCCCAGGCCGTACCTGATTGGTCTGGAGATAGGTGTCTGAAAGGAGCAGACCATCAGAGTACTCCTGTGGTGTGATCTGAAACAAAACTGAGAAGAGAGCATAAGTCCTGGTGTGGTGGAAAGCCTATGAGACGTGCAGCCCAGAAACTGCTGGTTGCCATGTTCCCAGAAAGTGGAAGAATCTGAGAGAAAGAAGGTGCCACGCCAAGGGAAGCAAGGATGAGAGAGGGACAGAGTACTGGCGGCACGTGAGCCTCTGATTCCAAATGTCCCTTAGGCCCAGCTGCCATTGATCTTCCCACCTTTTCTTGGTATATTAAATTCCTCAGTAGCCTTCTAGTAAATTTCTCTTTTGGCCTCAGCCAGATCAAGTTGAATTTCTGTCACTTACAATCAGATCAGTTGTGACTGCTAGAGTCAGCCATTTCTCAGGATCCTATACATGAAACAGATGCTGAACAAGCTGACCATCTGTGGGCTGAACTGGCAGTAGTGGCTGCCTGGAGCCAGTGGAACTTTATTCTGCATCAACATAGCTCAGCAGCATTTAGTCAAAGGTAAGGGAAAGGAGGCCCTACCACATGGAGGGACTAGCATAGGAGAAAGTGTGATGTTCAAAATAAATGTGGTTTCCAATGCTGGAGAAGAGGTCGGCCTGGCTGTACAAGAGAGTTCTTTTTGGGTTAAGTATGGTGAAGCATCAGAGATGGAGGGGCTCCAATGTCCGTGTAATTCCAGCCAGAAGGTATGTTTTCACTCTGGGGCAAATAAACCTTTAAAGCTGAAATCAGTTATAGGAGAAATAAAGTGGGAGAAGCCCGTTTATTGCTTAAGAGCAATCATCTACTTCTGCTCCCCCGTGTCTCTTGCAACCAGGCTGCAAAAAGACCTCACCAAACCTCTCTAGTCCAGGTTCAGGCTCACTCTTCCCCCACCCCTTTGTAATCACCTATGGATATGGAGATGAGTACCTCTCTCCAGCCCTTGGGAACACCTATTGATATGGAGATGCATTAAGGCCAGGCGAGAGATTCTGGAAATACTGTGATTTTACCCATGGTCAGGTTCAGATGTTTGGACTTTCATTTGTAAGTCCTGGAGAACCACTGGGGATACAATAGGAAGGAAGAGGCATTTTCCAGAAGCATTAGTGTCTTAACACATTTTCTTTTCTTTTTTGGTGACAGTTTTCTCCTTGATCTTTCTTTTTCTTTCTGAGTACAAGTTTTCTTGTTGGGGATGCTAATTGCAGAATACACAGCAGAGCCATCCATGTATCAGAGGACTGGGGATGGGCAGCAGTGCAGGAGTGGCCATGCAGAGCATAAAGGCCGCCAGGGGAAAGAACATTGGGCTGGGAGTCAGAAGGGCTACCCACAGATGAGCCATCTGGCCTCATGAACCCCACTTTCCTCATCTCTAAGATGGGGATGTTCATTCCCCACTTTGCATTATTCACAAGGTTGCTATCCAGAGAGTTGAGAGAAAATGTATGACAGTTTTCTGCAAAGGATTGTGCAGGGGGTTGTGGGGATCACTGCACGATTTCACCCTTCATTTCAGGAAAGCTGTACTGGCACTTTTCTGAATCATCACCAGTGGTGCACTTGTGCTGGACCTGCAGGATTTCCCAAGCAGCCATCTAACTTGATAAAGACTGTTTTCCCCTACACGCCCTGGGCCAGCCCATCTTTTGTAAGGCTATGCTTTTTTTTCATATCAGACAAGCTGCAATTACAAATTACTTTCCAGACATTTAAAATGACTGGGAAAGTATGCCCATGCCTGGGCCCGTGGAGACCACATGTGCTTGTCAGGTTGTCTGCTCTTTATTGATGCTGTCCCAGGAGCCCTTCTGTAGGCATCTCCTTCTCTTTTATGGGAGGGAGCCCAGTCTCACGCCTGACAATGCGTTTCCCAGAACCATCCGTCTTGTCTTTCATGCACGCTAGCTGCATTCAGCATTCTCTCCTGTCGCAGTTGGCACAGCGCACTGCCTGCAAATCTGCCTGGTCGGCCTGATGCTGGGACCTGTCTGGCTCTGCCAGTTCCACCCTGATTTTATTCTGAGATGGAGCTGAATACTCTGAACATCTTCAGTCCTAGGAAGTCCTTGCCCACACTGTGATCTGTGTATGGCTTCAGGGAAGCATCCAAGAGACCCAGCCAAATCAGGCGTCTTCCTTTACCTGGGTGAAGCAAGAGGGGGCTCCAACTACAGGGTGGCTCCAGCGCCTTTGGGGGCGTGAGGAATTCTGTCCCTGAGACACTTCACTTGCTGCTACCCTCCACGCCTTGTCATTGGCAAGGTTTCCAACTTCTCATACTTCTGAAGCCTTACAGCATGCAATAGGGGAGAGATCTCAGTTGTAAACAGGCACCCTGCCACTTTTACTTTCCCTGATTCAAGTCAGCACAAGCCTGGAAACTTTTGTGTCATCGGGCCTACATTTTAAAAAGATTTTTCTGAAAAGTGGCCATTTTCCTAATTATTTCAGAATTATGTGGACAGTAGTAACCATCTTCCATTAGCTGTCCTGGTGGTGGTTAGGACAAATTTCAAATGCATCCAGCAAGTGCTTTACACTCATGTGTCTCCTTCATTAACTTTAATCAAAAGACAGCAGTGGTTCCTCATAGCAGTAAGTCTGCTTTGATACATTCTCATCAAATATTGATCTGAATAGTCTGTAGGAGTACTTAGCCGGGTTGTGTGAAATTTATTTACTGAATACATTATTTCTATCCCCAAACTGCCAGTTGCTATCCCAGAAAATCTATCTTTTTCATGTTAAAACTTTATTAACATTTAAGAAATCACTATATTTGTTGGCCATTAATACATGTCTTAAAAATGTTTTCAGTACAAAATCTAAAGCAGAAGAGGAACAAATCCAAAATTGTATTGGATGATGGATTTTCTTTTCTACTTGGTCTGAAATTGTTTTTTGTTTTTTTTCGGACAACCAAATACATATCCTAGTGGCTGCCAGTTCATCACCCCTCCCCCAGGCAAGTTTACCCACATGTGACTCGTATGGCTTGAAGTTACACCAAGATTCTGTTAAAAAGAACATCTGTAAGTTTTTGGAAACCACTCAATAGAGAAACAGACTTCTGATGTTTAAAACGTCACTGATTCAGGAAAGAGTAGATGGTTTCTCTTTGAAATGTATGTGTCACGGGGATGAGTCCCCTATTTCACAGGGACTGTGCAGTTGTAGCTGAGGCCTGTGAGGGTGGCTGAGCAGTGAACGGAATACAGAGCAGGAAAAAGGGGCTGGGTGGAGAGTCCTGAAGGAGGAGATAGGCGAGATTAGTAAATAGGTTCTGACAGTCCTGCAGAACTGACAAGAGACCAAGCACAGGGCATGAAATGGGAATTAGAAGGCCATTGAGCCACGCAAAATGGCAACTCAATCAGCAGCTGAAAGTTGGCAGGGTTAAGAAAAATCCAGAAGATGCTTCCCACCTGATTTCACAGGATATTTGAAAGTGAGATCACAAGAGCTTAGGAAGGGAGTACCCCTGCCCTGCCTCTGAGGGGGGAGAAAGGACAAGTGAGACAAGTCATTTTCCCAGGAATGAGGCACAGAATCTCCATTAAATGCTGGATATGTAGTGACTGAATGGGGAGTCAAATGACTCTAAGCCATTAGATGGATTGTGGTCACCTTGAGACTGCCTGGGATTCTTCCCCAAACATTTACCGATCACATACTGTGTGCCAGATTTTTGTTGCTAGATGGTGATGATCAGAACATGATTCCAAAATTGTGTCTACTATCCTTGAAAATTGGTACCTCCCGCCCAACTGCCTATAAAAGTTTCAGGAAGTCTGTACCACTCCCTTCTCATCTCCATATCCGGTGCCCAGATGGGTCCTCTCCCTGACTCCTGGGAGAGATACGCCTGGACACAGCCTGCAAATATGTCTGTCAGTCGCCCCTCAAGAAATAGAATGGAGAACCTTAATACACACATGGCCACAGAGTGTTGTCAGACTCCAAGCCTATGCAATTTTACTCTGTAATCCAATAAAATACTACCAAATGTATGTAGCATGAGGCAGTAGACAGGTAACACAGCACAGACTAGGGTAAGAATGTCCTCTTTGGCCATTGTAGTTATTGAGCTGAAATCATCCTTGTTTACTCCTGGCAGTTCTGAAAAAGGTCTTGTTGAAGAAAAGAAAACTTTGGGAGGAGACAGATGTTTTGCCTGCCTGGTAAGGGGTAGTTTGCTTTAGAGCTATGGAGAACAATATATTCAAAGGCTGGAAGACAAGCTAAGATTGACAATGAGAGCTATATATTTGTCTAGAGAGGAGGGAATTTTCAAAAAGCATGGGAAATGACTATAATAAAAGAATACCAGTAAATCAGTATCGAATTTTGCTGTATGTTGTAGAAAATTCAATGGGAAACATTGCTTGTTACCTTGCTGTTACTTTGGAATTACAATGAGACTCTCCTAAAGGCTTATAATTATAAATCCAAAGGATCATTATACTGCATTAGGGTGGATAATTACTGACTTGATTTGGATCAAGGTGAATTCAGCTTCTTTTCATCAAAGTGTAATTATTCTCTATCCAAGTCCTTTCCAGACCTAGATTCCCTTTGATAGAAGGGGAAGAAATGCATTCTTTCTAAAATAATACATATATTTATTAAGTACCACAGGTCTTTAATTGTAAACTGAATTTTTGCTTTCCTCAGGTCACTGGGGGATTGCACTCCTGTAACTCCAGGGGGAGAATATTTTCCCAGCCCAGGGCAAAATACCTTTGACTGCAAAATCAGTCAGGGAGAAATTAAGTGTCAGAAACCCATTTATTGCTCACAAGCAGTTGTCCACTTTTGCTCACCTGTGTCTCTCATGACCGGCTGCAAAACAGGATCCCGCCCAATCTCTCTGGTCCAGATATGTCCCTGCTCCCCCTTGTAATTACCTACTGATATGGAGATGGACTACTTCTCTCCAACCATTGGAAACATCTATTGATATGGAGCTGCATTAAGGCCAGATGAGAGAGTCTGGAAATATTGCAATTTTATCCACAACTCCATAATTGAACAATGCTTTAATGAATGTAATTTGGTGGCTCAATTTGTTAATGTGACTAGTTCCTACTGTTTATTTCATTTCAAAATTGGATGTGATCAGATATGGAAACATAATTACACTGTGTAGAAATAAGCCCCAAGATTTCCTGACCTGACAGAACGCTTGTGGGCATGTAATTAAGAGAGAGGTGGAAAGTTGACCTACTTTTTCTGAGTTTCAGGGATCAACCTGTGTGTCTGACTGTGGATCAATTCATCTCCTTGTTTTCTCTTCTCCTAATAATCCTGACCTCATTTTCTATTGTTTGCACTAATGAATTAATTTGTAGTCTAATTCTGTTGATTAAGAAATCCAAATAAATGAGAGATTGGGGAGTGTCAATTAAGCAATCTGTGGAATTCCTATCACAAAGATTGCTTCGTTAGCATTTCTGCATTCAGTATGTGGAATTAATTTGAGGGCAGGGGTAATAGGAGGGAACAGGGTGCCAGTTGCAGGGTCATTGAAAGCAATAATTCAACTTACTTAGAAATTGTCAGATGTCACACATGAAAGATGGGAATCTTCTCTATTTTAAAGAGCCATTGACATTGAAATTAATCATCTGGAAACAGTCAAAATTCTCAATGGCTTTCCCCTTCATAAAGAATGAAGATGAGCTTCCTTATTTCTGTAATGAAGGTCCCAATGTAACCTCCTGGAAAGGAGCAGTTTGGTGGAAATCATTTGTCTGTGTGGCTTATGGAACATCTAAGTGGAGATGTCCAGTAGGCCTTTATTAGTCTGAGGCCCTACAGAGATGTCTGGACTAGAGACCTAACTGAGAGTCCTTAGTGTACAATGTAATATTTTTGAAAAGAACTCTCTGTGATGATAGAAGGGTTCTACATTTGTACTGGACATGGCCACATGTGGCTGTTGAGCACTGAATCTTTAAATTTTATTTGTTTTTAATTAATTTAGATTTAAATAACCAGATCCAGCCAGTGGCTACTATAGTGGAGAACACAAATAAAGAGGAAAATTGAAGACCAGTGGAGGATGAGATTGCGCAGAGAGATTGTATAGAATGAGAAGGGACAAAAGCCTAAAGTAGAACTGAGGGAATGCACAGAGAAATGAACCCACAAACGAATCTGCTAGGGATAGTCAAAGAGCTGAAGTGGGAAGCCAGCATGTCAGTAGACAGTGGAGAACAGACGTGCAAAATGGGGAGACCAACGGGGCCAAGTCCTGCTGAGAGGTCAGGCAGAAGGAAGATTTTGTAAGGACCACGATTTACTCTTGCACTAGCTGTAAAACAGGTATGAAAAGATACCCAGAAGCCTGTCTTTCTCAGAGCAACACCAGATGCTCTTGAAATTACTATTTGTTGCTATAGGATGTGTAATATTTTGTTTCTGAAAATGGGAATTCTCTTATACTTGAGTTGGTCTGCATAGGGTACATTTTCACACAGGTGCTTGAAAACAAGCGACTTAATTCAGTCGATGCCCTGCTTGGTGACAGGATGCTAATGAGTAGTTTTCAAAATAACCACTTGTTTGATGAAGTTTAACCATTTGGGGTCTTTTCAAAGCAGTTTATGTGCTGTGCAGAGCTAGCTATAAACTTGTCTGGAGGATGGATGTGGAAACTGTATTCTGCAAAAAAGCCCAGAGCAATAACATGGATATTTTCTTGACCATCTATTGAAGTACCCCAGGCCTAGGCTGTGCATCTATGAAATGAAAGCCCTTTGAAATCAATGCCCGTGTGTTTCAAGCAGTGCCTGAACCCTCTTCAAGTTGCCCATCTGCCATTTCTTTCCCTGACTAGTTTGAACTCTTTACAATTCACGTAAAATCCCCACGGTTCACTAACTTTTAAAGAGCCATATTTCTTCCTCACCTCATTTTGTGACGACTCACACAATGAAGCCACACAACTGAAATATCTTGTCTTGAGCTCCAGATCTTTCAGCTGAGTAGAAAATAAGCCACATAGCTCTCTCCTCAAAAGCATTCATTGTGTAATAGGCATTCAAAGGGAAATACGAATGTGGACGTTTTAATTCCCTATCCAATCCCTTTTAAGTGGTATGTCCAGAGAGCTCTGTTTTCTCATTTCCCAAGTGCATGCACTCCAATAGCTTCTCCCTGCCACTCAGGGTCTTCCCTGGTGATTTACTACAACTGCTGTCTGACCCTGATGAATTCAGTCTACTTTCTTACAAACGCCAGCTTCACAAAAGCACTGGGGTTTGACACTTTAAAGCTCGTCTTTTAGCAGACGTAGTACCATGCCCTCTGCAATGTACAAACCGGAGCACAATGTGTGAATCTTTCTGGGAAGCAGAATCCCACATTGACTTTTTCCCTGGAGCCCTCACACAGAGATGCTAGCAGATGTGGGGATTTAAAAATAAAAAGAATCTTTTTAGCCGGGCTGGAGGGACAGGACAGAAGGTCAACAAGAAGCTACTACTGCCTTGGAATGTGCAGTGACAGAGCTATGGAAATAGTCATCTCTCATTAAAGATTTCTCAATGTTTCTCTGATGAGAATATATCTAAAGTAATATTATCAAGCTCAACTGTAATTGTTCTCAATTTTTACCAGTATACTTCAGAGCTGGCAACTTTTTCTTTTTCTTTTTAATCACATAAATTTAATTTAGCCCCCATCTGTTCCAGTTGATAGGAAATCCAATCTCAGCATTGTTTTGACACACTGTCCCTCCCCTTGGGATGACACAAGACACAGAAGAGCTGTGTAGCCCAGAAAATGTGATGGCAGGACTCTGGTCTTCAGCCTCTCATGGTCCTTGTTCGTGACCAGCCGACTTCATTCAAATGCAAGTGGCTCTATTCCCTTCCGGTCAAGCTTAAGCACAGGAGCTTGACGGTGCTCCCAAGCGGAAGACCTAATGTCCATCCTCCCCTTCACACCACATAGCCTTCTCCCCTTTGGAGATTTGCACAGTGCAGAGAAAAAGTATCTTGCATTCAAGGAATTCACGACGACAACTAAACCCAAACCCATTTGCAATCCACAGGGGAAGCCACTGAGTATTCCAGGTCAAGTCACTTCTCATTTTTGTTCCAGGCACCAGCTTTCCTCTCCTCAAGTCCGGGATGACCCCTTTAAGGATCTAACATTGAAATCTACACATTTCTTAACTCACAGGAGAGGAGTAATGAGTAGCAGCCTGCCATTGGACCTCGGCCATATCAAATTTGGTGCTCCCTTTTCTAAGAAATATTTTGTGATGCCCATTTTAGTATCCTGCAAAGAAAGCCAGACAGTCAAATCTACATACATACATATATAATTAAGATAAAGAATATAGTATAATGCCAGAACTGTATCATAAAGGGGAAATTAAATAAAAGAAATTAACACTGAGTGAAAAAGTGTTAGGGTAAGTAATAATGGTCTAGACAGATTTGTATGTGAACGGAGAAAAAGGAGAAACAAACAATGCAACGGAGATCTAAGCCGAACAAATCACACACTCCAAGATAAGGAAAAGAGCAAGGATGTTTTTCTTGCAAATGAGTTGGGCCCCATTTGAAAGTTTATGAGATGGTACATCCCCATTGACTACAGACGATGCATTATGAAAATCCAATCTCCTAATCTGAAATTCTGTCACATTCCAGGGAGCTATATTGTAACAGTCTCTTATACATAAAAAGACCTTGGAAAGCATGTCTTCCAACAGACAATGGGGGGTAGAAGGAATATTTCAAAAGGAAACTAATGAAAGAAGCTATAGACGGGTTATGATAGACCTCAGGGAATCATCAGAATAAGATTGAAAAGCAGCAGGTAACCCCACAATTAAATTTTTCTATATGGAATGTTTACAACTAAGATGTCTAATTAGTCTAATCATTATAGTACAATAATAGTAATAATGATATACTTGAAACATTAACTGATGAAATTCTATGAGATCCCTATAGTTCACAGATCTGCTAATTCAGAATTTACTTCTATGTCCAAAGGACATAGAAGTAAAGATTTCCTTTTACCAATTTACGTACAGCAGGTACAGAGGCAGATACAGGCGCCTCAAATATATCTAAGCAGAACTCATTTTACTCTTAACTTGTGATATGGTGGTAAACAAATCTTCACAAAGTTTCAAAGAAAATTATACAGGCTCCCACATTCTGTAGGGAATTTTGCATCTCCTCAAAATGTTAATGGTTATTAAAATATGTACCAGACATTTTAGGTTTCAATGTAAAATTGAGTTTCATTGCAAACTGATAAATATACTTTTTACACCTGCAATAATGTCTAGTGGGACATTCCAAAATAGTGCTGAAAATGGTATTAGTCTTCTTTCTGCAAAGCCCTATTCCAGAATCACAGAACACCTAGGTTGCCTGGCCACTAGTTACTGAAGGCTGGTAGTGCTCCCTAATCTTTGTGACAACCAAAAATGCTCTAACCCGCTTCCACAGTATGTCCTGGAGGCGGAGGGCAGTGATTTACTGCTCTAGCTTAGAGTCAGTGGCCTGCATCTTAGAACAAACGGCTGGAGTATGGGGAGCAACAGCACCTTTTGATCTTTCAAATTTCCTGCAGCAAGAACAAGACAAAAATTAGTATCTCAGAAGACTATAGATTATGTCATCGCATAGGCTTAGAAATAATAAAAGAAATAGTAAAACAGCCAGACTTTATGTCATGCTTAGCATATCCAGAAAGAATTAAGCTGCCTTCTCTACTCCAGCCTATCTACCCATTCCCATATTCACACCATGGACTCTATTAGTATTTGAAATTATGCTGCCACTGAAAGCTTTGGCTCAAAGTATTGTTCTTGAAGTCTAAGGCATCCCCATTGTGAGTGTTAAATTAACTCCACTGCCTATGACATTCAGTCCATCAGCTTCTCTACTTTCTATGTATTGATCAGCTGTTGACTTTTTTCTACACTGCCCTCTTCTATCTAGGTTAGATTCCAAATTCTATGACATCAGTAACAGTATTGTCACTATTCTAATCTCCTTCACCCATCTGCCTTTCATTGCACTTATGTGGGAAATCCTAAGAAGAGCTAAATTCAAGTATCTACCTTTTCTGTCCCAGCAATGTAGAATCCCGCTGCAGGAAAGCATTCTAATACAGTGCAGGGTCATATTACTATAAATTCATGGTCACAAACCATAAATAAATCAATCCTTAATGCTGCAAGCATTCATATTATGTTCCTCTTGTCAACTGACTCTTCTACTCTCTCCTAGGTCTATTTCAAGCATGATCACTTTCTTCCAAAGCTCTGACCCCACCTCCCCTTTTGTCTCTCTAAGATGATCTTGTGCCTTCCTTCACAAAGAAATCGATGCCATCAAACAAAAAGTCCCTTGGTTTCTGCCTAACAAATGTTACAAACTGATGTCTATCTGCACCAGTCTTTTCCTTCTTCCTTCTTGTTACAGTAGAGATCTTATTCTTCTTTAAATTAAAAAAAAATACAAAAAAAACCCCTCCTTGTGCTACCTCTGCTTCTTATCTGTACTTTTTCATGTATATTTATTCCTTAACTCATTCTTACATATTTTCCATTTCCTCTACTCCACTTAAATCATTTCTGTCCAGTTTCCCAATGTCCAGCCAGTACATTCTGGCTACACCGCTTAGTTTGGATGCGTTGGTTAACCTCTAAGCTTTAGCTTTTTCACTGATAAAATACAAATCGTAATATCTACTTCTTAGAGTTGTTGGAGAGATTGAAAGATATGATATAAATGAAATTCTTAGAAATATGCCTGGAACAGAGTATTACAACTCCATATCACTACCAATAGCAGTAGCAATAGCACCAATAAGCAATCCTTAGTCCTCCTTCTAAGGATCTTGTAAGCCTCTTTGACTCAGTTAACCATGCAAAATACTGCTTTCTTTCCTTAATGATTCATGGGAATGGCTTCATAGTGCTCTTATATTTTCTTTTTAGCCCAAATGATATATGCTTGCTCTGCCAGATATATTCCTTCTATTTTACCTGTGCTCTACGAGCACTAAGGCAACACAAAGAGTTTCTTAAACCTTCCCTGCGAGAACTGCACTTCCTAGCTGGGGCTTTCTGGATACTGGATATGAGCAGTGCCATGGTACCTTTTGTTTGGCTCCATTGGGCTCTGCATTCTCAGCTCACCTTGAGCAGCTCAGAGACTTTAGAATTTAATCATTTCATGCAGAAGACATATGATCTGTATGTGATATCTTGCAAGCTCCTTCAGGGTAGGAATCATGACTGATTCATCTGTATACCCCATAGCATGGGGCAAAGTACCTGACATATTCCAAGCTCCTAAAAATACGCTCTGAATGAAATTTACATTGGAGACAACAGACTGGATACTTGACATTCACTGACATACTTTGCATGCTTAAGATTTGAACTGTTCTCTTTTCTTTCTTTTTTTTAATTGAAGGATAGTTGATATACAACTTAGATTGGTTGCAAGGACACGACACAGTGCTTCAACAGTTACCCACATTATTAAATCCTCAGCCCCACTACTGCAGTTACTGTCTGTCAACAAACGAACATGTTACAGCATCGTTGGCTATACTCTCCATACTGTACAACCATTCCCATGACCAACTTATATTATGATTGAGAATTTTTGTACCCCTTTATCTCCCTCCCACCACCCATTCCAGCCACCCCGCCCATACTAACCAGTCACTCTTTCCTGTCTGAGTCTACTGCTATTTTTGTCATTTTCTTAAACTGATCTTTAGAAGGCCTTCTCTTACTGATGAAACATTGTATTTGCTAAAATGTTGTCTTCCCTTTTCTTGGTAGCTAACATTTAAAGTATCTCCCATCAGTCCTCTTTATGGAGCACCTGTCCCCTGGAATAATTAGTATACTCATCTGTCTTGTTTAGATGTTGCCATCCCTGGTTGGCAATTCCCATTTTATAGCATCAGCAAAAGGCTTTAGATGCCATGACAGATTAAATGTATGGGGGTTAGAAATTCAAAGATACATCAAGTTGAGGAAATGGCCTAAAGGAACAAATTTTCCCTTTGAGTAAGAATGAGGCACCACTGAAACTAGCACACTGCATACTATCTGAGATCTGCACAGACAAGTCATAATTTGTGTCTGTGGAGGACTTATGTACTGGAAGCAGGCACTCAGATACCTGAAATTTAAAATAATTAACACGCTTTGTTTCTTAGTCTTAGGCTCAGTGCACCCATTCAACTAAGCCAGTGTGAGTGTGCATATAAAACTGGGTGTGTGCAGAAAAAAAATTCTCAAATTACATATTATGTCAAACTCCACTAACATAAACCAGATAAAGATGGAGCTGGCCTTACTGAAACCAGTATGGGATCTTGATCCCATTAGCATAGCCTTTACCTTCTTCTGCTCCATGGTGACCCCTGAAGTATCTTTACAGAAGTCAAAGACTCTGCAGACACAGTTGGAAAGCTATTGACCTTAGAGGCTGGATGGTGAGAAGTCTGAGGTAAGAGGTCTTTCACTGGATTCCTACAATGAAAGCACCAAGGAATTCAGGATACAATGATTCAAGATGCTCCACCTATTTATGGCATCCTCTCTTCCTACGTGAAACACACACATTGCAAAGAAAGGGGAAGCTTAAGGCTTGGGAGGAAGGTGGAAGAAAAGAATACACCTCTCAAGGAGACAGAAAACAGGGAGTTAAGAGATGGAGAAGGAAAACAAAGAAAGTGTTGGCATGAAATCTTTGCCTTTTTTTTCAAAAGTGCCAGAGTGGTGAACAGGTTGAATGACGATGAGAGGCCAATTAAAATGACAATTTTAAAATGTTTTCTAGATTTAGTGACATAAAGTCCATTAATGACTTTATGAAAGCTAGTCTGTGGCACAATGGGATGGCAGCTGGACTGTGTTGGGTTGAGGAGTGGACAGCAGGAGACAAAGTAGAGCCAATGAGTACAAACAACCCATCTAGAAGTTTGCTGTACAGGAAAGAAGAGAGGTCAGTACATAAGTGTTTATTTTGCTTTCAATGAGAGGAAATTAAGCATGTATGAAAGCTGATGCAAATCACCTGTTCAGGAATAAAAGGTTTGAGAGTAATAAAGAGAAATTGGTATACAATAATTTAAGATTCCTGAATATAAAGGTCCTGGAAAAGTGGGAGGTGATTAGATGTGAAGCTCAAGTTGATTGCCGAGCCTCAGACTGAAGGATGGACAGGTTCTATATTATGACAAAAATGAAGAAAAATTAAATACTGGTCAGGTATATGTAGCCTTGTATGTTTGATAGGGGGAATGCAGAAGGTCCACTCTGGTATCATCCTTGTTATTGGTAAGACAGGATAAAAGGTCATCTGAAAGGGTAACTTGTAGCAGTGCTCAGGTTTGAAGAAAAGTTTTGAAATAGTCTTTGTGAAAAGAGGGAGAACAGATTGACCATAGAATATAATTGGTTTTTCAGGAAGAATCAATGACCCACATGAAGTTCCTGATCATGAATTCATCTTAGAACACACTCGTTCTGCTGAATCACAGTGTTTGCGGAACTCAGCTGCCCATTGACAAAATCGGAGAAGATGGACGGTTGGATTGATCGAAGCTTGGGATTTTTTGGGTTGATGCAATGAAAAAGACAAACAATCTAAGATGTTTGGGGGTATTGACAAAGATATTATTGAAGTGATCAATTATACAACTAGGCTGATTGAAAAAGGAAGGTTGATTGGGAGAAAATTAGAGGGGTAACTGGTTTGGATGTCTTGAACAGGTAAAATGACAGTCATGATAGGAGTAATTAAACTATAAAGCTGAAAGGAAAGGTGGTTGCAGTAATAGAATGAGGTACTGGAATTAGGGATTTTGGAGGTGGAGTAGTTATGGATGATGACAAGGTCTAGAGTGTAGCTGTAGGGAAGGCTAACCGAAGAGAACTGGAGAAGGTCACTGGAACGAGGATGAGAGGGTATTTGGATGGGTCGTCCATGCAGGCATCGATGTCATCCTAGGATGACTGGGACTTAGAGTGGAGAGGAAGACTGTGAACTAGGTGCCAAAGTCATAGATGAATGAGTAGAGTAGTTGCCAGCAGTACAGAGAGGGAGACGTTTATAGAGCTAGATGATAGGACTTCTATAATAGCAAATGGATTTCACTACAGCATAGGGGACTAATGTTCTAGAAGAGGCCATGGAAAGCAAATGGTGACACTATCATTACTTCTAGGTCTACCACTTGAGCAGTGACATAGCAAGCAAGAGTAATTGGTTCTCAGGTGGCAGGCAGTGTAATCTGTGCCTTCTCACCCTATTTCGTGCTAAGATACGCCTAGAAAAAGAACAAATTCATAGTGAAACTAGAGTGTTTATTCAATTTTCAAAAGTTTCATTGATTTTAACTGAGTGCAAAATGGAAAGAAAAATTATTTTTTGTTTTGGCATCCCCACAAGCTGTATCTGGGAACGTACCATGTTCCCTTTACTCTGTCTTTTCATTTGAGAAGGAAAGGGTCCTTAGGGAAGCCCAGTTTCAGTTAAGACAAGGAGGTAAAGGAGATGCACAGGAAGCAGCGGAAGCTATAGCTAACTCGTTATGAAAAAGCAAAAATCTGGACATCATTTTTTACTCTCAGTAAATCCCCACATCCAATAACATACCAAGTACGTTCAAATTTGCCTCCTAAATATCACTTTAAAGAGTACACTTCGCCACCTGCACTTTTACCGTCCTTCTCCAAGCCACCATCCTCGCGCACCTGGTCTCTTGCAATAGCCTTCTCACCGGGTTCACTGTCTCCATTCTAGTTTGCCTGCAGTCATTCCCATTCAGCAGCCAGTGTGATACTTCTGCAACAAACGTCAGTCCATGCTGCTCCTCTCTCCCCAGGGGGTTCAGAACAAAGGGCGTTGCTGCGGTACCCCTCCCCCCACATGTATACCTCATGACCCAACTGCAATGGACAACTTGCCCAAACATGCCATAATTTCTTTACACTTGTGCTGATATTCCTTTCTCCGCTTAGAATGCCTCTCTATAGACCTTGCCTTCTGTGCTTGGCTACCTCATGCTCTCCTTAAAGATTCAGCCCTAGTTAGTCCCTCCTTCAGGAACTCCTCCTTGACATCCCCACCCCAAAGGCCAAATTAGAAGTACCCATCCTCTGTGCATTGATAAAACCTTGTGACTCCTTCCACCATAGCATTTTTCAAACTACATTATGATAATCTATTTACTTGACTGTCTTTCCAACAAGAATGGTGTTTTCCAAATAGTAGGCACTTGATAGTTGACTGATGAATATAAATACATTCCAAGATCCATTTTGGACAATTGTAGGAGACAACATTAAATATATCTGGGCTTCCACTGAAGCAATTACATGAATTGTGAATGTATGAATGGTCTTGGAAAGAAGGAATCTACCAGTTTAAGATTCTAGTTGATACTAACTACATTTTACCCCCAGGAAAAGTGGAGCACTATGGCTTTTCCAATAGAGGATTATGCAACCATTGCATTGCCTCCAACAGTACTTGTTGTTTCTCTCTCATACCATATCTTTCCCCTACTATGTGAAAATTATAGCTACTGAGTGCTTAATCTATCATCTGATTGTCAATGGCTATTAACAAAGTTTTCACAAGATGATGAGAGGGGTTTATCAAAGTCACTGTGCTGCAGCGGTATAAGGCCAGAATTTATAGAAGGTTCTGAGGAATACACACACACATTATTTTCTCCGGAATAAGGTTAGGTAGTAAAACCACTGGCACATTTCAAAATCCCACTTATTCAGTTTATTAAGCCTTTGTAATTTGAATTAAATTTAGATGTACAGGAAAGTTACAAAAGAGTAGAGTT
This sequence comes from Manis javanica, assembly GCF_040802235.1. Lineage (NCBI taxonomy): Eukaryota > Metazoa > Chordata > Mammalia > Pholidota > Manidae > Manis > Manis javanica. The sequence goes on from NC_133174.1 coordinate 133,752,624, forward strand.
CCTTTACATCCATCACCCAGATTCCCCTAATGTTGACATCTCACATAGCCACAGAACGATGATCAAAACTAAGAAATTACCACTGTTTAATCTGAAATTATATTGTGAATTAGCTATCTCATCATGTGAAGCTTCTCTTCTTTCTCTTCTCTCCCCTTCTCTTTTCTTCTCTTCCCTTCTTTGGGTGAGAGGGCAAAGTTTTGCAGCTCTAGTTAAAATAAGAGTGCGCTGAAGTAGATGACTCTACGGGAAAGTTCCATCTTCTCCGCTCAAAGAGATCAGACCTTGAACTACGCTACACTTGCCTGGAAGAGGAAGAGCAATAATACTTTCTGAAAGGAAATGTCAGAATCTCATCTAAAAAGAAGAGAGATTTGGCAGAAAGAACGCCAGGCTGGGGCGCAGGAGAACTGTGTTCCAGGCTCGACTCTACCATCAATTCCTTTTGGGAACTTGTGTGAGTCTCGGTGCTTCTCAAGGCTTCACTGAGCTCACTGACGTCTAAGATTCCACCCACCCACCCCTGACTCCAAACTTAAATGCCAGGTATGATGTCACTGAAAGACCAAGCTTTACAGTCAGTGTCACACTAATGTGTAAGGAGCCCTGCACTTGAGTACACTGAACAATAAAGTGAGGAGGTCACTTGTGTATCTAAATTGGAATAGAATTGCCAAGGGGAATAATTATATTTATTTTATGCCACTGAAATACCATACTTCATGGTTCTCTGATATCTTTCCTAGATACTGACTTCTGCCTTGATCTTTTGCTAGTAGAGCAAAAAGAGCCCAAATTTCCAGTTAGGATTCATATTAAAGGGTAGACAGGTCTGAATTTGGAGAGGAAGTACCAGTGAGGAAATAAATAATCCTCAATGTTTTCAATAAGAGCAAACTCAGGGGTTTTTTTAAACAAAAGTATGGGAGAGCTCATACAAGTAATCATCGCTTTACCCTATCCACTTTCTTTTTTTTAATTTTTTTGTGTGCTTCAGGAAACCTTTCTTTTAAATTGGAGTATCACTGATATACAATCTTATATTGGATTCAAGTATACAACACAGTGGTACAACAGTTACCCATATTATTAAATGCCCACCCCCACCAGTGTGGTTACTATCTACTATCAGTGTGGTAACAAAGTAAGATGTTACAGAACCATTGGCTATGTTCTCCATGCTTTACTTCCATCCCCATGGCCAATATATATTATGATTGAGATTTTTGTGCCCCTTTATCCCCCTCAACCTCCCCACCCACATACCCTAACCTCTTCCCCATTGTAACCACCAGTCACCTCTCAGTGTCTATGTGTCTACTGCTATTTTGTTCATTTTGTTTTGTTTTTAGATTCCACAAATACGTGAAATCATGTGGTATTTGTCTTTCCCCACCTGGCTCATTTCACTGAGCATAATACCCTCTAGGTCCATCCACGTTGTCACAAATGTCAAGGTTTCATTCTTTTAATGGCTGAGTAATACCTCATTGTATATATGTATCACTTTTTCTTTATCCACTTATCTATCAATAGGCACTTGGGTTGCTTCCATATCTTGGCTATTGTAAATCATGTGGCAATGAACATAAGGGTGCATATACCTTTCCAAATGGGGGATTTTGTTTTCTTTGGGTAACTTACTAGAAGTAGAATTATTGGGTCATACTTGTATTTCTTTTTTTAGTTTTTTGAGGATTCTCTATACTGCTTTCCACATTGTCTGCACCAACTGACATTCCCACCAACAGTGTCGGAGGGTTTCCTTTTCTCCACATCCTCACCAATGCTTGTTATTTCTTGTCTTTGGGATAGTAGCCATTCTGATTGGTGTGAGGTGATACCTCACTGTGGTTGGTTTTGTTTTGCACCTCCCTGATGATTAGTGATGTGAAGCATCTTTTCATGTGCCTGTTGGCCATCTGTATTTTTTCTTTGGAGAAATGTCTGGTTAGGTCCTCCACCCATTTTTTAATCAGGTAATTTTCTTTTTTGGTGTTATGAGTTCTTTATATATATTGGATGTTAACCCCTTATCAGATAAATAATTTACTAATATAGTCTCCCATACTGCATGTTGCCTTTTTGTTCTGCTGATGGTGTCCTTTGCTGTACAGAAGCTTTTCAGCTTGATATAGTCCCACTTTTTTATTTTTACTTTTGTTTCCCTTACACAGGGAGACATATCTAGAAAAAAGTTAATCATGCATATGTTCAAGAGGTTTTTCCTGTGTTTTCTTCTAAGAGTTTTGCAGTTTTATGTCTTAAATTTCTTCCTTTGATTCACTTCGAGTTTACTGTTGTGTATGGAGTTAGACAGTAATCCAGTTTCATTCTCTTGCATGTAGCTTTCCACTTTTCCCAATACCATTTATTGAAGAGACTGTCTTTTCCCCATTGTATATTCATGGCTTCTTTATCATATGTTAATTGACCAAATAAGCATGGTTTTATTTCTGGGCTCTCTATTCTGTTCCATTGATCTATAGGTCTGTTCTTGAGCCAGTACCATATTGTTTTGATTACTGTAGGTTTGTAGTAGAGCTCGAAGCTAGGGAGCATAATCTCACCAGCTTTGCTCTTCTTTCTCAGGATTTTCCTGGCTGTTTGATTTAATACATCCACTTCCATCTCTAAAACAAATCTCATCTATAAAGATTGTGTGGAAGATCATCCCTGCAGACAGAAACAGTGAGGGGGAGAGAAAATGGAGGAGGAGAGGGGGTAGATGCTTTTAGTTAAAATCTATTCAGTATCTAGTTCAAGCAAAGGAAAAGCACTGAGCCAAAAGTAGTAGAATCCAGACAAAGGGAAATAAGTGAAGCAAATAAATATATTTAATGGCAATGTTCCTTCTGAACAGTTGTCTCCCACAACCTGTTGGCAACCCTCAACACTGACTGTTTGCAGAAGAGAAGTGTATTCCTTTGCTAGAGCTGCCACAACAAATGACCACAAACTGGGTGGATTAAAACAACAGAAATTCATTGTCACACAGTTACAGAGACTAGAGGTCTGGAATCAAGATGTCAGAAGGACCATGTTCTCCCTGAAGGCTCTAGAGGAGAAGCCATGCCTTTCCATACCTTTCTCTTAGTTTCTGATGCTGCCAGAAGTCCTTGGCATTTCTGACTGATAGATGTGTGGTTCCAATCTCCACCTCTGTCATCACATAGTGTATTCCCTGTGTACCTTCTTTATTCTTATTATTAAGGACATTGGTCTTATTGGATTAAGACCTGTCCTAATCAAGTATGATCTCATCTTTTACATCTGTAAAGCCCTATTTCCAATAAGGTCACATTCACAGGTAGTAGGGATCAGGACTTCAACATCCAACAAGGTTCCAGATATTTCTGAGTATGAGAACACCTTATCAATGGCCCCCCTTCAATGCTACTGACCTTTACATGAAGGAAGTTGTAATATTAGTGTTTATTGTTGGGAAAAAAGTACATTAATTTTTATGAACTTCTCAGTTCAATAATGCTTGCAAACACATTTTCATTTTATCATTTTAAAATTATTGACAGCATCTATCTGCATTTGGAAACCATTCTTAAACAGGGCTACAGGACAGTCTGATGGTCTGAAGGCTAAGGTGCCATGTGACGAGGGATAGATTCTTTAACTACTTCTCCATAGGTATTAGTTTCATCCATGCCTCAAAAAGGGCTGGATTGGTTGACTTTTAAAATTTCGTCTCTGACATGCTCATTAGTTTATATGAGAAGAAATATTTCAGGCAAGAACACTTCAGAAGTTGTGTTCTTGCCAGATAAGTGCATGTCCAATTTCACAGTCAAACTTTACCCCTGCTAAGATGATGTGTCAGCTTCCAATATTTGGACATACTCTTACAATGCAATTTAAAAATAACTCAATCAGGTAAATAGTTTAGGGCAGTAAATGCTTCATGTTTCTTTAAAGTTGTCCAACTGGAAAGTTACAAACTCAGTCTGTCTGTAATTGATTTGTTAATAACAAGGACAGAACCTGGCAAGGGACAAACAATTAATGAATCCTTGGCTTATCATTCTGTTGGCAGTAAAAGTCCTACAACTAGTTGCTGTTTCAACTAAAAACTTCCCGATTAACACCAGGAGTGGACATTGGTAAAATAGGCTCCTTTTTTTTCATTTCCACAAGTTGTTACAATTGGGTTCGTTTGGCATTTCTCACCAGAAATTTAGGCTCACTGAAAGGTTTTGAATTCTGAATGCTGTAATTAAGGCAGATGGTATCCTAAAATAATTGCCTTCATTGTATAAAATATTTGAGATAATACTGAGAGGACCAAGAACCACATAAGCACTATTTTTGCAAGCACTGTTGGTACTGGACAAAAGATATCCCTGTCCAGACTCCCAGGAATGTCTTGCAGTCTGTCTTCTCTCAGTTCCAAGCTCCCATCTAATCAATCACCAATACCAACAGATCTCATCTCTTAATTATTTATCTAATGTTTGTCTAATTCATCCAGTCATTTACAGCCTCATTGCTACCATTAAGTTCAAGCTATGATCATTTCTCAGTTATATTAATGCAAAGGACCAGGACACCTGTTTCACGTCCTTGATACTCCTTGTGACACCCTTACCACCAAAAACTACAATCCATTCTCCACACAGCAACCAGAATCATCTTCCTAAAATAAAATCTGATGGTGCCATGTTCACTATTTTTTTCATTGCTTTCAGAATAGACAATGTGTTCCCCAGCCATGCACACAATACCCTGTATGATATGACCCCTGCCTTTCCCTTCAGCTTCATTTTTGGACCCTGCTCCACTCCCTTCATAACACTCAATATTCCAGTCAAGATCAATTTCCTACAAACTCCCAAATAGGCCCTTTCATCTCTAGCTTCTAGGCTTAGATGCACAATTCTTGCTCTGCCTGGAATGCCCTCCTTCCTCCTTCCCTTCTTTCCTATTTCTTACTCAGCCTTGAACTATGCTAAGATATCACTTGTTCTGGACAGTCTTCCCAGACCTGCTCATCCCTTCAGTATGCCTCTTCTCCTTACGCATCAAGAGTAGCCCTACCATGGTACTTAGTGCCCAGTATAAATAGGACTCTGTCACTGTCTCTCTTCAACCCCTCTCTATTCTACTGAAAAGGAGGAAATACTAACCAGAATAAGTCAATTTTGACAATACCTGCCTGGCCATGCTTACTCCTGGGTGAGGTCACTGTGCATTGAAAAGTCACATCCACATGCGGTGCTCTCTCTTCTGCTTCCTGCCCCCTTGAAACACGATGAGTCAGAAAGCAGAACCTCCCCTTCATTTTTTTGTAATGCTTTTGTCTCACCAGAAAAGAAAGATAGAGGTCAGGTGCAGCCTCATCTTCCCTCTCTCTCTCCTTCTGGTTGCTCTGGTTTCTCCTGGACTGTGATCTTCATGACTGGTCTTACTAATTGATTGATTGACTGATTGAATCTTTTTTTGTGTGCTCAGGTTAGCCAGGAAGGCTAGAGGTAGCTGGAGGTAAGTAAATGTCCTTTCACAGAGAGAATAAGCCTCTGCAGTCTTTCCCCTGGAGAGTTGGCCTTCTTTTGTGGACAATACTCTGGGAGTATTTCACAATTGTAACTGCCCCTCTCCGTGCCAAATCCCAGAGGGAATCTTTCTTAGCTCTTCCCTGTGATAACCTGGTGGGTTTCCCCACAAAAGAGTGAGGCCCTACCAAAGACTGCTGCCCTGTGCATTTCTCATTCTCAAGCGAATCCACTCTCAGCCTGCAACAATTTGTCAAAATTCCCATTTCAGTCTGAGAAAGTGGCACAGCCTGAGTGAGCATGGCCAGTAAATAGAATATGCTATTCTGGATGGGATCTGAGACTACAAAAAGAATCTTAGGAGAAAACTGCAAAAATATGAATAAAGTATGAACTGCAGTTAATAATAACAATAACATTTCCATAGTGGTTCATTAATTGTAGCAGATTAACTCTAAAAATAGAAGAAATTAATAAGACGAAAAACTGGGTGTGGAATATATGGGAATTCTCTGTACTATCTTTGCAATCTGTAAATCTAAAACTGTGCTAAAAAATAATTTATTTTTTAAAAACATAGAGCAGTGTAAGAGTCATTGCAGCATGGTGGGGCGGTGAGGGGGAGGCACGAGTGAATTACAATTTTAAATGGTGTGACCAGAGTAGGCATCATTTGATCAAAGGCTTAAAGGAGGTGTGGTAGTTAGAATTCCAAGATAGTCCCCCCGTTTCCCACCTCTTCCTGTCGAGTGTGGTCAGAGCACATGAGCATGATGGCTGTCATGCCTGTGATTAGGTTATGTTACATGGAAAAGGTGTGTGGACTTTGGCAGATGTAATTAAGGTCCCTGATCAGCTCGGCTTTGAGGTAATTAAAAGGGACATCACCCTTGGTGGCCCTCACCTAATCAGGCAAGCCCTCTAAAAAAGCATCTAGAAGTCAGAGGCTTGAAGTAGCACAGACTGTCTGCCATGAATTCTATAGTTGCCGGGAAATAAATCCTGCCAGTGACCTGGGGGAGCTGGGAAGTGAACTCTTCTTTCTCTGGGCCTTCAAATAAGAGCAGCATCCAGTCAGCACCTTGACAGAGCCTTGTGAGACCCTGAGCAGAGAACATAGCTAAGCGGTGTCCACTGACCCACTGAAGCTGCGAAATAATGAATGCGTGCTGTTTGAGGCACTACACAGCAGTGGGTTACCGACCGAGGAGTTGAGAGTGGTGGCCACATGGCTAAGTGGGAGAAAAGGAGGAAGATAGGAGGAAAAGACTGAGGGGACAAGGGCAGTTGAGCAGAGAAACAAGCTAGCGGGCTGGTACTATAATCCAAATGAGAGGTAACGGTGGCCTGGGCCAGGTAATAATGGTGGAGGTGACCCAAATAAGTCAGATTCTGGACTCACTTTGAAGGGAGAACCAAAAGAATTGCGTGACTGATTGGAAGTTGGGTGGAAGAGAAAGGAAGGAGCCAAGAATGACTCTGAGGGTTTTAACAGTAACAGAAGAAGGAATTGACATTTACTGAGTTTAAGAACCAAGCGAACCTGGGGTGGCATCCACCCCACCCCCAATTTCCCTCTCATGAGTTGTGACCTAACTCTAGGAGACAACTCTTAAAGTGAAGAAGTGTCCCAGGCACAAACAATCATGGTGATAGAATACTCGGTAACATTCAAGGAGTACTTCTATGTGCCTGGACTCTTCTGAGAGCTTTATGTCTCATTTAGCTCTCATGACACCTCTCTGCAGAGGTACTGGGAACTCGCATACTCTACACATGAGAGCACTGAGGATAAAAGAGGTTAAACTTGCCTGCAGGTCCTCAACCAGTAAGTTGTGAGGCATAATGGTTAGGAGTACAACCTCTGGCATCAGACCAACTAGGTTCAAAGCTCAGCTCTAGTGTTTACTATCCTTGTGATCTTGGACACGCTACGTAACATCTCTGAGCCTCAATTTCCCAGTAATAGTAACAGAACTGCGTGCTTTTGCACGTGTCCATTCACCTAATCCGCAAAATGATCTAAAGAAGCATGTTCTATCACCAAACGTAAACACTGGTAATGAAAGCAGGGAAGTAGTCTGCTCGAGACTCCCTCATCTCTGGGTGTTTGCTTAACGGCTCCAGGGAGAACATGGAAACTGATTGGTGCCGATCTACTTCCCATATTGCTGATGGCTAGGTGTTTACATGTTGATGGAAGACTGTTAGCTATTTTGCTAGCAATGCTGACTTAAAAGTTATACTAAATAGAATAGTGCAGACATTGTATTAATTAGAACTACTCTGCTTCCTGAAGTTTCTAAAACTACTAATCAAATTTCTGAAGTAATAACGGTAAGTATTACCAACTGCTGTGATACCAACTGGAGTAATACCAACTGCTGAGGGTTCCCAGGGTGCAGGACTCTACTTTATATGTAGAGACGGAATCCCCATAGTTTGTTCAGTGAATGTTCACACTTTCCTCTTTTATAGATGAGGAAACTGAGACATGGACAGTTGCTCAAGATCAAATTCATGATACCTTTCTCCTATATAAATGGGCCAGAGATGGCCCCTGCGTATTAGCCTAAATTGGTCCCTATGTTGATTTACAGCAAGCCTGGGACCATTAGCTCAAGGCCCTGTGGCACCAAGCTCAAATTCTTTTACATCCAATTACTTTAAACATAGTCCGAATAACCATCTGACTTTGAACCATATGGAGCTTGCCACGTCCGCTCACCACAGGGAAGACAACCCCTGTCTCTGAAAGATGCCAAACTACTGCTGCCCTTCAGAACTCTGTGACCCAGAGACTCCCCTCCTTGGTGCTGAGTCACACCTCCTGGAATCCAAGTGCCTGCCCCTGCAGGAGGTCCCTCACTCTATTCCTCTTCGGGGTGACAGCCATGTGCTGCTGTCTCTGGCAGGTTTCCTGCTGAGAAGGACTTCTCTCATGCAATCTCTTCCTTGGTCAGCCCATAAATACTTGAACTCACCAAATGTCCTGTCAAGACTAATTCATAAGCCTTTAATAATTTACTTTATGTTTTTGTTTTAACAGCTTCACTTGAGATCTAAGTTCCCTACCTTAAAATTCACTCATTTTAACTCTACAATTCAAACATTGTTAGTAAAGTTTCAGCGTTGTGCAGCCATCACCACAATCCAATTTTAGAACATTTGTGTTCCTCTGAAGAGAAACCTGCTGACCATTTGCAGTTACTCTTGGGTCTCCTCATAGCTCCAGGCCATCACTAATTCACTTTCTGTCTCTGTAGACTTGCTTATATATTTTCTATTATGTTTATTTTAGAAAATCAGCTGATTCGATCCAAATGACCCATTTTTTAGTTATAAAGTTCCTTCTTTCAGCCGTGTCTAAATGAGCTTTCAGCAAATTTGTAAAGATGCGTTCTGGTGTGAGAAGTGTGAGAGTGTGTGTGTGTGTGTGTGTGTGTGTGTGTGTGTGTGTGCGTGACATACATAGCACAACTTCCTTAAACACAGTAGCAGTTTTACATCCATTCCCCTATCTGAGCACAACACTGCAAAGCCAAAAATTCTGTGGTATAATGAGTAGGAAATGGGCTTTGAGCTCTATTTAAGTGTCAGAAGACAGAGATTGTGTCCATTATCTTTACCACTATACTCTAATATTTAGCAGAGTGCCTACACATAGTTGATTCTCAGTGAATGTTAGGAGGTTCAGAAAATAAGAAGAGGAAGAAGAAATGAACTTGAACTCACCAGTAAGGTTAACTATGAACTTGGGATGGTCACTTCAGTTCACTGAGACTCCATTGTGTCATCTAAACAATGGGGATAATATCCACCTCCTACAGGTGTGAGGGCTGACTGAGATGATGACACACAGGTAAGGACAGTGAGGTTCAGAAAGGTGGCTACTTGTCCACTGTTGTAGGGCATATTACTGTTAGAAGCAGGGCTCGAACCCAGGCTTGCCTGCCTGATAAAGCCGTTAAATAGTCTCATTCACAGACTGCTTTCACAGATAGCTTAAATAGCACAGATAATTGTGATCATGTGCTGTATTATTAAAGAAAGGTGCAGTGATAGAAGAATTAAGAGCTCCTGGAATGTCCTTTTTCTTCTTGGTAATGGCCGTAGAAAAGTCCCCGAGGGCAAGCGTGTGTTATTTCAGAGTCCATCCTTCCTGGAAAATGTCCTGCCTTCTCTACTACTTATCTACAGCCCATAAAATGGTGTTTGATCACTTTAAATCCTCTTCTCTGCCTGGCTATGATTACAAAAAGTGGTCAGGTTAAATGGAACAATTAAGGTGCTCCTGGGGGATAATTACTCCTTTTACTTTCTGTGTGCGGAGAGGAAGGAGGATGGCTGGTCCCGAAAATGGGATCCCTGTGGCACACTGGGAAGGAGAATTAAAAACAGTGAGATGGGACTCAGGATGCATTTTTCTCTTGTACTTAATATAATTAGCGAATCAAAGCGTATTGCCATCTTGCGTATCCTTTTTCCCAGGGCGCACACCTGACAGGATACAGAGAGAAGTGATCCGACATCTGAGCCAAGGGACAGCCAGGAGGTCGTGGCAAGCTTTTGCACATCCCCACCAGCCTTGCCCTCCTTTCACACCTGATGCGCCTCCACACACAGACTGTTGCCAGGCCTCTCCATGAGCTGTCAGAATCAACAGCCACTGAGGAGGTTCCTTTTCTCTTCTGGACGCCAGGCCTTGATACAACAGGAATCTCCTTTCAGGATTCTGCCCAATGAGGTGCACTCTCCAGTGGACTTGAAAGGCGATAGAGCATACCATCTTTGGCTTTAAGAGTTGTTTTGGACTTCAGTGTCTACCAAATTGGATGAGGGGTCTAAAATTGGAAAAACACTCTTCACCCTCCAACTTACATAGCAAACACATTATGAGATGCCTTGTATTCAAGTTGAGTGACTGGAGCCTGATGTGATGTGAAGACAATTCAGGAGCAAAAGTGAATGGGCTCATTTATACAATGGATACATCTCTCACAACCAGTCAATAATTAATGTTGCAAGTTAGGTGCAAGAAACATGTTGGCACTGGCATGCTTTAAAATGACATTCTGTTGTGTTATCAAGAGGAAAGAAAGCAAAGAAACTCTGCCAACAGAATCGTAAGTCCGTGGCCTACGGGCTTCTAGTACAGCAAGCTAGACTTGCCTGCCCACTGACTTCTCCAATTACACGACAGTGCTTGAATGTAGACTGCGAAATCATAGAAGGACTTTTGAAGCAATTTCATTTTTAAGGGTGCTTAAATTTACAGTTAAGTAATAGGAAGTAGAAAAGGTAGCAGACGAGAGATGGTTTGGAAACAGAGGAAGGGTTGCCACTTCTATGTGACCTTGAGAGAGCCGCTTCATTCAGTGAGCTTTGGTTTCCTCCTCTATGAATGGTAATGATAAATCCTCCCTTTTAAGGTTTTTATGAGGATTAAATGAGGCCCTGGATGTAAAATGCCTACCAGAAGGCTTGTCATAGAGAAGGTGTGAACTAAATGTTAGTTGTAATTGAAATGAGTTACAAAGTACTTTCTGCGTGGGAACTTCCCAGGCAAGGAGGTCTGTAACTTTCACCCACTGCTCAAAGCTCGGGAAGGGTAAGAACCACCACATTAGACTGAGTCTCACAAGCAGGAAAGGCCCTTTTTCATTTCTATATACATAGGGCCGCATTATTTTGAGACATGAATCAAGTACTCCCTCTTGGAGCCAGATGTCAAATCATATATTGCAGAGCAGCCTGCTGCTGGGATTGTTCACAAAGGTTGATTTTACATCTCTAATGACCTGTTCTGGGGGCAAAAGATAGCAACAACAGCAGTAATAACAACAATAATAACAGCTGATCTTTACTGGACTCTTTATATGTTACAGGATTAGGCAAAGTGTTTTATACCTATTCATTTATTTAATCACCAAACAATCCTATAAGGTAGATATCAGTATTATTATTATCATCCCCATTTTTACACATGAGAAATTGAAGATCAGAGAGATTAAGGATCTTTCTTCGTGTTACCAGCTAGGAAGTGGTGGAGCTGGATTGTAGTTGAAGTGGTCTGATTCAGAGCCTACCCATGCTATGCAGTAAGTAAATCTGAGAAACATCTCTATCCTGAAGGAACTTATCATCTCTCTACCTGAATTTCTGAAATGACAGACCAGGAAATTTGGACTTGACACCAACTGGTATGGCCTTAAGCAAGTCTTTAACATTCTCTCAGTTTTTTTTATATATATAAACACTCTGGTAGGAATGTAAAATGTTGCAGCCACTTTGAAAAACAGTCTGACAGTTCCCCAAAAGTTAATGGCTTAAATGAGATCTTCACCATATTATGCCTCTGATCAAAAACACACAATGGCTTTTCATTCTTTAAAATTAAGTTAGAACTTCCATTTTCATCAGTGTTGTTTATATGTTAAAATTGCTTTGTTAGTTTCTTTTAATTAATTTTAAGAAACACAGAGTTACCATATAACCCAGCAATGCCACTCCTGGATACGTGCCCAACAGAAATGAAAACATATGTCCCCACAAAAACATGTACACTAGTGTTCACAGCAACATTATTAATGATAGCCACCAAGTGGAAACAACCCAGATGTTCATCAACATCCATGCATTGGACTATTACTCAGCAATAAAAAGGAATGATGTACTGACACACGGCACAACATGGTTGAATCTTGAAAACAGCATGCTAATTGAAATAAGCCAGACACAAAAGACCACGTATTGTGTGATTCAATTTGTCTAAAACTCTAGAAAATGCAAACTAGTCTATGCATATTAGTGAGAGAAGGCAGGTAAATGCTTGATTCGGATAGAGCAAGAGCAGGGAGGGAAGGAGGGACAGACTATAAGGGACTATGAGGAATTTCTGCAGGTGATGCCTATGTTCTCTCTCTCAGGCATAGTCATGGGTTCACAGGTGTGTATGTACATATGTACATGTACACGTTTGTGTATTATACATATTTAAAATGTGTAATTTATTGTATATTATGTCTTAATAAAGCTACTCTTAAAAATGAGAATAATGCCACCTACAGCCTAGGCTTGTTGCAAGGCTTAAATAAGATCATATCTGTATAAGTGCCAAGCGCAGTGCCTGACACAGACATTTCTTAAAATTAATTAAAAGAAACTAACATAACAATTTTAACATATAAACAACACTGATGAAAATGGAAGTTCTAACTTAATTTTAAAGAATGGAAAGCCATTGTGTGTTTTTGATCAGAGGCATAATATGGTGAAGATCTCATTTAAGCCATTACAGCAGCCCTAGTTTACTATCCCTCCTTATGGACCTTAGCAGAGAGCTGATGATGAAGGAACCCAGTGTACAAGCGTGTGCATGTGTGTGTGTGTGTGTGTGTGTGTGTGTAGAGTTTATAAATATACAGATTATATTGTGAATGTATGTATATATATATGTAGTATATATATATATGCAGAGTACATTTATATATAGAATACATATAGTTTTTCTAAATATATGTAATATATTCACAGACTATAGTATGTATACAGAGCACATATATATATAGTATAAATTGAGAAAATATATGTACATATTTAGAAACTGTTGAAAAGTTCTAACAATATGCATTAGAAATGATCCACTTTTTCTCATTTCTTTTGATATACCACAAGACAGAATTGTTTGGAATCAATACTTTTTTATTTTCAATAAAAGTGGAAGCTGATTTCATTGCATATAATGGGCTGTGCCCTTGATATTCATCAAACACCTCTCCTGGGAAGAAGATATTATCTGCCCCATTTTGCAGATGTGGCAATGAAGGATCCCTATGATTACACGAAATATTCAGAATCACACAGCTAGTATGTGACAGGATTGGTAATCATATCCAGTGCTATCTTACCTAAAATTCCATTCTATTTGAGCTCTGCCAGGCTTTCTTCCAAAATTGCTAAATCCAGTACGTGTGCACATTGCTAATAGTGCTCCAGCATTCACATGTACATACAAATGACTACAATGAATTCAAACCTGGTCTCACAGTTTGTGTCATTTCAGTGTAAGTGAAACCAAAGCTCTGGTGAATAGGGAGGCAGAAACAAATTCAGTAAAGCATAAAAAATAGTCGTTAAATGTAGGATTCAAAGTGAAGCTGTAGATATTTTAAGTCCAAGCTTACAGCCATGTGATAGGAATTAAACTGTTGAAACATTCAGATGTCTGATGAAAATGAGATTTATTTTGAATTCTTATTTTTGTCAGTGTTCTGTGCTCTTTAACTAAAAGTTTAATCTAAAGAAATGCTAGAGGTAGCTAGTAAAGCGAAGTAATTTATCAAGTACTATAAATTGAACAGTTTAATCCTGAACAAGGAATTTTAATAGTAGTGCCATAATAAATCTTAGCTATATAAGGAAAAGTCACTTATAATCATTTTGCTCTAAAACAGATTTTCATAGTCTTTTCTTTGAAGTCCTAATAGACATAAGTCCCCTAAGTAAATATAAAAATAAGGGATAGAAGGGCATTTTTTACAATTATTGCTAACATCACAATAGATTCAGATCTGATATGTTAGAGCTCATGCCTTGAGCCCAGAGAGGCTTAATTATGGTAGATTCCTAGCCCTGCCACTGAACTGGATTACCAAGAAGCACCAGGCAAGTGCTACCCCTTTCCGCCCTTTATTTTCCGAGTCTGTAAAATGGTGCCAATGCCAGCACCTACCTTTAGAGTTGTTCTCTGGATTAAATGAGATCACGCACAGTAGGAACCAGGAACAATTCTGGGTGCATAGAAGTAAACTCAACAAATAGAAGCCATTATAGAATTATAATTCAGGCCTCATGGGAATTTAATTTGACTCTTTGATGGCCCCCAGGGCAGTAGCCGGGGCAGCCCATGCAGGCTTTAGCATAGGCAGTGACCTGAGGACGGCATCTAGAGCTGGGGGAACAGATTACAGTACTGGTTCTGGATCAACAATGCCAGTTGCATACTTCCCTGAGGTTCCCCCAGACATCACCCTGGCATACAAAGCATGGTGATGACTCCACTTTCAAGAGCTGGTCAGGTAACACCTTTACAGTAACATGGCAAATTAACATTTTCAAAAATTCTCTATGTGCCCTGCACTCTGTGAAGCACTGTACATACATGCTCACATTAGCTCCTCAAAAGGAACCCTGTAACATGGGTGCTATGGTCATACTTAGGTTCCAGACGAGAAAACTGCCCTCTTGTCTGAAGGGCAGGTGCTGTTTGGTCTCTCTGCTGCCATCTCCATCCCTAGGGATTCCATACCAAATAAGCTGCCTTCCAATGAACAGTCATCATGTGTGTGTGTGTGCACATGTGCATGCATGCAATGGGCAATCTTATATATTGGCTAGAAACCTATTAACTGTTCTATGAAGTCATCTGATTTAACGGTCCTCTATTTTGTGGGTACTGGTTTTGTATATAAAAGGATTGTCATCAGCAATCTAGTGATGCTTTTCCTCCCAACACCTATGGCAACAGTTTCTTTGTGAACTAAAATAGGTTTGATATGAATCCTCAAACTGAAGTTTTGACAGGTAGGTAAGAAAAACAAATCAGTGAGTACATTATACCCACTGTGCTGTAAGATAACCATTTTCTTACATAAACCATCATTGCCTTTTGTCCTGGCTTGACTTTAATATTAGCTTGCCAGCAAAGTACCTGGCTGGCTGTGGTCAGTTCCCTTTCCCCAAAGGGCAATATATCATGGGGTGGTAATCGGTGGTTTCACCTGCTTCTCCCTGAGATGGAGAACGTTGGTGAGTCTCTAACTCTGTAAGGACACCAGGCCTGTCAAGTCCAAAAGGAGGTTCCAGGTTCTCCCTAATCTCACCCCCACTTGAACTTTGTCTCCATGTTCCATGAGACTGATGACTGTGTGCCCAGCTTAAAAGAGGGAAAAGTGAACAACAAAAAAAGAGATCTTAGGAAGCTGGAATGCAGAATGCATAATAGAATAGATCCCACAAATGTATCTTTAAACAGTAACAGCATTCCAGCTCCAGGAGAAATGGCCAAGGCTGATATAAAAGACTACGTTGAGTACAGTTGGGCATAGAAGGAATTGGCCTAAAGGTGGGTACACATGAGTAAATCAAGGAGACAGAGATCATAAAATTAATTATAAAGGAGATTATGGTTAAAAAGGAGACTGTAGAAAGCAACATGACCATGAAACAGAGAAACCAAACAGGACAACAGCAACACTAAGTATATAAATAAAAAAAATATTAATGACTATGGTTTAAAATATAATATATGTCATGTTTGTTGATGCCCGAGCTTACTATATGAATTTAGGAAACTTCTGGAAGGCAACACTCTGCTCTGGTTCGCCTTGCTATGGGAGAAGAAGGCCTTTGTTATGGAGAGAAGGCATCTTCTGAACAATTTCTCTTCCATCAATGCCATGGATTACCAGGGGCCTTTTGATAAAGGTCAGTAAATCTATCTGACACAAGAGGCCAGAGGGCTTGTCCTAAAACTACTTTCTGGGTACCATAGAGGATGGCTTACAATTAAAAGACCATGATTTAAATGCAAAATCAACTTGACCCTTTTGGGAGAAATGTGCTAAGAGAGCCTGGAGGAGGAGGCCTGTGGAAGATCATATTATTGTTCAAATATAGGATTATACATACCTGATCTGTCAGGTTTAGCCATGCAACTTAGTTTGGCCAATAGAAAATGGGCAGAAATGATCCATACCGCATCAGGACAGAAGCCTTAAAGGCCATCACAGCCTTTGCCACTGCCTTTTTTTCCTACCTCCATGAGATGAGGGATGCCGTGCTAGGGGCTGTTCCATCAGCACGGATGAGGAACACGTACCGCCAACCCACCATGGGCAAGAGGTTTGAGCAAGACCGCAGTGTTGGCTAAAATAAGCCACTTAAAATTAAAGGGTTTTTGTTACCACAGTCTAAGCTGACTGATAAAAGCTATATCAGGACACGATGGAGACCTCAGTTTAGAGAAAAATTTTCTACTGATAATCTAGGAAGGACAGGTAGGTATCAACTGAGCACATAATCATCAATTTCCACCAAAGCCAAAGCAACAATTTGGCTGTGAGCCCAAGGATGCTTACTAACATCTACATGTAACAAAGTTACATTTAAAATAACAAGAAAAATCAAACTATGCTGGTTGCGTTTATTTGGTTATTAGTGAGTGTCATAACAAAACTTACAGTGTTATTATCTAGCAACTAAAGTGGTCTGACTGAAGAAGAAAAGATAATGCAATCAGACAGCATCTGAATTCCCACTTGAGCTCTAAGAATGCCTCACATCCCTCCCCTGCTTAATAAACTGGCTTAATGTCTTTATAAAGTTGGAAATTTCAGATTAGTTGTTGTTAATGGTAACTATACAAAGGAATGGGACTTTTAAATATGAATGAAGCTGGTGGGGAGGAAATAATTTTTCTCTACCCTTCTCGGTTCTACTGGCTGGTCTAATAATCAAATTGACATGAGACAGATTAACAGGAGAAAAACAAATTTAATCACACACGTATGGGAGCCCCTTAAGAATATGAAACCCACAGGCAGTCAGGCAAATGAGGCTTGTGTGCTGTCCAGAGCTAAAGAGAAGAGGGTAGGGGCCAGGGGCTTCAAAGGGAAGGAAGACAATTCACAAGGAGCAGGAAAGAGCAAATATTTGGGAAACAAGTATTTCCGAAGCCAGGCAGATAAATCTTTCTTATGTAAAACGAAGTAATGTTTGGTAATAGCTCTCTTCCTGGTGAAGGCTCCCTATCTAAATTCTTTTGGGCAGTTAAGGGGGAGGTAAAGAGAAAAATTTGAGCCTTCTGTTTCTTAAAAATGATCAGCCTAAAATAATCTTCAGGCCAAACAAACACATTTTGGGGTGGCAGATTTTGCTCCCCCACACAGCCAATGATATTAACCAAGGCAAACTGCCAAGGAGAGACTTTACAGTGTTAAACCCCAAACACTGCGTATGCAAGGACCATTTTAAGGTTGCTGTTTCCACACGTACACTTTCAGAAATTTAAGCCTGCCACTTTCACCTCCTCTCCCCTTCTGCCGCTTTGCTGTTCATTCTCTCCAAGAGTTTTACCACAATGACAGCCACAGCTGAAATCTTTGAATATGCTGACACTATAGGAAGGAACACGAGGACTAAGGCTTTATTGAACCTTGTGGAGGTCATGCTCTATGCACAGTGTTAGCTATTGAGCCCAGGAACTCATACACAGGCCGAATTAAAGCACTGAGGAGATGCAGAGAGCTGTGTGTGTGCTGAAGAGGAAGGGGCCATGTTCCGGCTGCTGCTCAGCCTGGGGGGTGCGGGCACCGAGTGTGAGGTAGGAGCCAATGGCCCCCTCAGGAACCACCCCCACCCACCATGGTGGGGGGTGGCTGCAAAGTGGTCAGTCTCATTTCCAGAGCCACTGAAACCACGGGGAAGCAGGACCAGGCGGCGGACAGGCAAGGCTTGCAGGGTTTTCCTTAGCTGGCCAGTGCGGGCTGCTGGGGCTTGATCCAGGCGTCCCACGGGTGTGCGCGAGGCTGCGCAGGAGCAGAGCTGAAGGGTTCCCATCTAGCACAGGGCAAAGCCCAGAGGACAAGTCTGAAAAACAGACCAAGATCGGGGCCAGAAAAATGAGAGCGTGCTGTTTGCTCTTGGTCCCCAGTTAAAGGTGAGCAAATTCAGCTGGAGTAAGGCCTTCTGCCTGAGAGGCTCGGGACACGCTTTAGAGCCGCAGCCAGGATAGGGGTTTGTAGATGGAAAAGCACTTATGCAGGCCTGGAAATAGACCAGACCAGCTTTGTTTTCTAGGAGCATCCGGCGAACAGGGATAAGAAGAGCTTGCACACCGAGCGGTTAAGATTCAGAGGATGAAAGCGCGCTGTCAGCTTCCCTGGGGAGTCTCTGCTCCTCACAAACCCTGAGGTCCTTGAGAATTTACCTGATGCAGAAGCAAATGCTGCTTCCCTGTCGTGGGATTTACAAAAGGGCGACACGGACTGGGCCCTAGTTTGGCAGTGGAATCGCCTAGCCCCACCCCAGCTCTAACTTGGTTCCTCTAGCCATTCTCATGGTGGGCGTGAAGCCCAGTTTAAGAAAATCACTGTGGGCCCTGGGCCCGAATTGCATGTTCTTCTTAGCTGTGCAGACTGGTGCTGGCAGCACTGGCGCTGGCATTCCACAAGGAAGACACTGAAGTGCACAAGCAAGGTTGGCGATACGGCCATCAACATTTATTTTCATTTTACTTTCACAGTTTAGAGGGTTTTATTTATTCCAAAACTAAAGTGTCTCATTTTAAATTCAAGTGTTGCATGCAATTAATTAATTGCCACCAGGAAGTTCTTCCTTTATCTCCAGAATCAGCAGGACTCCTTCAGGGGAATGCTTCTTAAGCACAGAATGAAACGGAGTCTCTGACTTCCAAGCCACTGGGATCACTCTGGAATTTCGTCCAGCTCAGGAGAGACCTTCCAATTATTATGGCTCCCAACAATGCTGGTTTCTTTAGGATTCTCACTCTAATCCTGTGAAAGGAGCTACATAAATCACCAAGTGAACTATACTCAGCGTTTTCCCTCCTCCACACTCACACCCACATCATCACCAGATCGAAGGATCAAAGCAACTCCCAAGTAGAATTGGTATTTGCTGCGCTGGAAAATTAGTTGTCAAAAAAATTTCACTGAGGGGCCTAGATATTCACTAGATATTAATGGAGATTCCTCCTAAAAAAAGCTAACGCTGTTTGAAATCATAGGTTTTGACAGAATTCAAAGATTATGTAACTGCTGGGTGATATGCAGTGCTGTAACCTGATACATCTAATGTAATTTACCCTTAATTAGCACAGAGGTTCTTTAAATATTGGAAATTTGAGTATGTCGGTAGGACTTTGAATTGTTCATTTTTGGTGTATCAAAAATAAGATAGGAAACTGACACTGTAGTAAGGGACTAGGTACCAAAATGAATTAAGACAAGATTCCCTACATTCTTGAAGGGTTTTTTTCACCCGGTGATGCTGCGATGAACAAACCCTGGGAGAACAAAGCTCCTTTTGTGACAAGCTCAGCTGTGGGAAAGCAACCAACAAAACACCACTTCTGAGAAAGGGGAAGCAATGTCAGCGAGTGTCATCTGCTGACGTTTGTTCCCACTCTTGCTCCCCTCCCACTCACAGAACTAAGAACCTTCCGGTCCTCTGACCTCTGAACTCCCAAATGAGGGTAGGAGCCAGAGGGGGCAGGGGCTGCCGACAGTCCAATGTCTGGCACGTGTTGGAGAGGCCTGGGTGGACGCGCTGTGGGGAAGAGACAAGTCAGAGGCTACAAAATAGATGTGTTCATGAGACGGGGACCGTGGGTGTAGTTGGAGCAGGGCGAGGGTGTCCGGAAAAAGACCCCTACCAAAACTCCGTATTAAACAATTAAGCAAAGTCAGAGTCACATTAATTCTCTAAAGTAAAATATCAAACTAGGAATATAAGCATTCTTCAGTGAAGATTAGTTGAAACTAAAAAGCCAGGAGTCACTCGGCCTGGAATGTTTGATCATCCCCCAGATAAGAAAGTAGCTCAGCATAGCCCATGTCTTCATTGTGTCAATTAAATGAGGCTACTGTGAAATTTACTTGAGCCTGCTCAAAGGCCCGGCTTATCTTCTTTAACTTTACCCAGATGCTGCTTTTCCTCCTCCAGCCCCTAATCAGGTAATATATAACCTGGGCAATCAATACAGCAAGCAAGCCCAGTCACAAACAACATAGCAAAAGGCAGGAAGGATCCCATCTTAAAGATAAGACTGCATTTTAACACCCAGGAAGTTAAGAAGTAAGATTCTTAACTTACTCTTTAGCAAACAGACAATAACTCAGCCCACCTTAGGGGCTGGGCAGGCGGCCTTATTTCATATGCTCCCAGACCAAGAAACCAGTATCCCAGGGAGAAATCAGAGCAGTACATTTCTTGTGTTAAACTTCATTTTAAATATTCAGAGACCACTTAAAAAGTCCAACCCCTAAGCCCCTTTATCCAGTTCCCCAAAGTCCTCAATTGCCTATAAAACCCCTAGACAACGCACAACTACGGCTCTCTTGTCCCCTCCTGGCGTGAGCCGGGAGCACTGTCCTCTTACTGTATCTCTCAATAAAAGCCTCTCCTTTGCTCTCCTACTTTGAGTGTTTGTGAAGTTCATTCTTTGACTCCATGAACAAGAACCCCAGCTTCATTCAGATAAGGAAAGGGCTGTTTTGTGTACAAAAGAACAATTTGTCAAGGTACCAGCACCAAAACTTTGTGCTGTAACTAGCCAGCCAGCCAGTCATGAATCCATCTGTACATCCATCATCTATGCAGCAGCTACTATAACCAACTGTAGGAGCTTTGGGATATGTGATTCCAGGCAACAGCCAGCAGGTGGGGAAATGTAGGCAAGCAAAAGGCCCCGGAAATCACACCACTTCCCTATTTTTTAGCGTCTCCTCACACCTCAAATCCAGTCTTTGACAGCCCTGTGCAAGTAGGAAAGCAGAAACAACAGTGAACAAAAGTTGTTACTTTGTAATGTCACAGACTTAAAGACTGGGGATGGTCTTTTCAAGCTGTGCCTGCATTGCTCATTATTAGGAAGCACAGATCCAAGCGTCCATGTAGCCTAATTTTCATCAAGAAAATGCCAGTCATTCCATATTCTGCCTCTATGCTCAGTCCTGAAATCAACCTACTGTTGTTTTTGTTTCCAGCAAGTCATCTTTGTGTCAGCTGCAGAATTTTCAGCTAAAACCAGTGACATCATATGTGCCAGAAGCATTACCCATTTCATTTCAGGTAGTCCTCATGACAACCCACAAGTTCAGTGTTCCCTCAGCTTTATAGATTAGGAAAAGAGGCTTAGCAGGGTTCATGAGCCCCGTCACTTGGACACTACTGACTGCACGCCACCACTCCCCATCACACCACACTCTCTGAGCCCCCTCTCCCTTCTCAGTTAATTCCAGGGGCATTTCCCCCCAATTATTTCAGTAGAGTTAATAACAGTATGAGGAAAGGGTTCAATGCAAAATATGTTGGGGAAACTGGTTTAAGGAAAGGTGAACAGGTTCTTTATAGCCAGCATTTCTCTAGGCCATTCATAGTCAAAAAGGCACAGGCCTTATTTTTGTTGTTAAAGCATACTGCAAAGCCAGAGCAGGAAATATAACACGGGGAAAACCTCAAAATGTGTGAAAGTCTCCCTTGCCAGCAAGCACTGGCCCCAAGAGTGGGGACGAGCCCTTCTGCAGCCGGGGAGCACAAAGGTGCTGAGCTTCTTTGCAGCTTGGCTGCAGTCCAGTGGAGATGCAGCCTGCCCATGTCCCATTGGCAGGCTTGAGGTAGACAGACTGCACATCTACCAGGCTCTCCTCACAAGTGCACTAAAAGCTTCACTGCCTCCGGGACAATCCGTGACCTCCTAGACAGTAGGGCAGCTGAGCGTGATGAGGAAGCACTGTCTCTCCGATTCCCAGGGCCTGTCATTTCCCCAGGACTGGCAGAGCCCAGGGATTGGAGGGCAGGAAGCCCAGCCGTAGTCTAAAGGGACGCAACTGAATGGACCCTGTGTGCGGAGCAGAGAGGAGGGGTAGCTCTCTCCTCAATGGTCCCTGGCCACTTGCCAGATTGAAGTAAGAACGGTATATGGTGAATCACTGTCAGCACCGGCTCTACCAGACGCTGGGCAAGCATATGAGAGAGCCTGCGTTTGGAGCTCCACTCTCTCCTCTCGCGTCCTGCTTCCAGCCTTGCCTCATCCAACCGACTCTTCACGCAGATGCTCAGAGATCTTCCTGAAGCAGATACCTGGCTGTGTCTTTCCTCTGTGTAAAAGTCTCCGGTAGTTCAGGAAATGGATGCTCTGAGAGGTTGGTTGACTTGCCCAAGGCCTCACATCCCTCAGATCCTGAGATAGAGCCATGGCACAGATCTCACTGATGTCAAAGTCGGTCCCCTTAACCACCACTGCTTTAACCTACGACCACCACTCCGGCTCCCACCTAGGAGGCCTCCTGCCCTCTTCCAAGGATGCCCGTCACAGATGCACACTCCTGCCAGAATTAATCCAGTTCCAGAAAGCTCTCAGAATTCACTCCCTATCTTACACTCGCCTGTCTGTGTTTTACTCTCCCATTAGACTGCAGGCTTATTGAGCCAGGGAATATATGTGTTTGAGCTTCATACCCCAGGCCATAGCACAGGGCCTGCCCTGCAGTAAATGTGTGTAGAATGGATAACAGAACATTTCCCAGGGCCCCTGTCCTGAGCTCTCTTGTCAAAATCTGTAACTGGAATTCAAAGGTTCTTTACTTTGGCTAATTCAAAATACTGATTTCTGGCATTTGTGATTCTTAAGACATGGGCCAGTAAAACAAAATTGATAATGAAATCAGAATAAAAAAAAGGCAGGATGGGGATTAAGATGACTCAAAGTGGAGGTGCAATACAGAATCCTCTGCCTGGCCCTGAGAGAAGTAGGATACATTTTCCAGATAACAGCCTGTGTTCCTCTCTACAAGAGCTTCCCACATGATCCAGCTGACATCTGTTTCTTCAAAAGATTATGTTTTCTTCCCTCCTGTTGGTATCCTTAAAAACTGAATTCTCAGTTATTCACCATTGAACTTGAAAGCAAGAACATTTTAAACATCCATTTACTTTGTCTATGTAAGTTTATAATTAGCTCTACATTTATTTTAACTAATAAAATTATGCAATAACACTAAATATTCATAATAATGTAGCAACAGACAAGTACAACTGGACATGTATATTCATTTAAAAATGCACCTTGTAGTCCTCTGCTGCTCTGGGCCACACTGCCTTAGGGCAGACTAATGCTCTTAAGTTTACACAAGCAAGACCATTTTTTTTCTAGGGGCAATAGTGTGGCCACTTACTCTCAATTAATATTCTTGCTGTCAAATTAAATCCCTTGGTTCCAGGAATTAAATATTTCCAGTATGAATTCCCTTTCATAGAATGGCTGAATCATTTGTCATTTTACACATATACTGGCCAGTCCCAACACAGAAGGGACTCTGACCAAAGTCCTAGCAGTTCTGAGTCATGAGAGTGGGTGCAATTTCTCTTGATTCAGTAATGGCTTTTCCTGGGAAGCGTGTACAACTTTTAGAAATAGAGAAGGGACAAAGCTGGGGTCCTGAACAGGACAGGTGGGGTGTCATTGCTTTCTATAATCTCATGAGTCAGTTAACAGTCCTTCTATATTGGTGTTAGCACCTTGCCTATCTTCACTGTTTCATCCTCAGCACCCAGGCCAGTGCTAAAGACATAGTAGGTTCTCAATAAAGATGTGGTGAATGAATAAATGCTATTGGATGAGAGGGAACTTGGGGAATGAATAATACTTGAGAGCTAATGCATGTAGAAGTCAGGAGCTCAAACTCTGGAGCCAGGTTTACTACGTTCCCATCCCAGCTCTGACCTTGACTAGCTGTATGACCTCAGGCAAGTCCCCTAACTTGTCTTTACTACCGTTTCCTAATCTGTAACATGGTGATGCCAATCATACCTACCTTAAAGAGTCGTTGTGAGGTAGTCGAATGTTTTAAAGCATGAAAAGCATTTAGAACAGTGCCTGACTTATAGTAAGTGTTCAGTAAGAATGCACTATTAGCATTAGTTATTGCTAGGCAGCCATAGATGCAGGGCAATGTGAGTGCCCACTATGCACCAAAGTCTGAGCAAGTGTGTGGGATCTTCTTTTCTGTTGCTCCAGGAGGCATCACTTGCATATCTCTGCATCTTCAGTGGCTGACCAAAAGAAGGTTCTCAATAGATGAGGACTTTGAATGGATGGATGCTTATTCAGCAATCTGAGCTGACTGGCATTCTTAAAAATCCATGCAATGCCTCAGCTACTCTTCCCAGTTCAACAATTCTTCGAGACTCTGGCTTTAACCCTCTACTTAGAACCTTCTTGTTCTTTGCCAGTTCCCTTGGTGTGGTGCTGTATTTGGAGTCTTCATCTGCATCTCTCACCATTTCTCCATAGGGTAATGTTGCTTAAGACAACACGTCCCTGGTTTCATAGACCACAGCCTGAGGATGAATCATAGACCATCCTGGATTGCGGTGGTAACAGGTCCAAGCCTTGGTACAGTGCCCCAGGTCCTTATTTCCCTTGAAGAGGTGATTCAGATACCAGAAGCATTATTCATAATAGTAAAGAGCAAGGATTTTGAGGTCAGACCAACCTTAGTCACATCCTCATTCAACCACCTACTTGCTCTGTGACCTTAGTCATTTATAACTCTTTGATTCTGTTTTCTAATCTGTAAAATGAGAATACTTATAGTAACTACCTCATAAGCATATAGGATAGTACATAGCATGGTGCCACAATAAAAAGGCATCCAATCAGCTCATAAAACTGAACACCTACTGTATGCCAGGTCTCATATTAAGGATTAGGGATTCAGTGATGAACAGAACATCTCAGCTACTCACAGGAAGTTTATACTTGGGTGTAGAAGCTGTACGAGTAAACACAATGGTGCATGTCTCTGTGAGAGATACAATACAGGGGAGGTCATGCGAAAGGGAAGCCTGGACCATGTACTCATAAGGGCAGCTGCCCAAGGAGTTAAACAGGTTAATTTAATATGGTATAAACAGATGAATCCTGATCAAGTGAAGATTAAGATAACAGCAAATTGTCACTTGCCAAAAATACCCCCTGCAAAAGAGTGTATGCAAAGAATTATAAAAGTTGGTGAATAGTTTAGTGTGATGAGTGAGACCCATCTTCTGGATCCATCATCAGAGCACATCTGTAGGACTGAGTGACCAAAGGAACCACACTAAGCTACTGTCACTTGCTGCACATACATTCTAAGCCAGCGTGCTGTCATCTGAAATGACATCTTTCCATATTTGTGAGTCAGACCTCTGGACGCAGTCTGCTAACCTGTCTCTTACAAGTTATGACAGAGGTGTACCTAAGAGAGTCACCTCATCTAGACTTTAGGGGGTGGGGCAGGGAAGGAGCAGGATAGGAAAACCTTGCCCTGGATTGTAGAAGATAAGAAGTGAGTGAGTGAAGAGTGACAGGAAGGACAGATTAGCCAGAGGAGGACACCTATACCACATTAGCTTAAATGGATGCATTTTCTGATCAGAAAAAAGGGGTTAAGCTTACAGCTTTGTTCAAGGACAAATCCTTAAAACTGGGGCTAGGAATAACTGAAATAATAAGGTTGGTATCTTTTTGTCCATAGCCTAACTTCCATTCATTTGGATAAGATGAAATACAAGGTAAAATCATAATCAGATCAACTAGGAAAATATGGTTTACACTGACCAAGCAAACTGATATGAATGAATTTCAGTGGTACCAAAATTATATGTGCTTAATTGGCCTAATTTCACGTGTCACATTCCACCTTTGTGTAATATTGCTGCTACAGAGAGCTTTATCTTGTGAATCATGGCCCCAGAGAGCCATAACTTCACTGGGGTATAATGAAGGTATAATCCTGGGGCATGTGAATAAGGTCTCCAGTAGCCTGAACATGCAATTATCACCATTACATTTGGGATGTAATTTTATTTTTCCGTTGGTTATCATCTAGTCAGGTAATTGATGCTAAACCTTTTTAATCCTCTTACTGATTGATAATAAAACAACCAAGGATGTAATTTCTAGTGGATTTCCACTTCTATATATTTCCAGCTTACACTAAAGATTCAGTTAACATCAGGAAAACAAGAGAAGCAAAATCTTATTGTAGAAACTTTCAGATAACTCCTTTAAGCTGGAAACAAAGGAAATGCTAACAATGAGAAAACACATGTCCTATAATGATCTTTACTTTTACCCCTCCCTCATTCCAGTACCCGAGTAACTGCATTTGGACCCATTAGACCCTTGCATCTCAAGAATTTTCTAACCTCTGGCCTTTAGGAGAAAGTAAGTGACCATGAAGAGTTTATTCTTGAAAAGCAGCTTCATATGGATATATTGAGATGGAACAGAGAGTATAATTGTGAGTTCTCCATTTATAGAGGAAAGCAGTGGAAATTATGTTAACCAAGGTCGCTCTGAGTGCCTAAAAGGCAGGAGGCACCCAAGGTCACTGCTGTAACTAAAACTGGCACATACAGTCCCTGATCCAAGTGATAGGGCCACAGGCAGGTTCCCAGCTTGGTCCTGTTCACCTCGTCTCTCAGATGGGAGCTAGGCAAAGGGTGATCTTGGCTGGTCAGTGCAACAGGACTTTAAATGGGGTAGGAAGTACGTCTTGCCCAGGGATTCCTTGGGTCAAGCTAGGTACAGAAACTGAAATCCATGCTCAAAGGGTTTTGGTATGATCAGGTACAGAAATTCAAAATTGTGTTACTTATCCCAGGGCAAGACAGCAAGTGGTAGGTGATGCTCAGAGTCAAGATGAGAAGGTCCACAAACAATGATAACTGAGAAAGTATAATGAAAACGAGATATGGGTAAGTGGCCTACATTCCTGCTTCGGTCTCTTATTTATCTAGAAATGAACTTTGGATAGTGGTAGGTCTCTCTCTGCTAATAGCATAACTTTGGTGGGATTATCCAGTCAATTTAAAGGGGGTGGTGAGATGGAAAGATTCTAGGTTATTTTGAGGGCTGAATCTTGAGCAGAAGCCCCAAAATCAGGAATCAGAAAATATAAGGAGTCAAGGCAATAAGAGACAGAGACACAGGAATGATGGTAAAAAGGGCCCAACAAATGTCACCAAAATGGGCATTTTCACTTCGGTTTTCTTTAAACAACTCACATGATTGTGTGTCAGAAAAACACAAACCAGAACCCTGACTGGCACAATAACGCAATCAACAAATGCCACCCAATAAAGTAGGAATGGCGACTGCTGGGCCTCCCACAACTAAAGCAAAGAGGATTTTTATCTATAGCCTTCAGTTAACTATAACGTCAATTCCATTAATTCTGAAACGTCAAGCTAGTGTATTTTCAATTTTAGTCTATTTTATTCTGCTTACTTAATTGAAAACTTCTGTCTATACACTTCATAAAGCAGAAACATTGACGTTTCTCACAACATTAGATCCCTTGATCTGTTCTCTGTATGTGTACATACACACATGCATATGTGCATGCCTGAATTTTGCTATTAATACAGTTCAATTTGGAAAATATTCAGCATTGCATGAAAATAATTAATCTGCAGGCAAACCTCAGTACCTGACTATGGAGCTGAATATTAAGAATGCCAGCCAGGAAATCCAGTAGAATTGTAATACCATATATAGAAGATCTCGTCAAAACCCACCCATGGTAATTCAACTAAGTGCTTGCTTTTCTGTCTTTAGTTAAAAACATTTATTTGCAAGCAAACATAATGACAGGAAGCACAGAGCAGTGAGGAAAATACAGGCTCTAGAGGTATCCACATTTGCATTTAGATCCCAGCTCTGCCTCCTCCTAGCTGGCACAGGAAAGTTACCTGGCCTGTCCCTGTATGAGTTCTTTCACAAGGAAACCGGGGTCATAGGAATACCTACCTCCTAGGGTTCACATGAGGACCTGATGTATACCCCTCAGCAAATGTTAATTCTTATTCTCTGTCCAAAGATTGTAGACAGAGGTTGCTGAAATGATTTACAAGGCTTGAAATCTGCATGACTACATGAATGGATCACAGAGTGTAAAGACTATTAGGAGGACATGGGGACCTGGAGTCCCCTCCACCTCTCTGTCTCAGCTCTGGATCATGCGTGCTGTGCGCTGATTTCAGGTGTGCTGAGGAGAACACAATTGCAGCCATCAGACGCGCGCCTGCCTCCCCCATGTCTTCCTTCTGCAGACCCTAGTACTCAGAGAACTCTGTCAACACCTACGGCCACATCTTTGTTCTGTGGATGAAACCACTTTGAAGCCCAGCAACACAGTTCACTAACTGGTACTCTGATAATCTTTTATACTGGGCATTGCTAAATAAAAGATCCCTTATTACTGATGCCCTTGCCAATCCTTTTCATTCAGGAAATTGGCTTTATAATAAAGATTTGGCTGAACACAAAGGAGAAAAAAAAGACAGCAGGTGGTCCAGCCATTCCATTATTAAATAGCCCTACTGTCAAGAAATACATATATCTGATAAACTCTTATTGTGTTGGTCACCTTCCTTTTCCCCCAAGAACCCTCCTTGTATTTATAAGCATAATTAAATTGCTGTCATTTTCTTGGTGAAATCACACCAACGTATTTATCTTTTTTCCTTTAGATTTAATCTTTCAACTTTTAAAAACCTTTAAGTGCAATTGGAAGATAACCAAATTGATTTTTAGTAACTTTTTTATTCCTTTTGGCAAGGGCATTGGTTAATAATGTAAATTGTAATGACTGCTTCCAAGTTTCATATTATTTAATGCCACTTATCACTTAACAACATGGTGAAGAGTGATGAGGTTTATTAAGAGTAACAATGGAAAATGCAGCCATAAATGTGCATTGAACTCTAGTCCCCAAAGCTTTGTGTGTTTGAGGACAGAAAATGCATATGGGTTCACATCAGTATTGTGCCTTGACCCACCATCACAGGAGTTTGAGTTAAAGGAAACCACGATTATGGTTTAGATTTAAATCAAGTCCCAGCTTGAGCCACAAAGACTAGATGAAGTATGTTTTACATAAGTTTGAAGGAAGAAGAAACAAAGATAAATGGACAATATTTTCTGTCCTATCTGAATGATTTGCTATTTTTACTTAACAGGTTACAGCTGCTGTTGGGGGTGTGGAGGGAATCTTGCCTGTCAGACATATCACTGTACACTCGTTCCCTCTAGAATATGAGTGCCCATCCTGTCCTCTTCTCAAAGGGAAACAGAGAAAAAAGATGACAGTTATCTTATACTTGGTGTCCCAAAGAAAATCAAAAGCACTGGGTTTAGAGTCCTTCTGCCAGGGTTGTGGTATTGTCAGTTTCTAACTTGGCAGTCTTGTTTTTAAAATGACTGATGCCAAAGGAGGGAGCATGGAGGCCTGAGTTCTAATCCTGATTCTGCCTCTGACAGTTATTCCTGGGCAAGGAATTTAGTGTCTCTGGGTAATAGTTACTCCAATTTACCAGATGAAGGCACTGGATTAGGGATGATCTTGAATGCCCCTCCCAGTTCTAATGTAGCAGAAACACATGCTCTTCATTTTTCTATTTAAATTCTCCTCAATCAGGGATCTGAAAGTGCTTTTTAAACTAATCCATTTCAAACATTAGTTGCCCTATACAGATTAAGTAACATATGCAAAAGCAGTTAATGTAAAGATTTATTTGAGACTGTTTTTCATTATTGAAGTAGCAGAAAATATGTAGAAATAAAATAGCAGATACTAAAAAAAGGACACTTTAGGAGAAACATTCCTAGCCTCAAGATGGTTGTTTTATCAGTAGTTTTTGTTTTTCTGCTGAATTTATGCCATAAATGTATTTCTCTATGTTTTATTCATATTTAATATCAGAGATGATTCAATAGGCAAAGCCATAATCTGTGACACCATAGCAATTCACACATTCATAATTTTAACACCAAATCAGTTACACACTAATAATGAATGTCACAGCAGAGAATATTTGAGTTCTGATTTTGAATTGTTAAAAGATAAGAGTATAGTACTTTCCCTCTATTAGAAGCTATGTAATTCTGGAAGATATTAACATCCTTTTTAGAAGCCAAGTGTTTTATTTGAGTCAATTAATAGCATTAACCATGATTAATTCAGGGAGAGGTGAGAAACTCAGTATCTGTGTACATTTTAATTATAAATTATAAAAGTATAATATTTTAATCCATAGTGTTTAACATAAAAGAACAGTGGGTTAAAGGACATTTGGGGAGTTGCTGAATCCTCTAAAATGATCCATTTCTTTGCCTGATCTTTAATTGTAATAGTCGCCTTTTATGTATAATTTGCTGTGCCGGGCACTGTGGTAAGTGTGGTGTATATTTTCTTTCATGTGCTCATCACAACAGTACCATGAGGTAAGTGTCATCTCATTTTTTGGAGGTCACTGGGCCTTTCCTAAGTTTACAGGGCTAGGAAATGGCAGAGACAGAGCTCAAAGTGATGTCTTTCTGATTCCAAATGGGTGCCTTTTCTTCTGCATAATGTGCTCTTTTGAAAGGCATGAATATTTAAGAGTATGCTAATGTACATTACCTGAAGCCTCCCATCCCCACAGACTCGCTTCCCCAATGCTGTGCTTACTTCCTAACCCCTTCCTCTGAAATTCCCCCAAAGCTGTAAAACAAGTATTATCTCCTTTTTTGCAGGCAGGAGAATAATGTGGAGAAAGGTTAGGAGACAGTATCAAGCATGCAAAAACAAGTCAGGGTGGCAACAGGGACTGAACCTAAATGCTGCCACAACCAAAGAGTCAGTTATCAGCACCCCTGGATGCTCTTTAAAATGTCCTTCCAAAGAGCATCTTGGGGCTGCTGTTGCCTGTATATCCGTTAGAAGGAGGCAGATGTTATCTGCATGGAACATCAGGCACTAAATTGCAAATTATTAAGTGTAATTAAATGTCCTCTAAAGTAGCAGAGTCTGACAGTTTCCCAAATTTGTCTTGCTCTGAATCTCAGTCTTTTAACTGAAGAACTTTTCTGGCGTCTCTAGTAAAGCAAGAGTCAGTCTACAATGAACTTGCATCTACGCAGGGTCATAGATGACTCCACTTCTTTTGAAATGCATGCATGTTCTCAGTGAGCCAAAAGGAAAGGCAGTTACACGCTTTAACCACGAGAGAGTTGGAGAACGTAACTAAAAATAAAGCAAGGAGAATGCCATTGAAAAACATTGCATCTGTATATTGTGGTAATCATTAGGGATGTTCACAAAAAGCCCAGTTTTCTCCTCCTTTAAGACAACAATAAGATTATACTTCCTTGTTCCCTTTTAAATTAGGAATGGCCAATGGATTCATTTTGGCCCATGAGTAGAAGCGAAGTACAGTGGAAGTGGTGTGTGTACATTACTTCCAGGCAGATTTGAGCACCAGGGCATGATTTACAGTGTTCTCCAGCCCCTGCTGCAGTTATGTGCGGCGTGCGTGTTGAAATGAGACCTCCGTCACCCTGGGGCCTGGAGAAGCAGAATCCCCCACTGAGTATGTTTTCATGTACCAGGAGGGGAAAGTAACTTTTGAATTGTTAAGCCAGTGATATTTTTTTAAGTCACACGAGAGGCTAGTGTATCCTAATAAACTTACTCACTTATAAATATGTTTAAATCATTTTGTGGAAGGTTCGCCTTAGAAAGGAGTAAGCATGCCTATTCTTCTAAGACAAAAGGAAGACACAGACGAGGCCCTGGATAGGTTTGGAGGTGTAAAGAACAGAATAGTTGAGGAAGCCTCTATCTGATGATCTCTGTTCTCTTAGTGGTGCTGGAGAGCTGGTGGGCAATGTCTTAAACTGATACCTACTTCCTTCTGAATACAGAACCTTTTGTGTGTGCTTCAGGAGAGACCAAAATGTGGGCATGGGTATGGAACTAGCCCTCAAGTTGCACACAGCCTAAAAGGAGTGGTAACATAGAGACATAAAAAGCTGTGGTACAAAGTCAAGTATGAGAAGAGCTGTCAGAGGTAGGTGTGTAATGTGAAAGAGAGAGATCAGAAGAAGGGTAAGCCACTGGATCTCAAAAGTATTATTTGAAGATAGCAGAAATGGGAAAAAAGACATTTTAACATGTAGAAATAACAACTAAAATAAAAATATTGGGGTGTGTATGCAGAATAGTAAGTGGTTTCGCGCACATGAAGCAGAGGGCGTGTGAACAGGGCAACGGGAAAGGAGCTTTGCGTCACACCCCTAAAGGCTCTCAGTGCCAGGATCAGGACTTTCAATTTCATTCTGGCATCAGTTGGAGCCCATGCTAGGCAACTGAGCAGAGGGTGCTGTTCGTAATTGCAAGCTCAACACTGTACATAACATCTCCTTCATATAAGATGTTTAGACAACTGATACTTTGGTACCACATAAAGAACAGGATGAACCAAACTACAGATCCAATGGTCAAAAAATACTCAGAAATAAGACAGATACTCAATGTCAGCGTTTCTCAAACTTGCCTGGCCACAAAAATCACCCAGTCTGCTGACTGAAAAAAAAAATACTGGGATTTCTGGACCACCAGCAGGCTTCTCTGCCTTATAATCTATATTTTAAGCAAACACTCCAAGTGATTTTTATGATCAGCAAGTTTAGGAAACATCAGCCTAATTGAAAACAGGAAAGACACTAGGCACCGTTGCATAAGAATCCAATATTTGCATCCATACATCCATTTTTTCTATCAAAAACAAAAATATTAATTGACTATCTTACATACCCGGCACTGTGCTAGGAACTGGGAAAGCAATAGCAAGCAAAACAATGTTGACATCTTTCTAAGGGATGGCTTTACATCCCACTAAGAGAAAGTGAAAATAGGAATGATGTAATCAGTTCTTTGCAATGATATGGAACACTACTATTTTAATGTTAGGAAGGGGCATACCAGGGAGATCTGACTTTTGTAGGGGTGTGTAAAGGCTTATCTGAGGAAATAAAATTTAAGCAGGTATTTGAATGATGAATAAGTGTTAGCTAGGTGAAGAGATGGAAAAGATAATTCCAGGCCAAGGGAAGATCACTGGCATCTTCCTGGACAGAGAGAGCCCAGAAGGATCTTAGAGAATTCCACTGAGACCTGGCTACCGAAAAAGAGTGAAACAGTCAACATGAGCTATAGCCTACACTGGTGACACACTGATATATGCTCAGTCTAAGTATGTGCCAACCAGACAGGACTCAGACCTTGGCATGAGTCCCAGATTACACTTCCGAAATTCCCCAGACTTGTGACCTTTCCCATGAAACCGATATGCTTCAATATCAAGAGAACAATATTCTGTTGTCTTGCTCACATTTCTCATTTGAACATTTTAAGGCAGTGTAGCATTGTGGGAAAGTGTGTGGGTTTAAAGCCAGCAGACAAATTAAATCCCGGTCCATCACTCACTAACTATGTTGGTCTTAGGCAAATCAGTGTCGTTAAGCTTAATTTCTCTAAATACAAAATGGATTAATAATCATCTCTACCTCATAGGATGTTTTGAGCATTAATTGAATAAGTCATGTATAATTCAGTGGGTCTCCAATCCTTGTCTGAGCCTCAATTTTGTAACCTGCAAAGTGGGATAATAATACAACAGTGAAAGCTGAGGAACAGAGATATGTGTTAACACTGCCTCATACAGAGCCTGAAACATAAGCAATAGTCTGCAAATGGTAGCCATCATTAATCTTTTTTTGGTATCAGTTCAGCATTCTGCCTCTAATGAGTTCAGACTAAATATTGGACCATGCTAGGCAACAGGACCAAACTGAGAGCCAGGAACCCATGGGAAAATCTCCTCCCACTCTGGAGTTCAATTCCATGGGTGTGATGTGAGGAATTTATGCTTCTCAAACTATAGCAAAAGATCTTTTTATCCCAATATATCATAGTGGTCTACTTCTACAAAATATGAAATCACCCACTTGGATGATTTTGATTTTAAAGCAGTACCAAATTTAGAAGTCCACAAGTGCTTATCATTCTCTACACTTAGTGCATAGTAGACAGATTACAGTCAAAGACTCAGCCCCAGTCCATAGCCCACATATTGAGTAGCATTGGCCTAGATGATCTCTTAGGGCTCTTTCAGCTCAGACATACTGATGCTGAACGGAACTAACATCACTTTATGACAATAGTCTGTTCTACCACAGAGAATTAGGATCTGAAGACCAGAAGGTCCCACTGTGTTTCTCCAAAGATGTCACAATATGGTGAGGGTCATGATGTTCACCTTCAAGCCCTCACCACCTAATGGGCTCCTAGAGGAAAAAGACTTGGTCTCATTCACTTCTGAATCTCATGGCCTGCCAGAGTAGACACTTCATAAAATGTTAAGGGATGGAATTCAATGAAGAGTCTTCCCAAATATCATCAGAGCCAGACTATTTTTGTCCTACAGAATGCCTACCTTGTGGGTTCCATGTAGCAAAAACAATTCGTTGGAGGAAGATGGGATAAGAAGTGAATGAAAGCAGTGGGTGCCATGGCTATGCATACACACTTGTCTAAAAACTTCTGAGAGAATAGGTGCCAGCAACTGAGAGGGTGTGGACAACTATGCATATGGATGAGCAGTGGTAACCAGGAGCACCTGAGGTCAGCAGCTGTGGAGTGTCTGTGCAAAAAAAGCAGCCAATCCAGATTGGCACACAAATATATGCAAGTGGGTATGTTTGTGTGTACATGAACACTGACATATGCCCAAGCATGTATATTAACTATGCAAGTGTCCTAAACTTGGAGTTCAGACTAAAGTTTTCCCATCTTGCCTTTTCATTAACAAGTTGTTTATCTCTTGCCATTAGGTTGTAAGCTATGTGAAAGCAGGAGCCCGTTGTATCCCCTGTACCTAACACCTTGATAAATCTATGTTGAAGAACAAATACATGGAGAGTATTTAGTACACTATCTGCATGGAGTAAATGCTCAGTAAATTTTAGCCATTATTGTGGTTATCATAATGCCTCGTGTATAGTAAGTAATAAGCAAATGATAGTTGAATCTTAAATTCTAAATTAGATGGTTGCCTACTACAAAGCCACAGTAATCAAAACAATATGGTATTGGCACAAGACCCATAGATCAATGGAACAGAATAGAAAGCCCAGAAATAAACCCACACATATATGTTCAATTAATACATGATAAACGAGCCATGAATATACAGTGTGGAAAAAACAGTTTCTTCAATAACTGGTGCTGGCAAAACTGGACAGCTATATGCAAGAGAATGAAACTGGATTACTGTCTAACTCCATACACCAAAGTAAACTTGAAATGTATTAAAGACCTAAATATAAGACATGATATCACAAAACTCTTAGAAGAAAACAGGCAAAAATCTCTTGAACATAAGCATGAGCAATTCTTTTTCTGGACACATCTTCTCAGGTAAGAGAAACAAAACCAAAAATTAACAAGTAGGACTACATCAAACTAAAAAGCTTCTGTATATCAAGGGACACCATAAACAGAACAAAAAGGCATCCTACAATATAGGAGAATATATTTGTAAACGATTCATCCAATAAGGGGTTAACATCCAAAATATATAAGGAACTCATATACCTTAATACCAAAGAAACAAATAACCTGATTAGAAGTGGGTGGAGGACCTGAACAGACATCTTTTCAAAGGAGAAATATAGATGGTCAACAGGCAATATGAAAAGATGCTCCCCATCACTAATCATCAGGGAAAGTCAAATCAAAACCACAGTGAGTTATCACCTCACACCAGTTAGAATGGCCACTATCCAAAAGACAGGAAATAACAAGCTTTGGCCAGGATGTGGAGAAATGGGAACCCTCCCACACTGTAAATTTGTGCAGCCACTGTGGAAAGTAGTATGGAGGTTCCTCAAAAAATTAAAAATAGAAATACCATACGATCCAGTAATTCCACTTCTAGGAGCTTACATGAAGAAAACAAAATCCCTAATTTGAAAAGATACGTGCATCCCTATGTTTACTGCCACATTATTTACAATAGCCAAGATATGGAAGCAACCCGAGTGCCTATAGATAGATGAATGGATAAAGAAGAGGTTATACATATACACAATGCAATATTATTCAGCTATAAAAAAACAGAAATCCTGCCTTTTGCAACAACACTATTTCTTAGATGGACTTACTTTTTTACTTTAGTGCCTTAAAAAAACTTTGTATTTTAAACAATGCCAAACCTACATAAAAGTGACAAGTAAAGTTCCAAAGAACTCTTATATACCTTTTTCCCAAGACCCCATTGACGTTTCACCAATTGTCCCAATAATAACTTTTCTAGCAAAAGGATCCAATCCCAGGACCACAGGCTGCACCCTGTTGATTTACCATTCCAACTTTTAATCTGGAATTGTATCTCAGTCTTTCCTTGATTTTTATGACCTTGAGCTTTTTGAAGATTGCAGATGTCATTTTGTATAATGTCCTTCATTAAAGAGTTTGTCTGAGGTTTCCTCATTAGACCGAAGCTCTGACCTTTTGACTGAACTATCACATGAGTGATCCTTATCAGGTGGTGCACGATGTTGATATGTCAGCCCAACTTTAGGTCAGCTTAAAGGCAGTTTTGGTCACTTAATTAATATGGTATCTGGCCTGTGTTTCTACTGTTCAGTGATTTTCTTTCTTCTTGGTAAGGGATTAGTGTTTGGGGGGAGATATTGTTGAATTACATAAAATCCCATCCCTCATCCTATTTTCACCCGCTAGTTTTAGCTGTTGTTTCTTACCTAAATGAATTATTTCTATGATGGTTGCCAAATGGGGATTTTCTAATTTGATCATTCCTACCACATTTATTATATGACCTTCTATTTCTAAGGAAGAGCTTGTTCTTTTCCTCCATTTATGTCTGCATTTATTTATATCTGGAACGATCCAAGGATTACTATCTTTAGTGAGTTATAATCTACTACTATAACATGTATATATAGGTCTTCAAATTTGTGCACCTCTTTAAGCTGGCCTTTGTATCCTTTTGACATATTCTCATCACTCTTACCGAACTTCCTTATTTTGGGCAATAAAATGTTCCAGGTCCACCAGGCTCTTTTCTTGCCCCAATCCTAGATACAGTCATTTTTCAAAGGTACCCTGGTTCCTTTTATCAGACAGTGAGTGGTGTTTAGAAACCAGTAGCTGGACACTAAGTGTGCTTATTGCTACCAGGGTATCGCTGCTCCTGGGACAACTCAATGAACAGAGTTGGAGATATACGTGTGTATGTATGCATATTATGTGTATGTGTGTGTGGGGGATATGTATACACATACATATACATATATACACACTCACATCTGAATAAATATGTACACACATTTACATCTGTATTTATTTCTACATTGTTACTGAGTTCATATTAATGCCTCTAATTTCCACCCAACATCATGGGGTTCAATCTAGCTTTACCCCTTTACATATTTGTAACTCCCTCCTCAAACATAAAAAAAATTGGCTCCCATTGTCCTCAATATACATGCTTATTTTCTCAAAATATTTAATTGATACATTTACTCATTTGCTTGATCTCCCTCTACATATCAAATTTCCAAGCCCTGCCAGGCCAATGCACATCCTCCTTAAACAGGCCTCAGCTACCACTAGAGTGCCTTCCCATTACATTCAGGTTTGCATAATTGCTTTTTGACAAACAAGGATAAAAAGAAGAAAGGAAGGAAGGAAGGTGGATTGCATAAATGTAATTTATGTTTACTTGCAAGAATCAAAAAGCACAGTTACAGGGAAGTCGCATATCACTCAAGGATGAAGTTACAAAGTCAGTCTAGGATGAAATCAAGTATAGTCAAAATCACACCTGAAAATCTTTAAAAATGGTATCGACCTATATACCCTCTCTCAGTAGTCCAGCAAACCATTTTTTTTCTCTAGTGTTGACGTATAGCTGTGTTTTTCTGGTTGAACACCAATGTAAGTAGTTTGGCTTGAATACAAGAGCTATATTGTCTAAAAATTGCAAACAGCATGACCATATCCTCACTCTGTGTGCAGCAAATAGGAACTGAGACCAACTTCTGAGCATGAACTCATCAGGTGGAAATTGTGGGCATAAATGCTCAAACTATTTAAACTTCTTCTTTATCAATCCCAGGTCTCCTGACTCCTAGTTATGGTTCTTTTAACTAATTATTTATTCATTTACCAAACATTCGCTGAGTTACTACTGTGTGGCCGGAAATAGTCTAAGTATGGGGAATATTAAAGCAAAGAAAACAGACACAAGTCCCCTCCCCACACAGAGCCTTCATTCCAGTGCAGGAGAGAGACAACAGGCAAACAAGCAAATTTATAGTGCGGAATGTGGTGATAAGTGCTATGGAGAAAAGTCAGAGGTGATATTATGGAGTAACTTGTTGGCTACTTGAAATTAGCTGTTCACAGTTAGTATCTGTGAGCAAATAGCACATAAACTGAAATTTGAATGACAAGATGGTGTCAATCAATGGAAAGCCGTGGTGAAGAGCACTGCAAGCATTGAGAACAGCAAGTATAAAGGCTGTAAGGCAGGTAGGAGCTTGATGTGTTCCAGAAAAAGAAAGGAGTCTAGTCAGGCGGAAGAGAAAATGGTACGAGGTGGTGGGGATGGGATGGAAGGAGGCAAACGCAACAGCGCGGGGCAGCTGAAAAGGGGAGGGAAACAGGAAAAAACGCTGCCTGTGCCCACTTCC
This sequence comes from Manis javanica, assembly GCF_040802235.1. Lineage (NCBI taxonomy): Eukaryota > Metazoa > Chordata > Mammalia > Pholidota > Manidae > Manis > Manis javanica. The sequence goes on from NC_133174.1 coordinate 133,791,525, forward strand.
GTCATTTTACCTAGGGTCAGAGGCCCCGGCTAAGGCAGTGGTTCTGCAACAGCAGCGCGCATCGGAATCCCTGGAGGGGCTTATCCAAACACAGACTGCTGTGCTCCAGCCCCAGGGTCTCTGATTCAGGAGGTCTGGGCTGGAGTCTGAGAATATGCATTCTTAACGACTTCCCAAGTGGTGGTGACAACGCTGGTCTAGGCACCACACTTTGAGAACCACTGTACGGAGATCTTACTCCTCAAACTGAAATCTGTGGACACCTGGGGAGTTGCCAAAGACACAAAAAACCTAGTAAAATGTGTTGCATGGCTCCTTGTATAAAGGATATTGAGTACTATTTTAGACAATATTTGTGAATACACTTTGATAAAAGACACAGGTGTTTTCTTCACATGGATTTTTCTTAGCAAGACCTCTATAAAAGTATTAAAAATGAGATTAAATCATAGTGAAGGCATTTCTGGGGGGAGCTAAGATAATAGTGTCCAGGTACTGTTTTTCCTGATTACAAAGAGATGTAGTAAATAATCTGCAGGGCACATTTCTTGGAAAATCAATATCCCCTGAGGCCTTGAGGGAAAACCTTATTTTAGGTTAAAATAAATAGGATATATTATGAATAAGAATGCAAAAAATTTGCATTTGCATAAAATTTGAAGATGAAGTAGGAAACTTTAAAAACATTTCATGCTGGACTTGAATTGCTCCAGGCTCAGCCTTGATCCTTGTCTTCTGCCATTAGTAATATTTGAAAGAAGTTGTTTGACAGGCATTGTTCTTAGGCATGAGGCAATGGTGAATGCATTTTTATGGTTCAATGGGAAGGGCCAGTTTTAGCTGACGGCATGACTTGAGCTGGGCTGAGTGGTTGTGAACAGTGCTTGAGAATTCACTGCCCCAGTCCTGTGAAATAGAGGGGGAGATGGTAGAAGCAGCAGGTTGCAGGGCTTCTGAGGTGACTGCCACGGGGTAAGGGAGTTAAGGAGGGCCTGGGCCAGAGCAGTGGTGGTAGTGATAATGGACAACCAGTAACTACTGATACAAACCAAAGAAAAAGAATGGTGGTAGAAGAAATAAGAGGAAGTGGACACATTCTGAAGGTATTTTGGAAGCAGAGTTGAGAGGATATGTTGATGGATTGAATTCAGGGAATTGAGAAAATAGGAGAAATCAAGGATTATTCTAAGGTTTTTGGCTTAAGCAATTAGACTATTGGTTGTACTATTTGCTGAGAGCTAAAGAAGACTAAGAGAGGTACACACTTAGAGGGAAATCAAAGGTCTGTTTTTCATGTGCTAGATTGGAGAGGCCTATTTGGCAACCAAGCAGAGAGATTGTGTAGGATATGTCCTGATAAATCAGAAGCTCAATGGAGATATTAGGGCAGAAGAGGAAGGTTAGCTAAGGCACCAGCACTTCCGCTGTGTTCCTCAAACTCTGCTGACTCATAAATGCACATACCTTGCTGTGTGAACCTCTAATAAATACGCACAACTGAACATAAAAATTACAAGCGTTAGTTTAACAAGGTAAGTTTTAACTGAATTACCCTATGATCACTTTGTATCTCAGGGTGAAAGGTAAGGTCCTCCCAATGGCCCACAAGCCCCTTCAGGACTGGCCGTGCCCCCTTGTTACCTCTCTGGTCACTAGCCTTCACACTGTCCCTCAAAAATACCAGACACACTACTGCCTCAGGCACTTCTCACACGCTTTACTTTGCCTGGAACTTTCCCCCAGATACCCTCATGGCTCTGTCTCACCTTCTTCAAGCCTTCCTTGGCCACCCTACTTAAAACTGTAACCCTTCAGTCCTTCTCTCCCCCTTTCCTCCTTTACTTTTTTCCACGGCATTTAACACCTTCTAATGTACTGTATAATGTATGCATTTTGTTGTCTCCCCATCTGGGAAGTAAGCTCCAAAAGAGAAGAGATTTGACTGTTTTGTCTACTGATGTGTCTCCAGCAGCTAGGACAGTGCCCAGCACTCAAATATTGGCCTGAGGTGTGAGGAAAGTCACAAAGCCAGAGTGCTGAAGTCATTATTAGGAATATTTGTAAAAGGAGGACATAGCTCTGCTTCCTCAGGATGTAGACAGGCTCAGATAAACAACAAGCTTCTCATACTGCTCCCAACGTCTCCGCATCACTGTTTACAAAATGGACTGTTCCAAAGAGGTTCTGATAATTATGCTGGCGTTTTTTACGTATAGGGAATAGGCAGTAGAAACGATGGAGACATATTATTACTTAACCAACAGTTGCCCACTGTACCAGACAAAATGGTCTGGGTTTTGCTACCGTAACAAGAACCTCCAAAATTAAGTGGCCTCAATCAAGAAAGGTTGCCTTCTCCTTCAAGCTACATGTTCAATATATTTTGGCAGGGGTGAGGGGCTCTATCTTTGTAGCAGGTAGTCAGTCACTCAGGGCCCTGGCAGGCAGAGGCTCCACACCTCCTCCATATCAATATGAGATTTCAGGGATTGTCATAGCAAAAGAAAAGAGCATAGAGAACCATAACAGGACTCTAAAGTGCTTCCACATGAAAGTACACCAGGTAACTTCTGCTCACTTTTCAATGGCCAAAGAATGTCAAATGGCCATGGCTAAATTCAAGAGGCATGGAAGAGGCTAGAATCAGAAATGTTGATGAGACCAATACACCCACAAAATTCACCATCCATTCTCTGCGGTAAGTACTGTGCTAGACATTAGGTACTGAAAGGAGAAAGACTCCGTCCCTAATCTTAGGGAACCCATGGGTCTAGGGGAGACGACAGACAGGCAGTAGAAAGCAGGGCCATTATAAAGATAACATCTGTCCTAGAGCTTCAGAACAGCATATATCACTGAGAACAACAGACTATAGAGGGGAAGTGTCCAGGCTGCAATCAGACTGTATGGATGCAAAGCCTGGCTGTACTACGTGTGCAACCCTGGGCAAGTTCATCTCTACGTGCCTCAGAGGGCTCATCTGTACAATGGAGACAAAAATTATACTACCTGGTGGAGAAGTCATGTGGATTAAATAGTATATGCAAAGTGGAGAACCTGGCCCATGGTGACTGCTCAATGAATCTCAGCTCTTAATAACATCTCCATTTCCATAAAGCACCTCAGGTTCAACAGTAGTACTAATAATATATAATAATATATAGTGTATACTGGTACATCCAATATATTATATGTACTATTTACACAATGTTATATATAATAATATACAGTAATGTTCTCCAGTTTTCTCTATCTTGATCAGTAATGTCATTTATTAATTTCTCCTTAATTAAGATTAGTTTCTCCTTCTAAAGCTTATCCTATCACTTCACAAGACAAAGTCCAAATTCAAAGCCCATAAAATGTTGCCCCTGTCTAGCATTCTACCTCATCTCCCCCGCCTCTCCCCACACCATACCTGTGTTTCAGTCACACAGAACTAATGGAATGTCTTTGTATACCGTATGTGTAAAGAATATCAACTGGTGCCAGCCTAGGCACTTCTCACTGGGAATTTGCACCACCTAAGGGTTTGTGACCCAGCAGTTATGTTTCTGCTGCATGACCCTGACCGCTAGTTACCGCCTATTGGATAAAGGATACACATTGGCCTTAGGAGAGCCAATACCATTTTCTTTTCCCAGGAAGTGCTAAGTGAGCCTGTAAATTCAAATGTCCATATTTTACTGTGGATATGTTCAAGTATTTATAGCTGGCTGAGAGAGAAAAGGAAAGTGAGAGCGAGGGAGGGAAACAGGGAGAGAGAGAGATTGAAGTCAGCTCTTCAAAAATACTAGAGATGAGAAATGTAAAACAAGCATACTTTTAGTATTTCAATCTCTGGTTCAATTCCTTATTCTTGGAATCCTTGACACACCTTTTGAAATCTTTTAATACATTATTTTTGTTTGCTTAAGTAAGATCAAGAGTTAATTGTATCACCTCTTCAGAAAATTCTTCTGCAATTTTCCAGGCCGAGTGCACTATTTCATGATCACATTCTCGGATCACTTAGTCCCTTCGTATCTGACTTCTGTGGATTCTGCCATGAGGAAGAGGGGAAGACACACATGTCCTGATACAACGTCCATATTTTGCATGGTGTCCCCAGTTACTTGTGCCACAGGTGGAGATAAACGGGAGGGAAAGGGAGCTAGGATTAGATATGCTCAGACTTTTCAAAGGGTTTTCAGAAAAGGCAGGAGTGGACATTCTGAGAATACCCTCACAAGCCACGTGTGTACCATCCAGGAGAAGGAGCAAATGTTCCCTGAATATCCTGTAAACTGTAGTGTAACCCTGCAGGGCACCTCTTCTGACTCCACTTAATATTTTTCTTTATGAACACCTTTGATCTGTCCTGTGGCCTCTTACGTGGAAGGTGATTCAGACACACTAACCCAGCAGCTGGCAGCTCCATTTTCAAACAGCAGCTATGTGTGTCTGTTGCATTCCTGAATAAACATCTGCATTTAACCAATTTTACTAAACATGCCTCCACATTTCAGATTACATCATTTGAATTTCTCAGCGGGAAAAAAGCATTCAGACATTACTTTGAATAGAAAAGGTCACAGTTTGATAGAAATATTTAAGATACATTGGCACCGATACATATTTTTGTGTTACTGTGTTTACAAAAATGTCATGTTTGTGAGAATCAAAAAGCCACCTGGCTTCCCAAATCTCAGGGTTGATATCAGGAAAGAAAAAGTTACTATTGAAGGATGTATAAATGCAAATATTTTATAGTTTTCAATCAAGAGACTGAATAACAAAGATCAAGGCATTATGTTGATAATGTCACAGGCTGTCCTTCATGACATTGTTCAGTTATGCTGGGTCATTTTTCCACGTATTTATTCTTGTAAAATATCAAATCTCCCGTTGAGTTTTGTCAAAATTGGCTGTTAGAATTTATATTCTTGAAGCGGGTAATCAGACAAAACTGAGAGACATCTCTCAAGAGCAGATGGAGAGTAGACATTTATTTTTACTATAACCTTGATTTATTTATTGGCCTTCATTTATTCACTCCAAACCCATTCACTGTATCATAGTCACTGGGCTCCACACCCATTCCCTGTTTTTCAGGCAGACGAGCAGGGAAGGCAGTACATAAGCTGGTGATTACTGTACAATGTTCAAAGTGCTCAGGATGTCTGGGGATCCTGAAGGAGAGTCCGCTAACCCTGACTGGAGGTGGCTGCCTAAATATGCTAATTACAGCAGGTGGGGATTCGCCTGGTACCTCAGAGCTGCTACCACCTTGGAGAAGTCCAGTATTTGTTTCACATGCAACAGACTTTTCTAATGAAACTTTGTGCACCAGACACTAAAGTAGGTGATGAAAGCTGAGTGATAAATCAAATATAGTCCATGCCCAGAAGGAACTTTTGGTCTAGAGAGAGGAGACAAAAATGTGAACAGTAGTAATAGAAGGCAGAATGGAATAAAGTCTGAATTAGAAATACATACAGAGTGTTGTGAGAATATAGAAGAAAATGCCATGGATCCTGCCCAAGAGGCCCTGGGGAAGGTTTCATGAAGGAAGTAGCAATTAACCTGAGCCTAAAATATTGTAGGATTTTTGATAGACTAAGAAGAAGGAATGTGTACTCCAGGCAGAGAAAGCACATGCAGAATTATAGGGGTACCATAGTCCCTACACTGTTGGGAGGAAAGCAGTCTACTAGATAACTTGGAACATGAATTGCCAAGGGCAATTAGGTGAGAGATGAAGATTAAGAAGTAGGATAGGGTTAGATTATAAAGATCTTTGAATACCAAGATGTAAAAACTACATTTTGCAAAGAAAGGGTTCTGTATTTTAGAAAGATGTAATGTATAAGACATAGGATATGATGAGGTGCAAAAATTATGAGACTTAACTTTTTTTTAATTGAAGTAAAGTTGATATACAATATTATATTGATTTCAAGTATACAGTGTAGTGGCTCGACAGTTATCTCCATTATTAAGTGCTCACCCCAACTAGTGTAGTTACTATCTGTCAACAAGGAAAGATGTTTCAAAACCACTGACGACATTCTCTATGCTGTTCTTTCATTCCCGTGACTAATTTATATTATGATTGAGATTTCATGCCTCTTTATCACCTTCACCTATTTCACCCACCCTAACCCCTCCCCCATGGGAATCACCACTCACTTTTCAGTTCATGAGACTTAACCTTGCCACTGTTTAACTGGAAAACCTAAAGCAAATCATTTAACCTCTCTCAACTTGCTTCCACATTTATAATATACTCAAAATGTGTTAAGAGAATTCAATGAATGATAAAGGTGAACTACCTAAAACAATAGATGAAATACAGTAAATGCTCAATGCATGATATCAGGATCGAATAACTGGCAGCAAAGTGAATGTTAGATTCAGGAGATGGGAAGACTAGTTAGATGCTGGAGTCTCTCATATAAGTAGATGAAAATAGTGCAGAAACCAAAACAGGGCAGAGTAATCACCTGAGGGGGCCTACTTGGTGTGTGTCTGCACTTGGGGACAATCTCAAATGGCTACTCATTATATGATATTGTCCGAACTTACTTACACTCCTCAGCCAAGCCCTGTAGTTAGAACATGACATTTCTGTATCCTTGGCCACCTCCTGTTGGTGTGTCCTCTTTGGCAATGTCTAGTCAGAGGGCTATATCCTTCATTTCCCTTGGTACGCTTTTCCTTATGTTTGTCTTTATTTGCCTCTTCTTGCCCAAGGTGAAGTTCTTGAGAGTCTATATTTGAGCGTGGGACAAGGCGGCCACTTGGCCAGCTTTCAGTGCAGGATCAGGCCTGTCTTTAGGCAAAAAGAGCTTCCAAATATCACCCAGTTTTCCATATGTCATCCTTCTTGGAGCTTGTTGGCTATATAAAGCTAATATTTCTCGAGGGCTCTGTGCATCAGGCCTACACTTTACATGTATACAATCATATAACATTTTTATAATATCCCTACAAGATAAGTACTAGTATAACCTAGCATGACTGTCAGTATATAGAATTCTAGCTGTGGAGGAAGAAAACAAGCATAGATGAGGGACTTCCAACATGAGATAGTTGCAACCCCGGGAAGGCCTTGCTAAGGTGACATCTGAGTAAAGGAAGTGAAGGAACAAGTCATGTCCTATCACAGGGAAGAGCACTCTAGGGAGAGGGAGCACCAAGTGCCAAGGTCTGAAGCAGGGGCTGCCTGCCAAGTCTGAGGAACAGCAAGAACACCATTGTGGCACAGGGGAGAGGGAAGAGTAGCAGAAAGTGAGGTCAGAGAGGTACGTGAGGGACACAGATTATATGTGACCTGGTAGATTTAAGGACTTGAGCTTTTTCTCTGAGTAAGGTGGAAGCCACTAGAGGTTTCTACAAAGAAGAACGACGTGACCTAATTTCCATGTTGATTTCCATGTTAACAAGTGTTAACAAGTTCATGTTGGCTGCTGCTGTATTCAAAACACATGGGGCTGAAGGGCTGAGGGGAAAATCAGAGGGGTCAAGTGCCGCAAAGGGGCTGAAAGCCTAAGCCCCGGTGCGGTGGCCATTGGTTCACTGCCTCTGAGCTCCAGACTCGGGGTGGTCTGTGTTTCCCCTGGACCCAAACTGATATACCTGGGATGAGCTAAACTACATGAATTTATTTGAAATACTAGCCCCTCTCCCTCCACCCCCTCCAGTCCTGAATATCCAGTCTTCTGGGGAAGCCATGGGAGTAACTGGTGTTCAGCCCAAGATTGAGCCATCAGGGCCTGGTCGCTCCTCAATCACTTTCTATCTGGAGATAGAGCTAACGGAGCCATAGCCATTGTTTAAAGTGTTCTCCAGCTCAAACTAATTCATGTTCATACATATTTAACATGTTAATACATATTTAGATTAAGATATGATAGAGAAAATAATGTGGTGATAATGAAGCTGTAGAAAAATCAACTAAAATATTCATAAATGCTAATTTCAGCAAACAGTATATAGATTTCCCTACCGCTGCCTTTGCAAAACTTTCTTCAGACCTAAGATTTTTACTAGATAGGAAAATGAATGCTCATGAGAATAACTAAGAGTAATTTTGTGCTTTAAAAACACATAATTGAGAAAATAAGAATAAAAAAGATGAAGAAAAACTGTCAGTTTCACTTTTGGAGGAAAATTCAAATGATGTTTCCCCCAGAAATTCTTACGTAATCAACACTTACTGAGCTGCAAAATGCAGTATTCCTCTTAATTTCCAGCAGGTATTATAAGCTTATAAAATCATGTTATTTTAAGCGTGGAAAAAACTCATAACTATTACAGAGAACCAAACTCTGTGCTATTTTACTATAATAAGTTTTTTCCCCTTACTGACATTCTAAATGGCTATAATTTTAGTCACTAAGACCCTACATAAAGTTTTAGTAGCAGAAAGCTGAACTACCTTATTATCTTTTCTATTTATAGAACACAGATTCACTGATATCTGGGTCTCTGGCATCCTGGTTTTCAAAGCCTATATAACAAATGCAAATAGACAACACCCTATTTAATCAGAGCTGATAACTGACCTCTGATTGAGTGAACAGCGCAACTGACTTTACATACATCAAAATTGCTATTTTAAAATGAGGAAGGAAATTACCACACAATAGAGGATAACCCAAATTTATAATGGTTAGAATTGGTGGGCAGAAATGTCCATAGATTGAAGCTTTAAAACAAATTTCATCCACCATATATATAGCAGATGTCAGGTGTCTTTGAGGTGCTTACTGAACACTTAATAAGGAGAGGCAGCATGTCTATTAATCTTTGCACTCTCAGTACCCAGCTAAGTGGCCGGCATGTAGAGGAGGTTCAACAGATCTTAGATTAAAAACATTGCACCACAAAATAAGTATGTTATATGATAAATGTGTCAATCTGAATGAGATGGGAGGTAAGCATACTGTTTCCCAGACTTCAGTCACTCCTAGGACACCTTCCAACAACTACTATACCCCCTATACCATCCATATTATTGTTTACTTAGCATTATTCTTTTAATAGACCTACATTTTCTACTTAAGTAAATTGTGTTTCATCCTAGTACCTAATATCCATGAAATCAGAGGTGTCTGCATGCTAATTATATTCTGACACACATAACTTTAAAATCTCAAAGGTTCCTATATATACCACCCAAAAGCATCGAATGCCTCAGCAATTTTACACATGTTACTTTGCTCATTTCTAATTCCACATATGCCACTTCCTAGGTCTGTGATCTCAGGAAAGTTACCTAGCCTCCTGAGTTCTACCACACAGCAAGGTGCCCTGTGTGCAGGAAGAGCTCCTCTCCCTTGGGGGCTACATGGCAGATGTTGGGAATACAAACATGACATGGATCCTTGTGGGAAAAATGGAAGTTCCTATGGCCAGGATCCTCACCTGACCCTAAATTGCTTGATGATGTAATTGGCCTACTGCTAGACTACTGCTTCCACACCCGTAGGCAATAAGCTAGTATTGACTGAGTCACTACATAAAGAGCTCTGCCCAGTGCCGTGGGCAGAGGCAGAGATGGAGGTGGATTACAGACCTGCAGACTGCTGAATGCGATGTGATTCTAGTGCTCAACCTATGATCATGAGAATAAAGCTGGGTATGAAACCCTTAGGCAAGACACCATCATAGCTGAAGGGAGGTATCTCCATAGAGCAGAAAACGGTTTGAGATACTAAAGCATGAAAAGAGATTTTGATAACACACTACAGTGATACATCTAGTGGAATCCAGAAATGACTAAATTGCACACCAGTTACACCGGTTCAACTGACTTACCTGACCTTCAGGTATTCTGTAGTCACCTCACATGAGAACCTTACACTTAAGAGACCATATGTCTCTGATTGTATTATTATAATATTTGCTGCCCCCAACCTTGTACCAAACTACACTACTGGGTCATCCCATCCCTCAGGAGAATTATGCTGTTTATCTTCTTTACATCGACTCAGGCATGTCACTTTGTTTGGCTAATGAAAAATGAGCTAAAATCTCATGTGCCACTTCAGAACAGAAGTTCTCAGACCCATCATGTGGTACGTGGTTCTTCTCTTTCCCTTTTACCTCTGCCTGGAGACTGGCCTGTTTTGGAAAGGGCCTGTGGCTTCAGCTTTGCTTCAGGATATAGAGAAAAACTTCACTTGACCTGTAAAGGTTGTGAAAGGCAAGTAAGAAATAAGCTTTTATTGCTGGAAGCCGCTGAAGTTTGGAGAGCTTTTGTCACCATTGGATAACTTAGCAAAAACTGACCAGTAGGCAAAATATATTGGAAAGAAACTTGCTTTGCTTTCATGAATTAACTCTCAGTTGAGCTTATTTTCCCCCAAAATGTTCTGTGCTGTACTATGTGAAAAATACAACTTCCATCTTATTATTTTTAATTCAGGGATAGCTGACTCTCTCAGTTCACAGAGCAAGTAATTTCAACAACTATCCCTGATGACCCTGTCAATCATGAGTGTTGAGCTGGCTGCCAAATGCCTGGAGGGATAGGTGAGGAAGAGAAAAGGACTACTAACATTTATTGGGCATCACCTTTGCTGGATGCTTTACATATATTATTTCATTTAGTGCTCATGGCACCCCTAGTTTTGCTGTCATTTTACAAATGTAATTCACAGGGGGTGGATATTGGCCACAGTTGAAGAGCTGCTAAGTGAGATATCTGGAATTTGAGCCTAGATCTGACTGACCCCAAAGTCCCATTTTGGACTTCCCATTATGTGTTTTCTGTTACTTTCCACTGCATAAGAGAGCATGGATTGGTAACATAGACACAAAGCATCATTCCACAGACTACTCGAAAAGTCTGTGGAAGCCTAGTCTTACAGTAAGTTTAAAGAGAAAAGACTCAGGTTGTAAAAGATTGTCCAGTGTGTTCACAGGTCTATAATTTGAGTTAAATATTAATTCCAATATTAACTCTAATTTATTGTTTTAATTGTAAAGGCAACAGACACTCAGAAAATTTGGAAACTATAAAAATCACAAGCGAATGTTTATCAGCTGTCTTGAGGATCAGGAAGCAGTGGAGAAAATATCCAAGAAGAAGACTGATTTGACTCCACAAATGTTAAACAAATGCTGTACTTCACGTATAGGTTCCACATTTTGGCAGATATACTTCTTTTGATATATTCAGTAGGATTCTATTAGTGGCTAATCTGATATTTCTATTCATTCTTGTGATAATACTATACTTCCAGGTTACTTGATAATAGTTTATATATAGTATATATGAATTCACACATTGTTACCATATTATCTATTAATATTGGTTGATATATATTAATATCGATCCTACATGTCATGCCTTTTTCAAAAGTTTGTTTAGTTATGAACTAGAACTAGAAATTGGGAGCTGGGGACAAAGGAGACATATATATACCTGAAAAATCTAACATCAAGAGAGGTCAAGACTATCGGCCTGAGATGGCATTTCAGAGAGAACAAGCAGCATTGGGACCTAGCTGTGCAGAGACTGAAAGGACGCAAGGATGCGGGAGTGTCTTTCACAGCCCAAATGTGGGGTGTGGGTCAGTGGTAGAGAGAACCATTCACCTGAAGCCTTTTTAAAATCCTGCTCAAGCAGACTGCCTACCAGGGTAAAGTGACCTGAGTAGGAGATAAGAAAGCTGAATTCTCAGGATAAAAGAGAGATAAGTACCACTGATGGATTATTGCCATTGGGGGAGCTCCAAAGAATACACATATGTGCCCCCAAAGAAAGAAGCCATGTACAATTTGTTCAGACACCAAGCCCAAGGAGAGCTTTAAACATCTTCCAAAGCCAGAGGCACCAAACCAGATACCTTAATTCTGGACAAGATAGACCTTCCTGACCCTGCTCTCCCCTCCCCTGCGTCTTCTATCCTGGAGAGGTCAGAAACTATAGCCACATGCTTGCTGGGTAGAGTGCAATGGAGAAAGGAGGAGATGTGTAAGGGAGACACATGCACATGGGGGATAGAATCCTTAACTTTGAAGTTCAGAGTTTTTTATTATCATTATTATTACCCTGCACAGCACATATTCATTACTAAAATGGACTTTTACTAATGCAAACAACCACAGGACTTTCCATCAACTAAGACTGAGTGGAAAAGCTGAAGACAGTCTGAAATTTCATTCATGGGATCAAAAAAATATTCCACAAGATAGATTTAAGGGCATAGTGGAGAGAAAGAAAGACACTCCTTATTGCCCCCTACAAGTACTCCATCCAGTTCAATGTACTTCATACAATTGCTTTCATCATCTCCCATGATTTGAAAGGTAGGCACCTATTTTTTGTTACTGGTGCCCACTTAAACATACACTCATTTTTTTTGAACACATATATTGAGTGCCTACTATATGCCAGGTTGTGTTCTGGGTGTCAAGGAAACTGCAGTGCAGAAAAGAGCAGAAAGCCCAGCCCAAATGGAGTTTCCGTTCTAGTGGGGAGAGAAAAACAAAAATAACTTAAATATAAATAAAATGTCAGGTGAAGACAATCGTGTTGAAGACATTTAAAATAAGGGAATGTGAGAATGACTAGAGGGGAGATTGCTATTCAAGTAAGAATTTCAAGGGTGGTCTTGCTGAGGAGGTAAGCTGTCAGATGAGCCCTAGCTGATGAGAAAATAGACAGCCATGTATAATTTTCAGAGAGGAGCATTGTCAGCAGAGAGAAGAACTAGTGAACAAGCCCCAAGGAAAGAACTAGACTGGCTAGTTTAAGGAACAGGAAGAAAGCCAGTGTGACTGGAGCGTAGTGACCTGAGGGAGAGTGTCGGGAACTGAAGTTGGAGAGGGAGAGTATCCCGGTCACGCAGAGGTTCGTTTGTAAGTCAGGGTAAACCATCTGGATTACATTCCAAGTTAAATGGCAAACCGCTGGAGGATTTTAACATGGCAGTGACATGTAAGAATTACATATTAAAAATATCACTCTGCTACTGTGGGTGAGTGAGACCATGGGGAATGGGAGCAGAGCTAAGTTAGGAAAGCATTCCAATAGTCTAAGCAGAATATGATTGTGACTTAGACCAGAATGGTGGTAGAAGAAATAGGAGGAAGTGGACACATTCTGAAGGTATTTTGGAAGCAGAGTTGAGAGGATATGTTGATGGATTCAATGCAGGGAGTTGGGGAAATAGGAGAAATCAAGGATTGTTCTAAGGTTTTTGGCTTAAGCTATTAGACAGATGGTTGTACTATTTGCTGAGAGCTAAAAAAGACTAAGTAAGGTACAGGCTTAGGGGAAAATCAAAGGTCTGTTTTTCATGTGCTAGATTTGAGTGGCCTATTTGGCAACCAAGTGGAGAGATTGTGTAGGATATGTCCTGATAAATCAGAAGCTCAATGGAGATATTAGGGCAGGAGACAAATTTGAAGTCCTTGGAATATGTTTGCTATTTAAAACCATGTAGCAAAATGAAGTCACCTAGGAGGTGAATACAGTGAGAACAGAAAAGTGGCCCAGGATTAAATTCTTGGAACCCTGCATTTTCTAGAAGTCCAATAGAGGAGGAGAAGCCAGAAAAAGAGACTGAAAAGGATAAGCCAGTTAAATAGAAGGAAAAACAGAAGTGTGTGCTGTCATAGAAGCAAACAGAAGAAAGTGTTTCAGTAAGTAGGGAGTGGTCAGCTATGTCAAATTCCGCCCAGTGGCTAGCTAAAAGGAACGTAATTAAGCACCATTAGACCTGACAAGTAATGTCAATTGTAAAATAATATATTTGATTTCCGTTCATGGTCCTTATTCTGTTATTGAAACTGAACAAATGTTATTAGAAAATACAACAGTGTAGTATTTATCAGCTTTGTAATTTGTAATTTAGAGTACTTTATTAGTCTAAATATTCACATTCATACCTAAATTTGTATTCTTTTTCCTAAGTGGCTCCCCTAAATTGTAAAAGTTTCTGATGCACAAACCCTGGACATATACATGTTGACGATAGATAGATGATAGATAGAGATAGACAGACAGAGATACAGAGATATACCATTTCTTCCAAACATATTCAAAGACAAATGAAAATGTGATACCTCAGTCTAATTTAGAATTCTTACACCTTTCACCCTCTCTGTTCAGCAGCTGGGGATTACTGTCTTCTTCAATTTAGTATTTTGGAGAAGACTAAGGATGGTGTGTGATCTTGTTCCTTTGTGGATAAATATTATTATGGTTCATATGTTTGTTTTTTATTTTGATGGGCTATAGAGGCTTGACAACTAGGATTCTTTATTTGTGACACTGTATATTTTTACCTGATGTGAATCTATTTTTATTAATTTTTACAGAACCCAGCGAATGCTTTTATTTTCTAGATTTAATGCCCTTCCTCAGATGAGACATTTTCCCATGTGTTTTTCTTCAATATTGTTTCTGCTTCATATGTTCTCACCCGTCTCCTAGTTGTTTTTATTTGCAGCTCCTTTCTATTGGACCTCTCCACCATATTTACTATTACCACTTTTATTATTTTCATTTCTCTTTTTCTCTGTGTTCTAGGAGCTTCCAAGCTGGTCTTATTTACTAATTCAATTTCCTGAGGTTTCATTACCACTTGTTACTTCCACACAATTATTTTTTCACTATTATTAACCTCTGAGTAGTCTTTCCTTTATTTATATTTAAATAGTGAGGGAAAATGTGATAGGAACTTGAATCCCTTCTGATCCCAGTCTCCCCAGGGAGAGGTCTTAAAAGTTATCTCCGAAATTCAATCTAATGTTCATAATATATGAAGAAAGCACTGAAAGGGGGTACTTCTGGGCAAGTGGAGAATAGGTTTCTGAGTGATGTTGTGTTAGGATTTTTTAAAGACCCTGAGGCTTTGGTAGGCCTTGCCACTCTGTTGGTCATCTGAGTAGCCAGGGAAAGACTTAAAAGGCAGGAAGTCCAGGAAACAGAACCCTAAAAACATTACCTGACACATAATCACATTAGTACCTTAGCCCTGCTTGGAGAGCCAAGAAAGTTGAAAGCACCACACCTCCCACCCAATGATTCTAGCAGCAAGCCCACCCATGGCCATCACCAGATGGTCTACCAGAATCTCTGGACAGGCTGATTGGTGAAGGGCTTTGCCTGATGAAACCAGTATGTAAAGACTGAAAGAGATGCCTCCTTCCTTAACTGCACAGACACTAACACAGGGCCACAAGGCTGATGAATAATCAAGTCAACATGACACCACTAAAGGAAACTAATAAAATTCAAATTACTGACCCTAAATAAATGGAAATCTATGAACCATCTGATAAGGAACTCAGAATAATCCTCATCAAGAAATTCGGTGAACAACAGAAAAAGACAACTAAAATGAAATTAAGAAAACAGTGTATGAGCAAAAAGAGAAGTTCAGCAATAAAACAGAAACGTTTTAAAAAAACAGAAATCTTAGAGATAAAGAATACAATGAATGAACTGAAGAATTCAATACAGAGCTTCAACAGCAGACTTCACCAAGCATAAGCAAGAATAGGTAATTAGGGAGGCAGGTCATTTGAAATTATGCAGTCAGAGAAGCAAAAATAAAAAAGAATGAAAAAGAGTGAAGAAAGGCTACAGGAATTATAGGATAACATTCAGAAATAATCTATGCATAATTGGAGTTCCCAGAAGAGAGGAATAAAGGGGCAGGAAGCTTATTTAAAGAAATAATAGCCAAGAACTTCTCAAATGTGGGGAGAGATTTGGACAACCAAGTTCAGGAAGCTAATAGGTCACTGAAAAATTCCAATACTAAATGATCTTCTCTAAGACACATTAAATAAAGCTATCTAAAATCAAAGACAAAGGTTTTTTTTTAAGTGAGAGAAAAAAAATTCTTTATATATAAGGGAACACTCATAAGGTGATCAGCATATTTCTCAGCAGAAACCTTGCAGGACAGAAAAGAGGGGGTGTGATATATTGAAAGTGCTGAAAGAAAAGACTGCCAAACAGATTGGTTTATCAATCACAGCTGCCTTTCAGGAATGAGCACAAGATAAAGACTTTCCCAAACAAACAGAAGCTGAGGGAGTTTACCATAAACCTGCCTTACAAGAAATGCTGAAAAAAGCTCTTTAAGCAGAAACAAAAGGACAATAATTAGTAACATGAAAATAGAAAACATACTTGTAAAGGTGAGTATATAGTCAAAATCAGAATACTCTAAAAGTGTAATATTGTGATGTGTCAATCATTTAACTCAAGTATAAGGGAATAAATACCAAAGTACTGAAAATAATTATAGTTACAGTAAGTTGTTAAATTATACACCCTGTAAAAAGAGGTAAACTGTGACATCAAACACATAAAAATGGGGGGAGTAAGAGAGTAGAGTTTTTGTATGCAATCTCAGTTCAGTTGTTATCACCTTCAAATATGTTGTTACATCTATAAGAGATTTTATGTAAATCTCAGGGTAACCACAAAGCAAAAACCTACAGTAGATCCACAAAAGATAATGAGAGGGGAATCAAAGCATACGATTATAGAAAGGCATCAATTCATAAAGAAGACATCAAAAGAGGAAAAAAGGAACATAGCAAAACATCCTGAAAACAATAAGATGGCATTAGATTTAGTAATTATCTATCAATAATTACTTAAAATGTAAACTGATTAAATTCTCCAACCAAAAGGCATTGAGTGCCTAGAAGGATTATAAAAACAAGACTCAATTATTTGCTGCCTATAAGGGACTCACTTCAGATTTAAGGACACACATAGGCTCAAAGACAGAAAAAAAATATTCAATGCAAATAGAAACCAAAAGCGATCTAGACTTATATCAGACAAAATAGACTTTAAATCAAACCTGTGAATAGGAGACAAAGAAGGTCATTATACAATGATAAAAGGGTCAATTCATTCAGAGGATATAACAATTATAAATGTATTGTACCAAATATTGGAGCACCTAAATATATTAAGCAAATATTAACAGACCTGAAGGGAGAAATAAATAATGGATGAAGGGATAAATAAAATGTGGTATATATACAATGGAATATAATTCAGCCCACAAGAAGAGGAAATCCTGCCTTTTGTGACAATGTGGATAGACTTTGAAGGCATTATGCTAAGTGAAGTAAGTCAGACAGAGAACAACAAATACTGCATGTTCTCATTTATAAGTATTATCTTAAAAAGCTGAACTCATAGAAACAGAGAGTAGCATAGTGGTTGCTAGGGGCTGGGGATGGGGAAAATGGGGAGATTTTGGTCAAAAAGTACAATCCTTCAGCTCTAAGATAGTAAGTTCTGGGGATCTAAGGTATAGCATGGTGACTATAGTTAACAATACTGTGTTGTATACTTGAAAGTTATTAAGAGAGTAGACCTTAGTTGTTATCATGATCAAAGAATGGTAATTATATGAGGGAATTGAGGTGTTAACTAACCTTATTGTGGTAATCATTTCACAATTTATACATATGAAATCATCACATTGTACACGTAAAACTTTTATTTGTTATATGTCAATAATATGTCAATAAAACTGGGGGAAAAAGATCTGTAGATGGAAGAAAAATGAAACAAAAAGAAACAGAAATGACTCAGAGAACAGGAGAGGAAAAGGAATAGGATGAGTAGAAGAAGGAAAGGAGGTGGAAAAGGGTGTGGAGAAGGAAGAGGACAAGCAGAAGAGGAGGAATGAAATGAAAAGGGGCAGCAGCTACAGCAGCTGCCCGCATTCCCAGTCTGAGGGGGTGGAGGCAGCAGGCGAGGAGGGAAGTGTTTTGCATCCAAAAAAAACAAAAAACCAAGAAGAAGATGTTATGAAATGAAATAGCTATGATCAGAAAGAGTTCTTGAAACTTAAAAATATGATTGCTGAAATTAAAATCTAATTAAAATATAATAATAGAAATCTCCTTCAAAACAGAATAAAACTAAAAGAAGGAAAATGTGAGGAAAAATATAAAGATAGAAATTCAATACAGGCTGTCGAATATCCAACAAAGAAGTGTTTCGGAAAGACAACAGGAGGGGAGGCTAGAAGGAACAAGAGCAAATTTCCTGGAGCTAAAGGATTTGAGGATTCCCAGTGCAGGAGCCCACTCTGTGCCCAGCACAGAATAAATGTTAAGAGTCCCACATCTCAAAACATCATTGTGACATTTCAGAACAGCCAGGGTAAGAAGAAGATGCCACAACCCTTCAGAAAAATGTTAGGTTATCTACAAAGGAATAATAAGCAGACTTACATCAGATCTCTCATCATCAATAGTAGATGTTAGATGGTGATGGAGCAATGCCTTCAAAACATGGGGGTCAATTTCTAAGCTAGAACCCTATATAGTTGAGAAAAAGGTGAAAATGAATTCTCAAATAAGCAAAAACTCATGTTCCTCTTAGAAAGCTAACAGAGAATATATAAGGGAGTAAGCAAAGGAAAATACAGAGCCAGGAGACAATGCAATCAACCTAAGTGAGCAGTGAAGACATTGTCCAGAATCACAGCTGGGCAGCAGGCCCACCAAGCATCATCCTACCAGATGAGTAGTTCAGAAACACTGTCTGAAGTCACTTCAAATATGCAATAAAATTGTTAACATATTACTTAAACTTACAGTCAAGAGAGGAGCCAAAAAGAGTGAAAAAAACCATACTGGGCTAAGTTTGGGCAGCAGAAAGTAAAGATGCATAATGTCCAACACCAATAAATCAAGAAACAGTGATGTATGCCAATTATTTAGAAATTTATCATTAACCAGAAGCAACAGTTAAAAGAGCTAAAAAGTGTATCCCTCTGAGGAAAGCGTTGACAGTTGAGAGACGACGAGCAAGGGAATGTTGTTTTCCATTTGAAACTGACAGTTCGGTGATGAATGGACAGGGTCAGAGTCAAGGAGGCCCAGTCAGGGCCTATTGTAATTGGTGAGCCAAGAAAGGTGGCAGTCCTGAAGTAGAGCATTGGCAGTGGACAGGGAAGAGAAGGCTTTGAGAGAATCTATTTGTGGGTGACTCTTATAAGTTGATGATGACTCCAGTGTTTCCAGATGGAGTGATTTTAATTAAGAAGTAAGATTTCTGTGCAGTAAGCAGTTGTTTCTGTTTATGCACAGCCCAGTTATGCAAGTACAAAAGTAGCTACACCAAGTGAAGAAGACCTCATGGATCCATCTTAATGAATTATTGATGCCTTCCAATACATTCTTTACATTTAGTAGCATCAGATTGTATAGCTCAAAAATTCCATGGGCACGCACAGCTCCAATCACTCCAAGTGCAATGGGGAAATGGAAAGAAAATGACTTCATAGAATTTTGTGAAAAGAACTTTTTTTGGCAGTGGTCAAAGTGGGGATAAAATCAGTTGGACTATTGTGAGGGAAAACAGGATTTTTTTTAACAGGAAATTTCAGCTCAGCTTGCTTTTAAATTTCTCTCTTGACCTAAGTAATCATGGACGATCCCACATACCTGTGTTCAACAGACCAATAATGAAGCAATGGTATGAAAATTGATGGTATTATGATATTTTTGTTCTCAAATTAAATGCAATAGCTTATCTCTGTGATTATGAAATTTAGAAAGGACATTACCAAAGAAGATGAGGCTGATGGAAAGACCATTAGCTCTGATGATGATCGTATAATCAGATAGGCTAGCTGATCATTTGTGCCAAGTGCTTAGAAAGCTCCTTAAACTAGAATAGTTAACAAGGTTGACTTCTGTATGTCTGATAGATAAGGCACGAAGTGCATTCCCACTAAAAGACGATTTTTTAAAAGAGATAAAGAGAAATCTAGCCTTCAAGTTTTAGAAGATGGATAGAGCACACATCTCTTCCCTCCCAAGGTCCTTTTGAAATTATTGAATAAATTTTGGCGGGTGAGGGGATGGGAAGGAAAAGCTATTGCTGTACCAGAGAAATCAGAAAGGCAGTAGGCAACGGACTAGAGATTTGGAAGTAATCCCCGGTGGTAGAAAAACAGAACACAAATGAAACGCGATTGACTGAGGAGACAAGATTGAAAACCCTAGCCCAAATCGCAGTGGGAAAAATGGAAGAAGCCATATGATGATAATCACAGAAAGGACGGCATTCGGAATAGCCAAGCCAGCCTGCCATGTCTTTCAGTCTCCTGCAGCAATATGCACAGCCTGCTGGTGTCCAGGGCTAAGGTGTTCAGACTCCCGAGAGTCCTCCCCAAACGAGGGAGGCAGTTCACCTGGAGGGGGTCTTGGTGATGATGTCAGGGCCTGAGAGGGAAGAAGGGCTTGCAGTAACACTGACCCTGCCTATGAAGCAGTCAAAAGTCAAAGAGAGGCAAATGACAAAACAATTAATATCTCTACCCAGGCCCTTGCCTCCCCGTGCAGAATAAGACTTTCCTCCTTTGGCCACTCTGGGGCATTCTATTTGTCTATGGAATCTGTGAAAGCCAAGCCAAGGAGAGAGGTAATTTCAAAAGTGCTGTTAGATTTGGGGTGCTGCAGGAAATCTGCTCTGGGCAGGCAAGCTAAGAACTAGCTGAGAAGAGGCTGAGCAATGGCTGGGCTGGGATTTGGCCTGGACAGTCTGTCATACATTACGTCACAGTTCACATCTACACCCTTAACAAATACGCAGGACATATGGGTCAGGACCAGGTGGCTGGTAACTGAGGATCCATTATCTTCAGACTTGGAGGCCTCCTTCTCCTCCTTGCCATCAAGAAGTTAAAGTGTGTCTTTTAAGTATGTGATATTACAAAGGAGAAATTACTATTCTTGCTCAAAATTTAGTTTGAAAAGCAGCATGCTCAAGAATTCCTCTTACAATCTTCCTGGTAAAGAATGTGGTCCAATGACCTTTTTTTGTTCCCCAAAGCACACTTTGTTTCTGGAAATGCAGATAAAGCACAATGCAGGGAAACTCAATCCTATTTTTTTTCCTTTAGATAAGGAATTCAGTAATCAGGACTTACCTGTCATGACACATGCAAACACTGGAAGTTCAGGGTTAAAGAGACCAAGGAGTGAACCTGAAGGCTTTCTTCTCTCCTTTTTTCTCTTGGCATGCCTCTAGGGAGTGCCCACTTCTCCAGGGAATGCAGGGGAGACTGGGAGTCAAGATTTGATAGATAAGAAGAGCTTGTGGTTATTTATAAAATCCACTTATATACAATAGCTTCTGAAGTGCTTGGGTGTATATATTGTGAGTTCTGCTTCTGCAGGGCAGCTTAGCATAAAGGTGGAGAGCTGAATAGTACACAGGCTGAATGTTTAGGTCAGGTAGCAATGATTAGGCCTGCTTTTTCTTGAAGCTTTGCATACAAATAATTAAGTGCCTTATGAGCACTCCACAGGGCCAAAGAGGAAACTATCACTGTCAGCAGTGATTAGGGACTGCTTTATGGGGCCGGGCTGGATTTAGGCAGGACCTTCCACAGTGAGTAAATTTCAGTCCCTAGCACTGTCTGAAACAAACTAGTCAGTTGAAAACATCTACAGCATTCTTCATTCAAAAGCATATTCTACACTCACTGCACTTCATCCTTTGAAGGTAAATTTTCAGAAAAATTCAGATGCTTTGAGAAGCTAAATCTGGTGGGGAAAAGTGAATGACCGATCTGGGTATTATTCTTTAAGTAAAAAATAATGACAAAATAATGAAATTAGTTTCATCTGTTCCTGGAACATTACTTGGGAAGGTGATTCTAATGTAGAATGGTTTAACATCACTAGGATAAGTGTCTTGTGTCCACAACGAATACAACAGAAAGCGTTGTACTATTTGGGACCAAGTGGTTTTCGTCAGCTGTCACTCCCAAGGGCAGAAACACATTACAGTGCTTATTATTCACCTATATGCAAGAGAGATGGATTCATAAGGGAAGAGGGATCTGGGAATACTGGCAGACCAGGAAGGTGGAAGGCAGACGCAGCACTGGCCCCAAGGCAAGACTCACATATCAGAGATGAAGTCTACAAAGATTTATGGAAAATTGAAGAGTTACAAGCTGAGAATGATGCTAGGTGAAAACTCAGGAAACAATTGTATAGAGCATGATTTCAACTACTGTAAAAAATACATATGGAAAAATCTGTCTTCATCTGTCTGTCTATCTGTCTGAAAGAAAAAGATGCTGACAAGATTGCTGAATTTCCCAGGTACTCCCACAGTTGTGCAAACTGGTAGTGGTACCAGATACCTGGGAAGATTGGGACAAAATCATTGTGATGTTAACCGGGTGGTATTATGCCCAGGAGGGAAGGAAGAAGGTTGTACCCCAAACCTGGGCAAAAGAAAAAGTAATTCAGGTGTTGCTCTCTGTGAATGCCTGTGGGTATCAGGTTCTTTGCCCCTCTTATCTGGAGTTAAAGGGCTTTCCAAAGGCTTTCAGTGTTGTGGAAATGTATCCTCCTGCACTTGTTGGGCCCTGGTGATGGCGTAAAGCAGATCAAGCTGTGAACATCTGGGATGGACTAAGAGACAGAATGGCAGTTCTAGTTCCTTGGATTAAAAAGTGTCAGTATTGGATTGTCATATTCAGATAAGAAATGCCAAATGCTTATGTGAACTTGCCTGGAGTTCACACTGCAAACCATTAAGAAGAAATTAATTAGAGATGCCCAGAAAATTTGCAGCCATTCTGGTTGATGTTCATTATTTTTAGATGGTACAAACACTAACAGAATTTTATTTTCGCTTCAATACTTAGTGTTTGAAGAATGTCTCCAAATTGGATTCTCTCGCTATCTACTCCTTTCTCCCTGGGTGCTATCGTAAACACTGTTGACTTTCTACCCAAAAGCCTTACCTTTCCCTTCTTCCTTGCTAGTCCAACCTAGGTTTTGTTCAACCTGTCAACTGCAATGTCCTTCCCCATACTTACGTGATGAGTTTTGATTGGACTTCCTAAGCCAAATGTTCCTCTTGATAAGTGCTTGGTTTGGCATAGGCGAGTGAGGTCTTTCTGGCCAATGAAAATAGGGGAAAGTTGCTGGAGGCCTTTGGGAAGGTATTTGTTATTAAAAAGAAACATAAGAGTGATATGGACTCTTGTTTCCAGAATTAAATGACCTAATATATATAAATGGCTTAGGACAGTAACTGGCACATGGTCAATGACTGGCACCTAACAACTCAATAAAATTGTCAGGTGTCATTGTCATTTTGTTGTTGGTGGTGTTGATACTATGGTAAATGTCTAGCTTTCTAGAATGGCTGTGATGTCCTAGATATGGTTTATGATGTGTGCACCGCATTTCTATCAATGTAGCTCAGACAAACAATAGCCTACAATGGAGGCACATAACCACAGGAAGAGTTTTGACAAAAGCTGGGAAAACCAAGCCGTCCAAGAAATTTTCAACTTTAACATGCAGAAGTTGGCCCAGAGCTAATAGAATGTAGGCATGTAGCAACAGTATTCCTTCCACTGTAGCCACGGAGAGAGCTATGAAGCACCCTCAGTAGGGAGAGAAATAATCTCACAGAACTCGTGTTTATTTTTCTTCATTCTCCATTTGCTACCTGACTCCAACCCCCAAAACCAAACCTTTCCACATGTATAACTTACATATTATGAATTGCTAATAATCACATGGTAATAACAAGCTTATAAGAGCTGAAATCATGAAATAATCTATTCTAGAAAGTGAAAACCTCAAATTCAATGCAAAAACATTTCAATTTCCAGATAATTTTTATTTTCATTCACTTATCTCTAATGTGAATACTAATGGAAAGGTTTAGAAATATTGGTATATTCAGGACACAAAGCCATTTTCTCTCTGAACTCTCAGGCAAGGTATTAAAGTATAATAAGTAAGAATATTAAGTATTCTAGTTTTTTCTCTCATATACATTTTTGAAAAATGTTACTTAATGTGAACAAAACTCATTAATGAGCAAGAAAACTTTCAGCACCAAAAATAAGATAATGCCCCACTAGTCCATGACTTGAAAGATAAAACTTATGTTAAAATATTAAGAAATGACATATACATTTATCTTGGCATCTATAAATTTGTACCTCTCATTATTCTTCAACTAAAAGAAATCCACTTCTCATGAGAGGGATGTCCAGCATGCTGTTGACAAGTTTCCATTTTCCACTATGTAGGAGATTGGTCCGGATGATGCTAGGAAGGGTCTGAACTGACCCTAACTGCTATCTGAATACTAAGTGTTAGAGTATGGGCCTGGCACTTTCTCTGCAGTCTTGTGCAAAGCTTCCCTCACAACTGTGCATCAGTTTCCATTTCTGTAAAATAAGTTCCTGAACCTGAAGGTCTCTTCCAGATCTAAGATCTGAAAACCCTCTTCACAAACTGTGACAGAGACAAATACTATGTGTTTACCACATAGTTTCATTTTTCTACAGGGTACACAAGACTACATTTTCCAGTCCACTCTTACATGTAGGTGGGACCACGTGAACCACTTCTGGCCAACAGAAGTGTTGCAAGTGAAATACACCACTTCCAGGCCTGGCCCTTAAACTTCCCTCAAGCAGTCTTCCACATTCTCCCTCTTGCTCCCATTTGCATGGGTAGAAGTGAAGCAATCAAGGATCATAGAAGAAGCCCGATCCCCAAGTTCATGGCTGGCAGTAGGGCTGCCCAAGAGAGCTTCCTAACCAAGAATATCCACATCATATTTTGTGCAAGTGAGAAATAAACCCATATTAGACTAAGATACGACAAGTGCAAGGTGGCATGCTACTACCCAATGAGCATCAGCTTGACTAATACAAACACGTATACCTACTTAATAGATGAAGTCAGATCTGCTGTCACAAACACTGACAGCAGGAGCCTGAACACAGGTCAGAATACCTCCCTAGGCTGGAGTTTTGGATATTGTTAAGTCCAACAAGGCTCTGAGAATAAAGGTAAGGTGATAGCACAAATGAAAAACAACATCTGGACATTTCATAACAGAGTTTTCTAGAGAAACACTTTCTACACTATATATTTTATAAATTCTAGTGAAAGTACATACAATTAGAGCATTTTCTACTTTAAAATCATGTGTACTTGGGTTCAACAGATTATCAATTTTGCAAAATATACATTTATCAAATCACCACTTCGTATATCTCAACTTCACACAATGTTATATGTCAATTGTTCTCAGTAAGGCTGGAAAAATATAATGTAGATTGTCTTAAAATATAAGCTACATTCCCAACATGGGGTTTATATATATATGTATAGATTTCCAATAGATCATGGACTTCAAAATTGTAAGCTCTGACAAAATTCCCTAGAAACCTGTTTTCAGAGGTATTCTTTCATAAATAGGGATGTCAGAATATTAAGTTTTTTGTGTCCTTACCTTTCATGATTTTTAAATACAATAATATACATTAAGGGTATTTAGAAGTATTATTTTATATCACTTATAACTCATATGAATGTTAAATAAAGCCTTCAAAATAACTTTTAAACGGTGCTTTGTAATCTCAATGTTTATATAATCAGAAATGGAAATAATTTAGAAATAAAGTTGATTAGTATTTATTATATGAAATAACATTCCAACCACTCACAGAATAAGCCTCAAAAATGAACTTAGTCCAAACCTGGGGAATGAGTAAATGGGGATTTATTGTACTCTCAGTCTCTCTACTTCTGTGCATATTTGAACAATTTTTTTGAAAGTTTTTAAAGGTTTTTTTATATTCTGCCCCACTTGATCCTGAAGTGGGGAAATGATCCTGGATTATTTGGGTGGTTTCAATGTTATCACAACAGCAGGGCAGGGGAGGGGAGGGAGACAGTGGGAAGATGTGATGCTGGAAGCACAGTGAGCATGATTCAACCATCCAGTACTGGCTTTGAAAAGGGAAGAAGGGGCCACAAGCCAAAGACTGTGGGAAACCTCTGGAAGCTGGAAAAGGCCAGGGACAGGATTCTGCACTAGCACCCCCAGAGGAATGCAGCCCAGCTGACACCTTGATTTCAGTGCAGTGAAACACACTTCAGACTTTTGACCTACAGAACTATAAGGTAATAATAAATTTGTACTGCTTAAGATACTAAATTTGTTGTAAGTATGTTCCATGAGCAATAGGAAACTGATACAGAGAGAAACATACATGTGTCCCCCTTCCTCCCTCCCACTTACGGAGGGCTGCAGTTGTCAGAATAATGGCCCTCCAAATGTGTCTGTGTTCCAGTCGCCAGAACCTGCAGCTGTGTTGTTACACAGTGAGGGGTTGCTTGTTAAATGAACTGACCTTGAGATGGGGAGATAGTCCTGGATTATCTGGATGGGCCCAATGGCATCATAAGCATCCCTAGAAGGGGAAGAGAGAGGCAACAGAGAGGTCAGAGTCAGTGAGATTTGATGGTGGTTTACGGCTGGCTTTGAAAATGGGTGAAGGGACCATGAGCCAAGGAGTGCTGGCAGCCTCTAGGCACTGGGAAAGGCAAGGACATGGATTCTCCCCTCAAGCCATCCCAAGGAGCACGGCCTTGCTGACACCTTGAATTTAGCCCAGCGAGCCCCATTTCAGACTTGCGACTTTCTGTAAGATAATAAATTTGGGTTGTCTTAAGCAACTTAGTTTGCAGTAATTTGTTATGGTAGCATTAGAAAACTAATACAAACAAAATTCTTGTTGACTATTTCTCTATGCTTAGCACTGTGACGGTCACTTAGATTCCAAAATGGTTTGGTCCCTACCTTTGAAATGCTCACCATCTGCTTGAGGAGACAAGGCTTCCACAAGGGATATAACAGATGATGGAGAGATTAGAGCCAGCGGGAGGGATACAGAGCATCAGTGCCATAAACTGTGGAGCTGGCTTGCTCCTCACGCAGATATGTGTAGATACAGGCAGATGGCATTGGGGAGCTACTGATGCAGTGGGTTGCCTTATCTGTCACTGTGCCGTGCTGCTGGTAGGGCATGCCACATATGAGATCCCTGGGTATCAAAGGGAACCCGAGGCGCTGGGTGGCTCTCATCTCCACACTGATGTGCTTCTACAGAAAAGAATCACTGAGTGCCGCAACAAATGTACCCTATTAGCTCATACTCTCCCAGTCCACTTAAAAACCCCTTCCAGCCTTAAAATATCCCAGCTGAAGGTATTTCCATACCTTCTAGAATTTATCCGTATGGTCACTCATTCCCTCAGTCCAGCCCACCCACTCCTTGTTTCCAAGCTAACTGATGCTCCCAGTCACCTTCTCCAAGCCCCTGCACTTCATCTCTGCACAGGGCAACTTATCCAAGAGAATTCGGGTGACTTCACCTTCCTGTGCCTTGGGTTTCTAATCTTGAAAATGGAAATGACAACAGCACCTCTCTGGCTACCCTCTGTGAGGACAGAATGAGACACTAAGCAAAGTGCTGAGTACAGTACCTTGGAAACCCTCAATGAAATCGCACCGTGATTGTGATCATTCATTGCTGCTGGGTTCCGCTTGATCCTAAGTGGAGCGGTCACATGTCCAGTTGGCACAGGGCAGCCCGGGTTCATATCTGCTTTCCCAGGTCATTCCTTAATAGCATCCCTTTTCGCTCACAAAAGTGTCCCAAGGTGACACGTTAATCATGAGGAACAAGCCAAGCAGCTGACTTAGAATTGAGTTACCAGATCTGTAACAACAGGAAAGCTGACTTACAGCAAAACATCTGGCTCAGGGCTTCTTCAGTCTTTCCTGCCTAAGAAACAGGGCTGTTCCTAGAACCGGAGATGGGACTGAGTCTCTGGAACAGGCCAAGGGCATAGCAAAGGCTACAGATGAAAGACTTCAGAGAGATGTTACATTTCTCTTCTCCTTGAACATTTCTTCTTCATCCTCCCTTATCCGGGGAGAAAGCAGGGATTAGAAAGAGCCAACCCTGCTGCCATTTGATTATTTCAAGCAGGCATTTTTGTCTGTCTCCCTAGAAAGAACAAAGTCAAATCCTTTTGATATCGAATTGCCTCTATGCTTTAAAGCTCCAGAGCTGTGATTATGGTCTGAAAATAGCTCTTAACATAAAACAAAGATTAAAGATTCAGGTGAGTTTAAAAATGGGTTCTCCTTAGTTGTAAGGAGGCTAAAACCAGGGTTACACAAACAACAATTTATTACGGGGATAAGATAAAGAGCTGCAACTGAGCATTTCTTCTTTCTAACACCTCTTCCTTTAGAATAACCTCTTTCAATCTTTACATTCCTGATTGTATATGTGTGTGTGTATATATATTTATATGTATGTATATTTTATATGTAGATGTATAGATATGGATATAGACAGAGGAGTGTCTGTAGGTATGGACATGGAAGAATGTCTATATCCATGCTAAACAGAAAATAAGTGTAAAAAATAAAATAAGCACATGGAATATATGTGTCTATATATGTTCAATAAAGGATCTGAAAGAATATCTCTGGGGAATGGGAAAGGGGAACAGGTGGGAGATGGGTAAATTTTACATTTTCCTTTATAGTTAAGGTGCTTCCATAATTTTTTTTAACAATAAGCATGTGTTACTTTTGTACTTAAAAACTTAATGCCAAAAAGGTATCATTTTGATTTTTAAGCATAATTAGGTTTCAAGAGTATGCAAATATTTTTCTAAGACTATGTATTAAGAGACAAAACGTTTGGATCAGAAGACCAAGGTTTTAAGTTGACATTATTATTTTAATTGTAGGCCAAATAATAAAGGGGACATAAACAGCCTCTTGAAAGCATAACAGGCCTACCTTGTGACTTATATACTCAGAAAACTCATTTCTTTCTTACAACATACAGTATTGTGGTGGCAGAATTCTGAAACATCCCCTGTATAGTCCTTTCCCCTTGAATGTGTTCACGATCTGTAAATATGATGGGGTTTCACTCACATGAGTAAGTGACTATGCTATGTTCATGGCAAAGGTGAAGGAATTTTGCAGATGTTAAGGGCCCTATTAATGAGGTTTCCTGGGTGGGCCTGACCTAATCAGGTGATCCCTGGGCATTGAAGGGACTTCAGAGACAGGAGTAGCTGTGGCAGATTCTCTCCCGTTGATCCTAAAGGAGCAAACTGCCATGTTATGTAGAGGATCATGTGACAGGGAATGGAAGGCAGACTGGGGCTGAGGGCCTTACGTCCACAGCCTCAAGAAACTGACCCATGTAAACTATGAGTTGTAATTTTAGTGTAGTTTGCTGCACAGTGATAGAAAACTAATACAGGGATTAAGCCCTGGCATTGAAAACCAGCCTCCACTTCTTATTTTTGCAAAATTTTCTTCTACTGCTGTTCTAGCCCAAGACAACTCTCCAAGCAAAGACTCATAAGTATATAGTTGCCCCCCACATGCCTGTTCATATAGTTACCCCTGCAAGAGACAACATAGAGGAAGGGTTAAATGCATAGACAATACACCAGCACTGTCCACCAGAAAGTTCTGCGATGATGGAATTGTTCTATTTGTGCTATCCACTGTGGTAGCCACCAGCTATATGTGACTATTGAACACTTGAAATACGGTTAGTGCAACAGAGGAACTGTATTTCACTTCTATTTAATTTAAATACATTTACAAGTAAATAGCCACTAAGGCTAGCAGATTGCACAGTGCAATTCTAGAGTTACACCCTCTAGGTCCAACTCCCCACCCCAGTCCTTAGCTGTATGACCTTGCACAGGCTTCTTCATATTTCTGTGCCTCTGTTTTCTAACAATTTGGTCTATTTTCTGGGGTGGTGGTGAGAACAAAGAAGGTAGTACTTGTGATATACTCAAAATAGTGTCTGGTATATAGTAAGCATTACATATGTTTGTCAAATGAATAAGTAGATTCTAGTATCCTTCTTTTCCCATCTCATGGGAAAAATCTGCCCATTTATTTTTTAAACCTTAGAGATCTTCCCCCCTTAAATGAAACCTTTGGGACAACACCAAGCCACACGCTGCTTACTGGCTGTCAAATTAATCTGGCATCTAATTGCATACTGCCTTGAATTGTTATTGAAATGTTTGTGGGTGTATTTTCTGTCTTTCTCCAAGATTGAACGGTCCTCAACGGAAACTGCTATATTACATGTGCCTTTTTGTATCCTCAGTGCCGAATGCACATCACTTTATCTAAAAGACATTCGATAAATATTTATTGACATTTGAATAAGGCCTTGAGTTTGAGATGGAGAAGGCAGAGACAATGACTAGAGTTACTGCTTATACATTTCTTATATAGTTAACGTGTCACTAGGCTCAAGTACCATAGCATCTTGAAAAACCACCAAACGTCTAGCTGTCAGGACCTGAGAGATAGGAGGAAATTAGAATCCTGGGCTAAATTTGTAAAGGAGAGGATGCCAAAAACATGGTGATGGAATTAGTACCCAGGTAGTACATAAACCAAGCCCAGCACATAATACACCCAGAGAATGTGGTGTTATCATATACAATGGGCACTGGGGGCTTCTCAGAGGACAGAGATCCAGTTACTTCCCTGGAGATTAGGGACAATCCCTCCTAAGAGGCTTTGACCATTTACATCCTGCAGTGCTGACCTTTCTGAAATTCCTGGAGCAGCCACAAGACTCATTAGAAACCAGTCCCCTTGGAACCCCTAACCCCAAAGCCTGACTACCGGCGTGCTCTATTCCTGCCTCATGTTCAGTGTGAGTTTCCTGACTACTGAGCTTGCCCCAACTTTTCTTTGGGATCATCCTCAATCTGCCAAGTAATTTGAAACTGCTTCACCTCCTGCCTAAGAACAAGATTTTGGTTCCATTTCTGCCCAAACCTGTGCTCCCACCAGCTCTCTATGACTGCACCTCTAATTTAAACTCTGTCCATACTATGGCCCATCTTGTTTCCAGGCAGCTTCTCTCCCACTTGAATTCTCATGGACTTGGTGGGTTACAGCGTCATCTTACACTGAAAACAAAATTCCAGGGGCTTCCTAAGAAATTATTTAATGGGGAGTTAGAAGATACCGGTGGCAGGAGAATAAGGATACTATAGCTATCCCTTTTTCGGATCGTGCCAAGTCACTAGCTCAATTCTGTGCCGGTGTGCATATGACAAAATGACAACAAGATCTGTCGGTGAGCTCGCTTAAACTCACATTCTACTCCTGTTTTGTAATCAAACCACTGTTTTTTGAATGGCTATAAATTTTCAATGGCTCTCCTAATTTTAGGAAAGGCCCATCAACTTTTACTTCCAGGCATTTCCACTTACACTTAAGTGCCTTTCTGTATATAATCTTTAACTATCTAGCTGGTTAAGGAAGAAAAAAGAAGAAATAAGTGTTAAACCCTCCATAGTAAAACAGCAGTAAAGCAATAAAAAAATAATAATACATTTAAGAAAAGCAGCAAAGTCAGCAACTGTAATACTGCTCACCATTAAGAGCTTCTCCGACTTTATTATCCATTACTAATGTAGCCTTTTATTTTGCTGCATTTTTTCATTAGTAAGTCTGCATACAGTATACTGTAATAGCAACAAACTCTACTCATTCTAGAACATGGCAATAAAATTTGAATCATGAAGCTCATTAGTAAATAACAGTAACTTTTAGTTATTTAATACTAGAATATTGAATACAATATTCTCATTGTTATTTTGCACATGATTCAAAACAAAATATACAATTATAAAAAAATAAAAGTTTAGTCTAACTATAAGCTAGAAAGACTCTTACATTACATATTTTAATCGTAAAAATAAAAATTATTTTTTTAAATACTCTGGTATTGCCAAAATATGTCCATGTTCTTCCTGGAAATGAACCATATTGATCAGTAATTCATGAAGGTTGTAATGTGACTACCAAAATGTTACCAATTCATATTAACTATAAGGAAGACCAGTATGACCTAGTGAGAAAAGGTAAAGAACAATACCTTCATTACAAGACCATAGAGTAAGACAAATTTCCAGTTAAAACATTTCTCAGCATTTGCTTCTTCTGGTAATGAAGATAATGCTGCCTTTCAAGTAGTATGAGCAATAAATGAGATCCTATGTATCAAGTGTCTTACACAGGGACTGGAATAGGCATTCAGTACAAATAGCAGTTGTATTATTATGGAAACCTAGTGCCCCAAGTTTTCTAGCCTTCTAGGAATCACCTTTCTTGAATATCTACATAAAATAACTTGAGACCTCATCTTTGATGATCATGAGTAAGTAATACAGAGTCCTCCCATGTATTTCAAGTGATTCCTGGGGACTAAACATCTCTCTTGTTTCTTCCTTGTGACATTTGACTCCAAATTGCTGACTCTAGTTTCTCCGGATTAATGCTGACTTTGGTCCATCCAGTTGCCATCAAGCCAAGACATTCCTGTTCTCAAAAATCTCTGTCTGACTTGACTACAGGAGCAAAGCGCTTTCCTCCCCTCTCCAAGGTATCGCTAACACAAATCTGAAGCCAGGTTGTGGTGGTTAACACAGTGTGCAGGAAACTTGAGAATTTAGTAAGAATATTACAGTGCAGACAAGGAGAACTTAGCTTAGTATCAGACATCATTGCTCCCCAAATCCACAGGACATACCTCAATCTGGAGGATCTCTTGCAGGCCAGCTGCCAATTTCTTCTACCATCTCTCTTTCCCCAGTTCCAAGGCTGTTCCGCTTTTGTCCTAGAGCACACCAGAAGAAAGGGAAAATCTTTAACTATCCTGGAGTGCCTGAATTCCCATCTCTCCATCCCCCACCGAAAGTAAACTTTTGCATTATTAGAATAAATTAGCATGATTATTTACACTTAGATTACTTCCAATATCAGAGGAAAAAGAATAAGTACTTAGCTTACTTCTGCATGTCAATAAAGCTCACAATTAATCCCTACCAGAACAAAGAGAATGACTACCTACTCCCAGGGCACATTCCCACTTTCACTTTTCCAGCCTCAGGAAGCAACTTTCCTGCAATTTTTGAAAAGCAGTTTCAGCCCTGCTGCCTGACAGTCATCAAGGAGTCAGAAATATTGAGGTGTAGTCTTGGGCCACCTCACTACAATATAAGTAACATTAATAACGTCTTGCCAGACCATTTTAGTAAATGGATTTTTAAAATTCATTTATAATTAGTACATTAACTGTTTCTGTGCAAAAAAGAATCTGCCAATTTTCAATTAGAAAGCAGCTGGTTTCTAAAGTAAGCCAACAATTACCTTGCAGATCTGTTGAGGGATTTTTTTTTTAGATAGTACAAAGATAAATTTCAGCCTAGCCTGCATTCAGACGATCAAAAAATAAAAATAAATCCAGTTAATGAGCTTTGGACAAACTGTAAAAACAGGCTTCATTTCTTACTAATGCTAGTTCAACAATCCAGAATGATTGTATGTAGACATGGTCACAGAATTCTCTGGCAAAGATCTTAGATATATAGTCTTAAGCTTATCCTGTTTTGTAGAAGAAAAAAAATAAAGCCCTGTGAATGAGTTGCTCAGGTTTACACAGCTATTAAGTGGCTCCTGTGCCAAGATATATTTATTCTTAAATGGCAAGATTCTTAGGACAGTATTGCTTTAGCTAAATATATCTTTTTGGATTAGTGTCACCTGAATATAGAAGTTTAATTTACCCACAGGTAAACAAGAGCTGGTATGATGGTTCCACATGATCCTTAGGGACCTAAGCACCTTCTAGGAATCTGTTCCACAGTCTTAGAGAACCTTAGGTTTTCTGGTCAGAGATGACTGTAGGAACAGAATCAAAGTGGGCAGAATAAGGGGATTCATCTTCCCTTTCAAGACTTCCCAGAAGTCCCAAGGGACACTTCAACTCTCATTGGCGACAACTTAGTCCCACAGTCATGCCTGGCTGCCAAGAAGTTGGGTCATGACGGTTTTTATTCTGGGAGGCAGTGTGCTGGAATAAAAATTGGGCTTTTTTGACTAAGCGAGCAATGGAGAACAGAAACTGAAAGGCTCTAGCAATATCTACTGCAGTAGCTTTTCCTTAAGACTTCTGAGGACAACTTTATATTAAAAAAGAATGGCAGTCACTTCTATTACCAGTGACTCTAGGATTCAGGGAAATGACATGTCCATATGGGATCTGGTTTCTTGGTAGATACGCCACACAAAGCAGAAATCTGAGCTTAACCCCAAGTCACATTTACCATGGAGAACCAGACGGGTCTGGGTATTTTTAGGTAACTCATGGAGCAGGTTTGCCGAAAGTCTGTTTGTGTGAAGGACTGAGGAGTTTCCTGGCAGAGAATTTACCATAAGGAAAGTTTTTCATTTATTGTTTTCATTTCATTAATTTATTCAACAAATAGAGTATATGCTACATGTCAGCCACTGAATATACACATATTGTTGAACAGCAATGACAAATAGTTCCTGTATACAAACCTTCCCATCCTGTGAGAAGGTAGCCATTTAAAAAAGTAAATCTAAATAAAATAATGAAATCACTGTTATAAATACTGTTAGATGTCATGGAAAAAAATAAATATGAGTCTGCACTATAGAAGAGAAATGAGCACCTACTCAAAATGCTAAAGGCAAAGTGATAAGAAAAGGTGTTTATGACAAGGATGTGGCTTGCTCGTATTGGTGAAATAGATGTCTATCAATTGCGGAGTGGGTAAATATAATTTGATACATTTGTGTAATGTCTACTATATAGTAGTTAAGCTGAATGAATTAGATTTCTATGCATCAACATGGAAAGATCTAAAAGAAATGTGAAATTAAAAAATAAAGAATAACACAGTGTTTTCTCACAAAACAAGCCAATATAGTGTCCATGGATAAATAAACATATATGTAAAGGTACAAGAGGGGCTGGAACTACACACCAGGGTGCCCGGCTTTGCACAGGGGTGAAAGGAATGGAATGGGGCATGGGTTACAAAGCCAGCTTCACCTAAATCTTCACATGCTTATTTTTATATTAAGAATCTTCTTTGTATTTGCTTTAGGTCTTTTTAACATCAATTTGGGTGGTGGGAACAAAAGTGTTGGCTATATTCCATACTACTTTCCTATCCTCTCTCTCTCTCCTCTTTTTCAATCCTTCATTCTTTGAACTCCCAAGTAAAAAGAATAAAAAACTTTTGGCCCACCAGGAGGAAGGTTTCTACCACTAGTATTTTCCCTTGAATCCATACCTGTTACATTTTTTTATTGAAGTATAATTGGCATAATATTATAATCATTTCAGGTGTACCACATAGTGATTCAACATTTATACACACTGTGGTGACCATTTTGTAATGTGTCTATACATTTTTGTTCGCCATTGCCTTTATTCATGTCACTAAGTAACAATTAAATTCACATACACAATCTCACAAACGAGGAGAAGCTATATTAGGAGAATTGGTCTTGCTATGATAAAGATTATTACTTCATAATACCTCTAAACCCACTTACTTTAGATAGGACAGACATTTTCTGAGTTTGAGAAGAATGTATACTATGTATGACAAGAAATGACCTTGAGGAAGCACCGAGCACAGCGTTTCCTCTTGCTTTGAAGCTATAAAACAAATTTCAACTTTGACAAACTGTGAGTCAAATCATGTTACGTAAAGGATACTGATGGTAATTTTTTTTTCTCCAAATTAACTAATAATGAGTATAGTAGGCAATGTCCCAAGTGGAGTTCACTAGGTTATAGACATTTTACATTTGGAGTAGAACAAATTGCTACAGGAAGAATGAGGCTCCCATCAAAAGCTCCTATAACAGTAGCTACAATTTGATTGTTTACTGTAGGGGATTTGGCAGTGATAACTGCAACTAACTGAAAAGTAGATGAAAGTATCACAGATGGAAATCAAAATGCCAGCTTCCTACTATTAACCTTGAATTCAATAATCGGGTTACCTATCTGGTCAGAGTTGGACTTCCCAGTGAAGACTTCATAATTGAATTTAGCCACCTAGTCCCAGACAGTAGTAGGCATATTCTGAGGGTAGATGGCCCAAAGTCACTGGCAAGGTCATTTCTCTTTTGAGATTGGGAGAAGGAAAAAGAGAACACATTTCCAGTAAGGATGGTATTCCCTACTCTATGGACCAAGCTAAGGACACTGGGAGGAGAACATGGTTCCTTCTTTACCTCTTAAGTATCAATCACAGTATGAAACATTTTATCTGTTTTCTAATTTCTCACAACAACCCTCACAGAGTCAACATAATTACCCAGACTTTACAAAGGAGGAAAATGAGATTCAGAGCGCTTAAGTAACTGGCCCATACTCATACTCTTGGTTAGATGGCTGAGCTGGGAGGCAAACCTAGGTCTCTATGACACCAAAGCCCACACGCTTTCTACTCTCCATACTTCATGCCCATGAAATCACCTGCTTTCTCTTGAAAATAGTTACAGTCATGTAGACGGAGCATGAAAATGGCACTAATCCTTTCAACTTCCTTGAATAGTTGCTGCTGGTCAGTCACATGCACTTGACGCAGTATTAGATCATGCCAAATGAAATGTCTCTCCACAGAAATTTATTAAGTTACTTCACCTTTGTAACTCTGAGAGGTTAAGTCCCATTCTGCCTTGGGTGTGTACACACAGAAGCTATTAGCAATTAAAATGAGTTACAAATGTGTCAAGAAGAGATCCTGCTGCTGAAATCCAGGTCAGGTTACTTGAAATGGATATATATCTTCCTTTTCTAAATGTTAATTAGATGTTCTATTTTATCTTCAAAGTTTCTAGCAGAAACTTTCCTGAAGTTGACACTTATAGGTCAAGAGAGCTTCAAGCCCTCACATAGCATCCTCAGCCCCCACACTTAGAAAGCCAATTCTAAAGGGTTTATATAGTATTATTCAAAATTTTGAAATGATGAAAGCAAAATGAAAATAAAAAACAGTATGGACCTGAAGTATCCTCAATATTATTCAGTAGACCGAGTAAATGATAACATGAAAAGTAAGCTACTCCAGATTCCATTAAATCTGACATTTTAGCATCTATGCACCAATATAAGTAAATCTTTTCTAGCTCAGTACCAAGGTCTGTACTCATTTTTAAAAATTCAGTAAGTATTTACCAAGCATTTTATTCCATTTTATGTAGTTTATCACCCAAAGCACAAATAAATAGCAATACATTTTTAGTCAACAGAGCTCAAAAATAAAAAGTTATCGTTTCATGTGGCTGACCACAAGCCACTTTTTAAGGGCATATTGTAGCATGGTTCATAAGCAGATTGTATTGTGCTGCATTAAATTTTAATGCTGATTGTCAATGAAAAAATACAATTATAAAACTAAACTATCAAAACATCAGCAACTAAGCAGAGGCATTTACATGAGTTGGGAGAACTTTTACTCTTGGCTCTGCCTGTGTGACTCTGAATAAGTCATCTCATCTCTCTGAGCCTTAATTTCCCCATCTACAGAATGAAGGTGTTGGACTAGAACTGGCCCTGCAATTTTCATCAGCTTCTCTTGAGAATCTACAGAAGTGCCGTTCCCAGGCTCCACCTCTAGGAAATCCCATTCAGTGAATCTGGGGTGGGGCCCAGAAACCTGCCTGCTTACCAAGGGCCCAGGGGACGTGGATTCTGGAGGTTCCTACAAACCGCACAGTAAGGTACACCTTATTTAAACCCCTTTCAGCTCTACCATTCTACTAGTCTGCAGAAAATTCAGTAAAAATAGCAGTCACAATGGCACCTTTCTTGCAGAAACACCTACGTGGTATTGGTCCATTTCAAGTAATCATTTCCTCAGGATACAAACTGCCAGCCTGTGACAACGAAACACCTGTGAATGAAGGTCTTCCTAAGTTAACAGGAAAAGAAAAAAAGGCCGGGAGGTAGAGAGGCAGGGAAAGAAGATACACAAAACACAAACTCTTAGGCTTTCAAGCGCTTTTAGTCAACATCTCTACCCAAAATAATCACTGACATTTTGCAAGTAGAAAATTCTTAAAGCTGACTAATTACTTTGGTATTTCAATGAAAGGTAACAATTGAGCATGCGTGAAAGCAGCTTTGTAAATCTGCGGTTTAATTGTAGATCACTTGCTCTACACCCCTGGGTTCTGAGATATTTCTACATGGAATTCTTTGTTATATTATTATACCATAGTAGTTTTTAAAAAGCCTTTAAGATACTGTTGCATATTAATATTGAAAATGAATCAAGAATTTGGATAATTTAACTCTATATAGGTCTTATCGTTCACTAGCATTCTAGGACTCAATTTTAGACAAATCACTCACTTAAATATCAGTGGAGAAACACAACCTGATGAAGCCACGCGGCCTGTGATCAATACCATCACTACAGCGCAAGACTACATTTGGCCAATGGCCAGAGCAGGGGTACCAAATGAACAATTTTATTGTTGCCTAAAGTACCCCAGTGTTGTCAGTGAAAATCATAGAAGGTCTGTTCAGACACTTGAGTAAATCATATTTCGAATTCCAAGCAAGCAGAACTTAGAACAGGAACTCAGGCTTATCCAAAATTGTTATGTACTATTTCAATAGATGGGAGTTATCTTAGGTTAAGTGATTATATTTTATTAAAATTGTGAGCAGAATATCAATTCTAATTTGACAATTATCCTCTCTTACTGCAAATAATAACCAGCATTCATCATTTAGTAGCACTATACACATCTTCTTAAGTATTAGTATTTCTACTGAAAAATGCATTAAAACAAATTCAGTATATTTAAATGATGGCAAATAAGTTGTCTAATTCAAATAGTGCCACTTCCTGACCTGTACCAACTAAATCTATCTATAAAGGGCTAAGAGGTCAGCATACTGAATTCATTATTCTGAAGCAATGATGCATAGCAAAAATAAGCTTGTTTTTGCTTTCTTTGAAAATATTAATAAAGTGACACTGACTCTACTACAGTACTTGAGTTGCTGCGGTGATGCCCAAAGTAGGGGACAAATCTGTTGATGATTTTGCCTCCAGTTTTGTTATCATATCTTGGAGTTGCCCCAAAGTGATGCTTTCGAGAAACTCCATATGGTTCTTCCACACCACATAGACTTCAGGCTGTTTTTTCTGAGAGAACTTCAGCAATATTTAAGGTTGTAAAAAGTATCCTGAAATTTGAAGACTTTTGTTCTTTTTTTTTTTCATTACAGTTTGCCTAGGAACCATAGCACCACCACAGACAGTTGCAAAAGCTGTTTGACATATGTCCTGGGGCCATTACATTTGACTTAGAGGTGTGTGCCAGCTGTCATTGTAATGTCATTGAGGAAACATCCTCGAAGATGAAAAGTGGAAGGTAAAAAACAAGAACTGATATACATCTGAATAATAAAACATCAAGATTCAAGGTAGAAAAAAATCCATTCTCCTCTCATTGATTTGAAATGATGATTGAATGCTGCATCCAGCTATTAGTTGGAAATGATTTTATTTACTTTCACCTCCACCCTGAACCCACAATTTTTAAACCCTGCTTCACTTTGTGCAAATCACAACTTCAGGATAGATCTGAAGTATGTCATCCTTGCTATTTTTGAATTGAATAGCCTAGTCCTCTTCACAAATGATGACTTTTTAAAAAAAAAATCAGAAATACTTAATGCAAATCCTTAGGAGCTGCTCATCTGGCTGTAACTCTTTAGAACTGGGCATCTTTCTTGCAGACATTTTTTAATGTTCCAGCAGAGTCAGCATTAAACCCTCTACCGCAGCACATACTTTACCATATATTTGTACTAGCCAAACATAAATACATAAATAAAATCAACATAGTACAGAGGTTCAACTGCATTACACCATTCCAATAATGTACAATGTCAAACTCAACAAATTTGGTATCCTCCTGAATGCATTAAGTTGTAACTCCAAACAAAAATACAATTTCCAGTTTCAGAGAGATTAATGGGATGGGATATGTCAGGAAAAATTCAATACTTATTAACACTGTCCTAAGCCTTATCTGTACAATCTGCAGCTTTCACCATGTATGTTCACTCCCAAGTCCAGTAAGGTTAAATATGGTTGTTAATGATGAATCACTCGACTCAGTCAACCAGGAGGGAGATCTAGAGGCCTTAGCGAGCAGGTACCATGGCTAAGTGACACTTGCTACAATTGACCGAGCACCATACGTTTGCCTATAACTTTGTACCACACGTAGCTCCTCTTTTATTCTCTATTTCTTTCTGTTCTTCCCCTTTCTCTTTGCCATCTCCTTTCTTTGTTCTGTCCCGTCTTTCCTTCCTCCCCTGCCTGATCCAGCGTACCAGTGTGTTTTATGCTGTGAGATTCAACCTATCAGTCACTCACGAAATCAGTTTAGTAGGCCACAGCCAGCAATTTTTTAAATCAACTATAATAGACTAGTTCAGGGTGCATGACTACAACAAGGGGATATTGTTTCAGAGACTCTGGTTTCAACCCATGACTGTGCCCTGGGTCATGATGGAAAATATATTTCTTCATAAAGAGCAGCATCCATGTGCATTGCCTGCCACCACTGATAGCACCTGGGGCAGAAGAGGTGGCAGACTGCAGGGTGTAGCAGACCCAAAACAGAGCATCAGGGAGCCCAGGATATTGCTCTCCTTCTGTTGCTAAGTCACAATGTACATTATTACGTTCCTTCAACTTGTTAAGTGTTAAAGAACTGTAAGGTGTTTATACACACATACATATACACATACCACATCTGTATATATGTGTGTGTGCATACACATGTGAGTGTGTCTATATATGGCATACTGGTGCTACTGGATTGTGGTAGCACAGGCCAGGGATGCTGCCAAACCTCCCACAAGGCATGCTATGGCCCCCACAACAAATAATTATCTGGTCTAAAATGTCAATAGTACTGAGGTTGAGAAACCCTGGTATAAACACATATCCAACTATTTGGAAAAATCTAAGGAAAAGATGGAATGGTTTTAAGTTCTCATTTGAATATCTGACATCATATAATTCCAACCAGAATCATAAAGAACTTTCTAATCTTGGTTCTATCATACAATTTAAATTGTTACTTTCTCACTAACATCCTTGTTTTGTATAATTTCCTTATTTTAAGAAGTGAGTTTAGGAATCCCTCATTTCAAGATCTCTCTTCACATATGTGTACCACTTCACAATTGTCAAGGGCTTTTGTGTGACCCCCGCCTTACTGACTGTCCCCAGTGTTACACATGGGGAAGCTGAGAGGGGCACCATGCCTGCTCAGGTCACCCTGCAAGGCAGAAGCAGAGGTGGAATTTACACACAGGTTGTTGGTCTCCAAAGCTTTGGATGTGTACTTGATTAAGACAAACACTACTCAGGTCTTGGCCAACCACTATTCCAACCAAACCAACATACCTGCCAAGATAATCAAAATCATGGAAGCAGATTTAAAAATATCCACACATTCAATAGCATCATAGACCAAAGTCTACAAAGTCCTTTCAACTATAATTACTGTTATTAAAGGCATGTCCTCTGTGTTGCATTTCTATATTTAGGAATTTGTGTCTGAACTCTTTGAAACCTTTGGTTCAAAAGGGACAGTATTCCTGAAAACACCTCACATCTTAAAATTACTGACTGTACCTTTTTGTGTTTTTTTGTATTTTCTAAGTATCCACCTCTGGGTAGGTGTGGAGAAGGTGATGAAACAACATTGTCAGGCAAACTATAAACTACACAGTAACTGGACAATATTTGTATCATCTAAGAAGTATACACACATTTT
This sequence comes from Manis javanica, assembly GCF_040802235.1. Classification (NCBI taxonomy): domain Eukaryota; kingdom Metazoa; phylum Chordata; class Mammalia; order Pholidota; family Manidae; genus Manis; species Manis javanica. Next base: position 133,833,103 of record NC_133174.1, read on the forward strand.
TGAAATTCATCCTAGATGAAATTTCTGATTTTCTCCTCATCTAAGAATGAAATTATAAAAACTCAAGCAAATTTTAGTTTTCTTTCTCTATTTCCCTACAAGCATTGCAATCAGGGATCTCTAAGCCCTTTAGCAACATGAACTAATCAATAGAGAACAGCACACAGACGTATGTTTACAAAGTCACTACACCAGAGAATTAACTGTCATTTTAATTAATTAAGCAAAGTACACTAATGTGCACGTCTTTGATAATCATTATACCAGGAAGTTTTCCCCTAACAAAGAAACTTAGAAAAGTCAGTATAAAGCAGCTTTCAGTTAAACTGTACATTTAAAACTTTCACAGATGTGACATTCTCTTCTACTGTAATTACCTATGCAACAGCCCTCACAGAAAGTTCTGTATTGCTCATCATTGCGTGTGTGTGTGTGTGTGTGTGTGTGTGTGTGTGCATTCAGGACACCCCTTGAAATAGCTACCCACCTATTTGAAAATTTTATGTTAACAAAAGGAAAAAAGTCTGCTCTTTTTCATTTTCATTTTATCTAACTGTCAGTATAGTCTCTTGTGGAAAGGCAGACTGCTAAACGCTTTTCTGAGGCCCAGCAAACATGTTAGACTTGCTTACAAAGCTAATTAAAATTTATGCATGCCATATTTTACATGTTTCCACTGGATCAAAATAAAACGTCAGTTTTTATCTTTGATACCATGTTCTTCATCTAATCTGTATACAAGCTATTGCCTTTTTGTGTGTTCCCTTTGGCTAATGACACACCACCCTTCTCAGTAAACTGTCTCCTTTTTTCAGCATGACTATCTCATTATTTCTGCCTTTGAATAGCCTTTTAGCTCCATGTTTTGTGGTCGTTTATAGCACCCATTAAACAACTACATGAAAAGATGACACAATCAGAAATGAGGTAAAGACAGAAAGGAAACAGCATTAACTGTTCCCAGTTAGTAATAATATGATGTGCCCAGGCAGCTGCCATAGTCTGCAACAAACAGCACAGTGGATATTTTGCACAAATAAGGATATTAATAAAGCCGGCAATGTTTCTGAATATATAATTGTAAATAGCCTGCCCATGTGCACATGCAAGAACTGTGTTACTCAGAAATCGCTTATCTGAATGGCAGGGAAATCTCAAAAATCTTTCTCAGGAAGGAAGTAAAAGGAATGTAATGATCCTTAAAACCCCAAAGATATGATTGTAGAAGATAATTGTTTGGACTATTCCTAAAAGTAAACTGTGCATATGTCCATTTTATAACTTACCAGTAATTTTCTTTTAAAAGGTCCCAGCATGGTCTCCTTAGAAAACCATTATGAAAAGAAAGCCAAGAAGAGAAGGAGGAAGCACAAAATATTCCCCAGGGAAAAGACATGTATGAGGTGGGAGTCAGCACTGTGAGAACCTGGTCTAAATGTGCAGGAAACCACCTTGAAAACAAACATCCCCATGCAGATTCGTTGGCAGGACAGCTTGTTTTTGCTCTAGTGTCCCACCCCTCTCCTGGCCTCCCGTCTATCCTCCACCTTCAAGTTGGGATATTCTGTGGAACTGGGATTTTTACAGACTCTGGAGGGAGTATAAGTAGGCCAGGGGTCCTGCCGACCTTCATTACGGCCGCTCTCCGCCAGTAGTGAGAGGGAAATGTCCTGGTGCCCTCAAATAACGCCCTACTCCTGGCTTCAGTAGACTCCACTGCGACTAGGTCCTGAGTACCCCGGAGAGTAGAGAGGCCGCGGGGAAGCAGGTCGCCAGGGGAACAGAGATGCCCTTGGCCCACACCGCGCCTCCCTCTTGAACTAAGGTGACTCTCCCTGACCGCCTTCCTGTAGTTGAATCTCAACCACCCGGACTACTAATAAGAGGAAAACGAAAGGAGAAAAAGGAAGGGAGCATGGCAACAAGTATGCTCTAGTAGATCTAGGCAACGTGGGGAAGAATGACAAGAATCAAACTGAAACACTGGAACGCTGCTCAGGGCTCGCTTGCGTTAACACATTGGCACCAGTCTCGCTGGGCTGTGAATTATATGGAAATTCCTTGTTTACTATCCTCGTAGGAGGTCCGTCATGATCTCTCGGCTGGCGAACTCCAGGGGTCAGACGCTTACTAGTTAGGGGGGCCAGCCGTCCTACAGGGTGCCCAGCTCGGAAGACTGGCTGGTCTTCCACTTGTCCGCAGCTTCCACCCCGAGGGCCTTGACCCCCCTCAGATGTGGTGCCGACCAACGGCCGTCCTTCCTTCACTTGACCGAGTCAGAGCTGCAGCCCACAGCAGAAGCTGCAGGGGCTGGGCAGGGCTCCAGGCCGGAGGGGCCGGGAAGCGTGAGCTGCGCTCCGCCGTGCCTGGCACAGAAGCGGAGCAGCGGCTCCTTTGTGGGCTGCCACGTCCCACTCCCCGGCGCACAGCGGGGACGGTGGATCTGCAGGGTGATTGATAAGTGAGAGCGAGTGGCCGCCGGACCCCCCTCCTCCCTCCTGCTCTTTCCCCTCCTCCCTCCCGGCGCCCTCCTCCTTCCTGCCAGAAGCCAGCACGGTGGCGAGCCGTTCAGTGGGAACCTGCCTGCCCTTGGGGGCGCCGCCCGCGCTCGCCACCGTGTCCCGGCCCGCGGGTCGCGGTGCTCCGACGGTGCGCCGGTTCCCGCACCTGCTCGGGTCGCAGATGCGGTGGGCGCCTCCGGGCGAAGCTGCGGGCGGCGCGCCGGTTGGGTAAGTTCCGAGCCCTCGGGGACGCTGCGGCGCGCTCAGCCCCTGCCCGGCCCGGCTGCCTCCCTGGGCCCGCAGACCCGGCGTGGGACGAGCCCGCCGGTGGCCGCCGCGATTCCGCCGCCGCCAGGGACTGCTGGGTCTGGGGCCGTCCGCGCCGGCGCGGCCGGGCTCGGGACCTCGCGCAGCCCCGGACCACGGCCGCCGCGCGCGGCCTCCTGCCTGGGGAGCTGCGGGGCCCCGGCGCGAGCGCCTCCGGAGGTGCCGTCGCGGCCGTGGGCCCGGCGGCCGGGCAGCGCAGCCGGGGGAGGCGGGAAGGGCTGCTCTGGCGGCGGGCGCCCCCGAGTCTCCGCGAGGGACCCGGAGAGCGCTCGGGGGGCGGCATTCGTCCGGAGCAGGAGCGTCGGGGCGGAGGTGGCCGCGGGCCGGCAGTGGGGGGCCTGCCGGGCTCCTGCTACCTCCGGGATCGGGGGCGGCCGCGGCGTGGACGGGCCAGCGCGCTCGATGGAGGCACTGCAGACCCGAGCCGGGCTCCACTCGGTTAGATGCGAGTGACACGGCGGAGACGGAGTCCCCGCTCATGCCTCCCTCGCCCAAGCGAGGAGAGGGAGCATTTGTCCTACTTTAATGTCCGCCTCTGCCTCCTTTGGGTTCCCAGTTCACCCAGAACCTTCCCACCTCCTGGGAAGCCCGCTCTTCCTAAGCGAGCGCCGCGGCTCTGCCTCCCGACACGCCGGGCCACATGAAACTTACTTAAAGTGCCTTATCCGGATGGAGGTCGATCTCTTCCCAATAACTATGCTCAGGAGAGCGAGTGTGGAAGTTCAGGAACAGGCAGGCGACAGAGTAGTGGTGGGAGGGTCCAACGACCCGTGTGGGCAGCTATCCTTGGGGGGAAGATGTGCCACTACAGCCCTCAGTTGGTCACCCAGCCGGTTTCACCGCCGCATTCCTTCTTTCAGTCAAGAATTTAAAAGGGCCCTAGACCCCCCCAGTCTAACTACTCGCTTCTCTCCCTCTCTCTGTGTGTATCTCTCTGAAATTTCTAATAGTCTCTCTCCTCAGGGAGTACTGACAGCACCGGCAATGTCTTAAAGGAAATTACCATATTTAGAACTAAAACTAACGTTTGACATTTCACTTTCAAATACAATTTTTTTTAAAGGACCGTATTCAGGTAAAACATCACTACCACTATTTAAGTTTAGGTAGATAGTTCTCTAAGCCACAATAAGCAGTAACGAGCGTTTTGGAAAGCTGCTGGACTGGGACTCAGAATCCCTGGGTTCTGTTTCTAATTTTATAGACTGGAATTTAAGCAAGTCAGCACTTCCCCTAGTTGAGGAATGTCCTCATCTATTAATGAATTTGATTTCAAAGGTCTTGTCCAGCTCTCATGTTGGCTTGTAGTTCTATGAAATGTTGACTTAATTAATAAATGTTTGGTAAGTGAATGTCAATGAATAAACCATATCTCTCTAGGAACTATGTATATTTAATATTCGGAAACATAGAGGGAAAAGATGCCTCTTTTCTTTGAAAGGAAAGCCTAATGGTGCTCACACTACATCACTCTGTTGATACCTGAGGGTGCAATTGTAATAGAGCAGGAGGCCGCAGAGGGCTACCCCTCTCCCTCTGGGGACAGCCCTTCTCAATGTTGCCATTTGGCATAGAGAAGGAGAATTTGAGGCACCAGAAGGAAAGGATCTTGCCCAAGATCAAGCAAGAATTACAGGATGGGGAGGTGGCTCATGATGTCTGGTCCAAGGTGCTTCCCTGAAGGAAAAAGAGGGGGAAAGGAGAAAAATTCTGGAGGAGAGTACCAGAGCCACAGGTCGCTGAAGTGCCCAAGTTCACAAACTACCAGAGCCCTTCTGGGGGAAGAAAGCTTGCGCCAAGGTCAACTATCCTAGAACCTGAGCTTGAGCTTAAGAAAGAAGGAAGCCGGGAGAAGCAGGGGGCTTTTTGGTCTCAGATGGCTTATTTTGCCTAAGTGGCTGTCTCCATCCCACATCTGGCACAGCAGCGGGACCCTGTGTGGACTAGGTCTGCAGCAGGCTGGGACTGAAGAGGCAGGTAAAGTAAGCGAAAGTATTTTGTAAGACGGGCACATCTTTCGGGCAATTGCTTTTCCCACTCTGTCATTCCCCCCTTTCCCTGCCTCAAATCCCCCGTTCCTGCCAGAGGCAGCCCCTGGCCTTCCTGGCCACAGCAGACATTGACATCTTGCAAATGGATTCCACTGGACTCCACACCAGGAGACTCCTGGGTCCAGGAACCTTAAGATTATTTAGGGGAGATGAGATAATGGAGGCAAAACCCCAACACCTGGCTGTTAGTAATGCTGTGGAGAGGTTATCTGAAGGTGGCTGAATGGCAGAGCTAGGAGGGCCCATGTGGTCCACCCCCGTTTGCCAGTGGGGACCAGAAGATCCAGAAACAAACAACCTACCTGGTGACAGAGCTAGATCAGAACTCAGGTCTACTGGATCTCAGGCCAAGACTTCTTCCAGCTCTCCTCCCGTTCTCAGAAGCCAGGCTCCCTGCACTGCCGCCTTCTGTTCCAGCTCCCCGGCCCCTGCAGCCCCGAGGCTTAGGGCCCCTTCTGTGGGCTCCCACTCCCAGCGGAGACTCAGCTTGGCAGCAGCTCTCTGACACCCACTCCTCTTCTCCTTCCACCAGGCGAAGAGCACACGTTTAAACTTCATTCTCTGGCTAAGTATAAACCTCAGGGGGAGAAGGGTTCTGTTGTTTATCTCAGTCTATAAGCTAACGTTGAACTGGCTTTAGGAATCCAGGCAAGTATTTGTTTGGCCAGTAACCACCCAGAAAGTAATTTTCTTAGCCCTGAAACAAAGCTCTGTATGGAAAGCACAAAGAAAGCCCCTAGAACTCCTTGCCCTGCTACACATGCATACTGGTGCGCCACGCACCCCGCTCTCCGCACGCAGAGCATTTGAGCGAGGAGGCTTGCAGGCGGGCCCAGTCCTATAGCAGAGAGGCACATCTACACACACACACACACACACACACAGACACACCCTTCTTACTGGGAAGATCTGGACCCTGGCTTGGTAATCTGGAATGAGAATGCCCCTCCGCGCCCCCCGCCCCCACACACAGCCCCAATGGCCAGGAGATGGGGGGGGGGCAGGCGGAAGGAACCACTCGGAAGAGCGGGAGGAGGCCGGGCGGTGCCAGCCCCTTTAGCGCGGCCTCTCCCGGGAGCTCACCCTGAGCTCAGCCACCCCCTCGCCGCCCGCCAGGTTGGAGGTGGAGTAGTTCAGAATCCACTGACGCAGCCCGGCTGTGAGCTTGAAAGCCGCTCGCGGGGAAGGGAAGCGTCTGCCCCTCCCTCCCCACCGCGCGCGCCCTCCATCCCGGCCGGCCCCCTCCCCCCGTGACGTCACCCTAGCCCTGTCCGGGGGAGCCTGCAAAGCCTCTCAAATTCAAACTGCTGGGCGCACTGCTGCCGCTGCCACCGGATTGAAAGAGCGCGCCCAGGCTCGCTGTCGCCGGCGCCCGCTGACCGGGCCGGCAGGCTCTCCGACCTCCCTGCGGAGTCGCGCCCCCGGGTCGCCCTCGGCTCTGCTGCCGGTTGCTCCAACCCTGCCTTTCCTCCCCTGCTGCCTGCCGGAGTTCTGACTTCGGCGCACCCCCACCCCCGCCAAATTAAAGCAACCCACGGAAAACAGGGCAGCCCCCTGGAAGCGGCGTCGTCGTTTACCTTGCTCTCTCTCTCTTTCCGAAGATGTTAAACTACCGGTGGACCGCGGAGGAGAGGGGTCCCGTCTTCTCCTGATGCGTGAGTAACCCCCACCCTGCACTGTCTTGTCTTTTCCATCCCCCTCCTTCGCCGCCAGTCCCCTGATTTTCCCACCCCCTCTTTGCGCAGTTAGAAAAAAAAGTAAAGCAATTTCTGCTGCGAGCCCAAGGCGGGCGAGCCGCCGAGATCGCTTCAAGATACCCCAGGGGAGGAGGAGATGGGCTGGATTTAGTAGGACAACTCGGTTACTAATGACTCCGCGGCTGGCTGCGACCCGCCGGGAAATCAGGTGCAGGCGTGTTTGTTCGCGGACGCGCGTGTGGGTGGGCGGGGGTGGGGAAACCGGCACAGCTTTGAACGACGCAGTGATTTCAATCTGCCGGGCGGCCCCCTCCCCGCATTCCCTCCCTCCCACTCCGCCCCTTGCCTTGTCATTTTAATCGGGCGTCCTTGTTTCTTTCTCCCCGCATCCTGCTCTCTCTGCCCGCTCCCCAAGGTTTGCCTGTAGGTACCTGAGCTGACACCGACGGTGCCTAAAGATGCTGAGCGGCGTTTGGTTCCTCAGTGTGTTAACCGTGGCCGGGATCTTACAGACGGAGAGTCGCAAAACTGCCAAAGACATTTGCAAGATCCGCTGCCTGTGCGAAGAGAAGGAAAACGTACTGAATATTAACTGCGAAAACAAAGGATTTACAACTGTTAGCCTGCTCCAACCCCCCCAGTATCGCATCTATCAGCTTTTCCTCAATGGAAACCTCCTGACCAGACTATACCCGAACGAATTCGTCAATTACTCCAACGCGGTAACACTCCACCTCGGCAACAACGGGCTGCAGGAGATCCGCGCCGGGGCGTTCAGCGGCCTGAAGACCCTCAAGAGGCTGCATCTCAACAACAACAAACTCGAGGTGCTGAGGGAGGACACCTTCCTGGGCCTGGAGAGCCTCGAGTACCTCCAGGCTGACTACAATTACATCAGTGCCATCGAGGCAGGGGCCTTCAGCAAACTGAATAAGCTCAAAGTGCTCATCCTGAATGACAACCTTCTGCTGTCGCTGCCCAGCAATGTGTTCCGCTTTGTCCTGCTGACCCACTTAGACCTGAGGGGGAACAGACTGAAAGTGATGCCTTTCGCTGGCGTCCTCGAGCACATTGGAGGGATCATGGAGATTCAGTTGGAGGAAAACCCATGGAATTGCACTTGTGACTTACTTCCTCTCAAGGCTTGGCTGGACACCATCACTGTTTTCGTGGGGGAGATTGTTTGTGAAACTCCCTTCAGATTGCACGGGAAAGATGTGACCCAGCTGACCAGGCAAGACCTCTGTCCCAGAAAAAGTACTGGTGACTCCAGTCAAAGGGGTAGCCATGCTGACACACACATCCAAAGGCTGTCACCCACAGTGAATCCTGCTCTCAACCCAACCAGGGCCCCAAAAGCCAGCCGGCCACCCAAAATGAGAAATCGCCCGACTCCCCGGGTCACCGTGTCAAAGGACAGGCAGAGCTTTGGCCCAATCATGGTGTACCAGACCAAGTCCCCTGTGCCCCTCACCTGCCCCAGTAACTGTGTCTGCACCTCTCAGAGCTCAGACAATGGGCTAAATGTGAACTGCCAGGAAAGGAAGTTCACCAACATCTCTGACCTGCAGCCCAAACCTACCAGTCCAAAGAAACTCTACCTAACAGGGAACTATCTCCAAACTGTGTATAAGAATGACCTCTTAGAATACAGCTCTTTGGATTTGTTGCATTTAGGAAACAACAGGATTGCAGTCATTCAGGAAGGTGCCTTCACAAATCTGACCAGTTTACGCAGACTTTATCTGAATGGCAATTACCTGGAAGTGCTGTATCCTTCTATGTTTGATGGACTGCAGAGCTTGCAGTATCTCTATTTAGAGTATAATGTGATTAAGGAAATTAAGCCTCTGACCTTTGATGCTTTGATTAACCTCCAGCTCCTGTTTCTGAATAATAACCTGCTACGGTCCTTACCTGATAATATATTTGGGGGCACGGCCCTCACCAGGCTGAATCTGAGAAACAACCATTTTTCTCACCTGCCTGTGAAAGGGGTTCTGGATCAGCTTCCTGCTTTTATTCAGATAGATCTGCAAGAGAACCCATGGGACTGTACCTGTGACATCATGGGGCTGAAGGACTGGACAGAACATGCTAATTCCCCTGTTATCATCAATGAGGTGACCTGCGAATCTCCCGCTAAGCACGCAGGGGAGATACTGAAGTTTCTGGGGAGGGACGCTATTTGCCCAGACAGTCCAAACTTGTCTGATGGAACCATTTTGTCAATGAATCACAACACAGACACACCTCGGTTGCTTAGTGTGTCTCCCAGTTCCTATCCTGAACTACACACTGAAGTTCCACTTTCTGTCTTAATTTTAGGATTGCTTGTTGTCTTTATCTTATCTGTCTGTTTTGGAGCTGGTTTATTCGTCTTTGTCCTGAAACGCCGAAAGGGGGTGCCAAGTGTTCCCCGGAGTGCCAACAACTTAGATGTGAGTTCCTTCCAATTACAGTATGGCTCTTACAACACCGAGACTCAGGATAAGACAGATGGTCACGTCTATAACTATATCCCCCCACCTGTGGGTCAGATGTGCCAAAACCCCATCTACATGCAGAAGGAAGGAGACCCAGTAGCTTATTACCGAAACCTGCAAGAATTTAGCTATGGCAACCTGGAGGAGAAAAAAGAAGAGCCAGCCACACTTGCTTACACTATAAGTGCCACCGAATTGCTAGAAAAGCAGGCCACACCAAGAGAGCCTGAGTTGCTCTACCAGAATATTGCCGAGCGAGTCAAGGAACTCCCCAGTGCAGGACTAGTCCATTATAACTTTTGTACCTTACCCAAAAGGCAGTTCTCCCCTTCGTATGAATCTCGACGCCAAAACCAAGACAGAATCAATAAAACCGTTTTATATGGAACTCCCAGGAAATGCTTTGTGGGGCAGTCAAAGCCGGACCACCCTTTACTGCAAGCTAAGCCGCAATCAGAACCAGACTACCTCGAAGTTCTGGAAAAACAAACTGCAATCAGTCAGCTGTGAAGGGAAACCATTTACAACCCTGTGGCATCAAAGGATGCTGCTCCAAACTCTTGGAAGCACTGCATTTGCTTTTGTGTGTGTTTGTGCTCTCCCTTTTCCCAGCGGCCATGGGGGACTTTGAAAATGGTGGGGGTATGGGATGAAGCAGCGATACTGCTTTTCCAAGTTTTCCTTTAAGTTATTTCTCTCTTGCTCCAAACCGCCACCTTTTCTTCCCTTCTCTCCTTAGGAATCATCACTGAACGTGAATGTTTCTACAGTGCAGTTTTTCATATATTGTTTATGGGTTTGTTTCTTTTCCCTTCTTTTATTTTTCCAGTGTGGGAATGGGAAGAGGAGATGATAGTGAATGAAGAAAGAGTAAGCAAATTTTTCAAATGAAAATGAATAGTGTATTTTGTAGAAGATCTCCTAAGATCTTTTGAGACTATACATTCTTTTGTAAATAATGATATATGGTATTTCTGTCTTCAGTTACCGAGTATAGCCACTAGGCATCACTTCTTTGTGTTAAAGTGCCTTTGCACTTTAAGTACATTACTTAAATGTTGCTTTTAGCTTTGATAAATTGAACATATTTTAATGTGTTGTATTTTTGAAATTAAGAACACTGTAAAATAGATCGAAATGTCAGCTATATTAAGTCAACGTACAGTTTGCTTGAGTTATAGAATCCAGCCTGTCATCAAATGATTCTAGTTCTAGGACTTTTGAGATTTAACTGTAAAATATTTCCTTTCCTCTGAATTTGTTCTAAGTGATTTTATTTAAGTCAACTAAAGGGATTTAACAGTGGGCTAGAGGTAATAAACCGCCTCAGTTGGGATTAGTAATTCATTAATAAAATATATTTAACCCAATATCAGAGTCAATTGAACAATTAATGCCCTTCCGTAAGTTATTATTTTACACTAACATGGTCAGTGTTTTAGATTATTTTCCTAATTAAGAGTATGTTACACAACTTGTAATATATTTTTTCTGCATTAAATTAGATATTTTTATATATTTAACTGAAAGAGTCTGTATTTCTAACTTTTTAATTGAAATTAATATTTTTTCTGCCTATTGAGACATTTTCTATAAACACATACCAGTAGAGGCCGCCACACACCTCATTTAATAAAGACATATGAGCCATTAAATACCTTGAACAAAGACTTCAAAGGTGAGATTAAACTTCCCAAGTAAATTCTCTGCAAATTCAAGGCAGCAGAGACAAATGTATACATTACTTTCTATTTCTTTTAGGATTAAAGGTTAGACTCAGAATCCTCAATTTTCACATTTTCAGAGGAAGCAGCATTTTCCTCTTAAGTTTATTGAAGCATTAATGGGGTGCTATCAAATCATGTACTATTTGCATCTCCAAATTGATTAATAAGTACCTAAACCAAGAAAGTAAGATCTTTTTTCTCCTGCCTTCTATACGCATGTGTTACTTGAATTTTTCCATGTCAGCTTGAGCAAGCCTTTTGTTTTGGTCTTAGCATTAAAATGATTTTAACTAACCAAGTCTCTATAACATTTCTGAAGCCTTATTAGCCTGTAAATAATTTTTAGATGCAAACATTATTGTGTGATTTCAACAAACAGCCCTTCTTCACAACAAAAAATAGTTTTGTTTTGTCTATTGTAAATCCTTATGCAACTGGGATGGTGATCTGCATATAAAGTAGTCCAGCTTTTCAATTCCTTATTAAAGCAATTGATGGCGTCTGAAAGCAGCACACTGTTTCCTTTTCATAAATAGGTTACTGCACATAATAATCCTTTATTATCATGTGGAGATTGAAGTGGATTCTGATAACTTACTTTTAAAGCTTTAAAATGACTAACAGTACATTGTCTGTCACTATAAACAATTCATGTCATAGGCTTTCAATTAGAAATGACTTAAATCCAAATTATTTGGATTGATCACTACTGGTGCAAAATAGTTTGTTTTAACAATAGAAGGTAATTGTGTATATATAAATTTAAAGGGCATTCAGGAAAAATAAATGCCTTTAACAACCTAAAATCTCTGCATATCTACAGTGACAAGCTAGCATGTTCATTCTTTGACTAGAGATCATAATTTGTATTTAAATCCATTAGATCAAAGTTGAAAATGGTGGGCTGAAATGACCTAGAAGATAGTTAATGCACAGAGATTTTACATTTCATACAAGAGGAACAAAAATATTATATTAGTTGAACGTGGAGGTAGGTCCTCAAATCACCTCCTCTTTGCGTGAAGTATTTATATTATGTATGCATATATGTAAAAGTTTCAGACATCCTCTTGTGGCTGCTCTCATTTGGTACAATGGTAAACACAGAATACAGAGGTGGGGTCTTGGGGAGTGATTATGAAGGCAAGTCAGTATACAGACTCTATTAATAATGTTTAGATTTAAACTAGATGACTAGAACTACTGATGTAGCGATTCCACTTCAGTGTTCTAACTCTCCTGAAACTAAAGTCATTCCTGTAAAATGCTACTTATCCATAGAAAACCTAATTCATTCATTTTAAATAGGAATAGCTTAATCCTTGCTTAGTTACATGACTTTAAAGAGGCCTCCTGGAAGAACTCAGATTCATAAACTCTTGCCTAATAATTATGTTTTAATTCTAGATTCTCATGCTTCTTAGATTTGTGCATTATTTGTATTAGGTTTTAAGATGTATTTGAATGTAGTCCAGACTATTCACTTAAAGGCATAATACACTATATAGTTTGAAGCTTTATTTTCTAATGCAGTCACGAACACTTTACATTTATGAACTTATTACCATCCCCACTGACTGAATTGTTTTGCTTAATCCACTCAAGTGCTTTCAAACATATTGGAGGGGGGATTTTTATTTTTCTCTTCTACAGCTGGAGTTTGTTATTTCACTTTTATTTCACGTGCAGCTTGTACTGGATATGAGAATCAGCACAGCAAAATGGTTCCAGCCAACGGAATGCCATCCTCCCCACGCCCTACGAATGGCAAATGGTAATTCCCTTCAATTCTAGCTCTTAATTAGTTGCTTTTATTGTTTCTGACTATACCTGTGGCTCACCTTGTATTGAAACATTTAAAAGTACCACTTCTCAGTCTAGACACAATTGCCAAGAGTCCATTTTGGTTCTGGATTTTTTTCAACCTGTGTGCCTTGTTAGTTCCACCCAGCAGTTGGTGAGTAAGGAAATGACCCTTCAATTTCCTTTGCTTTGTCCTCTCACCTCTAAGGTGATTTAATTTTTCTACATATTTTCATGTCATCAAGTGCTCAATATTTTATGGATTTTACAAAAAGTGTATGAGGAATTAGAGATTCTGTGATTTTTCAGACTTTGGAAATTCATTTTGATGGTCCACATTTCAGAAACATACTGGATTAGATGCTAGAGTAAAGAAAGCCTTCCAGACAATTCTCCCAATCCAATTGTTTCTTCATTCATTCATTCATTCATTCATTCAATAAAGATTTATTGAGTGCTTGCTTCCTAGGTGCAAGGTTCTGTTCTGTGTGCTGAGGGGGCACAGAGATAAAGCAGACACGATCTCTGCTGTACTCCCTCCCGCCTCCCCTGCCAGGGAGCTTATTACCCAATAAAGGATAACTTTATCTGAATGGCAATCACACACTGTAAACAGTGGGAACTGTAAGGAAATGCAGGAAGTTGGGTTTTTAAAGGTAATTCTGTGCAATGAAGTATAAAACTGATATATCATAAATAGACTAGCTACAGTGTAACCACCATTAACACTTCCTTGGAGCTATACTTCTAATAAGGGGGGGAACCCACAAAAATAAAAGAAGACCAATTTCTGCAGAATAGGGCCCAGTTTTACAGCCTGAAGATAGCTATACACCTGTGCTATTTAAAGATCTGCATTGCAAAGATGAACCCCAAAACTGTAAATACAAAACCACAAATGTACGTAAATTTTCTGGAAGATCCATGTTTAGAGGCAATCTTTACTTTATATTTCTGTGGTTTAAAAGATAACATTTGGCTTAAGTGTCCTTTACCAATACAACGATAAGACACTTTACCTAAATCGTGAGACAGAATATTAAGTACTGTATATACATGTACTTTGCTTCTCACAATGGTTGTGCAAAAAGTCACTTGTAAATTGAAGTTTTGTAAATCAAAATGTATTTTAAATGCATTAGGGGAGCTACCATTTAGAGAAATCTTGTGAATTTTTTTATAAAGCAGAAAACCATTTTATAATACAAATAATCACTCTCTTATTTATCTGTTTTGTATATTTGGATTTTCAATATCAACTTTGCTTAACACAGAGTCCACCTGCATAATAAGAGTCTGTTTTCCCAGTGTTGCTTGTGCTACCAGTTTTGTGGTTGCTAAGGGCTTTTACCTGAAAATCAGCTGCAGTTTTTAGTGAATTGAGCTACTGAACGATTCTATGATGGCGCAGTAGCATTCCTGAACGGTCCAAATAGCCAACCTATTTCAGCTCAGTTGAACACAGGATTCTTCTGCTCAGCAGCGTCTGTTCTCCCAGATGTGGCCATGTTTCATTAGAGGGTAGAGTGACTCCTGTACTTACATTCTATAAAGTGCTCAGAGTCACAGGTTTTATAATAAGTATATGTTGTATTATGTAAACATATTGAAGTGCATGTGTGTTGAAATTTTTTTAGCAGTATTTTAGCTTGAAAGTACTTGTACAAATACTGTTAGATTTAGTTGCAAATAATTGTTCTCAAGTTATTGGAATAAATGGCAAGTGAAACAAGCTCTTGTGTAAATAGACTTCTGTGCCAAATACAGATACTGTTTCAAAGCATAAATGTCTTACTCTGGGCTGTTAATAGGCAAAATGAAATATGGAAATGTGATCAAATGATATTGTGCTTTATTGGATAAACTTTTTGCACAGTTGTTTTGTACTGTAGTTAGCTTTCAGTTGCAAAATAAATATTCACCAAAAAAGAACGGTTGAATAAGTTAGAAAAATTCTGTAGAATCTTAAGAGGAGTTAATGACAAAGTTACTGAAACCATCCTCTTTGTCTTGGTATATACTGTTCAAATGTTTGCAAATTAAGGTCTATTCTTTATATGATTATAATTTACAGGTAAAACAAGCTTTTAAAAAACATATTGTTGCTTTTCTATGAATGCCCATTAGTATCAGACTTAAAAAAGGAAAAGTAAACAGAACAATAAAGAACATTTAAATAGAGATGTCTCTAGTTATGGAAAGAAATGCAACTTGTAGCTTCCACTCCCCCCACAGTACCAATACACCCCCACCCACACCCAAGCCAAGTTGTTTTCACTATAAAATTATGTCTAATGCCATAAGTGGTCTTAAAAATATTATGTTTTATAAACTAACAGATGATTGGCCTGCAAATCTAAGTATATAGAAATTATGAACTCATTAATAGAGATGCTCTCACTATATTATATTCCCAAGGACTAGAACTAGAGTTAAAACAAATGAGAGAAAGGGCAGGGGAGGAAGGGCAGGAGGGAGAGAGAGATGCATTTGGTGTCTTAATTGTGGTGATGAGATAGCAAATGACTTATTTGGCTATTTTCATTTGGTTGTTCATCAAAATATACCTGCCAAGTATGCTTCATTCACAAATGTATAACATAACAAAAGATTTGAAATTCCTGTGGTGGACATGGGGACTTAAATTATCCTCTCTTGAGATTATTAATTTGCTGCATGCTCAGTATATTGAGTTTATTCATTCAGCCTTCACAGAGTAATTGTAAGAATTACAATAGTCTCATTTTAAAGTGTATCACTGAAGAGTGAGAGTTGTTGCTTAGTACACTAGATTATCTCATCCTTTAGAAAGATTAGTTGAAATGGAATGGGAATCAGTAATGTACAGCTCGCCATTCTGAGCACACATAATATAAAACACCAGTAAGTCATACGTGTCTGTTGATACATCAAAATAAATGCTGTCATTCCTGAATGGGGGCTAGACATGCACCTGATCCATTTCCTGGGATACTGTTTTGTAATTAGTTATATGTCATTTTTATTCATCTGATTTTCAAATATTATTTTATGTACTGCTATCAACATTACCCTAAAAGAATATTGGAGCTAATTATCTGTCAGATCCTATTCCCTGGCATTTTGGGACATATTTGATCTTGACAGAATGTTGGTTACAGTATGAAATGCAAGGTTTTTTCAGCTCACTAAGTGACTGTTGGGCAGACAGGATACGTGAATGGTCTCTACCCTGAGTAATTCTTGATCAAGTCCTTGCTTCTTAAGCCACTTTCACCTCCACATCATTAACATCTGACATAGTGTTTTAGAACATAATAACTCTCCAATAAAGATTTCCATAACTGATAAGACTGGCTCTCATGTGAATATTGAAGAAAGGGTTGAAACCTGGAGGATCTAAGTTCAAAGCATAATTCCCATGGATTCTGAACTGTTCCAGGAAGTCTTAAACAAATGTTTAGTTGGAACATTTTCAGAACTTATGAGAGACACACACACAAAGACACGCCCCATAGGATGGCAGAGAAGTTACGGTAACACCCAGCCAAGATCCAAAGTTTATTACAAGATCCAAGTTTAAGTGATACTTGAGTCTGTGTATTGAACCCAATGATTTCATTCTAGAGTTAAAAGTAGCTTTACTGCTGAGCTGTGGGATTGCCTTGCTATTGGCTTTTGGAAATGGGAGATTCTGAGTTCAGAGAAAATGAACTCCCTGACAAGCTTAAATGATGAATCTTCCAGAGCTTATCGTTTAGTTCTTCCTATGGCTCAGTATATTTGATTGGTCTATTTCTTAAGTCTTCCAGATAGGAGAGAAATTCTTTGGGTTCAGGACTATATCAAATTATATTTCTGTCAGAACTCAGTTGTCACATAAAGTCCAATTTAGACAAAATAAGAACCTACAGGTGGTGTTTCATAATGAAGAGCCCCGGGATCTGAGGTTCTGATTTTCATTTAGCCAAACAACTGTGAGGACAAGTCAGAGCTCCCACTGGGCCTCTGTTTCCCCATCTGGGAAAAGTGTTGGATGGATGAACTCAATGGGCCAAGCCAACTTGAGCACTCCTTGATTCCAGGCTATTTGGGGAGTGGTTGCTACACACAAAACAAATAGATCACTGATTGTTCAGGTGATTCAAGCCTGAAAATATCTTACCCCTCTTCTCCTTTCAGATGTCTAGTTTGGACATTGCCTTACTCTGATTTTATCTTTACAGGATTCAGAGACACCATTTGTCTTGGGTTAATTTCTCTTCCCAAAATGTGACTTAAAAATTTAAACCACTTTTTTTACTTCCTTGTGAATCACAGCATCCTACTGCTTTTTTGGTTGGGGTGGGGTGGAGTGAAGGAGGCGATGGGTTTTTCATTTGGCTTTTTTGCAGAGAGGTTGTCTTTGGGGTTGATGAGCTTAATTACTGTGCATGATAATGAAGAAAATTAAACGATGACTCTATCCAGGAAGATCATATTATCACATTTCAGGGCATAGAGCAATTTTTCCCATCTAGCTTTTACCCAACACTGCCAAATTTCTTTTCATCAGGGAAGCTGGTGGACCCTTACACAACTCAGTTGAGCTTCAGAAAGTCAATGGCTCTTTCCAGTGAATGAAGCTCTTAGCTGACAAGTGGTGTTTGGCCTCTTTCTGATCATAAACTTCAGCCTTAGTTTTATTGCTGGGCCAATGTGTCTTTATCTGGTCAAATAGATTTTAACTAGAAACAAAGAACGAAAGCCCTCAATCTTGTAATATTCAGCTGACATGATCTTTGCAAGAGTGGAAAAGAGGACAAGACATCCATTGAAAAACTTCCTCTGCTTTCCAGAGGTTTCTGAGGGGGCTTATTTAAAAACATTAGTGATTGAAAGGAAAATCCAGCTACATTTTGCTGTGTGTTTTCTTCTGTAATGTTATAGAAGATTATGAAAAAGAGAAATATAGATTAACCTTGTCCAAGCCATCATCTTAAAAAAATAAATAAATAGGATGCCATTGGGATACCAAAGACTTAAAGCATGATGATTACATTTCAAATATTTAATTTGAAATCTTGGAACAAAGTATATTTTATTTACTAAACTGATCTCTGAAAAGCAAGCACATTTTAAGCTATAATCTGGGTAATTTGAGAGGGACTTGAAGAAGGAATCTCATTAGTTTTAAACTGCACTTATTCAGATTTTGTTTTATGCAAATTCATCAGAAAGTTGTTCAGTCCTACTATGCAAACAGCTCGAATGTTCTGAAATTTCCAAAATAAGCTAATTCTTCTGCTCTCACAGATTAAAATGGGGGTGGGGAGACTTTGCCTGGGTTGATACAGTTTGTTGTTTTTCAATAGAATTTTCTGAGTTTCTCTCTAGAACAAAATCAAATATACAAGGATGGTTATTTGTAGAAAGACAAAGTAAAGTCTTAGGAAGAGAAGAGTAAATATATATTTTCTCAAATGATTTATAACAGAGGTCCTGGGAAGTAGGGAATTTCACAAGATCCTCTTGCCTGGCTTCTCGAAGAGAAGTCTTTCCTGAGCTTTGCTCCCTGACTAGGGGAAAAACATTTTTCTATGGGAGTTAGACTTTGGGTGTGACTGGGTTCTACTTTGTTTCGGTCTTAATCACACTGATCCCCTGATCCCTTCTGATTTGCTGACCAAGGGTTTTTCTGAGAACAGTGGGGTGACCATTCACCAAGAGGACAAGGAGCCCTAGGACATAGCCTCCATGTCTCTGCTAACCCACTATGTAACATTGGACCAGCTCCTGCTTGTCTCTGAGCTTAGGTTTCCTCATCCAAAACAGAAAGTAGTTAGACTTAACCTTCTTAGTCAAGACAGCAATTGAATAAACATGAGCTTATTACTGGGGAAACTTGGAATCCACTTCATTTCACAAAAAATAGTAAATCATTTGCAAAGTTGGCACATTAACTATCATTAATAACAAATTATTTTCAACAAGCCTCACACCTGTTCTGTGACACACTAGCGAAAACATTTGTATTAGAAGTTCTATTGTTCCTTTTGGCTTAAAAAAGTCTCATGATTTTCTTTCCCGCATCCTTATTCCAGCTCCTAAACATTATAATTGTATAAATCCATTTACACAAAGAGTATGAGTAATTTCTGGTAGTCCTTATGTGGTAACAGATTGTCTCTAAAAATACAATTTATGGAGTGCTCATTGTGTGCTGAACACTTGAGCAGATGCTGTGCACATCTGAAACAAATCCACAAGTGTTCTTGAAGGCCCAGCGTGTGCCCAGCATTGGGACGAGACTCAATGAGGAAAGAGAAAAATCACTAGGGGCAAGGATCTCTTATATGTTGGGGAGATATAACATATACACTCAAAATAGGACATGGCTCTCCTGCCCTCAGGGAATTTATAACTAAGCTGGGGAGATGAGCTATTTCTCTTTGAAAGGAATATGAGAGGTCAGGTCCACAAAAGGAAAAGCTTAATGCAGAACAGACTGGCATTATCTGAGAAGCCTGCTTGGAGGAGGCAGGACACAGAAAGAGCCTTGAATTAGGGAAAGGCTTAGGAGTCAGGAAACTCAAAAATGTAAAGACAGAAATAAGTCTGTGAAGAACAGTGAAGAGCCTGGGAGGACAGGCTTGACTTCCCTTTTGATGGCTTTGAAAGCCAGAGTAAGAAACTTGGACTTGAGTCCATAAATAATAGAAGGTTCTTCAATCAAAGTAAAAGTTGTAGAACTGTTAATGTTTGCATGGGGCCTGATAAAGCTCCACATGCATCTGTAGTGTTAATCCCTGTAATCACCAATTGAGATTATTCTATCTGGATTACGATGAGGAAACCAACCCAGAATGAGGGAGTCTGAGTATTTGTCCCAGTGACCCGGTGAGTTAGGGGGAGGACACCTAGTTCAGCGAGTCAGCATTAGAGCTATGTATGTATGGACCCAGCATGCCGAGATTTGAAACCCAGCCCTGTCATTCACCCACTGTGTGACCTTGGGCAAGTCACTTAACCTCTCTGGGCCTTCAATTTCCTCATCTGAAACAAGGCGAGAATGATCAGATTTGCCCTCACAAGGTGGTTATGCAGATCAGTGGGTTAATATTTGTTAAGCAAAACAAAAAGTGGCAAAGGTGTAATTTGAAACTGGTTCTGACTGACTTTAAACCCCCATCTTTCCCAGTCCATCACTGAAGTGGTTTTGCTGGGTAATGAGAGAAGCAACAAGCCATCCAGCAGACAGAGGGAGCTAAGCATTTGGTAGAGAGGAGACTGTGGACCAGGACACTGCAATGGTGCCTTGGGATTAAAGAACTGAGTCCTTGTGATTAGGGAAATGCAAAGAAGATGAGGCCGCACCACCTGCTTTTCTGTTCAGCCACAGACTGTCCACAAGCCGGAGTCCAGACTGACCTCTCAGAGAGCTGTATTTAATAACGCACCAGTCTTTTATCAGCAGCAGATTCTTAGTTCAGTAATATTCACATTCTCTAAGGAAAAAGCACAAGACAAAATGGGTGAAGAAAAGAAAGGACTGTTCTTTTCATGGATTCTGAAGGAAGAGAACCTTGAAGGGGGTTGGTCATGAGAGGAGAAACATGAGGTCAACTGGGGAGGAATTTCAGGCACTCCTGAGATCCACTGGGCCTGGGTGTTAGATCTGGGAAGGGCCTGCCTGGGTGTGAGACCTGTGTGGTGGCATGGGGACTCAAGCTCACAAGTGTCCCACACTTAGTTTAATGCTCTGTTGCTCCGATGGTTCCCAGAATCACTCATCACTTTTAAACCATGGAACCTATGCTTTCATTTGACACTGGGCTTCACAGACAATGTCACCAGCCCCAGGGCTATGACACCAGTGGCGCAGTGAACTAGCCACAAAGTCCCCTTGCCTAAGGCAGACCTGACTTGACCAGGACCACTGCTTTAAGAACACCTTGCCGCCTCTCGTTTTCTGGCTATGTGTCTCTCATTCTACTGTCCTCTCCTGGGAGGTCTCCACTAACTGGAAGTGTGGCTGCTTCTACTTTTAAACATGTTTTGTTTGCATTTCCCACAACTTTTTAGCTAATTCAGAATGCGTGTGTGTGTGTGTGTGTGTGTGTGTGTGTGTGTGTTTAAGAAAAATAAAAGCACCTGGTGCTAATGCAGTGGCTGCAGCGGGGAGGCAATGCTTCTGTTCTGCACACAGCCTGTTGTTATCTTGACGGTGGAGAGCTGGTGACAGCATTCCAGTGATTTTTTGTAATGTGAGAAGAGCAATTTGTTTTTTGTAGGGCAAGTGAAGGAAATGGCTTTGTATGATTTGGGTAAGCTTTGCAGGAAATAAACTGTGTACTTTTAGAAACTCTCCATTTACCTCTGTTGTCTGAGCTGTGACCACAAAAATAACTTCCTTGCAACAGGCCCAGGTTTCATTCATCAAAACAGCCTTAAAAAGAAAGGAAAAAGAAGAGAGCAGAATTTTCTCCATTTAAGAACATAGAGAAATAACATTTTGAGGGGAAGGGAACTTGGAAAAGTTGACACAGTAAGTTAGAGCGGGGGTGGAGATGATGAAAGCCCGATTCACAGGATCAGAACATTTCAATTCTACTCTATTGCTTCATTGGGCTTGAAATTGTTTCAAAAGACTTTGAGGATTTCCATTAAATGGCACCCAGATAAATTTTCACAGTTATTCATAGCAAAACTCTTTAAATAGTAAATGAGAAAGGTCACATCATGTCAGCGCTGTACAAGCAAAAACTCCCCCTCAATGCCCTTGCAAAGATTTCTATCAAGCACTTGTCAGGCGCACAGGAGCAGCTCAAAGTTAAACCTCCCAGCTGCCTTGGAAGCCCAGAGTATTCAGGAGCACGAGATGCCGGCCACATATAGGTCTTCTGTTTACATCTGACCCACAAACCTCGGGCCCTAATGAGAATGTAAATGGATGAGCTGCAGGGACAACAGCGTCTTTGATTGATGTATTTGATCTTTCTGACCTGAAAACGCATCAGTTATTGCTGGCGGGGCTGGGTGGGCACTGGCGTGACTTGGGAAGTCCAGACTGTAGGGGCCCAAAGCTTAAGGCTCAAGTTCTTTTTTTTTTTTTTTTTTTAAACAAAAGCACTCAACACATTGCCCATTGATTCCTTAGGCTGACAAAATCCCAGCAGGGCCAAGTCATGCAGAGGCCCTGAGCTCTGAGCCTGGAGCTCTGCCACTGCGCGGGCTGCCTTGCTTCCTCAGGCATGGCAGTGTGGATTCAGGCGGCGGAAGCCTCTCCTTGAGCTCTGGGACCGGTCAGATGGCTACAGATTCAGAGAGCTTTGGTCTGCAACTGCGGAAAGTTGCTGAATCACAGTAGCAGCTAGCTGTGACTTAGGAAACTTCTGACATTATTTTATTTTGTTTTATCCTAATAACCTTGACATCACTGAATTCTATTATAAACAATCAAATCAAGTAAAAATGTCAAAATAGACCTTAAGGATTGACTTGGTAAATAAGCACATAGGTCTCTGGCTTAATTCTTAAACATTTTAAGAATTATTTACATTTATTTGGGTTACCCCTAGGACTGCTAGATTAAAAACTGCTGTTTGGCTTTTTTAAAACATCACATCTCATATTGCCAGTAGCTATTTCTTTTTCTGTAAGTTGTAATAATATCAGTCTCCCCAAATCTGTCATGTACATTGGACAAAAATGGTCCTAAGACACCTTTTGATATAAAAATGTACAACTGTATGGTTTACTTTACAATTCTGCCATGATTTCAATTACACTAAAGTAAACCTGTAAATTAAATTCTGGATGAAGAAATTTCCACAGTTTTGAAAATGGAACAATTTTTACCTACAGCATGCAATTATTTTTGAAACCATGCTACTACATTAATAAATCTTACCCGATCATCATAAAATTATGAAACTCAAGAACAAATGATATGAAAGTAATTCCTTTACACTTTTTAGAGACCAGAAGTCTGGATGAAAAAATGTGATGGCTTTTTCATGTGGTAAATGCTGGCAAGAGCTAGAGAAGGGAAGGGATTGAAATATAGGTTATCACCTTATTGTTTCCAGGGTCTAAGAAAAGGACTTTACACTCTTAACTATGATACAACAATCCATTTTTTCAACTTTCTCCTTCATAATGTTTTCTGGAGTGTAATTTCTGTCTTTAAAAGGTTTAAACTAATGCCCACACAGGCCTACTTAACAATACTTTCCCATTTATTACATTTCCTTTCCCAGACCTCTGGTAAAGTTAGGAGGCCTTATTATATACTGTCGGGAAATAAATATATTCCAGAATGGAAAAGGAGTGTTTTGAATGCTGACTAATGACCATAGCTGGGGAAAACCATTAACTTAGCAACTCATTCATTCATTCAAATAACAAACATTTATTAAACAGTGTGCAAACTCCAGCTGTAATCCTCCAGGAGTCCATAATCAAGTGGTGAAGAAAGTCATACATAAAACAAAAGCTAACACAGAGTTGGAAATGCCTTGACAGGAGGATACCCAGAAAGCGTTGAGAATAGAGGAGACATAGCCATAAAGCCATCCTGGGCAGGAACACCTAGTAAAAGTCACACTAGAGCTGGACCTACAGGGGTGAGTCACTTGTATTGGTTGCAAAAGGTGGAAAGGGAACAGCAGATGCAAAGGGAGAGACCAGTACAAGTGCGTACCGTGTTTTGGTTATGGTGAGACATCTGGTGTAACAAACCACAGGAGAGGGGAGAAGGGGAGAAGGGCAAGGATGAGGCTGAGAGGTAGGCTGCAGGCAAATTATGAAGGACCTTGAACGTTATGCTAAGAAGACTGAAAACATTGTGGTTTGAGCACAGTGCTAACACGATCAAATCTGTATTTAGAAAAATCACTTTGGTGCCTTGAATAGTGGACTTTGGGTAGGGAGAGACCAGAGGTGGGAAAAACTATTTGGAAGTCTAAACAGGAGCTATGGAGCAGGCTGAAGTTAATGGAATGGCAGTCCTAATGAGAAAATGGGGTGTGATGGGTCGGAGGGCCTATTACTAGGTATCTTTGCAAGATGAGAAAAACATGGAAGCATCAGATCTTTCTAGAAACTTGTATGTTTGTATCATACAGGATGTTCACATGTATTTAACTAAATAGAATTACATTTAAATATAAAATTATATTTAAATTTAAATATTTTTAAAAAATCATATATTTAAATAAATATAATTAATAAAGACTTGGCATAAAAAGCATTTACTAAGCCCATATCCCTATTTGTGTGGACTTCCAAAGTACCCATGGGAAGCATAGGTATTTTCATTTTTTCACACTGTTTTGGAGGAAACATTTTCCTCTTCCCTTCAAGTTTCTTTAGCTGGTCTACTAATTAAATTGATTGAGAAGGTCAAATTGAATTACATAGTACAGGGAATCTCTGGCAGGAGATTCCAAAGACAGTGGGCACAAGGAGGCCTGGCTGTCACCCCGGGCTAAGGAGAAGGAAGGTAATTCACCGGAAGGTGAGAAAGAGTAAAGGTCTGATGAGCAAGTGCTCGTGGGGCCACACGGCAACAACGGGACCTGTGTACAAGAGGAATTTCAGCACTTTGCTGGGCTCCTCCCTGTCTACCACCCCAGTGCTTCCTGTAATGGAGTCTTCTAGAGCAACAGCTCTCTTGCAGGGGCAGGTCCTCTAGCTAAACTCTTTTCAGGCACTCGGAGAAGGTCAAAGGTTCTTTCTGAATATTCTGGGCCTTCCTGTTTTCAGCTCCTAAATAATCTGCATGCCAAAGTGGCACATTTCAGGGCGGCCTGCCCTTGGCCACTCTGTGACTTCCTAGATCACCCCGTTTGGTCACAGCAGCTGGAGGGACTAAGGAAGGGGGGCAAGGGCGCTGCCGGGAGGCAGACACTTGGAGAGGGTCTCCACATCCAAGCCATGTCGCTCAGAAGCTTGGGGAGTGGCTTGAGCTCTTAGAAGCACAAGGCTGCACCTGACCTCATTGTGGCCGGCGTGGGGTGAGGTTTGCTGGGGTACCCAGAGCAGGCAGGCTCTAGGTGGCCAAACGTCTGCTAGTCTGTTTGGAACACTCAGACGTGGGAGAACATGAGATGGGTGCCGACGGGTCTCTAATACAATAGGACGGGTCTCTAATACAATTGGCGGTGAAGCAGCCAATGACGCCCAGAACCACGAGCACAGATCAGCTTGGGCCCATTTGGATACCATCACACGGACACTGCCTTTTCCATTCCTCAAAGTCCGTCTCTACCTGGAGCCTGCCTCTCTTTCCCAAGTGGTCTTCCTTTCCCCGGGGGCTCCGCCAGTCACAGACCATCAGGAGCCTTGCCCTGTTTCTGACACTCTAGGTTACGACAAACAGATTGGGCGCGACTGTCCGGAGCACCACGATGACTACAGGGATGACGTCCCTAATGGGGACTCTTCCGGTGCTGCCAGAAAGGAACACCCGTGGGAGCCCAGAGAACCCAGGTCTCCCCGTGTGCAGCCAGGGAGGGAAGCTGGCTGTCACAAGGGTTACTTGTGGCTCCTCTAGAAAGGCTGTTTTGGCCCCATGGCCCCCGTGCCCTGGTTAGCCTCTAAGGGCACGCCTGCCGGCACAACCCCCAACCCCAGCCTCAGACACCTACAGATTGAGACGCCCCCACACAAGAAAGACTCTCCATCGCTGCTTGTCCCTGCAGCTTGCTGGTGGCTTTGGGACAGACGCAGGCCTCCTCTCCGGGGGCAAGGCTGTGGGTGCGAATGTGACTCTGCTACGGATCCAGGTTGGAACCTGGGCCCTAGACTCCACCTTTTGTGGCCTAGGCCGAGCCTTTGTGGCCTTTCCTGGGAACTGCCCGAGGGTCAGTGGGGCAGAGTAAATGGCGCAGACCCCCAGAGCGCTTGGCACAGCTGCTGTGACCCAGATGCCCTTGTCCCCTCTGCTCCCACTACCGCCATTAAGGTGCAGAGAGCCCTTTGCAAGGACCCTGACCCCCAGCTCTGAACATACAGAACTTTGTTCATTCCAAAACGTGCACACCTGGGATGGGGTTCACACTGCAGTCTCTACTGCCCTCGGGAACCTCCTTCCTCACTGGAGGAGACACGGACACAGCCAACCTACAGGGGGACATGAGTCCCTGAACGGGGACTGGACATGGCAGCTGAGGTGGGGGAGCCCCAGGGAAGGAGCCGCGAGCAGGACTGGGAGAAGAGGAAGGCCTCACCAAGCACGGGGCCATGGAGTGGGACCCCACACCAGATGGAGGAGGCCGTTGCCCCCACACAGGTGGCACAAGGACAGTCCTGGCAGTGGCGTGCCACAGACAGGCGCCAGGGGCTGACTGGGTACCCTGCACCCGGCAGGTGGTGAATGACTGTGGTGGGAGGGTACCCGAGGGGGTGAGGCGAGTGCAGTGGCCAGCAAGGCTGGAGAAGGCAGGCCTCAGATGTCAATAGGGCCCCTGTCCGTGCAACCGGCATGCCCAAACCCTGGCTGAGGAAGGCCCCATGCCCCCCTCTGTCACCCACCCTGCAAAACCAACCGCAGGGCCACGCCTGGGGCCCGGGGGGAGGGGTCCCAGCAAGGGGGCTGTTCCTGTGGGCACCCAGGGCACCAGGACGGAGGGCCCAAAAGAGGGGGCGGCAGGCAAGGCCAGCTGGCCAGGCAGGCCCCGAGGCCGGCCCCAAGCTGTGGGGCCCGCCGCCCGGGGCTGGGCGCTTTCTCCATGGCTGCAGGGCTGTGCAGAAGCCATGGCAGGCCAAGACCAACATCGCTTTCCCCTCGGGGGGCTGTCCTCGGAGCCCAGTTGGCAGTGCTCTGCGGGAGTCGCCTGGCTGGGGGTCGGGGCCCATGCGGCGGTAGCACACATGGAGGGTCATCTCTGGGACCTCTGCAGCACTGAAGAGCAAACCAGTCTCCTCTCTCAAAGGGCCCTGGGTTCAGCAAGTACCTAATAAGGACCGTCTGACTGGCACCCACAGGCCCCAGGGTGGAATTGTGGGACTGAGGAGGCTTGGTCGAGGTCGAGGGAGGCTGAGACTACATACCGCCTTGCTTCAACTAGACGGAAGACAGCGCCGTGGACAGACATACTTCCTCTTGGGAGGACAAGAGGAGCCTGATGTCCTGGATTCTCAACCCCATCGGACATTCGGTGACTCTGGAAACAAAGAGCATCAGCCAGAGGCCCTGCAGAAGACTTAGGCCATCAGTGGGCCTAAACCAACTCAAACCAATTCCTGCTCTCTGTGCAACGCGGGGCTGTGGTTTCCCAGGGCGTCCCCTTACTCTCTTGTTTCCCTCCCGCCAAGCGGTCGAATCCCTTTGTATTTGTCATCAGCTGAGCTCACGAGCTAGCAGAGACCCCAGCAGAGGACCTCGTCCTGCACGACCCCACCCAAGTCACGGGCAGGCCCCAGTGACACTGCTGAGAGAGGGTGGCAGGTACCAAGGGGCCCCTGCGGGGGACAGGCAGCCGAACGTCATCTTCCCAGAGCTCCTCGGACCTCCCATGGCCTGCGGAAGCACAGAACCGTGGATGTCAATGAGTATTATCCAGCAGCCCTCCAAGCTCATGGCCCATGGGCCTGACCTCTCCCCAATGTTCCCCGGGTGCCCGAAACCCCACTGACCAGGACGGCGGTGGAACGGTGAGGGTTGGCTCTATAAATGACATTTCTGCTCCCTGGCTCATTTATTCCCCCCAAATTCCCTGAGCTTTTGCTCACTGGACGTCACTGCATTAGCCGTGGGGCACTAGGTAGGCAGGACAACAACCCATGAACCCACCGTAGAGTGGTAGTCTAGGAGCTGCTGGCCTGTGAGGAAGGTGTGAGGTGTGTGCCAAGACCTACAGAAGCTTTAGTAAAGGAAGGGGTGAGCAGGCGTGGCTGCAGGGGACAGCTGTCCAGTCTCCATGCCCCGAGCTGGGCATTTTGCGGCTTTATGTGCTGCCGCTCTTCCTGTGGGATCCAGTGCATATGGCAAGCCCTGCACCTGCTCAGCCTCTTTGGGAAACATTAAATCCTTAACACAGAAAGTACTTGAAGTCTGGCTGGCTGTGAAAACACCCACCCCAAGGGAAGGGGTGCTTCTTCCCGGACCCTCCCCAAGGTCAGGGACCCTGCAGCTTCCCAGCTCGCCCCTGTCCTGGGGTTGTAGGGCTGCTCTGCCAGGGCTGAGGAGGACCCCCCTCGGTGAGGAGTGGGGAGGGGGCAACGCGCGCCAGGACGCTGGTGGCTACGGAAGCCAGCTCCGCCGTGCCAGCAGCCCTGAGTCTCTGGGATGGTCCTCTGGCTACAGAGTCTTTGGGCTGGGCACCGACGCAACCCAGCCCACCTCACTACTAGCCCTCTGTAGCGCCCCTTCCCCCCCACCTCCCAGCACTACACCCCGACACCCGACCCCAATTACAAATACTGCCACCCACTGAACTTCCCACCCCCACAGCCCTCCCCCTGCTCCCCACCACCCCACCTCCCGCACCCTCAACTTCCCACCGCCTACCTTCCCGCACCTTCCCCTCTGCCCCACTTACCTCACTCCACCACCACACCACGTCACTACTACACCTCCCACGGCCCCTTCCACCCCACCTCTCACCACCGCGCCCACACACTGGTTCCAACGCCCCCACCCATTGACTTCCCAACCCCCAGCTCCCCCCACCCCTCACCCCTACCCGCATCTCCCTCCAACCCACCCACCTGCCAACAGCCCCCCAGAACTTCCCCCACGCACCAACATCCCACCCCACATATACCCACACCTCTCCTCCCAGTGCACGACCTCTCCCCACCCCATCACTCCACCTCACTACTACCCCTCTCCACTGCCTCTTCCCCCATCCCCCAGCCACCTAAATCCCCATTCTCCACAACCCTCCACCCCGCTTCACAGAACCCCACCTCCCACCCCACCACTTAGCAACCCTTATCTTCCTGCAGCCCTCTCCGAATCCCCCAACTGTCACCACCCCACCCCTACACCACCTCACTACTACACCTCTCCACTGCCACTTACCCCACACCTCCCACCACTGCGCCCCCACACTGGCCCCCAACTCCTCCATCCACTGACTTCCCAACACCCAGTTCCCACAAACCTTCATCCAAATGCGGTTTGGGAGCTCCAGGGTGCTTAGAACTTATGCAGCTTGCCCTGACATTCTTTGCCCTGCCCCACAGCTCCCCCAAACCCCCACCGCCCGCCCCCCACCTCCCGACATCCGCCCCCTCACCTCCCTCCATGCACCCAACATCCAACCCCCAACAACCCCCCTTCTTCCCCTCACTGCCCCACCTCCCCACATCCCACCACCCCACCACCTCCAGTAAGGACCTGGGGAGGCAGAGCCCTGGGCCTCATGAGCCGCGGCAGGTGGGAGAAGGCGGGGTTTAAGGGAGGCCCAGAGGGAGGAGCTAGGACCCCCTCCAGGGGATGCTCAGACCCGGCTTCCGGATGTGACGCCATTAGTCTTCCGCCCAGGAGGCCTGAGAGACGGGACGGCCTCGGTGTCGGATGCCGGATTCACGTCACGCAAAAAGGACTCCAGGTAGAAACGTGGGGGAGGCCTGAGGGCCCCAGCCCAAGAATTCAGGGGTCCCATGCCATCGCCCAAGGAGGCCCCGGGAGGGTCCTCATGCTGGGCACTGTGACCCGCATGCCACGCTCATGCCGCCGCCCGCCATTTTGAATTGTGAGAGGGAAGGCCTTGCTCTGAGGAGGGAACCCATGTGGGCAGAGGGCGGGGGCACAGACCCACCGGGAGTCAACGGGAGGCCAGGAGGGAGGGCCGAGGGCACCCCCGGAACGCACCACGGGCACAGTCGTCTGCCCAGGGAACCCCTGGGTTGGTGACCCGTTGAGACGGCCGCAGACGTCCCCCGGGGGTGTGTCAGGGCAGGGAGGTCCTTGGTCGGACATGACGGCCCCGGTCAATATTCACAGGATCACAGGCCGTGCCCGCGTTGGGGTTGAGGACCCTGGGGGGAGGGGGAGGGGAGGGGCCCCAGACGAGCCGCCCCTGCCTGTCAGCCATGGGAGGCCCCAGGGTGGAGTGATGACACGCGGTGTGCCCTGACTTCCTCCTCCGCGCCTCAGAGGGACTGGGACCGGCTTAAGGAGCAGGGCCTGAGTTCAGCCGAGAGGAGGGCCCAGGCCCTGCTGGGAATCATGATGAGGAGCCCCCAGGAGGACTGCGGGACCCTGGACTCCCGGAAAGACTGAAGTTTGGGAGCTCCAGGGTGCTCAGAACCTGTGCAGCTGGCCCTGACTTCCTCATCCGGGTATCACAGGACCTGAGGACTTGCATAAGGAGCAGGCAGGGCCTCCTCTTGGTAGAAGGGAGGACCCAGGTCCTACTGGGAGTCAAGGTGAGGGCCCTGAGGGACGCCTCAGGACTGTAGAGCCCAAACAGGCAGAGAACCTGGGCCCTTGCGCATGGTGTTGGGAGGCCCCAGAGCGGGACGTGCAGATGAGGATGCTCAGGGGACTGCCCCTCCAGCCAGAGAGGCCGCCCGTGAAGTTGGCCCTGCTTGCATGACCCCTGAAGACCCGGGAGAGGCGTTGACTCCTGGTGTGTGCCGGAACCTCTGCCTCTACCTCTCAGGGAGGTGAGGAACAGAACCCTTAGGCAGGACGGAGGGCATGAAGGTTGGCCTACCCAGAAGGAGGAGGGACCGTGCAGAGACCCGCTTCCCCTTCTCCTCGCCAGGAGGCCCTGGGCAGGGCTGGCTGGCTGAGCCCCTCCTCGTGTCCGGGTCAGGGTTCTCTGGGACAGGAGGGCCTGCACCCGACATCTCTACCCAGGTCAGCTGAGGCAGCATCCCGGGCCCTGACTGGGGACCCTGAGAGGACCCAGCAGGCTCCCCATGCCAGGAGGCCTGCCGGCCAAGGCAGGGCCTGGACTCACGTGGGCACTCACTTCCTTCTGTTCCTGCTCTGGGGTGTGTGCCCTGCTCTGTCTGACGTCAGCATCAGGGGCAGGGGCATGGTGGGGGGAGAGGGTCCTGACTGCGCCTGCAGGGGACATCCCTTCCTTGCCAGGTGGGTACTTGACAGAGGTGAGCACACCTCACCTGTCAGCGCCGGTGGGCCCGGGGCTGGGCTGGCGGCCCTCACCCTGATGTGCCCCCTTGTGACCTCTTTCAGGGACCCCAGGTATCGGCAGGTGAGCGCCTTGCTCTGAGGCACCTGTCCAGAGGTTGCAGAGTCGTGGAGGCACAGGCCCAGCTAGGAGACAAGGTGGGACGCCCATCCAGAATGTGTCCCCAGAGCTGTCCCATCCCAGACAGAGGGCGCCCCTGGACCAAGCCCTAGAGCCTCAGGCTTTGCAGAACCCTCCCGAGGTCTGCCTCCCACCGTCCTGCGGTTTCTGCAGGGACAGGCCACCCGCCCAGCAGGGGAGACCCCTGGGAGGCCCATGCACACCCCCAAAGAGGAGCCGGGGAAGCAGCCTGTGTGGGGGCCACCAGGGTCTCATCTGTGGGCCAAGGCCCCTTATGCTCCCTGTCCCCGCAGGCCCCAGGGTCCAGAGCTCCCACCTCGTTGCCACCCTCCTGCCGGCTGCTCAGCAAGTCATCGTGCCTCGTCCTGCGAAGCTACAGCACGGGATGCTTGAGGAAGGCCTCCATCCCCCAGGGGCACCCAGGCTCTCCTGGGAGCACAGGATCCTCATGCTGTGCAACAGCGTCCCTCCAACTCCTCCTCTTTCCCCAACTCCTTCCTCAACTCCTTCCCCTCCTCTTCCCTCTTCTCCTCCCCCTTCCCCTCCTCCTCCCCCTCCTCCCCCTCCCCCTCCTCCTCCCCCTCCCCCTTCCCTGGGCCATCTGTGGCTTCGGGCGCTGCCATTCCTCCTGTGGGATCCAGTGCAGTGAGGCTGCGTGGGGGCAGAGCCAGACTGGCAGATGGTGAGCCATAGGTGTGAGAGGCTGTATGCGTTGGGGAAGACGCCTGAATTTGACTGCATGCCCCCTAATTGAAAATGTTGCATTTTATTGATGAAACATGCTTTTTGGCTGATGAGTTATTTCCTGTGCCATTAAGGTGCAAACTCTCTAGTCTGACCTGCATAACATAGAAACAAAATCCCAGAGCAGAGTGGGAGGGCCTGGCATGCAAAGGACATCCTGCTTTCACCCAAGTTCCATCACATGCCCGGCACTGTGCGAGGTGCTTTACCTGTGTCAGAACAACCCTGTAGCCCTGCAGGCCAGAGCTTGTCTAAACCACTACTTCACACTCGGGGAAGCCAGGCTCACAGGGCCTGGTCGTTTGCCCAGGATCACATGGCTGCGCAACAGGGCGGAGACCAGACCCTGGTCTGAATTCTCATAGGGTCCCGCTCTTCCCACCCATCCCAGCCCGTGGCTGACCTTCCTACTGAGTTCATTTCTCAGTATGGCAAGACGTCTGTCCGGTGGCAGAAAGTGGGACCCTGAGGCCCAGGGTAAAAACAGGCCCGAGGAAGGAAGGCAACAAGGAGAATCCAACACAATTTGGGGATTGTCCGAGGTTTGTTGAGCGCTGACTTCCAGGTGAGGCATTTTACCCCCACGTGTTTAGAGGGTTGGCCCTTTCAGTCCACCCGCTGACCTCCAGGGAGGGGACAGGGGCTGGAGATGGAGTTCAATCTCCAAGGACCAATGATGTGACCAGTCCTCTCAACGAAGCCCCCAGAGAGACCCAAGAGGACAGGTTTCTGAGAGCTTCCGGGTCAGTGAATGAGTGCAGGTGTGTGGAGAGGTGGGGAGAGTGGCCCATGTGGAGAGGGCGAGAAAGACCCGCGCCCCGTCCCACACCCCTTGGCTTATGCAGCCGGCCACCCGAGTTCACATCCTTTTACAACAGCATTGCCTGCCACTCGGACTGGGGCCGCTGCTGTGTGGCCTCCTGCTGCTCCAGAAAGCCCCTGGCTTTTTGCGACCCCGAGCTCACAAATCCTAATCGGCCTGCTTTCCCTGGAAGGAAATCCCTGAAACTGTACACCGTGGGCTTTTGCGGTCTCGTGCCAGCTATGCTGAACGGAAGCAGGCAAAGCACAGTGGACAGGTCTTGGGTCCCGGGACTGTTGCAGACTGGGGACAGCACCCTTCTGTGGATCCACATCTGTCAAAATAGCCTGGAGGCTGTCCTGCGCCCTCCGGGTCCCCAGAGGATGCGCGCGATGACGGCGGGTCCTCCGGTGGGAACAAGCGCGCCAGAGCGGCTCACGGGTGTGGCTCATGGGTGCTGCACTTTGAAATCCTCGCAGGCGACTGCACCCCTGACATGGGATGCCTGCCGGAGCTGCACATGGGACAGGCCCACCGCAGGGACTGGGAGCCCTCCAGGCACTGCACTCCAGAGAGACACACCCGAGGGGCGCCCCTTGGGGGTGTTCCTGTGCCATTGGCCTGTTGGGCAGGACTAGCCCGGGTAGTTGCCCCTTGCAAGGAGGACGGGCCACCTGCCTCCCTCGCCCTCTCCTGGTGCCTGCCCCAGGAGGTGGGAGTGTCAGCTGAGCCGGCTCCAGAAAGCCATCCCCCTTTTCTCCACCCCTGGCTGGATCAGCGGTCAGGATGGAAAGGGTGGTGTAAGCCCCTTTAGGAAATGGGTGAAAAGTCAGGCTTTCATCCTAACTGCTTTCTGAGCTTGACGGGCCTTTCTTGCTCCCTTGTATGACCACGTTCGTCTGCGAAAATGCTTTTGTGCCTCTTGCAGACGAGGGGGGCTGGGGGAGAAGAGGGGTGATGGGAGCAGTGTCAACTCTGATTGCTCAACGGGGGACGGACCAATTTTGTCACCACGGAGGAAACAGCGAACCTGGACACCTGGGCAGCCACAGGGTGGGGGAGGGCTTGGTGACCTCGGTTTTCCAGAACTGCGCCTGGTGGCTTTTCCCTCCTCCTGGGGGAGAGCTCGCCCTGCCATGCCGTCTTTGCAGGCTGCCCCGCGTGCTGCTGTGAATCCGGATGGACTGCTGGGCCCGGGAGCACACCGACTCAGACCAGGCCGGGGCCCGCCCAGCAGGGTGTCGGGGGGCTTCCACTCAGTTCTGACAAGGTCTGCCCGAGACAGGTCAAAGGATGGGTCCCACTGCCCAGCCCTGCCCCTTGCAGAGGCCAGTCGTGAGCCCACTGTCCTTCTGACCCACCGGCTATGATCAGAGGCCCCCAGGAGCCTTCGTGGGGTTCGACTGATGTGCTAGATGGGCTGACAGAACTCCGAGGAACAGGTTCCTGTTGGGGAGGAAACATTTTCCTCTGCCCTGTAAGGTTCTCCTAAGCGGGTCTAAGAATGGAATCGACGTGAGACAGATGAAGACAGATGAACCAGAGAAGGTCAAATTGAATTACGTAGAAGGGGGAGTCCAAAGACAGTGGGGCACAAGGAGGCCTGGCTGTCACCCCAGGCTTAAGGAGAAGGCGGCGGGGCCTAGCCCTTCACAGGGAAGGAAGGCAATTCACCGGAAGATGAGAAAGAGTAAAGGTCTGATGAGCAAGTGCTCGCGGGGCCACACGGCAACAAGGGGACCTGAATACAAGAGGAATTTCAGCAGACTTTGCTGGGCTCCTCCCTGTCTACCACCCCAGGGCATCTTGTAATGGAATCTTCTAGAGCAATAGCTCTCTTGCAGGGGCAGGTCCTCTAGCTAAACTCTTTTCAGGCACTCCGGGAAGTTCAAAGGTTCTTTCTGAATATTCTGGGCCTTCCTGTTTTCAGCTCCTATAATCTGCATGCCAAAGTGGCACATTTCAGGGCGGCCTGCCCTTGTCCCCTACAATATGCACTGAAGGCTTTTGAAAAGATAAATGACTTGTTTCAAATAAATGGCTGTACTTTTACCAGAAAATGTGTAAATGCCGTAATTAGTGAATGTGCCAACAGTTCCTCCATATCATGGACATTAGCTATACCTGTTTTTTAGTGTGGACATGTATGCAGTAACAGTACGAGCATATAAATTCCATATGCAATATGAGAACCCTGTAACATGTGAACTTATTGTAAAACTGGGATTATTTTTAGGTGGGAAGTCAATATAATTTGGATGTCATGTCTTACAGAAGCAAAAGTTGCAAAGTGTTCAAGTAGAGAATTATGATTGAGTTATTACTCTTGATTCCTGCTTAGTTTTGTTACTTAAAAAAGGATTGTGTGTTTTACATGAAAGAGGCGATTCTAAAATCTCTAGGTCTACTGTTCACTATGGTGGCTTTCCTAACTGATTTCTATAATGTATTCTGCATGTCATTACACAGATATTGAAATGCTCCTTCCAGGCAAGGTGCTGGAATCCTGCAGGGATGAGGCAGATGAGTCATGACCCTTACGGAGACTCTTGACCTCTCTATGCATGCATGTATAAGGCAGGGAGAGCAGTAAAGGTGTTTATCCTCAGTTTACCGCAATACAACCACATTCTCTCAGTCATCTGTAAAAGGAAACAATGAAGAATGAAACAGGAAGAGGGGAAACAAACGTGAATGTTGCACCTCCTTTGTGAAGCCTTTGCTGCTTCCTCCAAGTGCAAGTGACCTGTCCATAATTACAGCCCTCAATTCTGGACCATTTCCTCTAATTTATGGGCATATTCTTTCTCAACTAAAAATAAAGAAAATCACCCACAATACCAAGTTCTTTCCTATTGCTACTTTTAAATATATCTAGAAAGAATCTGTAACTTTTATTCTTCATAAATGTTTTCCCAAAGAAGATGTAGCTGAATGCTGGGTAAAGACTGATGGAAAGATGAGGACCATAACCTGCTCAAGCTTCATTTTCTGTGATTATTTATGCTCTTTTCTCTTCACCTTTGCCTTCCCTGTAATCAGCCTCATCCTGTAGTGTGCCAGAAAGATGCTGATTACATACAAGCCACAGGATAATTTACCCTTTTGACCTTCCTTGAGCTCTTATAAATCTCTCCACTGCCGGGAGGCCTGGGTTTTGTTCTGCCCTCTGCAACAAAGGGCTGTTGCTTTATAAGCTGCCTCTCACAGCAGCAGAAAGGAAACAGTGAAAACTGTGTTCAAGTCTGGCTGGGGGAGGGGTGGCTATGACCTTGACCTCTCTGACAATGTGAGGAAGAGGAACATTTCCCGTTTCCCCAGTGTTCACAGCCCAAATATGCAGAAGCCATGTTGGTCACAAATTAGAATGCAGTTACCAGTTGTGAGTATAAAATGAGGAGGTTGGACCCTTGATCTCCAAGGCCCCTTGCAGCTCACGTTCCAGGATTCTAAATATATCTCATGCGTGATAACTTGAAGAGAAAATTGACAGGGCAATGAATTAGGCTTATGTGTGAGAAGCACCCTGGTGGGTATGGCCATTCACAAATCACAGCAATAGACAGCTTCTCCTGACCAAGACGTCCAACAGAGAAGGTTCTGTCTAAGTTGTGTTAAATAGAGACAGCCTGCCTACCATACTAACTTAAGCAGGGGGCTCTGTCCTCCAGTAGAAGGTAAGCAGTTAGATAGGAAAATAATTCCAGCATTTGGTTTCTTAAAGGTTTTCTGAAGTCTGTCTGTTAATGTTATTTGGTGAACTGATAGATCTGCTTTGCTCTGAGATTCTCCTTAGGATGTTGGTAGGTGGAATTCTTTCCCTTTGTTTTCTGTACTTAATTAGCATGACCCTAAATGTTCCCATTATTTTTTCATTTCCCTTTCTGTACTGATTTTAGTGCACAAAAATGAATCCTCTTACAATAATTTGATTCATCCTCGTCAGGACTTGACTATGAAGGAAATACCTTGAGCAACACGGTGTGTTTTATTCCTTTGTTTGATCCAACATGGATGTAGACACATCTTACTACAAATAATAGTAACAGTGCTGTAGCACTTAATTTGTGCCACACAATACTCAAAGTGCTCTGTGTGTATTAATTCATGTGATGTTCACAACCATGCTACGACTGAGTGTGAGTGTGTGTGTATGTGTGTTATGTGTGTGTGTGCATGGTTGTGGGTGTTTTCCCCCTGTGATGATTAGTTCAGAGTGTCCTGTGTTTTATTTTTAATTTGGGGTTCTGAGAAAAGAAAAGAGAAGTTCCCATCATTAGTTTCTCTCCTCTCTTGCCATGGTACTTGGCTCTGGCCTGGCACCCTTGTAGCAGCACCAACGGCCCAAGCAACCACACCCAGGCAGCAGGAGCAGCAGCAAGAATCATGTGCTGCCCAGAGAACCAGTTTGTGCCACGTGCAATATCCAGGGGGCTTCAGCTGGCACAGAGCGCTGCTCCTATTTTCATCTTGCTGAGGGAGATGTACGATGGAGGGAAAGACTCACTTTAGAGGAGACGCGAAGAGCTGTTCACCCCAAGTGCTGGAGGGCCGGTTCTCCCTCAAAGCCACAGAGAAGTCCAGATGTTCACCCAGAGTGTGGAGAGGCGGCACCATGGGGACACAGAGCATCAGGGCAGTCACAGAGCACAGCTACTGTCAAACCCTGAAAAAATGCACCATATTTTTTTAGTTTTCCGGAAAGGGTTTTTGGCAACCTGCATAGTGTCCTTGTTACAGGCCTACTGAGGACTTTTTCAAAGCACTTGCATTAATGCAATGCTTATAAAAGCCCACATGCTCGATGGTGTTTGAAATCCATGAACAGAATATTAAAACCAGGCCTGAACCGTCACTAGGAAAGAGAGAGGAAGCACAACATTATTTTGTGACACTAATGATCCCTTATCGGCTCGGGCTTCAGTTGAGTGCTCTGAAAGATTGGTTTGACTATCTAATTCACTCTGGCAACTGAAGTGCTAAGGCCTCCTCCTTCTGCCAGGGTAGCATGAAATGAGAGTGGTTGTTTATCCTAATGACTTTGTTTTATGATTATGATTACAGCCCATCCACCTCATCCCCTGCCTTAGCCTGAAAGACATTGGGGGCTATGGCAGACTTCACATATGCCACCCACCCCCAAAGGCAACCGTGCAGTGTCAACTATGGACGTTGCAAGATTGGGTCTGTCTGTTAGGGTATGAATGTCTTGGGAGCTACTGTGTGTGTGAGCACGTTTCTATTCTAAAAAGCTCCTCATTCAGTCGCTACTAAACTTTGTTGATAAGTTGCACTGGAAAAGGAGGCTGGCATGCAAGTGGTAGCATCTTGCTGGCAGCATTGTGACATTTACTTTTTCCTCACAGTACCCATAAAAATCCCAAGATTAAAGCTGGTTTGCCTTTTATTTCTTCTGACACTCTATGCTGGTTTTTCATTGCAGAGACTTTTCACCAGCATGTTGAATGTGGTAATGGGCTGCTAACAGATGAAATAAAAATACTTCTATCATTCTTCCTACCACCTCCAAGAAGTAGATGAAAATACTTGCAAGCCAGGGCTCAAATCTACATAGCTGTGTACATACTATATAGTATGTCAACTGGTATGCTTTCCTGTGTTCAATCTGAAATATGGCCAAAACAGACAAGTACAATGTAGTCTGAAGTTTTTGGTTACTTCAGAAGAAGGTAAATATACATTTTAATTTTCAACAACAAAAGAACATAAATGTATTCAACATTATCTTGCTAATTTCAAACCATTGTGAGAAATGTTCGTGCTTGATCATGTTCAGTACAGACAGAAACACAGCATGCATGGATCTGGTCCACAGGAGTCATTAAAAGGCAAGCTGAGAATATGTGCTAAGAATAAGACACAATTCTTTGTGCTTGTTCTCTGGCAAAACTTATTACAGGAAGTGATTTCAAAGTTGTAAGTGATGACATGTTCATACCTCCTGGAAGACAGAGGTTTGAATGGCAAGTGCCTTCATTCTTCCATCCTTCCTAGTAGCACCTTTGGCTGATATGGCAGGAAGACATTCTGGAAGCAGGCAGGGAAGATGAGAGAGACCAGAATTAAGGTAGGGAGAGACCAGTCTAACATGCTATTTGTGAAAATGCCTACTACAGTGTTTAGCACCCAATAGATAATTTACACAATTTTAAAACTCTCCCAGTACAAGGAATGAGAAAGTATTCGGCATCACACAGTATGGCCTGACCCACTCATGAGTGGGCTAAGCCATGAGCTCCAGTTTAATGTATTGTGGTGGTTCCTAGAGCCCCTGCCTTTCCAGCCAGGCTCTTTAACCTGCAACAGCTGTGTCCTGCTAAGCCTTAGTGTTCTGCATGAGCATGAGCATAACCCTTTCTGTACACCTTGTGACCACCATTAGAAGACATGCTCTTGAAGCAGTGGTCAGTGTGTCAGAGGCCTGTTGCAATCACCCAGGTTCCACTGACGACAAGGCCCCGCTGCAGAGATTCTTATTCAACTTGTCTAGGGTGAGTCCCTAGACAGTTTGGGCATTCGCATTTTTAAGAGATTCCCAAGTCATTCTGGTGTTGGGCCAAAGTCAAGAGTTGCTGCTTTAAAGGGTGACCCTTGCTCTTTCCCACTGTCCCACCTGTGCCACTAAGAGGGAAAATGGGTTGCCTGAACCAAGCACAGCCTCCTGCTTATTTCTTCTCACCCTCAGACTTTGCGCAGTGTCTGGTACATGGTAAGTGTTAAATAAATATCTCTTGAAAAAATGGATGAATCAATGAATTACCAGTGGTGCCCACTTGCAAGGTTGCCTGCTGATGTTGGTGAGCAATGATGTAGGACAAAGTGACTTGACTTAAGAGTCAGAGAATCTGGGCCTTCAACCTGACTCAGTCACAGCTTGATGGGTTTTCATGGTTAAGTTACTTATCCATTCGGAGCCTCAGGTTACCCAGATGTAAAATGAGAGGAGTAGACTAAACAATGCCTCAGGGCCTCTAGCTCAAACATTGTTATTCTATGAGTCTATGAAAACCCATGGTACTAATAGCTATATTTCTGCCACCCTCATAAAATGACATGTACACAGGGAAAGGGAGTTTAATGAATCTTGTAAAAAGCACTTTCTGGAACTAGAGAAGCCATTTTCATAATGGAGAGAATTTGATGGACTTAGCTTGTAAAGAAGCAATTTAGTGGCTTCTGTCTATTTGGAGCTGTGTTCCATGCTAAGCAGATGAAAGAGAGAGGGGAACCAGTAATCCTGGCACATCTGCCTTCTTTGAGAGGCAGAGTGTGGTCTCTAGGGTCAGACAAACTGCATCCAGACTGACTGCCCACTAGCTGGGTGACTTGGACACATTCTTTGGGGTTTGGTGAGGATGAAATGAAACATATATAAAGCACTGAGAACAATACCTGGCAAGTACAAAGGATGCAATAAATGCTAACAAAAACACAACAAAACCACAATAAACTCCATATTCCAACTGCAGAAATTGAAGCTCAGAGAAGTCAAACAAATTTGCCCAAGGTGATACTGCTGGTAAATCACAAATCAAGGATTTCAAGCACTCACTGGAAAGTCAGTGGCCTTACCCTGGTGGCCCCTCTCTGCCACTCTGGGGTTCCGAACAGGGCTAGGTCTGCTTGCCCCTCCCTGCTGGTATTCACACTTTGCTCTCTGCAGTAGTCAATTTTGGGTCCTTATAGGTTTGGTTTGGCCACTAATCTTCAACTTTTCTCCAAAGTCCCTTTTCAAGTGTGAGGCCCTTACCATGAAAGAATGAGAGTTTTGCTGAATTCAGACATGGATCTCTAGCTTTTAACACAGTGAAAGACCTCTTCACAGGCAGAATTGTTTCTTGATGTATCTAATCATAAAGACCTTTGCAGAGAAGCTGGCTGGAAAAACAACTCTACATCTTCCACAGCCCCCAGGCCCCAGTGGGTGCTCCTTAAGTCTGGGACAAAGCCTGAGCAATATGCTTTGATAATTTCCCAAAAGA
This sequence comes from Manis javanica, assembly GCF_040802235.1. Classification (NCBI taxonomy): domain Eukaryota; kingdom Metazoa; phylum Chordata; class Mammalia; order Pholidota; family Manidae; genus Manis; species Manis javanica. The sequence goes on from NC_133174.1 coordinate 133,873,441, forward strand.
TACTACTATGCTGCCTTGAGTGAACCCCGCCCCGCCACACACACACACATTCTAGTTCAAAACCCTGATCGTATAGTTGGGGAAACAGTCAAAGAGGAGTAGAAATCTGCTCAAGGTCACATCAGAAAAGTCAAATCTGGGTCACCTGATTTCAACTGCAGACCTCTTTCCCCTGCCTGCCGGGCTCAAGTGGATTTAGGTCTTTGGAAGTGCCCACACTGTTCTACTTGGCTAATCTAATATCAGCAGCATAGCTGAGTTGTCTTGATAAAATGCTTTGCTGTCTGGTGGCCCTCTGCTCATTTTTGAGATACCATTTTGAGGTAAAGAGAAAAGCTTTCTCACAAGGAGGCAATATATTATGGTGGTTAAACATGTGGAATCTGGAGGAATAACAGCTGGTTCTAAATCTGGCTTCACTTTCTGGTTGCACGAAGTTAGGCAAATTTCTTAACTTCTCTGATCTTCTGTCACCCCACGTGGAAAACGGTTGATGCAGCAATTAAATGAGGTCATGTATATAAACTACTTTGAACAATGCCTGACAGACAATAGGAAGTACTCAATATTTACTCTTCAATCTGTATTATATTACCTTTCCTTTTATGACTTGCTTCAAATGAGGCTTTATCTCATCATTCCTCAAGTTTCAAAAACAGGACGTTTACCTTATCTCCAGCTCTACTGTCTGTAAAAACATGTAGGTCTGGTTGTACATACATTCAACTGCAACACAAAGCAGCAGAGCTCTAACTGCTTACCAGGGCGAACAAACCCCAGCTCCCTGCCACTCAATCTTTGTCAAAAGCTGAGTTGAAGAGAACAGCTCCTTAAACGGGAGCAGTGCTAGAAGTACACGTGGTCCATCCAACTCTTCCGATACATGGCTGGGTTCAGACATGTCAGCAGAGTTAGGCATGTAGGTTTCATCATATTGGCCCTCCAGCAGAATGGCTTTTCCCAAATTATGCTTTGGTATGATTCTGCACCACTCACCTCTATTAAGGATCATGTTAAGCAATAGCCCAATTAAATTCATTGTTACATATAGAGATAGTGACTTTAGTCATTACACAGTCAGTTTATGAGGATACCTAGGAAAACTTCTTGGCCTCTCCACCAAGGATAATTATACATTCATTGTATAATTTATGTATTTGTACTTCATGAACATTGTGGCTTTTACAGCATATAGAGCGTCTCTTTTCTTAATGGCTGCTAGGCCTGTTCGAATAATTCTGTGGCCATTTCCTTGGCAGGTGTGTAGAATACCATGATGTGCAATTTTAGTTCAGACCTAGGTCACTTTGTTTCTACACTTGTTTCTCTTTCTCTTTCACCTGCACTTTTAAGATATCAAGTCATATTTTATGTATTTTTATTTCTTTTCCAATATTTAATATCTGGCTATGAAAGAGAGGAAGGAGTAAAGCAAGGAAGACAAATATTTTCAAAAGGCTGTCTCAATCCTTCAAAGCTCAGCCCCAAGATGTTTCATACATCAGGATTTACCCACACACCCACCTCCTGCAATACAAAGATGCATTTTCAAAATGCTCAGATAGCCATTATATTTTAAAAGTCAAGAACATATATTATGACTTATAAGAAAGGCTAATTAGGCATCTGTTCTGTCACTTTGGACTCAAGGGACAGACTCATTTCACACTGTTTTTTCTTCCTGGGCAGTGATGCCCTTTGAAGACCACAAAGTGACAGCCATCCACAGTTGTGGCAATTCTCTTCTCTAGTGCCTGGAGCTTTCAACACTTTCTAGTTTCTGTGATGAATGGAGATTTGAGGAGGGATAACTTAGCAAAGCCCACTTTTCATTGTGTTTTTTGTTAGTGGTGCTTATGCTCAGAGATATTTTGAAAATAAAATCAGAGGCATGACTTCTCAAATCAATAGACTAATATCTTGGTTACAAATACTCCTACCATTAATCCTGGTCTGCTTATAAAGCTCTGAGTCATGCTTGAGGTAGCGAGTAAATAAGCATGCCTTTTCATTGGTTTGGACTCAGAAAGATAGATATATTTTTAGATGTGCTTTATTTTAGGGTGAGTGTCATCATCAACCATTTAAATAAAGCCTTTTGTTCAGAAATACAATTTCCATGTCACTCTTTAAAAATAAGTGATACATAAGCAGCTAGCTTCATGGTGTGCTCAGTACATACTGACATATGACAAATTTAAATTTAAATATATCCACTATAGTCCCATACCTCAATTCACTTGCACTTCACCTTTAAGATATTCATTTGTACAACAGAAATCTAACTCTTTAATGGAATTCTTCAGTCTATGCTTGAGAACTTATCAATGTGTAGTGGATTTTGTAAATGGCCATAAATGTTAACCATTAATTTCTTTATCGCAATGATAATCTTCAATTTAGCAACTGGCAAGCAAATTGCTTCTTTAAAAGCTAAAGCTAGGTACATGAAATCATATTCATTATGAAAATGGTTCCTCTCATTTCCAGGAAGGGATTTTTATAACATTCATCAAACTCTCTTTCCCAGAGCACAGGCCATTTTAAAAGGGAAGTAGCAATGTGGATGTTAGTGTCATGGTTATTCATAGACTTTGAAACAAAGATGTTAGAGTGGGAGGGGGCCTTAGAGACCATTTAGTCTGCATTCTACAGAGAGGGAAAGTGAGGGCAAGAGAGGACAAGGAGTGCATTTGCCTAAATTTGCACAGATTACAAGGAAAGAAGTCCTGTGTGTGTGTGTGTGTGTGTGTGTGTGTGTGTGTAGAGAGAGGGAGAGACAGAGACATTGAACCAGTGGTAGCCTTTTCTTTTCTAAACAGGTGACTTAGGGCTCCAATGAATAGAAGCAAATCTGGCTATAACCAAAAGTTTGTAGCTATTAAAAATGTGGGGAAGTGCTGTTATGCTATTTACTTGCTGATTTCACATCAGTATAGGCATGGATAGAAAATAATCCAAATTTTAGTATAGACTGCAAATAAGATCAGATGAAGTCCAAAGATCCATGAGGCTCCAGGGAGAGAAGAACCCGAGGAAAATCCTCACTGAAAACATTTGCCTTTTCCGACATCTATCTGTAATAGGGTGCAATTTATATCACCATTAACTATTTGCATTATTTAGTATAGTAAATGTCTCAAAGACCCAAACCAGCAATTAATCTTCTTAGGAACCAAATAACCATTTGAGGTTTGCTTTTATTAACAAGAACATTTGATAGGTGTGCTCTTTGTCTCTAAAACTTCATTGTAATGTAATATGTTTTAAGGCAGTTCTGATGTATCTATTTGCATGGGTGAGGGAGTCTAAGGATATTTTAGCTGGATGTCACAATCCACTGACATCTACTCTTTCTCTCCGAGCCATCAGCAGAGCTGGGTAATGGTTATGAAGACAACTAGAGGTCCAGGGCAGGCTAAGGTATGGACAATGCTAAAGAAGGAATATGGAAAAGGGAGAAGGGAGGAAAGTGACTTTGAAGGGAGAATGAGAAATATAGATGAAGGAGAAAATAATGAGAGAATTAAAAAAGGGTGTCAAATATAAGGACATGATATTGCAACAAGCTGAGAATCCTAGCACCAGGCGACTATGGACTTTTTTGGGTTATTTCCAAAGTTTCTAAAAGATCTTTTCAAGAAAAATGAATGTTATATTTAAAAACAGGGTGTTTTGAAAAGTATGAAATATTCATTGTAATGTTATTAAAGCACCACTTCTCAACCAAAATACACAAAAAAGCCTACAGGATTTTATACTTCTTTCAAGGTGAACTTGAAACTTCCACATGACCCTATGAAATTTACATTAACAAAAGTGTTAGGGGTTTTAAGAGAGAACCTGTGCTTTTAGAATTTTATTTCATTTAAACTAATGATTATCATGCTGGCAAAAAAATTGATCAAAACCACAAGTAACCAAGGAAATGCACTAAATGAGTGCTGTATTCCTGCTTCTCACCAAATAGCAAATATGCCCTGTGCCTTTTCTTGTCCATTTTTTTATTTGAGCAGAAAGCTAAATTGTTATGAATAGGACCTTCATGGTATCCCAGAAACTTTTCTCTAGCACACAACTTGGGCAACGTAGATCCAGATAGTGTCCAGGAGTCATCTGGTTTTAATTCAGAAATATGTCACTACATCCCAAGTGTCCATTGACGTAAAAAGGAATAAACACAATGTGGTCTATGTCCATACCATGGAATATGATTCCCTTAAAAGGGAAGGACATTTTGAGTCATGCTACAACATGGATGAACCTTGAGGATATTACACTAAGTAAAATGAGCCAATCACAAAAAAACAAATACTGAATCATTTCACATATGTAAGGTGCCTACAGTTAAACTCACAGAGACAGAAAGAATGGTGGTTACCAGGGGTTGGGGAGAGGGGGAATGGGGAATTGTTGTTTGATGGGGACAGAGTTTCAGTTGTGCAAGATGAGAAGGTTCTGTGATGGGTGGTGGTGATAGCTGCACAACAATGTAAATGTATTTGATGCCACTGAACTGGACGCTTAAAAATGGTTAAGATGGGAAATATTATGTGTTTTTTTGCCACAGCTTTAAAAGACAAAAAGAAATAGGTCACTGTAGCACCTCCTAGACTCGTGACCTTCACATCTGTGTTTCTGAATCCTCCACGGTCCCTTTAAGATGTTGTGGATCTTAAAGAACATCCCTTAAACACTTCAGTAACAAATATGCCCTTGCTGCCATTTCTCGAGCTCTCCTTGTGTATGGCCTCTTCCCTGGAGGATAATCATTAAAATACTGCCTATTACAGCCCTCCTCAAGTTAGACCTCTCTCAATTTGCATCCTCCTTGTAATTAGATGATCCTCTCAGGTTGGAAACCTTCCTTGCTGAAAGGCTGGGAATTAATGGTTGGAGGGGGGTGGAGTGGAAGTGTCCCCCTCATAAGGAACAGTGTGACTCTGAGTCATCTGGTATTTGATTACTTAATGGAGTTCAATGGATGGCATCTGACCTTTGGGAATAGAGGTTCATCTGCTTTGTTTCTCTGTGTAGAAAGCATTAGTCACTGCCCCTTATTTGATAGGTCAGCCCCTTGAAATTCTGCCTTTAAAGAAATAGTCAGTTTGCCTGCATGCTGTTCTGACCCTCTGGTCTTGCACAGATGACTGCCTTGACCCTGGCTCTGTCCACTGCTGAGCTGTCACGGCACATGGGACAGAGCCAGTTCCACTCAGGGACTTGAAGGGGTTACAGAAGCTGGGTACCTGGAGAGTTTCCATGTATCAGCCCTGTCATTCAATTATTTACTATTTATTCAGGCACATATGAACTCCTTGAATTTTTAATGAAAAATCCCATTAGCTCAGAGGGATAGAAGTGTTATTAAGCTAATAAAACAGATTTCCATTGAAACTAACTGGGAAAGTGAGAGAAATTAACATAAGAAATATAAAACTAATTAATTTCTGGCTTGACACAGTTAAGGATTGTTTAGATTAGACACAGCAAAATGGGAGGTATCTGTGGTTTTTTTTAATAAGATAAGCCTACATACCAATATGCATTTTTAACAAACATGACAGAATGAGGGCATCATGATTTAGATACTTTGAGCATACTTGGAATGATAAATTTAGCAGACTTGAAAAAATGGCCTGAAGTTGTCACAGTGAGTGTCATATGGAAGAGATAACAGGGGCACCTGGCTTATGGCACTAAAAGCAAAGCAACGGTGCCACAACTAGACACACTAAGGACCTATGCTCTTTGCCTGTAAGAGTTTGCTCTTCATTCTTATGTACAGGAAGCCTTTTGAATTTCAGTTGGCCAGAATCGTAGGTACTGATCATTACAAAACAGTTGCCTCCACTCTTTTATGAGGAACTCTGCAATTTTAAATAAGAAGACTAGACTTAACGAAACCAGCTTTCTACAGCTTTATTTCCATTACAGATTGGAGTTCTGTATGTTTGTACTGAAGCTGAGCATGGTGTCTTGTGTTATGTTCATAAATGTGATTGCCCTATATAAAGACTAGTTTTAATTTGGGTACAAGAAGAGCCAGATATTTTAGCGCCAAGTCCAGGCACTTATAGCAGTGGCAGTCTTTCATGTCACTAGGCACGTTGTTTAAAAGATTAAAGAAACACAATAGTTTTCAAACTGATCTGAAGGTAAAGGTGTGACTTTGCAAAGTGCCAGACACCCTCTTGAGGCAGCTTTGGGTTGCAATCCAGTTACTAACAGGGAATAACCCAGAACTGAAAGCTTTGTACATCTAAGATGCCAGCATCCCTCTCTCTACAGAGGAGATGCAGCCCAGCACAAATGGTTAGAACTGAAATCTCTTATTTATACATATTATAAAGTCAGGTCACTTTTTGCCGTAGGGGGAAAAAACCCCCACAAATTATATAAAAAATATTTGGCAAAGGAGGGTTAGGACAGTGTCAGCTCTTCACCCTATATATGTCAGACTGGCGGAGCAGCTGCGGGTCTTCCACACTCCTCAGGGAAATGAACCCTTGTTTCCTACTCCCAGAACCAGACCTTTGCATTTCTACCAATTAACACACACTCTTCTCCATTTTTTTTTCTCGGTTTTTTAATGACTGTTCAATGGAGTCATGAAAATGCCAGACCTGGGAAGTTACACATCCCAACATGGTGCAAGCCGCTCACTTTGCACATGGCAAAATATATATTACATGAAATGAAATGCCTACAGTTGTGTAACTAGTTAGTAGCAGACTCTCTCTTTACTATACCATGATAAAGCAAGTTGTGCTAAGGCACTGCTGGGTGACATAGTCAAGCCCTCCAAATCACCTCTGAAGGGTGTTTTCTAATGGAAAATAAATTGACAGGGCTCCAGAGAAGGTCCTGCTATGTGTTTTGTGTATGCTTTTCTGTTCAATTTTTAAAATAATAGTAATACATGAACCTGATGGCAAAAATTCAAAACCACACAGAAAGATTTCAAGTATATGCCTATCTTTCCTGCCAAATTACACCACTTAACTGTTTCAGCCTTCCTTGTCTATAGGTTAAGATGTATACGCCCAAATTGTGTGTGTATATTTAAAAGTACACTTACTTTGGTGAAATTAATTTAAAGTCATGTAGTATGGAAAAGGGGAATTCTATTTACAAATAAGAAACACACCAGAAAACTTTTGAAACCTGTGAACATGAGTTGAACTCTATTCTATTTTCTATTAGATAAGCTAGAGAGGTTGAGGGTTTTTGTAATGTTTTTTGCCTTTAAATATTTACATTTGTTTGGGAAAATAAAAAATGCAGCTTGACAATAACGGAATAAGGAATAAAATCGTCCCACAGCAGAGAGATAATATCATCCTTTTGGATAACTGTATGTCTCTATATATTTTGATAAACTCATAAATACAGACGGTGGGGTACTAATGTTAATGACTTTAAAAGTCAATACTAGATATCTTTTTAGAAAAGGAAGTGTATTGATTAGGCAAATGCCTCGATGAGCACTTGGGTTTGAGAAAAATGAGGATCCATGCATATGATTGGAAGAAGGAAATGAAATAAGATAAATAACTGAACTGTTCTGGGGAATAAAAGGGATGAAGTAAGTAGAGGGATTTGATGAGAGAGAGAAAAAGGAAACAGAAAATCGAGCAGCCTGTTAGAAGGATGGCCCCTGTGAGGAAGGGCGCCTGTGAAGCATTCCTGTAATGAATGAAGATATCAAATGGATACCCCTGCACCAAGTCCAGTCATCACTAACACAGAAACAAATGCCTTGAGTGAGAATGGAAGCTCCGTGAGAGTGGGCACCTACTCCTTAGCCACTGTACACTGCGTGTCTGTAACAGTGCTTGTTAAATGGATTAAAGAAACGGTTTGGGAGAATAAAGGACTAGGGTCTGAGTTTGAGCCAGAGGAGGTAAAGCAAAAGAGTTAAAAAGAAGCAAGAACTCAGAATGAGAAATGAACATGGGAACATAAATTGTCAGCAATGCACGGAAATAGTAGGGGACATCCTGGACTTCCCACAGGACTTAGGATGGGAGATGAAAAAACTTTCAATCTCTCTCTAATGTTAGAATGACTTCATCTGACATGGAGACTTTTCTTTCTCTGCTTATATATAATTTTACAAAAATGTTTTAATGGTCATCATGCTATGCCATGAATATCAGAATGTGTTTTTCTCACTTAGAAATAAATATGGACTTACATTCATTTGAATGGCCTCATATTTAATGGATTTAAATAATGTATTTAACCTTTTATTCATTCTCAACCTTTCACTTTGGAAAACAAGGCTGCACTAAACATTCCTGTTAAGTACAATGCTTACATAAATGTAAAAATAGGAAAAGTCTGTGCCATTGCTTGAAAACAGAAGGAATCTTTCAATAGCAAGAAACTGAGGGCTTTTTTTTTTTGAAGAAAATGTCTACTTTTACTTGCAAAATATCTCATCTCCCCCAGCAGTACAGAAGGTTGGAGAAATAAGAAAAATAAGGACTAGTATTTTTTTGATTAAAAGCAAGAAACTGAGGACTTTCTGAACAGTGTGGTATGGTTAGGAGAAGGTCAAGGGAGACACTATACTGTTCTTCATCCAGACAGGAATGAAGAACCCAGTTGAGGACTTCAGAAATAAGTGGATGGGGTCTCTGAGCAAAGCCTCTCCAAATCCCCATGCCCGGAGTGGGAGGTCTGTGTGCTTCTGGACCTGTGGGGCAGTGGCAGGAGGGGACAGTACAACAGGCCATGAGGTGGCAGCCCAGGTGAGCACTCATCTGCTTTCCTCCCCCAGTGTCGGTGTTGTGCTTAGAGAGAGGAGAGTGTGGTAACCGTCTTAGCAAGGGCAGTAATGTCAATTTGGGAAATGGGAAAGTCCTCAAGCTGACTTTACGTTACTGTCACAAACAGAGAGACTGCTGGGTCCAAGAGTTTTGAAAGAACATTTCATAGGTGAAGGCAAAGTAATATGAAATCAGGCAAGATTGGTTTCAGATGAAAACCACAATTCTAGAATACAAAAAACCACCATGGAGGCAATGAACAGTACATAGATTTTTGCGGAAAACCAAACCTGAAAAATAGAAGAATTCAGAAAATTCTCCCCACACCTAGAAAAAAAGAGTTGGAGATAAATATGATATACAAAGATTTAAAGGCCATGGAATTCTTAAATACATAGGACTGGAATTCTTGGAAGGGAAAGAAACAAATGAAGGAAAAGCAATAGAAAAGTAATAGGGAAAAACTCTGTGAGCTTAGGCTAATTAAGTTTTAGTTAGTTAAATCTTCTCCTGATTGGGGAAAAAAAACTACAGGATATTCATTCATGCTGCTGAAAGGAATACATAGTGTAGCCAGTCTTTTTCTATTGACAGTTGCCAAATAGCAAAGAGAAAATCAGCATTTTTTCCCTTGGGCAAAGAGACAGGAAACTGAAAATATCAGCTGGCCCTCCAAAGGACAATTACAGTGATTCCTTGGATGAGGTGTAAGGAGGAAGATAGAAAGATCTGAAAGTCAGATGAAAGCTTGAAGGGAAGTTGCTGGTTTCCTGCCAAAGGTAAATGTATGTCTGAGGATCACGATTCACCTCCAGGCCAACCACTTGAATCGCAGGCTCCTCCCAAGAAGGAAAAAGACCCCAGATGCCCTCTTGGCTGAACCAAACCAACCAACTGACTTACAACAGATGTCATAGAATTTCTCACTGTAGATATAATATATATATATATATGTTTCTGGGCAGCTGCATCTGGGGAGATCTCTCCCTGTGCACTAGGTGAAGCACTATGAGAAATCTTAACCTGGACAGGGGAGGGTCCTTGACTCTGCATGAGAAATAATTCTTGAGCAGACTGGACCAGTATAGCTAAGGAAAGAATTCTTTAAAGCAACAGCAGCAGGGAATGGCAGCTGCCAAGCAGGCAGCAGAGAACAGGGAAGTGCAGAGGGAAAGAGGGAATCTTCTCAGCCTAGGACAGAGTCCCTTGCCAACTCCTGAAACCATGGTCCCCTGGCATCCTGTGTCCACTTGGATCTGCAGACCATGGGGCTTAGCCCCTATCACTCCAGGATCTGTGGGAGCCACGGAGCACAGGATGGACTGAGATTATGTTCTCAGAACTTCCCAAAGAAGTAGATTTTCAGGCAGGCAGGTTGCACAGCGGCAGTTCCATCCAGGTCACCCAGGCAATGGAAACACGCAGGCCCAAATCTGAGCTCTTAGCAGCCCCTTCCTACTTACTAGGAGTAAAGCAGAGATAGAGTGAAGACTTAGGGATAAGATGAAATAGCAAAGAGACAAACTGAAATAATTTGAGCAGTGAAGCAGCTTTATATGAAAGTGCACAGTTAAAGAAAGGAAAGTGAGGGTGTCCTGAGAGAATAAGTGTACTGGAACTTTGGGGATTCTGTCTTTTAAGGCTTTCAAGAATAGGGCAAAGGGAGGGAACCAGAAGATGGCAGCACAAGTAGTTCAGTGGAAATCTCCTCCCAAAAACATACATATTTATGAAAATACAATAAATAGAACTATTCCTAAAAGAGACACCAGTGGATACAGTACAATAGCCAGGCTACATCTACATCTGCAAGAACTCAACATCACACAAAGGGGGTAAGATACAAGACACGAACGCCCCCCCACCCCAGAACCCAGTGGGAAGAAATGAGTTGGAATGGGGAGGGATTGAAAGCCCAGAACTGCTAAAAAACCAGCTCTAGAAATCTGCTCCTGGAGCACGGACACACAGTGCACAGGGTGCTGGATATTAGAAAAACAGAAAAGCAAAACCTGCAGGCAGGTCTCCACAACCCGCGCCCCTGAGACAAAAGAAAAGTGAGTGCTTTTTGCAAGTCTTAAAGAGACAGGGACCCAACATCTGTATGAAGTCGTCCCAGCACACTTAGCCAGTAGCTGGGAATCCAGGGGAACTTTAGGTGCCCTGATCCCCTGGGCAGCAGCACAGCTCTGTAGCCCATCACGGCAATAAGAAGTCTGCCAGTCATTCCCCCAACTGGTGCAGACCCCAACACACCAGCCCAGTAGTGGGACAGTGGCAGCGCGTGCTGGGGGCGGTGGCACTAGAGGGAACGGGGAGCAGCCTGTGCATGCCGGTGGCACCAGAGGGGCCTGGGAGCAGCCCGCAGTAGCCGGTGGTGGTGGCAGAGGAGCAGCCCTGCCCCCAGCAGGCGCCCAGAATCCCAGCCCTATGCACAGCCACCTGGGCCAGACCCAAAGGCCATTGCCAGCACACAGCTGCCCAGCAGGGGCGCCACTTTCAAAGGGGTGCACACCCAGTGTGCCTGTCACTCCCACAGGGCTCTGGGCTGCTCTGACAGAGACCCCACCCACAGCAGCTTAGGGGATTAACCCGGTGCTGCTCCAGGGTGCAGTTAACTGACACAGGCAGTGGAGAAGGGCAAGGTGTCCAGCAAGCAAGAAAGAACTTTCTTCTCCCACCTGACACACCTGCTACCTGCTTACATACACCGCTATCACCATGAAAAGGCAGAAGAATTTAGTCCAGTCCAAAATAGTCCAGACAATCCCTGACAGAGGACCTACAGAGATAGAACTAACCAGTCTCCCTGAAAAAGAATTCAAAATAAAAATCATAAACATGGTGATGAAGCTGCAGAGAAATATGCAAGAGCTAAAGGAGCAAGTACAGAGGGAGATGACAGAAGTAAAACAATCTCTGGAAGGACTTAAAAGCAGAATGTATGGGATGCCAGAGGCCATTAATGGAATAGAAACCAGAGAACAGGAATGCATAGAAGCTGATGCAGAGAGAGATAAAAGGATCTCCAGAAATGAAACAATATTAAGAGAACTTTGTGACCAATCCAAAAAGAACAATATCCGCATTATAGGGGAACCAGAAGAAGAAGAGAGAGAAAAAGGGTTAGAAAGTGTCTTTGAAGAAATAATTGCTGAAAACTTCCCCAAAGTAGGGGAGGAAATAGTTGCTCAGACCACGTAAGCACACAGAACTCTCAACAGAAGGGACCCAAAGAGGACAACACCAAGACACATAATAATTAAAATGGCAAAGATCAAGGACAAGGACAGAGTATTAAAGGCACCCAGAGAGAGAAAAAAGGTCACCTACATATGAAAACCCATCAGGCTATCATCAGACTTCTCAACAGAAACCTTACAGGCCAGAAGAAAATGGCATGATAAATTTAATGCAATGAAACCGAGGGGCCTTGAACCAAGGATACTGTATCCAGCGCGATTATCAATTAAATATGAAGAAGGGATTAAACAATTCCCAGACAAGCAAAAGTTGAGGGAATTTGTCCCCCACAAACCACCTCTACAGGTTATTTTAGAGGAATTGCTCTACATGGGAGCACTCCTAAAAAGAGCACAGAACAAAACACACAACATATGAAGAATGGAGGAGGAGGAATAAGAAGAGAGAGAAATAGAATCATCAGGCAGTGTTTATAACAGCTCAATAAGTGAGTGAAGTTACACAGTAAGATAGTAAAGAAGCTAACCTTGAACCTTTTGGTAACCACGAATCTAAAGCTTGCAATGGCAATAAGTACATATCTTTCAATAATCACCCTAAATGTAAATGGACTGAATGCACCAATCAGAAAACACAGAGTAATAGAATGGATAAAAAAGCAAGACCCATCTATATGCTGCTTACAAGAGACTCACCTCAAACCCAAAGACATGCACAGATTAAAAGCCAAGGGATGGAGAAAGATATTCATGCAAACTACAGAGAGAAAAAAGCAGGTGTTGCAGTAGTAGTACCACACAAAATAGACTTCAAAACAAAGAAAGTAACTAGAGATAAAGAAGGACATTACATAATGATAAGGGGGTCAGTCCAACAAGAGGATATAACCATTATAAATATATATGCACCCAACACAGGAGCACCAGCATATGTGAAACAGATACTAACAGAATTAAAGGAGGAAACAGAATGCAATGCACTCATTTTAGGAGACTTCAACACATGACACACTCCAAAGGATAGATACACCAGACAGAAAATAAGGACACAGAGGCACTGAACAACACGCTAGAACAGATGGGCCTAATAGACATCTATAGAACTCTACATCCAAAAGCAACAGGATACACATTCTTAAGTGCACATGGAACATTCTCCAGAATAGACCACATACTAGGCCACAAAAAGAGCCTCAGTAAATTCCAAAAGATTGAAATCCTACCAACCAACTTTTCAGACCACAAAGGTATAAAACTACAAATAAATTGTACAAAGAAAGCAAAAAAGCTCACAAAACACATGGAGGCTTAACAACACGCTCCTAAATAATCAATGGATCAATGACCCAATTAAAACGGAGATCCAGCAATATATGGAAACAAATGACAACCACAACACAAAGCCCCAACTTCTGTGGGATGCAGTGAAAGCAGTCTTAAGAGGAAAGTATATACCAATCCAGGCATATTTAAAGAAGGAAGAACAATCCCAAATGAATAGTTCAATGTCACAATTATCAAAATTGGAAAAAGAAGAACAAATGAGGCCTAAGGTCAGCAGAAGGAGGGACATAATAGAGATCAGAGAAGAAATAAATAAAATTGAGAAGAATAAAACAATAGAAAAAAATCAATGAAACCAAGAGCTGGTTCTTTGAGTAAACAAACAAAATAGATAAGCCTCTAGCCAAACTTATTAAGAGAAAAAGAGAATCTACACACATCAACAGAATCAGAAACAAGAAAGGAAAAATCATGACAGACCCCACAGAAGAATTATTAGAGAATACTATGAAAACTTATATGCTAACAAGCTGGAAAACCTAGGAGAAATGGACAACTTCTTAGAAAAATACAACCTTCCAAGTCTGACCCAGAAAGAAACAGAAAATCTAAACACACCAATTACCAGCAATGAAATTGAAGCAATAATCAAAAAACTACCCAAGAACAAAACCCCCGGGCCAGATGGATTTACCTCGGAATTTTATCAAACATACAGAGAAGACATAATACCCATTCTCTTTAACGTTTTCCAAAAATTAGAAGAGGAGGGAATACTCCCAAATTCATTCTATGAAGCCAACATCACCCTAATACCAAAACCAGGCAAAAGCCCCACCAAAAAAGAAAACTACAAACCAATATCCCTGATGAACGTAGATGCAAAAATACTCAACAAAATATTAGCAAGTTGAATTCAAAAATACATCAAAAGGATCATACACCATGACCAAGTGGGATTCATCCCAGGGATGCAAAGATGGTAGAACATTCGAAAATCCATCAACATCATCCACCACATCAACAAAAAGAAGGGCAAAAATCACATGATCACCTCCATAGATGCTGAAAAAGCATCTGACAAAATTCAACATCCATTCATGATAAAGACTCTCAACAAAATGGGCATAGAGGGCAAGTACCTCAACATAATAAAGGCCATATATGATAAACCCACAGCTAACATCATACCGAACAGCAAGAGGCTGAAAGCTTTTCCTCTGCGATTGGGAACAAGACAGGGATGCCCATTCTCCCCACTGTTATTCAACATAGTACTGGAGGTCCTAGCCATGGCAATTAGACAAAACAAAGAAATACAAGGAATCCAGATTGGTAAAGAAGAAGTTAAACTGTCACTGTTTGCAGATGACATGATATTGTACATAAAAAACCCTAAATACTCCACTGCAAAACTACTAGAACTAATATTGGAATACAGCAAAGTTGCAGGATATAAAATTAGCACACAGAAATCTGTGGCTTTCCTATACACTAACAATGAACTAATAGAAAGAAAATCAGGAAAACAATTCCATTCACAATTGCATCAAAAAGAATAAAATACCTAGGAATAAACCTAACCAAGGAAGTGAAAGACTTATACCCTGAAAACTACAAGACACTCTTAAGAGAAATTAAAGAGGACACTAACAAATGGAAACTCATCCCATGCTCCTGGCTAGGAAGAATTAATATCGTCAAAATGGCCATCTTGCCCAAAACAATATACAGATTCTATGCAATCCCTATCAAATTACCAACAGCATTCTTCAATGAACTGGAACAAATAGTCCAAAAATTCATATGGAACCACCAAAGACCCCGAATAGCCAAAGCAATCCTGAGAAGGAAGAATAAAGTGGGAGGGATCTCGCTTCCCAACCTCAAGTTCTACTACAAAGCCACAGTAATCAAGACAATTTGGTCCTGGCACAAGAACAGAGCCACAGACCAGTGGAAGAGAATAGAGACCCCACACATTAACCCAAACATATATGGTCAGTTAATATATGATAAAGGAGCCATGGACATACACTGGGGAAATGACAGTCTCTTCAACAGATGGTGCTGGCAAAACTGGACAGCTACATGTAAGAGAATGAAACTGGACCATTGTCTAACCCCATATACAAAGGTAAACTCAAAATGGATCAAAGACCTGAATGTAAGTCATGAAACCATAAAACTCTTAAAAAAAACATAGGCAGAAATCTCTTAGACATAAACATGAGTGACTTCTTCATGAACATATCTCCCTGGACAAGGAAAACAAAAGCAAAAATGAACAAGTGGGACTATATCAAGCTGAAAAGCTTCTGTACAGCAAAGGACACCATCAATAGAACAAAACGGTACCCTACAGTATGGGAGAATATATTCATAAATGACAGATCCAATAAAGGTTTGACATCCAAAATATATAAAGAGCTCACATACCTCAACAAACAAAAAGCAAATAATCCAATTAAAAAATGGGCAGAGGAGCTGAATAGACAGTTCTCTAAAGAAGAAATTCAGATGGCCAACAGACACATGAAAAGATGCTCCACATCGCTTGTCATCGGAGAAATGCAAATTAAAACCACAATGAAATATCACCTCACACCAGTAAGGATCGCCAGCATCCAAAAGACAAACAACAAGTGTTGGTGAGGTTGTGGAGAAAGGGGAACCCTCCTACACTGTTGGTGGGAATGTAAATTAGTTCACCCATTGTGGAAAGCAGTATGGAGGTTCCTCAAAATGCTCAAAATAGAAATACCATTTGACCCAGGAATTCCACTTCTAGGAATTTACCTTAAGAATGCAGCAGCCCAGTTTGAAAAAGACAGATGCACCCCTATGTTTATTGCAGCACTATTTACAATAACCAAGACATGGAAGCAACCTAAGTGTCCATCAGTAGATGAATGAATAAAGAAGATATGGTACATATACACAATGGAATATTATTCAGCCACAAGAAGGAAACAAATCTTACAATTTGCAACAACATGGATGAAGCCAGAGGGTATTATGCTCAGTGGAATATGCCAGGTGGAGAAAGACAAGTACCAAATGATTTCACTCATATGTGGAGTATAAGAACAAAGAAAAACTGAAGGAACAAAACAGCAGCAGAATCACAGAACCCACAAATGGACTAACAGTTACCAAAGGGAAAGGGACTGGGGAGGATGGGTGGGAAGGGAGGGGCAAGGGTGGGGAAAAAGAAAGGGTGCATTACAATTAGCATGTATAATGTGGGGGGGGGGTGTTCAGGGTGGGCTGTACAACACAGAGAAGACAAGTAGTGATTCTACAGCATCTTACTATGCTGATGGACAGTGACTGTGAAGGGGTATGTGGGGGAGACTTGGTAAAGGGGGGAGCCTAGTAAACATAATGTTCTTCATGTAATTGTAGATTAATGATACCAAAATAAAAAATAAAAATAAAATAAAATAAAATAAAAATAAAATAAAAAGAATAGGGCAAAGGGCAGAGGGGTTTGTTGGCGGCACACTTGCGTTGTGGTCTCAAGGTGCTTATCTCTGGTGAGAGACACTGTGTCTCCTTTCCTTTATTATCAGTCCTCCAGCTCATTCTGCTAAATAAACCCAACACAAGGAATTTATTTATCCTGTTCTTCTCCAAGGGAGTGGTCACCCTCAAACAGTGGGGGCATATCAATTAAGACTGCCTGCCCTGCCTTAAGATAGGCTGTTGGGCTATTGCCTGATTACCAGAGAATATGCTAGGAATCTTACCTCTCAACTCTCTGCTTTTTAAAATGGAATCTTAGCCTTAAGATGGGGTCCCTCCTATTCTTACTACACTGTTTATATCTCAGTATTCTTTATCATAGGCAGAAAAAGTAAATCATAATGCTTGTCCCATGTTCAAGCTTTGCCGTACCTCATATGCAAACTTACATATACATATACTTATGTATATATACTCATATATATATTATAATTGCACATTATGAGCCACACTCTCCCATACAAATGCTTTAGTATGTCACATGCCTTTGTGGGTTATATACCATTTGTTGTGTAATAACATCTAAATTCCAGTTCAATTCAATTGAACATGTGTTAACTGTGTATTATTATGTGCTAAACATATGTATGAATTCTGTGTTTCGTACTCTTTTTCCATGTGGAAATCACTGTCAGGCTGATGTCAGGGAAGTACAGTCTTATCCAATGTCAATGTGAAATTGGATCATTTAGCTGTAAGACCACAGGGTAGCACATGAATTCTCATTCCTATGAAAGATATTTTAGTAGTTATTCTTGATCCTCCCTTACAAAAATGATGAAAAAGCATTTTTAAATATTCTGTTCAAAACGATCATTTTGCAGAAAATCATATGTATATCTCGGATGTCCATCTCAGGTCTCCGCTCACTTTAAGAGCAGGATAAGGTGGGCCTGAAAGCCCTTTCAATATCCCACCTAAGTCCAAGATTTTCCCAACAATGTTATGATTTTCAGAATTATGGGGCTGGGAGGTAATGGGGGTGCCTCAGATGCCCATGGTGCCCAATGCCCCCCAGCCCCTAATCAGCTGATGTGCTGTCTGTCTCGGAGACTGTCACTGCCCCCACACGATGACAACACATGTGGGGGACCTTGACCTTTCCCTTCAAAAGAAACAAAAGACCTAAGACATGGAAAGGGGCTTCGCCTCCCAGGTTTGGGATGTTCCTCAGAAGTCACAGATACCTTCGGTGACTTCTTGCCTGCGGAAGAGGGAGTGAGAGGGCTGTAGGGCGAAAGCGCTGCTCAGGAGTGGGGGAGAAGTGTTCCCTTCAAAAGCCAGTGGGAGGGCTGGGTTTCCTTATTTCCTTTAAAAAATGCTAATTTCAAAGATAATTTTCATGCCTACTTTAATAGTTAGCATCTAACACATCTGAAAATCTGGGGAACCTCATTTCCTTATTTTCCCCATGATAAGTGACTGAGACCTTGAGTTTTGAGGTTTTATAGAGAATTCTCCTGGGTTTTCATTCCTGACCTGGAGCCAGGGAATGGTGTGTTTGTTGGGAAGAGATGGACACCTTCATTTCACTTAGATTTTTAAATTGTCCCTTCGGTCCACTTAAAATTATTCTCACCCTCTCTGCTCCCAATGTGGGGCCTTTATTGGATGTCTAAGTATTAGTTAAGTGCTGACAGTGTTTAATAGGATTTAAAGCCATCATGCCTGCTGTATACTGCACCCAGCTGATGGAAACCCCACTTCGATTCAGTTCCATTCCTCCCAAACCCTGCTCAGCTGCTGACTTGAAGGTGCAGCTGGTATTACACTTGAGTCAATCTTTGGGCCCCATCTCCACCAGTCTTGCCTTCCCAGTTGCCCTAATCTGGCAATCACTGCTGTGACTTATTTAAGGTGCTTAGGTACTAAATCACAGAATTTCTCTCACACCCTTGTTTGCTGAGTCCAGATGGCTTGTCCTCCACTTCAATTTCAGATAAATCATTCTGTTTACTCATTATATTTGGAGCACATGTTATATATGTGGCTCATGAATCCACATGCACTGAGAACCTGAAAAGACTGCAAAACCCTAACTAGGCTACTTTGTCTGCAAGCTGGACTTGACCCTGAACTACAACCAGTGGAACAGTACTGTCCTCTAGCTCTCTCTCTACTCATCTGAAAGCCTCGGGAGCACTCAAGCATTGTGCCCCAGTCTCAGAGGGCCTGTTGGCTTAGAGGCACTGCTAATCTCAAAGGCTGAACATCTCAGGCATTCCGTCCACTCACAGCAGTTCTCAGACCATGTGTCATAGCCATTTTACAAAGACAGCTAACCTAACAGTCCCCCAAACTAATTGCAACTTAAGATAATGGTTTCTCCTAGAGGTGGGAAAATAATTTCCCCAAAGGTACATCTAAATGTTAAAACCTATTCTCCAGACTGACTGCAAAGGATTCTGACTCAGATGGTGTTCCCCTAGTGAACCAGGCTGACAAGCCATAGTCAGGTCCTCTCCCAAACCTCTGGCCATAAGTAGAGTATACTGTTCAGACCATACTTCCACAAGCACTAACTTCCACCAGTTTATTGAATGGACTGAAATTGATAAGGCACAAATAAGAAGTGACTTTATTTTTCTCTGAACACTGTTCCCTACTCTGCTTTGATGGATCTTCCTGCTTCACCACTGGAAGCACAGATTCCATAGAGTTTTAGTCATGTAGAGTTATTTTGTTTTAAAAAGTCCCGTGACTTATATTCAGGAATTCAACAGTCCAGCCCAGTCTCACATCCAATAGAAAGCTTCTCCCTCTCCCGCTCAAACCTCTAAATTCAGGCCTGACCTCTCTGGCTTGGGTTCCTGCAGTGGAGAAAGGGAAGTGGCTTGTGTGTTTTGCTTTTCCTCTATCCTTTTCCATTTCCCCCAGGGTCGGGGCAGGAGGTGGAGAGGAAGGGAAAAAGACTGTTTACTTAGCTGGTGAGAATTATTGTTTTCTTTTAGTTACAAATGTTTGTTCTGTGTGGCTCATGACCAAATGCTAGCTCCTTTGTGGGGACATAGGTTCTTCAAATGAACTTCCATTTCCTTTGTTCCAGGCCATAAGGAACATACAACTCAATATGATTCATATTTACTTTTCCTGCCAGGAATGTCAACATACACATATAAACACATGCATACACACACCCTCTTGTTTGTTTCTTTGGAGAACACTGATTAATACAGCTCCCAAAAGCAAGCCAATTAATTTATCCAATGATCAATTGAAGAAACAATCCATGTCAATGCTGGAGGAAAAACTGGCTGCACTGAATTTACATATAGATGTCCTCAACAGTGCAGACGGGGGCAAAGTAAGGAACTTCCAAGGATCATTTGGTTTTAGGCTTACTGGCTACCTTTCCTCAAATGGTTAAGTTTATTCTTTTTTAAATTTTTGAACATAGCAATATCTCTTTGTACACACACACACACACACACACACACACACACACACACACACATTTTGGGAAAAGAGGGAGGCAGGGGGAGGGAGAAGAAGAAGGTTATTCTGTAGCCCTATGACCTGAACTGGGAATGTGGGTGGAATCAGCAAACCGAAGTAGTAATCCTCACAAATTCTAGCTTTTCCCTGCTTGATTTGTGTCACTCCATGTATTGCTTTGCTAGTGGAAAAACTGCACTTCAGGGGTTTAGCTCTGCCACTCTAGTTGATTAACAGTTGTATCTGCTCAACACGTGCCTTCCTTATACCTGTGCACTGAGAAAGCTCTCGATTAAGCCCTCTGAATGTTTTAAAGAGTAAATATGGCTAAGTGTGAACATGAATTTTTCACTTTTGTCTTCTTTGAAGAAATGCCTAATTGAATCTTCTGATGCCATATAGCTATGTGGGATGATCAATAAAGCTCAATAACTGATCATATTAATTAACCAAAGTTAAGGCCATGATTACAGAAATTAGGTTGATGACCCAGGTATAGCCCTAATGACTCTCCTTCAGTTCTACTGGTGGACAGCATGGTGCCCTGATAAAGAGTATAGACTGGAGTCTGATCACCTGGATTGGAATCCTGACATTGTTTACCTGAGTGACCTTGGTAACGTTACTTCACCTCTAAGCCTGTTTCTTTATCTGTAAACTGGAGACAATAACAGTACCTGAATTTAGGTTTCTGTGAGGATTAAATGAGTTATATACATACTAAATTCTTAGAACAGAGCCTAGCAAATAGTGGTAGCTACTATTATAATCTTGGAGGGAGTTCCCCATCAGAGGGCAGCTCTGGAAACAAATGACTTAAAGGGACATCTCTGCTGAAGTATTTTGCCACTGCCCCGCTCTCATTATACATACTAGAATATTTGAGTGTCTCTACCACTTAATAGACATGTAACTGTGGATAAAGTACATCACCATCAGTTCCATGTTCGGTAAAACTGAGATAATATTAGTACTTACATCCCAGGGTTGTTACTATTTAATAGGACAATGCATGAATGTTTTACACATTTTAGATATAATTAACATTGGCTGCCAGTTTTGAAAATCCACAAAGAAATTGAGAAGATATGTTAAGGTTGAAAAATTACAGGGCTTAAATTGTGATTTGAAGGACTGAAGTATAAATAATGAAAAATCTTGTCGTAGCGAGGATCATTAGATAGTGAAATAGAATTTCTCAAATTCGGAAAATTGATTTTCTTAGGACTGACATATAATTACTAAAGGCCTTTTACAGGACAATGGGTTTGACATCTTTAAGATTATATGAAAGCATTTTCTGCAATATGCTTAATTTCTCAGACCTAAAGGTGCAATTGCATGACCAGTTAAGTCAGTTTTTATAAAAAAATCTTTAGTAATTTCTGTACCCTAGTTCTGGATACCTTAATCTGTCCCCTGGACCTTGAAAATTCACTTGGGAGGTATTTTTTAAAGCTTTCATACTTGGGATATGTTCTTTCTAAAATAATGCCAAGCAGAGATTTGTAATTTCAATATTATGAGACTTTGGGGATTTTCAGAAAATATTTCATAAGGGCTCTACTCTGGACCACCTGATGTGATCATTCAGAGCAAATCCTGGGGGATCTTACCCACTAACTGCTGAATATTTTGAGTCTCTTCTACAGCTAGGCAACTTTTGCATAGGTTCTTTGATTATGATGGGAATGCAAAGAACCCCAATGCAGGTTTTTAATTATCCATGGTAATGGCGGCAGTCAGGGTTGAATAAGGCATTGCTGGAACTTACCCACACCGACCTCTGGCTGCAAGGAAGAGAAGAGCTCATCCAAGGCTACAAGCATGTAATCCCTGGTATTCTTCCACATAGTTATGCCTCATGCTCACCCATTATATTATTCTTTCCCTTGATCTTTTGAGGAATCCAAGCTCTTGGCTTTCTACTGTATCCCCCTCAACCCATCTTAAGATTTCTTCAATTTGCCAACCCACAGCACGCAGTTCCTTCGCTTTATACAACACATTCGGACCCCTGCACTCTCAACTTGGCCATGCCCTTACCTCACTGCTCCAAAAGTTGCAGATAGGATATGCTATTGACACTCCTTCTAGCTCTACAGGATGGAGACAATTTAATCAGCCCGGGGGAACTAAAATATAAATAATTTTACACATTGAGATGCAACTTATGTCACCTTAGTTACTTCTCAGAGTAAGTAAAACTGCTTTTAATTATGCCCAGTAATCAGAGCTATCTGCATTTGTTGGCCATTATTTGGAAGAACACACACACTAATGTGAACACAAACACACACACACATGCCCTGACAGATATACAGAATGTCTATCAATGGTCAGCAAAATAACAGGGTACATGAAATATAAGTTTATCAGATAACTGAGTATGAATTGTTAAAACAAAGTGTGGATAATTTAAACTATAACTATATATAACTTTTAGGCAAAAGGATAAAATCCCCAGCTTTATTAACATGGTTCTTATGTGCCAACAAATGCTGTAGCATTATTTCCCTGTAGCAGTTACCAAAAGATTTAGTTGTCATCAGAAGACCTAACTGCTTGACTTTTCTATTTGGCCCCCATCAGGCTGTAGGTGAAGTACATCTGTGTGTGTGCGTGTGTGTGTGTACTCACAGAGTCTTATTTCAAGCATAACTTCTTTTCTCCTTGAAATAGAATTAGAAAGCAGGCCATTAACTGTCCTTTTTACTATCTTCAATTAAGATGTTCTTCAGTTGTACTGATGTAAGATAATGTGCATTTCTTATATATCCATAAAATGATTTGTCAAGCAAACATACGTGTCACTTAAAGAACTGATTCTCTGAGTAAGGTCTCCCTAGTGCCTAAGTCATTTCTTGTGGATTAAGAAAGCATATGAACTCTATCATATCTCTAGCAAAAGTACCTAGTCTATTGCCTAACAATTACTTATTTGAAAAAATCAGCCAGTTAACTTTTCAAACAGAGCACAGTTCCTTAATGAGCTCCCAGTTACAGGGGCAAATACAAGCAGTGATTTCTTAGGGGATACTGAAATCTCTAGAAAATTCAACTGCTTAGACCTTGCTTGATTTGTTATAAAGCTATTCATTCATTCAGCTGCCCTCAGTGTAATGAGTATGGATGATGTAAATTTAGCTGAATTCAAGTAAATTAATCTACAAAACTACAGTAACCACTGACAATACATTTCTTTCAGCTTGCACCAAGTTTTTCCTAAGCTGTTTGTCATACAAAATGTAAGAATCTATTATTCATCCTCAAGTATTCCCAACTCTAGAGTAACATTCAAATGGCCCTTCTAGCCATCAAAAACACCCCACTGCAAAATTACTTTCAAACTAGCACTATTGACTTTTGTATAAAAGGTTTGAAAATACAATGGATGAACAAGTGAAATGGCAAAGTTTTGCTCTCATCCTGAACTGCCTGCCCAGTGGGGGTGCTTCCTGTTTCAAAGGCTCTCCTACAAGAAACTGAATCTTTGCACAAGGTCAGCTGTGGTATGCTTCACTATGAAAAATGCTAGTTAAAATTCTGAGGATAATATGTAGGAATGAATAAGACATGAGCTAGTTTTATTTGTACAACTCAACATAGGCTTTTCCATGAACTAAAGTGTGTTTTATCACCACTGGTGATAAAAAGTTCGTCTAAATGAGATGAATGAAAAGGAGCTCCAAGTTGTACAAATAAAAACAGGATCTCAGATGACAAAGGAAAAGCCACCTCATACTTCCAGGAAAAGTTTATTTGATGAATAATTTTGCTTCCTTTTCTTTTCAATTATGAAAACATGTTTTGAAGACGCTTAAGCCAGTCATTTCTAAACTATGCTTAGCAGAAACCCTCATTGGCCACCTGAGAGGAGAGGGCCCCTGGAGAGTGAGACAAGCTCTTCCACAGGCCCCACAGCAGCTTTCTACCTGTTTCCCGTAGTGATCTGCTGTGCAATATTCCAATGAAGTCCATTACTAAGAACACAGAAGCCATCTCCCTTGCTAGAACCCATGCTTTTAATTTACTCAAAGTTCTCTTAGTTGTGAATCATTTGTCCTCATTGTGGGCTGTGTGGCAGTTAGTGGGCATAATTAGGATGCCTGCTCTACAAAGAAGCTATTGCTTTTTGCAAAGATGAGACTTGAATTCAGACTGAAATTTTCGCTTTTGGCATTTTGCATAATCTTCTGAAAAGCCTCTTCTTTCCTCTTCTTTAACTTCTGGAAAGGCATTTCTAAATGACTGGAATGCCTCAAAAGAAATTTTGGATATAATATATCATCTGGGTTTCCTCTACCAATAAAACTACCAGACAGTTGAAGGAAGATGTTCATTTTATTCAAAAGCTGGCAAGTCTGACCACATGCTGGGTTTATTCATAATCTACATGAGCTATTTAATTTGCCATGACCTTAGTTTGCTAAAAACCAAGGTCATTTGCTCTTAATGTTTAATTAGTTTTCATAGAACAACACAATGGAGGGTACTGAAGCCAGAAATTCTACTACTGCCTGGATCCAAATGTGCTCTTTGTTCATTTAAGGTCAAGGTAAGTGAAATGGGACATTACCTTGTTTCTTCCCCACTGGTTTGGGCAAATCCTGAGGGAAGATTGCTCACAGTTGACCCTAAGTAGAAGGATTCGTAACTGAGTCAACCCTGAAGGAGTGTTTTACCCACATCAACTTGAGACTGTATAGTTTTGAGGGAGAACCCGAATCCCTGTTAAGAGAAGTCAAGGTGGAAGTAAGACAAGAAAATGGTACAAATTATTATCCTGAAAGAAGTGAAAGACAAAAAAATGAGACCAGCCGGAGAGTAGGTAACCTGGAGGGGAAGGGTAGTAGCAGGGTCAAGTGTTAAGTAATGGGTACACATTAGATGTCATGCAAACTTTATGAAGAAGGAAGCTGATGGCTTCTTCAAAATCATGGCCCAAAGTCACTACTAACAGCACGGCTTTGAGTTTGTATCAGTCACTCCTCTGCACATTGACTTTCGTATCTTTAAAATAAGGATATTGATGCCTGCCTTACAGATATTGTGTGAAGAGTCAGTGTGTGAAAATAACTATCATGGTGTGGGCACACAATATTCAATAAACAGTCACTAATATGTTTTTTGTTTTGAGCAACTTTGCACTAAGGGAGTCATAGATGTAAAGAGGCAATAACAAAGCAGCACAAAAGCTGAGTATAGTCCTTAGTGGAATAAGGTTTATCAATAATAAAAGATAACATTTATGTGGTGCTTCGTCTATACCAAGCATTGTGCTAATAGTGCATCGTATGCATTGTCTCATGTATTCTCACAACCACCAGAAAGCTTGCTGGTTACTGACATCAGTTTACAGTAAGGAAACCCAGCCTTGGAGAAATTAACTTGCCCAGGGTCCACAGTAAGTGGTAGGGAATTGGGACTCAATTCCAACGCAGTATGATCCCAGAACCTAGGCTCATTCTACAACACTGCCTCTCCATGACCAGTGTGCCCATAAATGTAAGCTTTTTCTGGCTTTAGAGGTTTCAGACATGCTGTTTACTATGTCTTGAATAGCCTGCCCGGTTTCAGCTTCTTGCATGTGCAATCTTAGCTAAAATGTTTTTCTGCTTGGCCCTACCACCTGCCTAAATTGGGTCCCAATAGGTATTATTTCATACCATGCCTTTCTTTCCTATTACTTAACAGTTTGTAATCAGATATCTAACTGTGTATCATTTAATTATATGAGCCCATCACACTGAAAGCTCCATGATGACAGGGACCACCCCTGTTAACGTTCACCACTTTTTGCCCAGCACCCAAGCACAGTAGCTGGCACACAGTAAAAGCAGGTTTCTGGGAGTCTGAACAATGTCAAGTATTTGTTGAATGATTACTGATGACTAATATTAATGGGCACTAACAGAACAGAACAGCTAAGAGGCTCCTGGAGGAAGTGTGTTTAACTGAGAAAATAATGCCTGTGTATCATGCACTTAAAATGTGCCAGGTACATGTTATATGGTCCTTGTATTATTTCATTTCACACTCTAAACAAACCCATCAGGGAGGGGCTATTATCCCCACTTTATAGGTGCAGAAACTGAGGCATATGGGATTAAGTAACTGTCTAATATTACACAATCTAGTAAGTGACCTCCCCATTCACAAACAAAAGGAAAAAAATGTGAAGCACAGAATAAATTACCAAAATCAGTTCAGGGCTTGTTTATAAAGAAATCTAGAAATCTTTCCTGAGGGGCGAATACATACATTTATGTATTTATATGATATATAAATGTGTATTTATATATACCTTATATATTTATATTTCTAAAATATATAAAGTATATATAGTTATAAATATGTTTAATATATAAAAATATGTCTGTATAAATATATATAATATAAAATTTATACTGGAGTGTTTCTGGATAGGATGGTTCAACATCATGGGAAAACTAATTTTTGTGACATTTATAATTAAGGTAATTACATTAACATTCCAATGTGACTTTTAAATTTTCTTTCTAACAAAATTATGTTGTAGTCCATCTGTAAGGATACTCAGGAGAAAGGTAAAAAAGTGAAGCAAAATGAGGGCGTATCTGTCATACCAGATATTAACTGCATGTTGTAAAGCTAGAATAATTCAAACATTTTAGTACTGGCTTAAAGATAGCAAGACTAATAACTGAAATCTTGTTGGTTAAGTTGAATATATTTGGGGGGGTCACAGACTTAGATTTTCACTTCCTCCCACGTAATCAAAAGAATACCAAATGGGTTAAAGAAGGAAATATACTAACATGGATCATTAAAAAAGAACTAGGAGACAATATTGATTAATATTTAAAGATCTGATGGCAGAGGCTTACTAAGCCTGAAAATATTTTACAAAAAATCATTACACTTGACTAAATAAAAATTTAAATCTTTCATAAATAAAGAAGCATTGTATTGAGAAGCTAATTTTTTAGGGAGAAAGAAAGAACAAGCCTTATGTATGTGAAAAAACATATAGAATATTACTAATTTGCCCTAATGTTAAGATATAATTTTCTTTTAATTAAAAAAATTTAAAAACTATGAACAAAAATGACAAATAACAGACCAGGAAAATGGTTTTAAAAGTTGCTAGATAGAGAGATAAATGTAAAGACCTTATACTGATCAAGTGTTAAATTATAACATCTTCATTGACTGGTGGTCACCCCCATTCCCTTTGGCCAGGGATTCAGCTGAGGGTCAGCAAACAACATCTTGCCAGCTGGGAGAAAAAGTGCCTTGGTCCTAAAAGGGGATCCGGGTGGCACACCATGGCATCCACTATATATCCCAATGGAAAAATGGGTAAAGGATAGGAATAGACTAATCCCCCAAAATTAAATTCACATGACCAATAAAAATGAAAAATAAGGGCAATATCACCATTACTTAAAGACATTCAAATCCAGTTTGCAAGACACCTGTATTTTATCAACTAATAGCAACAACTTTAAAAGAATATTCTGAAGGCTACAGAGAATACAGTGATACGGACAGACCATACACTCTTTAGTTTAAGTTGGTGCAACGGGAAAACAATTTGGATATATATATGTTAAGAGGCTTGCATTAGCTCTTATACTACAGGCCACTGTGGTAGCAAACCTGACAGAAAATGTAGGTGAAGTTGTATTCTTTTCCTGCTAAACTTCCCCCAGTGGCACACCAGTGTGCACAGAATTCAACCCAATATCCTAACCCTGCTCCACGAGGCCCCAGATGGCCTGCCCTGCCTACCTCAACCCTTCCCACTCTCCACTTCATCCACGATGCTCCAGTTTACCAGCCTTCTTTGTCTGATTTCCTCAGTCTTTAGATTAACTTTCCCCTCTGCTTGAAACACTCTGCCTCCAGAATGCTGTATGGCTGGGCTTCATGACACGTCACTCAGGTCTCAGTTCAGATAATGCCTTCTCAAAGAGGCCAGCCTTGACTGCCCTGTCCAAGGTAGGACAGGGCACCCTTCCCCAATCCCACCTGCTTTTCAAGACAACACTCTAATGATTCATTTCTTCACACTCTCTATGGTTAGATAAACTTGTCTTGATTTGTTTATTTGTTCAATTCCCTTGTTCTCCACCCCACCCTGTCTCCATAGAATATGAGTTCCATGAGAACAGGTTTTTGCCAGACTTGTTCACCAGTGTCCCCAGCATCCAGCAAAGTGCCCAACACATGGCAGTGATTCATTACGTGATTGGCGAATGAATAAAGGAGAAAAAATTTATACCATCAAGAAATACTATGAATACTATGAATACCCAGAAATCACCATAATAAGAAGTGTGACATCAAAATCTTGATGGACTTAAAACACTATAAAAGATTTGAAAAACATTAATGAAAATATGCTTATCATTTGAGAGTAGGTAAATTCTTATGACACAAAAATTTTAAGAGGAAAATAATAAATAATCACAACACATCAAAGACTTCTATAAAGTAGGAACTACTATGAACAAAATTTTAAAACAAAAGGGCAGGATGAAAGAAAGTATTTTGTAACAATTATAAAAATTAAGATCCAGAGTATACTAAAAACCCCTATAAATCAGTAGATACAGAATAATTAACTTTCTCAAGGAGTTACAACAAACTCCTTGTTTGTTGTAAGGAGTTTTATTTATTATGATAAAAATGGTAGCAAATATCTATTGGAAGCTTTCTATATGGCAGGCTCCATTCTAAGTACTTTGCATACTTAATACCACCTAATTATCACAAATAACGTTATGAGGTAAGTACTAGTATCAATCCCATTTTCTAGATTAAGGAATTGAGATAGAAGAAGGGAAAGAGTAGGCAATAGCCGGGAGTCTTATTCAGAAAGGATTGGAGCTTGATCTGGTATGCTGCAATTAAAAAATAAAAGTAGAATAGTATATTGCTTCTATAATTAGAAAAATCAACTCCTAAGTAGCAAAGTACTGCCTACTACCACCATTACTCTTTGGATGTTGCTGCTTGACACAATTACAAAAGAAAATTAAATAGTCAGAATAGGTATTTGAAAGGAAGATAAAATTATCTTTATTTGCTCATGGTATGGCCGTATACCTAAAAAACATTAGAGGGGGAAAAAAATTCCAACAAAAATTTATGGCAATTAGATAAGATGGTTTTATACCAAACAAATGCACAACTCTTGTCATATCATTGAGAGCCATTTATTAATAGAATGAAAAATTAATCTTATCCAATAATGAAAATTACAAACATGTAGGAATAGATTTATCAGGAAAGGGAAAGGAACTATGCACAGAAAATTATAAAATTTTAATAAAGAACATAAAATAAGATATGAAAATAGGGAGATACGTACTAGGTTCTGGGCAGGAAAAACAAACATAAACATCTTAGTCCTCACAAAATTCATATATATGTGAAATTCTTGGTCAGAATTCCAATGGACTATGGGCTGGGTATACTGTGCCTCTCTACATGCACCCTCTTCCCTTCCCCATCCTGACTGCGCCCCAGGTGGCTGACCTGTCTGAACTGCATCAACCCACTCTCTTGCTCTCTGGAGACTGGCTGGGTTTGGCCAATAGGAGGTACTGACAGGAGTTCTGGAGGTAGGAGGAAATGAAAATCAGCACATTTATCTCCCTGGCTTCCCCCCGTCTAGGTGCTGTGGATTGGTCATGCCTTCTACAGAAAGCTAAAACTCCCACCGGTAACCCTCCCCAGTGCGCACATTCTCCCAGGACATTAGTGGTCTCTGCCTTGCCTTCAGCCTTCAGACACAGGGCTGGTAATGGCTTCGTGCTGCAGCCAGTCTGAAGATGCTTTTCATTCCTTGTCAGCACCCTGTATCTCATTCACACATGTCCCTTCCTTAAACTCCCCCAAATTCTAGGGGCAAATGTGTAATTGGCATCCCGCCAGGACCCTGACTGATACGGACTTCTTTTTGAAACTTGATGTAACAATTTTAATGTTTACAGAAAAAGATAAATATCCAAGAATAGTTAAGACCTTTACGAAAAACAGTGAAGAGCTTTGCCTAACCAGGTATGAAAACTTAAAATAGAACCATAATATTGTGATGCTGACAAAAATGACAGACAAATGACTAAAAGAGAATTTAAAGTCCAAAATGAAAGGTTCAAGAATACATAGGAACAAGGTTTTACTTTAGTGAGGAAAGGATGACTTATTAATTAACTGTGCAAAAATAGTTTCAGTGAGGTAGAAAGCTAGCTTAGACTCTTGTCTTCCACCAAATAAAAAAAATCCATACAGATTAAGAATCTAAGTATAAAAGGTAAAATAACAAGGTATTAGCAAAATTTAGAGTAAGATTTATATGAATCTGGAGTGGAGTCTACTGTCCTATATAAGGCAAAAAAAGAGAAACAATACATTAAAAATTAAAATAACACATAGAAATTAAAATTTGTTAAATGGAGACATACATCAGGAAGACAAGTGATGGATGAGAAAAATATTGCACCATATATGACAGATAAAATGTAATAATCACAGTATACAATGATTCCACATCATCTTAAAAAGACAATAGAAAAAGTCAGCACAATATATCAATAGGAATAGGAAATATCCAAATAGCTAATAAATGTATGAAATACTGCTTGCTTAATGATAATTAGGTAAATGCAAATTAAGCTAACAATGAGACATTGTTTTTTACCCAAGTACTTGGCTAAAATTACAGAAGATCGAAAACATTCAGTTCCTAGAGAGAATGCTGGGAAAATGGCAGTCTTATTTATTAAGGGTGGAGTGTGAATTATAACAAGCAATTTGAAAAGTGATACAGAAATCAATTAAAATCTACAAAATTGGCCCAGCAGTCTCACATAAGGGAATCTATCCAAGAGAAAGAAAAACATCCGCTCATGAAGGTCTATGGGCGAGAATGTGCACTGCAGCATTGTCTGGGGTGGCAAAAACTGGAACTGCTAAATTGAGTCATCATTAACAGACTTGAATCAATTGTGGTTTGTCACTATTATGGAATATTGTACAACTATTTACATAAAGAGTTAGCTGTACCTCTACTGACCTAAAACAGGATTTCTAATCTTGGCACTATTGATATTTTGGTTGGAATAATTATTTGTTGGGATGACGGGTAGCTGTCCTGTGCATTATAGGATTTTGAACATTATCCCTGACATCTACCCACCAAATGCCAGTTGCATCCTCCTTCCAGTTATGGCAACCAGAAATGACTCTAGACAAGGCCATCTGTGGCTCTGGGGTTGGTGGGAGGTGCAGAGCAAGATCCTTCCCTGTTGAAAACCAATGATTTAGAAGGGATGTTCTGAAATGTTTTAGCATAAGACAAGCAAGTGGCAGAGTAATGTATTTAAGATTTAAAAATTTTATAAAATGTACAGTTTTGTGTTTGCTTGAGCTGGAGAAGGAAAGAAACCAGTACAGTATGCATGGAGATGTTGGCATTCTGCCATCCAAGGGGGAAGGAAATACAGAGGGTCAGAAGAAGGATTAGCAATTTCTTTATATTTATCTGCCTTATTTCATTAGTTACAATGTGCAAGCATTATAGTTGGGAATAAACACAATTTAAGAAAGAGAAGTAATTTTGTAATTTGACCACAAAGGACCCAGGGCCACTTGTGTTATCCCAACTGAAATAAAACACTTAAGGTTTCAAAGTTTCAAATTATTACATTGATAAAAATCAGTAATAAAACCACTCAAGTAATTGGTATGAGATTTTTATAAGAATTATCTCATTTAATCCTCATGAGAACACCTATTACATCAAACTCACTAATTTCTCATGAGGCTCAAGTGAAAAACCATGGAAAAATACTTTTCAGTTAAAAGTATCTGCATCATGGATGCAAATGATATATTCTATAGCAGATTTTATACTCAACAAAGCATATGAATGACTAAAAAGTTGGTTTCCTATTTAGAATAAATGCACTTAATTACCAAGATGTGAATAATGTTATCTGGATACTAGACAGCTTTAATTTTCACTATTAGACTGCTTTCTTCGTAGTCCTTAGTATGTATTTAGTAAATTTTAGGGGGCAAGGATTGTTTAAGTGGTTTACATCTATTAACTCACTTAATCCCCATTACTATTGTTATTCGCATTGTATAGATAAACAAAGTGAGGCACAGAGAGTTAAGCAATTTACAAGTCTGTACAGCTAGGAAATAGTGACATTGGGATGGGACTCAAATCCAGGCACCTGGCTATGCTGTGTCTCTCTGTTAAAAAAGATTTGCTTTTAAGCTTGTACTTCATTTGGCTACTTATTTTCTACTCTGTCCCTCTACCTAGGGTTACAGCAACAACTGTGGTCCTCTTCTGTGTCCTGTCAGGCTACAGAGAACGGGGTGGAGATGCCACCATCTTATTTCTACTCCAAATGTTCTGGCTTCCTTCCATAGAATCGATTTCTCATCTAAGTAAGGCTTTCCAACAACATTCTACCACCTTCTCAATGCCTAACATTTTTCTCCATATAGAAGGAAGTCCACCTGTGACTGCTTGTCTACCTGTTTTCATTTTTCTTCTGTTACCATTTGGCTTTTAAACTATGCTGTTAACTATTAACAACTCCCACACAAAACTATGCAAAATACTAAACACTGTTCCAATCTTCCAAAAGATAATACCTGTACTGTACAAACCTCTATCTAGACCAAAAGGTTTTTCACCTGCATTTTAGATTGTTAGGTCTCTCCAAAGAATCTCAAGTTGTGTTGACCAGGGTAGCTATGAAAACTCCAAAGGCAGTTTTAGGAGGGGTGTATCAATTAGCGTTCTACAGATAATCAGAACCAGGATAGAAAGATACACAGAGATATAGACATGAACATAGAAATACATACAGATACAGAGGGAGACATAGAGGATATATAGTATATATGAGAGATTTTTAAGGAGTTGGCACATTGGACTGTGGACTTAGCATGTCTGAAGTCTGACACAGGTCAGCAGGTCAGCAGGCTTGGGAAACAACAGATGTTGTAGTTCCAAGACAAAACTTCTTCTCCTGGAAGCTTAGGTTTTGGCTCTTAAGACCTTCAGCTGCTTAGATGAGGTCCACTCACAGTATAGAGGATAATCTACTTTCCTTAAAGGCACCTGATTGTAGATGTTAACCAGATCTACTGCCGTGTGATGGAAAATACAAGGGTTAGTAAACCATGTCAAAAGTAATGCCACAGGCAGTTAGGAAGGAGGGGTTTGGACAACACATGTCACTTACTGATATGACAACACAGCCTGTGGCTTGATTTCAACATTACAATGCATTCATTACATAGATGACCATCATCCTAGAAACAACTGAGAAATGATGAGAACTAGTAAGATGGCTCAGTCACCTGTGTGAAAATAAACAAAACATACTGATATCAATAGCTTTCCTTGTAATATCAGTCAGTAAGAAATTAGTACAATGTAAAAATATGTTCATTTGCAAAAGAAAGAACATTTGCAAAATATCAAGAAACAAAATTATCAACAATATTTTAGGGGCTAAGCAAAAAACCTTGATGAGTTTACTTATCTATGACCAATAAGATGAGTTCAGCTACCTGTTGATTTCTGTGCCATTATTCATTATAGCTTTATAATATTTTTTTATTATTTGATACTTTAAATATACCTCATTGCTCTCCTTGTATTTTGTGTTTTTAAATATCGATGAACTTTTAATATTATTTGAATTCCAGAGACATGATAGAATGTTAAATTGAACTTGGCATAATAATGTAGATGTATTTGCAAAACCATCAATATAACATTAAATTTTGTTGTCCAGGATCACATGTATATACCGTTTAAATATTAGCTCTATGGAATAGAAAGGATGTGAGAGAAGATTATCAACTTCTTCAGTTTATATCTTTGTAACCTTGACAAGTTAGTCTGAAAAAATAATTTTTGTTATTAAGTAACATGGGCCTCCTAAATGATTGAAACAAGAACTTCTACAATCTTGTTTTCTATTCTCTACAAAAGAAAAAAAATTCGGTTCTTAGCACTACTATTACTATCGATAATTATTAACATCAACATTGGATTATCTACATTAACAATAATTTCTTACAGGACTTGCACTGTAACATTACACACCATCACAGCTGGTAAGGGCTGCATGTTGCTGTGCAGAGCAAGCCGGACAACACCTTCGCTTTTGGGTCTTCCCCCTGCCTCCTCCATTTCCATCTCTTAGATCTCTGCAGTATTGATAACTGATCACTTATTTCTCAGGCAGTATGCCAAGTGAATTTACATGGATTATCTGAATCTTTAGACCCCATTCTCACCCCTTTCTTATGGTTGCAGGGTTCAGTGAAGCAACAAATATAAAATACTTCTAAAGTGAAAATCAACATGGAAACATAAGCAGATATGCAAACACTTGACTGCATGTCTAGCAAAACACACTTGTAGATACTTGCCTTTCTATTTAGAATATATTTTGTTACCTACCACTGATACAAATACTTTGAATAAACTTTCCTCTAGCTCATTTTAAACTCTATTACTGAATTGTTATCTTATATGAAAAGGCATCTTGTAGGGCATGGACCTACTGCAGAGATCTAAGAGATGGAGATGGAGGAGGCAGGGGAAGACCCAAAAGCAAAGGTGTTGTCCGGCTTGCTCTGCACAGCAACATGCAGCCCTTACCAGCTGTGATGGTGTGTAACGTTGCAGTGCAAGTCCTATTCAGATATTGTAACTAATGTAGATAATCCAAAAGAATCTAGTGAAGAATGATGAAAACTCCTGTCTTAGAGAGCAGAGAGAAAACAAAATACAGTAGTAGCTTTTCCATATAGCAATATTTATTTTAAAAAGAAAATTATATAAAAATCCACTCACAGCAGAAAATATTTTTTAAATAAAAACAACTAGGAATCAAATCAGCAAGGATTAGTCAGGATTCCTTATAAGAAAACTTCTAATTTACGCTGAATATAAAAAACAGCTAATATATATTTATGATCTTGGGGGATCTAATATTGTAACATCAATTATATTAAATGCTGAAAAGTGACTTCATTTTGATAAATTAAAACACATGACATTCAATCTCATCTGAAAAACCAAAAACAGTAAAACAATTAAGGGAAAAATCTCCAAAAGTTGGAGGTTATTTGCCTTCAAATTTTATTCTAAAGCTAGAATAATTGAAACAATCATGGCATCAGCTCAAGAATTGTGAGAGAGAACAAATGTAACAGAATCAATCAATCAATGCCATGGGAAAATTTTATAGTTGCAAGGAATCATGTTACAACCTTATTTACTGCATACATGCAAATGTTTTCTACATATGCTGAAGTTATATTTTTAAACATAAAACCTTAATCTAAAGACCTAGAAGAATGTCCACAACACAGTATTGTGAGTTAAGAAGAGTATGATGTAGAATACTTTGGAGAGTATATCAAATATAATTACATTTTAATACTAAATGCCATGCATTATATACATGGAAGGATGTAACCAGGCTATTAATATTGATTATGTGGAGGCTGCAGGGGGACAGTGGGGTGGGTGATGAAGATGGTATCTAACAATTTTAATGCGACAATCATGTAGGAAACAAGCAGAGATGATGGACTTAACTGCATAGGAATCTCAAACTCAACAAAATAAAGTAAAAATCAATGAGTAATATGAGGACATTGAAATAGGTAGGTAATCTTCCTCAAACTCATTTATATGTTTATATTAATTAAGTAAGAGTGAGACATTTTTAAAACATTCAAAACAAGACATTAAAGCTCCTTTGGAAAAAGAAATTACCTTTCTGTAAAAACTCCAATTAAGAAGAGCAATGAGGGATATTTTTCATAAGAATCACTATAAAGATATAAAACAATATAGTATTGATTCAAAATCAGACAGTAACTGAAAGCTTAAATATTGTTAGGAAAATTCAGCATTGACAGAATTAAATGAATTTAATTTATGTTTCACAACTGTATTCTGCATTGTGGAAATGCTGAATTTTAGAACCTGAAATCCTGAAAACAAAAAAGGATTGGCAGTGCTATTAGGTAAGAAAAGCAAGTTGTGGAGAAACCCACATGGTATGATAACACTTTTCTAGAAAAAGTAATGATCAAACACTCTCTTCTCTGATTTTCACAGGTTGCTTATGCATTTGTTTGAGCATAGAAAATTGTGAAAGTATGCTGTTGGCACCTTTAACATTTAGACAGCATAATGGAAACAGAGGTGTAAAGGGATTTTTAATTTTTATGAACAAGTATTATGCTTGTTCACCAAAAAGTAAAGATTTTTCAAAAATAAAATCATTTGATTGTCTTGCACTTTTTAAATCATGCAAAATTTCCAAGCTGCTAGTAGCAAAAAAACAACCCACTTTAGGACAGAGTCAATATCTAGCACACCAGCATGGCTGTAAAATGCTGTACTAACAAATGACATACCTGCCTTCTATTTGCTGCACAATTTGGCAGATAAAGGAAGATTTCACCTTTTTTAGTTCATTAGAAAACTAAGGTTGAAATGCAACCAAGTGAGCTGAATTTCAAAGGGTGAAAAGTCCTTCCAAAGAGACTGTTTCACAAATGACAGGAAGAGATGGCTGCCAT
Source organism: Manis javanica (assembly GCF_040802235.1). Lineage (NCBI taxonomy): Eukaryota > Metazoa > Chordata > Mammalia > Pholidota > Manidae > Manis > Manis javanica. The sequence goes on from NC_133174.1 coordinate 133,910,303, forward strand.
AAAAGTGCATAAGGAAGGGGGGAAAAGGGGCATTACGATTAGCAGACATAATGTAGGGGGTGGGGCATGGGGAAGGCAGTACTACAGAGAGAATACAAGTAGTGATTCTACAGCATCTTACTATGCTGATGGACAGTGACTGTAATGGGGTTTGTGGGGGGGACTTGGTAAAGGGGGGACCCTAGTAAACATAATGTTCTTCATGTAATTGTAGATTAATGATAACTAAAAAAATAGCTTCAAAAAGAATAAAATGCTTAAGAATAATTTTAACCAAGGAGGTGAATGATCTGTATACTGAAAACTAAGGTATTGAAGAAACTGAGGAAGACACAGATAAATGGAAAGGCATACCATGTTCATGGGTTGGAAGTACTAGTATTGTCAAAATGACCATACTACCCAACTGATCTGTAAATTTAAGGCAATCCCTATCAAAATTCCAATGGCATTTTTCACAGAAATAGTAAAAAGATCCTAAAATTTGTATGAAACCACAAAAGAGCACAAATAGTCAAAGCAATCTAGAGCAAGAATAGCAAAGCTTGAGGCATCATACTTTGTGATTTCAAATTATATTACAAAGCTATAGTAAACAAAAGAGTATTGCATTGGCTTTCAAAAAGACTGGAAGACCAGTGTAACTTAATAGAGAGCCCAAAATTCAATGCAAGCATGTATGATCATCTAATTTTCATCAAGGGCACCAAGAACACAAAATGAGGAAAAGAGAGTCTCTTTAATAAATGGCATTAGGAAAATATAGATATCCACACACAAGAATGAAACTTACCTTGTATCATATGCAAAAAATACCCAAAATGGATTAAAGACTTAAATGTAAGACCCAAAACTAGGTAAGACAGCAAGACAAGAAGAAAACACAGAGAGAAAGCTCCTTGCCATTGTCCTTGAATATGATTTTTTGGACTTTACACAAGAAGTTCAGGCAACAAAAACAAAATTAAACAAGTGGAGCTATATCAAAATAAAAAACACATGTACAGCAAAGGAATTAACAAAATGAAAAGGAAACCTACAAATTGGGAGAAAATATTTTAAATCATTCATCTGTAAGGAGTTGATATCTAAAATATATTAAAAACTCATACAAAATAGCAAAAACAATCAAGTCAATTAAAAAATGTGCAATGGACCCGAATAGCCATTTTTGCAAAGAAAACATACAGATGGCCAACATACATGAAAAGATGCTCAACATCACGAATCTTCAGGGAAATATAAATCAAAACTCTAATGAGGTATCACCTTACATATGTTAGGATGATTACTCCCAAAAAGATATAAGATATGTGTTGGCAAGTATGTGGAGAAAAGGGAACACTTGTACATTGTTGGTGGGAATGAAAATTGGTACAGGCATTATGAAAAACAGTAAGGAGCTTCCTCAATAAACTACCATATGACATAACAATCCCACTTCTGGGTATATACCCAAAGGAAATGAAATCAATACCTCAAAGAGATATCTCCACTCCCATGTTAATGGCAGTATTATTCACAATAGCAAAGATATGTAAACAACTGAAGTGTCCATAGATGGATGAATAAATGATGACATATATATAGACACAGAATAGAATCCAGCCTTAGAAGGAGATCGTTATTTTCAACAATACAGATGAAACTTGAGGAATAGTATATGGACAATTTAACAATATTTTACTTACCATATTAAATTATGTTAAGTGAAATAAGCTAGCACATAAAGAAAAAACCACATGGTCTCACTGATATGTGGAATCTAAAAAAGTCAAATGCATAGAAGAAGAAAATAGAATGCTGTTTACCAGGGATGGGAAGGTAGATGAAATGGGGAGCTGTGGGTCAAAGGGTACAGAATTGCATTTATAATGGATGAATAAGTCTAGAGATCTAATGTGGAGCATGATGACTACAGTGAATAATACTGGATTAAATACTGGAAATTTGCTGAGCGTAGACTTCTGGTATTCTCACCACAAACACACACACACACATACAAGAGTAAATATGTGAGGAAATGAATGTTATTAGCTTCACTGTAGTAAATATTTCACTATATATATGTATACCAAATTATCATGTCATCTTAAATACATACAATTTTATTTAAAAAGTAAACTAAAGGAAAGCATCAGGAAAGGAGGGGGAGAAGAAGAGGATATTTGTAACAGTACAAAGGATTATTTAATCAAAGCACAATAATTTAAACCATGAATGTTCCTCAAAAACTGAATAAGTATTCAAGAAAAAGAACTATCATCTTGAATGAAGTCAACATGAATATTTGTGTAAAATTTACAAGTTATTCAGTTACTTCCCATATTGCACTACTTTCATGTTAGCTAAAAGATTGAATATTAAAGCATAAGCCATGAGGTTTTTGATACAGAGATCTGTATTTATCTGTATTGGCAAAAGGATCAGAGAAATGAAAGTAGAATGATTCCATTTTTAAACATATGAAAACCACCAACTCTATCATATATGTGTTTATGTACTTATATATGCTTCATTGTGTATAGAAAATGGTGTACCAGGCATTTCTTAAAAAGTAATAAGGAGGTAGGAATAAAAGGGAGTGAAGCGAAATTTAAAACCTTTAAAATTTATTTTTGCATAATTTCCATATTTAGCATGGCAAAGTACTGCTTTGATATTTTAAAATACTAATGAAGACAATGAAACAAAAAGAAGTTTAATCTGGGCTACTTATGTTCTATTTATTTTTAATAGATCCTCCAACATTCTCAATTCTGAATTTTCCACACATATCATAAGGAGATGATAAGGCATGATACGAGTAATAATATACAGAACAACAACAACAATAATAAACATATGGTGTTTAATAATTTATTTTTGCTAAATGATATCCTGCAATTTATTTCATTAGACTTAATTCTAATCCTACCAAATAAATATTCTTATTCCTTCTCTCTCAAAACATTTCTGAAGGATCAAATAAAGCAATGTAAGAAAAAACCTTTTTGTACAGTTTAATTTGAGAAACAAAGAGAAAAGAGCATTCATGATAAAAACTGGGTATAGAGGGCAAGTACCTCAACATAATAAAGGCCATACATGACAAACCCACAGCCAACATCATACTTAACAGTGAGAAGCTTTTCCTTTAAGATCAGGAACAAGACAAGGACACTAATATATGGAAATTCATCCCATGCTCTTGGGTAGAAAGAATTAATATTGTCAAATTGACCATCCTGCCTAAAGCAATCTAAAGATTCAATGCAATCTGTATCAAAATACCAACAGCATTCTTCAATGAACTGGAACAAATAGTTCTAAAATTCATATGGAACCACAAAAGACCCCAAATAGCTAAAGCAATCCTGAGAAGGAAGAATAAAGCAGTGGAGATTATGCTCCCCAACTTCAAGCTCTACTACAAAGTCACAGTAATCAAGACAATTTGGCATTGGCACAAGAACAGACCCATAGACCAATGAAACAGAATAGAGTGTCCAGATATTAACCCAAGCATATATGGTCAATTAATATACGATAAAGGAGACATGGATATACAATGGGGAAATGACAGCCTCTTCATCAGCTGCTATTGGCAAAACTGGACAGCTACATGTAAGAGAATGAAACTGGATTACTGTCAAACCCCATACACAAAAGTAAACATGAAATGGATCAAATACCTGAATGTCAGTCATGAAACCATTAAACTGTTAGAAGAAAACATAGGTAAAACTCGCTTGAATATAAACATGAACAACTTCTTCCTGAACACATCTCCTTGGGCAAAGGAAACAAAAGCAAAAATGAACAAATGGACTACATCAAACTAAAAAGCTTCTGTACAGCAAAGGACACCATTAGTAGAATAAAAAGACATCCTACGGCAGTATGGGAGAATATATTCATTAATGACATGTCAGACAAGGAGTGAACATCCAAAATACATAAAGTACTCACATACCTCAACACCCAAAAAGCAAATAACTCTATTAAAAAATGGGCAGAGGATCTGAACAGACACTTCTCTAAAGGAGAAATTCAGATGGCCAACAGGCAAATGAAAAGATGCTCCACATTGCTAATTATCAGGGAAATGCAAATTAAAACCACACTGAGATATCACCTCACACCAGTTAGGATGGCCAACATCGAACATAGAAGGAACAAGAATTGTTGGCGAGGGTGCAGGGAAAGGGGAACCCTCCTACACTGCTTGTGGGAATGTAAATTAATTCAACCATTGTGGAAAGCAATATGGAGGTTCCTCAAAAAACTAAAAATAGAAATACCATTTGATGCAGGAATCCCACTCCTTGGGATTTACCCAAAGAATACAACTTCTCAGATTGAAAAAGACAGATGCACCCCTATGTTTATCGCAGAACTATTTACAATAGCCAAGATATGGAAGCACCCTAAGTGTCCATCAGTAAATGAATGGGTAAAGAAGAGGTGGTACATCTACACAATGGAATATTATTCAGTAATAAAAAGAAATATTTCCATTTGCTACAACATGGATGGATCTGGAGGGTATTATGCTCAGTGAAATAAGCCAGTTGGAGAAAGACAAATATGAAAGGATTTCACTCATTTGTGGAGTATACCAACAAAGCAAAACTTTAGGAACAAAACAGCATCAGACTGAGACTCAGACTCCAAGAAGAGACTAGTGGTTATCAAAAGGAAGGGAGTGGGGAGGTGAGTGGGGAGGGAGGGAGAAGGTCATTAAGGGGCATTATGATTAGCACACATAATGTAGGCGGGTCACGGGGAAGACAGTATTGCACAGAGAGAAGCAGCAGTGACTCTCTAGCATCTTACTATGCTGATGGACACTGAGTGCAATGGGGTGTCGGTCAGGACTGATAATATGGGTGAATGTAGTATGCACAATGTTGCTTATGTGAAACCTTCCTGAGATTGTATATCAATGATACCTTGATAAAAAATTTTATGAAAGGAAAATAAATAAACAAACAAATAAATAAATGTATTTTAATAAGTATTTGCTTGAACCAAGAAGAAAAAGCACAGATGTTTATATAAATGTCATCAGCATTTTTGGGACTCCTGTCAAAGGATCAGATATGATGCATTATGAGGGTAAATTATCCATTTGTCCTTTATTTTGGTCTATTTTGCTAATTAGGATCCCTTTTGTGATGAAATATTAAAGAGGAAACAATTTTAAAAGAAAAAGAAATCCTGGCCACTCTTGCACTGTGATTAAGTTCATGTATCATATCACATACGTCACTTAACCTCTAGTAAAGTTCAAGTTTTATGGCCTGCAAAAAGATACATGCAAACAGTGTTAATTACATTGATAGAAACAAAGAATGACCTGTCCTAAGTGATTATATACCTGTCAGGCTGTGATTTATGAGTATCATCCCATTTAACCCTCACGAAAAGCCCTTGGCAGAGAAAAGACGTTATTACATCTGCCTCCCAGATTTGTTGTGGGGTAACATGTACCAAAATTTGGCAAATTGGAGCACCAGAGCAATGTAGGTCATTTATATGGACCAATTCAATCTCAAATACAATGATATACATTTACTCATCTGTTAATTTCCTATTTAAAAACTACTGTCCAAGAAAGATGTCAGGATGCAAGAGCTGTAAGAATATCCTGTCAGGCAAAATTAAACTACAACTTGTAAACTTCTCTCTTTTTTTTTTTTACAACAGTTTGTTCAGTGAATTTGAACTTCATACTGCTTCCAGAGCGACCTTGGAGGGGCTGGCCACAAAATCCCTACACACACTTTTCTTTAGAGCTCTCATGTGCAAACTGTTTCCAGCGTTGTGTTGGTTGAGGTGGGAGCTTGCTTCTTGAAGTGTGGTTCGGGAATCCCCTGAGAGGTTGTTAGGAATCCAGTTTTGGCTCTGCCCCAGATTAAGTTAACTAGGATGTGCATTTTTAACAAGATCTCCAGGTGATTCCTATTTATGTTGAAGTTTGAGACTCAGTGATATAGATGACCTAAAGATACACTCTTCTCTTACAAACTTAGAAATATGGCATAAAATAAAATAAAAATCATTTTTATTTTAGAGCTGAATTCCTAATAAAGTAGGGATCCAAATCCATAAAGGCGAAATAACCAGAGGGTAAACAGAGATGAAGAGGTGAATGGTGGGAGCGCCCACACCAGGCTGAGTGACCTAAAGCGCTGGGATTCTGTAATAGCAAGCAGAACTGGGCATGGCTGTGAGCCTGGGCAAGACAGGAAATTAGCATGTAACTCTCACAGTAAAGGCATCTAATAAAACGAAAGATTCACTCCTAATAACACTCTTGGGAATTAGAAGAAAACTTAATAATACACCTGCCAAAAAACTACATTGAACGTATTTTTAACGCTGAAATACTCACTCTTATTATTACTAACAAGAAAATTATGAAGAGGTATTCCGCATCACTATTAACCAGACAAACGCAAATCGAGACCACGAGGGCATACCGCCATCATACTGGCAAAAATTTAAAGGAGTGATGACACCTAGTGTTGGCCAGTATGTCAATTCACAGCATACTCAGTGGGTGGTCATGTAACTTAATGGAATTAGTTTGGGTAATGGTTTAACATTACCTCTTAAAGAAGAATGTTTGCGTAACCTATGACCCATTGATTTCACCCCTAATGAAGGCCAAGAGAAACTCTTATCCGTTACAACAAGGAACATGCGTAAGACTGTTCACAGCAGCACTTATCACAACAGCAAAAAGCTGGGAACAGTCCAAATGTCCATCAATGGGAGCAAAGGTGGAAAAACCTGTGGCAAATACTGTGGTAAAAACAGTGGAATGTTCCATAATGGTCAGACATAATGAATCACAGCAGCACTCAAAAATAGGAGTAAAATTTTATAACAAAGTGAAAAAAATTAAGCCCCCAATAAGATTATATATAGCAAGAGAAAAGGAAGCAAGGGACTGCTGAGTGGAAATCAGAGTGAATGACTTCTAGTGAAGGGAGGCCAGGATATGAGCTGGTAGGGGCTGCTGTGCAGTTAGATGCATGTTATTACCAATGTCTTAGCTTTTATTTTCAGTGATAGGCTTGTGAATGGTTTTTACATGGTAAGTAACTAAATAAAAGCAGGACAGGAATGGACTTATGTTGAAAGCATGTCTTGCATGAAGAATTACGTACCCAAGTTACAATAAACACTATTAACCTTTTATTTAAAATAAAATAATAATCAACATTTAATGAATTATTTAAATGTCAGTGTGCTAACTGCTTTTATAGGGATTAGCAGAATTTAGTCCTCACAATTAATGTCTGACATACACGATATTACTTATCAAGTGTTCTCACCACAAACACAAAAATGGTAACTATGTGATCGATATGTCAATTTGCTTGACTATGGTATCATTTCACAATGTATACATGCATCAAACATCACAACATCACACTGTGTACCTTAAATATACACAACTTTGTCAATCATATCGCAATAAAGATGGAAGAAAGTTATTATACTCAAATGAGGAAATTCAATACAGAATGTATTTTTTGGAAAATGGAGCAAAAGTATAAAGTGGAAATTTCAGTATAGTCCTTATATTAATATTACAGAAATAAATAGAAAGCAGAAAAGGAAAAGAAACAAAAACACTACAGAAAGACAAAATGTGCCACTAGAGTACAATTTGGAAAATTTCAGGACCCATAATTAAAATGCAAAACTATATTATGTAATATAAAAAGGGTCTAAATAATAGGTACATAGCTATGTTCCCAAATAAAAAGTTGATATTGTAGAGATGTCGCATTTTCTTAGTTTGATTTGCATTTTAAAGTAATCAAATTAAAATCCCTGTGGAAAGTTTTTGGTAATTTGACCAATAGCTATTAAAGCTCCACCTGTTAAGAATGTATTAGTAAGAATGAACAACTTAAAAAAGCACCAAAGGCCAGTATTAGTTTCCTAGGGCTATTATAATAAAATACCACAAACTTAGGTGGCTTTAAATAACACAAATTTATTATTTCACAGTTTTGGGTATCACAAGCCCAAAATAAAGGTGCTGGCAGGGCCGTGATCCCTCCAAAAACTCTAGGAGAGGATTTCTCCTCATCCTTCCCTGCTTTTGGCAGCCCCAAAATTCCTCAGCTTGTGGCAGCATGACTGCAATCTCTTCCTCCATCTCCACAAGACAATCTTCCCTCTGTGTCTTTGTCAAAATTTCCCTCTCCTTATAAGGATACCAGTCAAATTGGATGAAGTATGACCTCATCTGAACTAATTACATCTCCAATGACCCTATTTCCAACTAAGGTCACATTCTGTGATACTGGGGTATTACGGATTCAACTTACCTTTTGGGAGGACACAATTCATACCAGCCAGTAAGGATGAAAGTAGTTAAAAGGGAATATCAAGTTATGAAAATTCAAACAATGTGGTACTGGCTTAAAAACTGAAGGAGAATCAAGCAAATGAATGACTTTCCTAAAATCCTGTTGTGCACATTGACTCTTTTTAGGAAAATATCATTTGATTCCATTTTGGAAATCATATCACCTAATGAATTCCACTTGGATTTGCACTGAATTTTAAACCATAAAAACAATAAAATATATGGTGATCAAGAGGATGTCTATGAAAATATGCTAAAGCAAACCAATTTTAAGAAAAATGTGAGGGATAATATTAATATAGTTTTTATAAAGTGATCCCACACTTCTTGTAAAATGAATGAAAAACAAGGAAATATGTGGAGTTTTCTATGTGTATATGTCATTATTTGTATTTGGGCCTAGAGGGAGATGGGGTACAAGCTTAATGTAGATAATGGAAGAGGTATGGAATGAATTAGTTTTTGGTGTAGGTTATTAAATTTGTCAATTTATGTATCTAAATTCTTTCCTTAGGTAAACTGTGAAAGGACTACTGTTAATATTCACAGTGTTGACAAAGAACACTTCTATTTTTAAAAATGAATGAAAACATCAGCCACTCACTTGATTTTGTGTGCTTAGTCATTTATCCTCTCTAAACACACACTTCCCATCTAAAACTGAGAATGAAATAACGGCTTTTAATAATGATAGCTGTAATAAGAATGGTAATGAAATCATTAACATTCACTGAAGGCTTACTACAAGGTCAGGAACTGTGGGAAAGCCTTTATATGTTATCTCATAGCGTATCTATTAGTCAGATACCATCATTAATTCCACATCATAGAACTGATGTTTAGGACTGAATTCTTATTCAACATATGGAAAATACTTCTGTAAATTAAAAAGCTACTTAGAAGCATAAAGGATTATATTATGATAACAACTGATTTCATGCCTATTAAAAGCATTTAAAAGCCAACAGGTAACAGTCTTGTATTTAGAATTTATGTGCCAATTAACAAATATTAGTACTTGGAAGTTTTTCTTGCTAGCTAAGTTTACTTCCATTGTTAGTTTTATTCTTTTGTTTTATTTCATTCAGCAATTATTTAATGAGCACCTACTATGAGCCAAGTGCCACTGTTGGCACACATGCACGGTATTATCTATGAACAAAATAGAAAAGAATACCCCTCTAGTAGACACATCATGCTCTACTTTGTGGGGTTGGAGATGCAATAAATAAAGAAAAAAAACATAATTAAACAATGAAATTAGGTTAGAAGATAATAAATGTGCAAAAAACTAAAGAGCTGATCAAAATAAAGAGATAGGATTGGTGTGAGGATGGTGGGCAGGTCGCTCCTCATAGGAGCACATCAGGATACGTATATTTGAAGAACAACTTGAAGAGAGTAATGAAGTTATCAATGACATGTAATTGATTCCTAAAAGTTTGCTTTCATTTGAAAGAATAAATTCCAATGAATGGTTAAGGAGCTGTATTTTAAAAGCTTGTAATATATACATACTCTTATCTATTTTTGATTAAGACACACTTGAGGATCGGATGAAACATATGGTCCATCTATTCTGAAAAATGTATTTATGATTATATACATAAATTCACTTTTTGGATTTCAAGGTTCACCAACCTACTAATGCTTATTCACAAACCCTCTAACAGTTGTGCATGATGTGTAAAATTTGCTTAAGACAATGCAAAATGCTTAAATTTGATTTTGCAATACAAATGTATGAATATATTTCATGTTCTTAAAACACATATGAAACCAAGCCATCACAACTCTGAGCAGCACTTAACATTTTAGGAGGTTGGGCAATAAAAAATAAAGAAGAAACATTGTTTTCGCTTTATATCAACACTGTATAAAGATACTCCAATTTAGAACTCATTCACAAGAGCCAAGAAAAAAATTACTCACCTATACACTTGTGAAGACTTACTTGGGCCTTATACAAAGAAAATGACAAAACTTTCTAAGGTATTTAAAGGGCAGTTATGGAGGAGACACACGCACACATATGAGACCTGAGACAGATAAGTCATTATCAAATATTTGTTTTCTCAAAAATACTTTCATGTTAAGAAAAATGTTTTTGAAAGCTAAATACGTTATTAGCAATTTGAAAAATGAGGTTGAATTTTAGGTGTTAAGTCTTCATTAGTTGAGATTATACAAGGAAATGCTCAAAAAAGAAAGGTAGTGAGAAATACTTGGGGTTGTAAATAATACATGGTTCATTAATTAAAATAGCATTGCAACATTAATTTAAAAAGATAACACTACAGCAAAATTGACTGCTTAATGGTACTGGCCCACTTGGCATTTCTGAGGTCTGAAGTACGCTATGAAAATGAATGAAAATTCCACTTCATAGAATGCAAATGTATATAATCAAAACGTGTACATTAAACATCGTGATTTTTTCTATAATGCGTACCTCAGTAAAGTGGGAAAAATAAAGGAAAAAGAGAACTCTTTTCTTGATGGCATTTGTATTGACCAAACTGAAGATCTTTAAAAACATTGGCATCAGCCACTCTTGTGCTTTCTGACTTTAAAACAAGTCACCAATCTTTCCTAAGACTCACATTTCCCATTCTAAAAACAGCAGACAATGACTATGTCAGTAATAATAAAGCAACACTGGGAGCAATCATAATGAAGTTTGGAACATTCACAGATGCCTCTTCGAGTGTTGGGGAGTGTGGAACAGCCTTTGCGACAATGAGCTCTTTCTCCCCTCAAACTTCTGATGCCACAGATATTATTATTCATTCTATGCTGCATGACTGCCATTAAGAGTCAATGAGGCAGGATATGGGGAAATGTTTGTAAACTAAGAAGTGACTTAGAAACCTACGTAATTATATCATTAGTAAATCTGATTCTGTCCTCCCCAAATAGCATATAGCAGGGCCATGTAGAGCCTACACGCCTAGCTACCAGAACGTAAGCACTGATTCTTATTCCTTACTCTTTCCTTCCTTCATTCAGCAAAGATTTATTAACTGCCTACTATGTGTGAGGCACTGTTGTTGATGTGTGCGATAAATCGCTGAAGAGAACAGAGATCTCCGCAGTTGTGAAGGTTTCATTCTGCTGGGAGGAGAAAGACGAGGAAATAAGGTGGCCAATTCATCTCAGTTTGCTGGGGACTTTCCCAGTATTAAAACTGAAAGCCCCAGCCCTGGGAACCCCTCAGTCCCAGGCGGACTGGGAAATTGTTCACGCTGGAGAAGACACAATGAGTAAATGATTAACCTTTGGCTAAAATGTGACAAGTGATACGAAATGAATAAAATGTAGAGAGGGTAAGGGGCGTGGGAGATCTGAGGACAGGGATCAAGATGCTGAATTAAGTTAGAGGTCAGTGAATTAAGATAGGAGGCCTGGTTGTACAGGTGACCTTGGAGCCAAGATGTGCAGGTGTTTTAAGGAGGGAACCCAACTGATACCTGGGGGAAGAGAATTCAGGCAGAGGGAACGGCCAGTGCAAAGGCCTGAGGCAAGACTTTCCTGGGGGTGTTTGAGGAACAGCTAAGAGTTGAGAGCAGCTGGAGATCTAAATCTCTCTCGTTTTGGTTTCAGGTGTCTGCCAATGCAAATCGGCAGAAGCTGGCAAACATCCCTCTTCACACAGTTTCACTGAGGGCCCAGATTCCACAGGAGAATTCTAGCAGCCAGAGTGTGAAGAGCAGGGAGGGGAGCTTAGCTGCAAATCAAAGCTACTATCTGACTTGTTTTAATGGCTACCTGTCGACACAATGTGAGGCAGAGTCAGCAGAACCTAATTTTAAGGGTTAAGTTATCTGGGAGGAGAAAGAAGGCAGGGGGAGGTGGGAAGGGGAGAGGGAGAGAGAGGTCTCTAATGAAGTGCTGGTGGGGTATTTTTAAGAGATAAAACACTTTGCAATAAATGATCTTATGTTTATATATTATACAAATGACACAGTTAACCGGGATTAAAAATTGAATGTTGATTGGAGAACTTTCAGGAAGAGATTGATTTTTTCATTGTATACTGTTGCCCTATATTATGCATGAGGTTGAAAAAACTGTTTATAACCAAATAGAAAATGAATAAAATACACTTAAAATATGAAAATAGACTCCGGGGACCCTCTTGTCATGGATGCTTAATAAGCAATCTAACAAGTAAAAGCCTCTAGTGTTCCTATCTTGAAGAATAGTATTTGCTCTTCAGACCTCTAACAATCAGAATGACTCACCCCCATTTAATGCTACTTGCATGGCAGGTGGAATACTTAATTGCGATGTAGATTATTTTATTAACTCATTACCAGAATCTGAGCTGTGGGCACTTCCAACTCCACACCTCAGATTTGTCATGAGAATTAAATAAGTCAGTGTCATGAAAACACTCTGAGAAACTCAAGAGCCACAGATAAAGTGATTATATTATCAGAGTATTATTTCCACTCTTTACAAAATACATTCTTTCATACCATGTTGATTTCCTAATTAGAAGCCACATACTTATTTACCAGCATATAACTATTTGAGTGATTATTATATCCTTACATTAATGCTCCCTGTTCAATTATCAATCTGCTGCATGATATATATGCTGTGATGTTCTAGAAGTTTAGAAAAAAGAAAAGGAAAAACCTGACATCAAGAATCCAGGTGTGTGTGTGTGTGTGTGTGTGTGTGTGTGTGTGTGTGTGTGTGTGTGTGTGTTTATATATATATCTTAGAATAAATACATGTACATATCTATACATCATCCATTCTACAAATATCTTGAGTCCCTAACCTGTGCAGGGGTCTAGGCTTGTACTTAAGCATGGAGAAAAATTCAGAAACACATGTAGCAGACACTCAACATTGGTTAAATCAAAGATGTGGAGCTAGGCTTTTAGGAGGGGGTTCATTAATTTATTTTTTACATATCTTTACTAGTTTGATTAGTCAGATTCTGAAAATACTAATTGCAATTTTTTAATTAGAAAATGTACACTTCCTAAGAAGTGAAAGTGAAGCTAGTCCAATCATTTGCTTTGGGATCTTAAGTAATTAGTCGTATACCAGCTATGATATTTATACATATACAAAAGAAAATAATACAATTTCTATTAAACCTAATAATAATGATAGTAATTGAAGTGATAATGGTTATAATTACTTAATTAAGGTTTATTTATAACCACAACCTCGATGGCACTCCATCTATAAAAATAAAAATAGTATTAGTTAATATTAATAAAAACAGTAGAAATTAGAACAAAAATATATAAGAATCCACATAATTTCATTGCTTGTCATAGGTCCATCATTGTCCTTTAGGGTTTTATTATCACCATCACAATTATTTGCCACTCATATATTCATACTCACAATTTATCTTAAGCTTCAAATATGCCAAAAACTAAGAATGCTTTCCTAAATGTTAAGCCAGCATGCACATAGTGAGTAATACTGCTAGAACATTAGAATCCAGGTTGAACTGATTATCTTTACTTGGTGACAGTTTGATTTGCCTCACCGCTATCCAGCCAACTGACATCAAGGACGCTCAAAAAAACTTTTAACCTGAGTTCCCACTAAAACAGAAATAAACAACCCTGGCTTCAAACACAAGGACGGGGAGGTGGGGAGTGCAGGAGTACACATCCAAGAGCCATCTGTTGCCATCCTGATTTTTGGTAATTCGCAGTCCTGTGTGGATATGGTATATATTTGGTGATACTGTTTCAAGGGACTTAGAATAAAAACACTATTATCCACAGAGATAATCAAGAAAAGACAACTTAAAAACAAATGGAAACTAGTAAGAAAATTAGGAAGGTATTCAGAAAAATAAATTTGAACTCAATAGCTTCCATGAAATGCAATGACTAGAATATACAATGGCAAAAAGGAACCCACAAACAAAAGAAAGTAAGAAAGTAAGTTACCAACAATAAAATCATCAAAAGTACTTCAGGGACCACATTAAGCAAATTCAAAATTTTAAAGTAAAATATAAAATAATAGATCAGTGAATACACAAGCCATATTCGTGTATGGGAAGACTCAACATTGCCAAAAATGTTCATTTTCCTGAAAACGTTTTATAATTTCAGTTCAAGGATAAGGGGGAAGAAAAAAAGTGTCAATTTAACTCTATTGGTATTTGGCAAAGCACTATTACAAGTTATGAGCAACTAAAAGATGGTGAAATTAACCAAACTGACTTCAAAACTGAACTAAAATGTAAGAACTTCTATACCATTACTAAGAGATAAAGCAGCTTTGTCATAATGGCAAAAACAATTTAAAAGATAGATTAAACGACCAAACTTATGAGAAAAATTCTGTTGGGAATATTTTGTTATTTGAGGATATAATAAAGTTAAATATTAGTTTACATTATAGACACAAAATTGGACCTGGACAGATACATAAGGAATGTTTTTGAGTGAGAAAGCAATTTATTGAATAACAGATGTACACTACAATCCTACTTTTCTGAAATGAATACAAGTAGACACAAATTATTTGTTCACCTCTTACAGTCACAGGAATAAACAATACTCATTAATAATAATAGCAGCCAATCATAATTATATACTGTTTACAGGTCAAGCACTCTGTGTATTTTCATGTGTTTTCATAAAAGTGAAGTGAAATAGTTATCCCATCAGAGAGTTCATGAAGAGATAAGATGAGGCAGCTGGTATCACAAATACTTGAATAATAAACAAATAATGGATTAATAATAAATCAGTCAATGGATTATTAATAGCCTGAAGTCTAAGAATGTATATGAATTGATAATAAGCTTGGCTTCTACACAGAACCTAAATGCTTATTGAGCAAGAACTGGACATTAGGG
Source organism: Manis javanica (assembly GCF_040802235.1). Classification (NCBI taxonomy): domain Eukaryota; kingdom Metazoa; phylum Chordata; class Mammalia; order Pholidota; family Manidae; genus Manis; species Manis javanica. Next base: position 133,925,533 of record NC_133174.1, read on the forward strand.
TTCACCCTAATAACTAATACCTTCACATATGGCTATAAATTTTCTTTAACAGAAGATGACCCCTAAAAAATCTATACTTTTCATCAACCACAAACACAACAGTGAAAGAGTTGACCCAAAGTGTATACCACTCCATGTTTGTCTATGTGCCAGATCTCAGACACAATATTAAGACATTGTTTGACTTCTGTGATATGGCAAAAAATAAAATAATATATGTATATAGCAATTTGTAGATTGGGATTTGACATTCTAAATATCACAATGCATCAAACAAATATTTTAATACTCTTGTAAAAGCCTAGAGAATCAGAGAAAGTTAGGGTAATATTCAATTCTAGGAATAATAGCTAAGGTCAATAAACAGAATTCTGGAAAACTTTGAGTAATGGGAGAGTTTTAATTCTGTCAGGGTAGCATGAAGAACTTTGCAAACTCACTCCCCAGATAAAGAAGCATAACCAATGAAAACTACAAAAAGTGTCTCTGGAAATTGTCCTAAGTCCATACATCAAAGGAAGAACCACTTACTCAGGCAAAATTTATTAAAACTTGGTAAAAACAGCACGAGTCTGTGACACTTGAGCCATGACCCACTTCCTCTCTCTTCCCCAGCTCAGGTTGATGGATCCTCAGTTCCCAGGCTATAGCCAAGAAGATAGACCCTCTGTCTCTCTTCTCAGTGCTCAATCGAGTGATACAGTATTTAGCTGGAAGGGGCAGGCTGCGGGCACTTCTCATCCTCTTCGATTCCAAATTGAAACGGTTAGATTCCTTCTGAGATCAGTCTTCCTACATCCATCCCACACTAATCTGATGTAGGTTCTATCCTACATGCAACTGCCTGAAAATACTGGGGCCCAAATCTCCCTTGGCCTAGCTTGCTTATTAGAAAGACATTCCACATGGGAGAGGTAAGCTGAGTAGACCAGAGTCTAACACCCCGCCCAGTATACAGATCAGTGGCTCAAACACTTTGTGCAGGGAGAGAGAGAGTCTATAAGAAACGCATGACCCAAAACTCTGTTTAAAAAACAGAGTATGGGGATGTTCAAGACTAAGGGTGCTATTGAAAACAATAGCTATTTTGGTAGTAAGAAAATAAAAGAGGCAGGCAGCTTCTTTAATTAAGCAACAAACTAAACCATAAGCTTGCTGGTTCAACAGAGAGAATGAAGGAAAGGGGCAGGTAAGAAAAGCGAGGCATCAGAAAAACCATCAAAGACTGGCCCCCAAAACTATTCCTGCCTGAATTTAATTGGGTCAGACTTCAGAGCATTTTATTCCCAAGGGCATTGCTAAAAATAATTGCCAGAGCAATCCACTGACAATTAGTGAAGCCTAATGACTAGGTGTGATATCAGATGAGGCAGACAGCTTAACAAAGATCAGGGAAAAAGAAAGTGAGAGAGCCTTGCTTAAACCACTGTCATCCCCTGGTAACTTTGTGCACTTCCAAGACTGCGCCCTTTGAGAAGCAATATCACAGCTTCATAGTGATGGAAAGTATGATTCACTAAGAAAGGCCAGCCAAGTCACTAAACAAGTGAAAAAGCAAACAACAAAAATTATAAGACAGGAAGATAGAAATCAAGAGTTGATATATTACCTAAAACATTAAATTTTCCACAAAAAATTACAAGATATACAAAGAAATAGGAAGCATGACACATATAGAAAAATAAAAACAGATAACAGAAACCGCTGGTGAGGGCCCATATATTGTCTTTAAAAGACAAAGACTTCAAAGCAGCCATTATAAATATGTTCAAAGACCTAAAAGGAATCAGGCTTAACTAAGTAAAGAAGCTATGATGGCAGTATCTCACTGAATAGAGCACACCAATAAAGACATAGAAATTGTTTAAAAGAACCAAACAGAAATTCCAGAATTAAAAATTATAATAATTGAAATGAAAATTTCACTACAGTTAGTTTAACAACAGATTTGAATTGGCAGAAAAAAAAAGGAAACATGAAGATATATAGAGATTACAGAACATGTAAAATAGGAAAAATGTAAAGAAAATTGAACAAAGCCTCGGAGAAATGTGGGACACCATTAAGAACATCAACATACATGTAATAGCAATATGAAAAGAGGGAAGAAAAGAATAGAAAATTTATTCAAAGAAAAAGTGGCTCAAGTTTTTCCAAATTTGATGAAAAGCATACATTTAAACAAAAACCAGCAAATTCTAAGTGCTATAAAAGTGCAGAGACTTATATCCAATTGTTATAGTAAAAATGCTGAAGTGCAATTACAAAGAGAAAAATAACTTGTCATGTATAGAAGATCCCCACTAAGAATAAGAGCTGATTACTCATCAGAGAAATATGGAAGCTAGAAGGCGTGGGAATAACATACCTGAAGTGCCGAAATAAAAGAATGAAATGTAAGTATGTTCAGTCTTGTATCCAAAGACTTTTGTACCAGAAGTCTTATATCCAGGACAGCTATCTTTCCAAAAAATAAAATCAAATGAAGATATTCTCAGATAAACAAAATTTGTTGCTAGTGAACCCACCTTGTAAGAAATATTAAAGGAAGCTTCTTAAACTGAAAGAAAGTGACTCCCAATGTTATTTAAAATCCGCATGAAAAAACAGGAACGCTGATAAATGTAATTATGTAATTACAAACAAAAAACTGTATAAAGGCATATTTTTTCCTCCCTCTTTCTGTTACCTGATTTAAAAACAAATGTATGATATATACTATACAGTGATGTAAGTCAATTATTCCTAATTAAAACTGGAAAAAAATAGATACTGTACTTGAGTGTATATAAAATGTAGAAAGTAATATTTTAAAAAATAACAGGAAAAGAGGGTGGGTGGAAGCAAAGTTGTGTGTGTTAGAGTAAGTCAATTACCCTGTATGGTTAACTCAAATCCACAGAAATAATCATAAATGGTAAGTATGCTAAAAGAGCAAACTGTAAGCATACACTTGCCCTTTTTTTCTAAGCTTCTTTAATACACATAAAATATAAAGAAATCATTACAGCAATATATTGTTGCGTTTGTGATATGTACAAAAATGTATAACTATAATAGTATAAAAGGAAGAAGAGGGAATAGTGATATATAGGAGTAATATTTCTGTATCTCACAAGATTGGTTTAACATTCTAAAATCAAAGGAAAAGAAAAAATAATATAATTTGAATAGATGCTGAAAAAACACACCCTTTTATTTTAAAAATAAATTCTTCTAAGGGTTTAAATAGAAGGAAAGTCTAATTAAGGATATCTATGATAAACATACAACTAACAGTACATTCAGTAGTGAAAGACTCAATTCTTTTCACCTAAGATTGAGAACAAGCCTAAAATACTGGCTTTTAGTTCACTTATGTATCATTATACTGGAGGTACACACCAGTACAATAGGGAAGAAAAAGAAATCAAAGGAATACATTTTTGGAATAGAAATCTAATATTGTCTTTATTTGCAGATAACATAATCATGTTTAGAAGATTCTAAGGAATCTACACAAAAGCTTCTAAAACTAATAAATGAATTTAACTAGGTTGTAGGATACAAGTTTCACTATATAAAAAAATCAACTGTGTATCTTGAAAAAGCAACAATTAGAACATGAAATTAAATAAACTTCACTTACAATGGCATAACAAATAATTATTTTGGAATAAATTAAATAAAATTGTGGAAAACCTATAATGGAAAACACTATAAAACATTGCAAAGGAAATTACAGTACTAAATACATACAGGGAGGTGTCATATTCCTGGATTGGAAGAGACTCAATAGTTTTTTAAGATGTTAACTCATCTCAATTAATATATACAGTCAATGCAGCCCCAATCAAAATCCTAACAAGCTTTTTTGAATAAATTGGTAGTTTCAATTTGTAAGTTTTGTGAAAAGACAAAGGACCTACTAACATATGAACAATTTCAAAAATGAACACATTTGGATGATTTATACGACCTGATATCAAGAACTACTACAAAGCTTTAGTATTCAAGACAATGTGGTATTGTTTTAAGGTTAAATGTATATATCAATGGAATGGAGGAGTTCAGAAATAGACTAAAAATGTTTGGTCAGCTGATCTTTAACAAATTTGCCAGCAAAATTCAATTGAGGTAAGACAGCATTTTCAATGGTACTGAAAAAATTAGGTGTCTGTATGGAAAATAAAATTAACCTCTACCTTTAGCTCACATCATACACAAAAGTTAAATCAAAATGGATTACAGAACATTATTAAATTTCTCAAAGAAAATACAGAATAAAATCTTTGTGTATTAGGTCAAATATTTCTTAAAAAGAAAATAAAAGCACAAAAAAGTAAAAGAATAACTTAATAAAATGGACTTCAAGATAAAAAAAACTGGTATTTGAATTATATAGTTAAGAAAACAAAAATGCAAGCCATAGAGAAAATTGTCCCAAAACACATATCCAACCATGTGATTGTATCCAAAACATACAAAGAACTGATACAATTCAATCAGGAGATAAATGACTCAATAAATAAGCAGTCTGTAGACACTTTACAAAAGATAGACATGTAATTAATAAATTTATAAAAAGATGTTTAACATCAATAGCCATCAGATAAATGTAGACTAAAATGAAAGTATAATACCACTGCATACACAGAATGGGTAAAATAAAAAAAAAACTAACATTACTAACTGATGTTGAGTTTATGGGAAAAGTATAGTTCTCATCCATTGCTGGTGTGAAGTCAAAATTGTTTAGTTGCACTGGAAAAAAAGTATGGTAATACTTTATATGTTTAAATATATGTGGACTATATGACCCAGTAATTCTACTCTTAGTTATTTACCCAAGGAAATAAAAATACATATTCATGCAAAAACATGTACCTAAACATACACAGCAACATTATTTATAATAGCCCTCAAATGGAAGCAAATCAAATGTCCGAAAACTGGTAAATGAACAAATTCTTGTACATCATACCAGAAAATTCAATCCAACAACGAAAGGAATAAACAATTGATACGTGCAATAACATAGATGAATCTCAAATGCTAAGGCAAAGAAGATAAAAAAATATTTCATTGATATGAAATATCACAAAAGGCAAACCTACTGTGTGAGAGCATTTCAAAAGGTGCTTGAAGCCAGGGCTGGAAAAGGAGAATGAATTCAGAGGAACATGAGGACATTTTTTAGGATGATAGAACTGTTCTGTATCTTGACTATGTATACTTAATTGTATACTATTACTAAAATCCACCAAAATTTACACTTACAATTGGTGAATTATATTGTATAAGAAACAATATATTAGTAAACAATAAAGAGGAAAATGTTAAGAGGTAAATATCATTTGGCATCAGAAAAAATGCAAATTAAAACCACAGAGATACCACTATAATCCACCAGAATGACTAAAAGTAAACAACATTTGATAGCTGACAATGTTGGTGAAGACGGTAAACAATTAGAATGGTCCCACATTGTTGGTGGCAGTGTAAAGATTTAGGACACTTTGGGCAAAGGTCTGTCAATTTTTCATAAAACTGAAAATACCGTTCCCTATAAACCAGCATGTGCTCTCTTAAGTATTTACCCAAGTGAAAGAAAATGTATGTCCACAGACTTGTACGTGGATAGTTATAGCAATTTTATTTATAATAGCCCCAAATTAGAAATAATCCAGCTGTCCATCTGTAGGAGAATAAGTAAACAAACAGATATATCCATGTAATGAAATACCACTCAGCAATAAAAAGCAGTGGAACACTGATGTATACAGCAAAAGGATCTAGATCTCAGAAGCAGTTTGCTTATGGAAGAAAAATACCTGTGCCCAGAGAGTACATACTATTATTCCATTTACATGAGGTTCTGGAACATGTAAAATTAATCTGTGGTAGAAAAAAGTTAAGGTAGTGATTCCCTCTAGGGTTGGAGTGGGAAAGGGCACAAGGGAATCTTGGAGGGATGGTAATGTTTTATAACCTGGTAGGGGTTTGAGTTACACAGGTGTATGAATTAAGAAAATTCTCATTGAAAATTCACTTAAGAATTCTGAATTTCACTGTAAACTTTACTTCAAAATAAATAAAGCTGTCTACAACTGCTAAACTCTAGTTTAAAATGATAGTTAAAATGATATATATTACAAATTGATATCTAGGTGAAAAAATGATTAATTTTCTTTTACAGTGAATCTCAAAGAATGTCATATGAAAGAGAAAATTGTTTTGAAAACCTAAGCTTAAGTAACTTTCAGATTTTCTGACCATGACACACAGAAAATACATTTTATTTACATACATACATACATATACATGTGTGTGTGTGTGTGTGTGTGTGTGTGTGTGTGTGTGTGTTTCGGCTTGGAGAAAAACAATGACCTGAATTCTAAAACATGCCAAAGGAAAAACTTCGGAATAGAGAGTTCACACGGAGATGTTACCATGTTTTCCATGTTTGATTTTACTGATTTTGTAGAGTTAGGCCAAGAAAATATTGTTTCTTTAAAAAAATTAATGTAGGAAACCAACACATAAAGCACAAAGATAATATTATTGTAATCAATCCAGAGAATCAATTACATCTTTTAGAAAAATAATAAAGTAGTTTAGAAAATTTTAAGTAGGTAGAAAATAAATATACAAGATACTGAAATTCATTGTCTATGTTAAAGCTACAGTTATTGAAATAGTGTGGAATAGGGTTAAAGAATCATAGTTCACTGGAAGAAAATGGATAGCTGCAATAGGGTTTAGTTAATTCTTTATTTGAGAGGGAAAATAAAATCCTCACTGCATTTTCCTCATCATCATGCAGTTTGCATGGTTTAAAGTGTAGGAATTTGAAACAAACTTAAAAATTCTATTTACCAGTGGAGATATCCATGGTGTATTGAATAGAAGGTATATAGCATGATCCTGTTTTTGTAAACCATAACTTCAAATGTATATATCTTTGATATTTATTTAATGTATCTAAATTTATATAAATGTACTTAGTTTGTATATTTATATACATATAAATACATATATATATATATGACAGGTAGAGTTCCTTTCTGATAGAATGTAAAAATTGAACTACATACTGGCAATATTTGTAAAATTAGTCATACTAGTACTAGCTATGGTTATATTAGTAAAGTAGTAATGAGCATCATTTGGTGAGTAATTATGTACCTGGAAGACAATGTACATGAAACATTTCTGTGGTTATAAACTCATAGCTACCCAGAACTGAATAAACATTTAATAATTTTACAGCCCTGATTTGTCACAAGGCAACATGTAAAAATACTTTTGGAACTTAAAAAAGTAACACAGAACCAAAGCAATTATCATCAGATTACATCCATATGTGCCAAAACCCATTTAATTAGGTCATGTTAATTTTCTATTTGCAAATTTACCTGAATATCAAGAAGGAATTTGTTGCAGGAATTGTTCTTATAAGATGTAAGTAACCCATAGACCAAAGTGTCCTGTTTTTCATATGAAAAAGTCTCCAGACAGCAGTGAGTTGGGAGGACACAGTGGGGAAACAGGATGTGCTGAAAGCCAAGTCCTTCGGAACTCCAGCTGTTACTATTACTACCAAGTTCTCAGAATAAAAATGAGTCAGAGTCAGCATAAAAAAAAGTCTGGGACAGACTTAGGAAGATAGAACTAAAAATATTAACCATTAAGGTGTTATCCACCTATTTAGCTATTTCATTGTGAAGCAGTTCATAACACGTTGATGTGTTATTTCACGTTAATTCTACTTCATAAAATGTTTAAATGTAATTATCCAACTAAAGTGGGCTAAAACATAATGATAAGAACTGCTAGAGTAGTAAGTTGAGGTTTCAAAACTAGGCATGTTACCTGTCCACCACCAATAATCAAAGCAAAGATGATGGGGCTAAGAGAAATGTAAGCAGCATAAAAAACAATGAAAGGGCTAGGAATACACTAACAACATCCATTCTAGATACTTACCAGGACCACAGCATGCATGCCTTTGCTAAAGAAAACAAGATCCATATGGCATATACCCACATCAGAAGATAAGCAAGTTCTTTTGTAAAGATTTGCATTTTCCCCAAATCACCTCATTGCAAAAGCAAAGTCAGGAAGGTAAACATTACATTCAAGGAAATCTGACAAAGTGATGCTATTTTGTAATGCCTCTGTATGAACGAATCACATTATCCCAGAAATCCTCAAACAGAAAGAATAAGGAGGATCATTTCACATGCCAGACCTTACATGTTATGTCAAAGGTAGAGAAATTAATATATGGAGTTAATGCCCAAATAACTCCCAGAGACTTTGCTAAAAAAAGAATTATATGTTGTTGTAGCATAAAAGGAAACATGTAAATGGTTACAAGAATTGCATCCTTAGTCTATATCACTAACCCTAAAAGAGATACCATTAAGTAGAGTTACATATTAAAACGTAAACCAGAAAAAGAAATTTTGATATAGGGTATCAATCTTTTCACATTCATAGTTTGACCATATCACACAGAAATCAGTGCGTGATTCCATTTGTTGAAAAATGCAGCCTCATAACACATACTCATAAAAACACAAATCAGCTTCTTTCAAGGTGAAATGGAGCATGTATTAGTAGTCAGGGTTCTCCAGGGAAACAGAACCAATAAGATTTTTAAACACACATGCAAACACAAGAACAAGAACAAGAGTGAGAGAGGTATTTATTTTAAGGAGTTGGCTCATGCATTGTTGGGGCTAGCAAGTCCTAAATGTGCAGGGCAGGTTGGCAGGATGGATACCTACAGGAGTTGATGTTGCATCTTAGGTTCCAAAGGCAGTCTGGTGGCAGAATTCCCTCTTCCTTGGGGGACCAGGCCTTCAACTGACTAAATCAGGCTCACGACATTATAGAGGGTAATCTGCTTTATTTACAGTCTGGTGATTTGAATGTTAATCTTATCTGAAAATATACTTTCATGGCAACATCTAAACTAGTGTGTGAAAAACTGGGTACCACAGCATAGACAAGATGACACATAGAATTAACATCATGGTGTGTGTTTGGATTTGAATGGATTTGATTATTGAGGTACCACAACATGAACAGTTTAAAATAGATATGGAATATAGAAATTTATACATACATCTCTTGGATTCATTGGGCACTGTGAAATAAAACTAACTTTATCATGAAAAGTAAATACATAAAAACCCCAAAATCATTATTCAACCCTCACTTTCTTTGGTTAAATAACCAAGTCTCTTTACTCTTACCAACTTTTATACCTGTATGAAAATGGTTATTAAGTGAAACATCAGTAAAGTCAAAATTATTGATACATAAATAATGATCATTTCTAACACTAGCTTAATACTAACTTACTTGCCAATCTGCATACTCAGACTGCATTCAGATTAAATTCATCTTCAACACACCTCATTATATAAAACTGTTATTAAATTTAAATTGGAGACTATATTATCACACTTATCACACCATTCATTCCCTCTACTGTAAAAGCAAATTTCTCACAAGTAAACAGAGAAACCCTGCATTTAAGTTAGAACTACTTTCACTATGGCCTGCCCATCACTCATGCTAGAGTTCTCCAAGTGCTTGGGTTCTAGGTGGCTAGAAAAACCAACTGCATCAACTGGAAGCACCCTTGCTCCTGGTGGTATAAAGAGAACATTGCTTCTTTTACCAATTTGCAGTCAGCAACATATGCAAGTCTAACAGTGAAAGTCAACAAGACTACCTAAACAGAGGAGATAGTGAGTTTTGACAATAACAGGAAGGAAACTATATCATCAACATAAAATGCAATCATCCAAAGAGTGTCATCAAGGATGAAGAAGTAAAGAAGCATGGTTCAAAGCAAGAGATTCATTGTAAAGCTCTGATGTATAATTTGGAATTATGGTGGACAAAAATTAAAAAATTTGTTTTTATAGTCATTAACATATACTCTCCCCAATGTGTTTCTTTACTCTTCAAGGCTTGAATTAAGTGAAAATGAATATATTATCTAGGCATGAATATAGACAAGGTACTCTAAACAATGAACAAACTGAGGAAAAGAATATATATCAATAAACATATGAAACAGAAATTAACTGTTATAACCTGGAAATAACAGCTCAATGTGGATACCTTTACATTTCTTGCCACATCAAAAATATATCTGTGTTAAATAGAAAGTATTCAGAATTGGTCAAAAATGTGCTTGAATGGAGCATGTTTCTTGTAGGATATTATTAAATTATTAAAAATTTCCTCATTTTACTCAATTGGCTGAGAATTTAAAAATACCCATTAATATAAACAAGGCAATATATTTCTTAACAATTTATCCTAGGTATAGCCAAGTTATAAGCATTACAATTGAAAGGGATATGACCTGTTAAAAGGTGATCATGTGAAGTATTCTTTATGCTCCTGATAAACATGGTAGGAGGAATATTAATACTAGTTGGAGTGATGTTAATAGTAGCAGCAGCAGTAGGTGGTAGCCATGGTAATCATGAATCACTCGCTGAAGGGCTGATTACTTGGGAGGTAATATATTAGATTTTCTTTCTTTTTTAACAAATTTATTGAGGTATAATTGATACACAAGGCACTGCATGTATTTTATGCGTACAACTACATGGCTTTGGACATAGGCAAACACCTGTGATACCATCACAACAAACAATGGAATAGACATATCTGGCCACGAGGTAATATACTTCAGAATTTCATGTTGATTTCCATTTTTGAACATCAAATAGAAAAGTCTCTTAACAAAAACATGGATTGAATTCTTAAAACTATCTCTTTTCTCTCATGCCTAAAATTCTTGAGAAATCAGTACTTCAGGAATAGTTCATACCAAACCTAGAAGAGAAAAATACCTTACTTTCCATTAATTATATTAGAGTACAATTCTCTGAATAAAACCAACGCTTGCAAAAGAACACTTCAAAATTACTCATGACTTTAAGGATTTAGAGAGAAAGCATATGGTATAAGTTTCCCTGAAAATTATACCAGAAGCCATAAGTACTACCATAAAACCTGAATATTAATTAATGTTCAAAAGTAAACTGGTTAGGGAAAAAAGGGAGTAAGAAAAAATTGGAATGTTTGTTGTCCATAAACAAATCAGGAAAGAAGATGTATGAAATGAAAAAATGTTAACAATAAAAATCCAAAAATATGATGGCTAGGCATAAACTGACTACACTCCTTCCAGATACCTGTGAGAAAAGCTGTATATATTTCCTGCACAAAAGAAATCAGGGGAACATGTTACTATAAGTTGGAAGAAGGCACAATGGACCAACGACCATTATTAGAGCTTAAACAACATGAAATTGAGAGACATACACAAACGATGGGGCAAGGCACATCAATGACATCAAACTCGCCACCATCAATGGTAAAAGACAAAAAACAGCCAAGAAAAATGTGCTTCTTAATCATCACTCAACTGGAGATGCACATTATTACATCAATAAAAGTTATAAACACTTTTATGGAAAGAGAACTCACCACACAAAGAATGACAAAGTATGAGAAGGAATTGCACATACTATCTAAATGAAGCAAATATATCTCTCCTCTACAGCATGAATGTACACAAGACTAACATAACCATTACCATGTGAAAGAACTGTTCATAAATTTAAATCTAAAACTCAATAATGATACCCCTAAATGTTCTAATATAATCAGGATCCCCACAGAACACGATATTGTACCTGGTATGCTCTTCTTCTATCAGGCATCAGCTGATTCTTCCCTAACCTGGAGGTGCTCATATTGTCAGGAAAAGACCGCTGAAATCCTCTCAAGGCACACAGAGGCAGAGTCAGGTGGCTTAAGGGGCCCCCCATATTTCAAGGCATATTGTTCAAAGACAAATGTAATGCCTTTCCATCCCTAGTCGAAGGTCACCACAGTGGTCTTTCCTGTTGTGCATTACTCTGCCCAGAAAGCCATATATTATAGATATTATACCTAAGCTATGTGATGCATGCCTTTTTGGGCAGGGCAGTGCATATGCACCATGCCTCAAATTAGAGGACCTGCATAATCCCTCCTACACTCACGAGTGAAGCTTTCCTCTCTCACACACATCAGTTCATAGATACCACAGATTTATCCATAACCCTGGATGACGACACTCCACTGCCCTCCACCATGTAAACCATCCTCACTCAGGAACACTTCATGTGCTATGTGTTTCCATGGATGACTCCAAGCACCCAAAGAAAGCTAGCTTGTTTCTGGCTTCCCTTAATCAACTAGAAAGGATATTCACCTCCTCTCCTCTGATTGTGTTGCAGGTGAGGAGTGGGGAACTGAAACCACCTTAAGGAGGCCTCAGAACACTTATGGGATTCGCCAGAGCCCTCCTGTGTTCCAGTGAGGCAGCTCAAGGAGAGAAGCACTTCCAATCACATCACCAGTCTGAAGGCCACCAGAAACACGAGTCTCAGTGAGCATGACTGCCTAGAAAAGTAACAAACAAGTCTCAGATCACATGGTAAGCACCTCTCTCAGCAGGGCGCTGCATACAGCACAGTCTCATGGGAGTGGAAATTCACGGACGACCACACACTCACAAACGTGGCTCCCAGCTCTTCACACTGCACATCACAATGACCATACTGAGTATTTTTCCATTGACAGAATCAGTAGCAAACCACTGACCACCAAATTGGATCCTTCCCTCAGGAAGAATCTACTCATCTGCTCTATCTTTGTCTGAATGCTTTGAACAACCAAGAGAGAGCAAGCTTGTTTGTGTCTTCCTGTGTGACGCAGTGACTTCACCTTTAAAAACATGCAGTTACTCATATAATGAGCAGCAAATGACCAGAGTCATCTTGAGGATGTCTGAGAGATGCTCATCCTGTCAGGGCCATCCTGACCTCAAGGCAGCAGCTCAAGGACACATTGATCCCCATTCCCATCACAGGTCTGAAGGACGCCAGAAACACGGGTCTTGGTGAGCATCACTCTGCCAAGAGAGGCACACATCAAATCTCAGATCACATGATAAGTACCTCCCTCGGCAGGGCCCTGCACACGGCATAGACTCATGGGAGTGGACCTTCACGGGCTCCCTCCCACTCTCAAATGGAATGGAGCTCACAGCACTTTGCGCACCACATCACGATGACAGTACTAACTATTTTACCATAGCCACTATCAGTGGCACACCACTGCCCCCAACTTGCATCCTTCCCTCAGGAAGAATCTCCTCATGTGCTCTGTCTTTGCCTGAATGCTTAGAACGACCGAGAGAGCAGAAGCTTCTTCCTTTGCTCTTCCTGTGTGAGGGATTGACGTTACCTTCTACAACGTGCAGTCACTCACACCATGAGGAACACATCACCAGAGTCATCGTGAGGATGCCTCAGAGACCCATACAGTTGCCAAGGCCTTCCTGACCTGAAGACAGCATCTCAAGGACACATGAATCTCCATCCCCATGACCAGTCTGAAGGCCACCAGAAACACGAGGATTGGTGAGCATCACTCTGCGGAGAGAGGCGACCGTCAAATCTCAGAGCCCATGACAATCACCTCTCTCGGCACGGTGCTGCACACAGCAGAGTCTCAAGGGGTGCACCTTCACGGGTCCCTCACACTTTCAATTGTATCTGCCAGCACATCCCACACATCACGATGACTGGACTAAGTATTTTTCCATAGACAAAATCAGTGGCACACCACTGCCCCCCAACATGCATCCTTCCCTGAGTAAGAATCTCCTCTTCTGCTTTGTCTTAGCCTGAATGCTTTGAACGACCGAGAGAGAACAAGCTTGCTTCTATGTCTCGTCCTGTGTGAGGTAAGGTAGTGACTTCAACTTCTATAACGTGCAGTTACACAAATCATGAGCAGCAAATCAGCAGAGTCATCTTGAGCATGCCTGAGAGATCCAGATGGCAGCCAGGGCCTTCCTGACCTCAAGGTAGCAGCAAAGGACGCATGAATCTCCATACTCTTCGCAGGTCTGCAGGCCTCCAGAAACACGTGTCTTGGTGAGCATCACTCTGCCAAGAGGGGGAGCTATCAAATCGCAGATCACATGATGACCACCTCTCTCTCTCAGCAGGGCGCTACACAGAGCATAGTGCCATGGGGATAAACCAGCATAACACTGCAGAGGATAGTCTCATTGGTGTGTACCTTCTGCTAAACGCTCAATCATAGCTCCGAGCTCTTCCCACAGCACATCATGATGACTATACTAAATATTTTTCCATAGACAAAATCAATGGAAAACACTGTCCCCCAAATTCCATCCTACCCTCAGTAAGAATCTCCTCATCTGATCTATGTTTGCCTGGATACTTTGAACGACCTAGAGAGAAGAAGGTTGTTCCGCTGTCTCTTCCTGTGTGAGGTAGGGACCTCACCTTCCATAATGTACAGTTACTCACATCATGAGCAGCACATCAGCAGAGTCATCTTGAGGATGCCTGAGAGATCCATACAGCGGTGAGGCCCATTCTCACCTAAAGACAGAAGATCAAGGACGCATGAATCTCCATCCCCAACAGCAGTCTGAAGGCCTCCAGAAACACGAGTCTTGGTGAGCATCGCTCTGCCAAGAGGCCCACGTCAATTCTCAGATCACATGATAAGCACCTCTCAAGGCAGGGCGCTGCACACAGCATCGTATCATGGGGGCCGACTTTCCCAGGCTCCTTCACACTCTCAAAAACATAGCTCCTAGCTCCTTGCGGACCACATCACGAAGTCTGCACTAAGTATTTCTCCATACACAACATCAGTGGCAAACCACTGCTCCCCAACTTGCATCCTTCCGTCAGGAAAAATCTCCTCATCTGCTCTATCTTTGCCGGAATGCTTCAAACCACCGAGGGAGAGCAAGCATGTTTCTTTGTCTCTTTCTGAGTGAGGTAGTGACTTCACCTTCTAAAACATGCAGTTACTCATATCATGAGCAGCAAATGACCAGAGTCATCTTGAGGTTGTCTGAGAGATGCTCATGCTGCCAGGCCCTTCCTGACCTCAAGGCAGCCCCTCAAAGGTACATGAATCTAAATTCCCATCACCAGTCTGAAGGCCTCCCGAAGGACGAGTCTTGGTGAGCATCACTCTGCCAAGAGAGGCACCCATCAAATCTCAGATCACATGATGAGTACCTCTCTCAGCAGGGCCCTGCACACGGCACAGTCTCATGGGAGTGGACCTTCACGGGCTCCCTCCCACTCTCAAATGGAATGGAGCTCACAGCACTTTGCGCACCACATCATGATGACAGTACTAACTATTTTACCATAGCCACTATCAGTGGCACACCACTGCCCCCAACTTGCATCCTTCCCTCAGGAAGAATCTCCTCATGTGCTCTGTCTTTGCCTGAATGCTTAGAACGACCGAGAGAGCAGAAGCTTCTTCCTTTGCTCTTCCTGTGTGAGGGATTGACGTTACCTTCTACAACGTGCAGTCACTCACACCATGAGGAACACATCACCAGAGTCATCGTGAGGATGCCTCAGAGACCCATACAGTTGCCAAGGCCTTCCTGACCTGAAGACAGCATCTCAAGGACACATGAATCTCCATCCCCATGACCAGTCTGAAGGCCACCAGAAACACGAGGATTGGTGAGCATCACTCTGCGGAGAGAGGCGACCATCAAATCTCAGAGCCCATGACAATCACCTCTCTCGGCACGGTGCTGCACACAGCAGAGTCTCAAGGGGTGCACCTTCACGGGTCCCTCACACTTTCAATCATATCTGCCAGCACACCCCACACATCACGATGACCGGACTAACTATTTTTGCATAGACAAAATCAGTGGCACACCACTGCCCCCCAACATGCATCCTTCCCTGTGTAAGAATCTCCTCTTCTGCTTTGTCTCTGCCTGAATGCTTTGAATGACCGAGAGAGAACAAGCTTGCTTCTATGTCTCGTCCTGTGTGAGGTAGTAACTTCAACTTCTATAACGTGCAGTTACTCACATCATGAGCAGCAAATCAGCAGAGTCATCTTGAGGATGACTGAGAGATCCAGACAGCAGCCAGGGCCTTCGTGACCTCAAGGCAGCAGCCAAAGGACGCATGAATCTCCATCCCCTTCGCAGGTCTGAAGGCCTCCAGAGACACGTGTCTTGCTGAGCACCTCTCTGCCAAGAGGGGGAGCTATCAAATCGCAGATCACATGATGACCCCCTCTCTCTCTCGGCAGGGCGCTACACAGAGCATAGTGTCTTGGGATTGAACCTGCACAACACTGCACAGAGCATAGTCTCATTGGTGTGTACCTTCTCCTAACTCTCAATCGTAGCTCCGAGCTCTTCCCACACCATATCATGATGATCTTACTAAATATTTTTCCATAGACAAAATCAGTGGAAAACACTGTCCCTCAAAGTCTCCTACCCTCAGTAAGAATCTGCTCATTTTCTCTATGTTTGCCTGGATACTTTGAACAACCTAGAGAGAAGAAGCTTGTTCCTCTGTCTCTTCCTGTGTGAGGTAGGGACCTCACCTTCTAAAACATGCAGTTACTCATATCATGAGCCGCAAATGACCAGAGTCATCTTGAGGTTGTCTAGAGAGATGCTCACAGTGGCCGGGACCATCCTGACCTCAAGGCAGCAGCTCCACGTCACATGAATCTAAATGCCCATCACCAGTCTGAAGGCCTCCCGTAGGATGAGACTTGGTGAGCATCACTCTGCCAGGAGAGGAACAAGTCAAATCACAGATCACATGATAAGTACCTCTCTCGGCAGGGCGCTGCACACGGCATGGTATCATGGGGGCCGACCTTCACAGGCTCCCTCCCACTCTCAAACATAGCTCACAGCACTTCGCGCACCACATCACGATGACCGTACTAACTATTTTACCATAGATCCTAGACAAAATCACTGGCACAGCACTACTCCCCAACTTGCATCCTTCCCTCAGGAAAAATCTCCTCATGTGCTCTGTCTTTGCCTGAATGCTTCGAACGACCGAGAGAGAGCAGGCTTCTTCCTTTGCTCTTCCTGTGTGAGGGATTGACGTTACCTTCTACAACGTGCAGTCACTCACACCATGAGGAACACATCACCAGAGTCATCGTGAGGATGCTTGAGAGACCCATACAGTTGCCAAGGCCTTCCTGCCCTGAAGACAGCATCTCAAGGACACATTTATCCCCATGCCCATCACAGGTCTGAAGGCCACGAGAAACACGGGTCTTGGAGAGCATCACTCTGCTGAGAGATGCGGCTATCAAAACCCAGATCACATGATAACCCCGTCTCTCGGCAGGGGACTTCACAGAGCATAGTGTCATGGAGGGAGTACCTTCACAACACTGCACAGAGCATAGTCTCATCGGTGTGTACCTTCCGCTGAGCTCTCAATCGTAGCTCTGAGCTCTTCCCACACCACATCACGATGACCGTGCTAAGTGTTTTCCCATAGACAAAATCAGTGGCAAACCACTGCCCACAAACGTGCATCCTTCCCCCAGGAAGAATCTTCTCATATGCTCTCTCTTTGCCTGAATGCTTTGAACGACCGAGAGAGAGCCAACTGGTTTGTCTCTTCCTGTGTGAGGGAGTGACTTCACCTTCTAAAACACGCAGTTATGCATATCATGAGCAGAAAATGACCAGAGTAACCTTGAGGTTGTCTGAGAGGTGCTCATCCTCCCAGGGTCTTCCTGACCTCAGGGCAGCAGCTCGAGGACACATGAATCTCCATCCCCTTCGCAGGTCTGAAGGCCTCCGGAGACACGGGTCTTGGTGAGCATCACTCTGCCAAGAGGGGGAGCTATCAAATCTCAGATCACATGATAACCCCCTCTCTTGGCAGGGCGCTACACAGAGCATAGTGTCATGGGGATGAACCTTCACAACACTGCACAGAGCATAGTCTCATTGGTGTGTACCTTCTGCTCAACTCTCAATCGTACCTCTGAGCTCTTCCCACAGCACATCATGATGACCATACTAAATATTTTTCCATAGACAAAATCAATGGAAAACACTGTCCCCCAAATTCCATCCTACCCTCAGTAAGAATCTCCTCATCTGCTCTATGTTTGCCTGGATACTTTGAATGACCTAGAGAGAAGAAGGTTGTTCCTCTGTCTCTTCCTGTGTGAGGTAGGGACCTCACCTTCCATAATGTACAGTTACTCACATCATGAGCAGCACATCACCAGAGTCATCTTGAGGATGCCTGAGAGATCCATACAGCGGTGAGGCCCATTCTCACCTAAAGACAGAAGATCAAGGACGCATGAATCTCCATCCCCAACAGCAGTCTGAAGGCCTCCAGAAACACGAGTCTTGGTGAGCATCGCTCTGCCAAGAGGCCCACGTCAATTCTCAGATCACATGATAAGCACCTCTCACGGCAGGGCGCTGCACACAGCATCGTATCATGGGGTCCGACTTTCCCAGGCTCCTTCACACTCTCAAAAACATAGCTCCTAGCTCCTCGCGGACCACATCACGAAGTCCGCACTAAGTATTTTTCCATAGACAACATCAGTGGCAAACCACTGCTCCCCAACTTGCATCCTTCCCTCAGGAAAAATCTCCTCATCTGCTCTATCTTTGCCGGAATGCTTCAAGCGACCGAGGGAGAGCAATCTTGTTTCTTTGTCTCTTCCTGTGTGACGTAGTGACTTCACCTTCTAAAACATGCAGTTACTCATATCATGAGCAGCAAATGACCAGAGTCATCTTGAGGTTGTCTAAGAGATGCTCATGTGGCCAGGAACATCGTGACCTCAAGGCAGCAGCTCCACGTCACATGAATCTAAATGCCCATCACCAGTCTGAAGGCCTCACGTAGGATGAGTCTTGGTGAGCATCACTCTGCTAAGAGAGGCGGCTATCAAAACCCAGATGACATGATAACCCCGTCTCTCGGCAGGGGACTTCACAGAGCATAGTGTCATGGGGGGAGTAACTTCACAACACTGCACAGAGCATAGTCTCATCGGTGTGTACCTTCCGCTGAGCTCTCAATCGTAGCTCTGAGCTCTTCCCACACCACATCACGATGACCGTGCTAAGTGTTTTCCCATAGACAAAATCAGTGGCAAACCACTGCCCACAAACTTGCATCCTTCCCCCAGGAAGAATCTTCTCATATGCTCTCTTTTTGCCTGAATGCTTTGAACGACCGAGAGAGAGCAAGCTGGTTTATCTCTTCCTGTGTGAGGGAGTGACTTCACCTTCTAAAACATGCAGTTACGCATATCATGAGCAGAAAATGACCAGAGTAACCTTGAGGTTGTCTGAGAGATGCTCATCCTTCCAGGCACTTCCTGACCTCAGGGCAGCAGCTCAAGGACACATGAATCTCCATCCCCTTGCAGGTCTGAAGGCCTCTGGAGATACGGGTCTTGGTGAGCATCACTCTGCCAAGAGGGGGAGCTATCAAATCGCAGATCACATGATGACCCCCTCTCTCTCTCGGCAGGGCGCTACACAGAGCATAGTGTCTTGGGATTGAACCTGCACAACACTGCACAGAGCATAGTCTCATTGGTGTGTACCTTCTCCTAACTCCCAATCGTAGCTCCGAGCTCTTCCCACACCATATCATGATGATCTTACTAAATATTTTTCCATAGACAAAATCAGTGGAAAACACTGTCCCTCAAAGTCTCCTACCCTCAGTAAGAATCTGCTCATTTTCTCTATGTTTGCCTGGATACTTTGAACAACCTAGAGAGAAGAAGCTTGTTCCTCTGTCTCTTCCTGTGTGAGGTAGGGACCTCACCTTCCATAATGTACAGTTACTCACATCATGAGCCGCACATCAGCAGAGTCATCTTGAGGATTCCAGAGAGATCCACACAGCTGCCAGGCCCTTCTTCACCTAAAGAAAGAAGATCAAGGACACATGAATCTCCATCCCCATCAGCAGTCTGAACGCCTCCAGAAACACGAGACTTGGTGAGCATCACTCTGCCTACAGAGGGACAAGTCAAGACACACATCACATGATAAGCACTTCTCTGGGCATGGCGCTGCACACAGGATGGTATCATGGGGGCCGACTTTCCCAGGCTCCTTCATACTCTCAAACATAGCTCCTAGCACTTCTTGGACCACATCACAAAGACCGTACTAAATATTTATCCATAGATCATAGACAAAATCAGTGGCAAAGCACTGCTCCCCAACCTGCATCCTTCCCTCAGGAAAAATCTCCTCATCTGCTCAATCTTTGCCTGAATGCTTCGAACTACCGAGGGAGAGCAGGCTTGCTTCTTTGTCTCTTCCTGTGTAAGGGAGTGACCTCACCTTCTAAAACATGCAGTTACGCATATCATGAGCAGCAAATGACCAGAGTAACCTTGAGGTTGTCTGAGAGATGCTCATCCTCCCAGGGTCTTCCTGACCTCAGGGCAGCAGCTCAAGGACACATGAATCTCCATCCCCTTCACAGGTCTGAAGGCCTCCGGAGACACGGGTCTTGGTGAGCATCACTCTGCCAAGAGGGGGAGCTATCAAATCTCAGATCACATGATAACCCCCTCTCTCGGCAGGGCGCTACACAGAGCATAGTGTCATGGGGATGAACCTTCACAACACTGCACAGAGCATAGTCTCATTGGTGTGTACCTTCTGCTCAACTCTCAATCGTACCTCTGAGCTCTTCCCACAGCACATCATGATGACCATACTAAATATTTTTCCATAGACAAAATCAATGGAAAACACTGTCCCCCAAATTCCATCCTACCCTCAGTAAGAATCTCCTCATCTGCTCTATGTTTGCCTGGATACTTTGAACGACCTAGAGAGAAGAAGCTTGTTCCTCTGTCTCTTCCTGTGTGAGGTAGGGACCTCACCTTCCATAATGTACAGTTACATCATGAGCAGCACATCAGCAGAGTCATCTTGAGGATGCCTGAGAGATCCATACAGCGGTGAGGCCCATTCTCACCTAAAGACAGAAGATCAAGGACGCATGAATCTCCATCCCCAACAGCAGTCTGAAGGCCTCCAGAAACACGAGTCTTGGTGAGCATCGCTCTGCCAAGAGGCCACGTCAATTCTCAGATCACATGATAAGCACCTCTCACGGCAGGGCGCTGCACACAGCATCGTATCATGCGGGCCGACTTTCCCAGGCTCCTTCACACTCTCAAAAACATAGCTCATAGCTCCTAGCTCCACGCGGACCACATCACGAAGTCCGCACTAAGTATTTTTCCATAGACAACATCAGTGGCAAACCACTGCTACCCAACTTGCATCCTTCCCTCAGGAAAAATCTCCTCATCTGCTCTATCTTTGCCAGAATGCTTCGAACGACCAAGGGAGAGCAAGCTTGTTTCTTTGTCTCTTCCTGTGTGAGGTAGTGACTTCACCTTCTAAAACATGCAGTTACTCATATCATGAGCACCAAATGACCAGAGTCATCTTGAGGTTGTCTAAGAGATGCTCATGTGGCCGGGACCATCCTGACCTCAAGGCAGCAGCTCCACGTCACATGAATCTAAATGCCCATCACCAGTCTGAAGGCCTCCCGTAGGATGAGTCTTGGTGAGCATCACTCTGCCAGGAGAGGAACAAATCAAATCTCAGATCACATGATAAGTACCTCCTCGGCAGGGCCCTGCACACGGCATAGACTCATGGGAGTGGACCTTCACGGGCTCCCTCCCACTCTCAAATGGAGCTCACAGCACTTCGCGCACCACATCACGATGACAGTACTAACTATTTTACCATAGCCTCTATCACTGGCACACCACTACCCCCAACTTGCATCCTTCCCTCAGGAAGAATCTCCTCATGTGCTCTGTCTTTGCCTGAATGCTTAGAACGACCGAGAGAGCAGAAGCTTCTTCCTTTGCTCTTCCTGTGTGAGGGATTGACGTTACCTTCTACAACGTGCAGTCACTCACACCATGAGGAACACATCACCAGAGTCATCGTGAGGATGCTTGAGAGACCCATACAGTTGCCAAGGCCTTCCTGCCCTGAAGACAGCATCTCAAGGACACATTTATCCCCATGCCCATCACAGGTCTGAAGGCCACGAGAAACACGGGTCTTGGAGAGCATCACTCTGCTGAGAGATGCGGCTATCAAAACCCAGATCACATGATAACCCCGTCTCTCGGCAGGGGACTTCACAGAGCATAGTGTCATGGGGGGAGTACCTTCACAACACTGCACAGAGCATAGTCTCATCGGTGTGTACCTTCCGCTGAGCTCTCAATCGTAGCTCTGAGCTCTTCCCACACCACATCACGATGACCGTGCTAAGCGTTTTCCCATAGACAAAATCAGTGGCAAACCACCGCCCACAAACTTGCATCCTTCCCCCAGGAAGAATCTTCTCATATGCTCTCTCTTTGCCTGAATGCTTTGAACGACCGAGAGAGAGCCAACTGGTTTGTCTCTTCCTGTGTGAGGGAGTGACTTCACCTTCTAAAACACGCAGTTATGCATATCATGAGCAGAAAATGACCAGAGTAACCTTGAGGTTGTCTGAGAGGTGCTCATCCTCCCAGGGTCTTCCTGACCTCAGGGCAGCAGCTCAAGGACACATGAATCTCCATCCCCTTCGCAGGTCTGAAGGCCTCCGGAGACACGGGTCTTGGTGAGCATCACTCTGCCAAGAGGGGGAGCTATCAAATCTCAGATCACATGATAACCCCCTCTCTTGGCAGGGCGCTACACAGAGCATAGTGTCATGGGGATGAACCTTCACAACACTGCACAGAGCATAGTCTCATTGGTGTGTACCTTCTGCTCAACTCTCAATCGTACCTCTGAGCTCTTCCCACAGCACATCATGATGACCATACTAAATATTTTTCCATAGACAAAATCAATGGAAAACACTGTCCCCCAAATTCCATCCTACCCTCAGTAAGAATCTCCTCATCTGCTCTATGTTTGCCTGGATACTTTGAATGACCTAGAGAGAAGAAGGTTGTTCCTCTGTCTCTTCCTGTGTGAGGTAGGGACCTCACCTTCCATAATGTACAGTTACTCACATCATGAGCAGCACATCACCAGAGTCATCTTGAGGATGCCTGAGAGATCCATACAGCGGTGAGGCCCATTCTCACCTAAAGACAGAAGATCAAGGACGCATGAATCTCCATCCCCAACAGCAGTCTGAAGGCCTCCAGAAACACGAGTCTTGGTGAGCATCGCTCTGCCAAGAGGCCCACGTCAATTCTCAGATCACATGATAAGCACCTCTCACGGCAGGGCGCTGCACACAGCATCGTATCATGGGGTCCGACTTTCCCAGGCTCCTTCACACTCTCAAAAACATAGCTCCTAGCTCCTCGCGGACCACATCACGAAGTCCGCACTAAGTATTTTTCCATAGACAACATCAGTGGCAAACCACTGCTCCCCAACTTGCATCCTTCCCTCAGGAAAAATCTCCTCATCTGCTCTATCTTTGCCGGAATGCTTCAAGCGACCGAGGGAGAGCAATCTTGTTTCTTTGTCTCTTCCTGTGTGACGTAGTGACTTCACCTTCTAAAACATGCAGTTACTCATATCATGAGCAGCAAATGACCAGAGTCATCTTGAGGTTGTCTAAGAGATGCTCATGTGGCCAGGAACATCGTGACCTCAAGGCAGCAGCTCCACGTCACATGAATCTAAATGCCCATCACCAGTCTGAAGGCCTCACGTAGGATGAGTCTTGGTGAGCATCACTCTGCTAAGAGAGGCGGCTATCAAAACCCAGATGACATGATAACCCCGTCTCTCGGCAGGGGACTTCACAGAGCATAGTGTCATGGGGGGAGTAACTTCACAACACTGCACAGAGCATAGTCTCATCGGTGTGTACCTTCCGCTGAGCTCTCAATCGTAGCTCTGAGCTCTTCCCACACCACATCACGATGACCGTGCTAAGTGTTTTCCCATAGACAAAATCAGTGGCAAACCACTGCCCACAAACTTGCATCCTTCCCCCAGGAAGAATCTTCTCATATGCTCTCTTTTTGCCTGAATGCTTTGAACGACCGAGAGAGAGCAAGCTGGTTTATCTCTTCCTGTGTGAGGGAGTGACTTCACCTTCTAAAACATGCAGTTACGCATATCATGAGCAGAAAATGACCAGAGTAACCTTGAGGTTGTCTGAGAGATGCTCATCCTTCCAGGCACTTCCTGACCTCAGGGCAGCAGCTCAAGGACACATGAATCTCCATCCCCTTGCAGGTCTGAAGGCCTCTGGAGATACGGGTCTTGGTGAGCATCACTCTGCCAAGAGGGGGAGCTATCAAATCGCAGATCACATGATGACCCCCTCTCTCTCTCGGCAGGGCGCTACACAGAGCATAGTGTCTTGGGATTGAACCTGCACAACACTGCACAGAGCATAGTCTCATTGGTGTGTACCTTCTCCTAACTCCCAATCGTAGCTCCGAGCTCTTCCCACACCATATCATGATGATCTTACTAAATATTTTTCCATAGACAAAATCAGTGGAAAACACTGTCCCTCAAAGTCTCCTACCCTCAGTAAGAATCTGCTCATTTTCTCTATGTTTGCCTGGATACTTTGAACAACCTAGAGAGAAGAAGCTTGTTCCTCTGTCTCTTCCTGTGTGAGGTAGGGACCTCACCTTCCATAATGTACAGTTACTCACATCATGAGCCGCACATCAGCAGAGTCATCTTGAGGATTCCAGAGAGATCCACACAGCTGCCAGGCCCTTCTTCACCTAAAGAAAGAAGATCAAGGACACATGAATCTCCATCCCCATCAGCAGTCTGAACGCCTCCAGAAACACGAGACTTGGTGAGCATCACTCTGCCTACAGAGGGACAAGTCAAGACACACATCACATGATAAGCACTTCTCTGGGCATGGCGCTGCACACAGGATGGTATCATGGGGGCCGACTTTCCCAGGCTCCTTCATACTCTCAAACATAGCTCCTAGCACTTCTTGGACCACATCACAAAGACCGTACTAAATATTTATCCATAGATCATAGACAAAATCAGTGGCAAAGCACTGCTCCCCAACCTGCATCCTTCCCTCAGGAAAAATCTCCTCATCTGCTCAATCTTTGCCTGAATGCTTCGAACTACCGAGGGAGAGCAGGCTTGCTTCTTTGTCTCTTCCTGTGTAAGGGAGTGACCTCACCTTCTAAAACGTGCAGTTACGCATATCATGAGCAGCAAATGACCAGAGTAACCTTGAGGTTGTCTGAGAGATGCTCATCCTCCCAGGGTCTTCCTGACCTCAGGGCAGCAGCTCAAGGACACATGAATCTCCATCCCCTTCACAGGTCTGAAGGCCTCCGGAGACACGGGTCTTGGTGAGCATCACTCTGCCAAGAGGGGGAGCTATCAAATCTCAGATCACATGATAACCCCCTCTCTCGGCAGGGCGCTACACAGAGCATAGTGTCATGGGGATGAACCTTCACAACACTGCACAGAGCATAGTCTCATTGGTGTGTACCTTCTGCTCAACTCTCAATCGTACCTCTGAGCTCTTCCCACAGCACATCATGATGACCATACTAAATATTTTTCCATAGACAAAATCAATGGAAAACACTGTCCCCCAAATTCCATCCTACCCTCAGTAAGAATCTCCTCATCTGCTCTATGTTTGCCTGGATACTTTGAACGACCTAGAGAGAAGAAGCTTGTTCCTCTGTCTCTTCCTGTGTGAGGTAGGGACCTCACCTTCCATAATGTACAGTTACATCATGAGCAGCACATCAGCAGAGTCATCTTGAGGATGCCTGAGAGATCCATACAGCGGTGAGGCCCATTCTCACCTAAAGACAGAAGATCAAGGACGCATGAATCTCCATCCCCAACAGCAGTCTGAAGGCCTCCAGAAACACGAGTCTTGGTGAGCATCGCTCTGCCAAGAGGCCACGTCAATTCTCAGATCACATGATAAGCACCTCTCACGGCAGGGCGCTGCACACAGCATCGTATCATGCGGGCCGACTTTCCCAGGCTCCTTCACACTCTCAAAAACATAGCTCATAGCTCCTAGCTCCACGCGGACCACATCACGAAGTCCGCACTAAGTATTTTTCCATAGACAACATCAGTGGCAAACCACTGCTACCCAACTTGCATCCTTCCCTCAGGAAAAATCTCCTCATCTGCTCTATCTTTGCCAGAATACTTCGAACGACCAAGGGAGAGCAAGCTTGTTTCTTTGTCTCTTCCTGTGTGAGGTAGTGACTTCACCTTCTAAAACATGCAGTTACTCATATCATGAGCACCAAATGACCAGAGTCATCTTGAGGTTGTCTAAGAGATGCTCATGTGGCCGGGACCATCCTGACCTCAAGGCAGCAGCTCCACGTCACATGAATCTAAATGCCCATCACCAGTCTGAAGGCCTCCCGTAGGATGAGTCTTGGTGAGCATCACTCTGCCAGGAGAGGAACAAATCAAATCTCAGATCACATGATAAGTACCTCTCTCGGAAGGGCCTTGCACACGGCACAGTCTCATGGGACTGGACCTTCACGGGCTCCCTCCCACTCTCAAATGGAGCTCACAGCACTTCGCGCACCACATCACGATGACAGTACTAACTATTTTACCATAGCCTCTATCACTGGCACACCACTACCCCCAACTTGCATCCTTCCCTCAGGAAGAATCTCCTCATGTGCTCTGTCTTTGCCTGAATGCTTAGAACGACCGAGAGAGCAGAAGCTTCTTCCTTTGCTCTTCCTGTGTGAGGGATTGACGTTACCTTCTACAACGTGCAGTCACTCACACCATGAGGAACACATCACCAGAGTCATCGTGAGGATGCTTGAGAGACCCATACAGTTGCCAAGGCCTTCCTGCCCTGAAGACAGCATCTCAAGGACACATTTATCCCCATGCCCATCACAGGTCTGAAGGCCACGAGAAACACGGGTCTTGGAGAGCATCACTCTGCTGAGAGATGCGGCTATCAAAACCCAGATCACATGATAACCCCGTCTCTCGGCAGGGGACTTCACAGAGCATAGTGTCATGGGGGGAGTACCTTCACAACACTGCACAGAGCATAGTCTCATCGGTGTGTACCTTCCGCTGAGCTCTCAATCGTAGCTCTGAGCTCTTCCCACACCACATCACGATGACCGTGCTAAGCGTTTTCCCATAGACAAAATCAGTGGCAAACCACCGCCCACAAACTTGCATCCTTCCCCCAGGAAGAATCTTCTCATATGCTCTCTCTTTGCCTGAATGCTTTGAACGACCGAGAGAGAGCCAACTGGTTTGTCTCTTCCTGTGTGAGGGAGTGACTTCACCTTCTAAAACACGCAGTTATGCATATCATGAGCAGAAAATGACCAGAGTAACCTTGAGGTTGTCTGAGAGGTGCTCATCCTCCCAGGGTCTTCCTGACCTCAGGGCAGCAGCTCAAGGACACATGAATCTCCATCCCCTTCGCAGGTCTGAAGGCCTCCGGAGACACGGGTCTTGGTGAGCATCACTCTGCCAAGAGGGGGAGCTATCAAATCTCAGATCACATGATAACCCCCTCTCTTGGCAGGGCGCTACACAGAGCATAGTGTCATGGGGATGAACCTTCACAACACTGCACAGAGCATAGTCTCATTGGTGTGTACCTTCTGCTCAACTCTCAATCGTACCTCTGAGCTCTTCCCACAGCACATCATGATGACCATACTAAATATTTTTCCATAGACAAAATCAATGGAAAACACTGTCCCCCAAATTCCATCCTACCCTCAGTAAGAATCTCCTCATCTGCTCTATGTTTGCCTGGATACTTTGAATGACCTAGAGAGAAGAAGGTTGTTCCTCTGTCTCTTCCTGTGTGAGGTAGGGACCTCACCTTCCATAATGTACAGTTACTCACATCATGAGCAGCACATCACCAGAGTCATCTTGAGGATGCCTGAGAGATCCATACAGCGGTGAGGCCCATTCTCACCTAAAGACAGAAGATCAAGGACGCATGAATCTCCATCCCCAACAGCAGTCTGAAGGCCTCCAGAAACACGAGTCTTGGTGAGCATCGCTCTGCCAAGAGGCCCACGTCAATTCTCAGATCACATGATAAGCACCTCTCACGGCAGGGCGCTGCACACAGCATCGTATCATGGGGTCCGACTTTCCCAGGCTCCTTCACACTCTCAAAAACATAGCTCCTAGCTCCTCGCGGACCACATCACGAAGTCCGCACTAAGTATTTTTCCATAGACAACATCAGTGGCAAACCACTGCTCCCCAACTTGCATCCTTCCCTCAGGAAAAATCTCCTCATCTGCTCTATCTTTGCCGGAATGCTTCAAGCGACCGAGGGAGAGCAATCTTGTTTCTTTGTCTCTTCCTGTGTGACGTAGTGACTTCACCTTCTAAAACATGCAGTTACTCATATCATGAGCAGCAAATGACCAGAGTCATCTTGAGGTTGTCTAAGAGATGCTCATGTGGCCAGGAACATCGTGACCTCAAGGCAGCAGCTCCACGTCACATGAATCTAAATGCCCATCACCAGTCTGAAGGCCTCACGTAGGATGAGTCTTGGTGAGCATCACTCTGCTAAGAGAGGCGGCTATCAAAACCCAGATGACATGATAACCCCGTCTCTCGGCAGGGGACTTCACAGAGCATAGTGTCATGGGGGGAGTAACTTCACAACACTGCACAGAGCATAGTCTCATCGGTGTGTACCTTCCGCTGAGCTCTCAATCGTAGCTCTGAGCTCTTCCCACACCACATCACGATGACCGTGCTAAGTGTTTTCCCATAGACAAAATCAGTGGCAAACCACTGCCCACAAACTTGCATCCTTCCCCCAGGAAGAATCTTCTCATATGCTCTCTTTTTGCCTGAATGCTTTGAACGACCGAGAGAGAGCAAGCTGGTTTATCTCTTCCTGTGTGAGGGAGTGACTTCACCTTCTAAAACATGCAGTTACGCATATCATGAGCAGAAAATGACCAGAGTAACCTTGAGGTTGTCTGAGAGATGCTCATCCTTCCAGGCACTTCCTGACCTCAGGGCAGCAGCTCAAGGACACATGAATCTCCATCCCCTTGCAGGTCTGAAGGCCTCTGGAGATACGGGTCTTGGTGAGCATCACTCTGCCAAGAGGGGGAGCTATCAAATCGCAGATCACATGATGACCCCCTCTCTCTCTCGGCAGGGCGCTACACAGAGCATAGTGTCTTGGGATTGAACCTGCACAACACTGCACAGAGCATAGTCTCATTGGTGTGTACCTTCTCCTAACTCCCAATCGTAGCTCCGAGCTCTTCCCACACCATATCATGATGATCTTACTAAATATTTTTCCATAGACAAAATCAGTGGAAAACACTGTCCCTCAAAGTCTCCTACCCTCAGTAAGAATCTGCTCATTTTCTCTATGTTTGCCTGGATACTTTGAACAACCTAGAGAGAAGAAGCTTGTTCCTCTGTCTCTTCCTGTGTGAGGTAGGGACCTCACCTTCCATAATGTACAGTTACTCACATCATGAGCCGCACATCAGCAGAGTCATCTTGAGGATTCCAGAGAGATCCACACAGCTGCCAGGCCCTTCTTCACCTAAAGAAAGAAGATCAAGGACACATGAATCTCCATCCCCATCAGCAGTCTGAACGCCTCCAGAAACACGAGACTTGGTGAGCATCACTCTGCCTACAGAGGGACAAGTCAAGACACACATCACATGATAAGCACTTCTCTGGGCATGGCGCTGCACACAGGATGGTATCATGGGGGCCGACTTTCCCAGGCTCCTTCATACTCTCAAACATAGCTCCTAGCACTTCTTGGACCACATCACAAAGACCGTACTAAATATTTATCCATAGATCATAGACAAAATCAGTGGCAAAGCACTGCTCCCCAACCTGCATCCTTCCCTCAGGAAAAATCTCCTCATCTGCTCAATCTTTGCCTGAATGCTTCGAACTACCGAGGGAGAGCAGGCTTGCTTCTTTGTCTCTTCCTGTGTAAGGGAGTGACCTCACCTTCTAAAACGTGCAGTTACGCATATCATGAGCAGCAAATGACCAGAGTAACCTTGAGGTTGTCTGAGAGATGCTCATCCTCCCAGGGTCTTCCTGACCTCAGGGCAGCAGCTCAAGGACACATGAATCTCCATCCCCTTCACAGGTCTGAAGGCCTCCGGAGACACGGGTCTTGGTGAGCATCACTCTGCCAAGAGGGGGAGCTATCAAATCTCAGATCACATGATAACCCCCTCTCTCGGCAGGGCGCTACACAGAGCATAGTGTCATGGGGATGAACCTTCACAACACTGCACAGAGCATAGTCTCATTGGTGTGTACCTTCTGCTCAACTCTCAATCGTACCTCTGAGCTCTTCCCACAGCACATCATGATGACCATACTAAATATTTTTCCATAGACAAAATCAATGGAAAACACTGTCCCCCAAATTCCATCCTACCCTCAGTAAGAATCTCCTCATCTGCTCTATGTTTGCCTGGATACTTTGAACGACCTAGAGAGAAGAAGCTTGTTCCTCTGTCTCTTCCTGTGTGAGGTAGGGACCTCACCTTCCATAATGTACAGTTACATCATGAGCAGCACATCAGCAGAGTCATCTTGAGGATGCCTGAGAGATCCATACAGCGGTGAGGCCCATTCTCACCTAAAGACAGAAGATCAAGGACGCATGAATCTCCATCCCCAACAGCAGTCTGAAGGCCTCCAGAAACACGAGTCTTGGTGAGCATCGCTCTGCCAAGAGGCCACGTCAATTCTCAGATCACATGATAAGCACCTCTCACGGCAGGGCGCTGCACACAGCATCGTATCATGGGGGCCGACTTTCCCAGGCTCCTTCACACTCTCAAAAACATAGCTCATAGCTCCTAGCTCCACGCGGACCACATCACGAAGTCCGCACTAAGTATTTTTCCATAGACAACATCAGTGGCAAACCACTGCTACCCAACTTGCATCCTTCCCTCAGGAAAAATCTCCTCATCTGCTCTATCTTTGCCAGAATGCTTCGAACGACCAAGGGAGAGCAAGCTTGTTTCTTTGTCTCTTCCTGTGTGAGGTAGTGACTTCACCTTCTAAAACATGCAGTTACTCATATCATGAGCACCAAATGACCAGAGTCATCTTGAGGTTGTCTAAGAGATGCTCATGTGGCCGGGACCATCCTGACCTCAAGGCAGCAGCTCCACGTCACATGAATCTAAATGCCCATCACCAGTCTGAAGGCCTCCCGTAGGATGAGTCTTGGTGAGCATCACTCTGCCAGGAGAGGAACAAATCAAATCTCAGATCACATGATAAGTACCTCTCTCGGAAGGGCCTTGCACACGGCACAGTCTCATGGGACTGGACCTTCACGGGCTCCCTCCCACTCTCAAATGGAGCTCACAGCACTTCGCGCACCACATCACGATGACAGTACTAACTATTTTACCATAGCCTCTATCACTGGCACACCACTACCCCCAACTTGCATCCTTCCCTCAGGAAGAATCTCCTCATGTGCTCTGTCTTTGCCTGAATGCTTAGAACGACCGAGAGAGCAGAAGCTTCTTCCTTTGCTCTTCCTGTGTGAGGGATTGACGTTACCTTCTACAACGTGCAGTCACTCACACCATGAGGAACACATCACCAGAGTCATCGTGAGGATGCTTGAGAGACCCATACAGTTGCCAAGGCCTTCCTGCCCTGAAGACAGCATCTCAAGGACACATTTATCCCCATGCCCATCACAGGTCTGAAGGCCACGAGAAACACGGGTCTTGGAGAGCATCACTCTGCTGAGAGATGCGGCTATCAAAACCCAGATCACATGATAACCCCGTCTCTCGGCAGGGGACTTCACAGAGCATAGTGTCATGGGGGGAGTACCTTCACAACACTGCACAGAGCATAGTCTCATCGGTGTGTACCTTCCGCTGAGCTCTCAATCGTAGCTCTGAGCTCTTCCCACACCACATCACGATGACCGTGCTAAGCGTTTTCCCATAGACAAAATCAGTGGCAAACCACCGCCCACAAACTTGCATCCTTCCCCCAGGAAGAATCTTCTCATATGCTCTCTCTTTGCCTGAATGCTTTGAACGACCGAGAGAGAGCCAACTGGTTTGTCTCTTCCTGTGTGAGGGAGTGACTTCACCTTCTAAAACACGCAGTTATGCATATCATGAGCAGAAAATGACCAGAGTAACCTTGAGGTTGTCTGAGAGGTGCTCATCCTCCCAGGGTCTTCCTGACCTCAGGGCAGCAGCTCAAGGACACATGAATCTCCATCCCCTTCGCAGGTCTGAAGGCCTCCGGAGACACGGGTCTTGGTGAGCATCACTCTGCCAAGAGGGGGAGCTATCAAATCTCAGATCACATGATAACCCCCTCTCTTGGCAGGGCGCTACACAGAGCATAGTGTCATGGGGATGAACCTTCACAACACTGCACAGAGCATAGTCTCATTGGTGTGTACCTTCTGCTCAACTCTCAATCGTACCTCTGAGCTCTTCCCACAGCACATCATGATGACCATACTAAATATTTTTCCATAGACAAAATCAATGGAAAACACTGTCCCCCAAATTCCATCCTACCCTCAGTAAGAATCTCCTCATCTGCTCTATGTTTGCCTGGATACTTTGAATGACCTAGAGAGAAGAAGGTTGTTCCTCTGTCTCTTCCTGTGTGAGGTAGGGACCTCACCTTCCATAATGTACAGTTACTCACATCATGAGCAGCACATCACCAGAGTCATCTTGAGGATGCCTGAGAGATCCATACAGCGGTGAGGCCCATTCTCACCTAAAGACAGAAGATCAAGGACGCATGAATCTCCATCCCCAACAGCAGTCTGAAGGCCTCCAGAAACACGAGTCTTGGTGAGCATCGCTCTGCCAAGAGGCCCACGTCAATTCTCAGATCACATGATAAGCACCTCTCACGGCAGGGCGCTGCACACAGCATCGTATCATGGGGTCCGACTTTCCCAGGCTCCTTCACACTCTCAAAAACATAGCTCCTAGCTCCTCGCGGACCACATCACGAAGTCCGCACTAAGTATTTTTCCATAGACAACATCAGTGGCAAACCACTGCTCCCCAACTTGCATCCTTCCCTCAGGAAAAATCTCCTCATCTGCTCTATCTTTGCCGGAATGCTTCAAGCGACCGAGGGAGAGCAATCTTGTTTCTTTGTCTCTTCCTGTGTGACGTAGTGACTTCACCTTCTAAAACATGCAGTTACTCATATCATGAGCAGCAAATGACCAGAGTCATCTTGAGGTTGTCTAAGAGATGCTCATGTGGCCAGGAACATCGTGACCTCAAGGCAGCAGCTCCACGTCACATGAATCTAAATGCCCATCACCAGTCTGAAGGCCTCACGTAGGATGAGTCTTGGTGAGCATCACTCTGCTAAGAGAGGCGGCTATCAAAACCCAGATGACATGATAACCCCGTCTCTCGGCAGGGGACTTCACAGAGCATAGTGTCATGGGGGGAGTAACTTCACAACACTGCACAGAGCATAGTCTCATCGGTGTGTACCTTCCGCTGAGCTCTCAATCGTAGCTCTGAGCTCTTCCCACACCACATCACGATGACCGTGCTAAGTGTTTTCCCATAGACAAAATCAGTGGCAAACCACTGCCCACAAACTTGCATCCTTCCCCCAGGAAGAATCTTCTCATATGCTCTCTTTTTGCCTGAATGCTTTGAACGACCGAGAGAGAGCAAGCTGGTTTATCTCTTCCTGTGTGAGGGAGTGACTTCACCTTCTAAAACATGCAGTTACGCATATCATGAGCAGAAAATGACCAGAGTAACCTTGAGGTTGTCTGAGAGATGCTCATCCTTCCAGGCACTTCCTGACCTCAGGGCAGCAGCTCAAGGACACATGAATCTCCATCCCCTTGCAGGTCTGAAGGCCTCTGGAGATACGGGTCTTGGTGAGCATCACTCTGCCAAGAGGGGGAGCTATCAAATCGCAGATCACATGATGACCCCCTCTCTCTCTCGGCAGGGCGCTACACAGAGCATAGTGTCTTGGGATTGAACCTGCACAACACTGCACAGAGCATAGTCTCATTGGTGTGTACCTTCTCCTAACTCCCAATCGTAGCTCCGAGCTCTTCCCACACCATATCATGATGATCTTACTAAATATTTTTCCATAGACAAAATCAGTGGAAAACACTGTCCCTCAAAGTCTCCTACCCTCAGTAAGAATCTGCTCATTTTCTCTATGTTTGCCTGGATACTTTGAACAACCTAGAGAGAAGAAGCTTGTTCCTCTGTCTCTTCCTGTGTGAGGTAGGGACCTCACCTTCCATAATGTACAGTTACTCACATCATGAGCCGCACATCAGCAGAGTCATCTTGAGGATTCCAGAGAGATCCACACAGCTGCCAGGCCCTTCTTCACCTAAAGAAAGAAGATCAAGGACACATGAATCTCCATCCCCATCAGCAGTCTGAACGCCTCCAGAAACACGAGACTTGGTGAGCATCACTCTGCCTACAGAGGGACAAGTCAAGACACACATCACATGATAAGCACTTCTCTGGGCATGGCGCTGCACACAGGATGGTATCATGGGGGCCGACTTTCCCAGGCTCCTTCATACTCTCAAACATAGCTCCTAGCACTTCTTGGACCACATCACAAAGACCGTACTAAATATTTATCCATAGATCATAGACAAAATCAGTGGCAAAGCACTGCTCCCCAACCTGCATCCTTCCCTCAGGAAAAATCTCCTCATCTGCTCAATCTTTGCCTGAATGCTTCGAACTACCGAGGGAGAGCAGGCTTGCTTCTTTGTCTCTTCCTGTGTAAGGGAGTGACCTCACCTTCTAAAACGTGCAGTTACGCATATCATGAGCAGCAAATGACCAGAGTAACCTTGAGGTTGTCTGAGAGATGCTCATCCTCCCAGGGTCTTCCTGACCTCAGGGCAGCAGCTCAAGGACACATGAATCTCCATCCCCTTCACAGGTCTGAAGGCCTCCGGAGACACGGGTCTTGGTGAGCATCACTCTGCCAAGAGGGGGAGCTATCAAATCTCAGATCACATGATAACCCCCTCTCTCGGCAGGGCGCTACACAGAGCATAGTGTCATGGGGATGAACCTTCACAACACTGCACAGAGCATAGTCTCATTGGTGTGTACCTTCTGCTCAACTCTCAATCGTACCTCTGAGCTCTTCCCACAGCACATCATGATGACCATACTAAATATTTTTCCATAGACAAAATCAATGGAAAACACTGTCCCCCAAATTCCATCCTACCCTCAGTAAGAATCTCCTCATCTGCTCTATGTTTGCCTGGATACTTTGAACGACCTAGAGAGAAGAAGCTTGTTCCTCTGTCTCTTCCTGTGTGAGGTAGGGACCTCACCTTCCATAATGTACAGTTACATCATGAGCAGCACATCAGCAGAGTCATCTTGAGGATGCCTGAGAGATCCATACAGCGGTGAGGCCCATTCTCACCTAAAGACAGAAGATCAAGGACGCATGAATCTCCATCCCCAACAGCAGTCTGAAGGCCTCCAGAAACACGAGTCTTGGTGAGCATCGCTCTGCCAAGAGGCCACGTCAATTCTCAGATCACATGATAAGCACCTCTCACGGCAGGGCGCTGCACACAGCATCGTATCATGCGGGCCGACTTTCCCAGGCTCCTTCACACTCTCAAAAACATAGCTCATAGCTCCTAGCTCCACGCGGACCACATCACGAAGTCCGCACTAAGTATTTTTCCATAGACAACATCAGTGGCAAACCACTGCTACCCAACTTGCATCCTTCCCTCAGGAAAAATCTCCTCATCTGCTCTATCTTTGCCAGAATACTTCGAACGACCAAGGGAGAGCAAGCTTGTTTCTTTGTCTCTTCCTGTGTGAGGTAGTGACTTCACCTTCTAAAACATGCAGTTACTCATATCATGAGCACCAAATGACCAGAGTCATCTTGAGGTTGTCTAAGAGATGCTCATGTGGCCGGGACCATCCTGACCTCAAGGCAGCAGCTCCACGTCACATGAATCTAAATGCCCATCACCAGTCTGAAGGCCTCCCGTAGGATGAGTCTTGGTGAGCATCACTCTGCCAGGAGAGGAACAAATCAAATCTCAGATCACATGATAAGTACCTCTCTCGGAAGGGCCTTGCACACGGCACAGTCTCATGGGACTGGACCTTCACGGGCTCCCTCCCACTCTCAAATGGAGCTCACAGCACTTCGCGCACCACATCACGATGACAGTACTAACTATTTTACCATAGCCTCTATCACTGGCACACCACTACCCCCAACTTGCATCCTTCCCTCAGGAAGAATCTCCTCATGTGCTCTGTCTTTGCCTGAATGCTTAGAACGACCGAGAGAGCAGAAGCTTCTTCCTTTGCTCTTCCTGTGTGAGGGATTGACGTTACCTTCTACAACGTGCAGTCACTCACACCATGAGGAACACATCACCAGAGTCATCGTGAGGATGCTTGAGAGACCCATACAGTTGCCAAGGCCTTCCTGCCCTGAAGACAGCATCTCAAGGACACATTTATCCCCATGCCCATCACAGGTCTGAAGGCCACGAGAAACACGGGTCTTGGAGAGCATCACTCTGCTGAGAGATGCGGCTATCAAAACCCAGATCACATGATAACCCCGTCTCTCGGCAGGGGACTTCACAGAGCATAGTGTCATGGGGGGAGTACCTTCACAACACTGCACAGAGCATAGTCTCATCGGTGTGTACCTTCCGCTGAGCTCTCAATCGTAGCTCTGAGCTCTTCCCACACCACATCACGATGACCGTGCTAAGCGTTTTCCCATAGACAAAATCAGTGGCAAACCACCGCCCACAAACTTGCATCCTTCCCCCAGGAAGAATCTTCTCATATGCTCTCTCTTTGCCTGAATGCTTTGAACGACCGAGAGAGAGCCAACTGGTTTGTCTCTTCCTGTGTGAGGGAGTGACTTCACCTTCTAAAACACGCAGTTATGCATATCATGAGCAGAAAATGACCAGAGTAACCTTGAGGTTGTCTGAGAGGTGCTCATCCTCCCAGGGTCTTCCTGACCTCAGGGCAGCAGCTCAAGGACACATGAATCTCCATCCCCTTCGCAGGTCTGAAGGCCTCCGGAGACACGGGTCTTGGTGAGCATCACTCTGCCAAGAGGGGGAGCTATCAAATCTCAGATCACATGATAACCCCCTCTCTTGGCAGGGCGCTACACAGAGCATAGTGTCATGGGGATGAACCTTCACAACACTGCACAGAGCATAGTCTCATTGGTGTGTACCTTCTGCTCAACTCTCAATCGTACCTCTGAGCTCTTCCCACAGCACATCATGATGACCATACTAAATATTTTTCCATAGACAAAATCAATGGAAAACACTGTCCCCCAAATTCCATCCTACCCTCAGTAAGAATCTCCTCATCTGCTCTATGTTTGCCTGGATACTTTGAATGACCTAGAGAGAAGAAGGTTGTTCCTCTGTCTCTTCCTGTGTGAGGTAGGGACCTCACCTTCCATAATGTACAGTTACTCACATCATGAGCAGCACATCACCAGAGTCATCTTGAGGATGCCTGAGAGATCCATACAGCGGTGAGGCCCATTCTCACCTAAAGACAGAAGATCAAGGACGCATGAATCTCCATCCCCAACAGCAGTCTGAAGGCCTCCAGAAACACGAGTCTTGGTGAGCATCGCTCTGCCAAGAGGCCCACGTCAATTCTCAGATCACATGATAAGCACCTCTCACGGCAGGGCGCTGCACACAGCATCGTATCATGGGGTCCGACTTTCCCAGGCTCCTTCACACTCTCAAAAACATAGCTCCTAGCTCCTCGCGGACCACATCACGAAGTCCGCACTAAGTATTTTTCCATAGACAACATCAGTGGCAAACCACTGCTCCCCAACTTGCATCCTTCCCTCAGGAAAAATCTCCTCATCTGCTCTATCTTTGCCGGAATGCTTCAAGCGACCGAGGGAGAGCAATCTTGTTTCTTTGTCTCTTCCTGTGTGACGTAGTGACTTCACCTTCTAAAACATGCAGTTACTCATATCATGAGCAGCAAATGACCAGAGTCATCTTGAGGTTGTCTAAGAGATGCTCATGTGGCCAGGAACATCGTGACCTCAAGGCAGCAGCTCCACGTCACATGAATCTAAATGCCCATCACCAGTCTGAAGGCCTCACGTAGGATGAGTCTTGGTGAGCATCACTCTGCTAAGAGAGGCGGCTATCAAAACCCAGATGACATGATAACCCCGTCTCTCGGCAGGGGACTTCACAGAGCATAGTGTCATGGGGGGAGTAACTTCACAACACTGCACAGAGCATAGTCTCATCGGTGTGTACCTTCCGCTGAGCTCTCAATCGTAGCTCTGAGCTCTTCCCACACCACATCACGATGACCGTGCTAAGTGTTTTCCCATAGACAAAATCAGTGGCAAACCACTGCCCACAAACTTGCATCCTTCCCCCAGGAAGAATCTTCTCATATGCTCTCTTTTTGCCTGAATGCTTTGAACGACCGAGAGAGAGCAAGCTGGTTTATCTCTTCCTGTGTGAGGGAGTGACTTCACCTTCTAAAACATGCAGTTACGCATATCATGAGCAGAAAATGACCAGAGTAACCTTGAGGTTGTCTGAGAGATGCTCATCCTTCCAGGCACTTCCTGACCTCAGGGCAGCAGCTCAAGGACACATGAATCTCCATCCCCTTGCAGGTCTGAAGGCCTCTGGAGATACGGGTCTTGGTGAGCATCACTCTGCCAAGAGGGGGAGCTATCAAATCGCAGATCACATGATGACCCCCTCTCTCTCTCGGCAGGGCGCTACACAGAGCATAGTGTCTTGGGATTGAACCTGCACAACACTGCACAGAGCATAGTCTCATTGGTGTGTACCTTCTCCTAACTCCCAATCGTAGCTCCGAGCTCTTCCCACACCATATCATGATGATCTTACTAAATATTTTTCCATAGACAAAATCAGTGGAAAACACTGTCCCTCAAAGTCTCCTACCCTCAGTAAGAATCTGCTCATTTTCTCTATGTTTGCCTGGATACTTTGAACAACCTAGAGAGAAGAAGCTTGTTCCTCTGTCTCTTCCTGTGTGAGGTAGGGACCTCACCTTCCATAATGTACAGTTACTCACATCATGAGCCGCACATCAGCAGAGTCATCTTGAGGATTCCAGAGAGATCCACACAGCTGCCAGGCCCTTCTTCACCTAAAGAAAGAAGATCAAGGACACATGAATCTCCATCCCCATCAGCAGTCTGAACGCCTCCAGAAACACGAGACTTGGTGAGCATCACTCTGCCTACAGAGGGACAAGTCAAGACACACATCACATGATAAGCACTTCTCTGGGCATGGCGCTGCACACAGGATGGTATCATGGGGGCCGACTTTCCCAGGCTCCTTCATACTCTCAAACATAGCTCCTAGCACTTCTTGGACCACATCACAAAGACCGTACTAAATATTTATCCATAGATCATAGACAAAATCAGTGGCAAAGCACTGCTCCCCAACCTGCATCCTTCCCTCAGGAAAAATCTCCTCATCTGCTCAATCTTTGCCTGAATGCTTCGAACTACCGAGGGAGAGCAGGCTTGCTTCTTTGTCTCTTCCTGTGTAAGGGAGTGACCTCACCTTCTAAAACGTGCAGTTACGCATATCATGAGCAGCAAATGACCAGAGTAACCTTGAGGTTGTCTGAGAGATGCTCATCCTCCCAGGGTCTTCCTGACCTCAGGGCAGCAGCTCAAGGACACATGAATCTCCATCCCCTTCACAGGTCTGAAGGCCTCCGGAGACACGGGTCTTGGTGAGCATCACTCTGCCAAGAGGGGGAGCTATCAAATCTCAGATCACATGATAACCCCCTCTCTCGGCAGGGCGCTACACAGAGCATAGTGTCATGGGGATGAACCTTCACAACACTGCACAGAGCATAGTCTCATTGGTGTGTACCTTCTGCTCAACTCTCAATCGTACCTCTGAGCTCTTCCCACAGCACATCATGATGACCATACTAAATATTTTTCCATAGACAAAATCAATGGAAAACACTGTCCCCCAAATTCCATCCTACCCTCAGTAAGAATCTCCTCATCTGCTCTATGTTTGCCTGGATACTTTGAACGACCTAGAGAGAAGAAGCTTGTTCCTCTGTCTCTTCCTGTGTGAGGTAGGGACCTCACCTTCCATAATGTACAGTTACATCATGAGCAGCACATCAGCAGAGTCATCTTGAGGATGCCTGAGAGATCCATACAGCGGTGAGGCCCATTCTCACCTAAAGACAGAAGATCAAGGACGCATGAATCTCCATCCCCAACAGCAGTCTGAAGGCCTCCAGAAACACGAGTCTTGGTGAGCATCGCTCTGCCAAGAGGCCACGTCAATTCTCAGATCACATGATAAGCACCTCTCACGGCAGGGCGCTGCACACAGCATCGTATCATGCGGGCCGACTTTCCCAGGCTCCTTCACACTCTCAAAAACATAGCTCATAGCTCCTAGCTCCACGCGGACCACATCACGAAGTCCGCACTAAGTATTTTTCCATAGACAACATCAGTGGCAAACCACTGCTACCCAACTTGCATCCTTCCCTCAGGAAAAATCTCCTCATCTGCTCTATCTTTGCCAGAATACTTCGAACGACCAAGGGAGAGCAAGCTTGTTTCTTTGTCTCTTCCTGTGTGAGGTAGTGACTTCACCTTCTAAAACATGCAGTTACTCATATCATGAGCACCAAATGACCAGAGTCATCTTGAGGTTGTCTAAGAGATGCTCATGTGGCCGGGACCATCCTGACCTCAAGGCAGCAGCTCCACGTCACATGAATCTAAATGCCCATCACCAGTCTGAAGGCCTCCCGTAGGATGAGTCTTGGTGAGCATCACTCTGCCAGGAGAGGAACAAATCAAATCTCAGATCACATGATAAGTACCTCTCTCGGAAGGGCCTTGCACACGGCACAGTCTCATGGGACTGGACCTTCACGGGCTCCCTCCCACTCTCAAATGGAGCTCACAGCACTTCGCGCACCACATCACGATGACAGTACTAACTATTTTACCATAGCCTCTATCACTGGCACACCACTACCCCCAACTTGCATCCTTCCCTCAGGAAGAATCTCCTCATGTGCTCTGTCTTTGCCTGAATGCTTAGAACGACCGAGAGAGCAGAAGCTTCTTCCTTTGCTCTTCCTGTGTGAGGGATTGACGTTACCTTCTACAACGTGCAGTCACTCACACCATGAGGAACACATCACCAGAGTCATCGTGAGGATGCTTGAGAGACCCATACAGTTGCCAAGGCCTTCCTGCCCTGAAGACAGCATCTCAAGGACACATTTATCCCCATGCCCATCACAGGTCTGAAGGCCACGAGAAACACGGGTCTTGGAGAGCATCACTCTGCTGAGAGATGCGGCTATCAAAACCCAGATCACATGATAACCCCGTCTCTCGGCAGGGGACTTCACAGAGCATAGTGTCATGGGGGGAGTACCTTCACAACACTGCACAGAGCATAGTCTCATCGGTGTGTACCTTCCGCTGAGCTCTCAATCGTAGCTCTGAGCTCTTCCCACACCACATCACGATGACCGTGCTAAGCGTTTTCCCATAGACAAAATCAGTGGCAAACCACCGCCCACAAACTTGCATCCTTCCCCCAGGAAGAATCTTCTCATATGCTCTCTCTTTGCCTGAATGCTTTGAACGACCGAGAGAGAGCCAACTGGTTTGTCTCTTCCTGTGTGAGGGAGTGACTTCACCTTCTAAAACACGCAGTTATGCATATCATGAGCAGAAAATGACCAGAGTAACCTTGAGGTTGTCTGAGAGGTGCTCATCCTCCCAGGGTCTTCCTGACCTCAGGGCAGCAGCTCAAGGACACATGAATCTCCATCCCCTTCGCAGGTCTGAAGGCCTCCGGAGACACGGGTCTTGGTGAGCATCACTCTGCCAAGAGGGGGAG
This sequence comes from Manis javanica, assembly GCF_040802235.1. NCBI lineage: Eukaryota > Metazoa > Chordata > Mammalia > Pholidota > Manidae > Manis > Manis javanica. Next base: position 133,967,502 of record NC_133174.1, read on the forward strand.
CTATCAAATCTCAGATCACATGATAACCCCCTCTCTTGGCAGGGCGCTACACAGAGCATAGTGTCATGGGGATGAACCTTCACAACACTGCACAGAGCATAGTCTCATTGGTGTGTACCTTCTGCTCAACTCTCAATCGTACCTCTGAGCTCTTCCCACAGCACATCATGATGACCATACTAAATATTTTTCCATAGACAAAATCAATGGAAAACACTGTCCCCCAAATTCCATCCTACCCTCAGTAAGAATCTCCTCATCTGCTCTATGTTTGCCTGGATACTTTGAATGACCTAGAGAGAAGAAGGTTGTTCCTCTGTCTCTTCCTGTGTGAGGTAGGGACCTCACCTTCCATAATGTACAGTTACTCACATCATGAGCAGCACATCACCAGAGTCATCTTGAGGATGCCTGAGAGATCCATACAGCGGTGAGGCCCATTCTCACCTAAAGACAGAAGATCAAGGACGCATGAATCTCCATCCCCAACAGCAGTCTGAAGGCCTCCAGAAACACGAGTCTTGGTGAGCATCGCTCTGCCAAGAGGCCCACGTCAATTCTCAGATCACATGATAAGCACCTCTCACGGCAGGGCGCTGCACACAGCATCGTATCATGGGGTCCGACTTTCCCAGGCTCCTTCACACTCTCAAAAACATAGCTCCTAGCTCCTCGCGGACCACATCACGAAGTCCGCACTAAGTATTTTTCCATAGACAACATCAGTGGCAAACCACTGCTCCCCAACTTGCATCCTTCCCTCAGGAAAAATCTCCTCATCTGCTCTATCTTTGCCGGAATGCTTCAAGCGACCGAGGGAGAGCAATCTTGTTTCTTTGTCTCTTCCTGTGTGACGTAGTGACTTCACCTTCTAAAACATGCAGTTACTCATATCATGAGCAGCAAATGACCAGAGTCATCTTGAGGTTGTCTAAGAGATGCTCATGTGGCCAGGAACATCGTGACCTCAAGGCAGCAGCTCCACGTCACATGAATCTAAATGCCCATCACCAGTCTGAAGGCCTCACGTAGGATGAGTCTTGGTGAGCATCACTCTGCTAAGAGAGGCGGCTATCAAAACCCAGATGACATGATAACCCCGTCTCTCGGCAGGGGACTTCACAGAGCATAGTGTCATGGGGGGAGTAACTTCACAACACTGCACAGAGCATAGTCTCATCGGTGTGTACCTTCCGCTGAGCTCTCAATCGTAGCTCTGAGCTCTTCCCACACCACATCACGATGACCGTGCTAAGTGTTTTCCCATAGACAAAATCAGTGGCAAACCACTGCCCACAAACTTGCATCCTTCCCCCAGGAAGAATCTTCTCATATGCTCTCTTTTTGCCTGAATGCTTTGAACGACCGAGAGAGAGCAAGCTGGTTTATCTCTTCCTGTGTGAGGGAGTGACTTCACCTTCTAAAACATGCAGTTACGCATATCATGAGCAGAAAATGACCAGAGTAACCTTGAGGTTGTCTGAGAGATGCTCATCCTTCCAGGCACTTCCTGACCTCAGGGCAGCAGCTCAAGGACACATGAATCTCCATCCCCTTGCAGGTCTGAAGGCCTCTGGAGATACGGGTCTTGGTGAGCATCACTCTGCCAAGAGGGGGAGCTATCAAATCGCAGATCACATGATGACCCCCTCTCTCTCTCGGCAGGGCGCTACACAGAGCATAGTGTCTTGGGATTGAACCTGCACAACACTGCACAGAGCATAGTCTCATTGGTGTGTACCTTCTCCTAACTCCCAATCGTAGCTCCGAGCTCTTCCCACACCATATCATGATGATCTTACTAAATATTTTTCCATAGACAAAATCAGTGGAAAACACTGTCCCTCAAAGTCTCCTACCCTCAGTAAGAATCTGCTCATTTTCTCTATGTTTGCCTGGATACTTTGAACAACCTAGAGAGAAGAAGCTTGTTCCTCTGTCTCTTCCTGTGTGAGGTAGGGACCTCACCTTCCATAATGTACAGTTACTCACATCATGAGCCGCACATCAGCAGAGTCATCTTGAGGATTCCAGAGAGATCCACACAGCTGCCAGGCCCTTCTTCACCTAAAGAAAGAAGATCAAGGACACATGAATCTCCATCCCCATCAGCAGTCTGAACGCCTCCAGAAACACGAGACTTGGTGAGCATCACTCTGCCTACAGAGGGACAAGTCAAGACACACATCACATGATAAGCACTTCTCTGGGCATGGCGCTGCACACAGGATGGTATCATGGGGGCCGACTTTCCCAGGCTCCTTCATACTCTCAAACATAGCTCCCAGCACTTCTTGGACCACATCACAAAGACCGTACTAAATATTTATCCATAGATCATAGACAAAATCAGTGGCAAAGCACTGCTCCCCAACCTGCATCCTTCCCTCAGGAAAAATCTCCTCATCTGCTCAATCTTTGCCTGAATGCTTCGAACTACCGAGGGAGAGCAGGCTTGCTTCTTTGTCTCTTCCTGTGTAAGGGAGTGACCTCACCTTCTAAAACATGCAGTTACGCATATCATGAGCAGCAAATGACCAGAGTAACCTTGAGGTTGTCTGAGAGATGCTCATCCTCCCAGGGTCTTCCTGACCTCAGGGCAGCAGCTCAAGGACACATGAATCTCCATCCCCTTCACAGGTCTGAAGGCCTCCGGAGACACGGGTCTTGGTGAGCATCACTCTGCCAAGAGGGGGAGCTATCAAATCTCAGATCACATGATAACCCCCTCTCTCGGCAGGGCGCTACACAGAGCATAGTGTCATGGGGATGAACCTTCACAACACTGCACAGAGCATAGTCTCATTGGTGTGTACCTTCTGCTCAACTCTCAATCGTACCTCTGAGCTCTTCCCACAGCACATCATGATGACCATACTAAATATTTTTCCATAGACAAAATCAATGGAAAACACTGTCCCCCAAATTCCATCCTACCCTCAGTAAGAATCTCCTCATCTGATCTATGTTTGCCTGGATACTTTGAACGACCTAGAGAGAAGAAGCTTGTTCCTCTGTCTCTTCCTGTGTGAGGTAGGGACCTCACCTTCCATAATGTACAGGTACTCACATCATGAGCAGCACATCAGCAGAGTCATCTTGAGGATGCCTGAGAGATCCATACAGCGGTGAGGCCCATTCTCACCTAAAGACAGAAGATCAAGGACGCATGAATCTCCATCCCCAACAGCAGTCTGAAGGCCTCCAGAAACACGAGTCTTGGTGAGCATCGCTCTGCCAAGAGGCCACGTCAATTCTCAGATCACATGATAAGCACCTCTCACGGCAGGGCGCTGCACACAGCATCGTATCATGGGGGCCGACTTTCCCAGGCTCCTTCACACTCTCAAAAAAACATAGCTCCTAGCTCTTCGCGGACCACATCACGAAGTCCGCACTAAGTATTTTTCCATAGACAACATCAGTGGCAAACCACTGCTCCCCAACTTGCATCCTTCCCTCAGGAAAAATCTCCTCATCTGCTCTATCTTTGCCTGAATGCTTCGAACGACCGAGGGAGAGCAGGCTTGTTTCTTTGTCTCTTCCTGTGTGAGGTAGTGACTTCACCTTCTAAAACATGCAGTTACTCATATCATGAGCAGAAAATGACCAGAGTCATCTTGAGGTTGTCTGAGAGATGCTCAACCTCCCAGGGTCTTCCTGACCTCAAGGCAGCAGCTCAAGGACACATGAATCTCCATCCCCATCACCAGTCTGAAGGCCTCCGGAGTCACGGGTCTTGGTGAGTATCACTCTGCCAAGAGGGGGAGCTATCAAATCTCAGATCACATGATAACCCCCCCTCTCGGCAGGGCGCTACACAGAGCATAGTGTCATGGGGATGAACCTTCACAACACTGCACAGAGCATAGTCTCATTGGTGTGTACCTTCTGCTCAACTCTCAATCGTACCTCTGAGCTCTTCCCACAGCACATCATGATGACCATACTAAATATTTTTCCATAGACAAAATCAATGGAAAACACTGTCCCCCAAATTCCATCCTACCCTCAGTAAGAATCTCCTCATCTGCTCTATGTTTGCCTGGATACTTTGAACGACCTAGAGAGAAGAAGTTTGTTCCTCTGTCTCTTCCTGTGTGAGGTAGGGACCTCACCTTCCATAATGTACAGTTACATCATGAGCAGCACATCAGCAGAGTCATCTTGAGGATGCCTGAGAGATCCATACAGCGGTGAGGCCCATTCTCACCTAAAGACAGAAGATCAAGGACGCATGAATCTCCATCCCCAACAGCAGTCTGAAGGCCTCCAGAAACACGAGTCTTGGTGAGCATCGCTCTGCCAAGAGGCCACGTCAATTCTCAGATCACATGATAAGCACCTCTCACGGCAGGGCGCTGCACACAGCATCGTATCATGGGGGCCGACTTTCCCAGGCTCCTTCACACTCTCAAAAACATAGCTCATAGCTCCTAGCTCCACGCGGACCACATCACGAAGTCCGCACTAAGTATTTTTCCATAGACAACATCAGTGGCAAACCACTGCTACCCAACTTGCATCCTTCCCTCAGGAAAAATCTCCTCATCTGCTCTATCTTTGCCAGAATACTTCGAACGACCAAGGGAGAGCAAGCTTGTTTCTTTGTCTCTTCCTGTGTGAGGTAGTGACTTCACCTTCTAAAACATGCAGTTACTCATATCATGAGCACCAAATGACCAGAGTCATCTTGAGGTTGTCTAAGAGATGCTCATGTGGCCGGGACCATCCTGACCTCAAGGCAGCAGCTCCACGTCACATGAATCTAAATGCCCATCACCAGTCTGAAGGCCTCCCGTAGGATGAGTCTTGGTGAGCATCACTCTGCCAGGAGAGGAACAAATCAAATCTCAGATCACATGATAAGTACCTCTCTCGGAAGGGCCTTGCACACGGCACAGTCTCATGGGACTGGACCTTCACGGGCTCCCTCCCACTCTCAAATGGAGCTCACAGCACTTCGCGCACCACATCACGATGACAGTACTAACTATTTTACCATAGCCTCTATCACTGGCACACCACTACCCCCAACTTGCATCCTTCCCTCAGGAAGAATCTCCTCATGTGCTCTGTCTTTGCCTGAATGCTTAGAACGACCGAGAGAGCAGAAGCTTCTTCCTTTGCTCTTCCTGTGTGAGGGATTGACGTTACCTTCTACAACGTGCAGTCACTCACACCATGAGGAACACATCACCAGAGTCATCGTGAGGATGCTTGAGAGACCCATACAGTTGCCAAGGCCTTCCTGACCTGAAGACAGCATCTCAAGGACACATTTATCCCCATCCCCATCACAGGTCTGAAGGCCACCAGAAACACAGGTCTTGGAGAGCATCACTCTGCTGAGAGATGCGGCTATCAAAACCCAGATCACATGATAACCCCGTCTCTCGGCAGGGGACTTCACAGAGCATAGTGTCATGGGGGGAGTACCTTCACAACACTGCACAGAGCATAGTCTCATCGGTGTGTACCTTCCGCTGAGCTCTCAATCGTAGCTCTGAGCTCTTCCCACAGCACATGATGACGACCGTGCTAAGTGTTTTCCCATAGACAAAATCAGTGGCAAACCACTGCCCACAAACTTGCATCCTTCCCCCAGGAAGAATCTTCTCATATGCTCTCTCTTTGCCTGAATGCTTTGAACGACCGAGAGAGAGCAAGCTGGTTTGTCTCTTCCTGTGTGAGGGAGTGACTTCACCTTCTAAAACATGCAGTTACGCATATCATGAGCAGAAAATGACCAGAGTAACCTTGAGGTTGTCTGAGAGGTGCTCATCCTCCCAGGGTCTTCCTGACCTCAGGGCAGCAGCTCAAGGACACATGAATCTCCATCCCCTTCACAGGTCTGAAGGCCTCCGGAGACACGGGTCTTGGTGAGCATCACTCTGCCAAGAGGGGGAGCTATCAAATCTCAGATCACATGATAACCCCCTCTCTTGGCAGGGCGCTGCACAGAGCATAGTGTCATGGGGATGAACCTTCACAACACTGCACAGAGCATAGTCTCATTGGTGTGTACCTTCTGCTCAACTCTCAATCGTACCTCTGAGCTCTTCCCACAGCACATCATGATGACCATACTAAATATTTTTCCATAGACAAAATCAATGGAAAACACTGTCCCCCAAATTCCATCCTACCCTCAGTAAGAATCTCCTCATCTGCTCTATGTTTGCCTGGATACTTTGAACGACCTAGAGAGAAGAAGCTTGTTCCTCTGTCTCTTCCTGTGTGAGGTAGGGACCTCACCTTCCATAATGTACAGTTATTCACATCATAAGCCGCACATCAGCAGAGTCATCTTGAGGATGCCTGAGAGATCCATACAGCGGTGAGGCCCATTCTCACCTAAAGACAGAAGATCAAGGACGCATGAATCTCCATCCCCAACAGCAGTCTGAAGGCCTCCAGAAACACGAGTCTTGGTGAGCATCGCTCTGCCAAGAGGCCCACGTCAATTCTCAGATCACATGATAAGCACCTCTCACGGCAGGGCGCTGCACACAGCATCGTATCATGGGGGCCGACTTTCCAAGGCTCCTTCACACTCTCAAAAACATAGCTCATAGCTCCTCGCGGACCACATCACGAATTCCGCACTAAGTATTTTTCCATAGACAACATCAATGGCAAACCACTGCTCCCCAACTTGCATCCTTCCCTCAGGAAAAATCTCCTCATCTGCTCTATCTTTGCCGGAATGCTTCAAACGACCGAGGGAGAGCAAGCATGTTTCTTTGTCTCTTCCTGTGTGAGGTAGTGACTTCACCTTCTAAAACATGCAGTTACTCATATCATGAGCAGCAAATGACCAGAGTCATCTTGAGGTTGTCTGAGAGATGCTCATGCTGCCAGGCCCTTCCTGACCTCAAGGCAGCCCCTCAAAGGTACATGAATCTAAATTCCCATCACCAGTCTGAAGGCCTCCCGAAGGACGAGTCTTGGTGAGCATCACTCTGCCAAGAGAGGCACCCATCAAATCTCAGATCACATGATGTGTACCTCTCTCAGCAGGGCCCTGCACAAAGCATAGACTCATGGGAGTGGACCTTCACGGGCTCCCTCCCACTCTCAAATGGAATGGAGCTCACAGCACTTCGCGCACCACATCACGATGACAGTACTATTTTACCATAGCCACTATCAGTGGCACACCACTGCTCCCAACTTGCATCCTTCCCTCAGGAAGAATCTCCTCATGTGCTTTGTCTTTGCCTGAATGCTTAGAACGACCGAGAGAGCAGAAGCTTCTTCCTTTGCTCTTCCTGTGTGAGGGATTGATGTTACCTTCTACAATGTGCAGTCACTCACACCATGAGGAACAAATCACCAGAGTCATCGTGAGGATGCCTCAGAGACCCATACAGTTGCCAAGGCCTTCCTGACCTGAAGACAGCATCTCAAGGACACATGAATCTCCATCCCCATGACCAGTCTGAAGGCCACCAGAAACACGAGGATTGGTGAGCATCACTCTGCGGAGAGAGGCGACCGTCAAATCTCAGAGCCCATGATAATCACCTGTCTCGGCACGGTTCTGCACACAGCAGAGTCTCAAGGGGTTTACCTTCACAGGTCCCTCACACTTTCAATCGTATCTGCCAGCACATTCCACACATCACGATTACCAGACTAAGAATTTTTCCATAGACAAAATCAGTGGCACACCACTGCGCCCCAACTTGCATCCTTCCCTGTGTAAGAATCTCCTCTTCTGCTTTGTCTGTGCCTGAATGCTTTGAACGACCGAGAGAGAACAAGCTTGCTTCTATGTCTCGTCCTCTGTGAGGTAGTGACTTCAACTTCTATAACGTGCAGTTACTTATATCATGAGCAGCAAATCAGCAGTCATCTTCCAATCAGCAGAGTCATCTTGAGGATGACTGAGAGATCCAGTCGGCAGCCAGGGCCTTCCTGACCTCAAGGCGGCAGGAAAGAACGCATGAATCTCCATCCTCTTCACAGGTCTGAAGGCCTCCAGAAACACGTGTCTTGCTGAGCATCTCTCTGCCAAGAGGGGGAGCTATCAAATCGCAGGTCACATGATGACCCCCTCTCTCTCTAGGCAGGGCGCTACAGAGAGCATATTGTCATGGGGATGAACCTGCACAACACTGCACAGAGCATAGTCTCATTGGTGTGTACCTTCTCCTAACTCTCAATCGTAGCTCCGAGCTCTTCCCACACCATATCATGATGATCGTACTAAATATTTTTCCATAGACAAAATCAGTTCAATACACTGTCCCTCAAAGTCTCCTACCCTCAGTAAGAATCTCCTCATCTGCTGTATGTTTGCCTGGATACTTTGAACGACCTAGAGAGAAGCAGCTTGTTCCTCTGTCTCTTCCTGTGTGAGGTAGGGACCTCACCTTCCATAATGTACAGTTACTGACATCATGAGCCGCACATCAGCAGAGTCATCCTGAGGATGCCTGAGAGATCCACAGAGCTGCCAGGCCCTTCCTCACCTAAAGAAAGAAGATGAAGCCACATGAATCTCGATCCCCATCAGCAGTCTGAACGCCTCCAGAAACACGAGTCTTGGTGAGCATCACTCTGCCTACAGAGGGACAAGTCAAGACACACATCACATGATAAGCACTTCTCTGGGCATGGTGCTGCACACAGGATAGTATCATGGGGGCCGACTTTCCCAGGCTCCTTCACACTCTCAAACATACATCACGAATACTGTAGTAAGTATTTATCCATAGACAAAATCAGTGGCAAACCAGTGCTCCCCAACCTGCATCCTTCCCTCAGGAAAAATCTAATCTGCTCAGTCTTTGCCGGAATGCTTCATACGACCGAGGGAGAGCAAGCTTGTTTCTTTGTCTCTTCCTGTGTGAGGTAGTGACTTCACCTTCTAAAACATTTAGTTACTCATATCATGAGCAGCAAATGACCAGAGTCATCTTGAGGTTGTCTGAGAGATGCTCATGTTGCCAGGTCCTTCCTGACCTCAAGGCAGCGGCTCAAGCGTACATGAATCTAAATTCCCATCACCAGTCTGAAGGCCCTCAGATGGACGAGTCTTGGTGAGCATCACTCTGCCAAGAGTGGCACATATCAAATCTCAGATCACATGATAAGTACCTCTCTTAGCAGGGCCCTGCACACGGCACAGTCTCATGCGAGTGGACCTTAACAGGCTCCCTTACACTCTCAAATGGACCTCCCATCTTTTCACGCACCACATCACGACGACCGTACAAGTATTTTTCCATAGCCAAAAGTCACTGGCAACCGTTCCCCAACTTGCATCCAGCCCTCAGTTAGAATCTCCTCATCTGCTCTATCTGTTCCTGTATTCTTTGAAAGACCTAGAGAGAAAAAGCATGTTTCTATGTCTCTTCCTGTGTGAGGTAGTGACTTTACCTTCTATATCGCAGTTACTCACATCATGAGCAGCAAATCAGCAGAGTCATCTTGAGAATGCCTGAGAGATCCATATGTCTGCCAGGCCTTTCCTGACCTCAAGGCACCAGTCTAGGACACATGAATGTCCATCCCCATCAGCAGTCTGAAGGCCTCCAGAAACATGGGTCGTGGTGAGCATCACTCTGCCTACAGAAGGACAAGTCAAGACACAGATCACATTATAAGCACCTCTCTGGGCATGGCGCTGCACACAGCATAGGATCATGGGGGCCTACTTTCCCAGGCTCCTTCACACTCTCAAACATAGCTCCTAGCTCTTCGCAGACCACATCACGAAGACCGAACTAAGTAGTTTTCCATAGAGAAAATCAGTGGCAAACCACTGCTCCCCAACTTTTGTCCTTCCCTCAGGAAAAACTCCCCATCTGCTGTATCTTTTCCTGAATGTTTTGAACGACTGATAGAGAAGAAGCTTGTTTCTATGTCTCTTCCTATGTGAGGAAGTGACTTTAACTTCTATAATTTGCAGTAACTCACATCATGAGCAACAAATCACCAGAGTCATCTTGAGGATGCCTGAGAGATCCATATGGCTGCCAGGGCCTTCCTGACCTCAAGGCAGCCCTCAAATGTACATGAATCTAAATTCCCATCACCAGTCTGAAGGCCTCCCGAAGGTCGAGTCTTGGTGAGCATCACTCTGCCAAGAGAGGCACACATCAAATCTCAGATCACATGATAAGTACCTCTCTCGGCAGGACCCTGCACACGGCACAGTCTCATGGGAGTGGACCTTCACGGGCTCCCTCACACTCTCAAATGGAGCTCACAGCACTTCACGCACCACATCACGATGACAGTACTAACTATTTTACCATAGCCAGAATCAGTGGCACACCACTGACCCCAACTTGCATCCTTCCCTCAGGAACAATCTCCTCATCTGCTCTATCTTTGGCTGGATGCTTTGAACTACTGAGAGAGAATAAGCTTGTTTCTATGTCTCTTCCTGTGTGAGGTAGTGACCTCACCTTATATAACGTGCAGTTACTCACATCATGAGGAGCAAATCACCAGAGTCAACTTGAGGATGTCTGAGAGATGCTCATGCTGCCAGGGCCTTTGTGACCTCAAGGCCGCAGCTCAAGGATGCATGAATCTCCATACCCATCAGCAGTCTGAAGGCCACCAGAAACCCGAATCTTGGTGAGTATCACCCTGCCTACAGAGGGACAAATCAAGACAAAGATCACATGAGAAGAACCTCTGTGGGCAGAGCACTGCACACACCACAGTTTCATCACAGTGGACCTTCACGGGCTCCCTCGAACTCTCAAACATACCTCCCATGTCTTTTAGCACCTCATCACGATGACCATACTAAATATTTTCCCACAGCCAACATCAGTTGCCAACCACTGCCCCCCAACATGCATCCTTCCCTCAGGAAGAATCTCCTCATCTCCTCTATCTTTGCCTGAATGCTTTCAATGACCAAGAGAGAACATACATGTTCTTTTTCTCTTCCTGTGTGAGGTAGTGACTTTAAGTTCTGAAATGTGCAGTTACTCACATAATGAGCAACAAATGACCAGAGTCATCTGAGGATATCTGAGAGATCCTTACATCAGCCAGGGCCTTCCTAACCTCAAGGCAGCAGCTCAAGGGCACATGAATCTCCTTCCCCATCACCAGTCTGAAGGTCACCGGAAACAAGAGTCTTGGTGAGCATCACTCTGCCTAGGGAGAGAAAAATCAAGACACAGATCACATGGTAAGCACCTCTCTGGGCAGGGCACTGCACAAAACATAGTCTCATGGGAGTGGACCTTCACAGGCTCCCTCACACTCTGAAACGTAGCTCCAGTCTCTTCACGCAGCACATCACGATGACCGTACTATGTATTTTTCCATAGACAAAATCAGTGGCAAACGACTGTGCCCCAACTTGCCATCCTACCCTCAGTAAGAATCTCCTCATCTGCTCTATCTTTTCCTGGATGCCTTCAGAGAACTTGATAGAAGAAGCTTGTTTCTATATGTCTTCCTGTGTGAGGTAGTGACTTCACCTTCTATAATGTACTGTTACTCACATCATGAGCAGCACATCACCAGAGTCATCTTGAAGATGCCTGAGAGATCCATACGGCTGCCAGGCCCTTCCTGACCTCAAGGCAGCAGCTCAGGACATATGAATCTCCATCCCCGTCACCAGTCAGTCTGAAGGCCTCCAGAAACACGAGTCTTGGTGAGCATCACTCTGCCAAGAGAGGCCCACATCAAATCTCAGATCACATGATAAGCACCTCTCTGGGCACGGTGCTACACTGAGCATAGTCTCATGGGGGTGGCCTTTCACAGGCTCCCTCACACTCTCAAACGTAGTTCACAGCTCTTCACACACCACATCACGATGACCATACTAAGTATTTTTCCATACTAAGTATTTTTCCATAGCCAAAATCCCTGGCTAACCACTGTCCCCCAATTTGTATCCTACCTTCAGTAAGAACCTCTTCATCTGTTCTCTTTGCGTGGATGCTTTGAACGACTGAAAGAGAACAAGCTTGTTTCTATGTCTCTTCTTGTGTGAGGTAGTTACTTCACCTTCTATAACGTACATTTACTCACATCATGAGCAGCAAATCACCAGAGTCACCTTGAGGATGCCTGAGAGATCCATACAGCTGCCAGGACCTTGCTGACCTCAGAGCAGCAGCTCTAGGACACATGAATCTCCATCCCCATCACCTGTTTGAAGGTCGCGCCAAATGTTGCTCTTGTTGAGCAGTAAGTACTCTACCAAACAACACCCAATATCATGTTGCGTACGTGATTAGCTACCTCCCTGTGTAGGGCACTTTACACAGCCTGACTTGGATGTGTATTACATTCCCAGGGCCATACGCGACCAAAACGCAGCTGTTATCTCCCTTCTCAGTGTATCAACGATATTCAGAGTTTACCGGAATTGCCAAACGTGCAACCAACTACCCTCCAATTTGCAAACATACATCAGACTGTGTCATGCCCTCACCTGTTCTACAATTACCTGGATGACTCGGAGGACCCAGGGAGAATAACAACGTTCTGAGTTATAGTCTTCTACTAGGAAGAAGGTTCACATTCTTTAACCTGTATGTATGTTTACACTGCTACAAATGCACCACTGCAAGCATCTTGAGGATGCATGAGATCAAGACCAGGTGGGTCCCAGGACCTTCCTGAGCATAACCACACAGCTAAGATACACATGGCCCGCAACACCCCCAAACCTCTCACCAGTCTGAGGGCCACGACAAACATTCTTGTTGAGTGTCACTCTGCCCAGAAGGGCAGTTATGACATGTAGACTAGTAGATGACCACCTTTCTGGGTAGGGCACTGCACACAGCACAGAACAGGTTAGAGGACCTGACTAGGCCCCCCTACACTCCCAGATGTAGCTGTCATTTCTCTCCCTACCACCCCACGAGTGACTCTAACAGTATTTTTCCATATGCTGTAAAATATCTGACCGAGTAGACTTCAACCTTCATCTTTCCCCCAGAGAGCGTTCGTGCACTAGTTCTAGGTTTCCCTGGAGGACCAAAAAGACCTAGAGAGAACAAGAGTCTCCCATGCCTCTTCTTCTATAAGGAAGTACCTTCTATCTTCCCTGACCTATAGGAGTTCACTTGGTGAGCTACGAATCCCTGAAAGCCTGCTGGGGATTCCCGAGAAGTGGGAGGCCATCAGTGCCCCCCTAGCTCAAAAGACAGGAAGATTGAGTACACACGCATCTCCGACCCCAGCACAGGTCTGCATGGTTTGAAGGCCACCACAGTCACAGCGGTCACTGAGCAATACTCCACCCACCCAGAAATGTAATCATCAAGCACCGTCCATCTGACCAGCACCTATTCAGGCAGGGCACTGTGCACAGCACGGCTTGTGGCTGAGGACCTACCGGGTCCCCTCACTCTCTCCAGTCGTGGCTGTCTTCTCTCCCTGTGGTGGTAGGCCCCTAGTATGCCAACTGCAAAGCTATATCTACGGAGGGGGTGCAGTAGCCGGAGCTACGGGCCCTTCCGAGCAATGCTGCTGTCTGTCTCTGTGGTGGCCACAGACAGACCCTCCTATTTGCAAAGAAACAGCTTTTCTTGAGGTTGAAGTCTTGCAATGTATCCTACATAAAGGATGAAATTTTCTCCCTAAAATCTCAAGACCATCCAGTGAAAATCTGAGACATCAAAAGATGGTTCGGCAAAGCAGACAGGACAAACAGACACAGCCTAGCACCCTCTCTGAGCAAAAGCACTGAAAACAGCCCTTCACAACAGAAAGAAAAGAATGTAAATATTCCAGTAAGCAAATGTGTCCAGAACATGAAGGAAGAAACCCACTTTAAAGAACGAGCAAAGGTGCGTGGCCCACCAGGGTAGTCCACAGTGGAAGGTGCCCATCACTCTCAGGGCAATCCACTGCTGGAGACATCACATTTCAAACAATTATTACACCGAACACTTATCAGAGCTCATCCACGACAATGAACTGCTGAGAAAATTCTCCCACAAAAGCAAAGGATCAATGGACACTTGTCTCAGCAGATTGTATAAAATGACATACTTGGGAGACGAAGTGCTGACCCACATCTCAGGGTTAGAAGCAAGAGCTTGTCTGACACTGGGCAAACCAGATGTTTTGGGTGATGCTGTGAGGAGCTGGGGACAAATCAATCCTCACATCACAGCAATAGTCTCCATAACCCCCAACTTTTCTGATAAGTCTGAAAAAGTTCTTCACAGAATTAGGAGTTGGAGTTTAAAACTTGTATAAAAATCCCCCAGTGGGATGTCCACAGGGCTTCTTCTCAGTCATGAGGGCAAACTGCAGAACAGTGTGCACAGGACCCCAGGAAGGAAGAAAGTAGGCTTTGCCTCTGTGGATGTCCAACTGGGTGTAGCCAGGAGAGAGGGAGCAGGCAGGCTGTGGAGGCCAGGCTGGAGCATCCCATCTCTGGTTTGTGGTAGGGGCAGCGGGGAACCAGTCGGGTCAGGGAGGGCCACTCCATTTCTGCTTGTACATCTCTGCAGCATTTCACCAGTTAGGATGAGCCCATGATATTTGTGTAAGTAAAGCCTCAATGGAAATACAAGCAAAATAAATGTGAACTCACCGTATGCTCTTACGAAGCCCTTCAGTTTTTCTGGGTCTCAAATTCTCCCATCTCTAAAATCGAGGTAACAGCTGCTGTTCAAATAACAAAAGTACCAAGAATAAGTACCAATTAGTAATAACAAGTACCAAGTAACTATATAAATAAAGCTATAAAATGTTGCTGAGGAATTTAACAAAACTGCAAATCAATGGACTTATCCACATTTCTGTATGGCAAGATTGTGTATTTAAGATATTGATTTTTATCTCATTTGTTGTTGAAGGTAACTGCATTGAAAATCCCAAAGTGTGTGACACTGGCGGCAGCGCTACCCAGGAGAACTTTCTGCAGTGATAGAAATGGTCTGTATCCACACTGCCCAATACAGCAGCAGCTAGCCTAGCCACATGCAGCTTTTAAGCACTGGAGATGGAACTACATTTCATTTAGTTTAAAACAGATTCAAACCTTCAGTAGTTAACTGTAAGCCATGCTCAGCTTTAAGGAGTTCTTTCAGGAAATGAAATTAAAGAGTCATGAGAGGTGTTTCTCATAGTGGGTACTAAAATGGAATTATTAAACTACCAAATTAAAACTATGCTTTTGGATCAAGAATAAGCAGAGTTGAAAAAAAAGTACTAACATCAAACGCTGTTGGGAAATTAGATATCTGTAGGAAACAAACTGTTAAATGAGCATGTCCCAATTTGTATTTAGTATATTATGTCCAGTTAGAACACTGGACTTTAATACATAATATGAGATACATCTATTACTCTGAAAGGACTTTCATGGTATATTTTAAGTAAGAAAAAATAAGAAAATTTAAAATGCAAACCAGGATCCGTTTTTAAAATGAAATAAGTGTTAAAGATTACCTGAGCATTGGTACAGAGAAGGCATCTGGGCCTGGGTAGGGGTGGAAGTGATGGAAGAGCAAATGCAGGGCAGACTTGAGGAGGGGCGTTGGGGGTGTGGGCATGCATATGTATGTAAGTAACCTTGTCTGCTCAGCTGATCTGCTTAAACAATGGAGACATGAAAGGTGGGATGTGGCGAGCAGAGGTGCCATGGACCCTCAACTAATTTTTAAATCTCTTTGTACCCTTTCTCTAGGAATTTGAGCACTTGTAACTCCTTTAATCAAAATAATTTAACTGTAAATTGCAGGTAAACAAATGCCCTTTATTTGCCCTTACTATCCTTAACATTTCCAAGTTGATTTTTCACACCTTCAGGAAGAAATTTTTTCTATACAGAGAAAGGGTGACAGCCAGGCTTTCCTGAGGGCTCTATGTCAGGCACTGTGCCCTGAACTTCCTGAGCATTTTCTCCTGGAATCTGCACCACAGCCTACACAGCAGACGTAATAATCATTACATCACCTCCCTGGCAGAGTGGTCACACTGGGCAAGAGTGAATTGACTTGAAAATACTTTCCTAAACTTCAAATCAACCAACACACTGAGGGGTTACATTATTAAGACATGAATTCCATTCAATGGCCCATTTACCAATAACGTTGCTCTGCAATCCCAAACCCACTCACCCTCTGCTAAGTGGGTGCAGGGAACAACCTGTGGTGGTTTTCCAGGATACTGGAGGTTTCATCTGGGGAGAGACTACACAAATCAGGATGCTGCCTGACTCACCCTATAGGGCCACATATAGCACTTAGAATGGAGGACATGGTGGTTGGTTTTTTAAAAGTCTTTTTTATTACTAAATGTACAGCATTCACTTGATTTTAATTATGTAATACAATCTCAAATAGAAAATTATCAACTTAGAAATCCCAAAACAATAGATTAAAAATTATGGGAACTACTCAGTCAACACAGGTAGGTAGAAACAAATTATATATATAATGTACATTAATGATATAACAATATACAACACTAATATACAATATATAGTTTACTTATACATATACATTATATATCATTTTCTATATGCAAAGTCATAAATGAAAGAAAAAGAATCAAATGCACAAGAATAATCATATCAGGAACTCTTCTAAACCTACAAGGAGAAACCACAAGCATTTCCTAACTCATATGAAATGAGACTTGACTGAACAAACATAAACTTGTATTACCGCCGGAGGAGGTCATCAAGAGGATGTGACCACTGGTTGACCCACGAGCTAGACCTAGGCAACTGGAGGCTGGTCACTCTCCTCCAAGTTCTTGGAATGTATGCTAATGTGCACTTTGCCCACTATTCCCACAGTGGGAGCTGTTTTCAAGGACGCAGCCTTGAGAGTGATGTGATATTGAGACCATCTGGATGAAGACTGACTGAGTCCTGTTAAGGCCTCTAGGTAAGCTTTTAAAATTCTGATGGACAATGCAGAGATCTACTTGTCTTGTGGCCGCCTAAGACTAGCCTCCATGTGTAAGTTCTCTTGCTTACTAAAGCTGCCACCTTCCCTTCTGGAGTGGCCTGCCTCATTCTTCCATCTCTCCTTGCCTTCCATGAATGGGCTCCAGTTTGCAAACCAATCAAATCTTAAAAGTTCAACAAGAGACTGTAACAGAGTTTGGTCAAGTCCTGTCTGGATGGTCTCAAGGCTGCATCCTTGAAAATGGATTTACTGTTTCTTTGTCTGAAAGATATAAAACCTGCCTGCTTTGGTCACTTTTTTGAGTCTTTTATTTGTTGTGGGGCTCCCATATATATGAAATTAAATCTGTTTTTCTCCTGTTAATGTGTCTTATGTGCATTAATTAGACCAACCAAAGAACCTAGAAGGAATATGGGAAATGTTTGCTGCTCTACACAACCAAGTGATGCCGACTGATGATTTAAAAAACTTACTTTTAGAACTATGAAACCACTAAAACACTGACTGGGATTTACACCAAACAATTTTTAAAGTAAGAAAAGAATGCTTCTCTTCAGTTTGCAATATTAGACTATTTTAAGCAAGAGTTGCAACTGGCCCCTATGAAGTGGAAAGGCGTGGGCAGAGTGAGCTTTGTTTCCTAGAGGATGGCTCAGTGCCAGGTGACCCATTACACATGCACTTGCTCAGTCAGTCTTTAAGGGGGGATCATCATTCAAAATAGATGGGTTGATTACTTCTTGTTGCATGAATTACAGCAAAAATCAAAATCAAATGAAGAAACTGTTAGGTGAGCATATACGGTTAAGGATGGTTACCACTTCAATGCTCTCACAAAACACACTCACGGATGGGTATCTAGGACTTCCTATTCAGAAAAACTAGAACTGTCTGGTCGAGGGCTGTAAGTAAACCTATTAACTAGCTGAATTTAACCCCTGTAGTCACATTGCCATTCTACTGCCATGTTCTGGGAATGTGGCTGGCAGGGCAAACCTGGGCCAGCTGGCAGCGAAGTCTAATCAACTGTTTACCTGAGGTCCAAATGCCAAAGTAGAGCTCAACAACCAAGTGATGCAGTCTGTAACAGACTTTTTTGAATCTTTTATTTTTTGTGGGGCTCCCATACATATGAAATTAAATCTGTTTTTCTCCTGTTAATGTGTCTTATGTGCATTAATTAGACCAACCAAAGAACCTAGAAGGAATATGGAAAATGTTTGCTGCCTCTACACAACGAAATGATGTAGTTTGATGATTTAAAAAACTTACTTTTAGAACTATGAAACCATTAAAACACTGACTGGGATTAACACCAAACAGTTTTAAAGTAAAACTGTTTTTATCTACCAATATCTAGCACTAAAGGATGATGACAACCTCTTAAGGTTAAACTCCTTCAAAAGTACACGTGGCATTATGTGTTTTAGGCCCTGAGGATAAAGCAGTTGACAAATAGAAAAGGTTTTAATATTTACAAAAACATATAACATGTCTGGTACAAAGTAGAGGTTAAACAGGTATTTGTTAAATGTAATAAATATAAAATCTATATAGAAAACCAGTATTTTATTTACAGACCAGCAGAAACTCCATTAGAAAGTACAGTGGGGAAAAAAAGAAGCTATTTGTGGCATTGATAAAATCTAAAGTGCCTAGAATAAATTCTTCAATGATATTCACGCAGGAATGATATTTTAAGAAATCTAAAATTTACTGTAGAAATGTGAGAAAAGACTTGAGTAAGTGGAATCTCTATTCCAGGAATTTCTCCTAAAAGAGAAATCTAAAACTGTGAAGATGTTGATTTCTCTTAAATTACTTATTTTCATGTAATGTTCTCAGAAATCACAAGAAGACCCTTTCTGAGGAATTTGACAAGGAGATATTAAATCCATCTGCAAGTCAAGTAGCTAAGGAAAAAGAGAGAATGCAGGAATACACCTTAAGGGTTCCAAATGGAATTACAAGCAATAGTCATTAACCCATTGTGGTACTTAAACAGGCATTGGAGCAGGATGAATTAAGATGCGTAACTTAGGTATTTGTGGAAGAAAAGCATATTAGAACCTCTCTTCACACGGATCCCAAAATGCATTCAAAATAAGGCATTCCGTTTTAAGACATGTAACCACAATACTCTACTGACCCAAATTTTTTTCTATGACCTACTGTTAAGTTAGACCAGCAAGCTGAAGAAGAATCTACATTTAATGGTCTCCTGGCTGTCACAGCCACTGACACCAAGTCTCCTTCCAATCCTGCAGAAGTTTGTACATGCACGTGTGTGTCAGGATTTTGCCTGAACAAGAAGTGTGGTGGAAAGATGTGTGCCTAGTACAACTGCTCACTTCACATGAGAAGGAATGGAGGTGGGTGAGGGATTATTGTTTTCCTTTATGTATATTTGCATAGTTTTACCAGCTACAATTAGCACATGGTAATCTCCATAATTTTTTAATGATAAGTAACACTGGTCACTCAAGCTAGGCATGAACCTCAACAAATCTCAAGTTTTTCCATCTGCAAAAGAGAGATCCTACTGTTACCGGCTGAGAATGCTGCTTTTTTCCCCAGGATTCTGTCTTGGAGGCGACGAAGAATGAAGCCAGTGGGGTGGCTGAGTATAGAGCATGAAGCAACCAGCAAAGCTCTTTTAATGAGTGAAAAGAAAAAGCTCCTGCTACTCAGGAGGGGCTCCAAGGGTGGATGCCATCAGGGCTGTGGGGTCTGGGGTTTGTATTGCCACCTGACAGTCCCACCTTCCCAGGACTAAATAGAGAACTGAACTGATGATACCACAACCCATTCTTGATTGGCTGAAAGTACAATGCTTCATTTGCACAGGGCATAACCAATAAGAGCTGAGGTTTATCTAAGTGTACTTTTGAATGGCTGAGTTTTTGCAACTTGCAAAGGTCTTGAAACTTCTTGAAACTTACAAGGGTCTTGAAGCTTCTTGAAACTTAAAAAGGCCCTAAAGCTTCTAGAAACTTACAGAGGCCCTGAACTCTTATTTTCCTGCCTCCCTCTATCACCTGAGTCACTATCTGCTTTTACAATAGCACAAAATGTACTCACACTAACACATCACACTAAACATATCCCAAGTGTATTTTTATGAGGCAGATGCTGTCCCGAGTGCCATTCTCTCATGTGTTCTAATAGCAACCCAGTGAAGACATAACGTCATTACTTCAGGAAGGCCATATAGCAAAATGGCATAGCACAGACTCTGAAGCCAAAGAGCCAAGGACCAAATCCTGGCTCCACCACTCATTAACTGAGTGACAGTAGGCAAAATGCCTGAAGTCTCCGGGCCTCAGTTTCTTCACTTGTAAAATAAGTACAATAGTAGTACCTATATCTCATGGCACTGTTGAGGATTAAAAAGATCAATATATGCGAACCATCAGGAATGCTGCAAGACATGTGATATGGGTCATGAAGTGTTTGTTATTATCATTCTTTTTCAAGGATTTGCTGTGAGGAACAAATGAGGCAACATGTATGAAAATATTTCATAAATTCTGAATCTATGCATATTACCACTGATACATCCCCCACTGAGTAAGATACGGTATGCACTTTGATTTTAATGGTTTACCGCGTCAACAAATACTAAGTCAAACTTACGAACTTTCTCAAAATTTAAGCCCCACTTTGTGTATTTTTGTTTTCTCTCATTAACAGAGTATTTATTTGCAGGGAAAATTGAAATTCCATGACCTGGATTCTCACCTGATCCTAATCTTGCCCACTGTATAGGTGTAATGAGGTAATAATTAGCCTACTGCACAGGTGCCTACTTACATACGGGTTGGCAGTAAGCTATTTATGGCCAATATTGTTTTAATAAGAGTTCCACCTGGTGCTAATGGCGGAGAGAAGCAGGAGAGTGGAGCCTGGAGAAGAGGGAAGCAGCAGAGCACTGTGCTAAGGATGGAGCACAGAGTCTAGAGAAGAGAAGAGGAGGGAGCAGAGGCAGCACCTGGGGCAGAGACTGGAGCCAAGGCAAAAACAGAGACTGGCTTGCTGCTTGTAAGAAGCCGGGTGAGTGCTGTGAGAATAAAGGCTGGGATGAGCCCCTTTTAACCCTCAACATTCTGTTACCATTATTCAGTCTCATCTAATTCATAGTGAACTTGCCCAGAGTTGGGAACCCCCTCCATCTGGAGCTACATTATTCTAAAGGGAAGTGCACGTACTGTAAAAGGGGATACCCATGCCACATGCCACAAAGGATCTATCTGAAAGGCACATCCAACTGATTAAAATATATGCCCCATCTCCTCAAGAAAAATAATGCCAACAATTTATTGAGGGCCTACAGAAAACCAAGGACCTTTCTATGTGCTTTACATGACTATCTCCTTCAGTCTACACAACAGCTCTGTAGAACAGAACTATTATTTACTTCTTATAGATATGGCAATTGAGGCTAAGAAGATACTGGGCCCATCCTAAGTGGCAGAGCCAGGTTCTGAGCCCAGTGCTTCCTGACTGTGAAACATGGACCCTTTACATTCAGTGCACTATTCCACAATCAGTTTCTCTCTCCTCTCTCTGTTCCACCACCAATGATGTCACAGTAACTGAATCTAAGCCTCTTTACGTTTTCCGGTCCCCAAGTCCTTTGATATCTCTGTAATATCTGAATTCTTCCTTTTGCATGAGCGTCCCTTCCTTACCAGGACACAAAACTCTCTGGAACCCTCTCACTTCTTTGGTAAATTTACTGTCTCAAGCCAGATCTGTATCCTCAGCACATTCAAGGTTCAGTCCTATGTTCTCCACACTCCTTTCCTCCACACTTGTCTTAGATGACAGCTCTACACTCACAGCTCAGCCCCATGCTTTGCATAGTGTATGTGCATTGGGCATCAAAATCAACATATAAAAAGCATCAACTGTGAAACTGCTCCTTTTCTGGTGCTTACCATTTCTCTTATTGGCAATTCTACCTTTCCCATCACCCAAGCTCAAACTTGCATTCACTTTTTTCTTCAATTAAGTATAGTTGATATACCACATTATATTGGTTTCAGGTTATATAACAGAGTGATTCCATAACTATCTACATTATGAAATGCTCACCACGATAATGTAGTTACCACCCATCATCAAAGAAATTACAAGATTAACTATGTTTCTTATGTATACTTTCATTCCCATGATGAATTTATTGTATAATTATAAGACTGTACTTCTTTATCACCTTCACCTATTTTGCCCATCCTCCCCTATGGCAACCAACAGTCTTTTCTCTGTGTTTTTTCATCTATTTCTGCCTCATTTATTTTTTAGAGTCCGCATATAAGTGAAATCACAGGTATTTGTCCTCTGCCTGGTTTATTTCACTTAGCATAATAACTTCTAGATCAATCCATGTTGTCACAAATAGCAAGACTTCATTTTTATAGCTGAGTAACATTCCATGTATATATTAACAAAGCTGTTTTAGCCTTTCATCTATTAATGGACACTTATGTTGCTTCCAGACCTTGGCTATTATAAATAATGCTGCAATAAATATAGGGGTGCATATATATTTTTTATTGGTCCCAAAGTGGAATTACTGGGTCACATGGAATTTCTAGGTTTTTTGAGAAACCTGCAAAC
This sequence comes from Manis javanica, assembly GCF_040802235.1. NCBI lineage: Eukaryota > Metazoa > Chordata > Mammalia > Pholidota > Manidae > Manis > Manis javanica. Next base: position 133,990,004 of record NC_133174.1, read on the forward strand.
TGTTTTTCATAATGGATATACCAATTTACAATCCTACCAACAGTGTAGGAGGGGTCCCTTTTCTCTACATCCTTACCAATACTTGTTATTTCCTGTATTTTGGATAGTAGCCATTCTGACTGATGTGAGGTGGTATCTCACTGTGGTTTTGATTTGCACTTCCCTGATTATTAACGATGTGGAGCATCTTTTTATGTGTCTTTTGGCCATCTATGTCTTTTGAAAAATGTCTATTCAGGTCCTCTGCCCATTTTTTAATCAGATTGTTTGCTTTTTGTTTTTGAGTTGTGTGAATTCTTCATGTTTTGGATATGAACCCCTTGTGAGATATATCATTTGCAGATATCTTATCCTATTCAGTGAGTCACCTTTTTGTTTTGTTGACAAACTTGCATTCATTTTTGATCCCTACAATTCACTCAGTTATCCTAGTCCTACCAATCAAAAATCTCTTGTATTCATCTCCACCTTTCTTTCCAACCCCACTGCCTCTTTCAACATAAACAAAAACCAGAATGTCCTAATACTTCTATCAGCCTCATTGCAGTCCCATCTACTTAAAACATTAAGTTTTTCTTAATTAAATATATTCATGAATTTGTTGTGAACCTCATTTTATCATAGAAGTGGGACGAATCAGTGATTTTTAAAAAAAAAAAGGTAATTGAAGAACATACTAACCAGTCTCCCCAGTATGGCTCACATATCTTTGTTTGCAGAATAAAACTGTAAGTTTTAAAAAACAAGATGATTATGTAAAATAGTAACAGTGATGACAGTAAACTTATTGAATATTTATTCTGTACCAGATGATCACTTTAATTATCACAAATAACCCTTAAATGTGAGCATAATGATTATCTCCATCTTACAGATGAAGAAATAGAGGCTTAGAGGTAAGATAATCAATGTTTAAATCTGTAACAACTTCTGACTCCAAGGTCTTAAGGCTTACCCACATTCTACACTGGTTTCCCACTAAAGTGCTGTGGTTAAGTACAGGAGTTACACAGCTTGATGACTAGACACTAATTGGGAGGTCAAGAAGAGGTCAAGATGCTGTGAGGTTGATGGGTAACTGCCCAGGCTTACAGCAGCTACTATCAGCTGAAAGCAGATGAACTCAAAAGTCATAAGGGATGGAAATAAAACATTTTTCAAATTACACTGATCTGAGCAAACCCTCTGCTCACCTCTTTTCCAAAGGCACCATTCTAAAGTGTCCTGGGAAGATGAGAAATGGTTTAGGATATTCTCAAGCCAAAGCCCACCTGGATTCCCTCTAGCAAGTAGCCTTCCCTTCAGATAAGATCAGCCTTCACTTTCACATTGGCTCTCCATATGCTGGAACTTTCTAGGTTGGAAATGTAGTCTACATCAGCATCTGCTCTTGTTCAACTTTGTTCTACTTCATTCAAATGGATCTGTAACTGCAGTCCAGGACTTCGAGGGCAAATGAGAAAGGCTTTCAGGGAATGTGTTCATCATCATGTTTATGAAAATCTTTTAATGTGGTAGTGGAATTTAAGTATCAAGAACACAGAGGAGACTCTCAAGGCTTGATGGAAGTAATGAAGAAATCATGATTTTGAAAAGACAGAGTCTGTTTATTTCACTACAATACATATTGCTAATGCTATGTTATTTGTAGTCCAGGCTCTTCTATAACTATAATGTCACATAATCCCTTCCACAGTCCTGTAAGGCTATACTTTGGAGATGAGGTGACAGAGAGGATAATCAAATGTGACCCCAACCAAGGGAGTGAAGAATCTGGGATTCAAAGTAATTGGGTCTGACACCAAAACCTGAAATCCTTCCTTTGCACCTTAGCTGTTTGGGTGATATGTTTATCCGCTTTCTGAAAAGAAATCAGTTCTGAGTTTGTGAAGGCTGCCTCCTCTCTCCTCCCTCTCCTTTCATATATTTTGTCTATAGTAACAGGTTGTTTATAAGTAGAGAGAGGACTTTTCTTTCAGAAATAAGTGTTGGGCTTTCAAAAGAAAGTCAAATCCCCATAGGTCTTTAAAAAGACTTTCCCAAGTTAAATAAAGTATCACAGATGGCAACATACTGAGAGCAGAATATAATAATGATGTAAATAAAAATACCAAGAAAGTACTTGTTTCACAAAATGAAAACCAGTTTTGAAGGTTACTCTTCTTAAATTCACATAAAAGCAGATAACAGAGACAGGATTCAAAATTATCTCAATGGGCTGAAGTGATGTAACACTAAATTTAGCAAGGTGAAAGTTAATATAGATAAATGTGAACCAAGTGGAACTATTAGAAGCATTGCCTCAGTACAGTATTAAATAAATAAGACTAACCAGTAACTGTTTTCTTATCACTTTTATCCCCATGACTAATTTATATTATAATAGGAATTTTGTGCCTCTTTATCCCCTTTACCTCCTCCTCCCCCACCAAAGCAACTAACAGTCTCTTCTCTGTGTCCATAAGTCTACTTTTGTCTTGTAAATTTAAAGAACGTAAATTTTTGCTCCATCAAACTCTACATCAGTTAGAATAGCCCAAAAGTATCCTAGTGAGAAAATGACTTCAGAATCAATAGAGGTCAGACAGCCACTTATCAAAAATGGACTGTTCTTTTAGAGAGAGGATCAGGCTTAGAAAATTTCAGGGGGAATTTCTGGTTCTGAATCTTAGTATTCCCATCATACCTACCCAGTAGTCGTTTGAGTACTGCCTTCCATGATATATAGGGACTCTCTCATGATTTAAAATTTGTGTAACTGCACGGAAAACCAAACAACAAAAGAGTGGGCAGTACAGAAATAGGGCTGGAATCATTTTAGCAATTGTGTCTTTAGAAGAACAGAGCCTCTTGAACTAGTGATGGGTAAGATAACCAGAAAATTATAAATAGCTGCACTCCCTATATTAAGAACACAGAGCAGTCATACTAGGTTTGGCTTTTGCGGGGTAGAAACGAGGCACTGTGAATGTACAAAGATAATGAGAAATGTGGACAATTCTACATGCCTGGCAGAAGTGCTTATGGCTGCAATGTTGAGCCAGTGAGTGAGGGCGGGAGCCAAGAATTTAGAAGGCTAGCGAAAGAAGGCAAAGAGGATTCCTCCGAAGCTGAAGCTGACCCTGGAAGGAAAGGGAATACAGAAATGAGTAAACCAGACTTTGTAACATCTCTGAAATGCTGTGTACTAGAGTTGATGAATGGTCTAGGTACTGAAGTCCAAATCTGGAGAGGCTCGTTGGCAGGGTAAGAACTGTGGCAGATGATGTTTGCTTGAGAAAGCATCAGGGGAAGGAGACACAATGACTGTTTACTTCAGCATACAAGGAGTAGAGAAAAGGAATTGAAAGTATCTGCGAATTGGAGGTAAATATTTCATGGAAGCTTATCATGTTTAGGGAAGGTACTTAGAACCAGGTAACGCAGTAGGACAGATGGGTATCCATAGCAACCAGCAACACAAAATGAATTCTGGGAATGGAATCTAGTTTTACTTGGGTGACTTTAGAAGCCTTTCCAAATATGCCAGAAAAACCCATTGAAGGAAAGCTTCCTGGCCCAATAGAGAGACATGTTTTGTGGAACTATGAAAATAACCTACTGTACTCATATATGTTATGCAAAATAAAGAGGAGGAGGAGGTTAGTGGAGGAAGGAAGGAACATACATGTAGTCAGCCCCACTACACTGGGTGTCACATGAGCTTGGCATTCTCATAGGTATCATCTCATTTAATCCTCACATTAGCCATATAACAAAAGTATTATTACCTATACTTTACACCAAGAGAAACAGGCTTACAGAAGTAAGGAGACTTGCCTAATAATAATAAGGAAAAAGAATCCAGGTTTCAAATCTAGGTCTTTGTGAAAAGCTCATGGAATAGTTGCAAAGGGAAATGAAATGTGAATGGGAAAAATTATTGGTGGAAAATGCAGCACAATAGAGAGTACTGGACACAAAAATTCATGGTCATATAAACAGAAGGCAAGGAAGTGACGTAAAAATCACCTAATGGAGATAAGATGAAAAGCAACTGGCAGTGCCTCCCAGGCCACTTCCCAGCACCTGAGCCATCATCACGGACTGGTCATAAATGGACAATACTAAAGACAAACTGTTCTGTGAATAACAACAGCCAACAGCTGTATCACTCAGCAACTCACCCACTTCTCCCTCTCGGCTCTTAATAGCAACAAAAATCCCAGCACAAGAACTGGGCAATCAAAGGGGGAAGCAACCCAAAGTGGAAACTGGGCAAATTCCCAAGGAAGAAAACAAAGACATAGCGATAGATTCAAAGAGTCAGGTCAGAAAAAGCCAAAGTAAGAAATGAAATGCAGCTTGTGAAGACACAAAGGGAAAGAGAACAAATAATCATTGAGGACAAAACGTGTTTCCCTGGCGCAGCTGCAAAGGAAAGCTATGCAAGTTGGTGCGCATGTATCTCAGTCTAGACGCCAGAGCTTTTGAAAAGCCTCTGGGTGTTTTAGGAAGTAACTTGCCATAATACTCTGACAAATACAGTGATTAAGTAATACACATACCCAATTACTTCTTCAAGAAAACAGCAGTGATGCATAAAGGGAGTACAAGCTGCTATCTGGCTAAGAGAGACCAGAGCTCATGTCACTGACCCAGGAACTTGGAGATTTTCCATCTAACCCTCTTATTTTCAGACATGGAGACTAACATTCAGTGCGGTTAAATTATGCCATGCTCCCTTTAAAGGACTATTCAGAATAGCAGAGATCTGTGAGGAACAGGAAGAAGGACAGCTGCTGTCATGGTCAAGACCACGGGTGAACAATGAAATTCAAAATATCCCAAAGCAAAGATTCCCAGAGCAAGCCCTTCAGACAGGCCTGCAGAGAGAAGCATTCTTTCTGAAGATGACATGAAAATGACAAAGAAAACAAGATGAATGCTTCAACTCTTCAAATTTATCTAAATGGAAAAAGAATATAAAAAATAAAAAACAGCGCTGAAAAGAGAAAAAGTTTAAATACAGCTGACTAGTCCTCTGTGTAAAAAAAAAACGGATAAATACGTTGCTCTGAATGTGTTAATATCATCTTGACTGTACTGCAAATCATCACAGTTTATGATTTATTTAAAGGCTTCTTTTTCTCCCTTACCTTGCTATGCTGTGCTTTTCTGAGACCTGAACAAGGCAATGGGAACACATGTAAATAAAAGCAGAGAAAGATAACTTAGAACTGCAAAATAAAAGCATTTAACTGCAATTTCCTATGTGTTGGTGGCAAAAAAAAAAATGTCCTGACCAAAACCCATCATACCAGCTTAGGTCAGGTGTAGTCAAGCTAAATTGAACTCTGAATTACTCCCAGCAGAGGGAAACGTGTTTGCTAAGGAATGGGCTTGTATTAGACTGCATGCCACCTGCTTCTGACAAAGACTGCATATTATGAAACAAGCGTGAAAGCTCCTGTGGATTGTCAGTTATTTTGGAAAACATTATAATTAAATTCTTAATTTCTTGTTATCAATTTTATCCATTACATTAAAGTGAACATTACCATGTGGCCTGGCATTCTGGAGGTTTCTGCCTTCTGAATGACCTAGTGAACCCAACAGGCAGGATTCTTTGAGCTCAAAGTTAACCACCAGTGATTTCTGAATCAAACTACAAGGGGTCAAAATCATGCTGAGCCTGAACCGACAATAATAGGAGGCGAGACATTTTCCAAAGGGAAGAATTGGACAAAACAATGAAATTTAAGACCCTTTGTCTTGGGACCAATGGTCATCACCTGACAAAAAGGCTACAGCATGAAAACTGGCGAATGTTTCATGGGGATGTTGATTCCTCGTCTTCAAAATGGTACTAGGCATTACGGAAAAGGGCACGCCAGTACTCCCTTACTGTCAACAGCCTTGCTTCTGAACTACTCTGCCATATTTTAATACACATGACTTCCAAACTTCTCTGTCACTCTCTTTTTTGATTCTACATCAGACTAGATGTCTGGCCATGGTCTTCTTGTGCCTCTTCATCTGGGATGCAGGTTCTGCTTCTGGCTAGACTAGTTTAGGTACAAATTCCTTCCCAGCTGGATGAGGTCCTGTGAATGCCCATCTTGGTGGGATGGCCTCACTGCTTTCCCCGTTTTGTTACCTTGGGTAGCAGCCATCCAAGTTGCTAACCAAATTGGCAGGGAAGATAAGGAAGAGAGGAGCTAACTTTGTGCCTAGCATGCCAGTCTTCTTATTAAATCTCCAACTGTGTTGGATTTATTACCAGCAAAGTTACGATAAAATATTACTAGTTACAAGGTCACCATACAATTCTCATCACTGGTTTTTCTAGACCTATCTTTTGGCTTCTGAGTCCATATCACCTGCCTCTTTAGAGCCTTGAGGGAAGCACCAAACTTATATTCTTCTATACCCTTTCCTCCTTCAGTGATTCCTGAGAAAAGGACTCTAGGGATATTGGGGACTGGTCCCCAGTTCATATCCTCTATACAGACACATCATTTTCTCTTACTCTGATAGTGTGTGGGGGTCATATATCCTCATCTCTTTCAATAGGGAAGTTGCTTGGTGTTATAAACTTCAGGTACCAGAGTATACTAGATCTGGTCCCTATAAGGGCTGAGGCAAGCTGTTCTTCATGATAATGTTGTGTGGCCAGCCTGTGACATCTGAGAAGTTTCCAGTTGAGGCAGACTTTCAAGATGTTGCTGGACGATGAGGAAGAGGATCATGATCATGGAGATTAAAGTCCTTACAAAGGCAGTGGAACAAACCTCTATACTTAAAAGCTAGAAAAAGATTCCCCTATAATAGATTAATTTGGCCAGTAAGAGAATGCATGATTAAAAATGACTTAAATAGATGATTAAAAAAGATGGTGGCATGAGAAGGGAGACAGAAACATCCTCCCCAAACCACATATAACACAAAAATAGTGCAAATACAACTAACCCTGAAAGAGCAAGCAGAAAGAAGACTGAAACAGACAGCCTACATCTGGGGAAAGAAGAACCTCAAGGAAAAGGGTAAAGTACCAAAGCCATGATCTGGTGGGCCCCAAGCCCTCCCCCGACCCCAGCTCACTGGCAGGAGGAAGAGAAATGGAGCAGGGAGGGAGTAGAAGCCCAGGACTGCTAAATACCCACCCCTGGAGATCTACTTCTGGAGCACGAACCCACATTACATGGTACTCTGGAGATTAGAGGGGTTGGAAAGCAAGGACAGGAGGAATAGTTGTAGAGACAGAGATTCCAGCTGCTTGTAGAGAACAGGTACCCACAACTGACTGCTCTGGGTAAAAAGAAATGCAGATACTTTGAAAGACTTCCCAACAGCAAGAGGGCTGCTAGAGGGGCAAGGATTACCCAGAGCTTGCTGCTCATGAGAAAGGACACATGGACAAAATCGTCCCAGCACACTCATCCCAGCAGGTTGGGAACTTTCAGGCACTACAGGCACTCCATCCCCATAGCTGGTAACGCAATGCTGAGACCCCCCACTGCGACATACAACCTGCCACTCTGTTCTCCTGGATGGCACTGGTTTGCAAACCTGGTGCCTCTGCTGTTGGGCCAGACCAGCCTAGGGTGGCTGAACCTACAGCGGCTACAAGGGTTAATAAAGAGGCTTGCCATACTGTGCTTGGCCCACTAGCCCTGGAAGTAGATACAGGCACTGTGGCTGGGAAGCAGGAAAGAGCTCTTTCCTCCTAGCAGGCACTGGTGCTGCAGGACTGTGACCCTTGCCATCGCTCCAGAGGCTGGACAGCTCCAGAGACAAGAGCTTCTGGAAACTAGAGGGCAGCACCAACATAAAGTTACTATTCCAGTAATTATTAGGAATATGGAATGGAAAAGGAACCTGGGAAAAACCCAAACCCCTCAAACATCAAAAAGAGGGCTAAGTGAAACTAAAACCACCAATCTTCCTGATAAAGATTTCAAAATAAAAATCATAAACATGCTCATGGAGCTACAGAAAACATTCAAGATCTCAGGGAGGATTTCAAGAAAGAGATAGAAACTTTGAAAAATACAGTATCTAAAATGAAACATACAATGGAGAGATTTAAAAGCAGATTAGATGAGGTAGAGGAGACAGTAAATGGAATAGAAATCAGAGAATAGGAATACGAGAAGCTGAGACAGAGAGAGAAAAAACGATCTCTAGGAACAAAAGAATATTAAGTGAACTGTGTGAACAATCCAAATGGAACAATATTTGCATTATAGGGGTACCAGAAGAAGAAGAAGAGAAAAAGGAATAGAAACTCTCTTTGAAGAAATAATTGCTAAGAACTTCCCCATTCTGGAGAAGGAAATAGTCTCTCAGGCCATGGAAGTGCACAGATCTCCCAACACAAGGGAACCTAGGAAGACAACACAAAGACATATAATAATTAAAATGGCACAGATCAAAGACACGGACAGGTATTAAAAGCAGCCAGAGAGAGAAAAAAGATAACCTACAAAGGAAAACCCATCAGGCTATCATCATACTTCTTAGCAGAAACCTTACAAGCCAGAAGGGAGTGGCATAATATATTCAATGCAATGAAACAGAAGGGCCTCGAATCAAGAATACTCTATCCTGCAAGATGATCCTTTAAACTTGAAGAAGGAATTGAACAATTTTCAAATAAGCAAAGTTGAGGGAATTTACCACCCACAAACCATCTCTACAGTATATTTTGGAGGGACTACTATAGATGGAAGTGCTCCTAAAGCTAAAAAAGCTGTCACCAGAGAAAATAAAACCACAATAAAGGAAGTAGATGAATTAATTACTAATCAAATGCAAAATTAAATCAACTACCCACAAAGTCAGTTCAGGGATATACAAAGAGTACTGCATATTATACCTAATATATAAAGAGTGGAGGAGGAAGAAAAAGGGAGGAAAAAAAAGAAACTTTAGATTGTGTTTAAAATAGCATAATAAACAAGTAATGTTAGGATGTTATATACTAAAGAAGTTGTCCTTGAACCTTTGACAACTATGAATCTAAAGCCTGTAATGACAGTAACTACCTAGCTATTGATAATCACCTTAAATGTAAATAGACTGAATGCACCAATCAAAAGACATAAAAGTCACTAAATGGATTTAAAAACAAGACCCACATATATGCTGCCTACAAGAGACTCATATCAAACCCAAAGACATATACACACTAAAAGTAAAGGGATGGAAAAACATATTTCATGCAAGTAATAGGGAGAAAAAGGAGTTGGAGTACTTGTATCAGACAAAATAGACTTCAAAACAAAGAGAGTAACAAGAGAAAAAAGAAGGACTTTACATAGTGATAAAGGGGTCAGTCCAACAAGAGGATATAAACATTATAAATATCTATGTACCCAACACAGGAGAACCTAAATATGTGAAAAAAATACTAACAGAATCAAAGGGGGAAATAGAATGAAATGTATTCATTTTAGGAGACTTCAACATGCCACTCACTCTAGAGGACAGATCAACCAGACAGAAAATAAAAAAAGAGTCCGAGACACTGAACAACACATTAGAATGGATGGACCTAACAGACACCTAAAAAACACTCCATCCAAAAGCAAGAGGATACCCATTCTTCTCAAGTGCACATGAAACGTTTTCCAGAATACAACAAATACTGGGCCACAAAAAGAGCCACAGCAAATTCAAAAGGATTGAAATTGTACAACCAGTTTCTCAGACCACAAAGGTATGAAATTAGATATAAATTATGCAAACAAAACAAAAAAGCCCACAAACACATGGAGGCTTAACAACATGCTCCTAAATAATCAATGGATCAATGACCAAATAAAAACAGATCAAGCAATATATGGAAACAAATGAAAACAACTCAGCAGCCCAAAACCTGTGGAATGCAGTGAAGGCAGTTCTAAGAGGAAAGTATATAGCAATACAGCCTTAACTCAAAAATCAAGAACAATCCCAAATGAACAGTCTAAACTCACAATTAATGAAACTACAAAAAGGAGAACAAATGAGGCCCAAAGTCAGTAGAAGGAGGGACATAATAAAGATCAGGGCAGAAATAAATAAAATTGAGAAGAATAAAACACTAGAAAGGATCAATGAAAGCAGGTGCTGGTTCTTCGAGAATATAAACAAAATAGATAAACCCCTAGCCAGACTTATCAAGAAAAAGAGAGTGTACACACATAAACAGAAGCAGAAATGAGAAGGGAAAGATCTCTACAGATACCACAGAAATACAAAGAATTATTAGAGAATACTATGAAAAATTATATGCTAACAAACTGGATAACCTAGAAGAAATGGACAACTTTCTAGAAAAATACAACCTTCCAACACTGACCCAGGAAGAAACAGAAAATCTGAACACCAATTATCAGCAATAAAATTGTATTGGTAATCAAAAAACTACATAAGAAAAAAATTCCTGGACCAGATGGCTTCACCACTGAATTTTATAAAACATTTAGAGCAGAACTAATACCCATCCTCCTTGCAAGTTTTTCAAAAAGTAGGAGAGCATACTTCCAAACTCATTCTATGAAGCCAGCATCACTCTAATACCATAACCAGGCAAAGACACAGCGAATAAAGAAAACTACAGACCAATATCACTGATGAACATAGATGCAAAAATACTCAAAAAAATATTAGCAAACCAAATTCAAAAATACATAAAAAAGATCGTCCATCATGATTAAGTAGGAATTATTCCAGGGTTTCAAGGATGGTACAACAGTTGAAAATCCATCAATATCATATACAACATCAACAAAAAGAAAGGCAAAAATCACATGATCTTCTCCATAGATGCTGAAAAAGCATTTGACAAAATCCAGCATCCATTTATAAAAACTCTCAAAAAAATGGGTATAGAGGGCAAGTACCTCAGCATCATAAAGGCCATATATGACAAACCCACAGCCAACATCATACTTAACAGCGAAAAGCTGAAAGCTTTTCCTCTAAAATAGGGAACAAGACAAGGATGCCCAATCTCCCCACTTCTATTCAACATACTACTGGAGGTCCTAGCCACAGCAATCAAACAACACAAAGAAATAAAAGTCATCCAGATAGGTAAGGAAGAAGTTAAACTGTTTGCACATGACAATATTGAACTTAAAAAACCCTAAAGAATCTACCCCAAAACTACTAGAACTAATAACTGAATTCAGCAAAGTTGCAGAATACAAAATTAATACCAGAAATCTGTTTCATTCCTATATATACTCACAATGAACTAGGAGAACTAGAGAACAGCAAAACAATTCCATTCACAATTGCACCCAAAAGAATAAAATACCTAGGAATAAACCTTACCAAGGACGTGAAAGACCTATACCCTGAAAACTACAAGATATTTGTGAAAGAAATTAAAGAAGATATTAATAAATGCAAACACTTCCCGTGCTCATGGATAGGAAGAATATTGCCAAAATGGCCATTCTGCCTAAAGCAATCTACAGATTTAATGTAATCCCTACCAAATACCAACACCATTCTTCAATGAAGTAGAAGAAACAGTTCAATACTTCATATGGAACCACAAAGAACCTGAATATCCAAAGCAATCCTGAGAAGGAAGAATAAAGCTGGGGGGATTATTCTCCCTAACTTCAAGCTCTACTATAAAGCTACAGTAATCACGACATTTTGGTACTGACACAAGAACAGACCCATAGATCAATGGAACAGAACAGAAAGCCCTGATATAAATACAAACATATATGGCCAATTAGTATATGATAAAGGAGCCATAGACAATACAATGGGGAAACGACAGCCTCTTCAACAACTGTTGTTGGCAAAACTGGACAGCTACATGTCAGAGAATGAAACTGGATTATTGTCTAGCTCCATACTTAAAAATAAACAAAATTTATCAAAGACCTGAATGTAAGTCATGAAACCGTAAAACTCTTAGAAGGAAACATAGGCAAAAATCTCTTGAATATAAACATGAGCAATTTTTTCCTGAACACATCTCCTTGGGCAAGGGAAACAAAAGCAAAAATGAACAAATGGGACTACATCAATTTAAAAAGCTTCTGTACAGCTAAAGACACTATCAGGAGAACAAAAAGGAATCCTATAGAATGGGAGAATATATTCAGAAACTACATATCCGACAAGGGATGAACATCCAAAATATATAAAGAACTCACAGGCCTCAACACCCAAAAAGCAAATAACCCAATTAAAAAAAATGGGTGGAGGCTCCATACAGACACTTATCCAAAGAAGAAATTCAGATGGCCAACAGGAACATGAAAAGATGTCCCACATTGCTAATTATTAGGGAAATGCAAATTAAAACTACAATGAGATTATCATTTCACATCAGTAGGATTTCCAATATCTAAAAAACAAGCAACAAGAAATGCTGTCGAGGATGCAGAGAAATGGGAACCCTTCTGGACTGTTGATGGTAACACAGATTAGTTCAACCATTGTGGAAAGCAATATGGAGGTCCCTCAAAAAACTAAAAATAGAGATACCATTTGATCCAGGAATTCCACTCCAGGAATTTACCCTAAGAATGCAGGATCCCAGATTCAAAAAGGCATATGCTCCCCAATGTTTATTGCAGCACTATTTACAATAGCCAAGATATGGAAGCAACCTAAATGTCCATCAGTAGATGAATGGGTAAAGAGGTGGCCCATATATACAATGGAACATTATTCAACTATAATTAGAAAACAAATCCTACCATTTCCAACAGCATGGATTGAGCTAGAGGGTATTATGCTCAGTGAAATAAGCCAGGTGGAGAAAGACAAGTACCAACTGATCTCCCTCATTTGTGGAGTATAATAACGAAGCAAAACTGAAGAAACAAAACAGCAGCAGACTCAGGGACTCCAAGGAGGGATTAGCGGTTTCCAAAGGGAAGGGGGTGGGGAGGTTGGTGGAGAGGGAGGGAAAAGGGGATTAAGGGTCATTATGATTAGAACATATAATGTAGGGGGGTCCCAGGGAAGGTAGAAGAAGGCCCAGAGAAGACAAGTAGTGACTCTACAGCATCTTACTATGCTGATGAACAGTGACTGCAATGGGGTGTGTGGGGGGGACTTGATAATATGGGTGAATGTTGTAACCACAATGTTGCTCATGTGAAACCTTTATAAGATTGTATATCAATGATGCCTTAATAATAAAAAAAAAGATCTAAATTGGAGAAATTTTTTATCTCACCTCTCTAGACATCCGGAAGCAGG